>NC_091283.1:52043709-54443709 GCF_032444005.1 Ranitomeya imitator
GTGTAGGCCGAAGCCTGCACTGGTGGCAGCTTTTGTTCTGTTGTGCCAGCGTGGCTTGTGCTGGACACGTTGCCGACTACACAGCAGGGGAACAGCTGGCGGTGCTGAACCCCACTAACACATTGGCTGGTGTTTTTCTCTGTGCAGCTAGCATTTCCGGGCAAAAACTAGCGGTGTTTGAGCCCAGGGTCAGCAGGAGGAGGAGAGGAGCAGAGTGTAGGCCGAAGCCTAGTTGAACCAATTTCAAAGGTTACCTTTAACCCCCCCCTCAGGTGTTGCAAGGTACAAGAGCCACACCTTGTGCAGCATTAATGCTGCACAAGTAAAAGGTTGCTCTATTTGTTTTGCTCCTTGCACACGCTGACTAAAACACGTACACTATTTAGCCCATTATACTGTCAAACAGTTGTGGAGGCGTGACTTGTCTTTTTAACGAGACGCAGCACAGGTGTCAAAATTTGCACCTAGGTACTGGGCGCAGATTCCTGAGCGTTGTTATTTGCTGTACAGGAGTCTGCGCTATTGTGATCCCTTGGCCATGCGCTGTGAGCGCTTCCTGTCTTCTGACCTCATTTCATGTCGGCCGTTGCGGTTAGCGATGGACATGAATCCCAGACCCACAGTGTGTTTTCAAAAAATCACACTGCGTGGCTGGGATTCGTGGCCTTGTGCAGTAAATAGGTTTGCCGCTTACACATGTCCTTACACCTGCTCCAGACTGGGCGGCCTCAGCTGATCCCTTATCGCCTACCACGGCCAGGAGGCCGCACAGTCTGAAGAAGGCGGAAGGAGATGAGTTAAGACAGGCGAACATATGCACTGCTCGTGCCCATAAACCACACCCTCGCTGACAAAATAAATATGACAACGAGGGGCGTTGTTTCTAGCAGGGCGGATGCACAGGCGCAGCCAGCTAACCATGATGACAAAAGACGGGAAACGCTACCAAGGGGGGTGCTGCGTATCATTACAAAGGAAAGTCACACCTCAGGGACAGTGGAATGGTCTCAATGAGACACATTTTGTACGTGTTGAGTTCCACGTGGGCAAGGAGAAAAAGTCAGCCACCTTGTACAAATGCAGCAGTACTGCTGTACTAGGTGGCTGTTATACATAGAAACACCTGGGGGGGTGGGGCCAGGTTCCCTTTTAATTTCAGTTCCTGTGCCTGCATGGCATTTGCAGGTCACGTTGCCGGCTACACAGCAGGGGAACAGCTGGCGTTGCTGAACCCCACTAACACATTGGCTGGTGTTTTTCTCTGTGCAGCTAGCACTTCCGGGCAAAAACTAGCGGTGTTTGAGCCCAGGGTCAGCAGGAGGAGGAGAGGAGCAGAGTGTAGGCCGAAGCCTGCACTGGTGGCAGCTTTTGTTCTGTTGTGCCAGCGTGGCTTGTGCTGGACACGTTGCCGACTACACAGCAGGGGAACAGCTGGCGGTGCTGAACCCCACTGACACATCACCTAGTGTTTTTTTCTGTGTAGACAACACTTCCAGGTGGCAACTGACAGTGTTGAAACCCAGGGAATCAAAGAGGAGCAGAGTGTAGGCCGAAGCCTGCAGTGGAGCAAGTTGAAAGGGAACCTTTAACCCCCCCCCCCAGGCATTTGTTGCTGAAAGAGCCATCTTGTACAGCAGTAATACTGCACATGGAAAATGGTGGCTCCGAAAATTATGCTCCTTGCAAACGCTGAAGTACACACTCATATAATGTGTCCCCTCACACCGTCAAACCATCCCGGAAGTGGGACTTTCCTTTGTAATGTGACACAGCACAGCCGTCATTCCAACCCCCTTGGTGCCGGGCACCACCTCCTCAACGTTGTTTGGTTCTGTCACGGAGCCCGCACTGTAATGTTATCCCTTGGCCATGCACAGTTAGCGGTGCCCGTCTTCTGACATCATGTAGGTGTCAGGCTGGCAGTGCCTGTGCGTCCAAGCTGCCCGAGATCCAACCTTGCAGTGTCATCTAATGTAGTCCCACTGCGGGCCAGGGATCCATGGGCATGCGCAGTGCATATCATCGCCTCTCACTCACCTCCTTCCTGCTTCTTCAGACTGTGCGGCGTCACGGCCGTGGCATGCTATTAGGGATCAGCTGACGCCGCCTAGTCTGAAGAAGCGTGAAGAAGGGGAGTGAGAGGCTAGTATATGCACTGCGCATGGCCATGGATACCAGGCCCACTGTGGGATCACATTAGACGACACTGCGAGGTGTGATTTCGGGCAGCGTGGACGCACAGGCGCAGCCAGGACGACAACAAATGATGTCAGAGGACGGGCAGCGCAAACTGTGCATGGCCAAGGGATAACATAACAGCGCAGGGTCCATGACGGAATCAAACAACGCTAAGGAGGCAGCGCACGGTGCCAAGGGGGTAGCAATGACGGCTGTGCTGTGTCACATTACAAAGGAAAGTCCCACCTCCGGGACGGTTGGACGGTGTGAGGGGACACATTACATGAGTGTGTAGTTCAGCGTTTGCAAGGAGCATAATTTCAAGAGCGACCTTTCCCTTGTGCAGTATTAGTGCTGCACATGGTGGCTCTTTCAGTAACAAACGCCTAGGGGGGGGGGGGACAGGTCCCCTTACATTTTAGTTGTGCCAGCGTGGCGGTCGCATGACACGTTGCCGGATACACAGCTGGGGATCAGCTGACGTTACTGAACCCCAATAACAGAGGAGCGACTGTTGACTGTGCACACAGCACTTCCAGGCACCAACTGGCGGTGTTAGAGCCCAGGGACAGCAGGAGGAGCAGATTGGAGGTATTGCCGCACACACAGCTGGGGATCAGCTGACGTTACTGAACCCCAATAACAGAGGAGCGACTGTTGACTGTGCACACAGCACTTCCAGGCACCAACTGGCGGTGTTAGAGCCCAGGGACAGCAGGAGGAGCAGAGGAACAGAGTGTAGGCCGAAGCCTGATTGGAGCAAGTTGAAAGGAAACCTTTAACCCCCCCCCCCCAAGACGTTTGTAGCTGAAAGAGCCATGTTGTGCAGCACTAAGGATGCAAAAGGAAAAGGTTGCTCTTTTAATTATGCTCCTTGCAAACACCGAAGTAAACACTAAAAATGTGTCCCTTTATACCGTTAAACCGTTCCGGAGGTGCGAATTTCCTTCGTAATGGGACACAGCACAGCTGTCATTCCTATCCCCTTGATGCCGTGCGCTGCCTCCTCAGCGTTGTTTTAAGCTGCCACGGAGCCTGCGCTGTTCTGTTAGCCCTTGGCCATGCCCAATTAGCGCTGCCTGTCTTCTGACATAATTTGGTGTCAGGCTGTCAGTGCCTGTGCGTCCACGCTGCTCCAGATCCCACCTCGCAGTCTCATCTAACGTAATCCCACTGCGGGCCTTGGAACCATGGGCATGCACAGTGCATAACCTCGACTCTCACTCCCCTCCTTCCCTCTTCTTCAGACTGTGCGGTGTCACGGCCGTGGCATGCTAGGGATCAGCTGACGGCGCACAGTCTAAAGAAGGCGGAGGGAAATGAGCGAGAGCCCGAGGGGAAGATATGCACTGCGCATGCCCATGGATCCCAGGCCCGCAGTGTGACTCAATCAGAAGACACTGCGAGGCGGGATCTCGGGCACCGCGGCCGCACAGGCGCAGCCAGCCTGACACCAAATTATGTCAGAAGACAGGCAGCGCAAATAGGGCATGCCCAAGGGATAACAGAACAGCGCAGGCTCCGTGACAGCTTAAAACAACGCTGAGGAGGCAGCGCATGGCACCAAGGGGGTAGGAATGACGGCTGTGCTGCGTCACATTACGAAGGAAAGTCCCAGCTCCGGGACGGTATAACGGTATCAGTGAACACATTTTATAAGTGTTAAGTTCTGCGTGTGCAAAGAGCTAAAAAAAAAGAGCTACCTTTTCCTTGTGCAGCATTACTGCTGCACAAGATGGCTCTTTCAGTAACAAACGACGGGGGGGGGGGGGGGGACAGGTTCCCTTACATTTAGGTTGTTGTGCCAGCGTGGCGGTCGCAGGACACATTGCCGGCTACACAGCTGGGGATCAGCTGACGTTACTGAAACCCAATAACACTGGGTCGTATGTTTTTACTGTGCAGCCTGCACTTCTGAGCCGCAACTGGCGGTGTTGGAGCCCAGGAATAGCAGTTCAGGTGGTAGAAAGATGAACACAGCAGGAGACCTGGATGACACCCAATTACTTAATCAGGCAGAGGAGTGGCAAATTCCTGCGAGATCCAGGCCTGGTTCATTTTCAGGAAAGTAAGCCGGTCAACGTTATCGGAGGATAGTCGCATGCGACGGTCTGTTAGTACACCACCTGCGGCACTAAAGACACGTTCCGATAAGACACTAGCCGCAGGGCAAGCCAGCACCTCCAATGCATACTGGCTTAGCTCTGGCCATGTATCCAGCTTAGAGACCCAAAACTTGAACGGGGAAGAGCCGTCTGGGAGTACAGTAAGAGGGCAAGCCATGTAGTCTGTCACCATCTGACGGAACCGTTGCCTCCTGCTGACTGGAGCCGCCGGTGATGGTGTAGACATTTGGGGCGGGCACACAAAAGTGTGCCAGAGTTGTGCCATACTGGGCTTGCCTTGGGCAGAGGCACTGCTTCTGCTCCCTCTTTGGGCAGAGCCTCCCCCACTGCCTCGACGCACTGAGCTGCTTTGTAAAGCACTAGCAGCACTCCTCTCAGTTGGACAGGAGAAGATGATGGAATTCACCAGTGTGTCGTGGTACTCCCGCAATTTACGCTCCCGGGTCAACGCAGGGATGAGGTTTTGGACGTTGTCCCGGTAGCGAGGATCGAGGAGGGTGAACACCCAATAATCAGGCATGTTGAGAATGTGGTCGATGCGGCGGTCGTTTCTCAGGCACTGCAGCATGAAATCCACCATGTGCTGCAGAGTGCCAACCGGCCCAGAAACGCTGTCCCCTGCTTGAGACATGATCTCTGCCCGCTCGTCATCACCCCACCCTCGCTGTACACACTGACCACTGGACAATTGTGTCGCTCCCTCCTCTGGACGGAGCTCTTCCTCCTCCATTGACTCCTCCTCATCCTCCTCACAAATTGGCCCCTGCGTACCCCTTTGTGAGGAACCACGTGGCGCTGACTCTCCAGAAGCTGATGGAAAAGGTGACTCCTCATCCTCCACCTCTTCCACCACATCATCCCTTAACCCTTGCAAAGTTTGCTGAAGCAGGCAGATAAGGGGGACAGTCATGCTGACTAGTGCATCATCTGCACTTGCCATCCGCGTGGAATAATCAAAAGGACGCAAAACCTGGCAGACGTCCTTCATAGTGGCCCACTCTGTGGTTGTGAAGTCTGATCGGCGCTGACTGCGACTTCTTTGCGCCTGATGCAGCTGGTACTCCATAACTGCTTGCTGCTGCTCACACAACCGCTCCAACATATGTAACGTGGAATTCCACCGGGTAGGTAGGTCACATATGATGCGGTGTTCCGGAAGGCGGAATCGGCGCTGCAGAGCAGCAATGCGGGATCTGGCCAAGCTGGAACGCCGCAAGTGAGCACACTCTAGGCGGACCTTGTGCAGCAGGGCATCAAGATCCGGATAGTCCCTCAGAAAACTCTGCACAACCAAATTGAGCACATGTGCCAGACATGGGATGTGAGTGAGGTTGCCAAGGGCCAAAGCTGCCACCAGATTTCGGCCATTGTCACACACTACCATGCCTGGCTGGAGATTCGCTGGCAGTAACCACACATCGCTCTCCTGCTTTATGGCATTCCAGAGCTCCTGCGCTGTGTGGCTTCGATGCCCCAATGAAACTAGTTTCAAGACGGCCTGCTGACGTTTGGCCACGGCTGTACTCATGTCGGTCATAGGTAAACGTTCACGGGTCCATGTGGGGGTGGACTGTGACGGATCCTGCAGAGAGGAATCAGAGGAACTGGTGTAAGAGGAGGAGTCGATGCGTACAGACTGGATTCCTGCAATCCTTGGAGTGGGCAGGACACGTCCTGCGCCACTCGCACGATCTGTACCTGGCTCAACAACATTAACCCAATGGGCAGTGAGGGAAACATATCGCCCCTGTCCATGCTGACTGGTCCACGCATCGGTGGTGAGGTGGACCTTGCTACTGACGGCGTTCAGTAGCGCATGTTTTATGTTTGCCTCAACATGCCTGTGCAGGGCAGGGACAGCCTGCCTGCTGAAGTAAAAGCGGCTGGGCACCTTGTACTGTGGGACTGCCAATGCCATCAAGTCACGGAAGCTGTCAGTCTCCACCAGCCTGAACGAGAGCATTTCCAGGGACAACAGTTTGGCAATGCCTGCATTCAGAGCCTGTGCTCGGGGGTGGTTGGCCGAGAATGCCCGCCTTTTCTCCCATGCCTGTACTACCGATGGCTGTAGAGTAGACTGGGAGTGTGAGGATGACTGGGAAGGTGGTGCTGTGGGTGGAATTACACAAGGTCTCTGGGAGGAAGCCAAACCAGCTGTGCGTGAGCTGGAGGAAGAGGCAACACGAGCTGAAGAGGTGGTAGCTGCCGCTGTTGGTTGGCCTACATCTTCAGTGTGTTTCTGTAACTCCACCGCGTGCCTGGTCCGCACATGTTTCCACATATTTGTGGTATTGAGGTTGCTGACATTTTTCCCTCTTTTTACTTTATGATGACACAGCTTGCATTTGACAAAACAAATGTCATCTGCAACTGTGTCAAAAAAGGACCAGGCACTGCAAGTCTTGGGAGCGCCCTTTTTGGCTTTGGAAAGAGACAGGCTCCTAACGGGTGCCAAAGTGGAGGCTACAGGCTCCGCAGTCTTCCCCCTCCCTCTCCCTCTTTGGCCCGTAAGAGGAAGCTCTTCCTCTGAGCTGCTCCCACCACCTTCCTGTTCCTCACGCCACGATGGGTCAAGGACCTCATCATCTCCACTACCCTCTGCCACCAACTGCTCCTCCTGGGTAGTCTCAGCAGCACAGTACGCACGAGAAAGCGGCACCTGAGTTTCATCATCAGATGCGTACTGCGCTGTGGTCACCGGAGGCACTGGCCCACCTGCCTCTTCAGAGTCAGAGAGAAAAAGGTGTTGGGCATCACTGCACACTGCCTCTTCTTCCATTTCTCCAATGCTGCTTGGCTGGCCCCCTGTTTCCAAGCCAAGAGATTCAGAGAACAGAAGTAGAGACGGCTCCTGTCCTGGGCTCTCTGACTGCCTGGCCAATTTGGCAGGTGGTGAAGAGACAGATGGCTGCTCTCCAGTGCTCTGTGCCTGAGAGGATGTGGCACTAACTGAAGTCGATGCCGAGGCGTTAGCTGCCATCCACCCGACAACGGCTTCAATTTGGTCTTCACGCAGCAGCGGTGCACGGCGCTCTCCGACAAAGCTGCGCATGAAGGACTGTTCCCTGCTGAAACTGAGTGACGACGAGTCACCGGCGCCCGCAGCAGGCACAGAATCACCACGTCCTCTCCCTGCTCCTCTCCCTGCTCCGCGCCCACGCCCACGTGCCTTACTCCCTGCCCTCTTCATCTTGGTTGACAGATAAAGATAAGCAGAAAAGTACTAAGGCCTTAGTGTGCTTATTCCTGTAATGCTCCTCCTAACAGGTGTAAGAAACACTAATGTTGTAAATTGTGGACTAAACTTTATTATTTTTCAAATGTGGCCTACACAAGTGTAAGTTGTGTTTGGTGAACTTAACCTTTTTTTTGGTGCAGATCGGGCTACAGAGCTAGTTTAAATCACACGGAGACCGTGCAGACAGCCGTAAACGGCGCTGCAAGGCCAAGAAACCCTCCTCTAGGTTATCCTATATAGTGTTTTTCCACTATTTAGCTGGATACAAGTGGAAAGACACTAATAGGAATTTTTTTTTTCAAATTTTAAACTGGCTGCACTATTTGAAAAAAAGGAAATTGTTTTTCAAGGTATGAGGCAGTAACGCACCCTGAGCTGAATCCAACCGGCTATGGCTGCACACAGACTACAGGGCGAGCTGGGCTCACACGGAGACCGTGCAGACAGCCGTAAACGGCGCTGCAAGGCCAAAAAACCCTCCTCTAGGTATTCCTATATAGTGTTTTTCCACTATTTAGCTGGATACGAGTGGAAAGACACTAATAGGAATTTTTTTTTTCAAATTTTAAACAGGCTGCACTATTTGAAAAAAAGGAAAATTTTTCTCAAGGTATGAGCCAGTAACGAACCCTGAGCTGAATCCAACCGGCTATGGCTGCACCCAGACTACAGGGCGAGCTGGGCTCACACGGAGACCGTGCAGACAGCCGTAAACGGCGCTGCAAGGCCAAAAAACCCTCCTCTAGGTTATCCTATATAGTGTTTTTCCACTATTTAGCTGGATACGAGTGGAAAGACACTAATAGGAATTTTTTTTTTCAAATTTTAAACAGGCTGCACTATTTGAAAAAAAGGAAAATTTTTCTCAAGGTATGAGCCAGTAACGAACCCTGAGCTGAATCCAACCGGCTATGGCTGCACACAGACTACAGGGCGAGCTGGGCTCACACGGAGACCGTGCAGACAGCCGTAAACGGCGCTGCAAGGCCAAAAAACCCTCCTCTAGGTTATCCTATATAGTGTTTTTCCACTATTTAGCTGGATACGAGTGGAAAGACACTAATAGGAATTTTTTTTTTCAAATTTTAAACAGGCTGCACTATTTGAAAAAAAGGAAAATTTTTCTCAAGGTATGAGCCAGTAACGAACCCTGAGCTGAATCCAACCGGCTATGGCTGCACACAGACTACAGGGCGAGCTGGGCTCACACGGAGACCGTGCAGACAGCCGTAAACGGCGCTGCAAGGCCCAAAAACCCCCCTCTAGGTTATCCTATGTAGTGTTTTTCCACAATAGAGCTGGAGACTGGTGGAAAAACACTAATAGGAAATTTGAGAAAAAATGTGCAGCAGGCTGCACTAAGAGCAAAAAAGAACAACTGTGTGAGGCAGTGTGAACCCCCCCTGAGCTGAATACAACCGGGTATATGGCTGCACACAGACTACAGAGTGAGCTGCACACACACACACACACAGAGACCTTGCAGAACGCTGTTAAAACAGCGCTGCAAGGCAAGAGCAAGGTGAACAGTGAAGAACACACAGCGTTTTGCTAAATTAGCCTTTGGAAAGGAAAATAAAGCAATTAGCTAGCTCAACTGGCCCTCAGTTAGAACACAGCGTCCTGTCCCTAACTGAAATCACAGCAGAGTGAGCGCAAAATGGCGGCAGCGCTTTTTTATAGTGCAGAGTGACATCATTTCAGCAGCCAATCCAAGCCTTGCCAGTAATTACATGCCCACCATGCTAAACAGGATGTGCCCACACTTTCATTCATTCCTCATTGGCTGCTGCGTTCAATTTGAATTCTGGGAACTTCCGATTCCGGTATCCGATACGCGGGAAGTATCGGAATTCAGTATCGGAATTCCGATACCGCAAATATCGGCCGATACCCGATACTTGCGGTATCGGAATGCTCAACACTACTGATAACACACTGATGGAAAATATGGATGGAAAACATGGATGACACACAGATGGAAAACACAGATGGAAAACACGGATGATACACTAATGGAAAACATTGACAAAATGATGACACATTGATGGAAAACACTGATTACACACTGATAGAAAACATGGATGATACACCAATAAAAACACTGATGAAACATTGATGGAAAGGACTGATGACACACTGATGCACTAATGGAAAACACGGATGGAAAACTTGGATGACACACTGATAGAAAACACTGACACACTGATAACACATTGATGGAAAACACTGATGACACACTGATGCACTGATGGGAAACATGGATGACACATTAATGGAAAACACAGATGGAAAGCACTGATGACAAACTGATATAAAACAAGGATAGAAAACACTGTTGACACACTAATGGAAAACATAAATGGAAAACACTGGTGACATACTGATGGAAAACATGGATGGAAAACACTGACGACACCCTAATGGAAAAGGCCGGGGTCACATTAACGTATAGCATGTGATGTGAGAGCATCGAATGCGATATGCTGATGACACTCAGCTCAAACTCTGCTGTGAGCGGGAGCCGAGTGTCATTTTACTGTGATCCGATCCTCTCACGTGTGAGAATCAGATCACAGGTGAGGAGAAGGAGAGATTAATCTCTCCCTCTTCTCCATTGCCTGTCTCGGCGTATATCGGACTGCACTCAGGTGACATTAATCTGATATTGATTGCCTATCCCAAAAAAGAAGCCATCAATTTTGTTGTCCTGGGAAACTACTTAAGCTTCTTTTCTTCGTTTTCAAATTTAACTTTAAAATTAAAAATCGCCTACATTTTGATCTTTACGGAGCTTGTTTTTATAAGCAATGCAGGTAGCTCCGTGACTACAGTATGTACAGTTTTTGTGGATTTCAAAGAATGAATAAACCATCGAAATAAATGCCAAATGATGCGTAACTAGTCAGGAATGCTGATCTGTTCACAGAGTTTCTTACGTAGCTTGTAAAAAGAAAGAATGTCAATAAAGTTCAAAACGTAGGTGATTTTTTTCATTTTAAAGTTATATTTGAAAACATAAAAAGTTTAAATAGTTTCTTAGGAGAACAAAATTGATGGCTTTTTTTAGGATTCCGATATCAGATCAGAATGGGACCTCCTAGGCACAACCATCGGTCAGCCCATTGAAAAGGCTGTGACAATCCAGGGGTTACTGTATCCACATCTTTGGTTACCAGGCACTGCCTCATTCTTTTGGTAACAATATAATAATAATAATAATAGTTATAATAATAATAATTATACACTGCTTACAAAATTAAAGTAGAGAAGATAAAGACGTGCACTCTAGCTTTTTATGGTGGTGCTGACTGGACGTGGAAGTATTCCACCAAGATATAGTCCCAAGTACAAACAGTCGCACTCAGAATTTCTTCAGAATTTTGCCAAGCAAGTGATTTTTATTATTTTCAAAACACCAAAATTGAACAATTCACCGCGGTGTTGTAAGGTAACTTTTCGACCCGCTGGGTCTTTATCAAACCTTACTGAAAAGAAACAAAAGAATTTACATGGTGTCAATCTCGTGTGAGGAGATAAATAAAATACACACATACGAAAATACAACGGCCCAACAAATAAAAAATAGACATGTAAATACACGAGTAGATGAGACAGCAGTATTCGGGGTCCCATGCAATACATGAAGGTACTATCCTGGAGAAGGTTCTAGATATTACAAATATCATAAGTTGCAGTGGTGGGAATACAAATCGTTGCATGAGCGATACACAAAGGATTGAGGAAAATGCTATAAACTAGCACACTTATGTGTGTCTATGCATACTGAACTATGTTCACAGAGGTTGCAAAGAGAAACGTCCACAGAATACTAGTAATATGCCGATGTCGCCTTGAGATCATACTCAGAGTAGGACGTAACAAAACCAGGTGGTGGATATATAATGCAGTTGTACAGCCTCATAGTAAAGAAATAGGAAGAGGGCATGTTCCCAGGAGAGGTACTGCAGTTCCGTTAGGGGCTGTAGGGAGGAAAGCCACAGGGGTAAGTATAGGGTAGAGGCAAGCTGGAGCAGACGAGTAGATAGCAGCGATTATACAGACCTATTTGTGTGCTGCATCTGGCATCTGCGGTGGTGGTGTGTGGGAGCATGTTACTTGGCGCCCTAGATATGCTGGGAACCGGAAAAGCGGACGCTAGGAGCGCCGTTTGCGCATGCGCAGTTGCGCGCGGTGAATAAGAGGCTTGGAGCGCATATGAGAGGGGGAGAGCTATGCGCAGGCGTGGTGTGAGCGCTAGCTGTCTGATGGAGGAGAGCGCATCTAGGGCTTGGATCGCTCAATGCGCAGGCGCAGTGAAGGCGCTGGAATAGCGATGCAGCAGGGAAAAGTGTGCCTGCATTGGATTGTGCTGGGGCTCTGGGTGGTAGATTGGGGAAGCTATCTGAAAGGGGGACGAAAGCAGGTGACTGATGGAGTAAGGGGTATTAGCTGGGAGAAAGAATGGCTAGATAAGTGGGTATGAAAGATGTTTAATATGGAAAATGAAATAAAGGAAATGAGGGATAATAATAAAGAAATGAGGCAAATAATGAAGTAAAATTTATTCATGTGAAAATGAGGAAGGAATGAAATGAAATGGAACATGTAATGAGGAAAAGGCTGAGAACGATTGAAGTGAATGCAGTAAAATGAAAATGAAAAAAAAGAAAAATGAAATGAAAAAAATATACAAAAGAAAAAGTGAAAAAAATAAATCAAATGAGAAAAATGAATAAAATGAAGGAAATGAAGGTAAACTGAAATGAAAAAATAAGATAAAAGAAATAAGGAATAAAAAAGTATAAAATAAAAAATAAAAAATTAAAATTAAAATTAAAAATGAAATGAAAATAATAATAAAATAAAAAATATATGAAAAAAATTATTATATATGAAAAAAATGGATGGAATGATATAAAATAAATGAAAATAATGAAAAAAATATTTAAAAATATATTGAATAAATATGGAAAAAAGAAAAATGAAACTTTTTATAAAAAAAAATGAAGAAAAATAAAAAATAGAAAATACAAAAAGTAAAAATTATATACAGTACTCACCCTTAGAAGAAGGCGGAAGATTAATGCGTCTGAAAAACAAGATATAAGTTAGTCATGGAGAAGAAACAAAAACTGCATATCCACCACCCTATATAGGTATAAAGAAGAGTTACACATAATTATAACAAATACGTCTGTTGATCCCAACGCAGTCTGGGGATGCCATTACTTTATAATGAGGTCCAGTTCCCTGTCGAGGCCTCTTGGGGCCAATGTTTGAAGGGTGTAGATCCAGTAGGCCTCTCTTTCTTTCAATAGTCTAATATGGTTTCCACCCCTTCGTGGCCTGTCCACTTGCTCTATGACTTGAAATCTCAATTGCGAGACACTGTGATTAGCATTGATGAAGTGATGAGGAATAGGGAGCCACGATTTCTTACAGCGTATAGTGGATTTATGACTAGCGATCCTATCGCGTACATGCTGTGTAGTTTCACCCACATACAGTAGGCCGCAAGGGCATTTTATGAGATACACAATGTACTTAGTGTCACTCATGTAAAAGCCTTTGATGTTATAACGTTTACCCGTATGTGGGTGGGTGATTTCGCTCCCCTTAATCACATTAAAGCAACAGGCGCAACTGAGGGGAATGTACCTTTGCACTCTGTGCCAAGAAAAGTCTGTTTGGGGGGTCTGGAAAAACTACCTATGTCGGCTCTAACTAAACTATCCCTGATGTTTTTTGGACGTCACTTGCACATAAGTGCTGGAGTATGAAAGGCTTCGATATTGGGATAAGATTTAGTTAAAAGGGACCAATGTTTGTGGATGACATTGTATATTTTAGGCATTACGGGGTGATGTGTGTAGACAAATGTGACTCGTTCCTTCATGGGGAGGGCGGGTGGTGTAGACCGGGGTTCCAAGGCTCTTGCACTCTCTCTCTCTGACACCAGTAGCAATCCATTTCTTGAAGGTTCATAATGGTTTAAGTACGGGCCTTAGGGTTTTGGGCTTGGAATCCGTACAGATGGACATCAGGGGTGGGGACGTTACCTATGAATTATTGAGATGTGAATCTAAGTGGATCTTTAATCTCCGCAGCCTTTCACCTTTGGGGCTTAATGAAGATCTGCTTTTTATGGGTTTCTATAAACAGCTGTGATGTATTGGTATTATGTTCTGGTGATCTGATAGATATATTTTCTGTAATTGCCCCCGACTTACAGGTTCCTGATGACATATTTGGACCCTTTCATTTCTTCACTAATGGGATGGATTTGATATTTTCCTCCTCCTTATGGCGATTGAAACAGGATATGGAAGTCCCTGTAATCAAGTTCCGGGGACCTGCCACCTATTCTCCTGTTTCTGGATCTCTATTCGACAACCCTGATATGAGCACTCGGCCTCTGAATCTATTTTGTATACTTTTTTACTATGACCAGTGGCAGTGATTTGTGTTCTATGTGACTGTCATACTAAATTTCTAGTTTATTACTTTCCTTATACTTTTCTGGAACCCATGGAGATGGAGTGTCTGAGGATCTTGTCTTCCTTGGCACTTAGGCTTTACAGGCACCCCTTTGTTGGCTAGACTCTAACATGGGTCACTGTAGGAAAATACATTTATATTGGTACCTTTATTGCTTTTCGGTTTTTGTCTCCTTCAAATGGGGCTAGTGCGTCACCCGCCAGGGCCTATTTACTTTGTGTCTTTATGACTTTGGTTTGTTTTGAGTGGATTATTTCCGATCAAATTAGCCAACAATGTGGACTACTAACATTTGTAACCCCGTGGTCACTCCAAGGATGGAGCATGTTATTTGACTATTTGACCCTCAATGTCGTACGTAAGTTGTTGCAAATATGGGTGCCGCAGTTTAGCTTCAAACAGATTTCCTCTTTCTCACCATCTGGCATATCATCACCTCTGCTCTCATTTAGGGGAACCCATGAAGACACAGTGGTGTGGGGCTCTCGCGTGATCCCTTGGCACCTATGATCTTGGGCCAGGTCCCTTGCCTTTATTATCTTCCATTGTCCTTGTTTAGAGGGCACCTGATTACATACACCATCTTGCTACCCTGGGTCTCCTTAGTGAGTGGACAGGACTCTGGGGCGCAGATGCAGCTCTAATTTGAGCTGTAGCTGTTATTGTGGGTGGGATCAGCCTCATACTGCGCAGATGTGGCTCTTATTGAAGCCTGCTGTGTAAAATGGTTACAACTTGATCATACTGCGCAGACGCAGTCCCTATTGGGACTGATCATGCGCAATGTTCTTTATGTGTACCGCCGATTATAACATCGACAATGACTCTTATTCTAATTGATACTTGTATCCTGTATTACAATTGTGGTGAGAACTTTAGTGCGCTTATGCAGCTGTAATTGGAGCTGTATGTGTTGCCATGGTTGCGTCCCACTTCACACTGTGCAGACGCACCTTTCATTGAAGCTCCTTGCGTTACCGTGGTTACAGTCCGGCTACACTGCGCAGATGCTGACCTTACTGGATTGAGCATGCGCAGTGCATCTTTACATGGGAAGTACTCTTGGCAATTTATGTGGGGGACACTTCCGTTCACTCATCTCGGCGTCCCGGAAGTCTGATACCGGCGTGCTCCAAGATACATGGTAATCAGTACAGCTGCTGTTCATTATCTATTATCGGATGTTGTATTTAAGAATACTTGGTAGACCACACTTTCAGCCCCTGATGAAGCCACCTTGTGGTCGCGATACATGTCGGGCATCTCCACGGATTCCCCTACTCCCAGGCCTCTCATACTTTACTGGATGCATTGGTCTGTATTATCGGCTCTGAGTGGCGCTACTTTTGCATAATGGGCATTGTTTTCCTGCTGATTCATTAGGCATTGGCCTTGTGCTATTCACTTTTCCTGCTGTCTCATAGATCCTATTGTATGGTCAATTTTTCCAGTGGGATGGTAAACTCTGCAGTGTAGGGATATTGGCAGATTGAGATATTGTTCTGTGCCATGTACATACCTTTACAATACATTTAGGTTTCTGTCCACATTATGTTATATGCATGGTGATCTATATTATATATCGCTCCATGTGTGGTCATTATCATATGAAATGTTTGCATTATAACCTTGTGTATTGATTGCCATTTATACTTTGCACTTTGGTCTAGGGAGGGGTTGCTTTAAGCTTTATTATGAGCTATTTTGGGTTTACATCTGTCATGTTGTATGACTTTTAATTGTTTTTACTGTGTATGTGGTCCTGTATTCAATAAAGAGTATTGTTGAATTTATCATGGTGATCCCCAGTCCATGGTCTACAGCTTTTTCTCTCTCTATGTACTTTCTGTGTTATTGTATTGACCCTGGGTGTATCCCTATTTATTTGTTGTTGTGCCCTCCCAAACCACGTTTGTCTATTTGTACACATTGGAGCAACAGGAGCAACTGAGGCAGGGAAATGTACCTTTGCATTCTATGCCAAGAAAAGTCGGTTTGGGTGGTCTGGAAAAACTACCTATGTCGGCTCTAACTAAACTATCCCTGATGGTGATGTGTGTGGACAAATGTGACTCGTTCCTTCGTGGGGAGGGTGGGTGGTGTAGACCGGGGTTCCAAGGCTCTTGCACTCTCTCTTAGAAGGAGTTGTTGGGAATATTGTCTATTTTTAAATTTATCAGCTATCTCCCCCAAGCGAGTAGGGATGAGGTCAATGTCAGATACTATCCTGGTTATGCGTGTAAATTGGGAGCATGGTAAACTGTTTTTAATGGATGAAGGGTGGCAGCTGGTATAATGGAGAAGGTTGTTGGTATCAGTTGGTTTGGTGAAGATGTCAGTAGATTGTGTACCCCTCTCATTCTTGATCACCAAGGTTACCAAGAAGGAGATTTGCAACATATGCCAATTCAGTGTGAATTGTAGTTCTGATCTAATTGAATTGAGGTAATCCGTGAAGGACAATAAGTCCTCCGGGGTGCCCATCCAAAGGCAGAAAATGTCATCTATAAATCGAAACCAACATTTGCTGTATTGTCTGAAGAGGGTGTTGCTGTAGACATGTGATTGCTCAAAATCATCTATGTACTCATTAGCGTACGCAGGTTGCCACATGAGCGCCCATGGCGGTCCCCGTATCTGTGAATAAAACTGATCTCCAAACAGAAAATAGTTTTCCTTAAGTACTATGGATAAGAGGTCAAGGCACAGTTGGGTAAAGTTGTTATTAAGATCTGAAGACTGAAGAAGCTTCCTAACTGCAGTGATGCCCAAGTCATGTTCAATAGAAGCATACAGACTCTTTACGTCAAGGCTTACCAAAATACAATCAGAGTGTATGTTCGTCAAATTGACTAATAGAATTAATGAAGTGGCTAGTGTCCAGAATGAATGATTGAGCTTTTTTGGTTAATGGTGTGAGAATCTTTTCAAGAAAGATAGAAATTGGGGCTAAAATGGAATCCGTAGATGCCACTATTGAGCGACCAGGGGATTCATAAGGGATTTGTGAACCTTAGGTAAGGTATAGAAGACTGGTGTGACAGGGTTTTGGTTCAGTAGAAACATAGCTGATTTGGAGTCAATGGTGTTCAGGGCTAGATGTTTCGTCAAAACTTGTTGTATTTAAGACTTAATCCCTGGAACTGGATCATGGGGAATCGGTTGGTATGTAGCAGTATCAGATTGTTGGTGAAGAATTTCATTAGTGTAGTCTGTGTAGTTTTGAACAACAATTGCCCCACCTTTGTCGGCGGGTTTTCTTATAATTTGTTTGTTATTTTTAAGGGACTCAATCGCCTGTTTTTCAATGGAGGTAATGTTGCAATGTGTAGGTAATAAACCTTTGTGGTGTTGGTCTAGAATTTGGCTAAAGTCCCTGTGTACGAGATCAATGAAGGCCTCAGTGGCATTAAAGGAGCGCGGATGGTGGAAATTGCTAGGACTACGTAAGCCCAGATTGGATATAGATATTTCGGGAGCAGGGCTCCCCCCTGATGGAGGGACTCCAAAATATGTCTTCAGACAAAATGTTTCTATAAAAGTGTTGAAGATCTTGGGACAATTGAAATTTGTCCCATGAGGGGGTAGGGCAGAAGGACAGCCCCCGTTGGAGGATGGCTAGTTCTGCTGGGCTGAGAGTGTATGAAGATATGTTGAGAATGGAGTTGGTGGATTTACCTGTAATCTTGTCGTTATCGGGTCTGTGGTGTTTAAGACCGGCCATCCTTGTTGGTCTCCTCCTGTATACCGGCCGTGTGCTCTGGTTGGTTGACGTTTCTGTAGAAAACAGTTCTGGGAGGAAGTACCAGTAGAGCTGTCGCTGTCTGTACTGTATAAGCTTGTATATCTGGGGATGTAGTTTCTTCGCCAGGAGTCTGTATTGGTTGAATCTTTCCATTTGTATACCGATCTTGGATGTAGTCATCGGAGTCTCTCTGAAATTTCAATCTTTTCTTGTCTTGTAGAACCTTTCGATGTTCCTCAATGGTTTTGTCTGTTTTAGTTTTCAGATTCTGCCACTCTGTGCTGGAGAGAGTTGAAGTCAGTTGTTCCTCGATTGAGGTGATTTTCTGTGCTGTTTCGGTGATAGCTCTTTGGAGAGATTCAACAGTTAATAAAATGATGTCCAGGGAGCACTTATTGAGTATTTGTTTGAATTTCTCACAAAACTCAGGTTTATCCGAAAATAAGGTGGGTCTCAAATGGCACCTCTGGCCCCGTGGGATTCTGTTAAGTTTATGGTACTCAGCCAAGGTGGTTGCATGTAAGTCATATGAGGTTAGACACTGTTAGGGCTAGCGGAACGCACCGAGTAAATAGAGATGTTTTTATTGATATTGGTGCGTTCGCAGCCCGGGATCCACCGTGCAGGAGTACCTGCTGCTAGCAAACGGCGGAACTATATGGCGGTATAGACTAACTCAGTTAATTCACCAAGTAGCCGTGAAAGAGAAGCACTGTGCCCTGTTAGACTCCACAGAGGCACAGGCTAACTGCCCAAACAGAGAGCAGTCAGTGGTCAAGCATGTACACAAAACTCCTCGCCGGAGGAGCCAGCATTCTAGGGGCTTATTTCAGCCGGGTCCCTGAATACATTCAAACACAAACTCCTCGCCAGAGGTGCCAGCATTCTAGGGGCTTATTTCAGCCGGGTCCCTGAACACACTCTCATGTGACCACACTGGCGCAAAGCACATAACAATAGACAATACTAGCGCATGGCCGTGTGGCCATGCGGGCCTTAAATAGTTGCAGCACGTTTAGGACCTTTCAAAGAAGGACCAATGGAGTTGCTGCAGTACCTGAGCATGTGACCTTAGATCTCCACTGAGAGATCTTGCCCTGGGCATGCTCAGAGTGCAAAGCAGGATTTAGTCCTAGCACCTACAAGGACCTTAGCTGCAGTATCTGATCATGTGACCCTCGATCTCCACTAAGAGATCTTACTATGGGCATGCTCAGAACGTGAAAAGCAGGACTTAGTCCCAGAAGCGTCTGCTCGCCGCTGCCCAGCATTGACTTCAATGGCAGAAGCAGGAAATGCAGCAGCAACTCTTAGCACAGAGTCAGACTGAGCGAGATGCTGGGATCGACGTCTCTGCTGAGCAGGCTCCACTGCAGCAGGAGAAGAATGGGAGACCGCAGCGGAGATGGCCCGAGATTCCCCCTGTGCAGAGGCAGGAACTCGACCCCTAACAGACGCACTAGTCTTCCGCCTTCTCCTAAGGGCGAGTACTGTATATAATTTTTACTTTTTTTATTTTTCTTCATTTTTTCTTTTTTTTTATAAAAAGTTTCATTTTTCTTTTTTCCATATTTTTTCAATATATTTTTTAAATATTTTTTATTTTTTTCATTATTTTCATTTATTTCATTTTATTTCATTTCAACCATTTTTTTCATATATGAAAATTTTGTTTCATATATTTTTTATTTTATTATTATTTTCTATTTTTATTTTTATTTTTTATTTTACATTTTTTTATTCCTTATTTCTTTTATCTTATTTTTTCATTTCAGTTTACCTTCATTTCATTCATTTTTCTCATTTGTTTTATTTTTTTCACTTTTTCTTTTGTATATTTTTTTCATTTCATTTTTCTTTTTTTCATTTTCATTTTACTGCATTCACTTCAATCGTTCTCAGCCTTTTCCTCATTACATGTTCCGTTTCATTTCATTCCTTCCTCATTTTCACATGAATAAATTTTACTTCATTATTTGCCTCATTTCTTTATTATTATCCCTCATTTCCTTTATTTCATTTTCCATATTAAAATCTTTCATACCCACTTATCTAGCCATTCTATCTCCCAGCTAATACCCCTTACTCCATCAGTCACCTGCTTTCATCCCCCTTTCAGATAGCTTCCCCAGTCTACCACCCAGAGCCCCAGCACAATCCAATGCAGGCACACTTTTCCCTGCTGCATCGCTATTCCAGCGCCTTCATTGCGCCTGCGCATTGAGCGATCCAAGCCCTAGATGCGCTCTCTTCCATCAGACAGACAGCGCTCACAACGCGCCTGCGCATAGATCTCCCCCTCTCATATGTGCTCCAAGCCTCTTATTCACCGCCCGCAAGTGCGCATGCGCACACAGCGCTCCTAGCGTCCACATTTCTGGTTCCCTAGCATATCTAGGGCGCCAAGTAACATGCTCCCACACACCACCACCGCAGATGCCAGATGCAGCACACAGATAGGTCTGTATAATCGCTGCTATCTACTCCTCTGCTCCAGCTTGCCTCTACCCTATACTTACCCATGTGGCTTTCCTCCCTACAGCCCCTAACGGGACTCCAGTACCTCTCCTGGGAACATGCCCTCTTCCTATTTCTTTACTATGAGGTCAGTACCAACTGCTGTACAGCTGCATTATATATCCACCACCTGGTTTCGTTACGTCCTACTCTCAGTATGATCTCAAGGCGACATCAGCATGTTACTAGTATTCTGTGGACGTTTCTCTTTGCAACCTCTGTGAACATAGTTCAGTATGCATAGACACACATAAGTGTGCTAGTTTATAGCATTTTCCTCAATCCTTTGTGTATCGCTTGTGCAACAATTTGTATTCCCACCACTGCAACTTATGATATTTGTAATATCTAGAACCTTCTCCAGGATAGTACCTTCATGTATTGCATGGGACCCCGAATACTGCTGTCTCATCTACTAGTGTATTTACATGTCTATTTTCTATTTGTTGGGCCGTTGTATTTTCGTATGTGTGTATTTTATTTATCTCCTCACACGAGATTGACACCATGTAAATTCTTTTGTTTCTTTTCACTAAGGTTTGATAAAGACCCAGCGGGTCGAAAAGTTAACTTACAACACCGCGGTGAATTGTTCAATTTTAGTGTTTTGAAAATAATAAAAATCACTTGCTTGGCAAAATTCTGAAGAAATTCTGAGTGCGACTGTTTATACTTGGGACTACAAAATTAAAGAGAACACTAAAATTCCACGTCCTAGATGATCTTGGCATCATTTGCCCAGACTCCATTATGAGAGATGCCACAGGTGTTCAGTTATTCATTTACATTTTGATTCAAGTAGTCCTCTATTTTGCTTGTCAAGGCAGTTTTCATGTGGTGTATGACTTTATCTCTGAAAAAGGAGTGATTATCCTCTGTTCCTGTCAGGATGTAGCTGATGGCCCAGAAGTAGAAGTTCCCATCACCTTTGGTTTTATATGTACACTGTGGTTTCCAAGGTCTCTTTTGGCTCCATAGTACACAATCCTACAAAACATAAGGCTGGCAGTGATGGTAAGATACTTCCTTCCTGAACTTGGTAGTGGGTTGAAAGTCTTGGTTTGCTTATGTTTCTGTGTGGCAGAGTCTCTGGGACAATCATTAGGGGACTGGGGTGATACAGGCGTGTCATCAACTTGACAAGTCTTAAGGTTGCTAGCATGATAGGTGTTGCTCAGTATCTTGCCAGTCTTATTGTTCTTAGGTTTTACTCATCCTTTGGTCAAGGATTCCACAACTAAGTAGGGTCCAACCCACTGTGGTTCCATCTTTGAACCCATGCGATAAATACGAGGTTGATTCTCCATATAAACAATGTGCCCACAGTGATTTACTTGTTGCTGTTGTGTCGGCGATCAAATGCACATTTCTGTTGTTCCTGAGTAGACTTGATGTTGCCACTGATGGTTGAGTGGAGCTTTTTATGAATGATTGTCAGTGTATTTAGCACAGCAGGATTAGCATCATCTGGAAGTGACATGAGGTCCACGGTGTTTATTTCTGAGTGATCGAGGTTGATAGGAAGCTTGGCTTTTCGTCCAAACATGACCTCAAATGGTGTGCACTTGGTTGAGGCATGCACTGATGTGTGCTAGGCAAACAAAACACCATGGATAAACTGGTCCCAGTTATTTCCTTGGTCATTCACAAGCTAACAAAGAGATTTGAGTGTTCGATCGTCACGTTCCCACTTGCCATTTGTTTGTGGGTGGCAGGCAGATGAAATACAGTAATCTGTTTGAAAATGTTCCATAAGGCTGTCAATGATCGAGTTCACAAACTCTCTTCCCTGGTCGCTAATCAAAGTGCCCATACAGCCAAGGTGGCAAGTAACGATGTACAAAAAATGTACTACTGAATTGGCAGTCTTGTCTGGAACAGCTGTTGCTTTTGTCCACTTGTGGAAATGATCAGTGGAAGCAACTATAAATTTGTTGCCATTTGATGTTTCCTGAGGAGGACCGATCATATCAATACCGACTAAACTCCATACTTTTCCAGACACTGGTATACTGTGTTGAGTGGTGGAGCTTCCTTGCTGGTTTTGGGATTCATGGCAAAACATTTTTTACAGGCTTTGACATGTTTGAGAATGTCGTTCTTCATTCCCTTCCAGTAATAACGGTCAGAAATTTTGTGTAATGTTTTATTTCTGCCAAAACGGCCACCAGAAATTGGATTGTCATGACAGGCCTTTAGGATATTTGGCAGTTGACTGTTAGTGAGAACCTCCTTTTCCCCATGGTAAAGAATCCCTCCATCTGCCCGATATGGCTTAGATGTTTGTCTAAACTGGGACTTGGCACTTACACATTTCTCTGGAGGTAGATAGTAGATCCACTGGGGGTAATTTTGTTCTGTTGCAGTGTAGCATCTGAATAGCTGGTTTTACAGTTGGTCTTCCATGGTTGTCAAAATTGGAAACCTTATTTTGGTGTTGGGGGTGTTGCAAACTCACTTTACATATCTCATCGGGATAGAAGATAAACTCACACTGGAGAAATGAGTGCATATCATAGAGAACAAAGAGATACATACATAGCAAGTTACATTACAACATAACATTAACTATGCACTGATGGAACAGCGCCATCTACTTTCAGTGTAATGCAACTCTTCCAACACATACTGTAAGTGGAACCCTACTTTCTGCCTTTGCAGTCATTCTGTAGAACAACTACACCATGAAAAAACACATTAGTATTCAGGCTTGGAGGGGTATAGTTTAGCCTCGGCTAATAATAATAATAATAATAATAATAATAATATTTTTTATTTATATAGCGCCAACATATTCCGCAGAACTTTACAATTTAGTGTACAAACAATAAAGGCTAGAATACACCAGGGGTATACTTTGGCCTAGGCCAGAATATACCCGGGGTATACTCTGGCCTAGGCCAATTTAACCCCGGGCATAGCCTGGCCCAGGCTATTTTACACCCCCGGGGGTATATTCTGGCCTGGAGCACCCAGTGCCAGGCAGCACCTGCCAAGGCAAACAGGATCATGGGGTGCATTAAAAGAGTTCTAGATACACATGATGAGAACATTATACTACCTCTGTACAAATCCCTGGTTAGACCGTACATGGAGTACTGTCTATAGTTTTGAGCACCGATGCTCAGGAAGGCTATAATGGAACTAAAGCGAGTACAAAAGAAGGTAGCAAAATTAATAAAGGCGAAGGAGAACTACTATACTCAGAGAGATTAGCAAAATTGGATTATTTAGTTAAGAAAAAAAAAACTGAGGGGCAATCTAATAACTCGTAACAATATTGTATCTTACAGTTATTAGGCTCTTTAGAAGGACGTAGATCTGGGGATTTATTCTGACGGAATAAAGGCTGAAAAGGATGGACAAATGTCTTTTTTCGGCCTTACTAACTATGTTACTATGTAATGTGGCCTAGGTCAGAATATACCCTGGGGTATACTTTGGCCTAGGCCAGGATATACCCAGGGTATATTCTGGCCTAGGCCACTTTAACCCCGGGCATAGTCTGGAATGGGGTATATTATGGCCTGTTGCACCAGAAACAAGACTCCTACAGATCTAATACTGCTGGGTTATACTATGGATAGGTCATGCTGCATTGTTAGTCCAAAGAATCGATTTAAAGTCAAATTTTCTGAAATTAGCAGGCCGCCAAGATTTTAAACACTTTGTAATTTACTTTGCAAGAAACACGGAAAGAAACCCAGGTGCTCCACATCCCAAGGACCTGGGCCACCGTTTCTCACAGAAACTGCACCACAGCAATCCATTTGGCATTGGTGCTTATGGCAAAATTGGTGCTGTGTGGTGGTTATTGTTGCTGTTTATGTAATTTAATGTGACCCAGAGCCTTGGATTAATTGTCTAATCCCATAAGTGCTATTGAGCACCTGAATCACAGCCGCAGTTGTCACTGCACAGCACTAAAAAAAACAAGGAACAAGCAGAATGTACAGTGGGGGAAATAAGTATTTGATCCCTTGCTGATCTTGTAAGTTTGTCCACTGGGTGGATTGAGAGTTGTGATGCGGGGGAAAATAAGGGTCACCTCTGAGGACTGTACTGTGTGATGTTAAGGTGGAGGAGAGGCCACTTGATGCAGCGCTTGCCATCCTCTGGAGCACATGCTCTTTCTGGCCCTCATCTACAAGGCGTACCCTTGTGCGGCTGTCAAAGAAAGGGCGTTGAGTAGCCCCGTCTAGTAAAAGAAGTTGTCAGTTGTCTTTGGATAGAAGGAGCCACTGTTTGCTCAGTAAAGTTTTCAGTAATATTAACACCAAACCCACATACAATGGGGGAAATAAGTATTTGATCCCTTGCTGATTTTGTAATTTTGCTCACAGACAACGATATGAACAGTCTATAATTTTTTAAAAAAGTTCATTTTAACATTAAGAGATAGAATATTAAAAATAAAATCCAGAAGATCACAAACCAGGGATTCAAGCTTGAGGAGGATAATTTGCATATTCCAGGTGCCTTCTGGGAAAAGCGAAGAGTCTCCCTAAGCAAGAAGATCGTTGGGTACAGCCGGGACCAGCTGCTTGGAAAGCATCACCAAACCAGGGATTCAAGCTTGAGGAGGATAATTTGCATATTCCAGGTGCCTTCTGGGAAAAGCGAAGAGTCTCCCTAAGCAAGAAGATCGTTGGGTACAGCCGGGACCAGCTTCTTGAAAAGCATCACCAAACCAGGGATTCAAGCTTGAGGAGGATAATTTGCATATTCCAGGTGCCTTCTGGGAAAAGCGAAGAGTCTCCCTAAGCAAGAAGATCATTGGGTACAGCCGGGACCAGCTGCTTGGAAAGCATCACCAAACCAGGGATTCAAGCTTGAGGAGGATAATTTGCATATTCCAGGTGCCTTCTGGGAAAAGCGAAGAGTCTCCTTAAGCAAGAAGATCGTTGGGTACAGCCGGGACCAGCTGCTTGGAAAGCATCACCAAACCAGGGATTCAAGCTTGAGGAGGATAATTTGCATATTCCAGGTGCCTTCTGGGCAAAGCAAAGAGTCTCCCTAAGCAAGAAGATCGTTGGGTACAGCCGGGACCAGCTGCTTGGAAAGCATCACCAAACCAGAGATTCAAGCTTGAGGAGGATAATTTGCATATTCCAGGTGCCTTCTGGGAAAAGCGAAGAGTCTCCCTAAGCAAGAAGATCGTTGGGTACAGCCGGGACCAGCTGCTTGGAAAGCATCACCAAACCAGGGATTCAAGCTTGAGGAGGATAATTTGCCTGTGGGACATTATTGCAAGAAAGCTTGGCTGAGTAGATTACACAAGAAGGGAATGAAGATGTCGAGTCCATATGGGTCGAAATTCATGGAGGGAAAATGGTAACAAAATTATCATTGGGGTCTGTTACAAACCCCCAAATATAACAGAAATCATGGAAAGTCTACTTCTAAAGCAGATAGATGAAGCTGCAACCCATAATGAGGTCCTGGTTATGGGGGACTTTAACTACCCGGATATTAACTGGGAAACAGAAACCTGTGAAACCCATAAAGGCAACAGGTTTCTGATAATAAGCAAGAAAAATTATCTTTCACAATTGGTGCAGAATCCAACCAGAGGAGCAGCACTTTTAGACCTAATACTATCTAATTGACCTGACAGAATAACAAATCTGCAGGTGGTCGGGCATCTAGGAAATAGCGACCACAATATTGTGCAGTTTCACCTGTCTTTCACTAGGGGGACTTGTCAGGGAGTCACAAAAACACTGAACTTTAGGAAGGCAAAGTTTGACCAGTTTAGAGATGCCCTTAATCTGGTAGACTGGGACAATATCCTCAGAAATAAGAATACAGATAATAATTGGGAAATGTTTAAGAACATCCTAAATAGGCAGTGTAAGCGGTTTATACCTTGTGGGAATAAAAGGACTAGAAATAGGAAAAACCCAATGTGGCTAAACAAAGAAGTAAGACAGGCAATTAACAGTAAAAAGAAAGCATTTGCACTACTAAAGCAGGATGGCACCATTGAAGTTCTAAAAAACTATAGGGAGAAAAATACTTTATCTAAAAAACTAATTAAAGCTGCCAAAAAGGAAACAGAGAAGCACATTGCTAAGGAGAGTAAAACTAATCCCAAACTGTTCTTCAACTATATCAATAGTAAAAGAATAAAAACTGAAAATGTAGGCCACTTAAAAAATAGTGAGGAAAGAATGGTTGTAGATGACGAGGAAAAAGCTAACATATTAAACACCTTCTTCTCCACGGTATTCACGGTGGAAAATGAAATGCTAGGTGAAATCCCAAGAAACAATGAAAACCCTGTATTAACCCCTTCATGACCTTGCGATTTTTCGTTTTTCCGTGTTCGTTTTTCATTCCCCTCCTTCCCAGAGCCATAACTTTTTTATTTTTCCGTCAATTTGGCCATGTGAGGGCTTATTTTTTGTGGGACGAGTTGTACTTTTGAAAGACATCATTGGTTTTAGCATGTCGTGTACTAGAAAATGGGAGAAAAATTCCAAGTGCGGTGAAATTGCAAAAAAAGTGCAATCCCACACTTCACTAAATGCTAAAACTGACCTGCCATTATGATTCTCCAGGTCAGTACGAGTTCATAGACGCCTAACATGACTAGGTTATTTTTTATCTAAGTGGTGAAAAAAAATTCCAAACTTTGCTAAAAAAAAAAAAAAGAAAATTGCGCCATTTTCCGATACTCGTAGCGTCTCCATTTTTTGTGATCTGGGGTCGATTGAGGGCTTATTTTTTGCGTGCCGAGCTGGCATTTTTATTGATAGCATTTTGGTGCAGATATGTTCTTTTGATCGCCCGTTATTGCATTTTAATGTACTGTCGCGGCGACCTAAAAACGTAATTCTGGCGTTTCAAATTTTTTTCTCGCTACGCCGTTTAGCGGTCAGGTTAATGCTTTTTTTTAATTGATAGATCGGGCGATTCTGAGCACGGCGATACCAAATATGTGTAGATTTGATTTTTTTTTTATTGATTTATTTTGATTGGGGCGAAAGGGGGGTGATTTAAACTTTTATATTTTTTTTATTTTTTTCACATTTTTTTTAACTTTTTTTTTTTTACTTTTGCCATGCTTCAATAGCCTCCGTGGGAGGCTAGAAGCTGGCACAACCCGATCGCCTCTGCTACATAGCAGCGATCTGCTGGTCGCTGCTATGTAGCAGAAATGGAGGTGTGCTGTGAGCGCCGTCCACAGGGTGGCGCTCACAGCCACCGGTCATCAGTAACCATAGAGGTTTCTAGGACCTCTATGGTTACCATCCTGATGCATCATCGACCCCCAATCATGTGACGGGGGTCGGCGATGACGTCATTTCCGGCCGGAAGCGGTAGTTAAATGCCGCTGTCTGCGTTTGACAGCGGCATTTAACTAGTTAATAGGTGCGGGCAGATCGCGATTCTGCCCGCGCCTAATACGTGCACATGTCAGCTATTCAAAATAGTTGACATGTCCCAGCTTTGATGCGGGCTCACCGCGGAGCCCTGCATCAAAGCAGGGGATCTGACCTCGGACGTACTATCCCGTCCAAGGTCAGATAGGGGTTAAGGGTCACCAATCTGACCCAAGAAGAGGTGCGAAACCGGCTAAATAAGATCAAAATAGATAAATCTCCGGGTCTGGATGGCATACACCCACGAGTGCTAAGAGAACTAAGTAATGTAATAGATAAACCATTATTTCTTATTTTTAGGGACTCTATAGCGACGGGGTCTGTTCCGCAGGACTGGCGCATAGCAAATGTGGTGCCAATATTCAAAAAGGGCTCTAAAAGTGAACCTGGAAATTATAGGCCAGTAAGTCTAACCTCTATTGTTGGTAAAATATTTGAAGGGTTTCTGAGGGATGTTATTCTGGATTATCTCAATGAGAATAACTGTTTAACTCCATATCAGCATGGGTTTATGAGAAATCGCTCCTGTCAAACCAATCTAATCAGTTTTTATGAAGAGGTAAGCTATAGGCTGGACCACGGTGAGTCATTGGACGTGGTATATCTCAATTTTTCCAAAGCGTTTGATACCGTGCCGCACAAGAGGTTGGTACACAAAATGAGAATGCTTGGTCTGGGGGAAAATGTGTGCAAATGGGTTAGTAACTGGCTTAGTGATAGAAAGCAGAGGGTGGTTATAAATGGTATAGTCTCTAAGGCTACGTTCACACTAGCATTGTGCGCCGCTGCATCGGTGACGCAACGCACAACGCACGCAAAAACGCGGCAAAACGCACGCAAAAACGCTGCGTTTTGCGACGCATGCGTCGTTTTTTGCCGAAAATCGGACGCAAGAAAAATGCAACTTGTTGCGTTTTCTTGGTCCGACGCTTGCGGCAAAAAAGACGCATGCGTCGCACAACGCAACAAACAAAAACGCATGCGTCCCCCTTGTTAAATATAGGGGCGCATGACACGTGCGTCGCCGCTGCGTCGCCCGACGCTAACCCGACGCACACTTGCATAATGCTAGTGTGAACGTAGCCTAACTGGGTTGCTGTGACCAGTGGGGTACCGCAGGGGTCGGTATTGGGACCTGTTCTCTTCAACATATTCATTAATGATCTGGTAGAAGGTTTACACAGTAAAATATCGACATTTGCAGATGATACAAAACTATGTAAAGCAGTTAATACAAGAGAAGATAGTATTCTGCTACAGATGGATCTGGATAGGTTGGAAACTTGGGCTGAAAGGTGGCAGATGAGGTTTAACAATGATAAATGTAAGGTTATACACATGGGAAGAAGGAATTAATATCACCATTACACACTGAACGGGAAACCACTGGGTAAATCTGACAGGGAGAAGGACTTGGGGATCCTAGTTAATGATAATCTTACCTGGAGCAGCCAGTGCCAGGCAGCAGCTGCCAAAGCAAACAGGATCATGGGGTGCATTAAAAGAGGTCTGGATACACATGATGAGAGCATTATACTGCCACTGTACAAATCCCTAGTTAGAACGCACATGGAGTACTGTGTCCAGTTTTGGGCACCGGTACTCAGGAACTAGAGAGAGTACAAAGGAGGGCAACAAAATTAATAAAGGGGATGGGAGAACTACAATACCTAGATAGATTAGCGAAATTAGGATTATTTAGTCTAGAAAAAAGGCGACTGAATGGCGATCTAATAACCATGTATAGGTATATAAGGGGACAATACAAATATCTCGCTGAGGATTTGTTTATACCAAGGGAGGTGACGGGCTCAAGGGGGCATTCTTTGCGTCTGGAGGAGAGAAGGTTTTTCCATCAACATAGAAGAGGATTCTTTACTGTTAGGGCAGTGAGAATCTGGAATTGCTTGCCTGAGGAGGTGGTGATGGCGAACTCAGTCGAGGGGTTCAAGAGAGGCCTGGATGTCTTCCTGGAGCAGAACAATATTGTATCATACAATTATTAGGTTCTGTAAAAGGATGTAAATCTGGGGACTTATTATGATGGAATATAGGCTGAACTGGATGGACAAATGTCTTTTTTCGGCCTTACTAACTATGTTACTATGTTACTATGTTACATTGTATAAATTATATAAATTAATCTGCATTTTGCAGTGAGAAATAAGTATTTGATCCCCTTCCAACCATTAAGAGTTCTGGCTCTTACAGACCAGTTAGAACTTCTTAATCAACTTGTTACCTGCATTAAAGACAGCTGTCTTACATAGTCACCTTTATAAAAGACTCCTGTCCACAGACTCAAATAATCAGTCTGACTCTAACCTCTACAATATGGTCAAGACTAGTGTTGAGCATTCCGATACCGCAAGTATCGGGTATCGGCCGATATTTGCGGTATCGGAATTCTGATACCGAATTCCGATACTTCCCGCGTATCGGATACCGGAATCGGAAGTTCCCAGAATTCAAATTGAACGCAGCAGCCAATGAGGAATGAATGAAAGTGTGGGCACATCCTGTTTAGCATGGTGGGCATGTAAGTACTGGCAAGGCTGGGATTGGCTGCTGAAATGATGTCACTCTGCACTATAAAAAAGCGCTGCCGCCATTTTGCGCTCACTCTGCTGTGATTTCAGTTAGGGACAGGACGCTGTGTTCTAACTGAGGGCCAGTTAAGCTTGCTAATTGCTTTATTTTCCTTTCCAAAGGCTAATTTAGCAAAACGCTGTGTGTTCTTCACTGTTCACCTTGCTCTTGCCTTGCAGCGCTGTTTTAACAGCGTTCTGCAAGGTCTCTGTGTGTGTGTGTGTGTGTGTGTGCAGCTCACTCTGTAGTCTGGGTGCAGCCATATACCCGGTTGTATTCAGCTCAGGGGGGGTTCACACTGCCTCACACAGTTGTTCTTTTTTGCTCTTAGTGCAGCCTGCTGCACATTTTTTCTCAAATTTCCTATTAGTGTTTTTCCACCAGTCTCCAGCTCTATTGTGGAAAAACACTACATAGGATAACCTAGAGGGGGGTTTTTGGGCCTTGCAGCGCCGTTTACGGCTGTCTGCACGGTCTCCGTGTGAGCCCAGCTCGCCCTGTAGTCTGTGTGCAGCCATAGCCGGTTGGATTCAGCTCAGGGTTCGTTACTGGCTCATACCTTGAGAAAAATTTTCCTTTTTTTCAAATAGTGCAGCCTGTTTAAAATTTGAAAAAAAAAATTCCTATTAGTGTCTTTCCACTCGTATCCAGCTAAATAGTGGAAAAACACTATATAGGATAACCTAGAGGAGGGTTTTTTGGCCTTGCAGCGCCGTTTACGGCTGTCTGCACGGTCTCCGTGTGAGCCCAGCTCGCCCTGTAGTCTGTGTGCAGCCATAGCCGGTTGGATTCAGCTCAGGGTTCGTTACTGGCTCATACCTTGCGAAAAATTTTCCTTTTTTTTCAAATAGTGCAGCCTGTTTAAAATTTGAAAAAAAAAAATCCTATAAGTGTCTTTCCACTCGTATCCAGCTAAATAGTGGAAAAACACTATATAGGATAACCTAGAGGAGGGTTTTTTGGCCTTGCAGCGCCGTTTACGGCTGTCTGCACGGTCTCCGTGTGAGCCCAGCTCGCCCTGTAGTCTGTGTGCAGCCATAGCCGGTTGGATTCAGCTCAGGGTTCGTTACTGGCTCATACCTTGCGAAAAATTTTCCTTTTTTTTCAAATAGTGCAGCCTGTTTAAAATTTGAAAAAAAAAAATCCTATAAGTGTCTTTCCACTCGTATCCAGCTAAATAGTGGAAAAACACTATATAGGATAACCTAGAGGAGGGTTTTTTGGCCTTGCAGCGCCGTTTACGGCTGTCTGCACGGTCTCCGTGTGAGCCCAGCTCGCCCTGTAGTCTGTGTGCAGCCATAGCCGGTTGGATTCAGCTCAGGGTTCGTTACTGGCTCATACCTTGAGAAAAATTTTCCTTTTTTTGAAATAGTGCAGCCTGTTTAAAATTTGAAAAAAAAAAATTCCTATTAGTGTCTTTCCACCAGTCTCCAGCTCAATTGTGGAAAAACACTACATAGGATAACCTAGAGGGTTTTTTTGGGGCCTTGCAGCGCCGTTTACGGCTGTCTGCACGGTCTCTGTGTGAGCGCAGCTCGCCCTGTAGTCTGTGTGCAGCCATAGCCGGTTGGATTCAGCTCAGGGTGCGTTACTGCCTCATACCTTGAAAAACAATTTCCTTTTTTTCAAATAGTGCAGCCAGTTTAAAATTTGAAAAAAAAAATTCCTATTAGTGTCTTTCCACTTGTATCCAGCTAAATAGTGGAAAAACACTATATAGGATAACCTAGAGGAGGGTTTTTTGGCCTTGCAGCGCCGTTTACGGCTGTCTGCACGGTCTCCGTGTGATTTAAACTAGCTCTGTAGCCCGATCAGCACAAAAAAAAAAGTTAAGTTCACCAAACACAACTTAACACTTGTGTAGGCCACATTTGAAAAATAATAAAGTTTAGTCCACAATTTACAACATTAGTGTTTCTTACACCTGTTAGGAGGAGCATTACAGGAATAAGCACACTAAGGCCTTAGTACTTTTCTGCTTATCTTTATCTGTCAACCAAGATGAAGAGGGCAGGGAGTAAGGCACGTGGGCGTGGGCGCGGAGCAGGGAGAGGAGCAGGGAGAGGACGTGGTGATTCTGTGCCTGCTGCGGGCGCCGGTGACTCATCGTCACTCAGTTTCAGCAGGGAACAGTCCTTCATGCGCAGCTTTGTCGGAGAGCGCCGTGCACCGCTGCTGCGTGAAGACCAAATTGAAGCCGTTGTCGGGTGGATGGCAGCTAACGCCTCGGCATCGACTTCAGTTAGTGCCACATCCTCTCAGGCACAGAGCACTGGAGAGCAGCCATCTGTCTCTTCACCACCTGCCAAATTGGCCAGGCAGTCAGAGAGCCCAGGACAGGAGCCGTCTCTACTTCTGTTCTCTGAATCTCTTGGCTTGGAAACAGGGGGCTAGCCAAGCAGCATTGGAGAAATGGAAGAAGAGGCAGTGTGCAGTGATGCCCAACACCTTTTTCTCTCTGACTCTGAAGAGGCAGGTGGGCCAGTGCCTCCGGTGACCACAGCGCAGTACGCATCTGATGATGAAACTCAGGTGCCGCTTTCTCGTGCGTACTGTGCTGCTGAGACTACCCAGGAGGAGCAGTTGGTGGCAGAGGGTAGTGGAGATGATGAGGTCCTTGACCCATCGTGGCGTGAGGAACAGGAAGGTGGTGGGAGCAGCTCAGAGGAAGAGCTTCCTCTTACGGGCCAAAGAGGGAGAGGGAGGGGGAAGACTGCGGAGCCTGTAGCCTCCACTTTGGCACCCGTTAGGAGCCTGTCTCTTTCCAAAGCCAAAAAGGGCGCTCCCAAGACTTGCAGTGCCTGGTCCTTTTTTGACACAGTTGCAGATGACATTTGTTTTGTCAGATGCAAGCTGTGTCATCATAAAGTAAAAAGAGGGAAAAATGTCAGCAACCTCAATACCACAAATATGTGGAAACATGTGCGGACCAGGCACGCGGTGGAGTTACAGAAACACACTGAAGATGTAGGCCAACCAACAGCGGCAGCTACCACCTCTTCAGCTCGTGTTGCCTCTTCCTCCAGCTCACGCACAGCTGGTTTGGCTTCCTCCCAGAGACCTTGTGTAATTCCACCCACAGCACCACCTTCCCAGTCATCCTCACACTCCCAGTCTACTCTACAGCCATCGGTAGTACAGACATGGGAGAAAAGGCGGGCATTCTCGGCCAACCACCCCCGAGCACAGGCTCTGAATGCAGGCATTGCCAAACTGTTGTCCCTGGAAATGCTCTCGTTCAGGCTGGTGGAGACTGACAGCTTCCGTGACTTGATGGCATTGGCAGTCCCACAGTACAAGGTGCCCAGCCGCTTTTACTTCAGCAGGCAGGCTGTCCCTGCCCTGCACAGGCATGTTGAGGCAAACATAAAACATGCGCTACTGAACGCCGTCAGTAGCAAGGTCCACCTCACCACCGATGCGTGGACCAGTCAGCATGGACAGGGGCGATATGTTTCCCTCACTGCCCATTGGGTTAATGTTGTTGAGCCAGGTACAGATCGTGCGAGTGGCGCAGGACGTGTCCTGCCCACTCCAAGGATTGCAGGAATCCAGTCTGTACGCATCGACTCCTCCTCTTACACCAGTTCCTCTGATTCCTCTCTGCAGGATCCGTCACAGTCCACCCCCACATGGACCCGTGAACGTTTACCTATGACCGACATGAGCACAGCCGTGGCCAAACGTCAGCAGGCCGTCTTGAAACTAGTTTCATTGGGGCATCGAAGCCACACAGCGCAGGAGCTCTGGAATGCCATAAAGCAGGAGAGCGATGTGTGGTTACTGCCAGCGAATCTCCAGCCAGGCATGGTAGTGTGTGACAATGGCCGAAATCTGGTGGCAGCTTTGGCCCTTGGCAACCTCACTCACATCCCATGTCTGGCACATGTGCTCAATTTGGTTGTGCAGAGTTTTCTGAGGGACTATCCGGATCTTGATGCCCTGCTGCACAAGGTCCGCCTAGAGTGTGCTCACTTGCGGCGTTCCAGCTTGGCCAGATCCCGCATTGCTGCTCTGCAGCGCCGATTCCGCCTTCCGGAACACCGCATCATATGTGACCTACCTACCCGGTGGAATTCCACGTTACATATGTTGGAGCGGTTGTGTGAGCAGCAGCAAGCAGTTATGAAGTACCAGCTGCATCAGGCGCAAAGAAGTCGCAGTCAGCGCCGATCAGACTTCACAACCACAGAGTGGGCCACTATGAAGGACGTCTGCCAGGTTTTGCGTCCTTTTGATTATTCCACGCGGATGGCAAGTGCAGATGATGCACTAGTCAGCATGACTGTCCCCCTTATCTGCCTGCTTCAGCAAACTTTGCAAGGGTTAAGGGATGATGTGGTGGAAGAGGTGGAGGATGAGGAGTCACCTTTTCCATCAGCTTCTGGAGAGTCAGCGCCACGTGGTTCCTCACAAAGGGGTACGCAGGGGCCAATTTGTGAGGAGGATGAGGAGGAGTCAATGGAGGAGGAAGAGCTCCGTCCAGAGGAGGGAGCGACACAATTGTCCAGTGGTCAGTGTGTACAGCGAGGGTGGGGTGATGACGAGCGGGCAGAGATCATGTCTCAAGCAGGGGACAGCGTTTCTGGGCCAGTTGGCACTCTGCAGCACATGGTGGATTTCATGCTGCAGTGCCTGAGAAACGACCGCCGCATCGACCACATTCTCAACATGCCTGATTATTGGGTGTTCACCCTCCTCGATCCTCGCTACCGGGACAACGTCCAAAACCTCATCCCTGCGTTGACCCGGGAGCGTAAATTGCGGGAGTACCACGACACACTGGTGAATTCCATCATCTTCTCCTGTCCAACTGAGAGGAGTGCTGCTAGTGCTTTACAAAGCAGCTCAGTGCGTCGAGGCAGTGGGGGAGGCTCTGCCCAAAGAGGGAGCAGAAGCAGTGCCTCTGCCCAAGGCAAGCCCAGTATGGCACAACTCTGGCACACTTTTGTGTGACCGCCCCAAATGTCTACACCATCACCGGCGGCTCCAGTCAGCAGGAGGCAACGGTTCGGTCAGATGGTGACAGACTACATGGCTTGCCCTCTTACTGTACTCCCAGACGGCTCTTCCCCGTTCAAGTTTTGGGTCTCTAAGCTGGATACATGGCCAGAGCTAAGCCAGTATGCATTGGAGGTGCTGGCTTGCCCTGCGGCTAGTGTCTTATCGGAACGTGTCTTTAGTGCCGCAGGTGGTGTACTAACAGACCGTCGCATGCGACTATCCTCCGATAACGTTGACCGGCTTACTTTCCTGAAAATGAACCAGGCCTGGATCTCGCAGGAATTTGCCACTCCTCTGCCTGATTAAGTAATTGGGTGTCATCCAGGTCTCCTGCTGTGTTCATCTTTCTACCACCTGAACTGCTATTCCTGGGCTCCAACACCGCCAGTTGCGGCTCAGAAGTGCAGGCTGCACAGTAAAAACATACGACCCAGTGTTATTGGGTTTCAGTAACGTCAGCTGATCCCCAGCTGTGTAGCCGGCAATGTGTCCTGCGACCGCCACGCTGGCACAACAACCTAAATGTAAGGGAACCTGTCCCCCCCCCCCCGTCGTTTGTTACTGAAAGAGCCATCTTGTGCAGCAGTAATGCTGCACAAGGAAAAGGTAGCTCTTTTTTTTTAGCTCTTTGCACACGCAGAACTTAACACTTATAAAATGTGTTCACTGATACCGTTATACCGTCCCGGAGCTGGGACTTTCCTTCGTAATGTGACGCAGCACAGCCGTCATTCCTACCCCCTTGGTGCCATGCGCTGCCTCCTCAGCGTTGTTTTAAGCTGTCACGGAGCCTGCGCTGTTCTGTTATCCCTTGGGCATGCCCTATTTGCGCTGCCTGTCTTCTGACATAATTTGGTGTCAGGCTGGCTGCGCCTGTGCGGCCGCGGTGCCCGAGATCCCGCCTCGCAGTGTCTTCTGATTGAGTCACACTGCGGGCCTGGGATCCATGGGCATGCGCAGTGCATATCTTCCCCTCGGGCTCTCGCTCATTTCCCTCCGCCTTCTTTAGACTGTGCGCCGTCAGCTGATCCCTAGCATGCCACGGCCGTGACACCGCACAGTCTGAAGAAGAGGGAAGGAGGGTAGTGAGAGTCGAGGATATGCACTGTGCATGTCCATGGATCCAAGGCCCGCAGTGGGATTACAATAGACGACACTGCGAGGTGAGATCTGGAGTCGCGTGGACGCACAGGCACTGACAGCCTGACACCAAATTATGTCAGAAGACAGGCAGCGCTAATTGGGCATGGCCAAGGGCTAACAGAACAGCGCAGGCTCCGTGACAGCTTAAAACAACGCTGAGGAGGCAGCGCACGGCATCAAGGGGATAGGAATGACAGCTGTGCTGTGTCCCATTACGAAGGAAATTCGCACCTCCGGAACGGTTTAACGGTATAAAGGGACACATTTTTAGTGTTTACTTCGGTGTTTGCAAGGAGCATAATTAAAAGAGCAACCTTTTCCTTTTGCATCCTTAGTGCTGCACAAGATGGCTCTTTCAGCTACAAACGTCTTGGGGGGGGGTTAAAGGTTTCCTTTCAACTTGCTCCAATCAGGCTTCGGCCTACACTCTGTTCCTCTGCTCCTCCTGCTGTCCCTGGGCTCTAACACCGCCAGTTGGTGCCTGGAAGTGCTGTGTGCACAGTCAACAGTCGCTCCTCTGTTATTGGGGTTCAGTAACGTCAGCTGATCCCCAGCTGTGTGTGCGGCAATACCTCCAATCTGCTCCTCCTGCTGTCCCTGGGCTCTAACACCGCCAGTTGGTGCCTGGAAGTGCTGTGTGCACAGTCAACAGTCGCTCCTCTGTTATTGGGGTTCAGTAACGTCAGCTGATCCCCAGCTGTGTGTGCGGCAATACCTCCAATCTGCTCCTCCTGCTGTCCCTGGGCTCTAACACCGCCAGTTGGTGCCTGGAAGTGCTGTGTGCACAGTCAACAGTCGCTCCTCTGTTATTGGGGTTCAGTAACGTCAGCTGATCCCCAGCTGTGTGTGCGGCAATACCTCCAATCTGCTCCTCCTGCTGTCCCTGGGCTCTAACACCGCCAGTTGGTGCCTGGAAGTGCTGTGTGCACAGTCAACAGTCGCTCCTCTGTTATTGGGGTTCAGTAACGTCAGCTGATCCCCAGCTGTGTGTGTGGCAATACCTCCAATCTGCTCCTCCTGCTGTCCCTGGGCTCTAACACCACCAGTTGGTGCCTGGAAGTGCTGTGTGCACAGTCAACAGTCGCTCCTCTGTTATTGGGGTTCAGTAATGTCAGCTGATCCCCAGCTGTGTATCCGGCAATGTGTCATGCGACCGCCACGCTGGCACAACTAAAATGTAAGGGGACCTGTCCCCCCCCCCCTAGGCGTTTGTTACTGAAAGAGCCACCATGTGCAGCACTAATACTGCACAAGGGAAAGGTCGCTCTTGAAATTATGCTCCTTGCAAACGCTGAACTACACACTCATGTAATGTGTCCCCTCACACCGTCCAACCGTCCCGGAGGTGGGACTTTCCTTTGTAATGTGACGCAGCACAGCCGTCATTGCTACCCCCTTGGCACCGTGCGCTGCCTCCTTAGCGTTGTTTGATTCCGTCATGGACCCTGCGCTGTTATGTTATCCCTTGGCCATGCACAGTTTGCGCTGCCCGTCCTCTGACATCATTTGTTGTCGTCCTGGCTGCGCCTGTGCGTCCACGCTGCCCGAAATCACACCTCGCAGTGTCGTCTAATGTGATCCCACAGTGGGCCTGGTATCCATGGCCATGCGCAGTGCATATACTAGCCTCTCACTCCCCTTCTTCACGCTTCTTCAGACTAGGCGGCGTCAGCTGATCCCTAATAGCATGCCACGGCCGTGACGCCGCACAGTCTGAAGAAGCAGGAAGGAGGTGAGTGAGAGGCGATGATATGCACTGCGCATGCCCATGGATCCCTGGCCCGCAGTGGGACTACATTAGATGACACTGCAAGGTTGGATCTCGGGCAGCTTGGACGCACAGGCACTGCCAGCCTGACACCTACATGATGTCAGAAGACGGGCACCGCTAACTGTGCATGGCCAAGGGATAACATTACAGCGCGGGCTCCGTGACAGAACCAAACAACGTTGAGGAGGTGGCGCCCGGCACCAAGGGGGTTGGAATGACGGCTGTGCTGTGTCACATTACAAAGGAAAGTCCCACTTCCGGGATGGTTTGACGGTGTGAGGGGACACATTATATGAGTGTGTACTTCAGCGTTTGCAAGGAGCATAATTTTCGGAGCCACCATTTTCCATGTGCAGTATTACTGCTGTACAAGATGGCTCTTTCAGCAACAAATGCCTGGGGGGGGGGGTTAAAGGTTCCCTTTCAACTTGCTCCACTGCAGGCTTCGGCCTACACTCTGCTCCTCTTTGATTCCCTGGGTTTCAACACTGTCAGTTGCCACCTGGAAGTGTTGTCTACACAGAAAAAACACTAGGTGATGTGTCAGTGGGGTTCAGCACCGCCAGCTGTTCCCCTGCTGTGTAGTCGGCAACGTGTCCAGCACAAGCCACGCTGGCACAACAGAACAAAAGCTGCCACCAGTGCAGGCTTCGGCCTACACTCTGCTCCTCTCCTCCTCCTGCTGACCCTGGGCTCAAACACCGCTAGTTTTTGCCCGGAAGTGCTAGCTGCACAGAGAAAAACACCAGCCAATGTGTTAGTGGGGTTCAGCAACGCCAGCTGTTCCCCTGCTGTGTAGCCGGCAACGTGACCTGCAAACGCCATGCAGGCACAGGAACTGAAATTAAAGGGAACCTGGCCCCACCCCCCCAGGTGTTTCTATGTATAACAGCCACCTAGTACAGCAGTACTGCTGCATTTGTACAAGGTGGCTGACTTTTTCTCCTTGCCCACGTGGAACGCAACACGTACAAAATGTGTCTCATTGAGACCATTCCACTGTCCCTGAGGTGTGACTTTCCTTTGTAATGATACGCAGCACCCCCCTTGGTAGCGTTTCCCGTCTTTTGTCATCATGGTTAGCTGGCTGCGCCTGTGCATCCGCCCTGCTAGAAACAACGCCCCTCGTTGTCATATTTATTTTGTCAGCGAGGGTGTGGTTTATGGGCACGAGCAGTGCATATGTTCGCCTGTCTTAACTCATCTCCTTCCGCCTTCTTCAGACTGTGCGGCCTCCTGGCCGTGGTAGGCGATAAGGGATCAGCTGAGGCCGCCCAGTCTGGAGCAGGTGTAAGGACATGTGTAAGCGGCAAACCTATTTACTGCACAAGGCCACGAATCCCAGCCACGCAGTGTGATTTTTTGAAAACACACTGTGGGTCTGGGATTCATGTCCATCGCTAACCGCAACGGCCGACATGAAATGAGGTCAGAAGACAGGAAGCGCTCACAGCGCATGGCCAAGGGATCACAATAGCGCAGACTCCTGTACAGCAAATAACAACGCTCAGGAATCTGCGCCCAGTACCTAGGTGCAAATTTTGACACCTGTGCTGCGTCTCCTTAAAAAGACAAGTCACGCCTCCACAACTGTTTGACAGTATAATGGGCTAAATAGTGTACGTGTTTTAGTCAGCGTGTGCAAGGAGCAAAACAAATAGAGCAACCTTTTACTTGTGCAGCATTAATGCTGCACAAGGTGTGGCTCTTGTACCTTGCAACACCTGAGGGGGGTTAAAGGTAACCTTTGAAATTGGTTCAACTAGGCTTCGGCCTACACTCTGCTCCTCTCCTGCTGACCCTGGGCTCAAACACCGCCAGTTTCTGCCCGGACATGCTAGCTGCACAGAGAGAAACACCAGCCAATGTGTTAGTGGGGTTCAGCACCACCAGCTGTTCCCCTGCTGTGTAGTCGGCATCATGTCCAGCACAAGCCACGCTGGCACAACTGACCAAAAGCTGCCACCAGTGCAGGCTTCGGCCTACACTTTGCTCCTCTCCTCCTCCTGCTGACCCTGGGCTCAAACACCGCCAGTTTCTGCCCGGACATGCTAGCTGCACAGAGAGAAACACCAGCCAATGTGTTAGTGGGGTTCAGCACCACCAGCTGTTCCCCTGCTGTGTAGTCGGCATCATGTCCAGCACAAGCCACGCTGGCACAACTGACCAAAAGCTGCCACCAGTGCAGGCTTCGGCCTACACTTTGCTCCTCTCCTCCTCCTGCTGACCCTGGGCTCAAACAACGCCAGTTTCTGCCCGGACATGCTAGCTGCACAGAGAAAAACACCAGCCAATGTGTTAGTGGGGTTCAGCACCGCCAGCTGTTCCCCTGCTGTGTAGCTGGCAACGTGTCCTGCAAACGCCACGCAGGCACATGAACTGAAATTGAAGGGAGCCTGCCCCCCCCCCCCAGGTGTTTCTATGTATAACAGCCACCTTGTACAGCAGTACTGCTGTATTTGTACAAGGTGGCTGACTTTTTCTCCTTGCACACGTGGAACTCAACAAGTACAAAATGTGTCTCATTACAGACCATTACAATGTCCCTGAGGTGTGACTTTCCTTTTTAATGACACGCAGCACCCCCATTGTTAGCGCTGCCCGTCTCCTGACATCATTGGTTGGCTGGCTGTGCCTGTGCATCCCCCCTGCCCGACACAACGCCCCCCGTTGTCTCATATATTTTGACTGCGAGGGTGTGATTGATGGGCACGAGCAGTGCATATGTTCCCCTGTCTTCACTCCCCTCCTTCCGCCTTCTTCTGACTGTGCGGCCTCATGGCCGCGGCATGAGATAAGGGATCAGCTGAGGCCGCCCAGTCTGAAGCAGGTGTAAGGACATGTGTGAGCGGCGAACATATTTACTGCACAAGGCCACGAATCCCAGCACCGCAGTGTGACTTTAGGAAAAGCCACTGTGGGTCTGGGATTTATGGCCATCGTTAACCGCACCGGCCAACATGAAATGAGGTCATGAGACGGCCTGCACTAACAGGGTATTGCCAAGGGATAACACAAGAGCGCAGTTTCCTGTACTGCAAATAACAACGGTAAGGAATCTGCGCACAGCACCTAGGTGTAAATTTGTACACCTGTGCTGCGTCTCCTTAAAAAGACTAGTAGTCACGCCTCCACTACTGTTTGACAGTATAATGGGCTAAATAGTGTACGTGTTTAATTCAGCGTGTGCAAGGAGCAAAATTAAATAGAGCAACCTTTGACTTGTGCATCATTAATGCTGTTCAAGGTGTGGCTCTTGTACCTTGCAACACCTGAGGGGGGGGTTAAAGGTAACCTTTGAAATTGGTTCAACTAGGCTTCGGCGTACACTCTGCTCCTCTACTCCTCCTGCTGACCCTGGGCTCAAACACCGCTAGTTTTTGCCCGGAACTGCTAGCTGCACAGAGAAAAACACCAGCCAATGTGTTAGTGGGGTTCAGCAACGCCAGCTGTTCCCCTGCTGTGTAGTCGGCAACGTGTCCAGCACAAGCCACGCTGGCACAACAGAACAAAAGCTGCCACCAGTGCAGGCTGCAGCCTACACTTTGCTCCTCTCCTCCTCCTGCTGACCCTGGGCTCAAACACCGCCAGTTTCTGCCCGGACATGCTAGCTGCACAGAGAAAAACACCAGCCAATGTGTTAGTGGGGTTCAGCACCGCCAGCTGTTCCTCTGCTGTGTAGTCGGCATCGTGTCCAGCACAAGCCACGCTGGCACAACTGACCAAAAGCTGCCACCAGTGCAGGCTTCGGCCTACACTTTGCTCCTCTCCTCCTCCTGCTGACCCTGGGCTCAAACAACGCCAGTTTCTGCCCGGACATGCTAGCTGCACAGAGAAAAACACCCGCCAATGTGTTAGTGGGGTTCAGCACCGCCAGCTGTTCCCCTGCTGTGTAGCTGGCAACGTGTCCTGCAAACGCCACGCAGGCACATGAACTGAAATTGAAGGGAGCCTGCCCCCCACCCCCCCAGGTGTTTCTATGTATAACAGCCACCTTGTACAGCAGTACTGCTGAATTTGTACAAGGTGGCTGACTTTTTCTCCTTGCACACGTGGAACTCAACAAGTACAAAATGTGTCTCATTACAGACCATTACAATGTCCCTGAGGTGTGACTTTCCTTTTTAATGACACGCAGCACCCCCATTGTTAGCGCTGCCTGTCTCCTGACATCGTTGGTTGGCTGGCTGTGCCTGTGCGTCCCCCCTGCCCGACACAACGCCCCCCGTTGTCTCATATATTTTGACTGCGAGGGTGTGATTGATGGGCACGAGCAGTGCATATGTTCCCCTGTCTTCACTCCCCTCCTTCCGCCTTCTTCTGACTGTGCGGCCTCATGGCCGCGGCATGCGATAAGGGATCAGCTGAGGCTGCCCAGTCTGAAGCAGGTGTAAGGACATGTGTGAGCGGCGAACATATTTACTGCACAAGGCCACGAATCCCAGCACCGCAGTGTGACTTTAGGAAAAGCCACTGTGGGTCTGGGATTTATGGCCATCGTTAACCGCACCGGCCAACATGAAATGAGGTCATGAGACGGCCTGCACTAACAGGGTATTGCCAAGGGATAACACAAGAGCGCAGTTTCCTGTACTGCAAATAACAACGGTAAGGAATCTGCGCACAGCACCTAGGTGTAAATTTGTACACCTGTGCTGCGTCACCTTAAAAAGACTAGTAGTCACGCCTCCACTACTGTTTGACAGTAAAATGGGCTAAATAGTGTACGTGTTTAATTCAGCGTGTGCAAGGAGCAAAATTAAATAGAGCAACCTTTGACTTGTGCATCATTAATGCTGTTCAAGGTGTGGCTCTTGTACCTTGCAACACCTGAGGGGGGGGTTAAAGGTAACCTTTGAAATTGGTTCAACTAGGCTTCGGCCTACACTCTGCTCCTCTACTCCTCCTGCTGACCCTGGGCTCAAACACCGCTAGTTTTTGCCCGGAAATGCTAGCTGCACAGAGAAAAACACCAGCCAATGTGTTAGTGGGGTTCAGCACCGCCAGCTGTTCCCCCGCTGTGTAGCCGGCATCGTGTCCAGCACAAGCCACGCTGGCACAACCGACCAAAAGCTGCCACCAGTGCAGGCTTCGGCCTACACTTTGCTCCTCTACTCCTCCTCCTGCTGACCCTGGGCTCTAACACCGCTAGTTTTTGCCCGGACATGCAATCTGCACAGAGAAAAACACCAGTCAATGTGTCAGTGGGGTTCAGCAACGCCAGCTGTTCCCCTGCTGTGTAGCTTGCAACGTGACCTGCAAACGCCACGCAGGCACATGAACTGAAATTGAAGGGAGCCTGCCCCCCACCCCCAGGTGTTTCTATGTATAACAGCCACCTTGTACAGCAGTACTGCTGCATTTGTACAAGGTGGCTGATGTTTTCTCCTTGCCCACGTGGAACTCAACACGTACAAAATGTGTCTCATTAGAGACCAATGCTAATGTCCCTGAGGTGTGACTTTCCTTTTTAATGACACGCAGCACCCCCATTGTTAGCGCTGCCCGTCTTCTGACATCATTGGTTGGCTGCCTGTGCCTGTGCGTCCCCCCTGCCCGACAACGCCCCTCGTTGTCTCATATTTTGGATGCGAGGGTGTTATTGATGGGCATGTGCAGTGCATATGTTCGCCTGTTTTAAGTCACCTCCTTCCGCCTTCTTCAGACTGGGTGTCCTCATGGCTGCGGCATGCGATAAGGGATCAGATGAGGCCGCCCAGTCTGAAGCAGGTGTAAGGACATGTGTGAGCGTCAAAAATATTTACTGCACAAGGCCACGAATCCCAGCCACGCAGTGTGATTTTTTGAAAACACACTGTGGGTCTGGGATTCATGTCCACCGCTAACCGCAACGGCCAACATGAAATGAGGTCATAAGACAGGAAGCGCTCACAGCGCATGGCCAAAGGATCACAAGAGCGCAGACTCCTGTACAGCAACTAACAACGCTCAGGAAGCTGCGCCCATGCAAAAAGGTGTTGTTTTCGACACCTGTGCTGCTTTTCTTTAAAAAGACAAGTCACGCCTCCACTACTGTTTAACAGTATAATGGGCTAAATAGTGTACGTGTTGCATTCAGCTTGTGCAAGTAGACAAATTAATAGAGCAACCTTTTACTTGTGCAGCATTAATGCTGCAGAAGGAGTGGCTCTTGTACTTTGTAACACCTGAGGGGGGGTTAAAGGTAACCTTTGAAATTGGTTCAACTAGGCTTCGGCCTACACTCTGCTCCTCTCCTCCTCCTGCTGACCCTGGGCTCTAACAACGCTAGTTTTTGCCCGGAAATGCTAGCTGCACAGAGAAAAACACCAGCCAATGTGTTAGTGGGGTTCAGCACCGCCAGCTGTTCCCCCGCTGTGTAGCCGGCATCGTGTCCAGCACAAGCCACGCTGGCACAACCGACCAAAAGCTGCCACCAGTGCAGGCTTCGGCCTACACTTTGCTCCTCTCCTCCTCCTCCTGCTGCCCCTGGGCTCAAACACCGCTAGTTTTTGCCCGGAAATGCTAGCTGCACAGAGAAAAACACCAGCCAATGTGTTAGTGGGGTTCAGCACCGCCAGCTGTTCCCCCGCTGTGTAGCCGGCATCGTGTCCAGCACAAGCCACGCTGGCACAACCGACCAAAAGCTGCCACCAGTGCAGGCTTCGGCCTACACTTTGCTCCTCTCCTCCTCCTGCTGACCCTGGGCTCAAACACCGCCAGTTTTTGCCCGGACATGCGATCTGCACAGAGAAAAACACCAGCCAATGTGTTAGTGGGGTTCAGCAACGCCAGCTGTTCCCCTGCTGTGCAGCTTGCAACGTGACCTGCAAACGCCACGCAGGCACATGAACTGAAATTGAAGGGAGCCTGGCCCCCACCCCCAGGTGTTTCTATGTATAACAGCCACCTTGTACAGCAGTACTGCTGCATTTGTACAAGGTGGCTGATGTTTTCTCCTTGCCCACGTGGAACTCAACACGTACAAAATGTGTCTCTTTGAGACCATTCCACTGTCCCTGAGGTGTGACTTTCCTTTCTAATGATACGCAGCACCCCCCTTGGTAGCGCTTCCCGTCTTCTGACATCATTGGTTGGCTACTTGCGCCTGTTCGTCCGCCCTGCCTGAATAAAATGCTCCTCGTTGTCTTAATTATTTTGACTGCGAGGGTGTGATTGATGGGCACGAGCAGTGCATATCTTCGCCTGTCTTAACTCATCTCCTTCCGCCTTCTTCAGACTGTGCAGCCTCATGGCCGCGGCATGCGAGAAGGGATCAGCAGAGGCCGCCCAGTCTGAAGCAGGTGTAAGGACGTGTGTGAGCGGCCAAAATATTTACTGCTCAAGGCCACGAATCCCAGCACCGCAGTGTGGCTTTATGAAAAGACACTGTGGGTCTGGGATTTATGGCCATCGTTAACCGCACCGGCCAACATGAAATGATGTCATAAGATGGGCAGCGCTAACAGGGCATTGCCAAGGGATAACACAAGAGCGCAGACTCCTGTACAGCAAATAACAACGCTCAGGAAGCTGCGCCAAGCACCAAGGCGTTATTTTGGACACCTGTGCTGCGTCTCATCAAAAAACCAAGTCACGCATCCACTACAGTTTGACTGTAGAATGGGGTAAATTGTGTATGTCTTTCATTCAGCGTGTGCAAGTAGACAAATTAATAGAGCAACCTTTCACTTGTGCAGCATTAATACTGCACAAGGTGTGTCTCTTGTACTTTGTAACACCTGAGGGGGGGGGTTAAAGGTTTCCTTTGAAATTGGTTCAACTAGGCTTCGGCCTACACTCTGCTCCTCTCCTCCTCCTCCTGCTTCAACACGGGCTCTAACATCGCTAGTTTTTGCCCGCAAGTGCTAGCTGCACAGAGAAAAACACACGCCATTGTGTTAGTGGGGTTCAGCAACGCCAGCTGTTCCCCCAGTGTGTAGCCGGCAAAGTGTCATGCAAACGCAACGCAGACACAAAGCTGCCTCCAGTGCAGGCTTCGGCCTACACTCATCTCCCCCTGCTTACCCTTTGCTCCAACACCGCTAGTTGGGGCTCTAGGAAGACAATCTTTAATAGGCAAGGCAACGCATCTGGGTTCCAGCACCGCCAGCTGGTTCTCGGCAGTGTTCTTGTCACAGGTACTCCCTCGTGCCAAGCCTGGTTTCAGCACCGTCAGCTGTTTCGGGGTTGTGTCAACTTCACTGAGACGCCTATGCTTGCCCCGTCGTGGTGTGGTCGAGTTAGCCAACTCCAGGGTGCCTCCAGTTTAGGAGCTTCCTATGTGGGCTGCGTGAACTGGTAGTCAAGGCTGGTTCTGTAGTGCCAGTAGGCCCAGCTCCCCCTGTAGGACTGTTGGGGTTCGGTAACTGCGGCTGCCTCGCGGCCTAGCTGTTCTCTCCTCTCCTGTGGACCTTCGGGTCCACCACCTGGTTCCAGCACCGTCAGCTGGTTCCGGGCCGAGCCTTTGGCTTAGGTGCCTCCTCCTGGGTATCCGAGTTCCGCCAACGCCAGGCGGTCCTTGGTAGTGCTTTTAAGCGCGGGCACCTACAGCTTAGTAACCGGGTTCCAGCACCGTCAGCTGGTCCTCGGTCGTGCCATTGGCTCTTGCACACTGGGGCAACGCATCCGGGTTCCAGCACCGCCAGCTGGTTCTCGGCAGTGTTCTTGTCACAGGTACTCCCTCGTGCCAAGCCTGGTTTCAGCACCGTCAGCTGTTTCGGGGTTGTGTCAACTTCACTGAGACCCCTATGCTTGCCCCGTCGTGGTGCGGTCGAGTTAGCCAACTCCAGGGTGCCTCCAGTTTAGGAGCTTCCTATGTGGGCTGCGTGAACTGGTAGTCAAGGCTGGTTCTGTAGTGCCAGTAGGCCCAGCTCCCCCTGTAGGACTGTTGGGGTTCGGTAACTGCGGCTGCCTCGCGGCCTAGCTGTTCTCTCCTCTCCTGTGGACCTTCGGGTCCACCACCTGGTTCCAGCACCGTCAGCTGGTTCCGGGCCGAGCCTTTGGCTTAGGTGCCTCCTCCTGGGTATCCGAGTTCCGCCAACGCCAGGCGGTCCTTGGTAGTGCTTTTAAGCGCGGGCACCTACAGCTTAGTAACCGGGTTCCAGCACCGTCAGCTGGTCCTCGGTCGTGCCATTGGCTCTTGCACACTGGGGCAACGCATCCGGGTTCCAGCACCGCCAGCTGGTGCTCGGCAGTGTTCTTGTCACAGGTACTCCCTCGTGCCAAGCCTGGTTTCAGCACCGTCAGCTGTTTCCGGGTTGTGTCAACTTCACTGAGACGCCTATGCTTGCCCCGTCATGGTGCGGTCGAGTTAGCCAACTCCAGGGTGCCTCCAGTTTAGGAGCTTCCTATGTGGGCTGCGTGAACTGGTAGTCAAGGCTGGTTCTGTAGTGCCAGTAGGCCCAGCTCCCCCTGTAGGACTGTTGGGGTTCGGTAACTGCGGCTGCCTCGCGGCCTAGCTGTTCTCTCCTCTCCTGTGGACCTTCGGGTCCACCACCTGGTTCCAGCACCGTCAGCTGGTTCCGGGCCGAGCCTTTGGCTTAGGTGCCTCCTCCTGGGTATCCGAGTTCCGCCAACGCCAGGCGGTCCTTGGTAGTGCTTTTAAGCGCGGGCACCTACAGCTTAGTAACCGGGTTCCAGCACCGTCAGCTGGTCCTCGGTCGTGCCATTGGCTCTTGCACACTGGGGCAACGCATCCGGGTTCCAGCACCGCCAGCTGGTTCTCGGCAGTGTTCTTGTCACAGGTACTCCCTCGTGCCAAGCCTGGTTTCAGCACCATCAGCTGTTTCCGGGTTGTGTCAACTTCACTGAGACGCCTATGCTTGCCCCGTCGTGGTGCGGTCGAGTTAGCCAACTCCAGGGTGCCTCCAGTTTAGGAGCTTCCTATGTGGGCTGCGTGAACTGGTAGTCAAGGCTGGTTCTGTAGTGCCAGTAGGCCCAGCTCCCCCTGTAGGACTGTTGGGGTTCGGTAACTGCGGCTGCCTCGCGGCCTAGCTGTTCTCTCCTCTCCTGTGGACCTTCGGGTCCACCACCTGGTTCCAGCACCGTCAGCTGGTTCCGGGCCGAGCCTTTGGCTTAGGTGCCTCCTCCTGGGTATCCGAGTTCCGCCAACGCCAGGCGGTCCTTGGTAGTGCTTTTAAGCGCGGGCACCTACAGCTTAGTATCCGGGTTCCAGCACCGCCAGCTGGTTCTCGGCAGTGTTCTTGTCACAGGTACTCCCTCGTGCCAAGCCTGGTTTCAGCACCGTCAGCTGTTTCCGGGTTGTGTCAACTTCACTGAGACGCCTATGCTTGCCCCGTCGTGGTGCGGTCGAGTTAGCCAACTCCAGGGTGCCTCCAGTTTAGGAGCTTCCTATGTGGGCTGCGTGAACTGGTAGTCAAGGCTGGTTCTGTAGTGCCAGTAGGCCCAGCTCCCCCTGTAGGACTGTTGGGGTTCGGTAACTGCGGCTGCCTCGCGGCCTAGCTGTTCTCTCCTCTCCTGTGGACCTTCGGGTCCACCACCTGGTTCCAGCACCGTCAGCTGTTTCCGGGCCGAGCCTTTGGCTTAGGTGCCTCCTCCTGGGTATCCGAGTTCCGCCAACGCCAGGCGGTCCTTGGTAGTGCTTTTAAGCGCGGGCACCTACAGCTTAGTAACCGGGTTCCAGCACCGTCAGCTGGTCCTCGGTCGTGCCATTGGCTCTTGCACACTGGGGCAACGCATCCGGGTTCCAGCACCGCCAGCTGGTTCTCGGCAGTGTTCTTGTCACAGGTACTCCCTCGTGCCAAGCCTGGTTTCAGCACCGTCAGCTGTTTCCGGGTTGTGTCAACTTCACTGAGACGCCTATGCTTGCCCCGTCGTGGTGCGGTCGAGTTAGCCAACTCCAAGGTGCCTCCAGTTTAGGAGCTTCCTATGTGGGCTGCGTGAACTGGTAGTCAAGGCTGGTTCTGTAGTGCCAGTAGGCCCAGCTCCCCCTGTAGGACTGTTGGGGTTCGGTAACTGCGGCTGCCTCGCGGCCTAGCTGTTCTCTCCTCTCCTGTGGACCTTCGGGTCCACCACCTGGTTCCAGCACCGTCAGCTGGTTCCGGGCCGAGCCTTTGGCTTAGGTGCCTCCTCCTGGGTATCCGAGTTCCGCCAACGCCAGGCGGTCCTTGGTAGTGCTTTTAAGCGCGGGCACCTACAGCTTAGTAACCGGGTTCCAGCACCGTCAGCTGGTCCTCGGTCGTGCCATTGGCTCTTGCACACTGGGGCAACGCATCCGGGTTCCAGCACCGCCAGCTGGTTCTCGGCAGTGTTCTTGTCACAGGTACTCCCTCGTGCCAAGCCTGGTTTCAGCACCGTCAGCTGTTTCCGGGTTGTGTCAACTTCACTGAGACGCCTATGCTTGCCCCGTCGTGGTGCGGTCGAGTTAGCCAACTCCAGGGTGCCTCCAGTTTAGGAGCTTCCTATGTGGGCTGCGTGAACTGGTAGTCAAGGCTGGTTCTGTAGTGCCAGTAGGCCCAGCTCCCCCTGTAGGACTGTTGGGGTTCGGTAACTGCGGCTGCCTCGCGGCCTAGCTGTTCTCTCCTCTCCTGTGGGCCTTCGGGTCCACCACCTGGTTCCAGCACCGTCAGCTGGTTCTAGGCAGTGTCTTTTGCTCTTGTACCTTCTGCTCCCCATCCTGATTCCAGTAACGTCAGCTGGTTCCGGGCAGAGCCTTTGGCTTAGGTGCCTCCTTCTGGGTATCCAAGTTCCACCAACGTCAGGTGGTCCTTGGTAGTGCTTTCAGGCATGGGTACCTCCTGCTTAGTAACCGGGTTCCAGTAACGTCAGCTGGTCCTCGGTAGTTCCATTGGCTCTTGGACCTTCGGCTACCCATCCGGGTTCCAGTACCGTCAGCTGGTTCTCGGCAGTGTCTTTTGCTCTTGTACCTTCTGCTCCCCATCCTGGTTCCAGTAACGTCAGCTGGTTCCGGGCAGAGCCTTTGGCTTAGGTGCCTCCTTCTGGGTATCCGAGTTCCGCCAACGTCAGGCGGTCCTTGGTAGTGCTTTTTAGCACGGGTACCTCCTGCTTAGTAACCGGGTTCCAGTAACATCAGCTGGTCCTCGGTAGTTCCATAGGCTCTTGAACCTTCGGGTAGCCATCCGAGTTCCAGTTCCATCAGCTGGTTCTTGGCATTTTCTCAGCCTTCTTGTACCTTCTGCTACATTTCCAAGTTGAAGACCCTAAAGTCGACGACCCGGAAGACCACCCCGATGACGACGACGACCCGGAAGACCACCCCGATGACGACGACGACGACGGAGACGACGACGGTGGAGACGACGACGGCGGAGATGACGACACTGAAGACGACGACCCTGGAGACGACGACATGGAAGACCGAGAAGCAGAAGAACAAGAGGCTGCAGAACAAAGAGCAGAAGAACATTAAGCATAACACTTAATATCAGAGCAAAAGATATTATCTAAATTATATGCAGAAGAAGACTAAGCAGTGTATGGGGGTGAGTCCGTTCCTCCTCGTGGTGCCCCTGGATAAAGCCTGATGCTGCAGGCCAAACTGAACGCGGACAAATGTAACTTTTGTGACTGGCAGAACGGAAGGTGTAATCTTCCAACTTTTATAGATAACAACTACGGGAATGCCTGTCACAAATGAGAATATGATGAAGAAGTAGAATAGGAAGAATAATAACAGTGGAATAAAAAGAATATGTAGAATAGGAAGAATAATAATAGTTGAAGAAAATGAATATGAAGAATGTAATAAAAAAAAAAAATAGGTAGAAGATGAAGAAGAAGATGAATAAGGTGAAGAAGTTGATGTCAAAGATGCTGATGATGATGAAGATGAAAGTGTGGGAAAAGGAAAAAAAAGAAGGGGAAGGTCGTGGAATAGTGAAACATCAATATATGACAAAATAAAAAAAAATTTACATAGTCAATATCTTTTTCAATCCGAACGTCTTTAAAAAAAAAAAAAATCATGCTATTCTATTTGATTGGACTAATCCTCATTGCCTTTAATGTCTCCGCCACCTCCCCCATACATCCTACATTATTCTTAGTTGTTTTCCTTCATGTAGAATGAACCTACAAGGAAAGAAAGGGTTTATTTTAATTCCGATATTTTGGTCCCATTGACTTGCATTGGGATCGGGTATCGGTATCGGCGATATCCGATATTTTTTGAATATCGGCCGATCCAAACCGATACCGATACTTTCCGATATCGGAAGGTATCGCTCAACACTAGTCAAGACCAAAGAGCTTTCTAAGGATGTCAGAGACAAGATCCTAGACCTGCACAAGACTGGAAAGGGCTACAAAACCATAAGTAAGATGCTGGGTGAGAAGGAGACAACTGTTGGTGCAGTAGTAAGAAAATGAATCAAATGCAAAATGACCGTCAATCGACTTTGATCTGTGGCACCATGCAAAATCTCACCTCGTGGGGTATCCTTGATCATGAGGAAGGTGAGAAATCAGCCTAAAACTACAAGGGGGAAACTTGTTAATGATTTCAAGGCAGCTGGGACCACAGTCATCAAGAAAACCATTGGTAACACATTACTCTGTGAGGGTATGTGCACATGTTCAGGTTTTTTCGCGTTTTTTTCGCGATAAACACGCTATAAAAATGCATTAAAAATGCAGACATATGCATCCTATCATTTAGAATGCATTCTGAAATTTTTGTGCACATGGTGCGTTTTTTCCGCGAAAAAAAAACACACCGTGGTAAAAAAAAGCAGCATGTTCATTAATTTTGCAAATTTTTCGCATTTTTCCCGCTATATAATGCATTGGGAAAAAACACAAAAAAAACACAAAAAAACGCATCAAAAACGCATTAAAATCGAAAAAAAATGCATGCGGATTTCTGTCAGAAATGTCCGGTTTTTGTCAGGAAATTTCTTCTAGAAATCCTGACGTGTGCACATACCCTCAAGGTTTAAAATCCTGCAGTGCCCGCAAGGTCCCCCTGCTTAAAAAAGCACATGTGCAGGCCCATCTGAAGTTTGCCAATGAACACCTGGATGATTCTGTGAGTGATTGGGAGAAGGTGCTGTGGTCAGATGAGACAAAGATTGAGGTCTTTGGCATTAATTCAACTCGCCATGTTTGGAGAAAGAGAAATGCTGCCTATGACCCAAAGCACACCTGTTATGATAAGGCAATTCAGTACCACAATGGACATAGAAGCCAGAGCACATACAGTGACCTGACAATAACCCAAAAACATAGAACGAGCTCTGAGACGTGGAAACTCTGCTGACCGCAAACCCTAATCCTCACAAACACACACTAGAGGCAGCCGTGGATTGCGCCTAACGCTCCCTATGCAACTCGGCACAGCCTGAGAAACTAGCTAGCCTGAAGATAGAAAATAAGCCTACCTTGCCTCAAGGAAATACCCCAAAGGAAAAGGCAGCCCCCACATATAATGACTGTGAGTAAGATGAAAATACAAACGTAGAGATGAAATAGATTTAGCAAAGTGAGGCCCGACTTTCTGAACAGAGCGAGGATAGGAAAGGTAACTTTGCGGTCAACACAAAACCCTAAAAACAACCACACAAAGGGGGCAAAAAGACCCTCCGTACCGAACTAACGGCACGGAGGTACACCCTCTGCGTCCCAGAGCTACCAGCAAGCAAGAAAAAACAAATACGCAAGCTGGACAGGAAAAAACAGCAAACAAAATAACAAAAGTGGAACTTAGCTATGCAGAGCAGCAGGCCACAGGAACGATCCAGGAGGAAGCAAGTCCTATACTAGAACATTGACTGGAGGCCAGGATCAAAGCACTAGGTGGAGTTAAATAGAGAAGCACCTAACGACTTCACCACATCACCTGAGGAGGGAAACTCAGAAGCCGCAGTACCACTCTCCTCCACCAACGGAAGCTCACAGACAGAATCAGCCGAAGTACCACTTGTGACGACAGGAGGGAGCTCTGCCACAGAATTCACAACAGTACCCCCCCCTTGAGGAGGGGTCACCGAACCCTCACCAGAGCCCCCAGGACGACCAGGATGAGCCATATGAAAGGCACGAACAAGATCGGGAGCATGGACATCAGAGGCAAAGACCCAGGAATTATCTTCCTGAGCATAACCCTTCCACTTAACCAGATACTGCAGTTTCCGTCTCGAAACACGAGAATCCAAAATCTTCTCCACAATATACTCCAACTCCCCCTCCACCAAAACCGGGGCAGGAGGATCAACAGATGGAACCATAGGTGCCACGTATCTCCGCAACAATGACCTATGGAAAACGTTATGGATGGAAAAAGAGTCTGGAAGGGTCAAACGAAAAGACACAGGATTAAGAACCTCAGAAATCCTATACGGACCAATGAAACGAGGCTTAAATTTAGGAGAGGAAACCTTCATAGGAATATGACGAGATGACAACCAAACCAAATCCCCAACACGAAGTCGGGGACCCACACAGCGTCTGCGATTAGCAAAACGTTAAGCCTTCTCCTGGGACAAGGTCAAATTGTCCACTACATGAGTCCAGATCTGCTGCAACCTGTCCACCACAGTATCCACACCAGGACAGTCCAAAGACTCAACCTGCCCTGAAGAGAAACGAGGATGGAACCCAGAGTTGCAGAAAAACGGCGAAACCAAGGTAGCCGAGCTAGCCCGATTATTAAGGGCGAACTCAGCCAAAGGCAAAAAGGACACCCAGTCATCCTGATCAGCAGAAACAAAGCATCTCAGATATGTTTCCAAGGTCTGATTGGTTCGTTCGGTCTGGCCATTAGTCTGAGGATGGAAAGCTGAGGAAAAAGACAAGTCAATGCCTATCCTAGCACAAAAAGCTCGCCAAAACCTTGAAACAAACTGGGAACCTCTGTCAGAAACGATATTCTCCGGAATGCCATGTAAACGAACCACATGCTGGAAGAACAATGGCACCAAATCAGAGGAGGAAGGTAATTTAGACAAGGGTACCAAATGGACCATCTTAGAGAAACGATCACAAACCACCCAAATGACTGACATTTTTTGAGAGACGGGAAGATCTGAAATAAAATCCATAGAGATATGTGTCTATGTGTCCAAGGCCTCTTCGGGACCGGCAAGGGCAAAAGCAACCCACTGGCACGAGAACAGCAGGGCTTAGCCCGAGCACAAATCCCACAGGACTGCACAAAAGAACGCAGATCCCGTGACAGAGATGGCCACCAAAAGGATCTAGCCACTAACTCTCTGGTACCAAAGATTCCAGGATGACCAGCCAACACCGAACAATGGACCTCAGAGATAACTCTAATCGTCCACCTATCAGGGACAAACAGTTTCTCCGCTGGGCAACGATCAGGTTTATTAGCCTGAAATTTTTGCAGCACCCGCCGCAAATCAGGGGAGATGGCAGACACAATTACTCCCTCTTTGAGAATACCTGCTGGCTCAGATAAACCCGGAGAGTCGGGCACAAAACTCCTAGACAGGGCATCCGCCTTCACATTTTTAGAGCCCGGAAGGTACGAAACCACAAAGTCGAAACGGGAGAAAAACAGAGACCAGTGAGCCTGTCTAGGATTCAACCGTTTGGCAGACTCGAGATAAGTCAAGTTCTTATGATCAGTCAAGACCACCACGCGATGCTTAGCTCCTTCAAGCCAATGACGCCACTCTTCGAATACCCACTTCATGGCCAGCAACTCTCGATTGCCAACATCATAATTTCGCTCAGCAGGCGAAAACTTCCTGGAAAACAAGGCGCATGGTTTCATCACCGAGCAATCAGAACTTCTCTGCGACAAAACAGCCCCCGCTCCAATATCAGAAGCATCAACCTCGACCTGGAACGGAAGCGAAACATCTGGCTGACATAACACAGGGGCAGAAGAAAAACGACGCTTCAACCCTTGAAAAGCTTCCACAGCAGCAGAAGACCAATTGACCACATCAGCACCCTTCTTGGTCAAATCGGTCAATGGTTTAGCAATACTAGAAAAATTGCAGATGAAGCGACGATAAAAATTAGCAAAGCCCAGGAACTTTTGCAGACTCTTCAGAGAAGTCGGCTGAGTCCAATCATGGATGGCCTGGACCTTAACAGGATCCATCTCGATAGTAGATAGTAGAAGGGGAAAAAATGAACCCCAAAAATGAAACCTTCTGAACACCAAAGAGACACTTTGATCCCTTCACGAACAAAGAATTAGCACGCAGGACCTGAAACACCGTTCTGACCTGCTTCACATGAGACTCCTAATCATCCGAGAAGACCAAAATATCATCCAAGTACACAATCAGGAATTTATCCAGGTACTCTCGGAAGATGTCATGCATAAAGGACTGAAACACTGATGGAGCATTGGCAATTCCGAATGGCATAACTAGGTATTCAAAATGGCCCTCGGGCGTATTAAATGCAGTTTTCCATTCATCGCCTCGCTTTATATGCACAAGATTATACGCACCACGAAGATCTATCTTGGTGAACCAACTAGCCCCCTTAATCCGAGCAAACAAATCAGATCATAGCAGCAAGGGGTACTGAAATTTGACCGTGATCTTATTTAGAAGGCGGTAATCTATACAAGGTCTCAGCGAACCATCCTTCTTGGCCACAAAAAAGAACCCTGCTCCCAATGGCGACGATGACGGGCGAATATGACCCTTCTCCAAGGACTCCTTCACGTAACTCCGCATAGCGGCGTGCTCAGGTACAGATAAATTAAACAGTCGCCCTTTTGGAAATTTACTACCAGGAATCAAATCGATAGCACAATCACAATCCCTATGCGGAGGTAGGGCATCGGACTTGGGCTCATCAAATACATCCCGGTAATCAGACAAGAACTCTGGGACCTCAGAAGGGGTGGATGATGAAATAGACAGGAATGGAACATCACCATGTACCCCCTGACAACCCCAGCTGGACACAGACATGGATTTCCAATCTAATACTGGATTATGGACCTGTAGCCATGGCAACCCCAACACGACCACATCATGCAGATTATGCAACACCAGAAAGCGAATATTCTCCTGATGTGCAGGAGCCATGAACATGGTCAGCTGGGTCCAAATTCTGAGGCTTATTCTTGGCCAAAGGCGTAGCATCAATTCCTCTCAGTGGAATAGGACACTGCAAGGGCTCCAAGAAAAACCCACAACGCCTGGCATACTCCAAGTCCAGCAAATTCAGGGCAGCGCCTGAATCCACAAATGCCATAGCAGAATAGGATGACAAAGAGCAGATCAAAGTAATGGACAAAAGAAATTTAGACTGTACCCTACCAATGGTGGCAGACCTAGCGAACCGCTTAGTGCGCTTAGGACAATCAGAGATAGCATGAGTGGAATCACCACAGTAGAAACACAGCCCATTCTGACGTCTGTGTTCTTGCCGTTCAGCTCTGGTTAAAGTCCTATCGCACTGCATAGGCTCAGGTTTATGCTCAGATAATACCTCCAAATGGTGCACAGATTTACGCTCACGCAAGCGTCGACCGATCTGAATGGCCAGAGACATAGACTCATTTAGGCCCGCAGGCATAGGATATCCCACCATGACATCCTTAAGGGCTTCAGAGAGACCTTTTCTGAAAATAGCTGCGAGCGCACCTTCATTCCATTGAGTGAGCATGGACCACTTTCTAAATTTCTGACAATATACCTCTATCTCATCCTGACCCTGACACAGAGCCAGCAAATTTTTCTCTGCCTGATCCACCGAATTAGGTTCATCGTACAGCAATCCGAGCGCCAGGAAAAACGCATCAATATTACTTAATGCAGGATCTCCTGGTTCAAGGGAAAATGCCCAGTCCTGAGGGTCGCCACGCAAAAAAGAAATAATAATTCTCACTTGTTGATCTGGGTCACCAGAGGAGCGAGGTTTCAAAGCCAGAAATAGTTTACAATTATTTTTGAAATTTACAAACTTAATTCTATCTCCAAAAAACAAATCAGGAATAGGAATTCTTGGTTCCAACATAGAATTCTGAACCACAAAGTTTTGAATATTTTGTACTCTTGCCGTGAGCTGATCCACACATGTAGACAGACCTTTAATGTCCATCGCTACACCTGTGTCCTGAACCACCCAAATGTCTAGGGGAAAAAAAAAGGCTAAACACAGTGCAGAGAAAAAAATAATGGTCTCAGAACTTCTTTTTTCCCTCTATTGAGAATCATTAGTACTTTGGGCCTCCAGTACTGTTATGATAAGGCAATTCAGTACCACAATGGACATAGAAGCCAGAGCACATACAGTGACCTGACAATAACCCAAAAACATAGAACGAGCTCTGAGACGTGGAAACTCTGCTGACCGCAATCCCTAATCCTCACAAACACACACTAGAGGCAGCCGTGGATTGCGCCTAACGCTCCCTATGCAACTCGGCACAGCCTGAGAAACTAGCTAGCCTGAAGATAGAAAATAAGCCTACCTTGCCTCAAGGAAATACCCCAAAGGAAAAGGCAGCCCCCACATATAATGACTGTGAGTAAAATGAAAATACAAACGTAGAGATGAAATAGATTTAGCAAAGTGAGGCCCGACTTTCTGAACAGAGCGAGGATAGGAAAGGTAACTTTGCGGTCAACACAAAACCCTAAAAACAACCACGCAAAGGGGGCAAAAAGACCCTCCTTACCGAACTAACGGCACGGAGGTACACCCTCTGCGTCCCAGAGCTACCAGCAAGCAAGAAAAAACAAATACGCAAGCTGGACAGGAAAAAACAGCAAACAAAATAACAAAAGTGGAACTTAGCTATGCAGAGCAGCAGGCCACAGGAACGATCCAGGAGGAAGCAAGTCCTATACTAGAACATTGACTGGAGGCCAGGATCAAAGCACTAGGTGGAGTTAAATAGAGAAGCACCTAACGACTTCACCACATCACCTGAGGAGGGAAACTCAGAAGCCGCAGTACCACTCTCCTCCACCAACGGAAGCTCACAGACAGAATCAGCCGAAGTACCACTTGTGACCACAGGAGGGAGCTCTGCCACAGAATTCACAACACACACCATCCCCACCTGTCAAGCATGGAGGTGGAAACATTATGTTTTGGGAGTGTTTCCCTGCTAAGGGCGAAGGACTACTTCAGTCCATCAGTGGGAGTATGGATGGAGCCTTGTACTGTAAAATCCTGAGTGACATCCTCCTTCCCTCCGCCAGGACATTAAAAAGGGATTGTGGCTGAGTCTTCCAGCAAGACAATGACCCAAAACATACAGTCAAGCCAAGAAGTGGCTCAAAAAAAGCACATTAAGGTCATGGAGTGGCCTAGCCAGTCTCCAGACCTTAATCCCATCGAAAACTTATAGAGGGAGTTGGAGCTCTGAGTTGCCCTGCGACAACCTCAAAATCTTAATGATTTAGAGATGTTCTGCAAAGAGGAGTGGACCTAAATTCCTCCTGACATGTGCGCAAATCTCCTTATCAACTACAAAAAAACATTTGACTGCTGTGCTTGCCAACATGGGTTTTGCCACCAAGTATTAAATCTTGTTTGCCAGTGGGATCAAATACTTTTTTCTCACTGCAAAATGCAAATTAATTTATGTAATTTATACAATGTGATTTTCTGGATTCTATTTTGATATTCTATCTCTTAATGTTAAAATTAACCTACCCTTGAAATTATAGACTGTTCGTGTCTTTGTCAGTGGGCAAACTTACAAAATCAGCATGGGATCCAATACTGATTTCCCCCACTGTATATGTGAGTATGAAACCTGTATATAATGCACACCAGTATCAATGCATATGCAGTTTATGTAAGAAAAAGTATCACGTCAAATACATTTGCTGGATAGGATGATTAGGATGATTAGACCAATCGGTAATGAACTAGAAAACCAAACAGGGAAATCCGATGTAAGGTCACTCAATAGATGATGTACACAAATAAAATTAGTGCAAAAACTCTTCATTGAAACCACAAGTTGGTCTGCAGTGGAAATGCAGCAGAATAGGTGCACACTAAATAATTAGCCGTCATAAAAGGTCCTGTTTCAGGTAAACTACTATTTCTTTAACCCATTCAGCCACTACATCTATTTACTATGATCTATATTCATCATTTGCTTCTTTGGCTGCCAGCTACCCTTCCACATGTTTAATCCGTGATCTTCACTTTAGCTTGTGGCAGTACGGGCATTATATGAGTTTACCTAAAAGGTTACCTTTTTACATCCTATGTTGTATGCTTTTATGATGGCTATTTATTTATTTGCTGTGCCTATTCTTCTGCATTTCCACTGCATACCTACTTGTGGTTTCAGTAAAGATTTTTTGCACTAATTTTATTTGTCTACATCATCTATTGACCTTACATTGGATTCCACTGTTTGGTTTTATAGTTATGGAATGAAGAACACATTGTGTCACCACTTTTATTGCTCACTGGCACTGGTTGTCACGACAGTAATAGAACAGATCAGCATTCCGGACTAGTTATGTATCTTTTGTTATTCATTCTGGTATCATTCTTTGAAATCCACAAAAACTGTACATACTGTAGTCACAGAGTTACGTGCGTAGCTTGTAAAAACAAGCTCAATAAAGTTCAAAATGTAGGTGATTTTTAATTTTAAAGTTAAATTTGAGTAAATGAAAATAAGCTTAAGTAGTTTCCTAGGACAACAAAATTGATGGCTTCTTTTTAGGACAGGCCATCGATATCAGATAAGAATAGCTTCTACCTGGCCCTAACCATTGATCAACCCACTGATAGGCCTGTGGCACTCCACGCGGTGCTGTGTCCACTTCTTCATTTACCAAGCACAACTCCAATCTTTTAATAATATTTGTATTTTTATAGCTCGAATATATTCTACAATTAAGAGAAGCATGTACAACCAATAAAGACTCTAAAAAACTATAGGGAGAAAAATACTTTATCTAAAAAACTAATTAAAGCTGCCAAAAAGGAAACAGAGAAGCACATTGCTAAGGAGAGTAAAACTAATCCCAAACTGTTCTTCAACTATATCAATAGTAAAAGAATAAAAACTGAAAATGTAGGCCCCTTAAAAAATAGTGAGGAAAGAATGGTTGTAGATGACGAGGAAAAAGCTAACATATTAAACACCTTCTTCTCCACGGTATTCACGGTGGAAAATGAAATGCTAGGTGAAATCCCAAGAAACAATGAAAACCCTATATTAAGGGTCACCAATCTAACCCAAGAAGAGGTGCAAAACCGGCTAAATAAGATTAAAATAGATAAATCTCCGGGTCCGGATGGCATACACCCACGAGTACTAAGAGAACTAAGTAATGTAATCGATAAACCATTATTTCTTATTTTTAGTGACTCTATAGCGACAGGGTCTGTTCCGCAGGACTGGCGCATAGCAAATGTGGTGCCAATATTCAAAAAGGGCTCTAAAAGTGAACCTGGAAATTATAGGCCAGTAAGTCTAACCTCTATTGTTGGTAAAATATTTGAAGGGTTTCTGAGGGATGTTATTCTGGATTATCTCAATGAGAATAACTGTTTAACTCCATATCAGCATGGGTTTATGAGAAATCGCTCCTGTCAAACCAATCTAATCAGTTTTTATGAAGAGGTAAGCTATAGGCTGGACCACGGTGAGTCATTGGACGTGGTATATCTCGATTTTTCCAAAGCGTTTGATACCGTGCCGCACAAGAGGTTGGTACACAAAATGAGAATGCTTGGTCTGGGGGAAAATGTGTGTAAATGGGTTAGTAACTGGCTTAGTGATAGAAAGCAGAGGGTGGTTATAAATGGTATAGTCTCTAACTGGGTCGCTGTGACCAGTGGGGTACCGCAGGGGTCAGTATTGGGACCTGTTCTCTTCAACATATTCATTAATGATCTGGTAGAAGGTTTACACAGTAAAATATCGATATTTGCAGATGATACAAAACTATGTAAAGCAGTTAATACAAGAGAAGATAGTATTCTGCTACAGATGGATCTGGATAAGTTGGAAACTTGGGCTGAAAGGTGGCAGATGAGGTTTAACAATGATAAATGTAAGGTTATACACATGGGAAGAGGGAATCAATATCACCATTACACACTGAACGGGAAACCACTGGGTAAATCTGACAGGGAGAAGGACTTGGGGATCCTAGTTAATGATAAACTTACCTGGAGCAGCCAGTGCCAGGCAGCAGCTGCCAAGGCAAACAGGATCATGGGGTGCATTAAAAGAGGTCTGGATACACATGATGAGAGCATTATACTGCCTCTGTACAAATCCCTAGTTAGACCGCACATGGAGTACTGTGTCCAGTTTTGGGCACCGGTGCTCAGGAAGGATACAATGGAACTAGAGAGAGTACAAAGGAGGGCAACAAAATTAATAAAGGGGATGGGAGAACTACAATACCCAGATAGATTAGCGAAATTAGGATTATTTAGTCTAGAAAAAAGACGACTGAGGGGCGATCTAATAACCATGTATAAGTATATAAGGGGACAATACAAATATCTCGCTGAGGATCTGTTTATACCAAGGAAGGTGACGGGCACAAGGGGGCATTCTTTGCGTCTGGAGGAGAGAAGGTTTTTCCACCAACATAGAAGAGGATTCTTTACTGTTAGGGCAGTGAGAATCTGGAATTGCTTGCCTGAGGAGGTGGTGATGGCGAACTCAGTCGAGGGGTTCAAGAGAGGCCTGGATGTCTTCCTGGAACAGAACAATATTGTATCATACAATTATTAGGTTCTGTAGAAGGACGTAGATCTGGGGATTTATTATGATGGAATATAGGCTGAACTGGATGGACAAATGTCTTTTTTCGGCCTTACTAACTATGTTACTATGTTACTATGTTACTATGACATTATAAAGTAACATTCAACAGTTTCAGGAGGAGAGAAACTCAAACCCCACAACCTTACAGTTAATAAGGAAACGTGGGGATACAGTAGGAAAATAATGGTGTGGCCATCATTACAATAAATAGGTGGTATGATATAATCCATTCATCAGCCAGTATTTAAGTACACTTACCAAGTGCTATTGGGTGCTTGGAGGATGTGGACACAGATAAATAGGAGGGACCAGATTCCGAGCAAAATTTAGAACAGTGAGATAATGAGTTTATTTGATGTCTAAACAGTTGTGTTTTCAAAGCACACTTAAAAATGTGGAGGTTAGATATTAATTGGATTGACCAGTGGTAGCGCATTTCAGAAAACTGGCACAGCATAAGAGAAATCTTAGAGTTGGAAGTGGGATGTTCGGATTATGGAGCATGCTGGTCTTAGGTCAGTTGTACAACTGGAAAACATGGGTAAGGGATAGACAGAGATAAGGGAGGAGATATAGGGACGTGCAGACCTGTGGAGAACTTTTTGGATGAGAGAGATAAGTTTGTATTGTACTCTATTGCCAATGGGCAGCCAGTGCAAGGACCGGCACAAGATGAACGCATAGGTGCAGCGGTTGGACAGAAATACGACTCTGGCTGTCGCATTTAATACAGATCGGAGAGGAGAAAGCATGGTAAGACGGAGACCGATGAGTAGAGAGTTGCATTCATCCAGTCAAGAATGAATAACAGTGACAGTAAGTTGTAAGTAAATAGCTGTAGTGCTAGGCATTACAGCTCAGTGTGGTAAAACGCAAAATCTTTATTTTGTTTAGGAAGCAGTTCCAGAAATCAAGCCCCTACTGATCTACTATTGATGGTTTATTCTAGGGATAGGTCATCAATATTGCAGGCCTAAGAATAAAAAAGTTCCAATGTTCTAAAGGGATCAATCCACGGAGGATTGATTTCCAGTTAAATTTTCTGAAATTAGCAGGCCTCCGATAATTTAAACACTTTGCAATTCGATTTGCGAGAAACGTAATATAAAACAAAATGTCCAGCACTAGAGTTGAGCGACCTTGACCTTTTTAGAGTCGAGTCGTGTTTCGCGAAACCCGACTATCTTAGAAGTCGAGTCGAGTGGAATCGGCCGATTATGGCGAAAAGTCGGGTATCGCCCGAAACACGAAACCCAATGCAAGTCAATGGGGGAGCATAGTCGGCAGTGAGTGGAGGCCAGGAAAACACCTACACTGCCCATTTTAATGGCAAAAACATCCATTCTTGTTACAGAAGCTTGTCAATCGTAATTTAGCTTATAATAATTGGAAGGCATTTGAAATTGGGGGTCATTTGGCTAAAGTTGTGAGGGGTAGGGCTGGTTCAAGTAATTAGTGGGCCCAGGAAATCTGGAACACGTCACGGCAGTGGAGCAGGGAGAGGTAAGTATTTCAACTTTGCAAGTGCTGTGATCCTGAGCAAGCAGGGGGGGCCCACTCGTTGGCATTGGCACTGGCACAGGGCCCCTCAAAGTACAGCGGTGTGTTTGCACGGCGGGGGCGCCTCCCACCGGCAGCAACACTTTTGCGTACTATGAGAGGCCCTGTGCCAGTGACGTTGCCAACTAGTATTCCTCCCCCCACCTGATGAAGGAACCTGCACTTTCATCTGCACCTTCCTCTTTGTCCCCGTGTAAGGTGGTATGGTATGCGGGAAGAGGAACCTGACTTTCAGCAGGGTCACAATCTTGCTGTGTAGCGTGCACGGGGAATTTTGCGTTATGGGTCAATGTACCAGCAGACTCATCTATCACTGGCTGGGCAATGGGCAGGATGAGGAGGAAACACAGATATAGGCCCAAAGAATAAAGTTGGCTAAATGCAGTTCAAAATTGGTAACACAGGACTAACCAGGGGGCATTGCAGTGGAGGACTGGAATGAGAGGCTGACACAGAGAGTAGGCCCAAATCAGTAAGTAGTCGAAATGCAGTTCAAAATTGGCAACCGTAGTAAACAGGCGGCACAGCTTTGTTCAGTGGAGGAGAACAGCAAGGAGTGGCAGACACCGATAGTAGGCCCCAACCCAACTAGTAGGCCAAATGCAGTCTAACATTAACAACTACTTAACGAGAGCCTGAAAATGGAATTTCGGGACAGGAAACCAGGAGAACAGCAAGGAGTGGCAGACACCGATAGTAGGCCCCAAACCAACTAGTACGCCAAATGCAGTTGTTCCATTTAACCACAATTTAATGAGAGCCTGAATATAGAAGTTCAGGAAAGGCAACCTGGAGAACACCTTGGAGTGGAACACACCATCTCTCTACACCCCATACCCAATTTGTAGGCCTAATGCAGCGTAGTTTCCAACAACTACTAAACGAGAGCCGGAAGATCGAAGCTCAGGAAAGGCAACCTGGAGAACACCTTGGAGTGGAACACACCATCTCTCTACACCCCATACCCAATTTGTAGGCCTAATGCAGTGTAGTTTCCAACAACTACTAAATGAGAGCATGAAGATCGAAGCATTGGCGAGGAAACCTGGGGAACACCTTGGAGGCCTAATGCAGCGTAGTTTCCAACAACTACTAAACGAGAGCATGAAGATTGAAGCATTGGCGAGGAAACCTGGGGAACACCTTGGAGTGGAACACACCATCTCTCTACACCCCATACCCAATTTGTAGGCCTAATGCAGCGTAGTTTCCAACAACTACTAAACGAGAGCCAGAAGATTGAAGCTCAGGAAAGGCAACCTGGAGAACACCTTGGAGTGGAACACACGATCTCTCTACACCCCATACCCAATTTGTAGGCCTAATGCAGTATAGTTTCCAAGAACTACTAAACGAGAGCCGGAAGATCGAAGCTCAGGAAAGGCAACCTAGAGAACACCTTGGAGTGGAACACACCATCTCTCTACACCCCATACCCAATTTGTAGGCCTAATGCATTGTAGTTTTCTACAACTACTAAACGAGAGTCGGAAGACCGAAGCAATGTGGACGAAACCTGGGGAACACCTTGGAGTGGAACACACCATCTCTCTACACCCCATACCCAATTTGTAGGCCTAATGCATTGTAGTTTTCTACAACTACTAAACGAGAGTCGGAAGACCGAAGCAATGTGGACGAAACCTGGGGAACACCTTGGAGTGAAACACACCATCTCTCTACACCCCATACCCAATTTGTAGGCCTAATGCAGCGTAGTTTCCAACAACTACTAAACGAGAGCATGAAGATCGAAGCAATGGCGAGGAAACCTGGGGCACACCTTGGGGAGGCAGACACCGTTAGTAGGCCCTACCAAAGTTGTACCCCCAATGCAGTTTTAAAATTCCTAGAGGCTGAAAACAAGACTATTGACGCTCAGCTTTTTTCAAAGGAACACAGCTGAATTGAGTGGTGCAGACAGACACAGGTAGTAGGACTTAACCCAAAAATGTGGCTCACTGCAGCTTAAAAAAGTTACAGGGGTATACAAGCAGCAGTGCTCTGGGCAGTGGAGGACAATTTCAATAGTGGACCGCAGACAGACTTTGTACGCCTACTATTAAAAAAAGGATGCTCTATGCAATTAAAAATAGGTTCCAGGGGTCCACGGGCAGCAGTGGTGTGGTCAGTGGACGAGTATTGGAAGGAGGGACCGCAGACAGGCGTAGTAGGCCTAACATAACAAAATTAGGCTGTAGACACTGTAAAATTGGTTCCAGGGGTACACAGGCAGCAGTGGTGTGGTCAGCGGAGGAAAATTGGAATTAGGGACTGCAGACAGACTTTGTAGGCTGTCCCCTGTGGACCATGCATCCAACACATTAACCCAGTGCGCCGTAATGGACACGTAACTTTTTGTGGACATGCCTACTGGTCCATGCGTCTCTTGTCAGGTGCACCTTTCTACTGTTTGATTGCCTGAGTGCTATGACAATGCAGACTTTTTCATGCCGGTGGAGGGCTGGGATGGCTTTTCTCGCAAAAGAAATGTCGACTGGGTAGCTTGAACCGTTGCACAGCGTAGTTCATCTGGGCTTTCTAAATATAAAACAAAGAAAAAAAGGAGGCTACATGCACTTTCAGCTGGGTTCCAGGGGTACACGGCCAGCATTGGTCTGGTCAGTGGAGAACTATTGGAAGGAAGGAACGCAGACACGCTTCGAAGGCCTAACATAATAACAGATGGCTGTAGGCAATTTTAAATTGGTTCCAGGGGAACACGGGCATCAGTGGTGTGGTCAGTGGAGGCCTAGTGGAAGGAGTGACCGCAGACAGGCATCGAAGGCCTAACATAATAACACATGGCTGTAGGCAATTTAAAATTGTTTCCGTGGGTACACGGGCAGCAGTGGTGTGGTCAGTGGAGGCCTAGTGGAAGGAGTGACCGCAAACAGGCATCGAAGGCCTAACATAATAACACATTGCTGTTGGCAATTTTAAATTGGTTCCAGGGGAACACGGGCAGCAGTGGCCTGGTCAGTGTAGTAGTAGTAGAAAGAACGGACCGCAGACAGGCATCGAAGGCCTAAAATAAAAAAATTGGGCTGGCTGTAGGCAATTTTAAATTGGTTCCAGGGGAACACGGGCAGCAGTGGTGTGGTCAGTGGAGGCCTAGTGGAAGGAGTGACCGCAGACAGGCATCGAAGGCCTAACATAATAACACATTGCTGTTGGCAATTTTAAATTGGTTCCAGGGGAACACGGGCAGCAGTGGCCTGGTCAGTGTAGTAGTAGTAGAAAGAACGGACCGCAGACAGGCATCGAAGGCCTAAAATAAAAAAATTGGGCTGGCTGTAGGCAATTTTAAATTGGTTCCAGGGGTACACGGGCAGCAGTGGTGTGGTCAATGGAGGCCTAGTGGAAGGAGTGACCGCAGACAGGCATCGAAGGCCTAACATAATAACACATTGCTGTTGGCAATTTTAAATTGGTTCCAGGGGAACACGGGCAGCAGTGGCCTGGTCAGTGTAGTAGTAGTAGAAAGAACGGACCGCAGACAGGCATCGAAGGCCTAAAATAAAAAAATTGGGCTGGCTGTAGGCAATTTTAACTTGGTTCCAGGGGTACATGGGCAGCAGTGGTGTGGTCAGTGGAGGCCTAGTGGAAGGAGTGACCGCAGACAGGCATCGAAGGCCTAACATAATAACACATTGCTGTTGGCAATTTTAAATTGGTTCCAGGGGAACACGGGCAGCAGTGGCCTGGTCAGTGTAGTAGTAGTAGAAAGAACGGACCGCAGACAGGCATCGAAGGCCTAAAATAAAAAAATTGGGTTGGCTGTAGGCAATTTTAACTTGGTTCCAGGGGTACACGGGCAGCAGTGGTGTGGTCAGTGGAGGCCTAGTGGAAGGAGTGACCGCAGACAGGCATCGAAGGCCTAACATAATAACACATGGCTGTAGGCAATTTTAAATTGGTTCCGTGGGTACACGGGCAGCAGTGGTGTGGTCAGTGGAGGCCTAGTGGAAGGAGGGACCGCAGACAGGATTCGAAGGCCTAACATAAAAAAATAGGGCTGTTGGCAATTTAAAATTGGTTCCAGGGGTACACGGGCAGCAGTGGTCTGGTCAGTGTAGTAGTAGTAGAAAGAAGGGACTGCAGACAGGCTTCGAAGGCCTAACATAACAAAATTGGGCTGTTGGCAATTTAAAATTCGTTCCAGGGGTACACGGGCAGCAGTACAATGGTCAGTGGAGGCCTAGTGGAAGGAGGGACCGCAGACAGGCTTCGAAGGCCTAACATAACAAAAATGTCAATACAATGGTATTGTCAGTGCCAGGCATTGAAGGATGTCAGCGCATAGACTAAACATTGGTGGAGCTGTGAGAGATAATTTTGCAAGTGGTAGAGCACTGTTTGAGCTGGGGGGGGAACTGTCTTGTGGCCGGCGGTACAGGCCCAGGGCCCCTCATATTACAACGGTGTGTCTGACGTTGGGTGCGCACCACCACCGCCAGAGACACTTTATTGTACTATGAGGGACCCAGTGGCAGTGCCGTCGACCAAAAACGGGCACACCCACCTCTTCAGAAAAAAAACAGCACTCTCACGGGTGCTGGCGCCAAGTGGCGATACCACGGCCCCGTGTGGGGAGTTTGGCCATTTAGGGAGGTGTAAACATGTCGTATGCTGGACAATCAGGTGCAGCAAATTACGATATTGGAAAAGTCATTCATAATAGTCCACAGGCAAGACCTTTTCATAGGAAAGCTAGGTGTCAGCCGGGCAAGGTGGGGCAAAAGATTTCGAAATCCAGTTGTGGTTCATTTTAATGAAGGTTAGATCATCTACATTTTGGGTAGCCAGACGAGTCCTTTTTTCTGTTAGTATTGAACCTGCAGCACTGAATACTCTTTCTGATAGGACACTAGCTGCCGGGCAAGCAAGCTCCTGCAATGCATATTCTGCCAATTCTGGCCAGGTATCTAATTTGGATGCCCAGTAATCAAATGGGAATGACGGTTGAGGGAGAACGTCGATAAGGGATGAAAAATAGTTTGTAACAAATGTTGTCTCCTATCACTTTGAATTGATGCTGCAGTACCTGTCCTGTCTGCGGTCATAGCAAAATCACTCCACAACCTGGTCAGAAAACCCCTCTGGCCAACGCCACTTCTGATTTCTGCCCCTCTAACACCTCTGGTCTGCTGGCCCCTGCAGCTCGTGTGAGAACGATCACGGGCGCTGTGTGCAGGGAATGCCAGAAGCAAACGGTCAAAAAGAGTTGATTGTTTTGTTGCTAATATTATTTCCAAGTTCTCATGTGGCATTATATTTTGCAATTTGCCTTTATAGCAAGGATCAAGGAGGCAGGCCAACCAGTAATCGTCATCGTTCATCATTTTAGTAATGCGTGTGTCCCTTTTGAGGATACGCAAGGCATAATCCGCCATGTGGGCCAAAGTTCCAGTTCTCAAATCTGCGGTTGTGATTGGTTGAGGGGCAGTTTCAGGCAAATCCACGTCACTTGTGTCCCTCCAAAAACCAGAACCCGGCCTTGCCGCGCCAACAATTTCCAGTGGCCCCGGAAAAGCTTCCTCATTAAAAATATAATCATCCCCATCATCCTCCTCGTCCTCCTCCTCCTCTTCGCCCGCTACCTCGTCCTGTACACTGCCCTGGCCAGACAATGGCTGACTGTCATCAAGGCTTTCCTCTTCCTCAGCTGCAGACGCCTGATCCTTTATGTGCGTCAAACTTTGCATCAGCAGACGCATTAGGGGAATGCTCATGCTTATTATGGCATTGTCTGCACTAACCAGCCGTGTGCATTCCTCAAAACACTGAAGGACTTGACACATGTCTTGAATCTTCGACCACTGCACACCTGACAACTCCATGTCTGCCATCCTACTGCCTGCCCGTGTATGTGTATCCTCCCACAAAAACATAACAGCCCACCTCTGTTCGCACAGTCTCTGAAGCATGTGCAGTGTTGAGTTCCACCTTGTTGCAACGTCTATGATTAGGCAATGCTGGGGAAGGTTCAAAGAACGCTGATAGGTCTGCATACGGCTGGAGTGTACGGGCGAACGGCGGATATGTGAGCAAAGTCTACGCACTTTGAGGAGCAGGTCGGATAACCCCGGATAACTTTTCAGGAAGCACTGCCCCACCAGGTTTAAGGTGTGAGCCAGGCAAGGAATGTGTTTCAGTTGGGAAAGGGAGATGGCAGCCATGAAATTCCTTCCGTTATCACTCACTACCTTGCCTGCCTCAAGATCTACAGTGCCCAGCCACGACTGCGTTTCTTTCTGCAAGAACTCGGACAGAACTTCTGCGGTGTGTCTGTTGTTGCCCAAACACTTCATAGCCAATACAGCCTGCTGACGTTTGCCAGTAGCTGCCCCATAATGGGAGACCTGGTGTGCAACAGTGGCAGCTGCGGATGGAGTGGTTGTGCGACTGCGGTCTGTGGACGAGCTCTCGCTTCTGCAGGAGGACGAGGAGGAGGAGGAGGGGATGCGAACGGCTACAGCCAACTGTTTCCTAGACCGTGGGCTAGGCAGAACTGTCCCAAAATTGCTTTCCCCTGTGGACCCTGCATCCACAACATTCACCCAGTGTGCCGTGATGGACACGTAACGTCCCTGGCCATGCCTACTGGTCCATGCATCTGTTGTCAGGTGCACCTTTGTGCTCACAGATTGCCTGAGTGCATGGACGATGCGCTCTTTAACATGCTGGTGGAGGGCTGGGATGGCTTTTCTGGAAAAAAAGTGTCGACTGGGTAGCTCGTAGCGTGGTACAGCGTAGTCCATCAGGGCTTTGAAAGCTTCGCTTTCAACTAACCGGTAGGGCATCATCTCTAACGAGATTAGTCTAGCTATGTGGGCGTTCAAACCCTGTGTACGCGGATGCGAGGCTAAGTACTTCCTTTTTCTAACCATAGTCTCATGTAGGGTGAGCTGGACTGGAGAGCTGGAGATCGTGGAACTAGCGGGGGTGCCGGTGGACATGGCAGACTGAGAGACGGTGGGAGATGGTATTGTTGCCGCCGGTGCCCTAGATGCAGTGTTTCCTACTACGAAACTGGTGATTCCCTGACCCTGACTGCTTTGGCCTAGCAAAGAAACCTGCACAGATACTGCAGGTGGTGCGGAAAATGGTGGCCCTACACTGCCGGAAGGGATGTTGCGTTGATGACTAGCTTCATTGGCCGAGGGTGCTACAACCTTAAGGGATGTTTGGTAGTTAGTCCAAGCTTGCAAATGCATGGTGGTTAAATGTCTATGCATGCAACTTGTATTGAGACTTTTCAGATTCTGCCCTCTGCTTAAGGTAGTTGAACATTTTTGACAGATGACTTTGCGCTGATCAATTGGATGTTGTTTAAAAAAATGCCAGACTGCACTCTTTCTAGCATCGGATACCTTTTCAGGCATTGCAGACTGAGCTTTAACCGGATGGCCACGCTGTCCTCCAACAGGTTTTGGCTTTGCCACGCGTTTTGGGCAAGATACGGGCCCGGCAGATGGAACCTTTTGCGATGTTGATGCCTGCTGCGGCCCCTCCTCCTCCGCTTCAGAACTGCTGCCGCCTGCACCCTGTTCCCCCAATGGCTGCCAATCGGGGTCAAGAACTGGGTCATCTATTACCTCTTCTTGTAGCTCGTGTGCAACTTCGTCTGTGTCACCTTGTCGGTCGGTGGTATAGCGTTCGTGATGGGGCAACATAGTCTCATCAGGGTCTGATTCTTGATCATTACCCTGCGAGGGCAATGTTGTGGTCTGAGTCAAAGGACCAGCATAGTAGTCTGGCTGTGGCTGTGCATCAGTGCACTCCATGTCAGATTCAACTTGTAATGGGCATGGACTGTTAACTGCTTCACTTTCTAAGCCAGGGACGGTATGTGTATAAGAGCTCCATGGAGTAACCCATTGTGTCGCCTGCTGCATTCTTCTCTGTTGTTGTTTTTGCTGAAGAGGACAAGGAAGCGACTTGTCCCTGACCGTGAACATCCACTAACGACGCGCTGCTTTTACATTTACCAGTTTCACGAGAGGAGGCAAAAGAGCTAGAGGCTGAGTCAGCAAGATAAGCCAAAACTTGCTCTTGCTGCTCCGGCTTTAAAAGCGGTTTTCCTACTCCCAGAAAAGGGAGTGTTCGAGGCCTTGTGTAGCCAGACGATGAACCTGGCTCCACAGCTCCAGACTTAGGTGCAATATTTTTTTTCCCACGACCAGCTGATGCTCCACCACTACCACTACCCTCATTACCAGCTGACAATGAACTCCCCCGGCCACGACCTCTTCCACCAGACTTCCTCATTGTTTTAAAAACGTAAACAAACTAACGGTATTTGTTGCTGTCACACAACTTACATGGTGAGCTATAACTTCAGTATGATTTAGCTACCCCTTTACAGGTGGGTGAGACCGCAAGGAAAATCAGGCACAATGTTACACACTGTTTTTGGTGGCACCAAATGAAAGAGATGCCACACACGCAGGACTGTCACTGAAGCACAAATGTAAATATTAATCTCCCACTGATTTTTTTTTTTTTTTTTTTTCAGGGAGACTTTAGAAAAAAAAATAATAGAATAAAATGATTTTTTAAGGAAGAATTTAGAAACCAAATAAAATAAAATGATTTCTTCAGGGAGAATTTAGAAAACATATAAAACAAAAAATAGGCTTTCTATGACCCACTGAGTGAGAGATGACGCACACAGGAGTCAGGAGTGGCACACAAGCCCAGAGGCCAATATTGTTCTCCCAATGATTGATGTAGTGATTTTTTCAGGTAGATTTTGGAACCCAAATCAAGCTAAAAAAATAATAGGCTTTCTATGGCCCACAATTGGAGAGAGAGAGAGAGAGATGGCACACCCAGGAGTCAAGACTGGCACACAAGCAGAAAGGGCAATATTAATCTCCCACTGATTTGATTTTTTTTTTTTTTCAGGGAGACTTTAGAAAAAAAAAATAATAAAAAAAAATGATTTTTTCAGGAAGAATTTAGAAACCAAATAAAATAAAACGATTTTTTCAGGGAGAATTTAGAAAACAAATAAAACAAAAAATAGGCTTTCTATGGCCCACTGAGTGAGAGATGACGCACACAGGAGTCAGGAGTGGCACACAAGCCCAGAGGCCAATATTTATCTCCCACTGATTGATTTATTGATTTTTTCAGGTAGAATTTAGAACCCTAATCAACCAAAAAAATAAATAGGCTTTCTATGGCCCAGTATTTGTGAGAGAAATGGCACGCTCAGGACTGGCACACAAGCCCAGAGGCCAATATTAATCTCCCCCTTTTTTTTTTCAGGGAAAATTTATAAACCCAATAAAATAAATAATAAATAGGCTTTCTATGGCCCACTATCTGAGAGAGAGAGATGGCACGCTTAGGACTGGCACACAAGCCCAAAGGCCAATTTTAATCTCCCTTTTTTTTTTCAGGGAGAATTTATAAAACCAAAAAAAAATAAATAAATAGGCTTTCTATGGCCCACTATTTGTGAGAGAGATGGCACGCTCAAGACTGGCACACAAGCCCAGAGGCCAATATTAATCTCCCACTTTTTTTTTTTTTTTTCAGGGAAAATTTATAAACCCAATAAAAAAAATAAATAGGCTTTCTATGGCCCACTATCTGAGAGAGAGAGATGGCACGCTTAGGACTGGCACACAAGCCCAAAGGCCAATATTAATCTCCCTTTTTTTTTTCAGGGAGAATTTATAAAACAAAAAAAAAAATAAATAAATAGGCTTTCTATGGCCCACTATTTGTGAGAGAGATGGCATGCTCAGGACTGGCACACAAGCCCAGAGGCCAATATTAATCTCCCACTTTTTTTTTTTCAGGGAAAATTTATAAACCCAATAAAAAAAATAAATAGGCTTTCTATGGCCCACTATCTGAGAGAGAGAGATGGCACGCTTAGGACTGGCACACAAGCCCAAAGGCCAATATTAATCTCCCACTGATTGATTTATTGATTTTTTCAGGTAGAATTTAGAACCCAAATAAAGCAAAAAAAAAAAAATAGGCTTTCTATGGCCCACTGAGTGAGTGATGATGCACACAGGAGTCAGGAGTGGCACACAAGCCCTGAGGCCAATATTTTTCTCCCACTGATTGATGTAGTGATTTTTTCAGGTAGATTTTAGAACCCAAATCAAGCAAAAAATTAAATAGGCTTTCTATGGCCCACTGAGTGAGAGATGGCACAGACAGGGATGGCACTCTAGCAGAAATGCCAATCTTAATCTCCCACAAAAAAAAAAGGAACTGTCCTTCAATTACTATCTCCCTGCAGTAATCTCAGCCAGGTATGGCAGGCAGCAATAAGGAGTGGACTGATGCACAAATTAAATAAAAAGTGTGGACAAACAAACAAGATAGCTGTGCAGAAAGGAAGGAACAAGAGGATTTGTGCTTTGAAAAAAGCAGTTGGTTTGCACAGCGGCGTACACACAGCAATGCAGCTATCAGGGAGCCTTCTAGGGCAGCCCAATGAGCTACAGCGCTGAGGAAAAAAAAAAGGAGCTTCCACTGTCCCTGCACACCGAAGGTGGTGTTGGACAGTGGAAATCGCTACAGCACAAGCGGTTTGGTGGTTAATGGACCCTGCCTAACGCTATCCCTGCTTCTGACGAAGTGGCAGCAACCTCTCCCTAAGCTCAGATCAGCAGCAGTAACATGGCGGTCGGCGGGAACGCCCCTTTATAGCCCCTGTGACGCCGCAGACAGCAAGCCAATCACTGCAATGCCCTTCTCTAAGATGGTGGGGACCAGGACCTATGTCATCACGCTGCCCACACTCTGCGTTTACCTTCATTGGCTGAGAAATGGCGCTTTTCGCGTCATTGAAACGCGACTTTGGCGCGAAAGTCGCGTACCGCATGTCCGACCCCGCACAGGGGTCGGATCGGGTTTCATGAAACCCGACTTTGCCAAAAGTCTGCGACTTTTGAAAATGAACGACCAGTTTCGCTCAACCCTATCCAGCACCATTTCACACACTGCTAAAGCATCAGCGAGCAAAGTAATAATGTTTTGCCCTGCAGCTATCACAATGTATAGTCTATCACAATCAGTGGGATTATCAGACCTTGTATAAAAGACAAGACAGGCAACCCAGCTGCCATTTTAAGGTAACTTTAGATTAGTGAGGACATAAGAGCTGAGCAATCGTAGCAGGGAGAGAATCTCTACAAGGTTTTCCAAATTCTCTCCATCTGTCATTGCTATTTGTTTTGAAGTTATTTGAAGGAAATTGAAAGCTCATTATTATACTGAATATGCCATTTTGCTGAATTTGCACAATGTGAAACACATAGAAAATGCAAAAAACGTTACAAAATTCAGCTTGCGTTCAACAGATTTACACAGCTCTATCTACACCGTGTTCCAAATTATTATGCAAATTGGATTTAAGTGTCATAAATAGGGTTGAGCGAAACGGGTCGGCCATTTTCAGAAGTCGCCGACTTTTGGCAAAGTCGGGTTTCATGAAACCCGACCCGACCCCTGTGTGGGGTCGGCCATGAAGTCGGCGATCTTCTGAATCTGGTATCGGAATTCCGATCCCGAGTTCCGATATGTTTGCAATATCGGAAATCGGTATCGGAATCCATATTTAAGTGTAAAATAAAGAATTAAAATAAAAAATATCGCTATACTCACCCTCTGATGCACCCTGGTACTAACCGGGAACCTTCCTTCCTTCGAATCAGCGCTTGCAGGACCTTGCGGTGACGTCGCGACTTGTGATTGGTCGCGCGAGCGGTCACATGGGCGGCCGCGCGACCAATCACAAGCCGCGACGTCACCGCGACGTCACCGCAAGGTCCTGCAAGCGCTGATTCGAAGGAAGGAAGGTTCCCAGTTAGTACCAGGGCGCGTCCGAGGGTGAGTATAGCGATATTTTTTATTTAATTCTTTATTTTACACTTAAATATGGATCGCAGGGCAGTTTCCTCTCCTTCAGACCCTGGGAACCATTGGAAACCCAATGCACTGCATTGGGTTTCGAGTTTCGGCCGACCCCGACCCCGACTTTTTTATAGGATCGGCCGATTTCACTCGACCCGACTTTTGAAAAAAGTCGGGTTTCGTGAAACCCGACCCGATCCTATAAAAGTAAATGTCGCTCAACCCTAGTCATAAAGATTTAATTGTTTTGTTCTTCAAATAAACTCATGGGTGGTATTGTGTCTCAGGGCTCATTGGATCACTGAAATCAATCTTAAACATATGTGATAATTAGTTTTCCAGGTGATTCTAATTAAAGTAAAACTACTTAAAAATGATGTTCCACATTATTAAGCAGGCCACAGGTTTCAAGCAATATAGGATCTCTCTGCTGCTGAAAAGCGTTAAATAGTGCAATGCCTTGGACAAGGTATGAAAACATTAGATATTTCACGAAAACTTAAGAGTGGTCAACGTACTGTGAAGAGATTTGTGACTGAAACAGAGCACAGACAGAGTTCATGTAGACAAAGGCATAATGAGGAAGGATTCTGCCAGACAAATTCATTAGATTAAGAGAGCAGCTGCCAAAATACCATTACAAAGCAGAAAATTATAATTATTTCTGGATGGTCCAGATGGATGGAGTAATGGATGGTTGGTGGACGGCCATCATGTCCCAACAAGGCTGTGACGTCACCAAAGAGGTGGAGGAGTCATGTTTTGGGCCGGAATCATGGGGAAACAACTGGTAGGGCCCTTTAAGGTTCCTGAAGGTGTGAAAATGACCTTTGCAAAGTATTTAGAGTTTCTGACTGACAACTTTCTTCCATGGCATAAAAAGCAGAAACATGCCTTCAGGAGCAAAATATTCTTCATTCATGACAATGCACCATCTCATACTGCAAAGAATACCTCTGAGTCATTAGCTGCTATGGGCATAAAAGGAGATAAACTCATGGTGTGGCCACCATCTTCCCCTGACCTCAACCCTATAGATAACCTTTGGAGTATCATCAAGCAAAAGATCTATGAGGGTGGGAGGCCGTTCACATGAAAACAGCAGCTCTGGGAGGAGATTCTGACTTCATACAAAGAAATACAAGCAGAAGAGGAGATGGAGAAAGACGAGAAGGTTACATTATGGCTTCCTGCACAGACGTGGAGTGATGCAACTACGACCAGCACTGCCTCCTCAGCAACAGCTCTGGCTGTGGCCAGCAGCGGTCACGGGTCTACAGTTCACATGGGATGAAAGGCTTGCCTAGCACCATTACGCTTTTTCTACTCTGGGAAAATTGATGCCACTTTAATGGTGTGTGCCAATATTTTTTTTTAAATATGGAGACTCTAAGTTGGGTCTCAATCTGGTGCATTGCCTGTAGTGGAAGGGATCTCAAAGCACCAGGCCTACACCTGTATCTTATCCACCTCTTACTGATTAATTTGTAAGATAGAAATGCTGGGCCAGGCCCTTTCCCATCTATGTATGCTGCACCATTATAACATTTCACTGTGGACCAATTGATGCCACTTTTCCTGGTGTTTACCATTAATTTTTGGAAATGTTTTGATTCCAGGTTGGGTCTCCATGTGTGTTGTCTGAATTTGGCAGGGTTCCCAGAGCACCAAGCCTACACTGTTCCCTCAATCACCTCTTAATTTCAACTTAATTTCAAAATTATGAATACTGGCCCAGTCCCTGTCTCATGCATTGTCATGCCTGACTGCTGAGCCTTAAAAAAAATTTCAACTATGGGTCACTTTTTCTGATGTCTGACCCTAATGTTTGGAAATGTTTGGACTACAAGTTGGGAGTAGAAAAAACTGGAAAGAAGACAGAACAAAACAAAATCCTCTAAACTGCATGCTCGCAAACGCCAGAAGCCTGACAAACAAGATGGAAGAACTAGAAGCAGAAATATCTACAGGTAACTTTGACATAGTGGGAATAACCGAGACATGGTTAGATGAAAGCTATGACTGGGCAGTTAACTTACAGGGTTACAGTCTGTTTAGAAAGGATCGTAAAAATCGGAGAGGAGGAGGGGTTTGTCTCTATGTAAAGTCTTGTCTAAAGTCCACTTTAAGGGAGGATATTAGCGAAGGAAATGAGGATGTCGAGTCCATATGGGTCGAAATTCATGGAGGGAAAAATGGTAACAAAATTCTCATTGGGGTCTGTTACAAACCCCCAAATATAACAGAAACCATGGAAAGTCTACTTCTAAAGCAGATAGATGAAGCTGCAACCCATAATGAGGTCCTGGTTATGGGGGACTTTAACTACCCGGATATTAACTGGGAAACAGAAACCTGTGAAACCCATAAAGGCAACAGGTTTCTGCTAATAACCAAGAAAAATTATCTTTCACAATTGGTGCAGAATCCAACCAGAGGAGCAGCACTTTTAGACCTAATACTATCTAATAGACCTGACAGAATAACAAATCTGCAGGTGGTTGGGCATCTAGGAAATAGCGACCACAATATTGTAGAGTTTCACCTGTCTTTCACTAGGGGGACTTGTCAGGGAGTCACAAAAACACTGAACTTTAGGAAGGCAAAGTTTGACCAGCTTAGAGATGCCCTTAATCTGGTAGACTGGGACAATATCCTCAGAAAAAAGAATACAGATAATAATTGGGAAATGTTTAAGAACATCCTAAATAGGCAGTGTAAGCGGTTTATACCTTGTGGGAATAAAAGGACTAGAAATAGGAAAAACCCAATGTGGCTAAACAAAGAAGTAAGACAGGCAATAAACAGTAAAAAGAAAGCATTTGCACTGCTAAAGCAGGATGGCACCGCTGAAGCTCTAAAAAACTATAGGGAGAAAAATACTTTATCTAAAAAACTAATTAAAGCTGCCAAAAAGGAAACAGAGAAGCACATTGCTAAGGAGAGTAAAACTAATCCCAAACTGTTCTTCAACTATATCAATAGTAAAAGAATAAAAACTGAAAATGTAGGCCCCTTAAAAAATAGTGAGGAAAGAATGGTTGTAGATGACGAGGAAAAAGCTAACATATTAAACACCTTCTTCTCCACGGTATTCACGGTGGAAAATGAAATGCTAGGTGAAATCCCAAGAAACAATGAAAACCCTATATTAAGGGTCACCAATCTAACCCAAGAAGAGGTGCGAAACCGGCTAAATAAGATTAAAATAGATAAATCTCCGGGTCCGGATGGCATACACCCACGAGTACTAAGAGAACTAAGTAATGTAATAGATAAACCATTATTTCTTATTTTTAGGGACTCTATAGCGACAGGGTCTGTCCCGCAGGACTGGCGCATAGCAAATGTGGTGCCAATATTCAAAAAGGGCTCTAAAAGTGAACGTGGAAATTATAGGCCAGTAAGTCTAACCTCTATTGTTGGTAAAATATTTGAAGGGTTTCTGAGGGATGTTATTCTGGATTATCTCAATGAGAATAACTGTTTAACTCCATATCAGCATGTGTTTACGAGAAATCGCTCCTGTCAAACCAATCTAATCAGTTTTTATGAAGAGGTAAGCTATAGGCTAGACCACGGTGAGTCATTAGACGTGGTATATCTCGATTTTTCCAAAGCGTTTGATACCGTGCCGCACAAGAGGTTGGTACACAAAATGAGAATGCTTGGTCTGGGGGAAAATGTGTGTAAATGGGTTAGTAACTGGCTTAGTGATAGAAAGCAGAGGGTGGTTATAAATGGTATAGTCTCTAACTGGGTCTCTGTGACCAGTGGGGTACCGCAGGGGTCAGTATTGGGACCTGTTCTCTTCAACATATTCATTAATGATCTGGTAGAAGGTTTACACAGTAAAATATCGATATTTGCAGATGATACAAAACTATGTAAAGCAGTTAATACAAGAGAAGATAGTATTCTGCTACAAATGGATCTGGATAAGTTGGAAATTGGGCTGAAAGGTGGCAGATGAGGTTTAACAATGATAAATGTAAGGTTATACACATGGGAAGAAGGAATCAATATCACCATTACACACTGAATGGGAAACCACTGGGTAAATCTGACAGGGAGAAGGACTTGGGGATCCTAGTTAATGATAAACTTACCTGGAGCAGCCAGTGCCAGGCAGCAGCTGCCAAGGCAAACAGGATCATGGGGTGCATTAAAAGAGGTCTGGATACACATGATGAGAGCATTATACTGCCTCTGTACAAATCCCTATTTAGACCGCACATGGAGTACTGTGTCCAGTTTTGGGCACCGGTGCTCAGGAAGGATATAATGGAACTAGAGAGAGTACAAAGGAGGGCAACAAAATTAATAAAGGGGATGGGAGAACTACAATACCCAGATAGATTAGCGAAATTAGGATTATTTAGTCTAGAAAAAAGACGACTGAGGGGCGATCTAATAACCATGTATAAGTATATAAGGGGACAATACAAATATCTCGCTGAGGATCTGTTTATACCAAGGAAGTTGACGGGCACAAGGGGGCATTCTTTGCGTCTGGAGGAGAGAAGGTTTTTCCACCAACATAGAAGAGGATTCTTTACTGTTAGGGCAGTGAGAATCTGGAATTGCTTGCCTGAGGAGGTGGTGATGGCGAACTCAGTCGAGGGGTTCAAGAGAGGCCTGGATGTCTTCCTAGAGCAGAACAATATTGTATCATACAATTAGGTTCTGTAGAAGGACGTAGATCTGGGGATTTATTATGATGGAATATAGGCTGAACTGGATGGACAAATGTCTTTTTTCGGCCTTACTAACTATGTTACTATGTTACAGCGCAATAGGGTCTTAACCAATAAACAATGAGGTGTTGAGGAAGGAAATCCATTCACCTAGTATGGTTGCTAAAATCAACATGTAACAGGATATATTGAATGATTTATTGAATAGTTTTACAGAGCAGAGCTCCCAGAACCCCAGGCCTACACCTTTCACTCATCCACTTGTTACTGATCAATGTTTAAGCTAGAAATGATGGTCCAAGCCTTATTCCATGCATCCATGCTGCACAATTATGCTATTTTCTCAGTGTCTGTCCCTTATTTCAGCTGTATTTGCAGCTTTTGTCCCCCACTGAAGGTGTATTCTATGCATTTGGTTTTGCCTCCCATTGAATTCAATGGGGTGAAGATAAGTTCCCAATATTCGTTGATCCGAGCCGAACTGAGCCTTAAAAAGTTTGCTCATCTCTACTCCTGACCTGCTCATTTTCTCTCTATATATAAAACCTAGCCATGAAGGAAAGAATGTGCGGTCCAGCAGAGTGCTGGGCATATGTTTATGGACAGAAGGTTAAAAAAAGGAACAAACCTTAGCTGAACAGCATTTTAATAAAGGTTTGTACATTTTTTAACCTTCTGTCCTTATCCATTGCCCAGCGCTCCACCTGACCATGCATTCTTTCCTTCATTTACCTACACTCCGTTGTGAGATGCGGATGGAGCAGCACAGGCATTACCATTTAGAGATCCACATGTGGTCACATGTCAGCTTGGCTTCCACGCCTCACAGCTTGACAGCCGGGTCTCTACTGACCGCAGGCTTCTCTCGTGTTGTGCAAGGGTGCGCAACTCAGGCAGGTGAGTGAATCTCCGATTTATTGTACATTCCTTTTGACCATCAGGTGTAATCTTAGCCAGACCTTCTCATCCCTGCCTGTGATAGTTTACTTCCTGGCTTGCTGAAGTTGGTGTGCTGAAGTTGGAGTTCATTGTTGCTACTGGAGAATGTTACATGCTGTTTTCGGATGGATGCTTTCTCCATTATCCTATTCCAATTTGTTTTGTACATTCCCATCCTGCCCTTTATTCCACGCTACCCTTGGTGAGTATTTTTGTATGTAAGGTATGTAAGGGAGTGGGAAGGGGAGGGAAGGGTCAGCTTAGGACATTAACAGGAGTATAGTAAGGTCAGAGACTTGGGCCTCTCTAACTTCAAAAGTACCTCCGGGACAAGAATAGTTAAGGTCCCAGTTCCAGGTAGAGTTTGATGCCCCCTTCCTAACTGAAGACTATCACATAGCGACACCATGGTGATGTGAGATTTATTTCAAACTAATAGTTGAGTTAATCCATAATTGGAGACAGTGCAATACAAATCAAATAATGGATCCATGCCCATAGTAGCTTACATTCTAATGCGATTATAGGATAAGGCATCAATTTCTAACCTTATTACCATGCGGGAACATTTGAAAAATATTGAAAAATATTTGCACTCCCAGGCAACACCCATTGAAAATCGTAATTCAAAGGAGCTTAGTGTAGAAGCAGATAAAGTTTTTCATGCTTTTAAGTTTTGGCAAAGATTTATAGTCTCTACTTGCGCCAGCAGTCTTCAGACAGGCTAGAATTTGTTTGCCTTCTCCACTTTAATATGATGAGATTTTTTTTTTTTGGAAAAGAGCCCCATGGTGGCATGAAAGCCTTGTTGGAAATCAATAGTATAGAGAGAAAAAACCCGATTCAGCAAAACTTTCATGCCAAAATTCTGGAATAAAAGCTTTGAAAAATTGCAAAATTTAGGCACAAGTCGGAGTTGCACCTACATTTTAAAAGTTGTAGTGATTACACATTAGTTTCTCCCAGCTATGACAAAATGGATAGAGCAGGCGTGAGATGGGGATGTGGCAAGTGTGGGATGCCACAGCTCCTCTAATTCATGACAAGCTCTGGCTTTCCATAGACATCTTGGAGGGATGGTCAGTGGACCCCTCTTCTAGAGACAGTTGGGGGCTCTATCCGACATTTCTGGCATTACCTTACAGCTATATAAGTATAGCTATATAAGAATACCCTTCAGAGCACTTATGTACAGAGCAAGAGGTTTTAAGGTGATACATAATATTCCCTACAGCTCCGCATGATGGTCATATGATGCTCCATTGAATGCTATACGTTGCAAATAATCTTTCCTAGAAGCATTCCTAAACAATACCTTCGTACGATGGTATCAGATGAAGCATGAATCTATATTTTTTTCTGACAGATTCATACAGAAATAGTCATAGATAAAATTTGACTCGACAACTTTACTATAAACATGAATGCACAGTCTCTACGGTGACGTTGTTTTTTTAAATTTTTAGTATGAGTTTTCTTTTACCTATTTAAACTGTGAAAGAACAAAATGTACTTTGGGTAGAATCCAAAAAAGGTGTATAGGTGTTATACGATCCCCTGAGGATCATTATGTAACACCATAAATGGTACATTGAAACTTCCATGTCGGTGTCATACCTCTCTTATTTATTGATCGAAAGGGTCAATCACGACTCTTCTCTTCTTCTACAAGCAAGAGACAGAAGAATCTTACCAAGACCTCGCCACAGCTGAAAATCAACACTCAAAATGTTTCCCAATATGGTGACAGGTCAGGACCTTTTATATACATTTTATGTAATGTAGAATTGTTTTCATTAAGTATTACCATGTATTGTGAGAGGGTTGATCCTATAACCAGGTGTGAGCATAATGAAAAGTTACACCTACCTTTTGGAGATTTTCTAATGAGTTTCCGAGAAGCTTTCTTTCTCGCAATTTAGAAATGTAACCACTCAATGACAGGGACAAATATTTTAAATCTAACCACTGTCACTTTATATAGTAATACCTCTAGAATGCTTCAACAAATCCCATTGATTTGGAGCCTGTTTTTTCGTGACACATTATACTTTATGACAATGGTAAACTTAGGTTGATATGTTTTGTGTTTGTTTATAAAAATAACAGAAATTTGACAATTTACAAAAAAATTTGCAATTTTCAAACTTTGAATGATTATCCCTTTAATCCAGATAGTCATACTGCACAAAAACATTAATATATAACTTTGCCCTCATGTCTATTTTGCATCAGCACCATTTGTAAAATGTTGTTTTATTTTGTTAACATTTCAAAATGTTTAAAAATGTAGCAGTCAATTTTCACTTTTTTTTCAAGGAAATTTACAACACTTATTTTTTTTAGGGACCAATTCAGTTTTGAAGTGACTTTGGGGGGTCCCATACAGCTCTGGCCAAAATTAAGAGACCACTGCAAAATATCCCGTTTGTCTTATTTTACTCTTTATAGGTATATTTTTAGAGTAAAATGTAATTTTTTTTTATTCTATAGACTACTGACAACATGTCTCCGAATTTCCAAGCAATACATTTTGTATTTTTTTTCTGAAAATGAGAAATGGTTAAAATTAGAAAAAAATGCATTGCTTGCAGACCTCAAATAATGCAAAAAAAAAAATCATTTAGAAACAACAATACTAAAGCTTTAACTCAGGAAGAGTTCAGAAATCAATATTTTGTGGAATAACCACGATTTTAATCACAGCACCTTGGCATGCTTTCCACCAGTCTTTCACATGGCTTCTGGCACAAAAATGTAAGCAGTTCTTCTTTGTTTGCTGGCTTGTGATTACATTCCAGAGGTTTTCAATGGGGTTCAGGTCTGGAGATTGGGCTGCCCATGACAGGGATTTGATGCAGTAGTCTCTTAATTTTTTGCCAGAGCTGTATATTGGAAACCCCCCCCTAAATTGATACCATTTTAAAAACAGCACCCCTCAATGTATAAAAAATTGCTTTCAGGTAGTTTATTAACCCTTCAGGTGCTTTTCAGGAATTAATGCAAAGTGACATGACAGGAATGAAAAAATTTATTTTTACCACCTAAATGTTTCTACCATCTGATCAGGCCGCTATAGCGGAATGCCTTTAAGGCTGTTATTCGGCCATGAATTGCCACTGCAAACAGCAGGACCACACAATCAAGATCTCAGGGTGCCGATGGGGATAGAGAGGAAACCCCCACACTCTGTTAACCATCTAGATGCTGTAGTCACTATTTACAACTAGGGTTGAGCGAAACGGGTCGAACATTTTCAAAAGTCGCCGACTTTTGACAAAGTCGGGTTTCATGAAACCCGATCCGACCCCTGTGCGGGGTCGGCCATGCGGTACGCGACTTTCGCGCCAAAGTCGCGTTTCAATGAAGCGAAAAGCGCCATTTCTCAGCCAATGAAGGTAAACGCAGAGTGTGGGCAGCGTGATGACATAGGTCCTGGTCCCCACCATCTTAGAGAAGGGCATTGCAGTGATTGGCTTGCTGTCCGCGGCGTCACAGGGGCTATAAAGGGGCGTTCCCGCCGACCGCCATGTTACTGCTGCTGATCTGAGCCTAGGGAGAGGTTGCTGCCGCTTCGTCAGAAGCAGGGATAGCGTTAGGCAGGGTCCATTAACCACCAAACCGCTTGTGCTGTAGCGATTTCCACTGCCCAACACCACCTTCGGTGTGCAGGGACAGTGGAAGCTACATTTTTTTTTTTTTCCCCTCAGCGCTGTAGCTCATTGGGCTGCCCTAGAAGGCTCCCTGATAGCTGCATTGCTGTGTGTACGCCGCTGTGCAAACCAACTGCTTTTTTCAAAGCACAAATCCTCTTGTTCCTTCCTTTCTGCACAGCTATCTTGTTTGTTTGTCCACACTTTTTATTTAATTTGTGCATCAGTCCACTCCTTATTGCTGCCTGCCATACCTGGCTGAGATTACTGCAGGGAGATAGTAATTGAAGGACAGTTCCTTTTTTTTTTTTTTTTTTTGTGGGAGATTAAGATTGACATTTCTGCTAGAGTGCCATCCCTGTCTGTGTCATCTCTCACTCAGTGGGCCATAGAAAGCCTATTTATTTTTTTGCTTGATTTGGGTTCCAAAATCTACCTGAAAAAATCAATAAATCAATCAGTGGGAGATTAATATTGGCCTTTGGGCTTGTGTGCCAGTCCTAAGCGTGCCATCTCTCTCTCTCAGATAGTGGGCAATAGAAAGCCTATTTATTATTTTTTTTATTGGGTTTATAAATTTTCCCTGGAAAAAAAAAAAAAAGTGGGAGATTAATATTGGCCTCTGGGCTTGTGTGCCAGTCCTGAGCGTGCCATCTCTCTCACAAATAGTGGGCCATAGAAAGCCTATTTATTTTTTTGGTTGATTTGGGTTCTAAATTCTACCTGAAAAAATCAATAAATCAATCAGTGGGAGATTAATATTGGCCTTTGGGCTTGTGTGCCAGTCCTAAGCGTGCCATCTCTCTCTCTCAGATAGTGGGCCATAGAAAGCCTATTTATTATTTTTTTTATTGGGTTTATAAATTTTCCCTGGAAAAAAAAAAAAAGTGGGAGATTAATATTGGCCTCTGGGCTTGTGTGCCAGTCCTGAGCGTGCCATCTCTCTCACAAATAGTGGGCCATAGAAAGCCTATTTATTTTTTTGGTTGATTTGGTTCTAAATTCTACCTGAAAAAATCAATAAATCAATCAGTGGGAGATAAATATTGGCCTCTGGGCTTGTGTGCCACTCCTGACTCCTGTGTGCGTCCTCTCTCACTCAGTGGGCCCTACAAAGCCTATTTTTTTTTATTTGTTTTCTAAATTCTCCCTGAAACAATCATTTTATTTTATATTGTTTCTAAATTCTTCCTGAAAAATTCATTTTTTTGTATTTTTTTTCTAAAGTCTCCCTGAAAAAAAAAAAAAAAAATCAAATCAGTGGGAGATTAATATTGCCCTTTCTGCTTGTGTGCCAGTCTTGACTCCTGGGTGTGCCATCTCTCTCTCTCCAATTGTGGGCCATAGAAAGCCTATTAATTTTTTTGCTTGATTTGGGTTCCAAAATCTACCTGAAAAAATCACTAAATCAATCAGTGGGAGATAAATATTGGCCTCTGGGCTTGTGTGCCACTCCTGACTCCTGTGTGCGTCCTCTCTCACTCACTGGGCCCTAGAAAGGCTATTTTATGTTTTATTTGTTTTCTAAATTCTCCCTGAAAAAATCATTTCATTTTATTTGGTTTATAACTTCTTCCTTAAAAAATCATTTTTTTTTTTTTTTCTAAAGTCTCCTTTTTAAAAAAAAAAACACAAATCAGTGGGAGATTAATATTTACATTTGCGCTTCAGTGACAGTCCTGCGTGTGTGGCATCTCTCTCATTTGTTGCCACCAACAACAGAGTGTGTAACATTGTGCCTGATTTTCGTTGTGGTCTCACCCACCTGTAAAGGGGTAGCTAAATCATACTGAAGTTATAGCTCACCGTGTAAGTTGTGTGACTGCAACAAATACCGTTAGTTTGGTAACGTTTTTAAAACAATGAGGAAGTCTGGTGGAAGAGGTCGTGGCCGGGGGCGTTCATTGTCAGCTGGTAATGAGGGTAGTGGTAGTGGTGGAGCATCAGGTGGTCGTGGGAAAAAAAATATTGCACCTAAGTCTGGAGCTGTGGAGCCAGGTTCGTCGTCTGGCTACACAAGGCCTCGAACGCTCCCTTTTCTGGGAGTAGGAAAACCGCTTTTAAAGCCGGAGCAGCAAGAGCAAGTTTTGGCTTATCTTGCTGACTCAGCCTCTAGCTCTTTTGCCTCTGCTCGTGAAACTGGTAAAAGTAAAAGCAGCGCGTCGTTAGTGGATGTTCACGGTCAGGGACAAGTCGCTTCCTTGTCCTCTTCAGCAAAAACAACAACAGAGAAGAATGCAGCAGGCGACACAACGGGTTACTCCATGGATCTCTTTACACATACCGTCCCTGGCTTAGAAAGTGAAGCAGTTAACAGTCCATGCCCATTACAAGTTGAATCTGACATGGAGTGCACTGATGCACAGCCACAGCCAGACTACTATGCTGGTCCTTTGACTCAGACCACAACATTGCCCTCGCAGGGTAATGATCAAGAATCAGACCCTGATGAGACTATGTTGCCCCATCACGAACGCTATACCACCGACCGACAAGGTGACACAGACGAAGTTGCACACGAGCTACAAGAAGAGGTAATAGATGACCCAGTTCTTGACCCCGATTGGCAGCCATTGGGGGAACAGGGTGCAGGCGGCAGCAGTTCTGAAGCGGAGGAGGAGGGGCCGCAGCAGGCATCAACATCGCAAAAGGTTCCATCTGCCGGGCCCGTATCTTGCCCAAAACGCGTGGCAAAGCCAAAACCTGTTGGAGGACAGCGTGGCCATCCGGTTAAAGCTCAGTCTGCAATGCCTGAAAAGGTATCCGATGCTAGAAAGAGTGCAGTCTGGCATTTTTTTAAACAACATCCAATTGATCAGCGCAAAGTCATCTGTCAAAAATGTTCAACTACCTTAAGCAGAGGGCAGAATCTGAAAAGTCTCAATACAAGTTGCATGCATAGACATTTAACCACCATGCATTTGCAAGCTTGGACTAACTACCAAACGTCCCTTAAGGTTGTAGCACCCTCGGCCAATGAAGCTAGTCATCAACGCAACATCCCTTCCGGCAGTGTAGGGCCACCATTTTCTGCACCACCTGCAGTATCTGTGCAGGTTTCTTTGCCAGGCCAAAGAAGTCAGGGTCAGGGAGTCACCAGTTTCGTAGTAGGAAACACTGCATCTAGGGCACCGGCGGCAACAATACCATCTCCCACCGTCTCTCAGTCTGCCATGTCCACCGGCACCCCCGCTAGTTCCACGATCTCCAGCTCTCCAGTCCAGCTCACCCTACATGAGACTATGGTTAGAAAAAGGAAGTACTTAGCCTCGCATCCGCGTACACAGGGTTTGAACGCCCACATAGCTAGACTAATCTCGTTAGAGATGATGCCCTACCGGTTAGTTGAAAGCGAAGCTTTCAAAGCCCTGATGGACTACGCTGTACCACGCTACGAGCTACCCAGTCGACACTTTTTTTCCAGAAAAGCCATCCCAGCCCTCCACCAGCATATTAAAGAGCGCATCGTCCATGCACTCAGGCAATCTGTGAGCACAAAGGTGCACCTGACAACAGATGCATGGACCAGTAGGCATGGCCAGGGACGTTACGTGTCCATCACGGCACACTGGGTAAATGTGGTGGATGCAGGGTCCACAGGGGACAGCAAGTTTGGGACAGTTCTGCCTAGCCCACGGTCTAGGAAACAGTTGGCTGTAGCCATTCGCACCCCCTCCTCCTCCTCCTCGTCCTCCTGCAGAAGCGAGACCTCGTCCACAGACCGCAGTCGCACAACCACTCCATCCGCAGCTGCCACTGTTGCACACCAGGTCTCCCATTATGGGGCAGCTACTGGCAAACGTCAGCAGGCTGTATTGGCTATGAAGTGTTTGGGCGACAACAGACACACCGCTGAAGTTCTGTCCGAGTTCTTGCAGAAAGAAACGCAGTCATGGCTGGGCACTGTAGATCTTGAGGCAGGCAAGGTAGTGAGTGATAACGGAAGGAACTTCATGGCTGCCATCTCCATTTCCCAACTGAAACACATTCCTTGCCTGGCTCACACCTTAAACCTGGTGGTGCAGTGCTTCCTGAAAAGTTATCCGGGGTTATCCGACCTGCTCCTCAAAGTGCGTGGACTTTGCTCACATATCCGCCGTTCGCCCGTACACTCCAGCCGTATGCAGACCTATCAGCGTTCTTTGAACCTTCCCCAGCATCGCCTAATCATAGACGTTGCAACAAGGTGGAACTCAACACTGCACATGCTTCAGAGACTGTGCGAACAGAGGCGGGCTGTTATGTTTTTGTGGGAGGATACACATACACGGGCAGGCAGTAGGATGGCAGACATGGAGTTGTCAGGTGTGCAGTGGTCGAAGATTCAAGACATGTGTCAAGTCCTTCAGTGTTTTGAGGAATGCACACGGCTGGTTAGTGCAGACAACGCCATAATAAGCATGAGCATCCCCCTAATGCGTCTGCTGATGCAAAGTTTGACGCACATAAAGGATCAGGCATCTGCAGCTGAGGAAGAGGAAAGCCTTGATGACAGTCAGCCATTGTCTGGCCAGGGCAGTGTACAGGACGAGGTAGCGGGCGAAGAGGAGGAGGAGGACGAGGAGGATGATGGGGATGATTATATTTTTAATGAGGAAGCTTTTCCGGGGCCAGTGGAAATTGTTGGCGCGGCAAGGCCGGGTTCTGGTTTTTGGAGGGACACAAGTGACGTGGATTTGCCTGAAACTGCCCCTGAACCAAGCACAACCACAGATTTGAGAACTGGAACTTTGGCCCACATGGCGGATTATGCCTTACGTATCCTCAAAAGGGACACACGCATAACAAAAATGATGAACAATGACGATTACTGGTTGGCCTGCCTCCTTGATCCTCGCTATAAAGGCAAATTGCAAAATATAATGCCACATGAGAACTTGGAACTAATATTAGCAACCAAACAATCAACTCTTGTTGACCGTTTGCTTCTGGCATTCCCTGCACACAGCGCCCGTGATCGTTCTAACACGAGCTGCAGGGGCCAGCAGACCAGAGGTGTTAGAGGGGCAGAAATCAGAAGTGTCGTTGGCCAGAGGGGTTTTCTGACCAGGTTGTGGAGTGATTTTGCTATGACCGCAGACAGGACAGTTACTGCAGCATCAATTCAAAGTGACAGGAGACAACATTTGTCCAGTATGGTTACTAACTATTTTTCATCCCTTATCGACGTTCTCCCTCAACCGTCATTCCCATTTGATTACTGGGCATCCAAATTAGACACCTGGCCAGAATTGGCAGAATATGCATTGCAGGAGCTTGCTTGCCCGGCAGCTAGTGTCCTATCAGAAAGAGTATTCAGTGCTGCAGGTTCAATACTAACAGAAAAAAGGACTCGTCTGGCTACCCAAAATGTAGATGATCTAACCTTCATTAAAATGAACCACAACTGGATTTCGAAATCTTTTGCCCCACCTTGCCCGGCTGACACCTAGCTTTCCTATGTAAAGGTCTTGCCTGTGGACTATTCTGAACGACTTTTCCAATCTCGTAATTTGCAGCACCTGATTGTCCAGCATCCGACATGTTAACACCTCTCTAAATGGCCAAAGTCCCCACACGGGGCCGTGGTATCGCCACTTGGCGCCAGCACCCGTGAGAGTACTGTTTGTCTGAAGAGGTGGGTGTGCCCGCTTTTGGTCGACGGCACTGCCACTAGGTCCCTCATAGTACAATAAAGTGTCTGGCGGTGGTGGTGCGCACCCAACGTCAGACACACCGTTGTAATATGAGGGGCCCTGGGCCTGTACCGCCGGCCACAAGACAGTCCCCCCCCCCAGGTCAAACAGTGCTCTACCACTTGCAAAATTTTCTCTCACAGCTCCACCAATGTTTAGTCTATGCGCTGACATCCTTCAATGCCTGGCACTGTCAATACCATTGTATTGACATTTTTCTTATGTTAGGCCTTCGAAGCCTGTCTGCGGTCACTCCTTCCACTAGGCCTCCACTGACCTGTCTACTGCTGCCCGGGTTCCCCTGGAACCAATTTTAAATTACCTACAGCCAGCCCAATTTATTATGTTAGGGCTTCGAAGCCTGTCTGCGGTCCCTCCTTCCACTAGGCCTCCACTAACCTGTCTACTGCTGCCCGGGTTCCCCTGGAACCAATTTTAAATTGCCTACAGCCAGCCCAATTTATTATGTTAGGGCTTCGAAGCCTGTCTGCGGTCCCTCCTTCCACTAGGCCTCCACTGACCTGTCTACTGCCGCCCGTGTTCCCCTGGAACCAATTGTAAATTGCCTACAGCCAGGCCAATTTATTATGTTAGGGCTTCGAAGCCTGTCTGGGGTCCCTCCTTCCACTAAGCCTCCACTGACCTGTCTACTGCTGCCCGGGTTCCCCTGGAACCAATTTTAAATTGCCTACAGCCAGCCCAATTTATTATGTTAGGGCTTCGAAGCCTGTCTGCGGTCCCTCCTTCCACTAGGCCTCCACTGACCTGTCTACTGCTGCCCGGGTTCCCCTGGAACCAATTTTAAATTGCCTACAGCCAGGCCAATTTATTATGTTAGGGCTTCGAAGCCTGTCTGCGGTCCCTCCTTCCACTAGGCCTCCACTGACCTGTCTACTGCTGCCCGGGTTCCCCTGGAACCAATTTTAAATTGCCTACAGCTAACCCAATTTATTATGTTAGGGCTTCGAAGCCTGTCTGCGGTCCCTCCTTCCAGTAGGCCTCCACTGACCTGTCTACTGCTGCCCGGGTTCCCCTGGAACCAATTTTAAATTGCCTACAGCCAGCCCAATTTATTATGTTAGGGCTTCGAAGCCTGTCTGCGGTCCCTCCTTCCACTAGGCCTCCACTGACCTGTCTACTGCCGCCCGTGTTCCCCTGAAACCAATTGTAAATTGCCTACAGCCAGGCCAATTTATTATGTTAGGGCTTCGAAGCCTGTCTGCGGTCCCTCCTTCCACTAGGCCTCCACTGACCTGTCTACTGCTGCCCGGGTTCCCCTGGAACCAATTTTAAATTGCCTACAGCCAGCCCAATTTATTATGTTAGGGCTTCGAAGCCTGTCTGCGGTCCCTCCTTCCACTAGGCCTCCACTGACCTGTCTACTGCCGCCCGTGTTCCCCTGGAACCAATTGTAAATTGCCTACAGCCAGGCCAATTTATTATGTTAGGGCTTCGAAACCTGTCTGCGGTCCCTCCTTCCACTAGGCCTCCACTGACCTGTCTACTGCTGCCCGGGTTCCCCTGGAACCAATTTTAAATTGCCTACAGCCAGCCCAATTTATTATGTTAGGGCTTCGAAGCCTGTCTGCGGTCCCTCCTTCCACTAGGCCTCCACTGACCTGTCTACTGCTGCCCGGGTTCCCCTGGAACCAATTTTAAATTGCCTACAGCCCGCCCAATTTATTATGTTAGGGCTTCGAAGCCTGTCTGCGGTCCCTCCTTCCACTAGGCCTCCACTGACCTGTCTACTGCTGCCCGGGTTCCCCTGGAACCAATTTTAAATTGCCTACAGCCAGCCCAATTTATTATGTTAGGGCTTCGAAGCCTGTCTGCGGTCCCTCCTTCCACTAGGCCTCCACTGACCTGTCTACTGCTGCCCGGGTTCCCCTGGAACCAATTTTAAATTGCTTACAGCCAGCCCAATTTATTATGTTAGGGCTTCGAAGCCTGTCTGCGGTCCCTCCTTCCACTAGGCCTCCACTGACCTGTCTACTGCTGCCCGGGTTCCCCTGGAACCAATTTTAAATTGCCTACAGCCAGCCCAATTTATTATGTTAGGGCTTCGAAGCCTGTCTGCGGTCCCTCCTTCCACTAGGCCTCCACTGACCTGTTTACTGCCGCCCGTGTTCCCCTGGAACCAATAGTAAATTGCCTACAGCCAGGCCAATTTATTATGTTAGGGCTTCGAAGCCTGTCTGCGGTCCCTCCTTCCACTAGGCCTCCACTGACCTGTCTACTGCTGCCCGTGTACCCCTTGAACCAACATCAGAAAATATAAAAATAAGTATTTTGCTTATAAAAAAGAAAATACTGGAGAGATATCAAATGCAGACATTTTAACATTAAAAACAAACACATACAACAAGAATCTGGTACAGTACTAAAAATGGCCACCAGCTACAATAACTTTCTCCTGCAAGTAGTTAACTGAAAGTTTTTTTCAATTTAAAACACAGATATGGCATCCACTGAGTGTTGTCCTGTCGCGTCTTCTTTATATTATTGCCAAGAAGATGCAAAACAATGAAAATAATAAAATCATTATTTACCAAAAAAATAGAGTAAGTCAAAACCACATTGCAAATAAACATTCATTACAAATAAAGAAGCAGGGCGCGTCCGAGGGTGAGTATATACCTAATAAGAATATAATCACCCTCGGACGCGCCCTGCTTCTTTCCGACAGCCTTCCTTCCTAAGAATCAGCCCTTCCGTGGTGTAGAGAGAGGGTGTGTTACACTCCAAGGTGTTCCCCAGGTTGCCTTTCCTTAGCTTCGATCTTCATGCTCTCGTTTAGTAGTTGTCGGAAAGTAGGCTGCATTAGGCCTACAAAATGGGTATGGGGTGGAGAGAGATGGTGTGTTACACTCCAAGGTGTTCTCCAGGTTTCCTCGCCGTTGCTTCGATCTTCCGACTCTCGTTTAGTAGTTGTAGAAAACTACACTGCATTAGGCCTACAAAATGGGTATCGGGTGGAGAGAGATGGTGTGTTACACTCCAAGGTGTTCCCCAGGTTGCCTTGCCATTGCTTCGGTCTTCCGACTCTCGTTTAGTAGTTGTAGAAAACTACACTGCATTAGGCCTACAAAATGGGTATCAGGTGGAGAGAGATGGTGTGTTACACTCCAAGGTGTTCCCCAGGTTGCCTTGCCATTGCTTCGGTCTTCCGACTCTCGTTTAGTAGTTGTAGAAAACTACACAGCATTAGACCTACAAAATGGGTATGGGGTGGAGAGAGATGGTGTGTTACACTCCAAGGTGTTCTCCAGGTTTCCTCGCCATTGCTTCGATCTGCCGACTCTCGTTTAGTAGTTGTAGAAAACTACACTGCATTAGGCCTACAAAATGGGTATCGGGTGGAGAGAGATGGTGTGTTACACTCCAAGGTGTTCCCCAGGTTGCCTTGCCATTGCTTCGGTCTTCCGACTCTCGTTTAGTAGTTGTAGAAAACTACACTGCATTAGGCCTACAAAATGGGTATCGGGTGGAGAGAGATGGTGTGTTACACTCCAAGGTGTTCCCCAGGTTGACTTGCCATTGCTTCGGTGTTCCGACTCTCGTTTAGTAGTTGTAGAAAACTACACAGCATTAGGCCTACAAAATGGGTATGGGGTGGAGAGAGATGGTGTGTTACACTCCAAGGTGTTCTCCAGGTTTCCTCGCCATTGCTTCGATCTTCCGACTCTCGTTTAGTAGTTGTAGAAAACTACACTGCATTAGGCCTACAAAATGGGTATCGGGTGGAGAGAGATGGTGTGTTACACTCCAAGGTGTTCCCCAGGTTGCCTTGCCATTGCTTCGGTCTTCCGACTCTCGTTTAGTAGTTTTAGAAAACTACACAGCATTAGGCCTACAAAATGGGTATGGGGTGGAGAGAGATGGTGTGTTCCACTCCAAGGTGTTCTCCAGGTTGCCTTTCCTGAGCTTCTATCTTCAGGCTCTCGTTAAATTGTGGTTAAATGGAACAACTGCATTTGGCGTACTAGTTGGTTTGGGGCCTACTAACAGTGTCTGCCGCTCCTTGCTGTTCTCCTGGTTTCCTGTCCTGAAATTCCGTTTTCAGGCGCTCGTTAAGTAGTTGTTAATGTTAGACTGCATTTGGCCTACTAGTTGGGTTGGGGCCTACTATCGGTGTCTGCCACTCCTTGCTGTTCCCCTCCATTGAACAAAGCTGTGCCGCCTGTTTACTACTGTTGCCAATTTTGAACTGCATTTCGACTACTTACTGATTTGGGCCTACTCTCTGTGTCAGCCTCTCATTCCAGTTGTCCTCCACTGCAATGCCCCCTGATTAGTCCTGTGTTACCAATTTTGAACTGCATTTAGCCCACTTTATTCTTTGGGCCTATATCTGTGTTTCCTCCTCATCCTGCCCATTGCCCAGCCAGTGATAGATGAGTCTGCTGGTACATTGACCCATAACGCAACATTCCCCGTGCATGCTACACAACAACATTGTGACCCTGCTGAAAGTCAGGTTGCTCTTCCCGCATACCATACCACCTTACACGGGGACAAAGAGGAAGGTGCAGATGAAAGTGCAGGTTCCTTCATCAGGTGGGGGGAGGAATACTAGTTGGCGACGTCACTGGCACAGGGCCTCGCATAGTACGCAAAAGTGTTGCTGCCGGTGGGAGGCGCCCCCGCCGTGCAAACACACCGCTGTACTTTGAGGGGCCCTGTGCCAGTGCCAATGCCAACAAGTGGGCCCCCCCTGCTTGCTCAGGATCACAGCACTTGCAAAGTTGAAATACTTACCTCTCCCTGCTCCACTGCCGTGACGTGGTCCAGATTTCCTGGGCCCACTAATTACTTGAACCAGCCCTACCCACCACAACTTTAGCGAAATGACCCCCAATGTCAAATGCCTTCCAATTATTATAAGGTAAATTACGCTTGACAAGCTTCATTAAGAAGAATGGATGGTTTTGACATTAAAATGGGCACTCTAGGTGTTTTCCTGGCCCCCACTCACTGCCGACTATGCTGCTCCATTGACTTGCATTGGGTTTTGTGTTTCGGTCGATCCCGACTTTACGTCATAATCGGCCGATTTCACTCGACCCGACTTTTGAGATATTCGGGTTTCGCGAAACCCGGCTCGACTCTAAAAAGGTCAAGGTCGCTCAACTCTATTTACAACAATTTTTAAGGGGTTACATGGCCATGGATGGTGCCAACACTGATCGTGGCTGATGCAGCAAGTTGTCAGCTATTGTGTAAAGCTGATAGCTGCTGGATTGCCACCTGTAGGGGGTGCTATTCTCTTATATTGCAGTTCAGTTATAAGTCATATTGGTGAAAAGGGGTTAAAGGCATTGATTTTACATTTGCACAAATTTGTACAACTATATGTATTTTTGTATATATATATACAGTACAGACCAAAAGTTTGGACACACCTTCTCATTTAAAGATTTTTCTGTATTTTCATGACTACGAAAATTGTACATTCACACTGAAGGCATCAAAACTATGAATTAACACATGTGGAATTATATACTTAACAAAAAAGTGTGAAACAGCTGAAAATATGTCTTATATTCTAGGTTCTTTAAAGTAGCCACCTTTTGCTTTGATGACTGCTTTGCACACTCTTGGCATTCTCTTGTTAAGCTTCAAGAGGTAGTCACCAGGAATGGTTTTCACTTCTTGCACGTGGTACTCTGCAAGAGGCTGCATGAGTGTGTGAGTGTGAGGGTGAGCGTGTGAATGTGAATGTGAGTGTGAGAATGTGAGAGTGAGAGTGTAAATGTGTGAGTGTGTGTATGTGTGTGTGGTGCGTATGGTGTATAGAGTGTGTGTATGTGTGTGGTGTGACGGTGTTCAGCTGGTGGTACCGCGCAATAGCAGCAGTTTCCATATTGAGACACCCATCACTTGGGTGTCCCAATATGGCGGTCGGTGAACTTCCTCCGCTTGGAATTCTGGAATACGGTGACATCTGGACAGAACAGGAAATAAAAACATTACAAGGCAAATATATAAATATAAATATATATATATATATATATATATGTATATATCTACTATATAATTGTCTAAGGGTCACTTCCGTCTGTCTGTCTTTCTGTCACAGATCTTCATCGGTCACGGCCTCTGTCTGTCATGGAAATCCAAGTCGCTGATTGGTCAAGGCAAAACAGCCACGACCAATCAGCGACCGGCACAGTCCAGCGGAAAAATGGCCGCTCCTTACTCCCCGCAGTCAGTGCCCACTCCTCACACAGGGTTAATGGCTGCGTTACACCGCCTTATGCCACGGAGTAACGCACTCCATTAATGCTGCTATTAGCCCTGTGTGCACCAATAGTGAAAAGATCTAATGTTAAAAATAATTAAAAAAATGAAAAATCATTATATACTCACCGTCTGTCGGCCCCTCGGATCTAAAACAGGCCTTTCCCGCGGCTCGTGAGGTTCCAGTGACCGCTCCATGCATTGCGATCTCGCACCCTACGACAAATCAGCGACATTGGCATGGGATTTATATTCTGCTTCTCTGATTGGTCGTGCCCAGCTGACATTGGCGCGGGATTTAAATCCCGCTTCGCTGATTGGTCGCGCCCAGCCGGCGCGACCAATCAGCATCGTTGCCACGGGATTTAAATCCCACTTCACTAATTTCTTGCGCCCAGCCGGCACGACCAATCAGCGACCTTGCCGCAGGATTTAAATCCCACTTCGCTGATTGGTCGCGCCTAATCAGCGACATTGCCACGCGGGATTTAAATCCTGCTTCTCTGATTGGTCGCGCCCAGCCGGCGCGCGTGACCAATCGGCAAAATTGGCATGGGATTTAAATCCTGCTTCGCTGATCGCTCACGCAAAATCAGCGACATTGGCGTGGGATTTAAATCCCGCTTCACTGATTGGTCGCGCCCAGCCGGCATGACATTCAGTCACCACTCACACAGGGTTAATGCCAGCAGTAATGGACCGTGTTATGCCACGGGTAAAGCACTACATTACCGCTGCTATTAACCCTGTATGTCCCCAACTTTTTACAATTGATGCTGCCTATGCAGCATCAATAGTAATAAGATGTAATGTTAAAAATAATACAAAAACAAAAAACCTGCTATTCTCACCTTCCGTAGTCTGCCGAGCCGCGCGCGGCTGCCGCCATCTTCCGTTCCCAGAGATGCATTGCGAAATTACCCAGAAGACTTAGCGGTCTGGCGAGACTGCTAAGTCATCTGGGTAAATTCGCAATGCATCCTGGGAACGGAAGATGGCAGCAGCCGCGCTTATCGCCAGAGCTTCGCTGGATTGGATCCCGGCGGGTGAGTATAGAACTATTTTTTATTGTTTTTTAACAGGGATATGGTGCCCACACTGCTATATACTACGTCGGCTGTGTTATACACCGTGTGGCTGCTATATACTACCTGGCCAATGTTACATACTATGTGGGCTGTGTTATGTACTGCGTGGGCTGTGCTATATATTACATGGCCAGTGTTGTATACTGCTTGGACTGTGCTATATATTACATGGCCAGTGATATATACTGCGTGGGCTGTGTTATATCATACGTGGCTGCTATATACTACATGGCCAGTGTTATATACTATGTGGGCTGTGTTATGTACTGCGTGGGCTGTGGTATATATGACGTGGCCAGTGTTATATACTGCATGGGCTGTGTTATATATTATGTGGCCTGTGTTATATAGTACATCGCCTGTGTTATGTACTGCGTGGGCTGTGTTATATATTACGTGTGCTGTGTTACATACTGTTTGGGCTGTGTTATATACTGCGTGGCCACTGTTATATATTGTGTGGCCTGTATTAACGCATCGGGTATTCTACAATATGTATATATGTATATAGCAGTCACATAGTATACAGCACAGACCACGTAGTATTTGTCTGCTATATACTACATGGCTCCTATATACTATGTGGCCTGTGCTATATACTATGTGGCTGCTATATACATACATACATATTCTAGAATACCCGATGCGTTAGATTCGGGCCACCATCTAGTATATATATATATATGTATATATATATATATATACATATATATATATATATACAGCTCTGGAAAAAATTAGGAGACCACTGCAAAGCAGTTCTTTTCTTGATGGCTTGTAACTATCCATCATCCTCCTGATTACATTCCAGAGGTTTTCAATTGGGTTCAGGTCTTGAGATTGGGCTGCCCATGACAGGGTTTTGATGTGGTGGTATCTGAAAGTTTGCCAGAACTGTATATGTATGTACAGTATATGTGAATAAAATGTAAAATATATATATTTTACATTTTATCTAATTTAACAAAACAATTAGACTGCATAAATACGGTACATAAGTACACCATGACCTATGTGCCTATGCAATATAATTATGACGATAACTGTTAGAAATAACCCTTACGTTTCTTCACAAATGACAGACATCATTCTTTTGCTTATATTTCGTTCTATTGCAAACACAAAGTTAATTTTAATTTAATTTGTATTTTTCTCTGTTTCACTGGTCCGGTGCTCATGGATGAGTGCTGTGGAGATGCTGGGGGGTGGAAAGAGTTTCTTGGTTCAGATCTAATATTTTTTATTGATATTTTTATGCTTTCTTCCTTTTCTATTTTTAATTGTGCAAGGTGGAAATACTTCCCAAGGAGAAAATTTTATAATATATTACTGCCATTTGGAGTTCTAGAGTATGGCCTCAGTCACACAAGTGCATTTTTTACATATTTTATATCCATATCTTCAGTGCTAAGGTCTTTTTTAATGTAAATTAGAATGAGTAATTAATATTACCAAAGAGATGATCTTTCTAAAAAGGTTCACTACGTATAGTAGGCGAAGTGACAAAAGCAAAATTGGTTCCATTGGTTACGAGAATGACCTCCATCTTCTGGTCCATCTTCTGGCCGGGGGCAGTGAGAACCGTCTCCTACCTGACAGCATCACCTGCTCGGCTTTTAATTACATTCTGGTAGCATGATGAACATTTGTCATTGCTGAAGGCCAACTGATCAAAAGAAGAGCCACAGATACCAATAGGTAAGAAGTGGTTCTCGAAACTCCTGTCCAGTCGCCAGAATACTGCAGAGTTCTGCGAATCAATTCACACCAACTTTCGTATTGGTCTGTCATATTTAATTACTATTTACATTATATCTTAAAAATATAAGAGTCTAAATTATAGATAGATGATGGTCACTAAGATGTACCGTACTTAAAGAGTAGGTTTTAAGATGAATAAATTAGAAACTATGCTGAATCTTTTTCCACAAAACTTATATATCAACCCAATAACCTGCCGCCCACAGAGGGCACTTTCTATTCATTGGACTAGGTAAAACCTAAGGACTATAGTTTCTAACTTTAATGTCTTTTCTATTTTATTAGGTTGGGAAAGGATTGAATTTCACTCTATGACAACAGTGCTCGCCATTCTCTGTTTTTCCTTTCTGATATTTCTTAAGAAGAAAAAGGGCAAACTTCCACCAGGCCCTAAAGCTTTGCCTCTTCTGGGCAACCTCCATCAGCTAGATACCAAAAATTTGGTCAAGTCTCTGAAAGAGGTACGGTATGTGGATTAGTAAGCCTGCTCAATTTGAGCACTATTTGTAATCTTAAGCCCGAATCATTATTGCATTTGTACATTTTTGTTTAGTTTTTTGCTTTTTGCCTGTTTTTATTTGAACCTTATTATTCTTTCAATTGTACCTATTTTAAAAGTCTTTTTCGTACATGTCCACCTGTTTTGTTTTTTCTTCTTTTGTTTTTTGTTCACGATTGCAAACGGTGATTGAGGTTTCCAGATCCAGCTCTCCACCTGGAGAGATTTTATATACACCTGGATATTTTGTGCGAATTTTGCTAAATTTAGGTTGAGCATCACATTTTTTGTTATATAAAGTTGTAAAAAGATTTAAAGACAAAAATAAAGAGTATTTTTTATTTTTGGAAAAAATTATAAATAATTTTGAAGAATTTGGTGTGAAAACCATCAACAAGCACCAAAAGACAAAAAGAATAAAAATAAGTGATTAACTGGACCCTTACATATTTTTATATGTAGTCTAAAATCAAAGTGAATCTACCCCACCCTTCCCAGTAATGCCCTCAACTTATCCTAAACCTCGTACCTCTGTGCAGAGTTTATATAAATCCCGCTCCCTTTTTGACCAGGAGTCCCGAAAAATCTGGGATTGTTGACAACTACAGATTTTTCTATAATGAAATCTTTGTCTTGTAAGATCAGCTATTTGTACCACATAGATCTTCCTTTGGTTTATTTTTGCACAGGAAATAGCTGTCTGACATCTTGAAAGTAGGTAGTTTTTCTGCTCACCAAAACCCAATGGAGGACCATGCTTTAACTTGTGGCTCAAGCTACTCTGATTCCAGTCATGAGTCGTTTCATTATGCCATGATGACCCCAAGCCATGATGATGTGATGGAACTACATCCCTAAACAACATCCCTAAAATCGAGGCTTCAACCACTACCCTTAACCAGTTAATACGATATTGAGGTCAATTATTGTCTGGTCTAAAAAGGTAAAAATTCAGACTATTTGTTGGCTTTGGCTTCTTTCCATAACTTTTCAAAATATGAAAAAAGTGTGAAGAACCTTGCTGAGGAGTTGAGGTTCACACAGATTTTAGAAATTAGGGGACATTTTACACAGAAATCTAAGTCGTCTTAGACGTGAGCATATAGCTTCCCCCAAAAATGATCTAAAATGAAATGAATAAACTAAAATCTACATGCAATTAATATTTTGCTATTTTTCCTCATATTCATTATATTTATGCCCTTCCATTTATAGCTGAACAACAAATATGGTCCAGTATTCACCATCTACCTAGGACCACGGCCCAATGTCATCCTGTATGGATATAAGGCAGTTCGTGAAGCTCTGGTGGAACAAGCAGAAGATTTTAGTGGCAGAGGAGAGTTTCCTGCATTTCATAGATTCACTCAAGGGAATGGTAAGTTTTTAGTTCTAGGGACCTAAATAATGAGATGTTATTAATTTGAGATGAAACTGTATACTCCCCTTAGTGATGGAGCCAAATTTTTGAAATCTGACCAGTGTCACTTTATGTGGTAATAACTCTGCAACGCTTCAACAAATCCCAGTGATTTTGAGACTGTTTTTTCCTGACATATTACACTTTATGATAATGGTAAATTTAGGTCAATATGTTTTGTGTTTATTTATAAAAAATATCAAAAATTTGAGAAAAATGTTTAAAAATTTGCAATTTTCTAAATTTGAATGATTATCCCTTTAATCCAGATGATCATACCACAGCAATCCATTAATAAATAACATTTCCCACATGTCCCTAGTTAGACCGCACATGGAGTACTGTGTCCAGTTTTGGGCACCGGTGCTCAGGAAGGATATAATGGAACTAGAGAGAGTACAAAGGAGGGCAACAAAATTAATAAAGGGGATGGGAGAACTACAGTGCCCAGATAGATTAGCGAAATTAGGATTATTTAGTCTAGAAAAAAGACGACTGAGGGGCGATCTAATAACCATGTATAAGTATATAAGGGGACAATACAAATATCTCGCTGAGGATCTGTTTATACCAAGGAAGGTGACGGGCACAAGGGGGCATTCTTTGCGTCTGGAGGAGAGAAGGTTTTTCCACCAACATAGAAGAGGATTCTTTACTGTTAGGGCAGTGAGAATCTGGAATTGCTTGCCTGAGGAGGTGGTGATGGCGAACTCAGTCGAGGGGTTCAAGAGAGGCCTGGATGTCTTCCTGGAGCAGAACAATATTGTATCATACAATTATTAGGTTCTGTAGAAGGACGTAGATCTGGGTATTTATTATGATGGAATATAGGCTGAACTGGATGGACAAATGTCTTTTTTCGGCCTTACTAACTATGTTACTATGGCTTTACATCAGCATAATTTGTAAAATGTTATTTTATTTTGTTAGCAGTTTAGGAGGTTGAAAAATGTAGCAGCAATTTTTTTCATTTTTTCAAGGAAATTTACAAAGTTAATTTCTTTAGGGACTTATCCATGTTAGAAGTCACTTTAGGGGTCCCATATATTGGGAAACCCCCAAAAGTAATATCATTTTATAAACAGCACCCCCTGACATATTGAAAACTGCTGTCAGGTAGTTTATTAACCATTCAAGTGCTCTACAGGAATTAATGCAAAGTGGCATGACAGAAATGAAAATGTGTATTTTTACCACCTAAAAGTCTCTAACTTCTGAACAGATTACTACAGGCGTCAGACTCTAAGGCCGCTATTTGGTCATGAATTGCCATGGCAAGCATCAGGACCACACAATCATGATCTGAGGGCACAAATTTGGATAAAGAAGAAGCCCTCACACTCTGTTAACCATTTATAATGATGTAATCACTATTGACAGCAGCATCTAAGGGGTTAAACAGAATTTGACGGTGCAAACACTGACCGTCGCTAATGCAGCAAGTTGTCAGCTATAGTGTACAGCCGACAGCTGCTGGATTATCACCTGTATGGGGAGGCTATTCTCTTATATCTCAGGTCAGTTAAAAGACGTATTGGCGGTTATTAAGGGGTTAATATTGGTATGAGAGCTTACATTTGGATAAGCTGATGATTTACTCATAATTAGAGGTGAGCAAATCAATTCACAGGACCCTGGTCCAGCTGATAGATTAGCGTTTCATGGCCGCTGGAGGCGAGCCCTGTAAAATGCTTTCTTCCTGCTGACATCCACAACTTCTCTCTTAATTAGCCACCCTGGTGCGATGACATCATGATCCATATGAGGAAGGCTTTGCACATCAGGAAGGCTCCTTTCCAGAGGCCACGGAATACTGACTCGGCCACTGGACCAGGGTCCTGCAAATGTATTTGCTCATCTCTACCCACAATATCAATTGGCTGCACATGTAACACCCCAGGAAGCCAGTTGTTACAGTGGTATTGCCTCCCTCACGAGGAGGGTGATGCCATGCCTGTAAGCGATAAGGATACCTTTAACAGGTAACACTTACATGCAACACTTTTCTGACTCCAGGCCAGAAGGGTGAGCTCTAGACCTGGTTTCGGGGTATCTTCCCTACATATATTCTGGCTGGGGGAGGAGTTAGGAGAGTCTGTGAGGAGAGTTGGAGCTGAGCAGACATGCGGCTCTGCAGCTCCTGACAGGTGAGTCAGACAGTTTGTAGGAAACAGTGAGGGGAGAAGGAGCAAAGGTGGAGAGAGAAACTGGAGTGGAGCTGCAATTGGGCTCACTCCAGGACCGAGCGCAGAAACCGGAGGCCAGAATTCCAAGGTTGTGGGGGTAACTCTTTGCCCCACAGCAGAAACCGGTGGGCAGGAGATTCCAAGTCTCCTGGCCACCATTACACCTGAAGGCACAGCAGCAGATAGAGCTCAGAGTCACCACGAGAGAAGAGACACCTGTAGAATGGCTTGAGTTGCCTGCCATGCGGGTATTGTCTACCTAAAAGGGACAGAGAGAAAGAGAGGGCCTTGTGTGAATCTTCAGGCAGCAAGGGGCGCACACTTCAGCACAGTAAGGAAGGCTTCCAACCTCACCTGGCTAAGGGGACTCCAAATCGCTTCCAGGCTGCCCGGATTCCAAAGACCACCTGTAATCTGTGTACCTGAACTGCATCAGTAAAAGGTAAAGAGACTGCAATCTTGTGTCCTCTAATTCTTTTCTGCACTTCATCACCATTATCTTTACCAACTGCATCGGGAGCCCTGGGGACTAAGCTCTACCTGTGGGGAGCTATACCACCTCTGCTGCAATACCATCATCCTCAGAGGACCCCTTTAAGCAGCATCGGCCATCCCTGGCCGAGTACCACAAGTGATGTCACAAACACTACTCATTAGAATTTATTTTTCCACTTTAATTCCCTTTTATTGGACGCCCAATGCCACAGACGGGTCACTGCCACCATGATACATCCCTTTAAGAAACCAGCCCGGTACCGAGTACCCCACAGTCGTAGCGGGCACTCAACACACTTTGAACAATCTCTTTGTGTCAGAAGGGTGCCCTAATGCTATAGTGACCTAAGTGTAGTTCTCTGGTGGAATCCCCAGCAAATAGCGATAATTCCAAAAATAACCCAGAAGAAATGGGATAGTCCTCCTGCCCTTTCCCTGACTCTTAAAGGTTCCCATTGTGCCACAAATCACACTGTCTACTACCATGTCACAACCAAGGCCCTCAGGGCAACTAGACCTCATAGTAGCTAGTTTTCTAGCCTGCAATAGCAGAGATCAACCTTGGCCCACAATAGGATCCAATTACTGCTTCACCTGGGTTTGATTCCCACTAAGAAACATCAAACACTGCTCTAACCATCAGCTGGTCCATCAAATACTTCAGCTTTATTACCTTCCTCATCCTCTTCATCCTCCTCTTTTTTAGAGAACAGAGAAATGCTTCCTTACCTGTTCCGTATATGACTCCCTCAAGGCCAGAAAAGATAAGAGCTAATTGTGAAGATGGAGGAGCAGAACATATTATTAATCTAACCTCACATATACTCTCTCAGCCTGAAATAATGGTATTGAGCCATGGTCTATCATTTGTCCCCCACTACCAAATTTGATCCATTTTTGTGGATCAAGGATATTAATCTCTTTTTGAGAACACTAAAATGGAAAAAAATCTTCATTCAAAACGATAAGTCACAATACCAATCACTTGGTATAACAAGTGATTGTTATAACTGACTCATTAGAGGATGTTGAGCATTCCGATACTGCAAATATCGGGTATTGGCCGATATTCGCTGTAACGGATTTCCGATACTGAGTTCCGATATTTTTAAGATATCGGATACCGGAATCGGAAGTTCCTATAGTGCAATTATGCACTATAATGGAGTGTGGGCAGTGTGTGGGCGGAGACTGCATCTGTGTGTGCAGGCAGGGTCTGTGCGTGACTTGGGGGGGTCTGTGCAGGCTGCTGGGGGTCTGTGCGGGCCTGCCAGGGGTCTGTACGGGCCTCATGGGGTACTGTGTGGCCTGCCGGGGGTCTGTACGGGCCTCTCGGGGGGTCTGTGCGGCCTGCCTGGGGTCTGTGTGGGCCTGCCGGGGGTCTGTACGGGCCGGCTGAGGGTCTGTGCGGCCTGCCGGGGGTCTGTGCGGGCCTCTCGGGGGTCTTTGTGGCCTGCTGGGGGTCTGTGCGGCCTGCCAAGGGTCTCTACGGTCCTCTCAGGGGGTCTGTGCGGCCTGCCGGGGGTCTGTACGGGCCTCTTTGGGGTCTGTGCGGCCTGCCGGGGGTCTGTACGGGCCTCTCGGGGGTCTGTGCGGCCTGCCGGGGGTCTGTACAGGCTGCCGGGGGTCTGTGCGGGTGTGCAGGCATCGACCGATGGGACTACAAGTCCAATCGGGCTATGCTTGCTACAATGGCAGTGATTGACACATTAGCCAATGATGGGACAGTAGTAGTCCCATCATCCGGCTAATGTGTTGAATGTAAAAAAAAAATACTACATATAACATACATACTATTAGGTGTCGAGTTCCTGCCTCTGCACAGGGGGAATCTCGAACCATCTCTGCTGCGGTCACCCATTCTTCTCCAGCCGCAGTGGAGTCTGCTCAGCGGAGACTTCGGTCCCAGCGTCTTGCTCAGTCTCACTCTGTGCATAGAGTTGCTGCTGCTTTTCTAGCTTCTGCCATTGAAGCCAGTGCTGGGCAGCAGCGAGCAGACGCTTCTGAGACTAAGTCCTACTTTGCACACACTGAGCATGCCCAGGGCAAGATCTCTCAGTGGAGATCTAGGGTCACATGCTCAGGTACTGCAGCAATTCCATTGGTCCTTCTTTGAAAGGTCCTATACGTGCTGCAGCTATTTAAGGCTCGCATGACTGCACGGCCTTGCGCTAGTGTACATTTGTACACGTGTGTGTGTTGTGAGTGAAAGTCGCTCTTTAAATAACCCTCCCTATTGAATGACTGTTCGCGGAAGGTGTATGATTGCTATCTAGCGCCCGACTTATCCAACAGCACGTTACACACTAATACAGCGTCTAGTTGCTGTGTCCGCCAGTGTGGCGCCGTGCGCTTTCACAGCACTTTCCTGACCCAAGCCTGGGTGGTTAGTGGCATCCGAAAGTACGGCACCGCACGCACTCTTGTGCATTCCTTTGTTATTATTTTGGTTACGCTGACACCCCAGTTGCGGTGTCGACCGCAAGTAGTCTACACAGACTCAGATCCCAAGTCTTAGGACTGAGCTCGGAGACTCCTTGCTTGTGCTCTTGTGTGCGGTACCGCGGCCCTGTGACTTAACAGGGTTCGCTTCCTTCACACAGGGTGAAGTTAACCCGTGTGTATTCACATTGTACCACCATATAGTCCGTCATTACTTGGCAGCAGGTTCCATCTCTGCACAGTGGACCCCGGGCTGCGAACGCGCCTTATTCTACCTATCTTATTATTTGGTGCGTTCCGCTAGCCCTAACATTACACCTGCGCCAGGGTCTGGCTAGTAATGATGGACAAACAGCAATCCTTGCAGTACATCCAGCAGCTGGAGGGTAGGTTGGCGGCTCTCGAGCGCACAACCTCAGCTGTGGATGTAACCGCAGTTGCTGTTCAAGCTGCTAGCGTGGCTGCAGCAACCTTGTCCACTGCCACCCCTGTACCGACTCTATCTCGCCTCCCGCTGCCAGAAAAATTTTCTGGTGATAGTAAGTCTTGTAGGGGTTTCGTGAGTCAGTGCTCTATACATCTCGAGCTTCTGGCCTCTCGTTTCCCTACAGAGCGGGCTAAGGTGGGATTTATTGTGTCTCTCCTGTAGGACAGGACGTTAGAGTGGGCTACGCCGCTGTGGGAGTGTGGCGATCATGTGGTGCAGAGTGCTTCATTTTTCCTGAGCACTCTGAAACAGGTCTTTTTATGATCTCGTGTCACCCATGATACAACGCTCCAACTGTTGGCATTGACTCAGGGCTCGTCCTTGGTCTGCCATTTTGCCGTCCACTTCCGCACCCTAACATCTGAGCTGGAGTGGTCGGATAACTGTTGTGAATTCTGTTGTTAAGCTCCCTCCTGTGGTCATGAATGGTACTTCGGCTCGTTCTGTCCATGGGCTTCCTCTGGTGGTTGTGAGTGGGGCTGCGGCTTCTGAGGTTCCTTCCACAGGTGACAAGGTTAATTCGTTAGCTGGCTGCTCTATTTAACTCCACCTAGATCATTGCTCCATGCCACCTGTCAATGTTCTAGTATTGGTCTAGTTCGCTCATGGATCGTTCTTGCAGCATGTCTTCCCAGCAGAAGCTAAGTTCCTGCTTGTTTTTCTCTGTTTGCTATTTTTTCTGTCCAGCTTGCTATTTTGATTTTTGTCTTGCTTGCTGGAAGCTCTTGGACGCAGAGGGAGCGCCTCTGCACCGTGAGTCGGTGCGGAGGGTCTTTTTGCGCCCTCTGCGTGGTCTTTTTGTAGTTTTTTGTGCTGACCGCAAAGTTACCTTTCCTATCCTCTGTCTGTTCAGTAAGTCGGGCCTCACTTTGCTAAATCTATTTCATCTCTGTGTTTGTAATTTTCATCTTAACTCACAGTCATTATATGTGGGGGGCTGCCTGTTCCTTTGGGGAATTTCTCTGAGGCAAGGTAGGCTTTATTTTTCTATCTTTAGGGCTAGCTAGTTCCTTAGGCTGTGACGAGTTGCATAGGGAGCGTTAGGAGCATTCCACGGCTATTTCTAGTGTGTGTGATAGGATTAGGGATTGCGGTCAGCAGAGTTTCCACGTCTCAGAGCTTGTCCTGTATTATTAGTAACTATCAGGTCATTCCGTGTGCTCTTAGCCACCAGGTCCATTATTGTCCTCACCACCAGGTCATAACAGATAACGCCCTAATTCAGATATTTTGGAAGGGGCTGGCTGACCACGTGAAGGACGCCCTGGCCACTAGAGAGGTTCCCGCCACACTGGAGGGATTAATAGCTGTGTCCACTCGTATTGACATCCGTTTTCACGAGCGGAGGTTAGAGTGAGCCCAGTGTAGGCAGAGGTTTCGGCTGGCTCCCACCTTCGCCAAACCTTTGGAATCTCCAGTCCAGGCCCCTGAGTCACATGAGGCCATGGAAGTGTCACGAGCGGGATCTAAGTCCCGGACCGCTTGTGCACTCCAGGTTTGTCATGTTTGCCAGCAGTCAGGACATCTTGCCACCAGATGTTCCCAGCTGTCGAGGAAACGTCAGCGTCTAGTGGTAGTAGGTGGTGGTACACTAGAAACGGCGACGTTTGTCTCCAAATTGTCCTTTAAGGGGACAATAACAATAGGCTCTTTCACTCACTCGGTAGAGCTCTGCGTGGATTCTGGGGCGGAGGGCAATTTTATGTCTTCTGCCTTCGCCCAACGTCACGCAATACCCCTGGTTATGCTAGCTCAACCAGTAACGGTACGAGTGTTGAATAGGTCAACACTCCCCTCACAGATAACACACCAGACCATCCCTTTTACTCTGTCCATGTCGCCATCCCATGAGGAGATTATATCTCTGCTCATCATTCCTGAAGGAATTGATGAGGTCCTGTTGGGAATACCTTGGCTGTGGTACCACTCTCCTCATATCGAGTGGTCCTCAGGCAGAATTCTGGGATGGGGTGAATCTTGTGGGGGTAGGAGTCAGAGGGAGTGCGTTCAGGTTGCTACTACAGAGGTACCCGCAGATCTATCCTCTCTCCCCAAGCAATATTGGTCTTATGCAGACGTGTTCTCCAAAAAGGCGGCAGAGACTCTTCCGTCCCATCGCCCTTATGACTGTCCTATTGATCTCTTGCCTGGTGCTGAGCCTCCCCGGGGTCGAGTTTATCCATTATCTCTCCCGGAGATGGAGGCAATGTCACAGTACATCCAGGAAAATCTGGCAAGAGGATTCACTAGGAAGTCAGTGTCACCTGCTGGGGCAGGGTTCTTCTTCGTGCAGAAGAAGAATGGGGAATTGCGTCCGTGCATAGACTACACGGGTCTTAACGCCTTCACCGTTAAGAATAAGTATCCTTTGCCCTTGATATCTGAGATCTTTGATAGGCTTCGGGGAGCAAGGGTATTTACTAAATTAGATCTGCGGGGTGCTTACAAGCTGATTCGCATCCGTGAGGGGGACGAATGGAAGATGGCTTGTAACACCAGGGATGGGCACTATGAATATCTGGTGATGCCCTTCAGGCTCTGTAATGCCTTAGCCGTTTTCCAAGACTTTGAAAACGACATCTTCCGGGATATGATCTCCACCTCGGTGGTAGTTTATCTGGATGATATTCTCATCTACTCTCCAGATATTGACTCCCACCGGAGAGATGTTTGCAAAGTCTTTGACCTCCTACGGGCAAACTCCCTCTACGCCAAGTTGGAGAAGTGTTTGTTCGAGCAGGAGTCCTTACCATTCCTAGGCTATATCATCTCCGCCCAGGGATTGGCTATGGATCCTGCCAAACTACAGGCTGTGATGGACTGGCAGGAACCCCATTCTCTTAAAGTGGTGCAGCGCTTTATGGGGTTCATTAATTATTATCGACAGTTCATTCCGCACTTCTCAACTTTGGTAGCTACCTTGGTTGCCAATTTTCACAGAAAGAAATAATGTGTACAACCTTGGGTATATTTAATAGAGCTCACAGAAAAGAATCCCAAGAATTAAAAGTTAACCTTTATTAATATAATATCATAAAAATATTAAATACCCAATATGTGCATAACTACACCATCACCAAGATTAACAACATACCATAGGAAAGGCCAAGATAGTGCCAATCCCTACACTAGACTAAAAAACATCCTACCTAACAGCGGAGGTTGGCACCCTATAACACCTGCGCAGTGGCGCCCCCGCTCCTCGTCGACTCTCCCTGCTATCCCTAGTGGGCCCTACTGGGATAGGGAGCGGAAAAAACAAATACTCAGTGACTCTATAGAAAAGATAGTGAGTCAATAGCAATAACCCAAATACCCTATCTCGCTAGCTGCACTAATACTTCCTATCCGCGGGGGTCGGCACCCTAAAAATGGACGCAAATGGCGCCCCCGCTCCACGATGGCTATACTAAACTGACCCTAAATAAAAGTGGTAGGCAGGATATTACACAGATGTGTTAAAGCATATAAGCATATAAAAAGGATTTACAATATCCAATTGTCAATAGAGTGTCCTTATCGTATACACAGTGCTGATCGTCCATACACCACACATCCTATAGTTAACAAATGAGCATATATAGAATATATAGAAGAGATCATAAAGTTCAATAACTTGCGGATAGAATAATCTCCCAAACTTGAATATCGATAATCCAGAGTATAAGCACATATATCAGAAAGACACAATCTACCTGGGTAAATCTGACAGGGAGAAGGACTTGGGGATCCTAGTTAATGATAAACTTACCTGGAGCAGCCAGTGCCAGGCAGCAGCTGCCAAGGCAAACAGGATCATGGGGTTCATTAAAAGAGGTCTGGATACACATGATGAGAGCATTATACTGCCTCTGTACAAATCCCTAGTTAGACCGCACATGGAGTACTGTGTCCAGTTTTGGGCACCGGTGCTCAGGAAGGATATAATGGAACTAGAGAGAGTACAAAGGAGGGCAACAAAATTAATAAAGGGGATGGGGGAACTACAATACCCAGATAGATTAGCGAAATTAGGATTATTTAGTCTAGAAAAAAGACGACTGAGGGGCGATCTAATAACCATGTATAAGTATATAAGGGGACAATACAAATATCTCGCTGAGGATCTGTTTATACCAAGGAAGGTGACGGGCACAAGGGGGCATTCTTTGCGTCTGGAGGAGAGAAGGTTTTTCCACCAACATAGAAGAGGATTCTTTACTGTTAGGGCAGTGAGAATCTGGAATTGCTTGCCTGAGGAGGTGGTGATGGCGAACTCAGTCGAGGGGTTCAAGAGAGGCCTGGATGTCTTCCTGGAGCAGAACAATATTGTATCATACAATTAGGTTCTGTAGAAGGACGTAGATCTGGGAATTTATTATGATGGAAAATATAGGCTGAACTGGATGGACAAATGTCTTTTTTCGGCCTTACTAACTATGTTACTATGTTACTATGTTACTATGTTACCTAAACCCTTCTGATCTAAAATCAATCAGCAAGATCATTTAAGCAAGATACTCCCTTCCCCGAACTCAACGCGTTTCCCCTCCTCATATAACAGGAGGTTCATCAGGAGTTTATCAGATACATGTAAAGGGTTACTTAGCTTCCTTCATAGATGGTGCAGGTAAAACAAATGGTCTGTATCACCATCGGACCGATCCCTCCTGGATATGGTGCTCCCAGACCTACGCCACAGCGTGTTCGTTTTAAAGGCGGGCCACTAAACAGAAACAAAATCAGCTGCTCACCGGCGTGCGTGTACCAAGTACTTCCGGTTAACTTTTAATTCTTGGGATTCTTTTCTGTGAGCTCTACCTTGGTTGCCCTCACCAAGAAGGGGGCAAATCCCAAATTGTGGCCTGAGGAGGTCTCCAAGGCCTTTAACTCCATAAAGTCACACTTCGCTAGCACTCCTATCCTACATCGCCCCGATGTAGATAAGCCATTTATCATAGAGGTGGATGCCTCATCTGTTGGTGCTGGAGCAGTCCTCTTCCAGATGCTCAAGGTCGGAAGCATCCTTGCTTCTTCTTTTCTAAAACCTTCTCACCAGCAGAGAGGAATTATTCCATCGGGGACAGGGAGTTGATAGCCATGAAGTTGACTTTCTCGGAGTGGAGACATCTCTTGGAGGGAGCTCGTTTTCCCTTCCAAGTCTTCACAGATCATAAAAATTTGGTGTACCTGCAGACAGCGCCGCGGGTAAATTCTCGCCAGGCCAGATGGTCCTTGTTCTTCTCCCGATTTCATTTCACCCTCCATTTTCTTTCTGGGGAGAAGAACATTCGGGCCGAAGCTCTCTCTCGCTCCGTTGTCTCATCTGTGGAGGAGGAGGAGGAGCCTCGGCTTATTGTCCCTTCAGAGAGCCTGAGAACGGTGGCTCCGGCTTTGCTAGAGTCTGTGCCCCCAGGCAAGACTTTTGTTCCATCTAATTTGCGACCGGAGGTTCTCTCTTGGGCTCACTCGTCCATGGTGGGTGGACACTTTGGGACCAAGAGGACATCTGAGCTCTTAGCGAGGACATACTGGTGGCCGAATATGGCTCGTGACGTCGCAGAGTATGTTCGGGCATGTGTTTCCTGCGCCAAGAACAAGTCTCCTCAGCAACGGCCAGCTGGGTTGCTTTACCCCATGCCAATGGCGGACAGGCCCTGGGAGATGGTCGGGATGGATTTTGTGGTGGGCTTACCCAAGTCTCGTAACTGCACCATTATCTGGGTGGTCACCGACCATTTTTCCAAAATGGTGCACTTGGTGCCTCTTCCACGGCTACCTTCTGCACGGGCTCTGGCTGTGTTGTTCATCAAGCATATCTTTCGGCTACATGGTATGCCAGACAAAATTGTCAGTGACCGGGGTCCCCAGTTTGCGTCTCGATTCTGGAGAGAGCTTTGTCGTCTACTCAGTATTGAGTTGAATCTCTCTTCGGCATATCATCCCGAGATGAATGGGTTGGTAGAGAGGGCCAACCAGACCCTGGTCACATATTTACGACATTTTGTTTCTGCCAGGCAGGATGACTGGGCATCCTTGCTACCGTGGGCAGAGTTTGCGCTTAACAATGCCGTAGCCGACTCCACCGGTCAAACTCCATTCCTCCTAAATTGCGGCAAGCATCCACGTGTCCCTGTGCCCATGCCTGTGTCTTCCGCCGACTCCAGGGTGGCAGACAGGGCTGTGGAGGCACGGGACATTTGGGACCGCACTCAGGATGCCATTCGGGCCTCCAAGGAGAGAGTGAGGTCCTCCGTCGATGCTCATCGGCGCCCCGCTCCAACCTTTGCTCCTGGCGACTTAGTGTGGCTCTCCGCCCGTAACATCAGGCTGTGTGTTGAGTCCACCAAGTTTTCACCTCGCTACTTGGGTCCCTTCAAGGTCCTCGAACAGGTTAACCCTGTGGTCTACCATCTGGCCCTTCCTCCACGCCTGGGTATCACCGACACCTTTCATGTGTCCCTCTTGAAACCCGTATACATGTCCCGGTTTTCCGAGTCATCTACCGGTACATCGGGTTCGTCTACGGACGATTACGAGGTGAACGCTATTTTGGGGTGCAAGGTGGTACATGGTAAAAAACTCTATTTGGTGGATTGGAAGGGTTATGGCCCAGAGGACAGGTCCTGGGAGCCTGCTGAACACATTCAAGCTCCACAGCTTATTGCTGCCTTCGAGCGTAGCGAGGTCCAAGGGGGGGGCCCTAGGGGGTGGTAATGTTAGGTGACGAGTTCCTCTGCACAGGGCGAATCTCGGGCCATCTCTGCTGCGGTCTCCCATTCTTCTCCAGCCGCAGTGGAGTCTGCTCAGCGGAGACGTCAGTCCCAGCGTCTTGCTCAGTCTCACTCTGTGCATAGGGTTGCTGCTGCTTTTCTAGCTTCTGCCATTGAAGCCAGTGCTGGACAGCGGAGAGCAGGCACTTCTGAGACTAAGTCCTACTTTGCACACACTGAGCATGCCCAGGGCAAGATCTCTCAGTGGGGATCTAGGGTCACATGCTCAGGTACTGCAGCGACTTCCATTGGTCCTTCTCACAGAAGGTCCTGTAGGTACTAGGACTAAGTTCTGCTTTGCACACTGAGCTTGCCCAGGGCAAGATCTCTCAGTGGAGATCTAGGGTCACATGCTCAGGTACTGCAGCAATTCCATTGGTCCTTCTTTGAAAGGTCCTTTACGTGCTGCAGCTATTTAAGGCTCGCATGACCGCACGGCCATGCGCTAGTGTACATTTGTAAACGTGTGTGTGTTGTGAGTGAAAGTCGCTCTTTAAATAACCCTCCCTTTTGGATGACTGTTCGCGGAAGGTGTATGATTGGTTTCTAGCGGCCGACTTATCCAACAGCACGTTACACACTAATACAGCGTCTAGTTGCTGTGTCCGCCAGTGCGGCGCCGTGCGCTTTCACAGCGCTTTCCTGACCCAAGCCTGGGTGGTGAGTGGCGTCTGCCAGTGCGGCACCGTACACACTCTTGTGGATTCCTTTGTTATTATTTTGGTTACGCTGACACCCCAGTTGCGGTGTCAACCGCAAGTAGTCTACACAGACTCAGATCCCAAGTCTTAGGACTGAGCTCGGAGACTCCTTGCTTGTGCTCTTGTGTACGGTACTGCGGCCCTGTGACTTAACAGGGTTCACTATCTTCACACAGGGTGAAGTTAACCGCCATATAGCCCGTCATTACTTGGCAGCAGGTTCCATCTCTGCACGGTGGACCTCGGGCTGCGAACGCACCTTATTCTACCTATCTTATTATTTGGTGCGTTCCGCTAGCCCTAACATTTACTAGATACAACATACTACATACATACAACATACATATAACATACATACTACATACAACATACATACAGCATACTACATACATGTGACATACATACATACATACTACATACATACTACATGCATGCTACTTACATACTACATACATACTACATACATGCTACTTACATACTACATACATACTACATACTACATTCATACTACATACATACAACATATATACATGCATACTACATACATACTACATACATACTACATACTGTACATACTACATACTGTACATACTACATACATACAACATACTACATACATACTACATACTAAATAAACATGCCAATGATGCATGTCAATACAGCCTATTTTTAGGGAAACACCCTATGCTGGACATAAGAGATAACAGGGAACAACTCCACTATACAATAAATCCTACAAAGAAAATACGGAGTATCAAAGAACCCAAACGTAATAATCTAAAAAATATAACAAATTTTATTAAATAACATTGTCAAAAACAATAATAACAGACATAACATACAAGGGACACGTCTAGCACATGTACGGCAGACAGCAGCCACTGCAAATAACACCACGGGTATCGAAAGGGCAGGAACTATAGATAGTATATAGGAGGCATGTTAATCCATGATAAATATCTAGATAAAGTGCATAGTGCTCTTAAAGGACCTATATATACCTCCTCTCTCCGCAAGACATTAATACAAATCAAACCTAAAATAGGTAAATGTAACGATCATCACTGCTTTGCCCATCTTACCCGGAAAAATGTGGTGCCAGTGTGTGTCCGGCGGCCTCGACGCGCGTTTCGCGTGGGCTTCCTCGGGGGGTCGACCGCGTCGGGGCCGCCGGACACACACTGGCACCACATTTTTCCAGGTAAGATGGGCAAAGCAGTGATGATCGTTACATTTACCTATTTTAGGTTTGATTTGTATTAATGTCTTGCGGAGAGAGGAGGTATATATAGGTCCTTTAAGAGCACTATGCACTTTATCTAGATATTTATCATGGATTAACATGCCTCCTATATACTATCTATAGTTCCTGCCCTTTCGATACCCGTGGTGTTATTTGCAGTGGCTGCTGTCTGCCGTACATGTGCTAGACGTGTCCCTTGTATGTTATGTCTGTTATTATTGTTTTTGACAATGTTATTTAATTAAATTTGTTATATTTTTTAGATTATTACGTTTGGGTAGAGTTGAGCGACCTTGACCTTTTTAGAGTCGAGCCGGGTTTCGCGAAACCCGACTATCTCAAAAGTCGGGTCGAGTGAAATCGGCCGATTATGACGTAAAGTCGGGATCGACCGAAACACGAAACCCAATGCAAGTCAATGGGGCAGCATAGTCGGCAGTGAGTGGGGGCCAGGAAAACACCTACACTGCCCATTTTAATGTCAAAACCATCCATTCTTCTTAATTAAACTTGTCAAGCGTAATTTACCTTATAATAATTGGAAGGCATTTGAAATTGGGGGTCATTTGGCTAAAGTTGTGGTGGGTAGGGCTGGTTCAAGTAATTAGTGGGCCCAGGAAATCTGGACCACGTCACGGCAGTGGAGCAGGGAGAGGTAAGTATTTCAACTTTGCAAGTGCTGTGATCCTGAGCAAGCAGGGGGGGCCCACTCGTTGGCATTGGCACTGGCACAGGGCCCCTCAAAGTACAGCGGTGTGTTTGCACGGCGGGGGCACCTCCCACCGGCAGCAACACTTTTGCGTACTATGAGAGGCCCTGTGCCAGTGACGTCGCCAACTAGTATTCCTCCCCCCACCTGATGAAGGAACCTGCACTTTCATCTGCACCTTCCTCTTTGTCCCCGTGTAAGGTGGTATGGTATGCGGGAAGAGCAACCTGACTTTCAGTCAATGTTGTTGTGTAGCGTGTACGGGGAATGTTGCGTTATGGGTCAATGTACCAGCAGACTCATCTATCACTGGCTGGGCAATGGGCAGGATGAGGAGGAAACACAGATATAGGCCCAAATAATAAAGTGGGCTAAATGCAGTTCAAAATTGGTAACACAGGAATAACCAGGGGGCATTGCAGTGGAGGACAACTGGAATGAGAGGCTGACACAGAGAGTAGGCCCAAATCAGTAAGTAGTCGAAATGCAGTTCAAAATTGGCAACCGTAGTAAACAGGCGGCACAGCTTTGTTCAGTGGAGGAGAACAGCAAGGAGTGGCAGACACCGATAGTAGGCCCCAACCCAACTAGTAGGCCAAATGCAGTCTAACATTAACAACTACTTAACGAGCGCCTGAAAACGGAATTTCAGGACAGGAAACCAGGAGAACAGCAAGGAGCGGCAGACACTGTTAGTAGGCCCCAAACCAACTAGTACGCCAAATGCAGTTGTTCCATTTAACCACAATTTAACGAGAGCCTGAAGATAGAAGCTCAGGAAAGGCAACCTGGAGAACACCTTGGAGTGGAACACACCATCTCTCTCCACCCCATACCCATTTTGTAGGCCTAATGCTGTGTAGTTTTCTACAACTACTAAACGAGAGTCGGAAGACCGAAGCAATGGCAAGGCAACCTGGGGAACACCTTGGAGTGTAACACACCATCTCTCTCCACCCGATACCCATTTTGTAGGCCTAATGCTGTGTAGTTTTCTACAACTACTAAACGAGAGTCGGAAGATCGAAGCAATGGCGAGGAAACCTGGAGAACACCTTGGAGTGTAACACACCATCTCTCTCCACCCCATACCCATTTTGTAGGCCTAATGCAGCCTACTTTCCGACAACTACTAAACGAGAGCATGAAGATCGAAGCTCAGGAAAGGCAACCTGGAGAACACCTTGGAGTGGAACACACCATCTCTCTCCACCCCATACCCATTTTGTAGGCCTAATGCTGTGTAGTTTTCTACAACTGCTAAACGAGAGTCAGAAGACCGAAGCAATGGCAAGGCAACTGTTATGGCTGGCAATCAGGCAACACAGCGTGCAGTAATCAGCGCACATACAGAGATCTGGCAATAACCAAAAACAATAGGACGAGCTCTGAGACGTGGAATCTCTGTAGACTGCAGTACCTGATCTATCCTCACACAACTATAAGCAGCAGTGGATTGCGCCTAACAACTACCTATGCAACTCGGCACTGCCTGAGGAGCTGACTAGCCTGAAGATAGAAATACAAGCCTGACTTACCTCAGAGAAATACCCCAAAGGAATAGGCAGCCCCCCACATATAATGACTGTTAGCAAGATGAAAAGACAAACGTAGGAATGAAATAGATTCAGCAAAGTGAGGCCCGATATTCTAGACAGAGCGAGGATAGCAAAGAGAACTATGCAGTCTACAAAAAACCCTAAAACGAAAACCACGCAAAGGGGCAAAAAGACCCACCGTGCCGAACTAACAGCACGGCGGTGCACCCCTCTGCTTCTCAGAGCTTCCAGCAAAAGACAATAGCAAGCTGGACAGAAAAAAACAGAAAACAAACTAGAAGCACTTATCTAGCAGAGCAGCAGGCCCAAGGAAAGATGCAGTAGCTCAGATCCAACACTGGAACATTGACAAGGAGCAAGGAAGACAGACTCAGGTGGAGCTAAATAGCAAGGCAGCCAACGAGCTCACCAAAACACCTGAGGGAGGAAGCCCAGAGACTGCAATACCACTTGTGACCACAGAAGTGAACTCAGCCACAGAATTCACAACAGTACCCCCCCCTTGAGGAGGGGTCACCGAACCCTCACCAGAACCCCCAGGCCGACCAGGATGAGCCACATGAAAGGCACGAACAAGATCTGGGGCATGGACATCAGAGGCAAAAACCCAGGAATTATCTTCCTGAGCATAACCCTTCCATTTGACCAGATACTGGAGTTTCCGTCTAGAGACACGAGAATCCAAAATCTTCTCCACAATATACTCCAATTCCCCCTCCACCAAAACAGGGGCAGGAGGCTCCACAGATGGAACCATAGGTGCCACGTATCTCCTCAACAACGACCTATGGAATACATTATGTATGGAAAAGGAGTCTGGGAGGGTCAGACGAAAAGACACCGGATTGAGAATCTCAGAAATCCTATACGGACCAATAAAACGAGGTTTAAATTTAGGAGAGGAAACCTTCATAGGAATATGACGAGAAGATAACCAAACCAAATCCCCAACACGAAGTCGGGGTCCCACACGGCGTCTGCGATTAACGAAAAGCTGAGCCTTCTCCTGGGACAAGGTCAAATTGTCCACTACCTGAGTCCAGATCTGCTGCAACCTGTCCACCACAGAATCCACACCAGGACAGTCCGAAGACTCAACCTGTCCTGAAGAGAAACGAGGATGGAACCCAGAATTGCAGAAAAATGGAGAGACCAAGGTAGCCGAGCTGGCCCGATTATTAAGGGCGAACTCAGCCAACGGCAAAAATGACACCCAATCATCCTGGTCAGCGGAAACAAAACATCTCAGATATGTTTCCAAGGTCTGATTGGTTCGTTCGGTCTGGCCATTAGTCTGAGGATGGAAGGCCGAAGAGAAAGATAGGTCAATGCCCATCCTACCACAAAAGGCTCGCCAGAACCTCGAGACAAACTGGGAACCTCTGTCAGAAACAATATTCTCAGGAATGCCATGTAAACGAACCACATGCTGGAAGAACAAAGGCACCAAATCAGAGGAGGAAGGCAATTTAACCAAGGGCACCAGATGGACCATTTTAGAAAAGCGATCACAGACCACCCAAATGACCGACATTTTTTGAGAAACGGGAAGGTCAGAAATGAAATCCATCGAAATATGTGTCCAAGGCCTCTTCGGGACCGGCAAGGGCAAAAGCAACCCACTGGTACGTGAACAGCAGGGCTTAGCCCTAGCACAAATTCCACAGGACTGCACAAAAGCACGCACATCCCGTGACAGAGATGGCCACCAGAAGGATCTAGCAACCAACTCCCTGGTACCAAAGATTCCTGGATGACCGGCCAGCACCGAACAATGAAGTTCAGAGATAACTTTACTAGTCCACCTATCAGGGACGAACAGTTTCTCGGCCGGACAACGATCAGGTTTATTAGCCTGAAATTTCTGCAACACTCTCCGCAAATCAGGGGAGATGGCAGACACAATGACTCCTTCCTTGAGGATACTCGCCGGCTCAGATAACCCCGGAGAGTCGGGCACAAAACTCCTAGACAGAGCATCCGCCTTCACATTTTTAGAGCCCGGAAGGTATGAAATCACAAAATCAAAACGAGCAAAAAATAACGACCAACGGGCCTGTCTAGGATTCAAGCGCTTGGCAGACTCGAGATAAGTCAAGTTCTTATGATCAGTCAATACCACCACGCGATGCTTAGCACCCTCAAGCCAATGACGCCACTCCTCGAATGCCCACTTCATGGCCAGCAACTCTCGGTTGCCCACATCATAATTACGCTCAGCAGCAGAAAATTTCCTGGAAAAGAAAGCACATGGTTTGAACACTGAGCAACCAGAACCTCTCTGTGACAAAACTGCCCCTGCACCAATCTCAGAAGCATCAACCTCGACCTGGAACGGAAGAGAAACATCAGGTTGACACAACACAGGGGCACAGCAAAAACGACGCTTCAACTCCTGAAAAGCTTCCACGGCAGCAGAAGACCAATTAACCAAATCAGCACCCTTCTTGGTCAAATCGGTCAATGGTCTGGCAATGCTAGAAAAATTACAGATGAAGCGACGATAAAAATTAGCAAAGCCCAGGAATTTCTGCAGACTTTTTAGAGATGTCGGCTGAGTCCAATCCTGGATGGCCTGAACCTTAACCGGATCCATCTCGATAGTAGAAGGGGAAAAGATGAACCCCAAAAATGAAACTTTCTGCACACCGAAGAGACACTTTGATCCCTTCACGAACAAGGAATTAGCACGCAGTACCTGGAAAACCATTCTGACTTGCTTCACATGAGACTCCCAATCATCTGAGAAGATCAAAATGTCATCCAAGTAAACAATCAAGAATTTATCCAGATACTCACGGAAAATGTCATGCATAAAAGACTGAAAAACAGATGGAGCATTGGCAAGTCCGAACGGCATCACCAGATACTCAAAATGACCCTCGGGCGTATTAAATGCCGTTTTCCATTCATCTCCCTGCCTGATTCTCACCAGATTATACGCACCACGAAGATCAATCTTAGTAAACCAACTAGCCCCCTTAATCCGAGCAAACAAGTCAGAAATCAATGGCAAGGGATACTGAAACTTAACAGTGATCTTATTAAGAAGGCGGTAATCAATACACGGTCTTAGCGAACCATCCTTCTTGGCTACAAAAAAGAACCCTGCTCCCAATGGTGACGACGATGGGCGAATATGTCCCTTCTCCAGGGACTCCTTCACATAACTGCGCATAGCGGTGTGTTCAGGTACGGACAAATTAAATAAACGACCCTTAGGGAATTTACTACCAGGAATCAAATCGATAGCACAATCACAATTCCTATGCGGAGGTAGGGCATCAGACTTGGACTCTTCAAATACATCATGAAAGTCCGACAAGAACTCTGGGATGTCAGAAGGAATGGATGACGAAATAGACAAAAATGGAACATCACCATGTACTCCCTGACAACCCCAGCTGGTTACCGACATAGAGTTCCAATCCAATACTGGATTATGAGTTTGTAGCCATGGCAACCCCAACACGACCACATCATGCAAATTATGCAGTACGAGAAAGCGAATAACTTCCTGATGTGCAGGAGCTATGCACATGGTCAGCTGGGCCCAGTACTGAGGCTTATTCTTGGCCAAAGGTGTAGCATCAATTCCTCTCAACGGAATAGGACACCGCAAAGGCTCCAAGAAAAATCCACAACGTTTAGCATAATCCAAATCCATCAGATTCAGGGCAGCGCCTGAATCCACAAACGCCATGACAGAATACGATGACAAAGAGCACATTAAGGTAATGGACAAAAGGAATTTGGACTGTACAGTACCAATAACGGCAGAGCTATCGAACCGCCTAGTGCGTTTAGGACAATTAGAGATAGCATGAGTAGAATCACCACAATAGAAACACAGTCTGTTCAGACGTCTGTGTTCTTGCCGTTCTACTTTAGTCATAGTCCTGTCGCACTGCATAGGCTCAGGTTTACTCTCAGGCAGTACCGCCAGATGGTGCACAGATTTACGCTCGCGCAAGCGACGACCGATCTGAATGGCCAAGGACATAGACTCATTCAAACCAGCAGGCATAGGAAATCCCACCATTACATCCTTAAGAGCTTCAGAGAGACCCTTTCTGAACAAAGCCGCTAGTGCAGATTCATTCCACAGAGTGAGTACTGACCATTTCCTAAATTTCTGACAATATACTTCTACATCATCCTGACCCTGGCATAAAGCCAGCAGATTTTTCTCAGCCTGATCCACTGAATTAGGCTCATCGTAAAGCAATCCGAGCGCCAGGAAAAATGCATCAACATTACTCAATGCAGAATCTCCTGGTGCAAGAGAAAACGCCCAGTCCTGTGGGTCGCCGCGCAAAAAAGAAATAATAATCAAAACCTGTTGAATAGGATTACCAGAAGAATAAGGTTTCAAGGCCAAAAATAGCTTACAATTATTTCTGAAGCTCAGGAACTTAGTTCTGTCACCAAAAAACAAATCAGGAATCGGAATTCTTGGTTCTAGCATCGATTTCTGATCAATAGTATCTTGAATCTTTTGTACATTTACAACGAGATTATCCATTGAGGAGCACAGAGCCTGAATATCCATGTCCACAGCTGTGTCCTGAAGCACTCTAATGTCTAGGGGAAAAAAAAGACTGAAGACAGAGCTAAGAAAAAAAAATGATGTCAGGATTTCTTTTTTCCCTCTATTGGGAATCATTGGTGAGGCTCCTTGTACTGTTATGGCTGGCAATCAGGCAACACAGCGTGCAGTAATCAGCGCACATACAGAGATCTGGCAATAACCAAAAACAATAGGACGAGCTCTGAGACGTGGAATCTCTGTAGACTGCAGTACCTGATCTATCCTCACACAACTATAAGCAGCAGTGGATTGCGCCTAACAACTACCTATGCAACTCGGCACTGCCTGAGGAGCTGACTAGCCTGAAGATAGAAATACAAGCCTGACTTACCTCAGAGAAATACCCCAAAGGAATAGGCAGCCCCCCACATATAATGACTGTTAGCAAGATGAAAAGACAAACGTAGGAATGAAATAGATTCAGCAAAGTGAGGCCCGATATTCTAGACAGAGCGAGGATAGCAAAGAGAACTATGCAGTCTACAAAAAACCCTAAAACGAAAACCACGCAAAGGGGCAAAAAGACCCACCGTGCCGAACTAACAGCACGGCGGTGCACCCCTCTGCTTCTCAGAGCTTCCAGCAAAAGACAATAGCAAGCTGGACAGAAAAAAACAGAAAACAAACTAGAAGCACTTATCTAGCAGAGCAGCAGGCCCAAGGAAAGATGCAGTAGCTCAGATCCAACACTGGAACATTGACAAGGAGCAAGGAAGACAGACTCAGGTGGAGCTAAATAGCAAGGCAGCCAACGAGCTCACCAAAACACCTGAGGGAGGAAGCCCAGAGACTGCAATACCACTTGTGACCACAGAAGTGAACTCAGCCACAGAATTCACAACAGGCAACCTGGGGAACACCTTGGAGTGTAACACACCATCTCTCTCCACCCGATACCCATTTTGTAGGCCTAATGCAGTGTAGTTTTCTACAACTACTAAACGAGAGTCGGAAGACCGAAGTAATGGCAAGGCAACCTGGGGAACACCTTGGAGTGTAACACACCATCTCTCTCCACCCCATACCCATTTTGTAGGCCTAATGCAGCCTACTTTCCGACAACTACTAAACGAGAGCATGAAGATCGAAGCTCAGGAAAGGCAACCTGGAGAACACCTTGGAGTGGAACACACCATCTCTCTCCACCCCATACCCATTTTGTAGGCCTAATGCAGCCTACTTTCCGACAACTACTAAACGAGAGCATGAAGATCGAAGCTCAGGAAAGGCAACCTGGGGAACACCTTGGAGTGTAACACACCCTCTCTCTACACCACGGAAGGGCTAATTCTTAGGAAGGAAGGCTGTCGGAAAGAAGCAGGGCACGTCCGAGGGTGATTATATTCTTATTAGGTATATACTCACCCTCGGACGCGCCCTGCTTCTTTATTTGTAATGAATGTTTATTTGCAATGTGGTTTTGACTTACTCTATTATTTTTGGTAAATAATGATTTTATTATTTTCATTGTTTTGCATCTTCTTGGCAATAATATAAAGAAGACGCGACAGGACAACACTCGGTGGATGCCATATCTGTGTTTTAAATTGAAAAAAACTTTCAGTTAACTACTTGCAGGAGAAAGTTATTGTAGCTGGTGGCCATTTTTAGTACTGTACCAGATTTTTGTTGTATGTGTTTGTTTTTAATGTTAAAATGTCTGCATTTGATATCTCTCCAGTATTTTCTTTTTTATAAGCAAAATACTTATTTTTATATTTTCTGATGTTGGTTCAAGGGGTACACGGGCAGCAGTAGACAGGTCAGTGGAGGCCTAGTGGAAGGAGGGACCGCAGACAGGCTTCGAAGCCCTAACATAATAAATTGGCCTGGCTGTAGGCAATTTAAAATTGGTTCCAGGGGAACACGGGCGGCAGTAGACAGGTCAGTGGAGGCCTAGTGGAAGGAGGGACCGCAGACAGGCTTCGAAGCCCTAACATAATAAATTGGGCTGGCTGTAGGCAATTTAAAATTGGTTCCAGGGGAACCCGGGCAGCAGTAGACAGGTCAGTGGAGGCCTAGTGGAAGGAGGGACCGCAGACAGGCTTCGAAGCCCTAACATAATAAATTGGGCTGGCTGTAGGCAATTTAAAATTGGTTCCAGGGGAACCCGGGCAGCAGTAGACAGGTCAGTGGAGGCCTAGTGGAAGGAGGGACCGCAGACAGGCTTCGAAGCCCTAACATAATAAATTGGGCTGGCTGTAGGCAATTTAAAATTGGTTCCAGGGGAACCCGGGCAGCAGTAGACAGGTCAGTGGAGGCCTAGTGGAAGGAGGGACCGCAGACAGGCTTCGAAGCCCTAACATAATAAATTGGGCTGGCTGTAGGCAATTTAAAATTGGTTCCAGGGGAACACGGGCAGCAGTAGACAGGTCAGTGGAGGCCTAGTGGAAGGAGGGACCGCAGACAGGCTTCGAAGCCCTAACATAATAAATTGGCCAGGCTGTAGGCAATTTACAATTGGTTCCAGGGGAACCCGGGCGGCAGTAGACAGGTCAGTGGAGGCCTAGTGGAAGGAGGGACCGCAGACAGGCTTCGAAGCCCTAACATAATAAATTGGGCTGGCTGTAGGCAATTTAAAATTGGTTCCAGGGGAACCCGGGCAGCAGTAGACAGGTCAGTGGAGGCCTAGTGGAAGGAGGGACCGCAGACAGGCTTCGAAGCCCTAACATAATAAATTGGCCTGGCTGTAGGCAATTTACAATTGGTTCCAGGGGAACCCGGGCGGCAGTAGACAGGTCAGTGGAGGCCTAGTGGAAGGAGGGACCGCAGACAGGCTTCGAAGCCCTAACATAATAAATTGGCCTGGCTGTAGGCAATTTAAAATTGGTTCCAGGGGAACCCGGGCAGCAGTAGACAGGTCAGTGGAGGCCTAGTGGAAGGAGGGACCGCAGACAGGCTTCGAAGCCCTAACATAATAAATTGGGCTGGCTGTAGGCAATTTAAAATTGGTTCCAGGGGAACCCGGGCAGCAGTAGACAGGTCAGTGGAGGCCTAGTGGAAGGAGGGACCGCAGACAGGCTTCGAAGCCCTAACATAATAAATTGGGCTGGCTGTAGGCAATTTAAAATTGGTTCCAGGGGAACCCGGGCAGCAGTAGACAGGTCAGTGGAGGCCTAGTGGAAGGAGGGACCGCAGACAGGCTTCGAAGCCCTAACATAATAAATTGGCCTGGCTGTAGGCAATTTAAAATTGGTTCCAGGGGAACACGGGCAGCAGTAGACAGGTCAGTGGAGGCCTAGTGGAAGGAGGGACCGCAGACAGGCTTCGAAGCCCTAACATAATAAATTGGCCTGGCTGTAGGCAATTTACAATTGGTTCCAGGGGAACCCGGGCGGCAGTAGACAGGTCAGTGGAGGCCTAGTGGAAGGAGGGACCGCAGACAGGCTTCGAAGCCCTAACATAATAAATTGGGCTGGCTGTAGGCAATTTAAAATTGGTTCCAGGGGAACCCGGGCAGCAGTAGACAGGTCAGTGGAGGCCTAGTGGAAGGAGGGACCGCAGACAGGCTTCGAAGCCCTAACATAATAAATTGGCCTGGCTGTAGGCAATTTACAATTGGTTCTAGGGGAACCCGGGCGGCAGTAGACAGGTCAGTGGAGGCCTAGTGGAAGGAGGGACCGCAGACAGGCTTCGAAGCCCTAACATAATAAATTGGCCTGGCTGTAGGCAATTTAAAATTGGTTCCAGGGGAACACGGGCGGCAGTAGACAGGTCAGTGGAGGCCTAGTGGAAGGAGGGACCGCAGACAGGCTTCGAAGCCCTAACATAATAAATTGGGCTGGCTGTAGGCAATTTAAAATTGGTTCCAGGGGAACCCGGGCAGCAGTAGACAGGTCAGTGGAGGCCTAGTGGAAGGAGGGACCGCAGACAGGCTTCGAAGCCCTAACATAATAAATTGGGCTGGCTGTAGGCAATTTAAAATTGGTTCCAGGGGAACCCGGGCAGCAGTAGATAGGTCAGTGGAGGCCTAGTGGAAGGAGGGACCGCAGACAGGCTTCGAAGCCCTAACATAATAAATTGGGCTGGCTGTAGGCAATTTAAAATTGGTTCCAGGGGAACCCGGGCAGCAGTAGACAGGTCAGTGGAGGCCTAGTGGAAGGAGGGACCGCAGACAGGCTTCGAAGCCCTAACATAATAAATTGGGCTGGCTGTAGGCAATTTACAATTGGTTCCAGGGGAACCCGGGCGGCAGTAGACAGGTCAGTGGAGGCCTAGTGGAAGGAGGGACCGCAGACAGGCTTCGAAGCCCTAACATAATAAATTGGGCTGGCTGTAGGCAATTTAAAATTGGTTCCAGGGGAACCCGGGCAGCAGTAGATAGGTCAGTGGAGGCCTAGTGGAAGGAGGGACCGCAGACAGGCTTCGAAGCCCTAACATAATATATTGGGCTGGCTGTAGGCAATTTAAAATTGGTTCCAGGGGAACCCGGGCAGCAGTAGACAGGTCAGTGGAGGCCTAGTGGAAGGAGGGACCGCAGACAGGCTTCGAAGCCCTAACATAATAAATTGGCCTGGCTGTAGGCAATTTACAATTGGTTCCAGGGGAACCCGGGCGGCAGTAGACAGGTCAGTGGAGGCCTAGTGGAAGGAGGGACCGCAGACAGGCTTCGAAGCCCTAACATAATAAATTGGGCTGGCTGTAGGCAATTTAAAATTGGTTCCAGGGGAACCCGGGCAGCAGTAGACAGGTCAGTGGAGGCCTAGTGGAAGGAGGGACCGCAGACAGGCTTCGAAGCCCTAACATAATAAATTGGCCTGGCTGTAGGCAATTTACAATTGGTTCCAGGGGAACCCGGGCGGCAGTAGACAGGTCAGTGGAGGCCTAGTGGAAGGAGGGACCGCAGACAGGCTTCGAAGCCCTAACATAATAAATTGGCCTGGCTGTAGGCAATTTACAATTGGTTCCAGGGGAACACGGGCGGCAGTAGACAGGTCAGTGGAGGCCTAGTGGAAGGAGGGACCGCAGACAGGCTTCGAAGCCCTAACATAATAAATTGGGCTGGCTGTAGGCAATTTAAAATTGGTTCCAGGGGAACCCGGGCAGCAGTAGACAGGTCAGTGGAGGCCTAGTGGAAGGAGGGACCGCAGACAGGCTTCGAAGCCCTAACATAATAAATTGGGCTGGCTGTAGGCAATTTAAAATTGGTTCCAGGGGAACCCGGGCAGCAGTAGACAGGTTAGTGGAGGCCTAGTGGAAGGAGGGACCGCAGACAGGCTTCGAAGCCCTAACATAATAAATTGGCCTGGCTGTAGGCAATTTAAAATTGGTTCCAGGGGAACACGGGCAGCAGTAGACAGGTCAGTGGAGGCCTAGTGGAAGGAGGGACCGCAGACAGGCTTCGAAGCCCTAACATAATAAATTGGCCTGGCTGTAGGCAATTTACAATTGGTTCCAGGGGAACCCGGGCGGCAGTAGACAGGTCAGTGGAGGCCTAGTGGAAGGAGGGACCGCAGACAGGCTTCGAAGCCCTAACATAATAAATTGGGCTGGCTGTAGGCAATTTAAAATTGGTTCCAGGGGAACCCGGGCAGCAGTAGACAGGTCAGTGGAGGCCTAGTGGAAGGAGGGACCGCAGACAGGCTTCGAAGCCCTAACATAATAAATTGGCCTGGCTGTAGGCAATTTACAATTGGTTCCAGGGGAACCCGGGCGGCAGTAGACAGGTCAGTGGAGGCCTAGTGGAAGGAGGGACCGCAGACAGGCTTCGAAGCCCTAACATAATAAATTGGCCTGGCTGTAGGCAATTTACAATTGGTTCCAGGGGAACCCGGGCGGCAGTAGACAGGTCAGTGGAGGCCTAGTGGAAGGAGGGACCGCAGACAGGCTTCGAAGCCCTAACATAATAAATTGGGCTGGCTGTAGGCAATTTAAAATTGGTTCCAGGGGAACCCGGGCAGCAGTAGACAGGTCAGTGGAGGCCTAGTGGAAGGAGGGACCGCAGACAGGCTTCGAAGCCCTAACATAATAAATTGGCCTGGCTGTAGGCAATTTACAATTGGTTCCAGGGGAACCCGGGCGGCAGTAGACAGGTCAGTGGAGGCCTAGTGGAAGGAGGGACCGCAGACAGGCTTCGAAGCCCTAACATAATAAATTGGGCTGGCTGTAGGCAATTTAAAATTGGTTCCAGGGGAACCCGGGCAGCAGTAGAGAGGTCAGTGGAGGCCTAGTGGAAGGAGGGACCGCAGACAGGCTTCGAAGCCCTAACATAATAAATTGGCCTGGCTGTATGCAATTTACAATTGGTTCCAGGAGAACCCGGGCGGCAGTAGACAGGTCAGTGGAGGCCTAGTGGAAGGAGGGACCGCACACAGGCTTCGAAGCCCTAACATAATAAATTGGGCTGGCTGTAGGCAATTTAAAATTGGTTCCAGGGGAACCCGGGCAGCAGTAGACAGGTCAGTGGAGGCCTAGTGGAAGGAGGGACCGCAGACAGGCTTCGAAGCCCTAACATAATAAATTGGGCTGGCTGTAGGCAATTTAAAATTGGTTCCAGGGGAACCCGGGCAGCAGTAGACAGGTCAGTGGAGGCCTAGTGGAAGCAGGGACCGCAGACAGGCTTCGAAGCCCTAACATAATAAATTGGGCTGGCTGTAGGCAATTTAAAATTGGTTCCAGGGGAACACGGGCAGCAGTAGACAGGTCAGTGGAGGCCTAGTGGAAGGAGGGACCGCAGACAGGCTTCGAAGCCCTAACATAATAAATTGGCCTGGCTGTAGGCAATTTACAATTGGTTCCAGGGGAACACGGGCGGCAGTAGACAGGTCAGTGGAGGCCTAGTGGAAGGAGGGACCGCAGACAGGCTTCGAAGGCCTAACATAAGAAAAATGTCAATACAATGGTATTGACAGTGCCAGGCATTGAAGGATGTCAGCGCATAGACTAAACATTGGTGGAGCTGTGAGAGAAAATTTTGCAAGTGGTAGAGCACTGTTTGACCTGGGGGGGGACTGTCTTGTGGCCGGCGGTACAGGCCCAGGGCCCCTCATATTACAACGGTGTGTCTGACGTTGGGTGCGCACCACCACCGCCAGACACTTTATTGTACTATGAGTGACCTAGTGGCAGTGCCATCGACCAAAAGCGGGCACACCCACCTCTTCAGACAAACAGTACTCTCACGGGTGCTGGCACCAAGTGGCGATACCACGGCCCCGTGTGGGGACTTTGGCCATTTAGGGAGGTGTTAACATGTCGGATGCTGGACAATCAGGTGCTGCAAATTACGAGATTGGAAAAGTCGTTCAGAATAGTCCACAGGCAAGACCTTTACATAGGAAAGCTAGGTGTCAGCCGGGCAAGGTGGGGCAAAAGATTTCGAAATCCAGTTGTGGTTCATTTTAATGAAGGTTAGATCATCTACATTTTGGGTAGCCAGACAAGTCCTTTTTTCTGTTAGTATTGAACCTGCAGCACTGAATACTCTTTCTGATAGGACACTAGCTGCCAGGCAAGCAAGCTCCTGCAATGCATATTCTGCCAATTCTGGCCAGGTGTCTAATTTTGATGCCCAGTAATCAAATGGGAATGACGGTTGAGGGAGAACGTCGATAAGGGATGAAAAATAGTTAGTAACCATACTGGACAAATGTTGTCTCCTGTCACTTTGAATTGATGCTGCAGTACCTGTCCTGTCTGCGGTCATAGCAAAATCACTCCACAACCTGGTCAGAAAACCCCTCTGGCCAACGACACTTCTGATTTCTGCCCCTCTAACACCTCTGGTCTGCTGGCCCCTGCAGCTCGTGTTAGAACGATCACGGGCGCTGTGTGCAGGGAATGCCGGAAGCAAACGGTCAACAAGAGTTGATTGTTTGGTTGCTAATATTAGTTCCAAGTTCTCATGTGGCATTATATTTTGCAATTTGCCTTTATAGCGAGGATCAAGGAGGCAGGCCAACCAGTAATCGTCATCGTTCATCATTTTTGTTATGCGTGTGTCCCTTTTGAGGATACGTAAGGCATAATCCGCCATATGGGCCAAAGTTCCAGTTCTCAAATCTGCGGTTGTGCTTGGTTGAGGGGCAGTTTCAGGCAAATCCACGTCACTTGTGTCCCTCCAAAAACCAGAACCCGGCCTTGCCGCGCCAACAATTTCCACTGGCCCCGGAAAAGCTTCCTCATTAAAAATATAATCATCCCCATCATCCTCCTCGTCCTCCTCCTCCTCTTCGCCCGCTACCTCGTCCTGTACACTGCCCTGGCCAGACAATGGCTGACTGTCATCAAGGCTTTCCTCTTCCTCAGCTGCAGACGCCTGATCCTTTATGTGCGTCAAACTTTGCATCAGCAGACGTATTAGGGGGATGCTCATGCTTATTATGGCGTTGTCTGCACTAACCAGCCGTGTGCATTCCTCAAAACACTGAAGGACTTGACACATGTCTTGAATCTTCGACCACTGCACACCTGACAACTCCATGTCTGCCATCCTACTGCCTGCCCGTGTATGTGTATCCTCCCACAAAAACATAACAGCCCGCCTCTGTTCACACAGTCTCTGAAGCATGTGCAGTGTTGAGTTCCACCTTGTTGCAACGTCTATGATTAGGCGATGCTGGGGAAGGTTCAAAGAACGCTGATAGGTCTGCATACGGCTGGAGTGTACGGGCGAACGGCGGATATGTGAGCAAAGTCCACGCACTTTGAGGAGCAGGTCGGATAACCCCGGATAACTTTTCAGGAAGCACTGCACCACCAGGTTTAAGGTGTGAGCCAGGCAAGGAATGTGTTTCAGTTGGGAAATGGAGATGGCAGCCATGAAATTCCTTCCGTTATCACTCACTACCTTGCCTGCCTCAAGATCTACAGTGCCCAGCCACGACTGCGTTTCTTTCTGCAAGAACTCGGACAGAACTTCAGCGGTGTGTCTGTTGTCGCCCAAACACTTCATAGCCAATACAGCCTGCTGACGTTTGCCAGTAGCTGCCCCATAATGGGAGACCTGGTGTGCAACAGTGGCAGCTGCGGATGGAGTGGTTGTGCGACTGCGGTCTGTGGACGAGGTCTCGCTTCTGCAGGAGGACGAGGAGGAGGAGGAGGGGGTGCGAATGGCTACAGCCAACTGTTTCCTAGACCGTGGGCTAGGCAGAACTGTCCCAAACTTGCTGTCCCCTGTGGACCCTGCATCCACCACATTTACCCAGTGTGCCGTGATGGACACGTAACGTCCCTGGCCATGCCTACTGGTCCATGCATCTGTTGTCAGGTGCACCTTTGTGCTCACAGATTGCCTGAGTGCATGGACGATGCGCTCTTTAACATGCTGGTGGAGGGCTGGGATGGCTTTTCTGGAAAAAAAGGGTCGACTGGGTAGCTCGTAGCGTGGTACAGCGTAGTCCATCAGGGCTTTGAAAGCTTCGCTTTCAACTAACCGGTAGGGCATCATCTCTAACGAGATTAGTCTAGCTATGTGGGCGTTCAAACCCTGTGTACGCGGATGCGAGGCTAAGTACTTCCTTTTTCTAACCATAGTCTCATGTAGGGTGAGCTGGACTGGAGAGCTGGAGATCGTGGAACTAGCGGGGGTGCCGGTGGACATGGCAGACTGAGAGACGGTGGGAGATGGTATTGTTGCCGCCGGTGCCCTAGATGCAGTGTTTCCTACTACGAAACTGGTGATTCCCTGACCCTGACTTCTTTGGCCTGGCAAAGAAACCTGCACAGATACTGCAGGTGGTGCAGAAAATGGTGGCCCTACACTGCCGGAAGGGATGTTGCGTTGATGACTAGCTTCATTGGCCGAGGGTGCTACAACCTTAAGGGACGTTTGGTAGTTAGTCCAAGCTTGCAAATGCATGGTGGTTAAATGTCTATGCATGCAACTTGTATTGAGACTTTTCAGATTCTGCCCTCTGCTTAAGGTAGTTGAACATTTTTGACAGATGACTTTGCGCTGATCAATTGGATGTTGTTTAAAAAAATGCCAGACTGCACTCTTTCTAGCATCGGATACCTTTTCAGGCATTGCAGACTGAGCTTTAACCGGATGGCCACGCTGTCCTCCAACAGGTTTTGACTTTGCCACGCGTTTTGGGCAAGATACGGGCCCGGCAGTTGGAACCTGTTGCGATGTTGATGCCTGCTGCGGCCCCTCCTCCTCCGCTTCAGAACTGCTGCCGCCTGCACCCTGTTCCCCCAATGGCTGCCAATCGGGGTCAAGAACTGGGTCATCTATTACCTCTTGCTCGTGTGCAACTTCGTCTGTGTCACCTTGTCGGTCGGTGGTATAGCGTTCGTGATGGGGCAACATAGTCTCATCAGGGTCTGATTCTTGATCAGCACCCTGCGAGGGCAATGTTGTGGTCTGAGTCAAAGGACCAGCATAGTAGTCTGGCTGTGGCTGTGCATCAGTGCACTCCATGTCAGATTCAACTTGTAATGGGCATGGACTGTTAACTGCTTCACTTTCTAAGCCAGGGACGGTATGTGTAAAGAGCTCCATGGAGTAACCCGTTGTGTCGCCTGCTGCATTCTTCTCTGTTGTTGTTTTTGCTGAAGAGGACAAGGAAGCGACTTGTCCCTGACCGTGAACATCCACTAACGACGCGCTGCTTTTACTTTTACCAGTTTCACGAGAGGAGGCAAAAGAGCTAGAGGCTGAGTCAGCAAGATAAGCCAAAACTTGCTCTTGCTGCTCCGGCTTTAAAAGCGGTTTTCCTACTCCCAGAAAAGGGAGCGTTCGAGGCCTTGTGTAGCCAGACGACGAACCTGGCTCCACAGCTCCAGACTTAGGTGCAATATTTTTTTTCCCACGACCACCTGATGCTCCACCACTACCACTACCCTCATTACCAGCTGACAATGAACGCCCCCGGCCACGACCTCTTCCACCAGACTTCCTCATTGTTTTAAAAACGTTACCAAACTAACGGTATTTGTTGCTGTCACACAACTTACACGGTGAGCTATAACTTCAGTATGATTTAGCTACCCCTTTACAGGTGGGTGAGACCACAACGAAAATCAGGCACAATGTTACACACTCTGTTGTTGGTGGCAACAAATGAGAGAGATGCCACACACGCAGGACTGTCACTGAAGCGTAAATGTAAATATTAATCTCCCACTGATTTGTGTTTTTTTTTTTAAAAAAGGAGACTTTAGAAAAAAAAAAAAAAATGATTTTTTAAGGAAGAATTTATAAACCAAATAAAATGAAATGATTTTTTCAGGGAGAATTTAGAAAACAAATAAAACATAAAATAGCCTTTCTAGGGCCCAGTGAGTGAGAGAGGACGCACACAGGAGTCAGGAGTGGCACACAAGCCCAGAGGCCAATATTTATCTCCCACTGATTGATTTAGTGATTTTTTCAGGTAGATTTTGGAACCCAAATCAAGCAAAAAAATTAATAGGCTTTCTATGGCCCACAATTGGAGAGAGAGAGATGGCACACCCAGGAGTCAAGACTGGCACACAAGCAGAAAGGGCAATATTAATCTCCCACTGATTTGTTTTTTTTGTTTTTTTTCAGGGAGACTTTAGAAAAAAAAAATACAAAAAAAATGAATTTTTTCAGGAATAATTTAGAAACCAAATAAAATAAAATGATTTTTTCAGGGAGAATTTAGAAAACAAATAAAACAAAAAATAGGCTTTCTAGGGCCCACTGAGTGAGAGAGGACGCACACAGGAGTCAGGAGTGGCACACAAGCCCAGAGGCCAATATTTATCTCCCACTGATTGATTTAGTGATTTTTTCAGGTAGATTTTGGAACCCAAATCAAGCAAAAAAATTAATAGGCTTTCTATGGCCCACAATTGGAGAGAGAGAGAGATGGCACACCCAGGAGTCAAGACTGGCACACAAGCAGAAAGGGCAACATTAATCTCCAACTGATTTGATTTTTTTTTTTTTTCAGGGAGACTTTAGGAAAAAAAAAAAAAAAATGATTTTTTCAGGAATAATTTAGAAACCAAATAAAATAAAATGATTTTTTCAGGGAGAATTTAGAAAACAAATAAAACAAAAAATAGGCTTTCTAGGGCCCACTGAGTGAGAGAGGACGCACACAGGAGTCAGGAGTGGCACACAAGCCCAGAGGCCAATACTTATCTCCCACTGATTGATGTAGTGATTTTTTCAGGTAGATTTTGGAACCCAAATCAAGCAAAAAAATTAATAGGCTTTCTATGGCCCACAATTGGAGAGAGAGAGAGATGGCACACCCAGGAGTCAAGACTGGCACACAAGCAGAAAGGGCAATATTAATCTCCCACTGATTTGTTTTTTTTGTTTTTTTTCAGGGAGACTTTAGAAAAAAAAAATACAAAAAAAATGATTTTTTTCAGGAATAATTTAGAAACCAAATAAAATAAAATGATTTTTTCAGGGAGAATTTAGAAAACAAATAAAACAAAAAATAGGCTTTCTAGGGCCCACTGAGTGAGAGAGGACGCACACAGGAGTCAGGAGTGGCACACAAGCCCAGAGGCCAATACTTATCTCCCACTGATTGATTAAGTGATTTTTTCAGGTAGATTTTGGAACCCAAATCAAGCAAAAAAATTAATAGGCTTTCTATGGCCCACAATTGGAGAGAGAGAGATGGCACACCCAGGAATCAAGACTGGCACACAAGCAGAAAGGGCAATATTAACCCCTTTACCCCCAAGGGTGGTTTGCACGTTAATGACCGGGCCAATTTCTACAATTCTGACCACTGTCCCTTTATGAGGTTATAACTCTGGAACGCTTCAATGGATCCTTGTGATTCTGACATTGTTTTCTCACGACATATTGTACTTCATGACAATGGTAAAAATTATTTGACAGTACCTGCGTTTATTTGTGAAAAAAACGGAAATTTGGCGAAAATTATGAAAATTTCGCAATTTTCCAAATTTGAATTTTTATGCAATTAAATCACAGAGATATGTCACACAAAATACTTAATAAGTAACATTTCCCACATGTCTACTTTACATCAGCACAATTTTGGAACCAAAATTTTTTTTTGTTAGGGAGTTATAAGGGTTAAAAGTTGACCAGCAATTTCTCATTTCTACAACACCATTTTATTTTAGGGACCACATCTCATTTGAAGTCATTTTGAGGGGTCTATATGATAGAAAATACCCAAGTGTGACACCATTCTAAAAACTACACCCCTCAAGGTGCTCAAAACCATATTCAAGAAGTTTATTAACCCTTCTGGTGCTTCACAGGAATTTTTTCAATGTTTAAATAAAAATGAACATTTAACTTTTTTTCACAAAAAATTTAATTCAGCTCCAATTTGTTTTATTTTACCAAGGGTAACAGGAGAAAATGGACCCCAAACATTGTTGTACAATTTGTCCTGAGTATGCCAATACCCCACATGTGGGGGTAAACCACTGTTTGGGCGCATGGCAGAGCTCGGAAGCGAAGGAGTGCCATTTGACTTTTCAATGCAAAATTGACTGGAATTGAGATGGGACGCCATGTTTCGTTTGGAGAGCCCCTGATGTGCCTAAACATTGAAACCCCCCACAAGTGACACCATTTTGGAAAGTAGACCCCCTAAGGAACTTATCTAGAGGTGTGGTGAGCACTTTGACCCACCAAGTGCTTCACAGAAGTTTATAATGTAGAACCGTAAAAATAAAAAATCATATTTTTTCACAAAAATTATCTTTTTGCCCCCAATTTTTTATTTTCCCAAGGGTAAGAGAAGAAATTGGACCCCAAAAGTTGTTGTACAATTTGTCCTGAGTACGCTGATAGCCCACATGTGGGGGTAAACCACTGTTTGGGCGGATGGGAGAGCTCGGAAGGGAAGGAGCGCCGTTTGACTTTTCAATGCAAAATTGACAGGAATTGAGATGGGACGTCATGTTGCGTTTGAAGAGCCACTGATGTGCCTAAACATTGAAACCCCCCACAAGTGACACCATTTTGGAAAGTAGACCCCCTAAGGAACTTATCTAGAGGTGTGGTGAGCACTTTGACTCACCAAGTGCTTCACAGAAGTTTATAATGCAGAGCCGTAAAAATAAAACAAAATTTTTTTCCCACAAAAATTATTTTTTTAGCCCCCAGTTTTGTATTTTCCTGAGGGTAACAGGAGAAATTGGACCCCAAAATTTGTTGCCCAATTTGTCCTGAGTGCGATGATACACCATATGTGGGGGGAACCACTGTTTGGGCACATGGGAGGGCTCAGAAGGGAAGGAGTGCCATTTGAATGCAGACTTAGATGGAATGGTCTGCAGGTGTCACATTGCGTTTGCAGAGCCCCTAATGTACCTAAACAGTAGAAACCTCCCACAAGTGACACCATTTTGGAAAGTAGACCCCCTTAGGAACTTATCTAGATGTGTGCTGAGCGCTTTGACCCACCAAGGGCTTCACAGAAGTTTATAATGGAGAGCCGTAAAAATAAAACAAAACTTTTTTCCCACAAAAATTATTTTTTAGCCCCCAGTTTTGTATTTTCCCGAGGGTAACAGGAGAAATTCGACCCCACAATTTGTTGTCCAATTTGTCCTGAGTGCGCTGATACCCCATATGTGGGGGGGAACCACTGTTTGGGCGCATGGGAGGGCTCGGAAGGGAAGGAGCTCCATTTGGAATGAGGACTTAGATGGAATGGTCTGCAGGTGTCACATTGCATTTGCAGAGCCCCTAATGTACCTAAACAGTAGAAACCTCCCACAAGTGACACCATTTTGGAAACTAGACCCCCTAAGGAACTCATCTAGATGTGTTGTGATAGCTTTGAACCCCCAAGTGTTTCACTACAGTTTGTAACGCAGAGCCGTGAAAATTAAAAAAAAAAATCTTTCCCCCGAAAATTATTTTTTAGCCCCCAGTTTTGTATGTTCCCGAGGGTAAGAGGAGAAATTCGACCCCAAAAGTTGTTGTCCAATTTGTCCTGAGTACGCTGATACCCCGTATGTTGGGGGAAACCACCGTTTGAGCGCATGGCAGAGCTCGGAAGGGAAGGAGCGCCATTTGGAATGCAGACTTAGATGGAATGGTCTGCAGACGTCACATTGCGTTTGCAGAACCCCTAATGTACCTAAACAGTAGAAACCCCCCACAAGTGACCCCATATTGGAAACTAGACCCCCCAGGGAACTAATCTAGATGTGTTGTGAGAACTTTGAACCCCCAAGTGTTTCACTACAGTTTATAACGCAGAGCCGTGAAAATAAAAAATCTTTTTTTTTCCCACAAAAAATATGTTTTAGCCCCGAGTTTTGTATTTTCCCAAGGGTAGCAGGAGAAATTGGACCCCAAAAGTTGTTGTCCTATTTGTCCTGAGTACGCTGATACCCCATATGTTGGGGTAAACCCCTGTTTGGGCACACGGGAGAGCTCGGAAGGGAAGAAGCACTGTTTTACTTTTTCAACGCAGAATTGGCTGGAATTGAGATCGGACGCCATGTCGCGTTTGGAGAGCCCCTGATGTGCCTAAACAGTGGAAACCCCCCAATTATAACTGAAACCCTAATCCAAACACATCCCTAACCCTAATCCCAACAGTAACCCTAACCACACCTCTAACCCTGACACACCCCTAACCCTAATCCCAACCCTATTCCCAACCGTAAATGTAATCTAAACCCTAACTGTAACTTTAGCCCCAACCCAAACTGTAGCCCTAGCCCTAACCCTAGCCCTAACCCTAATCCTAACCCTAGCCCTAACCCTAGCCCTAACCCTATCCCTAACCCTAACCCTAGCCCTAGCCCTAGCCCTAACCCTAGCCCTAACCCTAGCCCTAACCCTAGCCCTAACCCTAACCCTAGCCCTAGCCCTAACCCTAACCCTAGCCCTAACCCTAGCCCTAACCCTAGCCCTAACCCTAACCCTAACCCTAGCCCTAACCCTAGCCCTAACCCTAGCCCTAACCCTAGCCCTAACCCTAGCCCTAACCCTAATGGGAAAATGGAAATAAATACATTTTTTTAATTTTTCCCTAACTAAGGGGGTGATGAAGGGGGGTTTGATTTACTTTTATCGCGGGTTTTTTAGCGGATTTTTATGATTGGCAGCCGTCACACACTGAAAGACGCTTTTTATTGCAAAAAATATTTTTTGCGTTACCACATTTTGAGAGCTATAATTTTTCTATATTTTGGTCCACAGAGTCATGTGAGGTCTTGTTTTTTGCGGGACGAGTTGATGTTTTTATTGGTAACATTTTCGGGCACGTGACATTTTTTGATCGCTTTTTATTCCGATTTTTGTGAGGCAGAATGACCAAAAACCAGCTATTCATGAATTTCTTTTGGGGGAGGCGTTTATACCGTTCCGCGTTTGGTAAAATTGATGAAGCAGTTTTATTCTTCGGGTCAGTACGATTACAGCGACACCTCATTTATATCATTTTTTTATGTTTTGGCGCTTTTATACGATAAAAACTATTTTATAGAAAAAATAATTATTTTTGCATCGCTTTATTCTCAGGACTATAACTTTTTTATTTTTTTGCTGATGATGCTGTGTGGCAGCTAGTTTTTTGCGGGACAATATGACGCTTTCAGCGGTACCATGGTTAGTTATATCTGTCTTTTTGATCGCGTGTTATTCCACTTTTTGTTCGGCGGTATGATAATAAAGCGTTGTTTTTTGCCTCGTTTTTTTTTTTTTTTTCTTACGGTGTTTACTGAAGGGGTTAACTAGTGGGCCAGTTTTATAGGTCGGGCCGTTACGGACGCGGCGATACTAAATATGTGTACTTTTATTGTTTTGTTTTTTTTATTTAGATAAAGAAATGTATTTATGGGAATAATATTTTTTTTTTTTTTTCATTATTTTGGAATATTTTTTTTTATTTTTTTTTACACATTTGAAATTTTTTTTTTTACTTTTTTACTTTGTCCCAGGGGGGGACATCACAGATCAGTGATCTGACAGTTTGCACAGCACTCTGTCAGATCACTGATCTGACATGCAGCGCTGCAGCCTTCACAGTGCCTGCTCTGAGCAGGCTCTGTGAAGCCACCTCCCTCCCTGCAGGACCCGGATCCGCGGCCATCTTGGATCCGGGGCTGGAGGGAGCAGGGAGGGAGGTGAGACCCTCGCAGCAACGCGATCACATCGCGTTGCTGCGGGGGGCTCAGGGAAGCCCGCAGGGAGCCCCCTCCCTGCGCGGTGCTTCCCTGCACCGCCGGCACATCGCGATCATCTTTGATCGCGGTGTGCCGGGGGTTAATGTGCCGGGGGCGGTCCGTGACCGCTCCTGGCACATAGTGCCGGATGTCAGCTGCGATAAACAGCTGACACCCGGCCGCGATCGGCGGCGCTCCCCCCGTGAGCGCTGCCGATCGCATATGACGTACTATTGCGTCCTTGGGAAGTAAAGCCCACCCCACATGGACGCAATAGTACGTCTAATGGCAGAAAGGGGTTAATCTCCCACTGATTTTTTTTTTTTTTTTTTTTCAGGGAGACTTTAGGAAAAAAAATACAAAAAAAATGATTTTTTTTCAGGAATAATTTAGAAACCAAATAAAATAAAATGATTTTTTCAGGGAGAATTTAGAAAACAAATAAAACAAAAAATAGGCTTTCTAGGGCCCACTGAGTGAGAGAGGACGCACACAGGAGTCAGGAGTGGCACACAAGCCCAGAGGCCAATATTTATCTCCCACTGATTGATTTATTGATTTTTTCAGGTAGAATTTAGAACCCAAATCAACCAAAAAAATAAATAGGCTTTCTATGGCCCACTATTTGTGAGAGAGATGGCACGCTCAGGACTGGCAGACAAGCCCAGAGGCCAATATTAATCTCCCACTTTTTTTTTTTTTCCAGGGAAAATTTATAAACCCAATAAAAAAATAATAAATAGGCTTTCTATGGCCCACTATCTGAGAGAGAGAGATGGCACGCTTAGGACTGGCACACAAGCCCAAAGGCCAATATTAATCTCCCACTGATTGATTTATTGATTTTTTCAGGTAGAATTTAGAACCCAAATCAACCAAAAAAATAAATAGGCTTTCTATGGCCCACTATTTGTGAGAGAGATGGCACGCTCAGGACTGGCACACAAGCCCAGAGGCCAATATTAATCTCCCACTTTTTTTTTTTTTCCAGGGAAAATTTATAAACCCAATAAAAAAAATAATAAATAGGCTTTCTATGGCCCACTATCTGAGAGAGAGAGATGGCACGCTTAGGACTGGCACACAAGCCCAAAGGCCAATATTAATCTCCCACTGATTGATTTATTGATTTTTTCAGGTAGATTTTGGAACCCAAATCAAGCAAAAAAATTAATAGGCTTTCTATGGCCCACAATTGGAGAGAGAGAGATGGCACACCCAGGAGTCAAGACTGGCACACAAGCAGAAAGGGCAATATTAATCTCCCACTGATTTGATTTTTTTTTTTTTTTTTCAGAGAGACTTTAGAAAAAAAAAAAATGAATTTTTCAGGAAGAATTTAGAAAAAAAATAAAATAAAATGATTTTTCAGGGAGAATTTAGAAAACAAATGAAAAAAAATAGGCTTTGTAGGGCCCACTGAGTGAGAGAGGACGCACACAGGAGTCAGGAGTGGCACACAAGCCCAGAGGCCAATATTTATCTCCCACTGATTGATTTAGTGATTTTTTCAGGTAGATTTTGGAACCCAAATCAAGCAAAAAAATTAATAGGCTTTCTATGGCCCACAATTGGAGAGAGAGAGATGGCACACCCAGGAGTCAAGACTGGCACACAAGCAGAAAGAGCAATATTATTCTCCCACTGATTTGTTTTTTGTTTTTTTTTTCAGGGAGACTTTAGAAAAAAAAAATAAAAAAAAAATGATTTTTTTCAGGAATAATTTAGAAACCAAATAAAATAAAATGATTTTTTCAGGGAGAATTTAGAAAACAAATAAAACAAAAAATAGGCTTTGTAGGGCCCACTGAGTGAGAGAGGACGCACACAGGAGTCCAGTAGCACACAAGCCCAGAGGCCAATATTTATCTCCCACTGATTGATTTAGTGATTTTTTCAGGTAGATTTTGGAACCCAAATCAAGCAAAAAAATTAATAGGCTTTCTATGGCCCACAATTGGAGAGAGAGAGATGGCACACCCAGGAGTCAAGACTGGCACACAAGCAGAAAGGGCAATATTAATCTCCCACTGTTTTGTTTTTTTTTGTTTTTTTCAGGGAGACTTTAGAAAAAAAAAAAAAAATGATTTTTTCAGGAATAATTTAGAAACCAAATAAAATAAAATGATTTTTTCAGGGAGAATTTAGAAAACAAATAAAACAAAAAATAGGCTTTCTAGGGCCCACTGAGTGAGAGAGGACGCACACAGGAGTCAGGAGTGGCACACAAGCCCAGAGGCCAATATTTATCTCCCACTTGATTGATTTATTGATTTTTTCAGGTAGAATTTAGAACCCAAATCAACCAACAAAATAAATAGGCTTTCTATGGCCCACTATTTGTGAGAGAGATGGCACGCTCAGGACTGGCACACAAGCCCAGAGGCCAATATTAATCTCCCAATTTTTTTTTTTTTTCCAGGGAAAATTTATAAACCCAATAAAAAAAATAATAAATAGGCTTTCTATGGCCCACTATCTGAGAGAGAGAGATGGCACGCTTAGGACTGGCACACAAGCCCAAAGGCCAATATTAATCTCCCACTGATTGATTTATTGATTTTTTCAGGTAGATTTTGAAACCCAAATCAAGCAAAAAAATAAATAGGCTTTCTATGGCCCACTGAGAGATGGCACACACAGGAGTAAGGAGTGGCACACAAGCCCTGAGGCCAATATTTTTCTCCCACTGATTGATGTAGTGATTTTTTCAGGTAGATTTTAGAACCCAAATCAAGCAAAAAAATAAATAGGCTTTCTATGGCCCACTGAGTGAGAGATGACACAGACAGGGATGGCACTCTAGCAGAAATGCCAATCTTAATCTCCCACAAAAAAAAAAAAAGGAACTGTCCTTCAATTACTATCTCCCTGCAGTAATCTCAGCCAGGTATGGCAGGCAGCAATAAGGAGTGGGCTGATGCACAAATTAAATAAAAAGTGTGTACAAACAAACAAGATAGCTGTGCAGAAAGGAAGGAACAAGAGGATTTGTGCTTTGAAAAAAGCAGTTGGTTTGCACAGCGGCGTACACACAGCAATGCAGCTATCAGGGAGCCTTCTAGGGCAGCCCAATGAGCTACAGCGCTGAGGGGAAAAAAAAAAAAATGTAGCTTCCACTGTCCCTGCACACCGAAGGTGGTGTTGGGCAGTGGAAATCGCTACAGCACAAGCGGTTTGGTGGTTAATGGACCCTGCCTAACGCTATCCCTGCTTCTGACAAAGCAGCAGCAACCTCTCCCTATGCTCAGATCAGCAGCAGTAACATGGCGGTCGGCGGGAACGCCCCTTTATAGCCCCTGTGACGCCGCGGACAGCAAGCCAATCACTGCAATGCCCTTCTCTAAGATGGTGGGGACCAGGACCTATGTCATCACGCTGCCCACACTCTGCGTTTACCTTCATTGGCTGAGAAATGGCGCTTTTCGCGTCATTGAAACGCGACTTTGGCGCGAAAGTCGCGTACCGCATGGCCGACCCCGCACAGGGGTCGGATCGGGTTTCATGAAACCCGACTTTGTCAAAAGTCGGCGACTTTTGAAAATGTTCGACCCGTTTCGCTCAACCCTACGTTCGGGTTCTTTGATACTCCGTATTTTCTTTGTAGGATTTATTATACATACTACATACATACTACATACATACAAACATACATACTACATACATTCTACATATATACTACATATATACATTACATGCATACTACATACATACTACATACATGCTACATACATACTATATACAATACATTCATACATTACATACAATACATACAGACATACAGTACATATAACATAGAGTACATACCGTATATACTCGAGTATAAGCCGAGATTTTCAGCCCAAATTTTTGGGCTGAAAGTGCCCCTCTCGGCTTATACTCGAGTCACGGTGGGCGGCAGGGTCGGCGGGTGAGGGGGAGAGGGCGCTGAGGCATACTTACGTAGTCCTGGCACTCCTGACGCTGCCCCTGCCTGTCACACTGTCCTCGGGTGCCGCAGCTCTTCCTGTCAGCGGTCTCGTGGGACCGTTCATTAGTGAAATGAATATGGACTCCACTCCCATAGGGGCGGAGCCACATATTCATTCCTCTGAGCGGTGCCAGTGACCGCTGACAGGAAGAGCTGCGGCACCCGAGGACAGTGTGACAAGCAGGGGCAGCGTCAGGAGCGCCAGGACTAGGTAAGTATTTTATATTCACCTGTCCGCGTTCCACACGCCGGGCGTCGCTCCATCTTCCCGGCGCCGCTCTGTCTTCCCGGCGTCTCTCCTGTTATGAAAGGTAATTCAGTACCACAATGGACATAGTGGTCAGCGCACATACAGTGACCTGGCAATAACCCAAAAAAAAACAAGAACGAGCTCTGAGACGTGGGAACTCTGTTGACCGCAATTCCTAATCCTCTCCAACCACACTAAAGGCAGCCATGGATTGTGCCTAACGCTCCCTATGCAACTCGGCACGGCCGGAGAAACTAGCTAGCCTGAAGATAGAAAATAAGCCTACCTTGCCTCAGAGAAATACCCCAAAGGAAAAGGCAGCCCCCACATATAATGACTGTGAGTTAAGATGAAAAGACAAAGGTAGAGATGAAATAGATTTAGCAAAGTGAGGCCCAACTTTCTGAACAGAGCGAGGATAGGAAAGGTAACTTTGCGGTCAACACAAAACCCTACAAAAACCACGCAAAGGGGGCAAAAAGACCCTCCGTACCGAACTAACGGCACGGAGGTACACCCTCTGCGTCCCAGAGCTTCCAGCAAGCAGAAAAAAACAAATTGACAAGCTGGACAGAAAAAAACAGCAAACAAATAGCAAAGAGGAACTTAGCTATGCAGAGCAGCAGGCCACAGGAACGATCCAGGAGGAAACAGGTCCAATACTAGAACATTGACTGGAGGCCAGGATCAAAGCACCAGGTGGAGTCAAATAGAGCAGCACCTAACGACTTCACCACATCACCTGAGGAAGGAAACTCAGAAGCCGCAGTACCACTTTCCTCCACCAACGGAAGCTCACAGAGAGAAACAGCCGAAGTACCACTTGTGACCACAGGAGGGAGCTCTGCCACAGAATTCACAACAGTACCCCCCCTTGAGGAGGGGTCACCGAACCCTCACCAGAGCTCCCAGGACGACCAGGATGAGCCATATGAAAGGCACGAACAAGATCGGGAGCATGGACATCAGAGGCAAAGACCCAGGAATTATCTTCCTGAGCATAACCCTTCCACTTAACCAGATACTGGAGTTTCCGCCTTGAAACACGAGAATCCAAAATCTTCTCCACAATATACTCCAACTCCCCCTCCACCAAAACCGGGGCAGGAGGATCAACAGATGGAACCATAGGTGCCACGTATCACCGCAACAATGACCTATGGAATACGTTATGTATGGAAAAAGAATCTGGAAGGGTCAGACGAAAAGACACAGGATTAAGAACCTCAGAAATCCTATACGGACCAATAAAACGAGGTTTAAACTTAGGAGAGGAAACCTTCATAGGAATATGACGAGAAGATAACCAAACCAAGTCCCCAACCCCAAGTCGGGGACCCACACAGCGTCTGCGATTAGCGAAACGTTGAGCCTTCTCCTGGGACAAAGTCAAATTGTCCACTACATGAGTCCAAATCTGCTGCAACCTGTCCACCACAGTATCCACACCAGGACAGTCCGAAGACTCAACCTGCCCTGAAGAGAAACGAGGATGGAACCCAGAGTTGCAGAAAAACGGTGAAACCAAGGTAGCCGAGCTGGCCCGATTATTAAGGGCGAACTCAGCCAAAGGCAAAAAGGACACCCAGTCATCCTGATCAGCAGAAACAAAGCATCTCAGATATGTTTCCAAGGTCTGATTGGTTCGTTCGGTCTGGCCATTAGTCTGAGGATGGAAAGCCGAGGAAAAAGACAAGTCAATGCCCATCCTACCACAAAAGGCTCGCCAAAACCTCGAAACAAACTGGGAACCTCTGTCAGAAACGATATTCTCTGGAATGCCATGTAAACGAACCACATGCTGGAAAAACAATGGCACCAAATCAGAGGAGGAAGGCAATTTAGACAAGGGTACCAAATGGACCATCTTAGAGAAGCGATCACAGACCACCCAAATGACTGACATCTTTTTAGAGACGGGAAGATCTGAAATAAAATCCATAGAGATATGTGTCCAAGGCCTTTTCGGGACCGGCAAGGGCAAAAGCAACCCACTGGCACGAGAACAGCAGGGCTTAGCCCGAGCACAAATCCCACAGGACTGCACAAAAGTACGCACATCCCGCGACAGAGATGGCCACCAAAAGGATCTAGCCACTAACTCTCTGGTACCAAAGATTCCAGGATGACCAGCCAACACCGAACAATGAACCTCAGAGATAACTTTATTCGTCCACCTATCAGGGACAAACAGTTTTTCCGCTGGGCAACGATCAGGTTTATTAGCCTGAAATTTTTGCAGCACCCGCCGCAAATCAGGGGAGATGGCAGACACAATAACTCCCTCTTTGAGGATACCCGCCGGCTCAGATACACCCGGAGAGTCGGGCACAAAACTCCTAGACAGAGCATCCGCCTTCACATTTTTAGAGCCCGGAAGGTATGAAATCACAAAGTCAAAACGGACAAAAAACAACGACCAATGAGCTTGTCTAGGATTCAACCGCTTGGCGGACTCGAGATAAGTCAAGTTCTTATGGTCAGTCAAGACCACCACGCGATGCTTAGCTCCTTCAAGCCAATGACGCCACTCCTCGAATGCCCACTTGATGGCCAGCAACTCTCGATTGCCCACATCATAATTTCGCTCAGCAGGCGAAAACTTCCTGGAAAAGAAGGCGCATGGTTTCATCACCGAGCAATCAGAACTTCTCTGTGACAAAACAGCCCCTGCTCCAATCTCAGAAGCATCAACCTCGACCTGGAACGGAAGCGAAACATCTGGTTGACACAACACAGGGGCAGAAGAAAAACGACGCTTCAACTCTTGAAAAGCTTCCACCACAGCAGAAGACCAATTGACCAAATCAGCACCTTTCTTGGTCAAATCGGTCAATGGTTTAGCAATACTAGAAAAATGCAGATGAAGTGACGATAAAAATTAGCAAAGCCCAGGAACTTTTGCAGACTTTTCAGAGATGTCGGCTGAGTCCAATTATGGATGGCTTGGACCTTAACAGGGTCCATCTCGATAGTAGAAGGGGAAAAGATGAACCCCAAAAATGAAACCTTCTGAACACCAAAGAGACACTTTGATCCCTTCACAAACAAAGAATTAGCACGCAGAACCTGAAACACCGTTCTGACCTGCTTCACATGAGACTCCCAATCATCCGAGAAGATCAAAATGTCATCTAAGTACACAATCAGGAATTTATCCAGGTACTCTCGGAAGATGTCATGCATAAAGGACTGAAACACTGATGGAGCATTGGCAAGTCCGAATGGCATTACTAGATACTCAAAATGGCCCTCGGGCGTATTAAATGCAGTTTTCCACTCATCGCCTCGCTTAATACGCACAAGATTATACGCACCACGAAGATCCATCTTGGTGAACCAACTAGCCCCCTTAATCCGAGCAAACAAATCAGATAACAATGGCAAGGGGTACTGAAATTTAACCGTGATCTTATTTAGAAGGCGGTAATCTATACAAGGTCTCAGTGAACCATCCTTCTTGGCTACAAAAAAGAACCCTGCTCCTAATGGCGACGATGACGGGCGAATATGCCCCTTCTCCAAAGACTCCTTCACATAACTCCGCATAGCGGCGTGCTCAGGCACAGATAAATTAAACAGTCGACCTTTTGGGAATTTACTACCAGGAATCAAATCGATAGCACAATCACAATCCCTATGCGGAGGTAGGGTATCGGACTTGGGCTCATCAAATACATCCCGGTAATCAGACAAGAACTCAGGAACCTCAGAAGGGGTGGATGACGAAATAGTCAGAAATGGGACATCACCATGTACCCCCTGACAACCCCAGCTGGACACAGACATGGATTTCCAATCTAATACTGGATTATGGACTTGTAGCCATGGCAACCCCAACACGACCACATCATGCAGATTATGCAACACCAGAAAGCGAATAACCTCCTGATGTGCAGGAGCCATGCACATGGTCAGCTGGGTCCAGTACTGAGGCTTATTCTTGGCCAAAGGCGTAGCATCAATTCCTCTCAATGGAATAGGACACTGCAAGGGCTCCAAGAAAGGGTACGTTCACATTTGCAGTTTGCGCCGCAGCGTCGCCGCCGCAACAAAACGCATGCGTCGTGCGGCCCTATCTTTAACATTGGGGCCGCATGTGCATGCGTTGTGTTGCGTTTTGTTGCGTTTTACGCCGCATGCGGCGTTAGGGCGCACCTGCCTGGGCGCGTCAAACGCAACATGTTGCATTTTTCGGGCGGCGCCGACCTTTTCAAAAACGCATGCGTTGTGCGGCCCTATCTTTTAACATTGGCGCCGCATGGGCCGCATGTGCATGCGTTTTGCTGCGTTTTTGTTTGCGTTGTGCGTTGCGGCGACGACGCTGCGGCGCACAACGCAAATGTGAACTTAGACAAAAACCCACTACGCCTAGCATACTCCAAGTCCATCAAATTCAGAGCAGCGCCTGAGTCCACAAATGCCATGACAGAATACGATGACAAAGAGCAGATCAAGGTAACAGACAGAAGAAATTTTGACTGTACCGTACCAATGATGGCAGACCTAGCGAACCGCTTAGTGCGCTTAGGACAATCAGAGATAGCATGAGTGGAATCACCACAGTAGAAACACAGCCCATTCTGACGTCTGTGTTCTTGCCGTTCAACTCTGGTCAAAGTCCTATCGCACTGCATAGGCTCAGGTTTAAGCTCAGGTAATACCGCCAAATGGTGCACAGATTTACGCTCGCGCACGCGTCGACCGATCTGAATGGCCAAAGACATAGACTCATTCAGACCAGCAGGCATAGGAAATCCCACCATGACATCCTTAAGGGCTTCAGAGAGACCTTTTCTGAAAATAGCTGCGAGCGCACCTTCATTCCACTGAGTGAGTACGGACCACTTTCTAAATTTCTGACAATATACCTCTATTTCATCCTGACCCTGACACAGAGCCAGCAAATTCTTCTCTGCCTGATCCACAGAATTAGGCTCATCGTACAGCAATCCGAGCGCCAGAAAAAATGCATCGATATTACTTAATGCAGGATCTCCTGACGCAAGAGAAAATGCCCAGTCCTGAGGGTCGCCACGCAAAAAAGAAATAACGATCCTAACTTGTTGAACTGGGTCACCAGAGGAGCGAGGTTTCAAAGCCAGAAATAGTTTACAATTATTTTTGAAACTCGGAAATTTAGTTCTATCTCCAAAAAAAAAACAGGAATAGGAATTCTCGGTTCTAACATAGAATTCTGAACCACAAAGTCTTGAATACTTTGTACTCTTGCCGTGAGCTGATCCACACATGAAGACAGACCTTTAATGTCCATTGCTACACCTGTGTCCTGAACCACCCAAATGTCTAGGGGAAAAAAAAGGCAAAACACAGTGCCAAGAAAAAAAAAATGGTCTCAGAACTTCTTTTTTCCCTCTATTGGGAATCATTAGTACTTTGGGCCTCCAGTACTGTTATGAAAGGTAATTCAGTACCACAATGGACATAGAGGTCAGCGCACATACAGTGACCTGGCAATAACCCAAAAAAAAACAAGAACGAGCTCTGAGACGTGGGAACTCTGTTGACCGCAATTCCTAATCCTCTCCAACCACACTAAAGGCAGCCGTGGATTGCGCCTAACGCTCCCTATGCAACTCGGCACGGCCTGAGAAACTAGCTAGCCTGAAGATAGAAAATAAGCCTACCTTGCCTCAGAGAAATACCCCAAAGGAAAAGGCAGCCCCCCACATATAATGACTGTGAGTTAAGATGAAAAGACAAACGTAGAGATGAAATAGATTTAGCAAAGTGAGGCCCAACTTTCTGAACAGAGCGAGGATAGGAAAGGTAACTTTGCGGTCAACACAAAACCCTACAAAAACTACGCAAAGGGGGCAAAAAGACACTCCGTACCGAACTAACGGCACGGAGGTACACCCTCTGCGTCCCAGAGCTTCCAGAAAGCAGAAAAATACAAATTGACAAGCTGGACAGAATAAAACAGCACACAAATAGCAAAGAGGAACTTAGCTATGCAGAGCAGCAGGCCACAGGAACGATCCAGGAGGAAACAGGTCCAATACTAGAACATTGACTGGAGGGCAGGATCAAAGCACCAGGTGGAGTCAAATAGAGCAGGACCTAACGACTACACCACATCACCTGAGGAAGGAAACTCAGAAGCCGCAGTACCACTTTCCTCCACCAACGGAAGCTCACAGAGAGAACCAGCCAAAGTACCACTTGTGACCACAGGAGGGAGCTCTGCCACAGAATTCACAACACTCTCCGCTCTGACTGTGCAGGTCAGAGGGCGCGATGATGCATATAGTGTGTGCGTCGCCCTCTGCCTGATCAGTCAGTGCGGAGAGACGCCGGGACCGGACGCTGGGAGCTGCAAGCAAGAGAGGTGAGTGTTTTTTCGCCAGACAGAAAAAACGTTCCTCCGTATGTGTTTTCTGTCCGGCGGAAACCGCTTTATTGATGGATCCAGCAAAAAACGGATGAAGCGTGTGGCCATCAGGCGCAATCCGGCGCTAATACAACTCTATGAGAAAAAAACTAAAAATGACAAGTGATGGTGAGTATATACTCTATGTTATATGTACTGTATGTCTGTATGTATGTATTGTATGTAATCTATGAATGTATTGCATGTAGCATGTATGTAGTATATATGTATGTAGTATATATGTTGTATGTATGTAGTATGTATGTATGTAGCATGTATGTATATATGTATGGAATATGTATGTACTGTATGTATGTAGTATGTATGTAGTATGTATGTATGCATGTAGTATGTATGTAGTATGTTGTATGTATGTAGTATGTATGTATGTAGCATGTATATATATATATATATGTATGGAGTATGTATGTACTGTATGTATGTAGTATGTATGTATGCATGTAGTATGTATGTAGTATGTTGTATGTATGTAGTATGTATGTATGTTGTATGTATGTAGTATGCATGTATGTAGTATATATGTTGTATGTATGTAGTATATATGTAGTATGTATGTAGTATGTATGTATGTATGTAGTATGTATGTTGTATGTGTGTAGTATGTATGTAAGTTGTATGTATGTTGTATGGATGTATGTAGTATTTTGTATGTATGTTGTATGTGGTATGTAGTATGCTGTATGTATGTATATATGTAGTATGTATGTATGTAGTATGTTTCATGTATGTAGTATTTATGTTTTGTTTTTGTTTTTTACATTCAACACATTAGCCGGATGATGGGACTACTACTGTCCCATCATTGGCTAATGTGTCAATCACTGCCTCGTACTCCACGATGCCTGCACACCCGCACAGACCCCAGAGAGGCCCGTACAGATCCCCAGCAGGCCGCACAGACCCCAGAAAGGCCCATACAGACCCCCGGCAGGCCGCACAGACCCCCGGCAGGCCGCAGAGACCCCCCGAGATGCCCATACAGATCCACAGCAGGCCACACAGACCCCCGGCAGGCCGCACAGACCCACATGAGGCCCGTACATACCCCTGTCAGGCCCGCACAGACCCCCGGCAGGCCCGCACAGACCCAACACGGTCCCACACAGTCATGCAGTCTCCGCCCACGCACCGCCCACACTCTTCCCCCCTCCGGAACAGGATGTCAAGGACAGAAAGGGCTTATTTTAATTCCGATATTTGTGTCCCATTGCATTGGTATCGGGTATTGGTATCGGCCGATCCAATCCGATACCGATATTTCCGAATATCGGAAGGTATCGCTGAACACTAGATGTGAGACTATTCGCTGGTTTGGCCGAGGAGGGTCGACATAATATTGGGGAAGGTCCTTATTCAGAACTTAAACCAAGAAGTAAAAAGATGCCTGCAATTGGAAATTATAGTAGTATTGACATATTTCTTAGTCTGGTTACAAAAGAAATTAAAAAAATTACTCTCCCTGGAAAAGGATCTGGATATTATAATCAAGCTGACTGATAAGGGGGGCAACGTGGTGGTACTTGATAAAAAAAACAATATCTAATGATGTGTAAGAACATCCAATCGGACTCAACGACCTATGAGATCCTTAAAAAATACCCCACATTGCCCTACCAAACAGAACTGAGAGAATTATTGACAGAAGCTTTGGGGGGCAGTCTTATATCCAAGGACAAGTTCGACTTTATGTACCCCAAATATCCTACACTAGCAACTTTCCACTCCCTACCTAAAATCCATGTGGACGCTAATTGTGGCGGGCACAGATGCACAATTCAAATATTTACCTTGACCAAATTCTGCGCCCATTTGTACACTCCTTACCATCATACACCAGAGACACCTCCGACTTATTGACTAAACTTGATGGTATCCACCTTGACTTAGGCACTATCTTGGCATCAATAGATGTGGAAACTCTTTACAGTAGAATACCACATAATAAAGGTATTGAAGCCGTTGAATACTATTTGAGAGTAAGGGGAAATCATTGTTTCCGGCATAATGATTTATTGCTTAAACTGCTTCGATATCTGCTGACTCATAACTTCTTCAGTGGTGAATTCTTCCACCAACTCAGGGGCACAGCAATAGGGACTCTGTGTGCCCCACTTATGCTAATCTGCTCCTAGTCTGGTGGTAGGAAACGGTGGTGTTTAGGGATGAGGATGTTACCTGGTGCCCCCGCATTGTTTTTTTGGTTAATCGATGACATCCTCGTACTCTGGTCAGGAGATGGTGACTCATTTAGATAATTTGTGGACCACCTGAACGTAAACAACCCGGGCCTAAGGTTTACCTCTGAAGTGGGGGGAGACAGTATTCCTTTTTTGGATGTACTCCTCTGGAAGGGTGACCAGGGCACATTAAATAGTACTATTTACAGCAAGAAGACAGCTACCAATAGCCTCATCATGTGGGAGAGTTATCATCCTACAAACCTTAAAAGAGGTATACCCAAGGGACAGTTCTTTAGACTTCACAGGAACTGTTCCTCACTGAGAGATTTTGAACAACAAGCTAACACTATGAAGCAACGCTTCATAGAAAGGGGTTATCCCGAACAGGTTGTGGAAAAGGGATATGTAACAGCACGGAATTCAAATCGTATGCAACTACTCACTCCAAAACCAAAAAGAGAAACGGGAGGAGAAACTAGATTAATTAGAACATATGATGATCAGAACAATAAAGTGATGGGTATCCTGAAACGGTATTGGGGTGTCCTGAGAGCAGATCCCGATATAGCCGAATGTATCCCTAAACTCCCTTCAGTAGCATATAGGAGGGGGAAATCCATACGCGATTATGTGGTCCACAGTCACCATAACCCCTCAAAAACAAGAGGCACAAGGTTGGAACACAGAAGTGTGGGCACTTTTAAATGTAGAAGCTGCAATACGTGCAAATTGATTAATCAATCAAAAACATTCTGCAGTGTTGCTACAGTCCCCCAATCTGTCAGGCTTGGCGATTGGGATCGTAAAATACTCCAGTGTGAAGTAGGTGGATCTTCCTCTTGGAATCCATGTCCCCTCTTGGATTAAATCAACAACTTAACTTCACGAGTTTTATCTAAATTGTTTGTATTCAGGATAAAGTTTAAATGACAGGTAATTACTGGTTTATTGTATAGGTCTTCCAGAAGACCACAAGACAGTTTCCACTGATAAGTGGAAACAATATTAGTAAAGGTTCTTTCAGAGTTTAACCCCACTGATCTATTGGTGGTAAAGGGAACCTGTCACCCCCAAAATGGAAGTTGAGCTAAGCCCACCAGAATCAGGGGCTTATCTACAGCATTCCGGATATCCTGAAAGATGAGAAAAAGAGGTTAGATTATACTCACCCAGGGGCGTTTCCGCTGCGGTCCGGTCCGATGGGTGTCACGGTCCGGTCTGGGGCCTCCCATCTTCATAGGATGACGTCCTCTTCCTTTCTTCACGCTGTGGCTCCGACGCAAGCGTACTCTGTCTGCCCTGTTGATGCTGTGGATAAGCGCCTGATGGCGGTGGGCTTAGCTCAACTTCCATTTTGGGGGTGACAGGTTCCCTTTAGTAGATTTTATTATAAATGGAATGTATCCCTGCATTGGAGGGCTATGCTGGTATGTCGCTGTTTTAAGCCTGCTGCTCAACATAATTTCCAATTACACTAATTATCTAAATATGAGCTGGTGTGATCTGGAAATGTGAGACAGAGTCCTCTGTGTTGTTGGCATTGTTGTTTTCAACAGCAGGCTGGTTATTAAATGCTGCCTTTTAAACATATTTACTCAAATCCGGTAAAGATATAGTGCTTGGAACGCAATTTGCGGTCCACCAACCGGATATGCTGGAATCCAGCGTCTTGTATGATGGAACGCAGGACGTCTGTTCGGCATCGCCTCTAAACCTGTGGTCAGTAGGGTCTAGTGAGTGGAACGCGCTTCACTCACCGGAAGTATGATGGCGCCATGAGTAACGATGCGTCATTTCTCGTTGGATGAATGTTGTTCATGGCAGCAAGAGGAAAAAAAAGCAGTGTATGGTAAGACATGTGTAGCCCTTCGTTGCAAGCAGTCACGACGAGACGCATTTTACAGCTGACTCGTACTGGGAGAAGCCCTGTTCCTTCCCCTGATGAACCCTGGTTTACTGTCCTGGGGGAAAACGTGTCAGGTGGGTGACAAACTGGATGAGTACATCCTTATTTCTCTTTGACCACTGTGAAGATATGATTATTAATGATTATTTCTCTGCATCAGTATTATAAGAACTACGAGGTTTATGCATTAAGGGAATAGAATCACTGCACCCCGAAAATGCAGATATGCTATTTTTTCTTGCTCCCTCTATCCTCGCTTGTGTATTACTAGTTAAGACGTTAATAAAAGGTTAACAAAAGGAGGAGCATTATTGAAACTATAACAGCTATTGCAATTTTAAGATTTATCCCTGTCTCTGATATGATACACAATTGCACTCCTAGTATATAAGGTATTATGGTCCAAAAACTATTAACCCCTCAAACAACGTGGGATTTACCCAAAAAGACTGCTGCAGTTTTTACCTGGCACTTTGTAAGCACATTTGCACTTTAGGTAAGATTTGGTGTTGGTGGTGGTTTCTTTGTTAAGTTCCCTTTAGGGTCTCAAGGGAGAGCCGTCGGTGAGCGGGGACGCCATGTCGAACTTAGGGTGCTAAACTCCGCTGTAAGGTAGGGTGAGCAAGGGAGAGATCACCTACTCACCATATTAGCCTTTATCCTTTTTTTAGTATTGTTTATATTGATAAGATATACTGTTTTGGCTGTTATTGTCTCCTGACCCTATATCAAGGGTGATTTTGCCCAGGAATATTAAAAATTACATTTTAGAGGTATTTTTGTTTTTCTTTTGGTTTATACCTAATTTATACTCCGGTATTTATCATTTTTGGTACAAATATAGCTAGTTTTCTAGCCTGCAATAGCAGAGATCAACCTTGGCCCACAACAGGATCCATCTACTACTTCACCTGGGTTTGATTCCCACTAAGACACATACTACTAATTCACTCTTACAAATGATCTAGGCATTGCTTGCCAAAAGCAGTGGTACTGTTTATTCCCAAAAGCTCCCTTACTCTTGGCCTTTCTCTTCACACAATCTTATACTGTATGATGATACTGGACCTTCAGTTGACCACTTCTTTAATTGCAGCCTCCCATCTACACTACTTCGATACAGATAGAAAAGCTAACCCCACTGGTGACCATTCCCAGGCCTGTCTCTTGACCAGAGGCTAAGCATGCTGATTGTTTGATAATTGCCTCCAAAACTACCCCTCTTATAGACTCATAGGCGTATAGGCAGAATGCATGAGTGTCAACAAGCTCCATCCTTTGCTAGCTCCCTGGATCTTGCTTGTCCTCTCTATCTCTCGTGTCACCCAGAAGACCTTTGTTACTGTTACCACTCATGTAATGACAACCATGTGCACCACAACCTGCCAACCATCTGGTCTGCAATAAAGCATTGTATGGTTGTACATCACATATATACACGGCATAACCAATAAACATCTAAGTAGTCTTGTTAAAGAAACTGCAATTATTAATAGATATATAGACAGTCTATAGGATGCGAATGGGCATCCACACAATTCACTCTCCTTATACAGTCAGACAACGCCCGTAATACTTGACTTTATGTTCTGATGTATGTTTTGTAATGGTATGGTATGTTCCAGGAGGTACAGCCAAGAGCTTGTTAGCTTGGGTACATCAACGCCTTTCATGGTAACTGCTGGCTACTCTCCCAGGCAAAATTACATTACATAATAATAATAATAATTCTGATCTAAGCCTTTTATTATGTGACCGATCTGTGACCCGCAGCTTCACAATACTAGATTTGTGCTTATGACTAAGTCCGTACCAATAGAAATACATGATGTTGTGTTCTTACCATTATTCAGACATGAACACTTCACGGTCCTCAAAACAAAATGTGCCCCATTCTCTATGGATAAAAATGATCTGCACAGTAAATATTATGAAAAGAGCTTAGATTATTAATTGGATCCATTACATTATGTAATGCATAAAACTCTTGGCCCAGACATTGTCTACTGGCTTACATGGTTTGGCACAAGTATCTGGAATTAAAACAGTGTTTGCAAATCTCTGTAGAGATGTGAGTGCTTTGTAAATTATGTAAAAAGCAAAGTGACCTTGTAAATTCATGACTTCACATTTTGTAATAATTCTGAGTGGCTTCATTATGGTCCAGTGCTGCATTCACTATTCTCAAGTCTCCAGAGCTGGTATGTCATCTTCACCAGGCATTGGCAGTAGGTACTGGTGTAAGAAAAATAACTATTCCGTTGACTTACTGGTAGTGTTGAGCATTCCGATACCGCAAGTATCGGGTATCGGCCGATACTTGCGGTATCGGAATTCCGATACAAAGATCCGATACTTTTGTGGTATCGGGTATCAGTATCGGATCCATAGTGAGGTGTAAAATAAAAATTAAAATAAAAAATATTGATATATTCACCTTTCCGGCGGCCCCTGGACATCACCGCGGGTAACCGGCAGGCTTCTTTGTTTAAAATGAGCGCGTTTAGGACCTGAGGAATGACGTCGCGGCTTCTGATTGGTTGCGTGGCGGTCACATGGGCGGCACGCGACCAATCAGAAGCCGCGACGTCATTCCTCAGGTCCTAAACGCGCGCATTTTAAACAAAGAAGCCTGCCGGTTACCCGCGGTGATGTCCAGGGTCCGCCGGAGAGGTGAATATATCAATATTTTTATTTTAATTCTTTATTTTACACATTAATATGGATCCCAGGGCCTGAAGGAGAGTTTCCTCTCCTTCAGACCCTGGGAACCATCAGCATACCTTCCGATACTTGGTGTCCCATTGACTTGTATTGGTATCGGATATCGATATCGGCGATATCCGATACTTTTCGGGTATCGGCCGATACTATCCGATACCGATACTTTCAAGTATCGGACGGTATCGCTCAACACTACTTATTGGAGCTCATTTAACCCCTTAGTGACGGAGCCAAATGTTTGAAATCTGACCAGTGTCACTTTATGTGATAATAACTCTGCAACGCTTCAACAAATCCCAGTGATTTTGAGATTTTTTTTTCGTGACACATTATACTTTATGATAATGGTAAATTTAGGTCAATATGTTTTGTGTTTAATTATAAAAAATATCAAACATTTGAGAAAAATGTAAAAAAAATTTGCAATTTTCTAAATTTGAATGATTATCCCTTTTATCCAGATGGCCATACCACAGCCAGCCATTAATAAATAACATTTCCCACATGTCTGCTTTACATCAGCACCATTTGTAAAATGTTATTTTATTTTGTTAGCATTTTAGAAGGTTTAAAAATGTAGCACAAATTTTTCATTTTTTCAAGGAAATTTACCCAAAAAATTTTTTCTTATCCATGTTTGAAGTGACTTTAGGGGTCTCATATATTGGGAAACCCCCAAACATGATACCATTTTAAAAACAGCACCCCCTGACATATTGAAAACTGCAGTCAAGTAGTTTATTATCCTTTCAGGTGATTTACAAGAATTAATGCAAAGTGGCATGACAAAAATGAAAATGTGTATTTTTACCACCTAAATGCCTCTAACTTCTGAACAGATTACTACAGCCATCAGACTCTAAGGCCGTTATTTGGTGATGAATTGCCATGGCAAACATCAGGACCACAAAATAATGATCTGAGGGCACCAATTTGGATAAAGAGGAAGCCCTCACACTCTGTTAACCATTTATAATGATGTAGTCACTATTGACAGCAGCATCTAAGGGGTTAAATAGAGTTGGACGGTGCAAACACTGATCTGGCTGATGCAGCAAGTTGTCAGCTATAGTGCACAGCCGACAGATGCTGGATTGTTACCTGTATGGGGATATTATTCTCTTATATCTCAGCCTAACACTTTCCTGTCTTGGCTAATTTTTATTTTTACTTGTTCATTCTTTTCTCCTCTTTTTCATGATCTATATATTTTTTTTCTGTCCATACGGAGGCTTGTTTTTTTTTGTGGGACAAGTTGTAATTTGAATTACACCAATCATTTTTTCATGTTCTAAAAATCACAATTGAGATGAAATGGTGAAAAAAAGTAATTCCACCATAGTCTTTTGTGGATTGTTTTTTTTACAGCGTTCATTGTGCAGTAAAAATGAAATTGCAAGATGATTCAGAGTTTTGCTTTTATTTTTTTCGCTTTACTTTTTTAGCCCCCTTGAATCTTTTATCTGATCCCATACCCTCTTATTTGATTTTTTATTCTTTAATACAACTATATTGTAATATGTAGCTAAAATTACAGTCTCTTATGAAGCCCAGCCCATGGAGTCTCCTATGAAACCCAGCCCATGGAGTCTCTTATGACACCCAACCCATGGAGTCTCCTACAAAACTCAGCCCAATGAAGTCTCTTATGAACCCAGCCCATGGAGTCTCTTATGAAACCCAACCCATGGAGTCTCTTATGAAGCCCAGCCCATGGAGTCTCCTATGAAACCCAACCCATGGAGTCTCTTATGAAGCCCAGCCCATGGAGTCTCTTATGAAGCTCTGCCCATGGAGTCTCCTATGAAACCCAGCCCATGGAGTCTCTTATGAAACCCAGCCCATGGAGTCTCTTATGACACCTAACCCATGGAGTCTCCTACAAAACTCAGCCCAATGAAGTCTCTTATGAACCCAGCCCATGGAGTCTCTTATGAAACCCAACCCATGGAGTCTCTTATGAAGCCCAGCCCATGGAGTCTCCTATGAAACCCAACCCATGGAGTCTCTTATGAAGCCCAGCCCATGGAGTCTCTTATGAAGCTCTGCCCATGGAGTCTCCTATGAAACCCAGCCCATGGAGTCTCTTATGAAACCCAGCCCATGGAGTCTTCTATGAAACCCAGCCCATGGAGTCTCCTATGAAACCCAGCCCATGGAGTCTCCTATGAAAGACAGCCCATGGAGTTTCTTATGAAGCCCAGCCCATGGAGTCTCCTATGAAACCCAGCCCATGGAGTCTCTTATGACACCCAACCCATGGAGTCTCCTACAAAACTCAGCCCAATGAAGTCTCTTATGAACCCAGCCCATGGAGTCTCTTATGAAACCCAACCCATGGAGTCTCTTATGAAGCCCAGCCCATGGAGTCTCCTATGAAACCCAACCCATGGAGTCTCTTATGAAGCCCAGCCCATTGAGTCTCTTATGAAGCTCTGCCCATGGAGTCTCCTATGAAACCCAGCCCATGGAGTCTCTTATGAAACCCAGCCCATGGAGTCTTCTATGAAACCCAGCCCATGGAGTCTCCTATGAAACCCAGCCCATGGAGTCTCCTATGAAAGACAGCCCATGGAGTTTCTTATGAAGCCCAGCCCATGGAGTCTCCTATGAAACCCAGCCCATGGAGTCTCCTATGAAACCCAGCCCATGGAGTCTCCTATGAAACCTAGCCCATAGGGTATCCTATGAAACCCAGCCCAGTCTTCTATGAAGCTCAGCCACAAGAGTATCAACAAGGCAACCACAGGGGCTTTCAACAGTCCACTATGGCAGCCAATCTGTGCCAAAAAATCATATCACAGGGAAGTGTGATGGGTGGTATTTACATCCATTTACTGCTAATATCAATCCACTTCCAGAGCTAAAAGCAGCTAATCAAAGGGGGTCACAATATTTATTTTGTAACCTTACCATAAGCTTAGACAACCCCGTTAAGAATTACATAGCCTGGTGGCATCAAAAATTAGACTCTTAAAAAAACAGCATGATTATAACATCACAGGTGGGTCCAATATGGTAAGAGTACACTTTGCTTGTCAGGGCTCAGTGGACTCCATTTTAATCTCCTTACTCCACTTACTTAATCCACTTAATCTCCTTAATCTTATCAGTGAATGCCTAACTACTGTTTAAAAAAATAATTAAGCTTCAGAGCCAGAAAGTGCGGTGCCCTGGGATTATTAAATAAGGGGCCCAAAGTCATCTAAAAAATGACCGAAACTAATAAATTTCATGCATTGCAATTACTGGTGGATTATTGAAAACATGGAAGGGATACGTTTCGATGACCTACTGGAAACCAAGCTGCCCATTATACTTTTCTTGCTAAAGATTCCTGTCTGTATGAGATCTAAGCATCATTCCAGGCACTGGGCAGCTACAAGAATTTAATGTACCCACATTAACTTGAATTAAGCTGTACCCTAAGTTTCTAAAGGTCCAATGGATCACAGATAGATCAGGCAACTTTGTAACATAAAGTTTAAGATGACTGTACAGTTGGTCCAATGATTTGAAGTATTTATTCTCAAGAAATCCTTTTCCATTTTTTTTTAGTATTTCTGACAATATTACCATAGTCATTAAATGCTCTTGAAAACAAGTGTTAATCGTGAATCTGTAGACTCAAACTAAAAGCATCAAAAACCTTACCGTGGTTGGAGTTCAAACTATTACACCTAGATCCATAATATGCATGCACAAATTATAGTCATCTGAATGAGTGCTTAATGTTACAAGTCCAACCTTCACTCTGTATGCCTATTTTCTCTTAACTCAGGGATAGCATTTTCCAATGGAGAGAAGTGGAAGGAGCTCAGGCGTTTTGCATTGGTCACGCTTCGAAATTTTGGAATGGGAAAGAGGAGTTTAGAAGAGAGAATTCAAGAGGAAGCACAATTCATGTTGGAAGAGTTCAGGAACACAAAGCGTAAGGGCCAGGAAATTCAGAAATGTTACATGTTCTTTTATAAATTTTGTATACTGACTCTTTTCCAAAAAGTTGTAAGACTTTTTGTTTCTTTTGCAGAAGAGAATACTGAAAAAGCATTAACTACAATTGATTTCCAAGCTGTTTTCTTAATAAAAACTGGTCTTTATTAACTTTGTTTACTCTGTAGAAAAAGCCTTTGATCCAACTTTCTTCTTGAGTCGAGCTTCTTCCAATGTCATCTGCTCAATCGTCTTCGGTAATCGGTTGGAATATGAAGACAAGAGGTTCCTGTCACTTCTTCAACTCATCAATGAGAATTTTCAAATCGTAAGCTCTGGTTGGGGAACGGTAAGTGGAAAAAAGTTTAATTTTGTGTTCTACTTCACCTTATCGGTGTACCTACTATGGAGGCTGAAACCATGACTGCTATGTGGTCCTTGTGAGGGTACGGGTGATAAGAGAGGCAGTGCTTAGTGTGCTACTGTCATTAAGGCCAAAGGGCATTTGAGTTTTCACTTATACATATGTCTCTTAAAATCCTAACACATTTTTGAGTCAGTTTTAGGAAAAGTATTTATGAACTGCACTCTGCTTTATTAGTAATCATCTATAGTTCATGATCATCACAAAAACTTAACATAAGAGGTCTGTAACTCATTTAAATTAAAGGGATTGAGACCTTGACAACCTATCCTTGGGAGTGGTCATCAACAGCAGATTTGTCAGTATAAAACACCAAGTACCTCCATCAATATGCTGATATCCGATGCCATCGCCTCCTCAAATACACAATACATGCACTAAGAATTCCATATAGCCATGGATTGTGTATTGACCATTCTTGGGTAGTTGAGAACGACCACTACAAAGAATAAAGATCAGTCCTGGCTCCATTCAATGTGTACTTTCAGTGGACAGAGTACCGACCTGATATTCAAGTCCTTTAATTTTACATGTGTTCCCATCTATGCCTTAAAAATTTTCAAAACATTTTATATCCATCTATTCCAAGTTGCATAAATCAAAGCCACATAGAGAAATCATGGCTTTATGGAGTAGGACTGGAAGATTGGCCAACCTGGAAGATTATAGTGAAGAAAGGTGACATTAGCAATAACCTCCTTAATTTTATTATTTAGCAGCTCCCCAAGCCCAAGAAGATAGAGTCAATTAGCAATATGATGAGTCTGAAATGGCTGTATTCTGGAAGGATTTTTATGGCCCACAAAATTATGGATTAGTGTCACACTTGCTGGTGGTGCACGGGGAGGGAAACCATGTGGGGGTGCCATCAATGATTGTTACAATTAGCATTCAAAGTGATGAGTTGACCTTCTAATTGAAGGTGATTATCTGGTCTAATCAAGACAACCCATTTCCAAATGCCACACATGCCATATATAGATGTCATAGAAGGAGGGTCTTGAGCTCTAGGTAAGAGCAGCTGTGGTAGGCTAGGTACACCCATGTATGTAGTGACCATGCATTTACATAGCGCCAAAATATTTACAGACTAGCAAAATATTCAACAATTTCAAACAAGAGGAGTGAGGCCCTAATTCCAAGAGCCTACAATCTATGAAAACTCAGGGGTGGATGACACAAGTAGTACACACAGGAGGTTCTTATCTTAATTAAGATACGGTAGAACAAGTATGGCTACATGACATGGTCATTGTCTGGTATCTTTTGTATTCATAGTTAGGAAGTGGATTTGAATGCATAGATTTTGGTGAAAATAGATGAAATGCAAGACCAGGTTCTAAGGAAAAATGTTAAGATTGCAAACTAGTAAAGAATTAGATTAGTGTATGTGATTTGTCTGCCTAAAAAAGATATGTTTTTTGGGCACGTTTAAAACTGTTGACAGTGGGATTAACTGGATTGTCTGAGGAAGTGCATTCCGGAGTATTGGTGCAGCTCGAGAGAAGTCTTGGAGTCTGGCGTAGGAGTTTACAATTATGAAGAATTTTTATCTCAGATTATTGGACACGCAGAAGAAAGTAGGGATAGGATAACAGATGAGAAAGTACTTTGTGGGAATTATCAGATTCAATTATATTTATTGGGAAACCAGTGTGGAGACTGGCACAAGGGAGGGACATTGGAAATGCAACCGCACCATTCAACGTCATATAAATGGAATTTCACCCCTGAGGAAGGAGGGTGAAGCATGCGTCAGGGCTTGGGACTCTCTTGTCAGGTGATCTATATTGTATAGGTATGTAATTACTAATTTTTCTCTTCCATTTATATGATGTTGAGTGGTGCGATTGGTTTTCCACCTGTTGTTATATGGTCCGATGCATTGAAATAGTGGGACAATGGGTGAGTGTATGTAATATACTGAAGTGGGGTTACTAGTATAAAGCTAAATCTCCCTTTCCCACTTATTCTCCCATGCATCAAATCAACTTTAACCATTTACCAGCTTTAATTTGTAATACTACTGTCTTGCAATTACATGCTTACATTTATATCTACAGCTATGTTTAACCTTTGTTATTCATAAATTTTATACTTCTCTACCATGAGATAGGTGATTCATGTGGGACGCAGTAGTCTGACGCAGTAGTGTTCCTTCAGTTTTTCTTGCATTTTATCTTCTTGATTTTGCTATACTTCAAATGTTTAATAATTTTTGAATAAACATTTGCTTTTATATTATCTGGAGGATTTTTTTATGCATTGTTTTATCCTGTGGGGTTACCCCTATGCGATTATGTTGTCTTGCTAATTATGCTGTGCATCTCCACCATACACTAATGGATTGGATTTAAGGATTCTCGTTCATATAAAACCAAGCCTTGATGATACAACAGAAAATTCACATGTATAGAAATAATAGTTGTGTGAAAGCATTAACTCTTACTTTCATCTTGAACAGTTTTATAACATGTTCCCTGGCATCATGAATCTTCTGCCAGGACCTCACCATCGCATTATCAAAAATTTAGAAAAACTTAAAAATTTTGTGCTGGAGAATGTGATAGATCATCAGAAAACATTTCAACCTGATTGTCCGCGTGATTTTATAGACTGTTTCCTTATCAAAATGCAAAAGGTAAGTAAATAGATCAGAGACTCAATAAATAGTCATCAATGAGAGACTCAATGTGCTTTTTTTCATCTTTGTCCTTTTTTTTAATAATTTCTTTGGTCTATAAATTCTTTTGGCTGGTTTTAGGAGAACGGAAACCCTACAAGTAACTTCAACACGAAGAGCCTTTTAATGACTACTCTAAACTTGTTCTTTGGAGGAACAGAAACTGTTAGCACTACTTTAAGATATGGGATCCTTATTCTGATGAAACACCCAGATATCACAGGCAAGTATCCTCTGTTGTATAATAAGTTTACTATTGTCGGAAAACTCTGCTATCTGAACCAAACAAAAGTCCCATTCTTATAGCATTAATGTGAGTTCTCGCTCCCAAAATAATCTCTTTGTAGGAAATTATATTGCTATTAATTAACATAAATATCATCTATAGCTCTTATGATACCTATGTATTTCCATGTTAATGGGCTACCAAAAAACTTTTTATGGCCTGACGGTGTATAGTCATTCTACAGTCATATTCTTGCACTCTCCACACTTTAAATTGCTTTGTCTTCTATCCCTCACCCAGGGAGGATCTTCTCTTCCACTATCCACTGGGTATAAAGTACCTCCCCAATAGCATGATAGCATGACCCGTTTATCTAAGACAAATGATGTGTGGACATACCGTCGTCATTCTCCTACATCTACTTGAATAGTTTCCTGCACATGCGCATGACCTTTTTCAGTAAAGTCTATGGAGACAGCTAAGCCAAGCCTATCAGACAAACAGCCCTGGTGGTGGAGTCGGCATACTCAGCTAGACATCAAATGAAATAGCCACTTGTCATATAAGTAGTAATTGCAAAGTATCAATCAAAAATCCAATACTGGAATCTTCTTATCTGGCTCAAGGGCCTCCACAGATGCTAAGACCTGGAGGCATCTGAATACCCTTTAGCAACACTCTTGACCAATCATCCACTATTTCATAATTAGACAAGTTAGATCTAGTATCACTTTAGATATATTGATGCTTAGAATTCAAATGAATTATTTTGTGTCCAACCAGAGAAAGTTCACCAAGAGATAGACAAAGTGATTGGAAGAAACCGTTGCCCAACAGTGGAGGACAGAAGTAAGATGCCATACACTGATGCTGTGATCCATGAGATGCAACGTTTTGCCAGTATAATTCCATTGAGTCTACCACATTGTGTCACACGGGATACCCAGTTCAGAGGTTATTATATGCCTAAGGTGAGAAGTAAAGCACATTAGAATCCTTCACATAAGCGCTGTCTATGTGTTAGAATCTGTAACAGGTCTGTACATGCCTTACCATGAGTCATTTATAATGTTGATGTCTTAATTGGCAGAGGACCTTTTGAACAAAGGTTCAGGTGTAACTGCAACCACTGCAACCCCAATAGCTAATCCAATACCATATGTCCGATTTGACCATATAGGTATACAGTAAGTTGTAATTCTTGATTCTAGATGGTATTGAGAATACATATAGAGTCATAAATCATATGGAAGTAAAGAAAAAACATTTTCAATCACAAACAAATTTAAAGGCTAAGTATGTGACATGTGTTTGAAAGGGTAAAGGGTAGAAAAAAGTTACAATAATAGACTGGGCTCAAATAAATCCTATGCAGTTGATGGGACACATCAAATATTCGGCTTGCATTAATTTAGTAGACAAAGAAAAATGAACCTTTGCTTATCTCCAGAGAAAACAAATTATTTGACAAATTGAATCAATATCATCAGTGACCAGTCCAGAGAACAGTGTGTTGTGTTGGCCAATCCTGTCAGTATTGGTGTTTTCCAAAAATTGTATCTATTTTGAATGACTTAGTGTGTCCAATTAAAGGAGTTTCTAAATTTAGGATATTGATGATCTATTCTTTGGATTGGTCATCAAGATCTGATATGTGGCGGTTTCACATCCAGAACCCCAAGCGATCATCTGGTAGCCAGAGTGTCACGACTCACAAGGGTTGGTTCAACGGACGGGCAAAACAAACACCAACAACGGGATGGGAAAAAGGGGATGAAGGCCCTAATAGTATGGAACGAGGGATGGGGCACCTCTAACCTCAGCCTATGCCTATCCCTAAGATCCCCCTAATGCCCTATGCGGGTCTTTTTCCTCGCTGCCGTCACGTGCCTGTTCCACAGCTGTCACCTCACTAAACCCTGGCTAGTGCACTTGCCAGCAAGGACAATAGCCTCACCACTTCAGATAGTCTAAATCTAGGAAATAGTGACAAGCATGAAACAGACAAGATAAATAAACAAGCAACTTAGCTCCAGGCTCTGCTGCCAAGCTCCACACTGCAGAGGATACGGAAATAGGACCCCAAACTCCACAGAAGTGGCAGATTCAGAGCTGACACAACAAATTTGCAAATCCAACGCTGGTCTACATAGAAAACTCACCAACAATCAGTTGATGCATCAGGTGACTCTTTAAAGGACGGTGGGAGTGGTCACCGCTCACATCAGCTGACCAGCAGCATAGAAGCTGTCAGCAAGGAAACTGATATTAACCTTTGCTGGCCAAAAGTAAAAACCACGTTTAAATTAAAGCAGAACCAGAGCTGTCATGACTCCAAAAATGAGTCGATACACAGATTCTTTTTAAATCGTACTGAGCTGCAGGTTTTGACAATGGACAATACACAGTGTACAAAGATGTGATTTTGTAATTTAACTATTCAGGTCAGTATTATGCATATGCAGTATTTGTAAGCCAAAACTAGGAGGACAACATGAATTGAGTATAGTAAAATAGAGAGTTAGTCAGGGCAGGAGTCAAGTAACCCACATTTTGCACTGCCTTTTATCCATGTGCTTTCTTTCTATCCTCTTGTGTTCCCTTGCCATCCACATTCACCCCCCATCCCCCTCCATCACAACTCATACACTTCAGCCCCTCTATACTTCCCTCTCCCATGTACTTCTCACCTTCCTTAAAAACCTCAGCCCATCTTGCCCAAACATATTGCACAAAAAACTTCTTACAATTCCAATATCTACTTGCTCTTTATCCTCTTATTCCTCCTGATTTCGGGGGATATCTCCCCCAACCCTGGTCCACCGTCCCCCAACCTCAACCCCTATCCTACCTCGCATCAAAACCACACTAATCTTTTTAATATTACTTGCACTCCTTCATAACCTTCTTTTAATTGTGTCCTCCGGAATCCACAGTCTGTATGTAAAAAACTTCCTTTTCTGCACAATTACTTTCTGAACAACTCTCTGAATCTGTTGGCCCTCATTGAAACCTGGATTCAGGATTCTAACACCATCTCCCCTGCCGCCACTTCCCATGGTGGCTTACAATTCTCCCATTTCCCGAGACCCACAAACAGACCTGGTGGTGCAGTCAGCATACTCCTGTCCCCACAATGCACCTTCCAGGTCATCCCCATAGTTTCATCACTCTCATTCCGTTCTTTTGAGGTCCACACCATCAGGCTCTTCCGTCCCCTTTCCCTCAGAGTAACGGTCATATATCGGCCCCCAGGTTCACCCACCCAGTTCCTTGACAACTTCTCAGCCTGGCTGCCGCACTTCATGTCCTCAGAACTCCCAACCCTTATCCTGGGAGACTTCTACATCCCCATAAACAATCAAGAGGAAGATAGTCACAAGCCAACAAACAAAGAAGAACTGCTTAAATTTTTGTAACAGGAGTGACATAAAGTCACCCAAAAACAGTGTGAAAGACTGGTGGAAAGCATGCCAAGACGCATGAAAGCTGTGATTAAAAATTTTGGTTATTCCACAAAATATTGATTTCTGAACTCTTCTTGAGTTAAACCATTAGTATTATCGTTTCTAAATGATTATGAACTTGCTTTTTTTTTTTTGCTTTATTTGAGGTCTGCAATGCATTTTTTTGTTGTTTTAACCATTTCTCATTTTCAGAAAATAAATACAAAATGTATTGCTTAGATCTTTGGAGACATGTTGTCAGTAGTTTATAGAATAAAAGAACAATTTACATTTTACTCAAAAATATACCGATAAAGAGAAAAATCAGACAAACTGAAAATTTTGCAGTGGTCTCTTAATTTTTGCAGAAGCTGTATAATATTGACCTTGATAACTAACAGTCCCAGTCCAACGTGTCATAAGTTTTTCATTGTGTCTGAGAAGCCCAGAGTTTTGTCAGACTAAAACTTCAGTTGTTGATAGAGACAGAATGCAGGATTAATAACAGGGAGTGGAAATCTTGAGAGGATCATTAAAAATAATGCAATCAAGAAAATATAATAATGCATATTATATGTTGACTGACTTCCAGGGCACAAATGTGATCCCAGTCCTCACCTCAGTCCACAATGACCCTGAGAAGTTCAAGGAACCCCAAATGTTCAACCCAGAAAATTTCTTGGATGAAAATAATCGGTTCAAGAGTAATGAGGCTTTTATGCCTTTTTCTACAGGTACAGTAATAATGAGATTGCATGAGTGTGTACTGTGTATAATTACTGACTCATAGATCCAATGAAAAAAAAATCCAAAGGTAAAATTCAGGAATATATAATGCACTGTTTTTTAACAAGCATTGACCTGGTTTCCTTTATCTACATAATGCATGAGTTGTTTGCGTCCTGCATTGTCCCGTCATATTCTGTATTGTCCCCAATAGACTTTGAAAGTTGTGTCTATTTGTATCAAGTACAACTCTCTCTGAAACCAGCATTAAAAAGCAACCATAAGGTTTCTCCATTCAACACCAGTGCTACCTTTTTTCTTTACATTAAATTTGCTGCAGACAAATGTGTCCTTTCCTCCTCCACAGCATTTGACTTCCTAAGTAGTGTTGAGCGACTTTTACTTTTTTAGGATCGAGTTGGGTTTCGCGAAACCCGACTATTCCAAAAGTCGAGTCGAGTGAAATCAGCCGATTATCGCGAAAAGTCGGAGATCGATCGAAACACGAAACCCAATGCAAGTCAATGGGGAAGCATAGTCGGCAGGGAGTGGAGGCCAGGAAAACACCTACAGTGCCCATATTAATGGCAAAAACATCCATTCTTGTTACTGAAGTTTGTCAATCTTAATTTACCTTATAATAATAGTTAGGCATTGTAAATTGGGGGTCATTTGGCTAAAGTTGTGGGGGGTATGGCTGGTTCAAGTATTTAGTGGGCTCAGGAAACGTGGACCACGTCACGGCAGTGGAGTAGGGAGAGGTAAGTATTTCAACTTTGCAAGTGCTGTGATCCTGAGCAAGCAGGGGGGGCCCACTCGTTCGCATTGGCACTGGCACAGGGCCCCTCAAAGTATGGCGGTGTGTTTGCACGGCGAGGGCGCCTCCCACCGGCAGCCACACTTTTGCGTACTATGAGGGGCCCTGTGCCAGTGACGTCGCCAACGAGTGGGTCCCCCCCACCTGATGAAGGAACCTGCACTTTCATCTGCACCTTCCTCTTTGTCCCCGTGTAAGGTGGTATAGTATGCGGGAAGGGGAACCTGACTTTCAGCAGGGTTAGATTCTGGCTGTGTAGCGTGCAAGGGGAATGTAGTGGTCTGGGTCAATGTACCAGCAGAGTCATCTTGCACAAATAATAAAGTGGGCTAAATGCATTTCAATATTGGTAACAGGACTAACCAGGCGGCATTGCTTTGTTCAGTGGAGGACAACTGTATTGAGAGGCTGACACAGTGAGTAGGCCCAAATCAGTAAGTAGGCTAAATGCAGTTCAAAATTGGTAACGGTAGTAAACAGGCGGCACTGCTTTGTTCAGTGGAGGAGAACATCAAGGAGCGGCAGACACCGTTAGTAGGCCCCAACCAAACTAGTAGGCCAAATGCAGTGTAATCTAAAAACTACTTAATGAAAGCCTGAAGATAGAAGCTCAGGAAAGGAAACCAAGAGAAAACCTTGGAGCCGCAGACACCGTTAGTAGGCCCCAACCCAACTAGTAGGCCAAATGCAGCGTAATCTAAAAACTACTTAATGAAAGCCTGAAGATCGAAGCTGAGGAAAGGAGACCAGGAGAAAACCTTGGAGCGGCAGATACCGTAAGTAGGCCCCAATCCAACTAGTAGGCCACATGCAGTGTAAGCTAAAAACTACTTAATGAAAGCCTGAAGATCGAAGCTCAAGAAAGGAGACCAGGAGAAAACCTTGGAGCGGCAGACACCGTTAGTAGGCCCCAACCCAACTAGTAGGTCAAATGCTGTGTAATCTAAAAACTACTTAATGAAAGCCTGAAGAATAGATCGAAGCTGAGGAAAGGAGAAAAGGAGAAAACTTTGGAGCGGCAGACACCGTTAGTAGGCCCCAACCCAACTAGTAGGCCAAATGCAGTGTAATCTAAAAACTACTTAATGAAAGCCTGAAGATCGAAGCTGAGGAAAGGAGACCAGGAGAAAACCTTGGAGCGGCAGACACCGTTAGTAGGCCCCAACCCAACTAGTAGGCCAAATGCAGTGTAATCTAAAAACTACTTAATGAAAGCCTGAAGATCGAAGCTGAGGAAAGGAGACCAGGGGAAAACCTTGGAGCGGCAGACACCGTTAGTAGGCCCCAACCCAACTAGTAGGCCAAATGCAGTGTAATCTAAAAACTACTTAATGAAAACCTGAAGATCGAAGCTGAGGAAAGGAGACCAGGAGAAAACCTTGGAGCAGCAGACACCGATAGTAGGCCCCAACCCAACTAGTAGGCCAAATGCTGTGTAATCTAAAAACTACTTAATGAAAGCCTGAAGATCGAAGCTGAGGAAAGGAGACCAGGAGAAAACCTTGGAGCGGCAGACACCGTTAGTAGGCCCCAACCCAACTAGTAGGCCAAATGCAGTGTAATCTAAAAACTACTTAATGAAAGCCTGAAGATCGAAGCTGAGGAAAGGAGACCAGGGGAAAACCTTGGAGCGGCAGACACCGTTAGTAGGCCCCAACCCAACTAGTAGGCCAAATGCAGTGTAATCTAAAAACTACTTAATGAAAGCCTGAAGATCGAAGCTGAGGAAAGGAGACCAGGAGAAAACCTTGGAGCGGCAGACACCGTTAGTAGGCCCCAACCCAACTAGTAGGCCAAATGCAGTGTAATCTAAAAACTACTTAATGAAAGCCTGAAGATAGAAGCTCAGGAAAGGAGACCAGGAGAAAACCTTGGAGCGGCAGACACCTTTAGTAGGCCCCAACCCAACTAGTAGGCCAAAAGCAGTGTAATCTAAAAACTAATAAATGAAAGCCTGAAGATCGAAGCTCAGGAAAGGAAACCAGGAGAAAACCTTGGAGCGGCAGACACCGTTAGTAGGCCCCAACCCATCTAGTAGGCCAAATGCAGTGTAATCTAAAAACTACTTAATGAAAGCCTGAAGATAGAAGCTCAGGAAAGGAGACCAGGAGAAAACCTTGGAGCGGCAGACACCTTTAGTAGGCCCCAACCCAACTAGTAGGCCAAAAGCAGTGTAATCTAAAAACTAATAAATGAAAGCCTGAAGATCGAAGCTCAGGAAAGGAAACCAGGAGAAAACCTTGGAGCGGCAGACACCGTTAGTAGGCCCCAACCCATCTAGTAGGCCAAATGCAGTGTAATCTAAAAACTACTTAATTAAATCCTGAAGATCGAAGCTCAGGAAATGAAAGCAGTAGAAAACCTTGGAGCGGCAGACACCGTTAGTAGGCCCCAACCCAACTAGTAGGCCAAATGCAGTGTAATCTAAAAACTACCTAATGAAAGCCTGAAGATCGAAGCTGAGGAAAGGAGACCAGGAGAAAACCTTGGAGCGGCAGACACCGTTAGTAGGCCCCAACCGAACTAGTAGGCCAAATGCAGTTTTCAAATTCCAATAGGCTGAAAACCTGACAATTGAAGCTCTGCTTTTTTAAGAGGAGGACAGCTGTATTGAGTGGCACAGACAGACACAGGTAGTAGGCCTTAAACCAAAAACTTGGCTCAAAGCAGTTTAAAATAGGTTCCAGGGGTAGACAGGCAGCATTGGTGTGGTCAGCAGAGGACAATTGGAAGTAGGGACCGCAAACAGACTTACTAGGCCTAAAATAAAAAAGTAGGCTCTATGCACTTTTAAATAGGTTCCAGGGGTACACAGGCAGAATTGGTGTGGTCAGCGGAGGACAATTGGAAGGAGGGACCGCAGACAGACTTACTAGGCCTAAAATAAAAAAAGTAGGCTCTATACACTTTTAAATAGATTCCAGGGGTACACAGGCAGCATTGGTGTGGTCAGCGGAGGACAATTGGAAGTAGGGACCGCAAACAGACTTACTAGGCCTAAAATAAAAAAGTAGGCTCTATGCACTTTTAAATAGGTTCCAGGGGTACACAGGCAGCATTGGTGTCGTCAGCGGAGGACAATTGGAAGGAGGGACTGCAGACAGACTTACTAGGCGTAAAATAAAAAGTAGGCTCTATGCACTTTTAAATAGGTTCCAGGGGTACACAGGCAGCATTGATGTGGTCAGCGGAGGACAATTGGAAGGAGGGACCGCAGACAGACTTACTAGGCCTAAAATAAAAAAGTAGGCTCTATGCACTTTTAAATAGGTTCCAGGGGTACACAGGCAGCATTGGTGTCGTCAGCGGAGGACAATTGGAAGGAGGGACTGCAGACAGACTTACTAGGCGTAAAATAAAAAAGTAGGCTCTATGCAATTTTAAATAGGTTCTAGGGGTACACAGGCAGCATCGGTGTGGTCAGCGGAGGACAATTGGAAGGAGTGTCTGACACAGTTAGTAGGCCAAAATAATAAATTGAGGTTAATGTCTGGCAAAAAAAAAATTTAACAAATAAACAGGTGGCATACCTAGGTTCAGGGGTGGGCTCCTCTGCTGACTTGCAGACAGTGGTATTTGGCGCAAAGTATTAGCTGGTGTAAATGTAGGACAGGGCCCCTGAATATTTTTACTAGCATCTTATATGTCAACAAATTGGTATTGGCAGTGCCATTGAAGGATTTAACCGCATAGACTAAACAGTGGTGGAGCAGTGAGAGATAATTTTGCAAGTGGTAGAGCACTGTTTGAGCTTGGGGGGAACACTCTCTCGTGGCCGGCGGTACTGGCCCAGGGCCCCTCATGTGACAACGGTGTGTCTGACGTTGGGTGCGCACCACCACCGCCAGAGACACTTCATTGTACTATGAGGGACCCTGTGCCAGTGCCGTCACCCAAAAGTGGGCACACCCACCTCTTCAGACAAACGGCACTCTCACGGGTGCTTGCGCCAAGTGGTGACCACGGCCCCGTGGGGGAAGTCAGCCCATTTAGGGAGGTATAAAAATGTCATATGCTGGACATACAGCAGCTGCAAATGGAGAAATTGGAACAGTAGGTAAGACCAGCCCAAAAGCAAGACCTTTTTACAGGAAAGCTAGGTGTCAGCCGGGAAAGGTGGGGCAAAATAATTAGAAATCCATGATTGGTTCATTTTAATGAAGGTTAGATCATCAACATTTTGGGTAGCCAGACGACTCCTTTTTTTGGTCAGTATTGAACCAGCAGCACTGAAGACTCTTTCTGATAGCACACTAGCTGCTGGGCAAGCAAGCTCCTGCAATGCATATTCTGCCAATTCAGGCCAGGTGTCTATTTTGGATGCCCAGTAATCAAATGGGAATGATGGGTGAGGGAGAACATCGATAAGGGAGGAAAAATAGTTAGTAACCATACTGGACAAATGTTGTCTCCTGTCACTTTGAATTGATGCTGCAGTACCTGTCCTGCCTGCGGTCATTGCGAAATCACTCCACAACCTGGCCAGAAAACCCCTCTGCCCAACGCCACTTCTGATTTGTGCACCTCTACCATGTTGCCCCCTGCAGCTCGTGTGAGAATCATCACCGCCACTGTGTACTGGGAATGCCTGAATCAAATGGTCTACAAGAGTTGCTTGTTTGGTTGCCAATATTTGCTCAAGGTTCTCATGTGGCATGATATTTTGCAATTTCCCTTTATAGCATGGATCGAGGAGGCAGGCCAACCAGTAATCGTCATCGGTCATCATTTTTATAATGCGGAGGTCCTTTTTAGGATACGCAAGGCATAATCCGCCATGTGGGCAAATGTTCCAGGTGTCAATTCACTGCTTGTGCTGGGCAAATCAACGTCACTTGTCTCCCTCAAAAACCGTGAACCTGACCTTGCAACGCCACCAGTTTCTATTGCCCCCTGAGAAGCTTCCTCAACCAAATAATATTCATCCCCATCATCCTCCTCATCCTCCTCCTCTTCGCCCGCCACCTCGTCCAGTTGACTTCCCTGACCAGACAATGGCTGACTGTCATCAAGGCTTCCCTCTTCCTCGGCTGCAGACGCCTGCTCCTTTATGTGCGTCAAACTTTGCATCAGCAGACGCATTAGGGGGATGCTCATGCTTATGATGGCGTCGTCTGCACTAACCAGGCATGTGCATTCTTCAAAAAACTGAAAGACTTGACACATATCTTGTAGCTTTGACCACTACACACCTGACAACTCCATGTCTGCCATCCAACTGCCTGACCGTGTATGTGTATCCTCCCACAAATACATAACAGCACGCCTCTGTTCGCACAGCCTCTGAAGCATGTGCAGTGTGGAGTTCCACCTTGTTGCAACGTCGATGATTAGGCGATGCTGGGGATGCTTCAAAGATGGCTGATGGTTCTGCATACGGCTGGAGTGTACGGGCGAACGGCGGATGTGCGAGCAAAGTCTGCGCACCTTCAGGAGCAGGTCGGGTAACCCTGGATAACTTTTCAGGAAGCACTGCACCACGATGTTCAAGGTGTGAGCCAGGCAAGGAATGTGTTTTAGTTGTGAAAGGGCTATGGCAGTCATAAAATCCCTTCCATTATCACTGACTACCTTGCCTGCCTCAAGATGTACACTGCCCAGCCATGACTGAGTTTCTTGCTGCAAGAAATCGGACAGAACTTCCGCGGTGTGTCTGTTGTCGCCCAAACACTTCATTTCCAACACAGCCTGCTGACGCTTGCCACTAGCTGTTCCATAATGGGACACCTCGTGTGCAACAGTGGCAGCTGCGGATGGAGTGGTCGTGCGACTGCGGTCTGTGGACGAACTCTCGCTTCTGCTGGAGGACGGGGAGGAGAAGGAGGGGGCCAACGCCTACAGCCAACTGTTTCCTAGACCGTGGGCTAGGCAGAATTGTCCCAATATGGCTGTCCCCTGTGGACCCTGCATCCACCACATTCACCCAGTGTGCCGTGATGGACACGTAACGTCCCTGGCCATGCCTACTGGTCCATGCATCTGTTGTAAGGTGCACCTTTCTATTGACAGATTGCCTGAGTGCATGGACAATGCGGGTGGAGGGCTGGGATGGCTTTTCTCGCAAAGAAGTGCCAATTGGGTAGGTCGTAGCGTGGTACTGCGTAGTCCATCAGGGATTTGAAAGCTTTGCTTTCAACTAACCGGTAGGGCATCATCTCTAACGAGATAAGTCTAGCAATGTGGGCGTTCAAATCCTGTGTACACGGATGAGAGGATGAGTACTTCCTTTTCCTAACGAGAGTCTCTTGTAGGGTGAGCTGGACTGGAGAGCTGCATATGGTGGAACTAGCTGGGGTGGTGGTGGTGAACATGGCAGACTGAGAGAGGGTTGGTGATGATGGTATTCTTGCAGTTGGCCTACATACAGTGTTTCCTACCACGAACCTGACTGCTTTGGCCTTGCGACGAAACCTCCACATTTGCTGCAGGTGGTGTTGTAAACGGTGGGCTTGCAGTGAGGGAAGGAATGTAGCGTTGCTGACTAGCTTCATTGTGAGAGGGTGCAACAACGTTATGGGATGTTTGGTAGTTAGTCCAGGCTTGCAAGTACATGGTGGTTAAATGTCTATGCATGCAACTTGTATTTAGATTTTTCACATTCTGACCTCTGCTGAAGGTCCTTGAGCATTTCTTACAGATGACTTTGCACTGATCATTTGGATCTTGGTTAAAAAATTGCCAGACTGCACTCTTCCTACTATCAGATACCTTTTCAGGCATTGCACACTGAGCTACTTTAACAGGATGGCCACGCTGTCCTACAACTGTTTTTGGTTTTGACACACGTTTTTGGCCAGATACGGGCCTGCCTGATGAAAGCTGTTGCGATGTTGATGCCTGCTGTGGCTCCTCCTCCTCCGCTTCAGAGCTACTGCTGGCGGCACCCTGTTCCCCCAATGGCTGCCAATCGGGGTCAACAACTGGGTCATCTATCACCTCCTCTTCTATGTCCTGTGCACCTTCCTCTGTGTCACCGTGTAAGCCGGTGCTAGAGCGTTCGGGATGGGGCCCAATATTCTCATCAGGGTCAGATTCTGGCTCAGTACACTGCGAGGGAAATGTTGTGATCTGAGTCAATGGAACAGCATAATAATCTAGCTGTGGCTGTGCATCTGTGCACTCCATGTCCGATTCATCTTGTAATGGGCATGGCCTGTTAACAATTTCCCTTTCTAACCCAGGCACGGTATGTGTAAAGAGCTCCATGGAGTAACCTGTTGTGTTGCCTGACGCATCCTTCTCTGTTGTTCTGAGTGAAGGACACAAGGAAGCGACTTGTCCCTGACTGGGAGCATCCACTGACGACGCACTGTTTTTAATTTTTGCTCTTTCCGAAGAGGAGGCGAAAGAGCTAGAGGCAGAGTCAGCAAGGAAAGCCAAAACTTGTTCCTGCTGCTCAGGCTTTAAAAGCGGTTTTCCTACTCCCAGAAAATGGAGCGTTCGATGCCTTGTGTAGCCAGACGATGACGCTGGCTCAACAACTCGAGACTTAGGTGCTATATTGCTTTTCCCATGACCACCTGATGCTCCACCACCACTACCATCATTACCAGCTGGCAATGACCGCCCACGGCCTCAACCTCTTCCACCAGACTTCCTCATTCTTGGAAAAGTGTAACCAAACTAACAAACGTTTTATGGTACTGTAAAACCAGTTAGAAGGTGAACGTAAACTTTTTGTGCGTTTAAATCTCTCTTTATAGGTGTGTGAGAATGCTGGGAAAATCAGGCCCACTGTATTACACAACAGTTTGAGTGGCAGAAAGTGGATGATAGATGCCACAACAGGACTGACACAGATGCACTCAGTGGCAATACAAATCTCCCTTTTTTATGTGTGGGAGACAGCAGGAAAAAATCAGGCCCACTGTATTACACTACACAGTTTGAGTGGCAGAAAGTGGATGACAGATGCCACAAACAGGACTGACGCAGATGCACTCAGTGGCTATACAAATCTCCCTTTTTTATGTGTGGGAGACAGCAGGAAAAAATCAGGCCCACTGTATTACACTACACAGTTTGAGTGGCAGAAAGTGATTGGCAGATATATAAAAAAATACAAGGGCTGTAGTAGAATTTCAATCTCCCTACAATGATCAAAGGACAAGTATGCCAGCAATAAAAAGGACTGCTGCACACAAGAGTGTGGACAAAGAAACAAGAGAACTGTGCAGAAAAGAAGGAGCAACAGGATTTTTGCTTTGAAAAAAGCAGTTGGTTTGCACAGGGGCGTACAAACAGCAATGCAGCTATCAGGGAGCTTTATAAGCTACAGAGCTGATGCACAGAAATCTAGCCTCCACTGTCCCTGCAAGGAAAAGGTGGTGTTGAACAGTGGAAATCGCTACAGCACAAGCTGTTTGGGGGTTAATATTCCCTTCCTAACAATATCCCTGCTTCAGATGAAGCTACAGCAACCTCTCCCTATGCTCAGATCGGCAGAAGTAAGATGGCGGTCGGTGTGCACACCCCTTTATAGCCCCTGTGACACCGCGGAAAGCAAGCCAATCACTGTAATGCCCTTCTCTAAGATGGTGGGGACTGAGACCTATGTCATCACGCTGCCCACACTCTGCACCCACCTTCATTGGCTGAGAAATGGCACTGAACGCGTCATATGAAACGCGACTTTGGCGTGAAGATTGCCGACCGCGTGGCCGATCCCACACTGGGATCGGATCAGGTTTCATGAAACCCGACTTTGCCGAAAGTCGGCGACTTATGAAATTGACCGATCCATTTCGCTCAACCCTATTCCTATGTGCTTGCTCCTAAGTTCGTTATCACGGCCGAATGCTATCTGATGTTTTATTAGATAGCACTCAGATTTGGCATGAGAAAACAATTGTAATATGCTAGGAGTGGTTCCAATATTTGGATCATGCATACCCATACAAGTCTGTGGGTGAGTGTGAGTGCAGTTCGACTTTTGTGGACAAAGACAATGGAGAAGATGGAGAAATTAGGTACTCCGTCTTCTCCGCACGCTTGATGCTAGAGAATCGGATCACACTAAGGTGAGACTTAGCTCAATCTCCAACAGAGTGTTATTAGCATAATCGGCCCAATTCTCTCAACGGTCTTGTGATCCAGGCAAAATCAGAAGACTGACACATTTGCAATTCACTCTGCTTGCTCAGGGCAATGGAATTAATTGTCTCTTATGTGTGTCCTGGTTTTCTAATTTATGCCCTTGATAGCAGATTTGCAAAATGGCTTGGATGACGAAGGAGAAAAAATCCATATCAATAAAAACACAGAAGGATGGATTTAGCTGGCTTTACTTCTCGTTCTGAGCATGCTCTTCAATGATCCAAAAATGTTAATCACCCCAATTCTTTAGGAATATTGATCAGCCATAAAAATAAAACAAAAGATGAACAAATTCCAGCGGTATCCGTGGGAATAGTTTTCATTAAAAAATAGCTTTTATTTGGCCATATAAAAAAAATCAACAATTATAAATAAAATATCACAGCAAAATACACATAATGCAGCTTTTGTGACCAACGCAACGCGGTTCGACTCGGTCTTAAACATGACCAAAACTGTTCCCACGGATACAGCTGGAATTTGTTCTTCTTTTGGATTTCTCTGAGTTCTCACTTCTATCCGTGCTGGATCTGGATGGTGGAACATAGACTACATGAGTGAGCTGACAATTTTTTCTACATTTTGTCTTATAATTATAAAACCACCAGCAGGTGAGGTAATTAACATTATTAACCCATGACAATGGCACGGGTGGGATATATTGCATCCTCAAGTTGACGAGTTAGGTTTCTTTCACACTTCAGTTGTTTGGCGTCAGTCACTTCCGACATAGTGACGGATCGACGGATCCATCACAATTGTTGAGAAAACGGTTCTAACGGATCCGTTTTTTTTGACGGATCAGTTACTTGGGGGTTGTCTGGGAAAAGTATCTACTTTTTGGAGAATGCGCAATTGAAAAAGCAGATTGGGGCGACGGATCCGCCGAAATGATGGTCGCGATGGATCCGTCGCCCATTCTATGGAATGGTGGACGCGACAGATCCGTCGCGATCCGCCATTTCGGCGTTGACAAAAAACGTTTCAACGTCCGCCAAATTTCGACGGATCCGTCGCATGGCGGATGGAACGGACAACCATCCGTCACAATCCGTCGCTAATGCAAGTCTATGGGAAAATAACGCATCCGCCAAAAAAAAATGACGGATCCATTATTTGAGGAAAATGGCGGTTTTAGACTGACGCCAAACAACTGAAGTGTGAAAGAGGCCTTAGAGGTACGAAAAATGGTCAAGCGTCGGAATATGAGAATTATGGGAGATGAGATAAAATTGTGATTGCTAAGCAATTAGGTCAGGGCATCTTCAATATGGAAGGTCTTGTGTCGGATGTTCAGTGGTCCACTATACAGTGGTCCAGGAATGGACAATCGGTGTATCAGCAAGAGGATCATGGACGCCCAAGACACTGTAAAACAAATTGCTGAAAAATGTCCTCCTCACTATCATAGAAAGTTGCCAGCTCACATAGCACATTACAGCTTTGTGAATATTGGACTAAAAAGACACAGAAAGGTTAGTCTGCCCATAGTGACCCCTGCCTATAATGCAAAGCTCCTAGAATGAGCACATGAGCTTCAGAAATGAGCAATGGAGCAGAGGAAGGTAGCCTTATCTGAGAAATCACAGTTGGAACTACCAATGATGAAGCCTCATTCTAGGGCTGCCATTCATTTCAACGGCGGGAACGGTCTGGAATAAAATATCCAAAAACAGTCTACACGTAATATGCAAAGAAAACTGTTCCTTTACTTTTATGTTAATGACCCTATCTGTTTTTATTCTTCAGGTAAACGTGTCTGCTTGGGGGAAGGTTTGGCCCGAATGGAGACTTTCATATTTTTTACTACTTTTCTGCAAAACTTCACTTTCAAGCCAACGGTGCATCCCGATGAGATTGACCTGACCCCATCACTCAGCGGCGTTGGCAATGTGCCCCCTATTTACCAACTCAGAGCAGTACCTCGCTAGGCTTCTTAGTAAAGAGCAATTAACGTGTAATTCATTTGTACAGAACATGGATTCGGTGCCAACCAGTAGAGAGCAGCATTGTCATTTATATTGGTGGATATCAAGCAGCTCTCATATATGTTTCATAAAACAATGCAAAAAAACCCTTCCACCGTAGTAAACAGAATATGCAGCAACATATCATAAATTTATGGAGATACTATGTACAATATCGAAAAACGTTGCTCTTTCTTTTGCAATGTCATGTGATTCACCGGTATAGTGACGCAGGTGGCAGATAGATACTGTAGCCATTGTTTTTAATTTAATTGGGGTCCTGAATTGGATATACAGTGGGGCAAAAAAGTATTTAGTCAGTCAGCAATAGAGCAAGTTCCACCACTTAAAAAGATGAGAGGCGTCTGCAATTTACATCATAGGTAGACCTCAACTATGGGATACAAACTGAGAAAAAAAAATCCAGAAAATCACATTGTCTGTTTTTTTAACAATTTATTTGCATATTATGGTGGAAAATAAGTATTTGGTCAGAAACAAACAATCAAGATTTCTGGCTCTCACAGACCTGTAACTTCTTCTCTAAGAGTCTCCTCTTTCCTCCACTCATTACCTGTAGTAATGGCACCTGTTTAAACTTGTTATCAGTATAAAAAGACACCTGTGCACACCCTCAAACAGTCTGACTCCAAACTCCACGATGGTGAAGACCAAAGAGCTGTCAAAGGACACTTGAAACAAAATTGTAGCCCTGCACCAGGCTGGGAAGACTGAATCTGCAATAGCCAACCAGCTTGGAGTGAAGAAATCAACAGTGGGAGCAATAATTAGAAAATGGAAGACATACAAGACCACTGATAATCTCCCTCGATCTGGGGCTCCACGCAAAATCCCACCTCGTGGGGTCAGAATGATCACAAGAGCGGTGAGCAAAAATCCCAGAACCACGCGGGGGGACCTAGTGAATGAACTGTAGAGAGCTGGGACCAATGTAACAAGGCCTACCATAAGTAACACACTACGCCACCATGGACTCGGATCCTGCAGGCCAGACGTGTCCCACTGCTTAAGCCAGTACATGTCCGGGCCCGTCTGAAGTTTGCTAGAGAGCATTTGGATGATCCAGAGGAGTTTTGGGAGAATGTCCTATGGTCTGATGAAACCAAACTGGAACTGTTTGGTAGAAACACAACTTGTCGTGTTTGGAGGAAAAAGAATACTGAGTTGCATCCATCAAACACCATACCTACTGTAAAGCATAGTGGTGGAAACATCATGCTTTGAGGCTGTTTCTCTGCAAAGGGGCCAGGACGACTGATCCGGGTACATGAAAGAATGAATGGGGCCATGTATCGTGAGATTTTGAGTGCAAACCTCCTTCCATCAGCAAGGGCATTGAAGATGAAACGTGTCTGGGTCTTTCAACATGACAATGATCCAAAGCACACCGCCAGGGCAACGAAGGAGTGGCTTCGTAAGAAGCATTTCAAGGTCCTGGAGTGGCCTAGCCAGTCTCCAGATCTCAACCCTATAGAAAACCTTTGGAGGGAGTTGAAAGTCCGTGTTGCCAAGCGAAAAGCCAAAAACATCACTGCTCTAGAGGAGATCTGCATGGAGGAATGGGCCAACATACCAACAACAGTGTGTGGCAACCTTGTGAAGACTTACAGAAAACGTTTGACCTCTGTCATTGCCAACAAAGGATATATTACAAAGTATTGAGATGAAATTTTGTTTCTGACCAAATACTTATTTTCCACCATAATATGCAAATAAATTGTTAAAAAAACAGACAATGTGATTTTCTGGATTTTTTTTCTCAGTTTGTCTCCCCTAGTTGAGGTCTACCTATGATGTAAATTACAGACGCCTCTCATCTGTTTAAGTGGTGGAAATTGCACTATTGCTGACTGACTAAATACTTTTTTGCCCCACTGTATAGGGATTGTTAAGTAGTGCAAAACCCGTATCAAGGGGTTAAAGCCTTACAAATGTTCGGGATCATTTTAAAAAGATAAAATAAGGTGAGTTCACTGCCTCCAATCCCTGTAGATCCAGCACTGGTCACTCCAGTCATTTGTGTAAAAAATGTGCAAAGATGAAGATATAGCCCTTGAAGTGATTGTATAAAACGTAGGGATTTTTTTTACTAATACAAATTAGAAAATGATTCATAAGTTTTCTGTATCTTCTCTGTGATCTTTCAAGAAGGGGAGTTGCATCCATCTCATACAGTATTGTGTTAATCATGTCTGTGATGATAAGATGACTGCTGAAATAGGCTGATCAAGAAGTGTCGGCAGTAGTCAGTGAAAAAAATGCAAGATATAAGTTTTTGTAAGACACATAATGATATGAAAAATTAAAAAAAAAAATATAATAGAAATGTTTAAAAAAAAATGCTTATATAAAAACAATGGGTTATTTTCTGATGACAATTTTTCCTTAAAGGGAAATTTTTGTTACCAGCATTTAAAAAATAAAAGTTGTCAATGTTTTTTTTTCCATATTTTAAAATTTTTTTATTTCATACAATTTTTATAAAAAAAAAAAAAAAGAATTAATAATTCTTTAATTTTCACACTGTCCACTAGGGACTTTTTTAGATTCCTGATTACAATAACAGGTAACACCTTTATACTGGGCTGATGACACAGGATCCACCAATCACAATAGACAATGTCACATTTGACAATGTTCCTCCAGCCTTCACAACGACTTTTGCACAAACTCATTTCAATGCAAAAGATAGGCAGGACCAACATTACAAGCTTATGTAAATGAACATACAAAAAAAACCACGTATTTATGAACAATGGTAGAAAGCTTTATTAAACAGTATAAAAAATACAAGTTAAAAAATAGCCAATAGTCCTTTGGTGAGCCAAAGATAACAGAAAAGGCATCACCATTGGGTGGGCAGAGTAATCACAGAGAACAGCATAATAAACTGCAGTACGGTCGTCCATGTGTATGGAGTCCACTCTACACAAGAAATCCGAGGTGTCCCGTAAAAAAGAGGGAACTGTTTCAACGAGAGGTTTTAGAAAAGAGTCAATATGCTTGCCAATACTTTGTTTCCCCACCCCAGAAATAATGGGCCTACCTCGAGGGTTTCTGATGTCTTTGTGGACTTTAGGCAAGAGATATAGAGTTGGAACGGATGGGTCCTCCTTAGTCCAAAGTATATTACTTGTCTCTTGAGTAATAATCTCTTTATCCAACGCTGTCTGGAGAATTTTTCCAAGAAGATCCCTATATGAAGACATAGGGTTGTAGGTAAGTTTCTTGTAGCAAGTAGGATCTCTATGTTGCCGATATGCTTCACACTCGTACATTTTACATGGCCACACCACCACATTTCCCCCTTGTCAGCGCGTTTAAATACCACATCATCAAGTTTTTTTTGGTGTTTAAGGCCAACACGTTCAGAGTTAGTCAAATTATCATTGTAAATATTCTTAGGTATCTTTTCAAAATCACTAGCAACAAGTTGGACGAAAATTTCAATGTTAGGACACACTGACAAGGGGGGAAATTTTTGAGATATTTGCTTCAGGGATGATGGTACAATACCTAAAGGTGGTAGGTCATGTTCTCTGCTGAGTTCTTCCAGGATCCGTAATGCTTCTTGTTCGTCTGGTAGTGGAAAATTACGCCTTGTGTCCTCATTATGGATCCATTTTTTAAAGATTAGTGATCTCGCGAAGATATGGAGGTCCTTGACGGCCGTAAATGGGTCAAATCTACTAGTGGGTGAGAATGTCAAACTCTTAGATAACAGTTGTAATTCAGTATTAGAAAAGGAATGCTCAGATAAATTAATTACCTTTGGTCCACTACTAGGTTCCTGTTTAGACTCATGTGCTCCTCGTTTAGTTGCTGGTAGCTTGTGGTCTCCTTTCCATTTGTTACCTCCAAACCTGGTTTTCATTGACTTGAAGGAATAGTGTGAATTATCAGAGGATTCACCGACTGAGGATACCAATGACATGGATGCTGTTCTTCTGCTTCGCACTCTAATGTTGCGGTGTCGCCACCTGTATACCTTATTTTGTTGGTAGTCCATGGTATCTCTAGCGAGTTTTTTCACCTGTAATGTTTTTATCTGGGTCTCCCACTCTTCAGATTTCTTTGATAGAGATATATTAAAAGCAGAAACTGTTAAGGACTGGCGGAACGCACCAAGTACAAGATGAAATGGAACTAGATGCATTCGCAGTCCGAGGTCCACCGTGCAGGAAATACCCTGCTGCTAGTAAGACGGACTATATGGCGGTACTACAAGTATACACGCACAGGTTAACTACACCCTGCGTGAAGGAAGCGATCCTGTTGCGTCACAGGACCGCGGTACCGCACATAGAGCGCGAGCAAGGAGTCAGCGAACTCAAGCCCAACTAGGATTGAAGTCCGATTAGACACTTGCTGGCACAACACCGCAACTGGGTGTGTAAGGAAACTAAATAATAATATTAAGGCACAAGAGTGCGTGCGGTGCCACACAGACGAACGCCACTAACCACCCAGGCTTGGGTCAGGAAAGCGCAGAGCAAGCGCACGGCGCCGTACAGGCGGACAAAGCAACTGGTAGCTGTAATGTGTGTTACGCGCTGTTGGATAAGTCGGGCGCTAGATAGCAAACATACACCTTCCGCGAACAGACATTCAATAGGGAGGGTTATTTAAAGAGCGACTTTCACTCACAACACACACACATATTTACAAGACAATACTAGCGCATGGCCGTGCGGTCATGCGCAGTTTATATAGCTGCAGCACAGGAAACAGCTACAGAAGTTTTGCCCTTTCAGGACCTGCCAAAAGGACCAATGGGATGTGCTGCAGTACCTGAGCATGTGACCCTCGATCTCCAACAGAAGATCTTGCCCTGGGCATGCTCAGTGTGTGCAAATAAGGACTTAGATCCAGAAACGTCCACTCGCCGCTGCCCAGCACTGGCTTCAATGGCAGAAGCAAGAAAAGCAGCAGTATAACTCTTCGCACAGAGTCAGACTGAGCGAGACGCTGGGATCGACGTCCCTGCTGAGCAAACTCCACTGCGGCTGGAGGAGAATGGGAGACCGCAGCGGAGACGGATCGAGATTCCCCCTGTGCAGCAGAGGAAACTCGACTCCTAACAGAAACAATCTCAGGAGTAGCATCACGTTTAAATGAAGTATACAGTTCATCAATCTCAGTTTCAATTCCAGTTATGGATTCCTTATTAAGTTCAATCAGTAGCTCCATGAGTTGATTAGACCCTTTACTGCAAACATCCTCCCATTTGGATATAAACCCTTCATTATCAACCGGGAACGATGGGAAGATCTGAATACGGAGACCACGTGGAATATACTTCTTTTTAACATAATTTTCCAGGAATGCCCTATTCCACCAAATTTTAGTCCTTTTGTGCATTAACCGCTGTATTTTTAATTGTAGAGTGCTCAAATCATTCGATTCACCTGACCCCGTGCAATTGGACTCACCGAACACTTGGGCTACTTGTGATAGCCAGACACTATCTCTGGCCTTGAAATCCATTTTTGCAAAGAATATCCAATTCTGTGAAAATACACAGTCAATAATGCAAAACACAATAATTATTCCTGCTAGAGGATACACTAGACTCAATGACACAATAGTTAGAACACTAGCCAAAAAAATATAATAGTATCCAAAATCAAAAAGGATGAGAAACTTGTTCTACGCAAAAATCCATATGAACATACAAAAAAACCACGTATTTGTGAACAATGGTAGAAAGCTTTATTAAACAGTATAAAAAATACAGGTTAAAAAATAGCCAATAGTGCTTTGGTGAGCCAAAGATAACAGAAAAGGCATCACCATTGGGTGGGCAGAGTAATCACAGAGAACAGCATTATAAACTGCAGTACGGTTGATAGAAGCATGGATCATAGGCAACAGGGATACAAGTAAATTGCAGGCTAGACAGTGCCATCATATATACCAAAAGGAGAGCCCCAAATACGAAGATCCATAGATCCTCAATGCATAAGCCTTGTAACATGTATGGACCATAGACTACGGGGTTAAGAAACTCAGCAGACTATATATAAACAATAGTGCAATAAACAAACCAAAAAGAGGCCCCCGGTACTAAGGTCCATAGATCCCCAATCTAATATATAATTGCCTAGAATACTACTTCCTGCAATTTGTGCCAACTTCCGTGGCTTTGTCCGGAGCTAATGTCCGGAGCTAATGTCCGGAGCTAATGTCCGGAGATAAGTGACGTCAACAGTGTCCAGTGTCTGATTGGTTGCCGCCTGCTGCGAGCGACCAATCAGAAACGTACCGTACTGTGACACACTCCGCCCGCCATTTTGGTGTGATTTTTGAATTTTTACCTCACAGCAAGTTTCTACTGCGTGGAGGCGGGCCCAGTGACGTTGCTCTTCAAGCTCCTGCTGAATTTCGTCAAAAAAATGATAATACCATTTACCAAAACTATATATATTTAGTTGTGAAGTGGTTCAGTGACATTTTCACACCAATTTTGAACTTTTGTTTGGTGTTTTCTCCATATACTGCCTATTATTTTTGTTCTTTCTTACTATTATTTATTAATTGTATTATTCTTACATTTGAATAAATAAAGTATATATGGATTCTAGACTCCCGATTCTTTAGAATCGGGCTGCCATCTAGTACATTAATAAACAAATACATGCAGTGAGATGCAAATATGAATACAGGTATAAGCTTATGTAAATGTGTTGTTTAATGAAACATTAGGAAGTTATAGTTGAAAAAGAAATCCCAGTGGCCAGTGTGAAAACTGCAGGATTTTTAGATTTAAAGGGAACCTGTCACCCCCCTCAGGCGTTTGTAACTAAAAGAGCCACCTTGCAAATCCGAAAAAACTTAGCACTCTAGATGAATAATTATCATATGCAAAAGGTTTATTGATGTGCATCCATAAAGGCAAGTCGAACGTTTTCGGTCCGCATCCGGACCTTCATCAGAACAAATATAAGAGATATGGTGCAGGGAGAAATGTTAATCCTGTCTCTATAAATTCCGATATTGGTAGGGTAGCCTGGATGCAGCAAGAAGTCCTGTACACGTAGGCTCATGTGTGATGCGACCGGAGTCGCCATTTACCCAGCGACTCCGGTCGCATCACACGTGCCTGACAAGTGGCGTGGAGCTAGTGCTGGATCCAGGGAGGGTGAGTACCTACTCTGTTTGTTATTTTAGAGTATTTGAGATCCAGTTTCCTTTCAAACTCACATAGATCCTAAAAATTATTCCCAAGACCCAAGAATTGACCCTAAATTAGACACCAGACCACTTCTTAAAATAAAGGGTTATTTCCATTTCCAATCTTTTACCCCAATATGTAGTAGGTCTAGTAATAATATCAGCAAATATCTCCAATTAGAAATGTAGTATAGTACTTCTGATTAGTAGAGTTGAGCGACCTTGACCTTTTTAGAGTCGAGCCGGGTTTCGCGAAACCCGACTATCTCAAAAGTCGGGTCGAGTGAAATCGGCCGATTATGACGTAAAGTCGGGATCGACCGAAACACGAAACCCAATGCAAGTCAATGGGGCAGCATAGTCGGCAGTGAGTGGGGGCCAGGAAAACACCTAGAGTGCCCATTTTAATGTCAAAACCATCCATTCTTCTTAATGAAGCTTGTCAAGCGTAATTTACCTTATAATAATTGGAAGGCATTTGAAATTGGGGGTCATTTGGCTAAAGTTGTGGTGGGTAGGGCTGGTTCAAGTAATTAGTGGGCCCAGGAAATCTGGACCACGTCACGGCAGTGGAGCAGGGAGAGGCAAGTATTTCAACTTTGCAAGTGCTGTGAACCTGAGCAAGCAGGGGGGGCCCACTCGTTGGCATTGGCACTGGCACAGGGCCCCTCAAAGTACAGCGGTGTGTTTGCACGGCGGGGGCGCCTCCCACCGGCAGCAACACTTTTGCGTACTATGAGAGGCCCTGTGCCAGTGACGTCGCCAACTAGTATTCCTCCCCCCACCTGATGAAGGAACCTGCACTTTCATCTGCACCTTCCTCTTTGTCCCCGTGTAAGGTGGTATGGTATGCGGGAAGAGCAACCTGACTTTCAGCAGGGTCACAATGTTGTTGTGTAGCGTGCACAGGGAATGTTGCGTTATGGGTCAATGTACCAGCAGACTCATCTATCACTGGCTGGGCAATGGGCAGGATGAGGAGGAAACACAGATATAGGCCCAAAGAATAAAGTTGGCTAAATGCAGTTCAAAATTGGTAACACAGGAATAACCAGGGGGCATTGCAGTGGAGGACAACTGGAATGAGAGGCAGACACCGATAGTAGGCCCCAACCCAACTAGTAGGCCAAATGCAGTCTAACATTAACAACTACTTAACGAGCGCCTGAAAACGGAATTTCAGGACAGGAAACCAGGAGAACAGCAAGGAGCGGCAGACACTGTTAGTAGTCCCCAAACCAACTAGTACGCCAAATGCAGTTGTTCCATTTAACCACAATTTAACGAGAGCCTGAAGATAGAAGCTCAGGAAAGGCAACCTGGAGAACACCTTGGAGTGGAACACACCATCTCTCTCCACCCCATACCCATTTTGTAGGCCTAATGCAGTGTAGTTTTCTACAACTACTAAACGAGAGTCGGAAGACCGAAGTAATGGCAAGGAAACCTGGGGAACACCTTGGAGTGTAACACACCATCTCTCTCCACCCGATACCCATTTTGTAGGCCTAATGCAGTGCAGTTTTCTACAACTACTAAACGAGAGTCGGAAGACCGAAGCAATGGCAAGGAAACCTGGGGAACACCTTGGAGTGTAACACACCATCTCTCTCCACCCGATACCCATTTTGTAGGCCTAATGCAGTGTAGTTTTCTACAACTACTAAACGAGAGTCGGAAGACCGAAGCAATGGCAAGGAAACCTGGGGAACACCTTGGAGTGTAACACACCATCTCTCTCCACCCGATACCCAATTTGTAGGCCTAATGCAGTGTAGTTTTCTACAACTACTAAACGAGAGTCGGAAGACCGAAGCAATGGCAAGGAAACCTGGGGAACACCTTGGAGTGTAACACACCATCTCTCTCCACCCGATACCCATTTTGTAGGCCTAATGCAGTGTAGTTTTCTACAACTACTAAACGAGAGTCGGAAGACCGAAGCAATGGCAAGGAAACCTGGGGAACACCTTGGAGTGTAACACACCATCTCTCTCCACCCGATACCCAATTTGTAGGCCTAATGCAGTGTAGTTTTCCACAACTACTAAACGAGAGTCGGAAGACCGAAGCAATGGCAAGGAAACCTGGGGAACACCTTGGAGTGTAACACACCATCTCTCTCCACCCGATACCCAATTTGTAGGCCTAATGCAGCCTACTTTCCGACAACTACTAAACGAGAGCATGAAGATCGAAGCTCAGGAAAGGCAACCTGGGGAACACCTTGGAGTGTAACACACCCTCTCTCTACACCACGGAAGGGCTGATTCTTAGGAAGGAAGGCTGTCGGAAAGAAGCAGGGCGCGTCCGAGGGTGATTATATTCTTATTAGGTATATACTCACCCTCGGACGCGCCCTGCTTCTTTATTTGTAATGAATGTTTATTTGCAATGTGGTTTTGACTTACTCTATTTTTTTGGTAAATAATGATTTTATTATTTTCATTGTTTTGCATCTTCTTGGCAATAATATAAAGAAGACGCGACAGGGCAACACTCGGTGGATGCCATATCTGTGTTTTAAATTGAAAAAAACTTTCAGTTAACTACTTGCAGGAGAAAGTTATTGTAGCTGGTGGCCATTTTTAGTACTGTACCAGATTTTTGTTGTATGTGTTTGTTTTTAATGTTAAAATGTCTGCATTTGATATCTCTCCAGTATTTTCTTTTTTATAAGCAAAATACTTATTTTTATATTTTCTGATGTTGGTTCAAGGGGTACACGGGCAGCAGTAGACAGGTCAGTGGAGGCCTAGTGGAAGGAGGGACCGCAGACAGGCTTCGAAGCCCTAACATAATAAATTGGGCTGGCTGTAGGCAATTTAAAATTGGTTCCAGGGGAACCCGGGCAGCAGTAGACAGGTCAGTGGAGGCCTAGTGGAAGGAGGGACCGCAGACAGGCTTCAAAGCCCTAACATAATAAATTGGGCTGGCTGTAGGCAATTTAAAATTGGTTCCAGGGGAACACGGGCGGCAGTAGACAGGTCAGTGGAGGCCTAGTGGAAGGAGGTACCGCAGACAGGCTTCGAAGCCCTAACATAATAAATTGGGCTGGCTGTAGGCAATTTAAAATTGGTTCCAGGGGAACACGGGCGGCAGTAGACAGGTCAGTGGAGGCCTAGTGGAAGGAGGGACTGCAGACAGGCTTCGAAGCCCTAACATAATAAATTGGGCTGGCTGTAGGCAATTTAAAATTGGTTCCAGGGGAACACGGACAGCAGTAGACAGGTCAGAGGAGGCCTAGTGGAAGGAGGGACCGCAGACAGGCTTCGAAGCCCTAACATAATAAATTGGGCTGGCTGTAGGCAATTTAAAATTGGTTCCAGGGGAACACGGGCAGCAGTAGACAGGTCAATGGAGGCCTAGTGGAAGGAGGGACCGCAGACAGGCTTCGAAGCCCTAACATAATAAATTGGGCTGGCTGTAGGCAATTTAAAATTGGTTCCAGGGGAACACGGGCGGCAGTAGCCAGGTCAGTGTAGTAGTAGTGGAAAGAACGGGCCACAGACAGGCTTCGAAGGCCTAACATAACAAAAATTGGGCTGTAGGCTATTTAAAATTGGTTCCAGGGGAACACGGGCGGCAGTAGACAGGTCAGTGGAGGCCTAGTGGAAGGAGGGACCGCAGACAGGCTTCGAAGCCCTAACATAATAAATTGGGCTGGCTGTAGGCAATTTAAAATTGGTTCCAGGGGAACCCGGGCAGCAGTAGACAGGTCAGTGGAGGCCTAGTGGAAGGAGGGACCGCAGACAGGCTTCGAAGCCCTAACATAATAAATTGGGCTGGCTGTAGGCAATTTAAAATTGGTTCCAGGGGAACACGGGCGACAGTAGCCAGGTCAGTGTAGTAGTAGTGGAAAGAACGGGCCGCAGACAGGCTTCGAAGGCCTAACATAACAAAAATTGGGCTGTAGGCAATTTAAGATTGGTTCCAGGGGAACACGGGCGGCAGTAGACAGGTCAGTGGAGGCCTAGTGGAAGGAGGGACCGCAGACAGGCTTCGAAGCCCTAACATAATAAATTGGGCTGGCTGTAGGCAATTTAATATTGGTTCCAGGGGAACACGGGCAGCAGTAGACAGGTCAGTGGAGGCCTAGTGGAAGGAGTGACCGCAGACAGGCTTCGAAAACCTAACATAAGAAAAATGTCAATACAATGGTATTGACAGTGCCAGGCATTGAAGGATGTCAGCGCATAGACTAAACATTGGTGGAGCTGTGAGAGAAAATTTTGCAAGTGGTAGAGCACTGTTTGACCTGGGGGGGGACTGTCTTGTGGCCGGCGGTACAGGCCCAGGGCCCCTCATATTACAACGGTGTGTCTGACGTTGGGTGCGCACCACCACCGCCAGACACTTTATTGTACTATGAGGGACCTAGTGGCAGTGCCGTCGACCAAAAGCGGGCACACCCACCTCTTCAGACAAACAGTACTCTCACGGGTGCTGGCGACAAGTGGCGATACCACGGCCCCGTGTGGGGACTTTGGCCATTTAGGGAGGTGTTAACATGTCGGATGCTGGACAATCAGGTGCTGCAAATTACGAGATTGGAAAAGTCGTTCAGAATAGTCCACAGGCAAGACCTTTACATAGGAAAGCTAGGTGTCAGCCGGGCAAGGTGGGGCAAAAGATTTCGAAATCCAGTTGTGGTTCATTTTAATGAAGGTTAGATCATCTACATTTTGGGTAGCCAGACGAGTCCTTTTTTCTGTTAGTATTGAACCTGCAGCACTGAATACTCTTTCTGATAGGACACTAGCTGCCGGGCAAGCAAGCTCCTGCAATGCATATTCTGCCAATTCTGGCCAGGTGTCTAATTTGGATGCCCAGTAATCAAATGGGAATGACGGTTGAGGGAGAACGTCGATAAGGGATGAAAAATAGTTTGTAACCATACTGGACAAATGTTGTCTCCTGTCACTTTGAATTGATGCTGCAGTACCTGTCCTGTCTGCGGTCATAGCAAAATCACTCCACAACCTGGTCAGAAAACCCCTCTGGCCAACGCCACTTCTGATTTCTGCCCCTCTAACACCTCTGGTCTGCTGGCCCCTGCAGCTCGTGTTAGAACGATCACGGGCGCTGTGTGCAGGGAATGCCAGAAGCAAACGGTCAATAAGAGTTGATTGTTTGGTTGCTAATATTAGTTCCAAGTTCTCATGTGGCATTATATTTTGCAATTTGCCTTTATAGCGAGGATCAAGGAGGCAGGCCAACCAGTAATCGTCATCGTTCATCATTTTTGTTATGCGTGTGTCCCTTTTGAGGATACGTAAGGCATAATCCGCCATGTGGCCCAAAGTTCCAGTTCTCAAATCTGTGGTTGTGCTTGGTTGAGGGGCATTTTCAGGCAAATCCACGTCACTTGTGTCCCTCCAAAAACCAGAACCCGGCCTTGCCGCGCCAACAATTTCCACTGGCCCCGGAAAAGCTTCCTCATTAAAAATATAATCATCCCCATCATCCTCCTCGTCCTCCTCCTCCTGTTCGCTCGCTACCTCGTCCTGTACACTGCCCTGGCCAGACAATGGCTGACTGTCATCAAGGCTTTCCTCTTCCTCAGCTGCAGACGCCTGATTCTTTATGTGCGTCAAACTTTGCATCAGCAGACGCATTAGGGGGATGCTCATGCTTATTATGGCGTTGTCTGCACTAACCAGCCGTGTGCATTCCTCAAAACACTGAAGGACTTGACACATGTCTTGAATCTTCGACCACTGCACACCTGACAACTCCATGTCTGCCATCCTACTGCCTGCCCGTGTATGTGTATCCTCCCACAAAAACATAACAGCCCGCCTCTGTTCACACAGTCTCTGAAGCATGTGCAGTGTTGAGTTCCACCTTGTTGCAACGTCTATGATTAGGCGATGCTGGGGAAGGTTCAAAGAACGCTGATAGGTCTGCATACGGCTGGAGTGTACGGGCGAACGGCGGATATGTGAGCAAAGTCCACGCACTTTGAGGAGCAGGTCGGATAACCCCGGATAACTTTTCAGGAAGCACTGCACCACCAGGTTTAAGGTGTGAGCCAGGCAAGGAATGTGTTTCAGTTGGGAAAGGGAGATGGCAGCCATGAAATTCCTTCCGTTATCACTCACTACCTTGCCTGCCTCAAGATCTACAGTGCCCAGCCACGACTGCGTTTCTTTCTGCAAGAACTCGGACAGAACTTCCGCGGTGTGTCTGTTGTCGCCCAAACACTTCATAGCCAATACAGCCTGCTGACGTTTGCCAGTAGCTGCCTCATAATGGGAGACCTGGTGTGCAACAGTGGCAGCTGCGGATGGAGTGGTTGTGCGACTGTGGTCTGTGGACGAGGTCTCGCTTCTGCAGGAGGAGGAGCAGGGGGTGCGAACGGCTACAGCCAACTGTTTCCTAGACCGTGGGCTAGGCAGAACTGTCCCAAACTTGCTGTCCCCTGTGGACCCTGCATCCACCACATTTACCCAGTGTGCCGTGATGGACACGTAACGTCCCTGGCCATGCCTACTGGTCCATGCATCTGTTGTCAGGTGCACCTTTGTGCTCACACATTGCCTGAGTGCATGGACGATGCGCTCTTTAACATGCTGGTGGAGGGCTGGGATGGCTTTTCTGGAAAAAAAGTGTCGACTGGGTAGCTCGTAGCGTGGTACAGCGTAGTCCATCAGGGCTTTGAAAGCTTCGCTTTCAACTAACCGGTAGGGCATCATCTCTAACGAGATTAGTCTAGCTATGTGGGCGTTCAAACCCTGTGTACGCGGATGCGAGGCTAAGTACTTCCTTTTTCTAACCATAGTCTCATGTAGGGTGAGCTGGACTGGAGAGCTGGAGATCGTGGAACTAGCGGGGGTGCCGGTGGACATGGCAGACTGAGAGACGGTGGGAGATGGTATTGTTGCCGCCGGTGCCCTAGATGCAGTGTTTCCTACTACGAAACTGGTGATTCCCTGACCCTGACTGCTTTGGCCTGGCAAAGAAACCTGCACAGATACTGCAGGTGGTGCAGAAAATGGTGGCCCTACACTGCCGGAAGGGATGTTGCGTTGATGACTAGCTTCATTGGCCGAGGGTGCTACAACCTTAAGGGACGTTTGGTAGTTAGTCCAAGCTTGCAAATGCATGGTGGTTAAATGTCTATGCGTGCAACTTGTATTGAGACTTTTCAGATTCTGCCCTCTGCTTAAGGTAGTTGAACATTTTTGACAGATGACTTTGCGCTGATCAATTGGATGTTGTTTAAACAAATGCCAGACTGCACTCTTTCTAGCATCGGATACCTTTTCAGGCATTGCAGACTGAGCTTTAACCGGATGGCCACGCTGTCCTCCAACAGGTTTTGACTTTGCCACGCGTTTTGGGCAAGATACGGGCCCGGCAGATGGAACCTGTTGCGATGTTGATGCCTGCTGCGGCCCCTCCTCCTCCGCTTCAGAACTGCTGCCGCCTGCACCCTGTTCCCCCAATGGCTGCCAATCGGGGTCAAGAACTGGGTCATCTATTACCTCTTCTTGTAGCTCGTGTGCAACTTCGTCTGTGTCACCGTGTCGGTCGGTGGTATAGCGTTCGTGATGGGGCAACATAGTCTCATCAGGGTCTGATTCTTGATCAGCACCCTACGAGGGCAATGTTGTGGTCTGAGTCAAAGGACCAGCATAGTAGTCTGGCTGTGGCTGTGCATCAGTGCACTCCATGTCAGATTCAACTTGTAATGGGCATGGACTGTTAACTGCTTCACTTTCTAAGCCAGGGACGGTATGTGTAAAGAGCTCCATGGAGTAACCCGTTGTGTCGCCTGCTGCATTCTTCTCTGTTGTTGTTTTTGCTGAAGAGGACAAGCAAGCGACTTGTCCCTGACCGTGAACATCCACTAACGACGCGCTGCTTTTACTTTTACCAGTTTCACGAGAGGAGGCAAAAGAGCTTGAGGCTGAGTCAGCAAGATAAGCCAAAACTTGCTCTTGCTGCTCCGGCTTTAAAAGCGGTTTTCCTACTCCCAGAAAAGGGAGCGTTCGAGGCCTTGTGTAGCCAGACGACGAACCTGGCTCCACAGCTCCAGACTTAGGTGCAATATTTTTTTTCCCATGACCACCTGATGCTCCACCACTACCACTACCCTCATTACCAGCTGACAATGAACGCCCCCGGCCACGACCTCTTCCACCAGACTTCCTCATTTTTTTAAAAACGTTACCAAACTAACGGTATTTGTTGCTGTCACACAACTTACACGGTGAGCTATAACTTCAGTATTATTTAGCTACCCCTTTACAGGTGGGTGAGACCACAACGAAAATCAGGCACAATGTTACACACTCTGTTGTTGGTGGCAACAAATGAGAGAGATGCCACACACGCAGGACTGTCACTGAAGCGCAAATGTAAATATTAATCTCCCACTGATTTTTTTTTTTTTTTTTTAACAGGGAGACTTTAGAAAAAAAAAAATAATTAAAAAAAATGATTTTTTAAGGAAGAATTTATAAACCAAATAAAATGAAATGATTGTTTCAGGGAGAATTTAGAAAACAAATTAAAAAAAATAGGCTTTCTATGGCCCACTGAGTGAGAGAGGACGCACACAGGAGTCAGGAGTGGCACACAAGCCCAGAGGCCAATATTTATCTCCCACTGATTGATTTAGTGATTTTTTCAGGTAGATTTTGGAACCCAAATCAAGCAAAAAAATAAATAGGCTTTCTATGGCCCACAATTGGAGAGAGAGAGAGAGATGGCACACCCAGGAGTCAAGACTGGCACACAAGCAGAAAGGGCAATATTAATCTCCCACTGATTTGATTTTTTTTTTTTTTTCAGGGAGACTTTAGAAAAAAAAAATACAAAAAAATGAATTTTTCAGGAAGAATTTAGAAACAAAATAAAATAAAATGATTGTTTCAGGGAGAATTTAGAAAACAAATAAAAAAAAAATTGGCTTTGTAGGGCCCACTGAGTGAGAGAGGACGCACACAGGAGTCAGGAGTGGCACACAAGCCCAGAGGCCAATATTTATCTCCCACTGATTGATTTAGTGATTTTTTCAGGTAGATTTTGGAACCCAAATCAAGCAAAAAAATTAATAGGCTTTCTATGGCCCACAATTGGAGAGAGAGAGATGGCACACCCGGGAGTCAAGACTGGCACACAAGCAGAAAGGGCAATATTAATCTCCCACTGATTTGATTTTTTTTTTTTTCAGGGAGACTTTAGAAAAAAAAATACAAAAAAAATGATTTTTTCAGGAATAATTTAGAAACCAAATAAAATAAAATGATTTTTTCAGGGAGAATTTAGAAAACAAATAAAACAAAAAATAGGCTTTCTAGGGCCCACTGAGTGAGAGATGACGCACACAGGAGTCAGGAGTGGCACACAAGCCCAGAGGCCAATATTTATCTCCCACTGATTGATATAGTGATTTTTTCAGGTAGATTTTGGAACCCAAATCAAGCAAAAAAATAAATAGGCTTTCTATGGCCCACAATTGGAGAGAGAGAGAGAGATGGCACACCCAGGAGTCAAGACTGGCACACAAGCAGAAAGGGCAATATTAATCTCCCACTGATTTGATTTTTTTTTTTTTTCAGGGAGACTTTAGAAAAAAAAATACAAAAAAATGAATTTTTCAGGAAGAATTTAGAAACAAAATAAAATAAAATGATTGTTTCAGGGAGAATTTAGAAAACAAAAAAAAAAATAGGCTTTGTAGGGCCCACTGAGTGAGAGAGGACGCACACAGGAGTCAGGAGTGGCACACAAGCCCAGAGGCCAATATTTATCTCCCACTGATTGATTTAGTGATTTTTTCAGGTAGATTTTGGAACCCAAATCAAGCAAAAAAATAAATAGGCTTTCTATGGCCCACAATTGGAGAGAGAGAGAGAGAGATGGCACACCCAGGAGTCAAGACTGGCACACAAGCAGAAAGGGCAATATTAATCTCCCACTGATTTGATTTTTTTTGTTTTGTTTCAGGGAGACTTTAGAAAAAAAAAATACAAAAAAAATGATTTTTTCAGGAATAATTTAGAAACCAAATAAAATAAAATGATTTTTTCAGGGAGAATTTAGAAAACAAATAAAACAAAAAATAGGCTTTCTAGGGTCCACTGAGTGAGAGATGACGCACACAGGAGTCAGGAGTGGCACACAAGCCCAGAGGCCAATATTTATCTCCCACTGATTGATTTAGTGATTTTTTCAGGTAGATTTTGGAACCCAAATCAAGCAAAAAAATAAATAGGCTTTCTATGGCCCACAATTGGAGACAGAGAGAGAGAGATGGCACACCCAGGAGTCAAGACTGGCACACAAGCAGAAAGGGCAATATTAATCTCCCACTGATTTGATTTTTTTTTTTTTCAGGGAGACTTTAGAAAAAAAAAATACAAAAAAAATGATTTTTTCAGGAATAATTTAGAAACCAAATAAAATAAAATGATTTTTTCAGGGAGAATGTAGAAAACAAATAAAACAAAAAATAGGCTTTCTAGGGCCCACTGAGTGAGAGATGAGGCACACAGGAGTCAGGAGTGGCACACAAGCCCAGAGGCCAATATTTATCTCCCACTGATTGATTTATTGATTTTTTCAGGTAGAATTTAGAACCCAAATCAACCCAAAAAATAAATAGGCTTTCTATGGCCCACTATTTGTGAGAGAGATGGCACGCTCAGGACTGGCACACAAGCCCAGAGGCCAATATTAATCTCCCACTTTTTTTTTTTTTTCCAGGGAAAATTTATAAACCCAATAAAAAAAATAATAAATAGGCTTTCTATGGCCCACTATCTGAGAGAGAGAGATGGCACGCTTAGGACTGGCACACAAGCCCAAAGGCCAATATTAATCTCCCACTGATTGATTTATTGATTTTTTCAGGTAGAATTTAGAACCCAAATCAACCCAAAAAATAAATAGGCTTTCTATGGCCCACTATTTGTGAGAGAGATGGCACGCTCAGGACTGGCACACAAGCCCAGAGGCCAATATTAATCTCCCACTTTTTTTTTTTTTCCCAGGGAAAATTTATAAACCCAATAAAAAAAATAATAAATAGGCTTTCTATGGCCCACTATCTGAGAGAGAGAGATGGCACGCTTAGGACTGGCACACAAGCCCAAAGGCCAATATTAACCTCCCACTGATTGATTTATTGATTTTTTCAGGTAGAATTTAGAACCCAAATCAAGCAAAAAAATTAATAGGCTTTCTATGGCCCACTGAGTGAGAGATGGCACACACAGGAGTAAGGAATGGCACACAAGCCCTGAGGCCAATATTTTTCTCCCACTGATTGATGTAGTGATTTTTTCAGATAGATGTTAGAACCCAAATCAAGCAAAAAAATAAATAGGCTTTCTATGGCTCACTGAGTGAGAGATGACACAGACAGGGATGGCACTCTAGCAGAAATGCCAATCTTAATCTCCCACAAAAAAAAAAAAAAAGGAACTGTCCTTCAATTACTATCTCCCTGCAGTAATCTCAGCCAGGTATGGCAGGCAGCAATAAGGAGTGGACTGATGCACAAATTAAATAAAAAGTGTGGACAAACAAACAAGATAGCTGTGCAGAAAGGAAGGAACAAGAGGATTTGTGCTTTGAAAAAAGCAGTTGGTTTGCACAGCGGCGTACACACAGCAATGCAGCTATCAGGGAGCCTTCTAGGGCAGCCCAATGAGCTACAGCGCTGAGGAAAAAAAAAAAATGTAGCTTCCACTATCCCTGCACACCGAAGGTGGTGTTGGGCAGTGGAAATCGCTACAGCACAAGCGGTTTGGTGGTTAATGGACCCTGCCTAACGCTATCCCTGCTTCTGACGAAGCGGCAGCAACCTCTCCCTAAGCTCAGATCAGCAGCAGTAACATGGCGGTCGGCGGGAACGCCCCTTTATAGCCCCTGTGACGCCGCGGACAGCAAGCCAATCACTGCAATGTCCTTCTCTAAGATGGTGGGGACCAGGACCTATGTCATCACCCTGCCCACACTCTGCGTTTACCTTCATTGGCTGAGAAATGGCGCTTTTCGCGTCATTGAAACGCGACTTTGGCGCGAAAGTCGCGTACCGCATGGCCGACCCCGCACAGGGGTCGGATCGGGTTTCATGAAACCCGACTTTGCCAAAAGTCGGCGACTTTTGAAAATGAACGACCCGTTTCGCTCAACCCTACTGATTAGCAATGTTACTTACCCCATGCGTAGGGCATTGCAGCAGCTTAAATATCCATGGTTATGACCATTAACCCCTTCCCGACCTTTGACGCCACGTAGGCGTCATGAAAGTCGGTGCCAATCCGACCCATGACGCCTATGTGGCGTCATGGAAAGATCGCGTCCCTGCAGATCGGGTGAAAGGGTTAACTCCCATTTCACCCGATCTGCAGGGACAGGGGGAGTGGTAGTTTAGCCCAGGGGGGGTGGCTTCACCCCCCCCCCCGTGGCTACGATCGCTCTGATTGGCTGTTGAAAGTGAAACTGCCAATCAGAGCGATTTGTAATATTTCACCTATTATAACTGGTGAAATATTACAATCCAGCCATGGCCGATGCTGCAATATCATCGGCCATGGCTGGAAACAATAATGTGCCCCCACCCCACCCCACCGATCACCCCCCCAGCCCTCCGATCTGGCCGGTACACTGCTCCGGCAACCCCTCCGTCCTGTGCTCCGGCTCCCCCCATGCTTTTGTCCGCTCCCCCCGTGCTCCAATCACCCTCCCCGTGCTCCAATCACCCCCCCTGCACTCCGATCCACCCCCCCGTGCTCCGTTCCACCCCCCCGTGCTCCGTTCCACCCCCTCGTGCTCCGTTCCACCCCTCCCGCGCTCCGATCCACCCCCCCATGCTCCGATCCCCCCCCGTGCTCCTCCCACCCCATCATACTTACCGATCCTGCCGGGGTCCGTCCATCTTCTCCCCGGGCGCCGCCATCTTCCAAAATGGCGGGCGCATGCGCAGTGCGCCCACCGAATCTGCCGGCCGGCAGATTCGTTCCAAAGTGCATTTTGATCACTGAGATAGATTATATCTCAGTGATCAAAATAAAAAAAATAATAAATGACCCCCCCCCCCTTTGTCACCCCCATAGGTAGGGACAATAAAAAATAAAGATTTTTTTTTTCCACTAATGTTAGAATAGGGTTAGGGTTAGGGGTAGGGTTAGGGGTAGGGTTAGGGTTAGGCATAGGGTTAGGGTTAGGGGTAGGGTTAGGGGTAGGGGTAGGGTTAGGGGTAGGGTTAGGGTTAGGGCTAGGGCTAGGGTTAGGGTTAGGGCTAGGGTTAGGGGTAGGGTTAGGGCTAGGGGTAGGGTTAGGGCTAGGGTTAGGGTTTCGGTATGTGCACACGTATTCTGGTCCTCTGCAGATTTTTCCGCTGCGGATTTGATAAATCCGCAGTGCTAAACCGCTGCGTATTTATGGTGGATTTACCGCGTTTTTTCTGCGCATTTCACTGCGGTTTTACAACTGCGATTTTCTATTTGAGCAGTTGTAAAACCGCTGCGGAATCCGCACAAAGAAGTGACATGCTGCGGAATGTAAACCGCTGCGTTTCCGTGCAGTTTTTCCGCAGCATGTGTACAGCGATTTTTGTTTCCCATATGTTTACATTGAACTGTAAACTCATGGGAAACTGCTGCGGATCTGCAGCGTTTTCCGCAGCGTGTGCACATACCTTTAGAATTAGGCTATGCGCACACGGTGCGGATTTGGCTGCGGATCCGCAGCAGTGTTCCATCAGGTTTACAGTTCCATGTAAACATATGGAAACCAAATCCGCTGTGCCCATGGTGTGGAAAATACAGCGCGGAAACGCTGCGTTGTATTTTCCGCAGCATGTCAATTCTTTGTGCGGATTCCGCAGCGTTTTACACCTGTTCCTCAATAGGAATCCGCAGGTGAAATCCGCACAAAAAATACTGGAAATCCGCGGAAAATCCACAGGTAAAACGCAGTGCCTTTTACCCGCGGATTTTTCAAAAATGATGCTGAAAAATCTCACACGAGTCCGCAACGTGGGCACATAGCCTTAGGGTTAGGGTTGGAATTAGGGTTGTGGTTAGGGGTGTGATTAGGGTTATGGCTACAGTTGGGATTAGAGTTAGGGGTGTGTTGGGGTTAGTGTTGGAGGTAGAATTGAGGGGTTACCACTGTTTAGGCTCATCAGGGATCTCCAAACGCAACATGGCGCCACCATTGATTCCAGCCAATCTCGTATTCAAAAAGTCAAATGGTGCTCCCTCACTTCCGAGCCCCGACGTGCGCCCAAACAGTGGTTTACCCCCACATATGGGGTACCAGCATACTCAGGACAAACTGCGCAACAATTACTGGGGTCCAATTTCTCCTGTTACCCTTGTGAAAATAAAAAAATGCTTGCTAAAACATCATTTTTGAGGAAAGAAAAATGATTTTTTATTTTCACGGCTCTGCATTATAAACTTCTATGAAGCACTTGGGGGTTCAAAGTGCTCACCACACATCTAGATAAGTTCCTTTCGGGGTCTAGTTTCCAAAATGGGGTCACTTGTGGGGGATTTCTACTGTTTAGCCACATCAGGGGCTCTGCAAACGCAACGTGACGCCCGCAGAGCATTCCATCAAAGTCTGCATTTCAAAACGTCACTACTTCAATTCTGAGCCCCGGCATGTGCCCAAACAGTAGTTTACCCCCACATATGGGGTATCACCGTACTCAGGAGAAACTGGACAACAAATATTGGGGTCAAATTTCTCCTGTTACCCTTGGGAAAATTAAAAAATTCTGGGCTAAATAATTATTTTTGAGGAAAGAAAACGTATTTATTATTTTCACGGCTCTGCATTATAAACTTCTATGAAGCACTTGGGGGTTCAAAGTGCTCACCACACATCTAGATAAGTTCCTTTCAGGGTCTAGTTTCCAAAATGGGGTCACTTGTGGGGGGTTTCTACTGTTTAGCCACATCAGGGGCTCTGCAAACGCAACGTGACGCCCGCAGAGCATTCCATCAAAGTCTGCATTTAAAAACGTCACTACTTCCCTTCTGAGCCCCGACGTGTGCCCAAACAGTGGTTTACCTCCACATATGGGGTATCAGCGTACTCAGGAGAAATTGGACAACAACTTTTGGGGTCAAATTTCTCCTGTTACCCTTGGGAAAATAAAAAATTGCAGGCTAAAAGATCATTTTTGAGAAAATATTTTTTTTTTTTTATTTTCATGGCTCTGCCTTATAAACTTCTGTGAAGCACTTGGGGGTTCAAAGTCCTCACCACACACCTAGATTAGTTCCTTTGGTGGACTAGTTTCCAAAATAGGGTCATTTCTGGGGGATCTCCAATGTTTAGGCACACAGGGGCTCTCCAAACGTGACATGGTGTCCGCTAATGATTGGAGCTAATTTTCCATTTAAAAAGCCAAATGGTGTGCCTTCCCTTCCGAGCCCTGCCGTGCGCCCAAACAGTGGTTTACCCCCACATATGGGGTATCAGCGTACTCAGGACAAACTGAACAACAACATTTATGGTCCAATTTCTCCTGTTACCCTTGGCAAAATAGGAAATTCCAGGCTAAAAAATCATTTTTGAGGAAAGAAAAATTATTTTTTATTTTCATGGCTCTGCGTTATAAACTTCTGTGAAGCACCTGGGGGTTTAAAGTGCTCAATATGCATCTAGATAAGTTCCTTGGGGGGTCTAGTTTCCAAAATGGGGTCACTTGTGGGGGAGCTCCAATGTTTAGGCACACAGGGGCTCTCCAAACGCAACATGGTGTCCGCTAACAATTGGAGCGAATTTTCCATTCAAAAAGTCAAATGGCACGCCTTCCCTTCCGAGCCCTGCCGAGTGCCCAAACAGTGGTTTATCCCCACATATGAGGTATCAGTGTACTCAGGAGAAATTGCCCAACAAATTTTAGGATCCATTTTATCCTGTTGCCCATGTGAAAATGAAAAATTTGAGGCTAAAAGAATTTTTTTGTGAAAAAAAAGTACTTTTTCATTTTTACGGATCAATTTGTGAAGCACCTGGGGGTTCAAAGTGCTCACTTTGCATCTACATAAGTTCCTTGGGGCGTCTAGTTTCCAAAATGGGGTCACTTGTGGGGGAGCTCCAATTTTTAGGCACACGGGGGCTCTCAAAACGTGACATGGTGTCCGCTAAAGAGTGGAGCCAATTTTTGATTCAAAAAGTCAAGTGGCGCTCCTTCCCTTCCAAGCCCTGCCGTGCGCCCAAACAGTGGTTTACCCCCACATATGAGGTATCAGCGTACTCAGGACAAATTGGGCAACAACTTTCGTGGTTCAGTTTCTCCTTTTACCATTGGAAAAATCAAAAAATTGTTGCTAAAAGATAATTTTTGTGACTAAAAAGTTAAATGTTCATTTTTTCCTTCCATGTTGCTTCTGCTGCTGTGAAGCACCTGAAGGGTTAATAAACTTCTTTAATGTGGTTTTGAGTATCTTGAGGGGTGCAGTTTTTAGAATGGTGTCACTTTTGGGTATTTTCAGCCATATAGACCCCTCAAACTGACTTCAAATGTGAGGTGGTCCCTAAAAAAATTGTTTTGTAAATTTCGTTGAGAAATCGCTGGTCAAATTTTAACCCTTATAACTTCCTGACAAAAAAAAATTTTGTTTCCAAAATTGTGCTGATGTAAAGTAAACATGTGGGAAATGTTATTTATTAACTATTTTGTGTCACATAACTCTCTGGTTTAACAGAATAAAAATTCAAAATGTGAAAATTGCGAAATTTTCAAAATGTTCGCCAAATTTCCGTTTTTATCACAAATAAACGCAGAATTTATTGACCTAAATTTGCCACCAACATGAAGCCCAATATGTCACGAAAAAACAATCTCAGAACCGCTAGGATCCGTTGAAGCGTTCCTGAGTTATTACCTCATAAATGGACACTGGTCAGAATTGCAAAAAACGGCAAGGTCTTTAAGGTCAAAATAGGCTGGGTCATGAAGGGGTTAACAACTAAATAATTGTCACTATATGATTTGACGTAATCATAGATACCTAAGCTACTGCAATATCTTGCACATTGGGTAAGCGACATAGAGAATCAGAAGAACTATGGTATATTTTTATTTGGAGTTATTTGCTGATATTATTATTATTATTACACCTACTAGATTTTAGGATAGGATCGTGGAGATGGGGATACCCCTCTGTGAAGACCTAGGGGTCCAGGGGTGCTCGTGTCTGCTGGCTTAAGACCGCATGGACCAGGGATCATCCCACTGAACACCCTCTATCATTTTACTGTGAGCATAATACTACTCAAACAACACAGGGTGAGAGTAAAAGAGTGTGGCCATAATTTATTGAACCACCAACAAACAATAACATATAGAACAGTCCCAATTAACACTCAAGATGGTGCAAATTACAGAGTCTCACCCTTATGCTGGCTCGTACTAGAGCAGCTCCAACTTTGGGACTTCCAGGACCGATTGCCCCCAGCAAGTGTCACCCCACCTTTGTGAGGCACTCACTGAGAAGAGCTTAGGAAGGCCAGGTGACTTGATTGTCCACACCTGAATTCTCTAAATGTTCTTGAGGGTTCAGTGATGGTCAATGAAGCAGCTCTCTATTTTTTCAGCTGGATCCATGATGCCATGGTGTAACGGGTTCTACTGTGCTGTAGTACCTCTTTCAGCACCCCCCGTGTTTCAGGCGGTCCACTCTGCTTTTGCTGGATTCTGAATGAAGGACGCTGGCTGGAATTCCTTGATTACGTGAGAGCATATAAAAGCTGACTGCTACTCCACGTATTTCCAGTCTAAAAAGAACACACTTTATTCACAGCACACAGAATATATAACACAGATACACAGGGCAGGCCAATAGAAAAAGCAGGCCAGACATACATTACAATAGCCGCAGGGGGCCGGAGCCTGCTGATATTTACTGTGGGAATTACAAAGGTGGGGGAGGTCAGAAGGAGAATATCTTGTCCCCTCTGACCAGGGGCGCAGCCTGTGGACTGATGCATTTCACATGGAACCTATTATACATAATACATACTGCATAACATATTCTTGGTGCTGGGGGTTCTGTAACACATGGCTACTGTAATTTAGAGTCTCTCTAAACACAGGCAGAGCATCTTTTTTACAGTTCACAACTCTCATTCAGGCATTCCTCCACAGGCTTGGGGGAAGGCGGAAGGAGGCCATCCCTCACTGCTGGAGTGCTCAAACAACATGCATAGATTGTCCTTCATATTTGCAGAACACCAATGGGTCATCAACATAGTAACAAACATTGTTCACGTATCCTGTGCTTTTGGTTCCCAAAGATAGTAGAATACTTCTAGGACTTAAATACTAGGACAGACAGAATAGCTAATCAGCAACCATTCAAAAAATGGCAGCCACTGAACATTAATTAAATTGATAATAAGAGTCAACATTTATTCCCTCATGAACTCTAGCTCATGTCCCTGGGCCTACTGAAATAATACATCTGGTTAATTAAGAACAAATGTCGTCACACCCTCTAATTGAAACCCCAAATGAGACACAGAAAAGTATGTTAAAAAAAAAACTTTACAGAGGAATTTACTGGTGGGATAGTTATCTCTTGGACAGCATGGTTGGCACTTGACACACAAAGAATTTCATTTGGGCACAGTGGATATTTGTTTAACCTAGCTGGTGACATTCACATGTAAGTTCTAATATCATTATGTCATAGTAATGTTCTCCTGTGCATATTTTATTCACCTCCTGCGTATACTTATGTTTCCTTGCCTGTGTGCATAGCAGACTCCGCTTTTTTTTAGTTTTTTTCTGTTTTTAATAAAGTATTATTAATGGGAAAACATGCTCTATAGTTTTTCCTGCCCTCCTATGTTGTTAAGTTTAACGTGCTTTGCTTAATACTTCAGTGGGTGAAAATTTTTAAAAACTGCTTGGCCTGGTACCGTTCACAAAATATTTGTGAAAAACTGACTATTGTCATGTATATACTGTAGAAGCTGCTTTGTGCGAAATTTTGTTGGTTTGAAATACAAAACAAAACTGGCCTGCTACGGTTGTACACTTTCTTAGTATTTAAATGAGGCCATCCAGTTGGTGCTCTCAAGGTTGCATGGAAGACTCTGATCTAATTTTTGCCAGGCCTTGCACTATGCAGCTTTTATGAGTGTAGGACTATCTGGTATGTCAACTTACGTGGTGGTACGTGGAGGTAGAAAAAACAAGAACACTGTCTCTTTAAGTGTTCAGTTGGTTTATTATAAGACAGCATAAACCAATTACAAGTGGAAAGTAAACACAGCCCTTCAGGCAAAAACAAGAAAACAACAAAGAAAACAAAATGCTGTAACAGAGTGCATGCGTTGCTGGTAATATCTCTCTCTGGAGCAACACATGTTTAGTCTTTACTCCACAAGACACAAACCACTGGATAATCGTCTCTCCAGTCTTGCTGAACAAAGACTGCCTCTAGAGCTCAGTTATTTAAACCAAAAACCATGTGACTATTTCCATCACGTGACTGACCACATGGTTATGGCATCACACAGGTCCTGTCTGCTATGCAGGTGGAGATAAAGTGACATTCTCAAACCGGCTCTATAAATGTCCACATAAAACCAACCCATTATGCAACTTTAACTTAACCCTCACAACACATAGTGTGCTGGAGGAAAAACGCACTGGTTTCATATCACTGACACCATTAAGCGCAGTGACACATATCTCCCCTTCAGTACTATACCAGTGACTCTGTCACAGATAACCACAACTACGCTTTTCTCAAAATATTTGAAAGAGGTACTATAGTTGGTGCCTTCATGGTTGTATGGATGATTCTGCTTCAAATTTTTGTCAGGCTTTCCACTGTGCAGAACTTATATGAGTGTAGTAGTACCACAACTATTCTTTGCTCACAATATTTGCACGGCGAATAAGCCTCCTTACCTTGACAAGCCAGAGATGGTATGTCACTCTCCTTAAGGAGAAACGATACCCCTTAGACCCCAGTCCAGAGCCTCTCACCTAGCCAAATTAGTTCTCATGCTTCGCACTGACGAGGGCCAACAGCCCGAAACACAGTGTCTGCGAATTGAGATACTAATTTGGCTTTTATCCTAAGTCATATTGCACGACTCGTTAAAGAGTTGATTGTGACTTGTAGGATCGCTACTTCCAACAGATGGCGCTATAGAGATTAAGTCCTCTTTTTCTCAGGAGAGGCAATTTGCATATAATATTTGAATGAGGCACTATAGTTAGTGCCTTCAAGGGTGTATGGATGATCCTGCTTGTAATTTTCGGAAGGCTTTGCACTTAAGGCATAGCCTTTATGAGTCTAGGAGTACCACTACATGACAATTTGAACAGATGTGTATGAGGCCCTCCTTTATAGCTAATACAGGGTGTATCTGAGTCCCATTAAAATACTGTATATACTCGAGTATAAGCCGACCCACATAACCCTGCACAAAGGTTAAGGATGGCCCCATAAGATGCTCCATAAAGTTCATGATGCGCCCCATAAGATGCTCCATACAAAAATATGCCGAATATAATGCTCCATAAAGGTTAATGATGGCCCCATAAGAAGCTCCATAGAACAATATACCCTATACAACGCTGCACAAATAATAATAATAATCTTTATTTATATAGCGCCAACATATTCCTCAGCGCTTTACAGTTTAACAGCTTCAAACACAAAAGTCAGAAGTAACAATGTTAACAATACAATAATTAAAGCAACACAAGACGACCCTGCTCGTGAGAGCTTACAATCTACAATGAGGTGGGGAAATACAAAGTACAGGTGTGTATTTACAATGATGTATTTACAATGATGGCCCCATAAGATGCTACATATTAAAATATGCCCCATATAATGCTGCACAAAGGTTAATGATGGCCCCATAAGGTGCTCCATAAAAAATATGTCCATATAATGCTCTATAAAGGTTAATGATGGCTTCATAAGATGCTCCATATTAAAATATGCCTCATATAATGCTGCTGCGATAAAAAAAAAAATGACATACTCACCTCTCGTTGCTGCCCGCTGCTCCTCAGCATTGTCGACTCTGCAGTGACTGTTCAGGCAGAGGGTGCGCTCTAACCACGTCATCGTGCCCTCTGACCTGAACTTCACAGCCAGAGGACCCGGAAGACACAGCGTAGAAGTGGAACGGGGACAGATGAATATCGCATGGCTTATCCTCCCCCAGTCCTACTCACCCTTTTGACACTGCATGTCAGTCCCTGCATCTCAGGCACTGGCATCTCTCTTCCTGTTTTCCTTCCTGTGCTGAGCTGTCAGTGATACCACTCAGTAAAGTAATGAATATGCGCTTCACGCCTATGGAAGGAAGACGCGTGCATATTCATTACTTTAATGAGCGGTACCATGTGACCGCTCAGCACAGGAAGGAAGACAGCAAGAGAGATGCTGGCGCCCGAGATGCAGGGACTGATATGCAGCTATGACACCAGGAGGGTGAGTATGATGTCTTCTGCCCCCCCCCCCACCGGCAACGACTCGTGTATAAGCCGAGAGGGGCGTTTTCAGCACAAAAAAAGTGCTGAAAATCTTGGCTTATACATGAGTATATTCGGTAATTGCGTAAATTGCACTGAAATTTCCAATTTTTTACTGAAAATTTCAATTTTGGTTTATTTCAATTATTATTTTTTCAAACATCCTTTTTAAGTTTTGCCTCATATAAAAGTCATTATATTGGAAATGAAGATCAGCAAAGGGTTGAAAGCCAAGCAAGTTTTTTTAGAAAAAAGGGGGGTACCCTGTTATGAATAGGTAATTCAGAACCACAATGGACCTTGAAGTTCAGAGCACACAAGTGACCTGACAAAAACCACAAAATATAGGACGAGCTCTGAGACGTGGAAACTCTGCTGACCGCAATCCCTAAACCTATCAAACCACACTAGAGGTAGCCGTGGATTGCGCCTAACGCTCCCTATGCAACTCGGCACAGCCTGAGAAACTAGCTAGTCCTGAAGATAGAAAAATAAGCCTACCTTGCCTCAGAGAAATTCCCCAAAGGAAAAGGCAGCCCCCCACATATAATGACTGTGAGTTAAGATGAAAATACAAACACAGAGATGAAATAGATTTAGCAAAGTGAGGCCCGACTTACTGAATAGACCGAGGATAGGAAAGATAGCTTTGCGGTCAACACAAAAACCTACAAACAACCACGCAGAGGGGCAAAAAGACCCTCCGCACCGACTTACGGTACGGAGGTGCTCCCTCTGCGTCTCAGAGCTTCCAGCAAGCAAGCAGAACCAAAAAAGCAAGCTGGACAGAAAATATAGCAACAAAAGGACACAAGCAGAACTTAGCTTATGCTGAGCAGACAGGCCACAGGAACGATCCAGGAGGAAGCAAGACCAATACTAGAACATTGACTGGAGGCCAGGATCAAAGCACTAGGTGGAGTTAAATAGAGCAGCACCTAACGACTTAACCTCATCACCTGAGGAAGGAAACTCAGAAGCCGCAGTACCACTCGTGACCACAGGAGGGAGCTTGATCACAGAATTCACAACAGTACCCACAACTTCTTTTAGATAACTAGCAAAAAAAGGGGGACCTAAAACCTTAATGCTGCTAACCTTCCATTCAGCACTTTTTCAATCCATTTCAACATTTTACTGCCCCTAGGAAATTAACTTTATTCTCCCTGGCAGAGTTTGGGTTTCAGTTACGGGAGCGACGCCAACACGGGTTCAGTCATCGGTCTGTCTATAGAGAAAAGCAGTTGTAACTGCGCCCCCTGCACTGACTGACAGCAGTTCATCATGGGGGTCAGAGGCTCACGCATACCTTGATCTGCCTCTTGCCAGCTGCCTTCTATAAAACTGATCCAAGCAAGTAGAGCTGATAAGAGGCCGCAACTGGAGGCTTTAGGCTCCAAGCAGCATTGGGCAAAGGTTTGATCCCAGCACTTAGTCTATCTTCAAAGATACTTCTCCTGCCGGGTTGTCTACTTTAGCACATGTAGAATTCATGGTCACTGGGGCCAGTGTTCAGATACAGGTTTTTTTATGGAATTAGCCATCTGGGCTCATACAGTACGTAACTAGGACAACAGACCTGGGATGATTGACTCTAGGCATATATCCAAGGGTTAGTGTCTATTAGGAGACCTGGAGCTTGGTATGGTCAGAGAGATGTAGGTTTAAGTTGGAGTGGATGTTTCACATGTGTGAGCTCAGGTTTTAGCATTTCCATTCTTGTCGACCCTACTAAGCTCTGTTGATATATCATTAGAAAGATGAAGGTCTAAGGTACACAACCATGTTCAGGTGTGAAGTTTTATTGGCCTTGCATCTAACAAAGCTTTAAACTGGAAGCCATCCTGCACTTAGCTCTAGGTTTCCTTTTATGGCTCAACATTTCCAGTTCACATATATTTAATGGCAAATTGAAGTCTTCCAGGAACAATCTAGAGACTTAATGTGATAAGATTAACAAGAAGGTGACCTAAGGACTCATTTGTAAACTTGTTTTCTAAATTTAAGTAGTATTTCAGAGGGTAGTCAAAGAAGTTAATATCTTACATACCCTTTGATATCCCATAATTAAGAGAAATCATTTGGGTAGCAACAGAGAATGCCTTTCAAATGTTTCCTTTTTTGCTATAGACTGAATGGGGGTCTTTATGGCAAAATGAGGCGTTGACTCACTTTCTCATGCTCTGCTGTACCCTTATTGTTACTGTCTGCTGAGTTGCATAGTACTTGGATTACACTATTCTACAGTCAAATTGGTTCAGGTACAAAAACAGTTGAACTGAGCTAATTTTATGATGTTGAAAATGACTATGATGCTTAAAATTGCTGATTTGATCTAATTTTCAAGATCCAGAGGAGGTTGTAATTACTTATGACACCTTTCATGCAGGGTTATAGAAAAAATGTGTCTTTCTTATTTCATCATCATCATTTAGTCTATTAAGCCTTCAGTATTCTATCATCTTTGTGTGACCAATCAAAGAATGTCAACTCAGCTCCAATGACGTAATCCTAATTATAATTGTGTCCCCTACTTTTATAAGTGCGGTGTCACAAAGTGACTGTCCTAGTGTGACACGACACGACGAGTAGACGGTCACCAAACGGTCAAACACACAAGGGTACACAGGGGACACAATAACAACGGTGGGCCCTGACAATAGGGAATGGGGAAATGGACACCTCCTGCACTCACCTGAAGCTGTACCCTAATATCCCTAATGTCCCCATATGGGATCTTTCACCCCATCGCCAAGCAGGATACCTAAATCCTCACTTGCCCTACTCCTATCCCTAAGTGGGGAATTGGCAAGTGAAGACATTGGTCCCACTGCTGCATTAAAACAACACAAGATAAGGTAAGACAAACATCTCGGGGAAAAGGAAACAAAAATCAACACTTAGGATTTCTCAGCAAAGTTTTTTAGCATATGGACATGTTTCTATATGTTTTTTCAGATATTCCTTATTCCTGCATTTATTACATATATTACAAATCAAGTAAATTTTGATACATATATGAAGAAATCACTTTTGCATCACAAAGGCGAAACCTGACTTTGATGTTAAGGAAAGTCTACAATTTATATTTTGGCTTGCAGAATAGGAGATCGGGATAAAAGTTGGGCTCCACACGTATACTGCAATATATGTATATCACATCTTACCCAGTGGTTGCATGGGAAGAGGCAATCTATGCTTTTTGCAGTCTCAATGATCTGGAGAGAGCCAACAGATCTCACTAACAATTGCTATTTCTGCATGATGCCCCCCATTAAGAAAAGTTTCAAGCAAGAAGTGGACTTTACAGTATCCAAACAAAATTTCCATCTGCAATATGCCCAGTACCATATGCAGAAAAACTGCCTGTTCCAATAGCACCAGAAACATTTTCGGTCTAGTCAAGTGAGGATGAAGAGGACGCTTCGTGTCATAAAGCATCTTCCTACAAAAAAGAAAAAAGCATGCCCATAAGATTTGGGAACACCCAAGCTGAAACTTTTTTTTTACTTATTGTTTCAATGTTACACAGTGATTACACATAGGACAAAGCAACAATTAAAAACACTTAAAAACAAAGTGTGAACCGCTCTAAGGTCATGCCGTATGATATAAGCAATGACAAGCCACAACTATTATCTCAGGCTCAAAAACTGTAAGCACAGGTTCAAAAAACATATGTTAAGACAAGAAAAGACATGTATATACATGTACATGTAAACATTATGCACGTGTGCACATGAGCTAGTCTACCTATTCACAGTACCATATAGACCATTGGGTGAGAAAAGGAAAAAAGGTCTTACCATAAAAAATCAATCAGAAAAAAAAAATATATATATATACAAGTAAACCCATTGGCATGGAGAAAATAAGCTTGCCACTAAATAGTAGCACATGAAAAATCATGCACAAAGTAGGTCCATACAATTCCAAGACCATAGAAGAGGCATACAAAAGATGATATAGTCAAGGGTATGCAAACATACAGAACCTGTTTCCATGGAAAGGCAGGAAAAGGAAGGCCAGAACTCAAACCCAACAATGAGGGAATAGATATATCTGATCAAGAGCCATGAGAGCTGAGAAAAATAGGAGCTGGTGAGCATCCCACGTGTATCGCCTCAACCCTTGTGGCTTCTTCAGGGAAAAGAGTATAAATATCATCACTAATTACACAACAAAAATAATCTGGGAGCATACTGACCGGTGGTATTGCGGAGCAAGCGAGGAAAATGTGGTCGCGGCCATCTTGTCAAAAAGTGGCATAATGTTGATGTCAATAAACTTGTTCAAAGCAATGGCAGCATGAGCGCTGGGAAAGCTCCGCTCGCGCATGCGTGCTTGAAGCAAAATGGTACCGAAGTAAAATCCATTGCGCAGGCACCATATAGTAATATTAGAGAGAGGAAGGAATCAAAATGCGCCCGCATGTTGTAGTTCTGTCGGGAAAACATGCCCCAGAAGGGCATCGCAACCTAGCACCAACAAAGATCTCAAATAAACATTTGTAATAAACAGTGTGTAGCATTTATAATTGTAACAGATGTTTAAAAAGCCTGATCACCCAAAAGGGAGCATTTTTGGATAGAAAACCAAACTTATGATAAAATGATCCAACGTAGTTTATTAGTATATCACTGGGCATGCACAAAGCTAATTTACAACAGAATGTCATTATTATTTTTAAAAATGCATAATTCCAGTGATAATGATGGGCAAGGAATGATGTACAGTGGGGCAAAAAAGTATTTAGTCAGTCAGCAATAGTGCAAGTTCCACCACTTAAAAAGATGAGAGGCGTCTGTAATTTACATCATAGGTAGACCTCAACTATGGGAGACAAACTGAGAAAAAAAAATCCAGAAAATCACATTGTCTGTTTTTTTATCATTTTTTTTGCATTTTATGGTGGAAAATAAGTATTTGGTCAGAAACAAACAATCAAGATTTCTGGCTCTCACAGACCTGTAACTTCTTCTTTAAGAGTCTCCTCTTTCCTCCACTCATTACCTGTAGTAATGGCACCTGTTTAAACTTGTTATCAGAATAAAAAGACACCTGTGCACACCCTCAAACAGTCTGACTCCAAACTCCACTATGGTGAAGACCAAAGAGCTGTCAAAGGACACCAGAAACAAAATTGTAGCCCTGCACCAGGCTGGGAAGACTGAATCTGCAATAGCCAACCAGCTTGGAGTGAAGAAATCAACAGTGGGAGCAATAATTAGAAAATGGAAGACATACAAGACCACTGATAATCTCCCTCGATCTGGGGCTCCACGCAAAATCCCACCCCGTGGGGTCAGAATGATCACAAGAACGGTGAGCAAAAATCCCAGAACCACGCGGGGGGACCTAGTGAATGAACTGCAGAGATCCAGAAATCCAGAAAATCACATTGTCTGTTTTTTTAACATGTTATTTGCATATTATGGTGGAAAATAAGTATTTGGTCAGAAACAAAGAGTGTGCACAGGTGTCTTTTTATACTGATAACAAGTTTAAACAGGAGCCATTACTACAGGTAATGAGTGGAGGAAAGAGGAGACTCTTAAAGAAGAAGTTACAGGTCTGTGAGAGCCAGAAATCTTGATTGTTTGTTTCTGACCAAATACTTGTTTTCCACCATAGTATGCAAATAAAATGTTAAAAAAACAGACAATGTGATTTTCTGGATTTTTTTTTCTCAGTTTGTCTCTCATAGTTGAGGTCTACCTATGATGTAAATTACAGACGCCTCTCATCTTTTTAAGTGGTGGAACTTGCACTATTGCTGACTGACTAAATACTTTTTTGCCCCACTGTATAATCTACAACCCACCTTACTAGTCCAGTACAAAGTATTGTATGTATATGATGTGATTAGGGCCAATGGGAGTGGTATATGAATGTCAGCAAGATACATGGCAAAGAAATTATAAAAAACTTTTTCATCAAAGACAAAATATAGAAAGCCCCACGTGATCACACTGCTGAATATTCCATAATAATTTTATTAAATAAACATATGAAAAAGCATACATACAGCAGTGTCTTAAGTAGATCTCTATTGAACAAACAAGGTGTAGAAGGATGTAGATCTGGGGATTTATTGTGATGGAATATAGGCTGAACTGGATGGACAAATGTCTTTTTTCGGCCTTACTAACTATGTTACTATGTTACTATGTTACTATGACCAATAATGGGTTCTGTTGCCCCCCTCCTTTGGCTAAATCAAAGTCCCAATATACAAAACCAGTAGATGACCTTGATAAAATTGGTAGTCTTGATAAACATGTTGGTCTTGGGATCGGTCACACATTGTATGGTGAACAGATAACCATTGGTTGAGCATGATGTTCATGTCACAAAGGAGCCCTAGACGATCGTCCAAAAAGATAGTCCAACAGTCCATGGATTGTGAGTCACAAAGATAAAAACATTTAAAAAATGAAGAGATCGGTACACGTGTGCATGCAAAAGAAAACCGCACAGCCGTATGCCCAAATATCACAATGAAAGATTCTGTAAAAAGAAGACCTTATATCCAAAAGGATATTTAAGAACAATGATGAACAATATGGTACTGTGAATAGAGCAAAAAACAACTGTTGCCCAAAACATGTTGCTCCATGAACTAACGGGGTACCATAATAAGATACACATGTAAGTCAAATAGAGACCACAAACCATATCCATTGTATGGATCACATCCATGCTGCAATTGATTAAACAAAGGTATCTTAAGGGTGATATCTGACCAGATGTTAAAGTGACTTATATTGGAAACTGATGGAGATGACAGCACTATGGATCGGTTTCCAGGTACAGTAAATATACACGGAAAAGAAGTTACACTTGAGGAATCCAAACAATCAAATAATAATAGATCAGGTTGGAATAGATGAGCACATCAAGGGTCGGAATAACTCCAACGAGAAGATGGTAAGTGAAAATCGTGGGATGAAAATAACCTAAAAAAGAAACCAACAATATATTAGGTCAGGGTACCCAGCGTGGCTAACCATAGAAACCAGAAAATAACAGTTCTTCATTTAAGCCATTCGGTGTCAAACTCTTTAAATCATAAATCCAACGTGATTCCCGATGAAGCAATTCCTTTGTTGGATTCCCACCTCGGATATTTCCATGGACTTGAGCAACTACAATTATAAGTAGACCATATTGTCTACTCCCATTAAATTCTAAAAAGTGAGATGCTATGGAGGTGATGAGCTTACTCTTTTCTAAATCGCCTTTTGCTTTGCCAATATTAGAAATATGTTTCTGAATTCTTCACCGGACTTCCTGGCTGGTTTAGGCCACATAGATCCTTGGACATTGACAGATCAACAAATAAATCACGTTTCTTGATCGACAATTTGAACAAAGCTTGGTCGTAACAGTTTCTGGAAAGATAGGAAGAGTGATGCTATCATTAGCAATCATGTACGGACAAATATTGCATCCCCCTCAAGGGAATGAGCCCGAAATAAGACTGCCAGTACCTAATTTTATTGTTGGTCTTTTGAAGTGGCTAGTAGTTAAATGATCTTTAAGGTGTTTTGCCTTTCTGGCTATGATCCTTGGAGTGTCAGAAATGAAGGGCCTCAGTTTGGGTTCACTGAGAAGGATTTCCCAATACCTACTCGGTACATATTGAACATCATGCTATTGGTTATTATAGACCGTTATCAGACTGGTGGTACATGGTGCATTTCAAATTTTGGGCTGTAGGAGAGTGCACCTATCACTGGTGGATGAATGTTGGAAAGCCTTAGATATTACTCTATAGGGATACCCCCTCTCAGCGAGACAGGTCGTGAGATCTAATGCACCCTCTAGAAAGTCGTTATCAGAACTGCAATTACGCCTGACTCTTAGAAACTGACCTTTAGTTAAGTTGTAACGTAGATGTTGAGGATGGAAACTTGTGAAGTGTAGCAGACTATTTGTAGCAGTTGTCTTACGGAATAATTTAGTCTGTATCTGGGTGCCGTTTTTCATGATTTTCAGATGCAGGAAGTCTACAGTCATTGTAGAGAGGGAGGCTGTCAAAGTAATGTTCAGAGTGTTATTACTTAACTCAGAATTGAATGCTTTGCATTCAGATTCAGACCAAGTCCAAAGAATCAAAAGGTCGTCAATATAATGAAATCAACGATAAACGTTGTTAGGGGGTCGAGTTTCCGCCTCTGCACAGGGGGAATCTTGGGCCGTTTCCGCTGCGGTCTCCCATTCTTCTCCTGCCGCAGTGGAGCCTGCTTAGCGGAGATGTCGGTCCCAGCGCCTCGCTCAGTCTGACTCTGTATAAAGAGTTACTGCTGCTTTTCCGGCTTCTGCCATTGGAGTCAGTGCTGGGCAGCGGTGAGCAGACGCTTCTGGGACTAAGTCCTGCTTTTCTCATTCTGAGCATGCCCAGAGTAAGACCTCTCAGTGGAGATCGAGGGTCACATGATCAGATACTGCAACTAAGGCAATTGGTCCTTCAGGAAGGTCCTGTAAGTGCTCACGCTCTGTGGCAGCCTCTCATTGGTCCTTCTAGGAAGGTCCTGTACGTGCTGCAACTATTTAAAGCTCGCATGGCCGCACGGCCATGCGCTAGTATTGTTCTATGTTATGTGCTTTGCGCCAGTGTGGTCACGTAAGAGTGTGCCCAGGGACCCGGCTGAAATAAGCCCCTTGAATGCTGACACCTCCGGCGATGAGATTGGTGTCAAGCTCTTTAAATCATAAATCCAACGTGATTCCCGATGAAGCAATTCCTTTGTTGGATTCCCACCCCGGATATTTCCATGGACTTGAGCAACTACAATTATAAGTAGACCATATTGTCTACTCCCATTAAATTCTAAAAAGTGAGATGCTATGGAGGTGATGAGCTTACTCTTTTCTAAATCGCCTTTTGCTTTGCCAATATTAGAAATATGTTTCTGAATTCTTCACCGGACTTCCTGGCTGGTTTAGGCCACATAGATCCTTAGACATTGACAGATCAACAAATAAATCACGTTTCTTGATCGACAATTTGAACAAAGCTTGGTCGTAATAGTTTCTGGAAAGATAGGAAGAGTGATGCTATCATTAGCAATCATGTACGGACAAATATTGCATCCCCCTCAAGGGAATGAGCCCGAAATAAGACTGCCAGTACCTAATTTTATTGTTGGTCTTTTGAAGTGGCTAGTAGTTAAATGATCTTTAAGGTGTTTTGCCTTTCTGGCTATGATCCTTGGAGTGTCAGAAATGAAGGGCCTCAGTTTGGGTTCACTGAGAAGGATTTCCCAATACCTACTCGGTACATATTGAACATCATGCTATTGGTTATTATAGACCGTTATCAGACTGGTGGTACATGGTGCATTTCAAATTTTGGGCTGTAGGAGAGTGCACCTATCACTGGTGGATGAATGTTGGAAAGCCTTAGATATTACTCTATAGGGATACCCCCTCTCAGCGAGACAGGTCGTGAGATCTAATGCACCCTCTAGAAAGTCGTTATCAGAACTGCAATTACGCCTGACTCTTAGAAACTGACCTTTAGTTAAGTTGTTACGTAGATGTTGAGGATGGAAACTTGTGAAGTGTAGCAGACTATTTGTAGCAGTTGTCTTACGGAATAATTTAGTCTGTATCTGGGTGCCGTTTTTCATGATTTTCAGATGCAGGAAGTCTACAGTCATTGTAGAGAGGGAGGCTGTCAAAGTAATGTTCAGAGTGTTATTACTTAACTCAGAATTGAATGCTTTGCATTCAGATTCAGACCAAGTCCAAAGAATCAAAAGGTCGTCAATATAATGAAATCAACGATACACGTTGTTAGGGGGTCGAGTTTCCGCCTCTGCACAGGGGGAATCTTGGGCCGTTTCCGCTGCGGTCTCCCATTCTTTTCCTGCCGCAGTGGAGCCTGCTCAACGGAGATGTCGGTCCCAGCGCCTCGCTCAGTCTGACTCTGTATAAAGAGTTACTGCTGCTTTTCCGGCATCTGCCATTGGATTCAGTGCTGGGCAGCGGTGAGCAGACGCTTCTGGAACTAAGTCCTGCATTTCTCATTCTGAGCATGCCCAGAGTAAGACCTCTCAGTGGAGATCGAGGGTCACATGATCAGATACTGCAGCTAAGGCAATTGGTCCTTCAGGAAGGTCCTGTAAGTGCTCACGCTCTGTGGCAGCCTCTCATTGGTCCTTCTAGGAAGGTCCTGTACGTGCTGCAACTATTTAAAGCTCGCATGGCCGCACGGCCATGCGCTAGTATTGTTCTATGTTATGTGCTTTGCGCCAGTGTGGTCACGTAAGAGTGTGCTCAGGGACCCGGCTGAAATAAGCCCCTTGAATGCTGGCACCTCCGGCGATGAGATTGTGTTTGTATGTATTCAGGGACCTGGCTGAAATAAGCCCCTAGAATGCTGGCACCTCCGGCGAGGAGTTTTGTGTGCATGCGTGACCACTGACTGCTCTCTGTTTGGACAGTTAGCCTCTGCCTCTGTGAAGTCTAACAGGGCACAGTACTTTGCCTTCACGGCTACTCGGTGAATTAACTGAGTTATTCCATACCGCCATATAGTGCCGCCGTTTGCTAGCAGCAGGTTTTCCTGCACGGTGGACCCCGGGCTGCGAACGCACCAATAACAATAAAAACATCTATATTTACTCGGTGCCTTCCGCTAGCCCTAACACACGTTGGTTTGAAAGGCATGCGATGGGCGCACGCGAGTCTCCTCCCACCAACCCATGAAAAGGTAGGAGGGTACACAGTGCGCCCCCACTGGAGTGCCCGACACCTGTGTGTAAAAAACCCGATCAAAGACGAAGTAATTGTTAGACAGTATGAAGGACAAAAGATCAAGAATAAATGATTGGTATCTGCGGGCACCTGAGATTTGTTGATCTAAGAAGATAGAGACTGCTTCGATGCCTAAAGCATCTTCTTCTCACAGGTCAAACGTTCTTTCAGCAACTTCAACTGAAACCCCCCATAACACAAATTGAACTAATTGATCTTGTTAGAGATTTGGATTTCCCAAAGAGTAAGGCTAAGCTTAAAGGTTCCAGGCTACAGCAGTGGAATCTCCTAGCGGACGATGCTCGGATTTCTTTGTTTCGCAACTGTAATAAAGATCATTATAATTATTTGACTGAGATACCTGTCTTTCCTATGGCTGCTCAATATCTTGCAATGTAGTTAAACTAGTAAGCATTTTTCATGATTTTTACAGGGTTGTTAAAATTGCCTTATATTGAGATATACAGTACCTTGAAAGAGTATTCATACCCTGTGATCATTTCCACATTTTTCCATGTTACACCCACAAATTTAAATGTATGTTATGTGCTGCAACAATACAAAATTGAAAGTATTTGCCAATTCTAAAGGAAATGATAGTGTTTTCTAATCATTTAAAAAATGAAAATTTGAAAATTGTGATTTTGCATTCAGACCCCTGAATGAATTCCTGTGTGATAAATTGCCTCCAAAATTCAAATAATTATTAAATTGAGTCCACTCGTGTGTAATTTATTCTCAGTATAATTACAGCTGCTCTGTGAAGGCCTGAGAGGTTTCTTTGAGAACACCAGACAGGTCTGGGATATAGTTGGAAAGAAGAGTAAAGCAGGGTTAGGTTATAAAAAAAGCCCAATCTCTGAAAATCTCTAGATACATCATCTAAAAATGGTAGGGGAATGGCACAATTGCAACCTACCAAGACATGGCCACCCACCAAAACTAGCATTGCAAGCACGAAGAACACTAATTATAGAAGCAGCCAAGAGGCCCATGGTCACTCTAGAGAAGCTTTAAGGCTATATTCACACTTTGCGGTTTTTACGGCGGAACCGCCGCGATTTTGATGCTGCGAGTCCGCAGCAGTTTCCATAGCGTTTACAGTAACATGTAAACCCTATGGAAACCGCAAACCGCTGTGCACATGCTGCGGGAAAAACCGCGCGGGAACGCAGCGGTTTAAAACCCGCAGCATGTCACTTCTTTGTGCAGAATCGCTGCGATTCTGCACCCATAGGAATACATTGAACCGCTTACTTCCCGCATGGGGCTGTGCCCACGTTGCGGGAAGTAAGCGGATAATGTGCGGTTCCTACCCGGGGTGGAGGAGAGGAGACTCTCCTCCAGGCCCTGGGAACCATATTTGGGGTTAAAAAATAAAAAATCATGTATACTCACCCTCTGAAGTCTCAGCGCTGCACGCGGCCGTCCGGTCAGAGTTGCTGTGCGACCAGGACCTGCGGTGACGTCGCGGTCACATGACCGTGACGTCACGAAGGGTCCTTCTCGCACAGCATCTTTGGAACTGGACCGCTGGGTGCAGCGTCCAGGAGATCCGGACATCAGAGGGTGAGTATAACCAATTTTTATTATTTTTAACATTACTATTGATGCTGCATATTGCTGCATATGCAGCATCAATAGTATAGGCGGAAACCCGCAGCGGAAACCGCGGAACAAACCGCGATAAATCTGCAGGGAGAACCGCAGTTGTTTTGCCCTGCAGATTTATCAAATCCGCTGCGGGAGAACCCGCAGAAGGACAATGCAAAGTGTGAACATAGCCTTACAGAAAATCATGAAGCACAAACTTAGTATGTGGCCGAGAGCAAGAAAGTAAAGCTCTCCCAAAGTCAGTACCCAGACTCATTGGGTTACCAGGACAACTCCAACAATCATAGACTACAGCGAAAAAAAAGGAGTGAAATGATCCCAAAAATCATAGTAAAAAAGACAACTTTATTTTTACAAAAATACATAACAAAAATGATGTATATTAAAATTATGCACCCATACAGGTAGTTAATACAGAAAGAAACTGTAGGTAAACTGGTGTGAGTGGGAGACACTGTGTAAATCCGGAGGCAGGCACGCTGATAGCAGTTAGGCTATTACAAGTAAAGCCTATAAACACAGGATAGTTCCCATATAATCTAAAGGTGCCAAGGGAAGTACCACACAAGGAACACTCCTAAACAAGTAAATGCCTACGCATGCTTACCCATGGTGTAACCGGACAGCTCTCCCACTGATCACCAGGAGCCCCCTGACGCACGTTGTGCCGCCAAGCTTTTTCAAAAGAGGTTAATTATCAACCGTTCTATTACCTTTAAATAGTCCATAAACCGGAACTGCCACTGCCGCACATGAACCCAGGCTCCACAGCCCCTGTGAGCGTCACCGTCATGCGCGCATTAGGGCGGAAGTCCACCGAATGACGTCATTTAACATGCGCACATGAGATGTAAAGATAGCCGCAGGAGGAAAGGAGGGAACTGGGCTCGTACTGCGCCTGCGCACTCAAAGCGGCCATTTTTCTGTAGCCCATAGGCGCGGCCATATTATAAGAGGTACAACTAATCTTTAAACAGACCGCTGTGAGTGTAAATAGCACTTCAAACAAGCTGTGCGTCCACGATCACAGCGGTCAATGTTTAAAACATTCATGGAACCGACCACCTACATAAGAGATCAAACATACAGTGGGGCAAAAAAGTATTTAGTCAGTCAGCAATAGTGCAAGTTCCACCACTTAAAAAGATGAGAGGCGTCTGTAATTTACATCATAGGTAGACCTCAACTATGGGAGACAAACTGAGAAAAAAAAATCCAGAAAATCACATTGTCTGTTTTTTTATCATTTTTTTTTGCATTTTATGGTGGAAAATAAGTATTTGGTCAGAAACAAACAATCAAGATTTCTGGCTCTCACAGACCGGTAACTTCTTCTTTAAGAGTCTCCTCTTTCCTCCACTCATTACCTGTAGTAATGGCACCTGTTTAAACTTGCTATCAGTATAAAAAGACACCTGTGCACACCCTCAAACAGTCTGACTCCAAACTCCACTATGGTGAAGACCAAAGAGCTGTCAAAGTACACCAGAAACAAAATGGTAGCCCTGCACCAGGCTGGGAAGACTGAATCTGCAATAGCCAACCAGCTTGGAGTGAAGAAATCAACAGTGGGAGCAATAATTAGAAAATGGAAGACATACAAGACCACTGATAATCTCCCTCGATCTGGGGCTCCATGCAAAATCCCACCCCGTGGGGTCAGAATGATCACAAGAACGGTGAGCAAAAATCCCAGAACCACGCGGGTGGACCTAGTGAATGAACTGCAGAGAGCTGGGACCAATGTAACAAGGCCTACCATAAGTAACACACTACTCCACCATGGACTCAGATCCTGCAGTGCCAGACGTGTCCCACTGCTTAAGCCAGTACATGTCCGGGCCCGTCTGAAGTTTGCCAGAGAGCATTTGGATGATCCAGAGGAGTTTTGGGAGAATGTCCTATGGTCTGATGAAACCAAACTGGAACTGTTTGGTAGAAACACAACTTGTCATGTTTGGAGGAAAAAGAATACTGAGTTGCATCCATCAAACACCATACCTACTGTAAAGCATGGTGGTGGAAACATCATGCTTTAGGGCAAGGACGACTGATCCGGGTACATGAAAGAATGAATGGGGCCATGTATCGTGAGATTTTGAGTGCAAACCTCCTTCCATCAGCAAGGGCATTGAAGATGAAACATGGCTGGGTCTTTCAACATGACAATGATCCAAAGCACACCGCCAGGGCAACGAAGGAGTGGCTTCGTAAGAAGCATTTCAAGGTCCTGGAGTGGCCTAGCCAGTCTCCAGATCTCAACCGTATAGAAAACCTTTGGAGGGAGTTGAAAGTCCGTGTTGCCAAGCGAAAAGCCAAAAACTTCACTGCTCTAGAGGAGATCTGCATGGAGGAATGGGCCAACATACCAACAACAGTGTGTGGCAACCTTGTGAAGACTTACAGAAAACGTTTGACCTCTGTCATTGCCAACAAAGGATATATTACAAAGTATTGAGATGAAATTTTGTTTCTGACCAAATACTTATTTTCCACCATAATATGCAAATAAAATGTTAAAAAAACAGACAATGTGATTTTCTGGATTTTTTTTTCTCAGTTTGTCTCCCATAGTTGAGGTCTACCTATGATGTAAATTACAGACGCCTCTCATCTTTTTAAGTGGTGGAACTTGCACTCTTGCTGACTGACTAAATACTTTTTTGCCCCACTGTATATCCATATACCATACACTTATTCTAAACATGACGTGACGTGTACAGTGAAAATGAATCAACTACAAATAAAGAATATAAAAAGAACAAAAGAATATATAATGTAATACATATTATTAAATGTGAATGAAATATCAATTACATACATATAACAATGAAACATAATACTAGGTAGGAAGAGAAAGAAGACCTTCCTAGTATTACAGTGACTGATGTAACGTGTGTGAACTAACCAAAAATAGTAGACATTCTATATAATAAAGGGATGATAGTGCACGAAGAGTATGTCCTCCATAGTTCATCCCAGTGATTCCAAGGAAGTAGGCGATTCCAGAACAGAGAACGAAGATCTCTAATAGACTAGGCCAACCCGCAAAATAAACTAAATGAAAAAGGAAAAAAGAACAATAACCAAAAGACATATAAAACATTAAAAATAAGGTGGAGACAACCCCATAAATCTAGACAGGAAGGAGACTCAAACCCTCACCACATAAATACCATGCAATTCATGCATGCCGAAAACTGAAAAGCATCAATACAATAGTGCCATTGAGTAGTCAGCACGCATCTAGGATAGAAAATGCCAATTACAAAAACGGAGCAAAGCTAATTGATTCATTTAGACCTTTTGGGGGCCATGGTGTCAAGGGTGACAATCCACCTACACTCACGTTGTGCCAGTAGTTGGTTCAAATTGCCACCCATGATCCCCCCATGTATTCTATCAATGCCCCTCACCTTCAAACCACTGGGATTGGAGCCATGGTACTTCCTAAAGTGTCTTGGTATAGTCTTTAATAAAGATACATCTATTGCCTCTTTAGCGGCTAAGATGTCTCGCCCATGTTCGCGTGTCCTCACTTTTAATTCTCTAGATGTGAGACCGACATAAATGAGGGAGCAGGGACAAGTGGCATAATAAACCACATGGGTGGTACTACATGAAATATATTCTCGAATCTTGTATTCCCTGCTCCCATCAGATGTTTTGAAGGTCCCACATCTCAGTACATTGGGACACGCGACACACGACCCGCACGAGAAGCATCCAACTCTAGGGCAGCCTGTGGTAAAGAAAGATTTCTGTGCAGCCACATAATGACTCCTCACAAGATTGTCCCTGAGGTTTCTCCCTCTGCGTTGTGTAACACGTGGGACATGTGATAAATGAGTCGCAAGTGTGTTATCAGTATGTAAAATAGGCCAATGCTTTGTCAGAATCTTTCGTATCCGATCCCAGTGGCAATTGGAAGTAGATATGAATCTAATTTCCGATATAATTGTGCATAATTGTCTTTCAACTATGAAGTCTTACTCATGATCATGAGTAAGACTTCATAGTTGAAATGCGTTGATTGTCCTCACTGGTGTGCCTAGGTGTTCGCTATGTGTAGATTTTTTTGAAGAACGCTACATTGTTTTAGTTGTTCAATAAAGTTTCACAAAGCTTGAATCGCCTCTGCCTTCAGCTGGATCATTTCTTCTCTTGTCTCCATTTGGCGTGGGTGCTCACCCCGATCCGTGCTGGGCGTTGGCAGATCTGGGGATTTCTCTGAAGACTGGTAAGCTGACTACATTTTTTTTTCTCTTCTTCTTCCTCCACCTTAACATCACACACAGTACAATCCTCAGAGGTGACCCCCCAATCACCCTTGTTTCCCCACACGTAACAAATGTCAAAATTCCCAAAAAACTATGGAGAACCACAGATCGGCCATTGTGACAGAGCTGTTCACACATTGTATTCCATGGTCAACAGAGGTCTGGACCAAAAATTCACAGACTCAAGAGTAGGAAAGCATCTGATCCGATGCCTAAAATTTTATCATATTGGATCCCGGGCTGTATAGACTAAACCAGTTAAAAACAGAGGTCTGATAATCCGATCCAAAGAAAAACCCTCAAACAAAACAGACCTAAAATATAACTTTTATTATTACTTTCATTAAAAAGTTATTGAAACAACAATACTAAAATGGTGAGCAGGTCAGAAATGGGAGCCCGATAGATTCAAAGGTCAGGTACAAAAATTATCATAAATAGAAAATCAACTAGGGGAACAGATCCACAATACTCCATCTCCCTACCTGACAGCGGAGGTTGGCACGCTAGAGTCATCACCTTTACCTACAAAGTGCTTAAGTGCTTTATCCAAATGTTGAGCCTGTTATCGATATAGTGTATTGATAACTGCCATGTCTCCAGTACTTGGGTATAATATTATAACCAAAAGTTTAATGTATATTATTAATATATATTATGTCATTAATGTCCCTGGTCACATCTTGGAATGATCACAAATACTACAGTAGTATATAGGCCACCTCTAAAGAAAAATTTACTTCAAGTTAAATGTTAACGTGGATCATGTCTAAATGACTCATCAAAATGATTTTTATAGATATTAGATTGGAGACTTTATAAGTAAATAATCTCTCACAAGAGTAAAGCCAAATAATCATATATTAGAGCATATTATGTTAATTACACTTGAAAAAAGTTTCCTATATGTATAACCATGGGAGAGCATTGCAGCCCTTATTATCACTTTATATGAGGATACACTCTCCGCTAGAAATTCAAGATACCAATGTCAAATGACTATTGTTGAGCGATACCGTCCGATACTTGAAAGTATCGGTATCGGATAGTATCGGCCGATACCCGAATAATATCGGATATCGCCGATACCGATATCCGATACCAATACAAGTCAATGGGACATCAAGTATCGGAATGTATCCTCATGGATCCCAGGGTCTGAAGGAGAGGAAACTCTCCTTCAGGCCCTGGGATCCATATTAAAGTGTAAAATAAAGAATTAAAATAAAAAATATTGTTATATTCACCTCTCCGGCGGCCCCTGGACATCAGCGGGAGGATCCGGCGTCCGGCACGGCTTCTTTCTTCAAAATGCGCGCCTTTAGGACCTGTGGAATGACGTCCCGGCTTCTGATTGGTCGCGTGCCGCCCATGTGACCGCCACGCGACCAATCAGAAGCCGCGACGTCATTCCTCAGGTCCTAAAAGGCGCTCATTCTAGGACTTTAGCTGAGGAATGACGTCGCGGCTTCTGATTGGTCGCGTGGCGGTCACATGGGCGGCACGCGACCAATCAGAAGCCGGGACGTCATACCACAGGTCCTAAAGGCGCGCATTTTGAAGAAAGAAGCCGTGCCGGACGCCGGTTCCTCGCGCAGATGTCCAGGGGCCGCCGGAGAGGTGAATATAACAATATTTTTTATTTTAATTCTTTATTTTACACTTCCGATACCGATACCCGATATCACAAAAATATCGGATCTCGGTATCGGAATTCCGATACCGCAAGTATCGGCCGATACCCGATACTTGCGGTATCGGAATGCTCAACACTACAAATGACACATAGGAGATATTTCACAGGTATAGAATTGGGATATGTTATCCCTTATTATATAACTCTTTAACAAGAATATACCCCACATCCAATAGTAGGACACATTATATCTGATGACACCTCACACGTAAGTTTCAGACCTATAATATTCACATTCAGATGTGAGACAAATGTCTCAAATGAATTCTTATCGCCCGACCACAGGACGAGGATGTCATCCATGTAGCGCCCCCAGAATTGGATCCAGGGGGCACCTTGTGACATCCTCATCCTGGAAGACAACTGTATCCTCCCACCAGCCCAAGAGCAAATTGGCATGAGTGGAGGCACAGGGGCTCCCCATCGCCGTGTCCCTGAGCTGGTGGTAAAACTTGCCATTAGAGATGAAATAGTTATAATTAGGGTTGAGCGAAACGGGTCGAACATTTTCAAAAGTCGCCGACTTTTGGCGAAGTCGAGTTTCATGAAACCCGATCCGACCCCTGTGCGTGGTCGGCCATGCGGTACGCGACTTTCGCGCCAAAGTCGCGTTTCAATGACGCGAAAAGCGCCATTTCTCAGCCAATGAAGGTAAACGCAGAGTGTGGGCAGCGTGATGACATAGGTCCTGGTCCCCACCATCTTAGAGAAGGGCATTGCAGTGATTGGCTTGCTGTCTGCGGCGTCACAGGGGCTATAAAGGGGATGTTACTGCTGCTGATCTGAGCTTAGGGAGAGGTTGCTGCCGCTTCGTCAGAAGCAGGGATAGCGTTAGGCAGGGTCCATTAACCACAAAACCGCTTGTGCTGTAGCGATTTCCACTGCCCAACACCACCTTCGGTGTGCAGGGACAGTGGAAGCTCCTTTTTTTTTTTTTTTCCTCAGCGCTGTAGCTCATTGGGCTGCCCTAGAAGGCTCCCTGATAGCTGCATTGCTGTGTGTACGCCGCTGTGCAAACCAACTGCTTTTTTCAAAGCACAAATCCTCTTGTTCCTTCCTTTCTGCACAGCTATCTTGTTTGTTTGTCCACACTTTTTATTTAATTTGTGCATCAGTCCACTCCTTATTGCTGCCTGCCATACCTGGCTGAGATTACTGCAGGGAGATAGTAATTGAAGGACAGTTCCTTTTTTTTTTTTTTTTTTTTTTGTGGGAGATTAAGATTGACATTTCTGCTAGAGTGCCATCTCTGTCTGTGTCATCTCTCACTCAGTGGGCCATAGAAAGCCTATTTATTTTTTTGCTTAATTTGGGTTCCAAAATCTACCAGAAAAAATCACAACATCAATCAGTGGGAGAAAAATATTGGCCTCAGGGCTTGTGTGCCACTCCTTACTCCTGTGTGTGCCATCTCTCACTCAGTGGGCCATAGAAAGCCTATTAATTTTTTTGCTTGATTTGGGTTCTAAATTCTACCTGAAAAAATCATTAAATCAATCAGTGGGAGATTAATATTGGGCTTGTGTGCCAGTCCTAAGCGTGCCATCTCTCTCTCTCAGATAGTGGGCCATAGAAAGCCTATTTATTATTATTTTTTTTATTGGGTTTATAAATTTTCCCTGGAAAAAAAAAAAATGGGAGATTAATATTGGCCTCTGGGCTTGTGTGCCAGTCCTGAGCGTGCCATCTCTCTCACAAATAGTGGGCCATAGAAAGCCTATTAATTTTTTTGCTTGATTTGGGTTCCAAAATCTACCTGAAAAAAATCACTAAATCAATCAGTGGGAGATTAATATTGGCCTCTGGGCTTGTGTGCCACTCCTGACTCCTGTGTGCGTCATCTGTCACTCAGTGGGCCCTAGAAAGCCTATTTTTTGTTTTATTTGTTTTCTAAATTCTCCCTGAAACAATCATTTTATTTTCTTTGGTTTCTAAATTATTCCTGAAAAAAATCATTTTTTTTGTATTTTTTCTTCTCTCAAGTCTCCCTGAAAAAAAAAAAAAAAAAAAAATCTGTGGGAGATCCATATTGCCCCTTCTGCTTGTGTGCCAGTCTTGACTCCTGGGTGTGCCATCTCTCTCTCTCTCCCCAATTGTGGGCCATAGAAAGCCTATTAATTTTTTTCCTTGATTTGGGTTCCAAAATCTACCAAAAAAAATAACTAAATCAATCGGTGGGAGATTAATATTGGCCTCTGGGCTTGTGTGCCACTCCTGACTCCTGTGTGCGTCCTCTCTCACTCAGTGGGCCCTACAAAGCCTTTTTTTTTTTTTTTTCCTAAATTCTCCCTGAAACAATCATTTCATTTTATTTGTTTTATAAATTCTTCTGTAAAAAATAATTTTTTTTAATTTTTTTTTTCTTCTGAAGTCTCCCTTTTAAAAAAAACAAACACAAATCAGTGGGAGATAAATATTTACATTTGCGCTTCAGTGACAGTCCTGCGTGTGTGCCATCTCATTTGTTGCCAACAACAACAGAGTGTGTAACATTGTGGCTGATTTTCGTTGTGGTCTCACCCACCTGTAAAGGGGTAGCTAAATCATACTGAAGTTATAGCTCACCGTGTAAGTTGTGTGACAGCAACAAATACCGTTCGTTTGGTAACGTTTTTAAAACAATGAGGAAGTCTGGTGGAAGAGGTCGTGGCCGGGGGCGTTCATTGTCAGCTGGTAATGAGGGTAGTGGTAGTGGTGGAGCATCAGCTGGTCGTGGGAAAAAAAATATTGCACCTAAGTCTGGAGCTGTGGAGCCAGGTTCGTCGTCTGGCTACACAAGGCCTCGAACGCTCCCTTTTCTGGGAGTAGGAAAACCGCTTTTAAAGCCGGAGCAGCAAGAGCAAGTTTTGGCTTATCTTGCTGACTCAGCCTCTAGCTCTTTTGCCTCCTCTCGTGAAACTGGTAAATGTCAAAGCAGCGCGTCGTTAGTGGATGTTCACGGTCAGGGACAAGTCGCTTCCTTGTCCTCTTCAGCAAAAACAACAACAGAGAAGAATGCAGCAGGCGACACAACGGGTTACTCCATGGAGCTCTTTACACATACCGTCCCTGGCTTAGAAAGTGAAGCAGTTAACAGTCCATGCCCATTACAAGTTGAATCTGACATGGAGTGCACTGATGCACAGCCACAGCCAGACTACTATCCTGGTCCTTTGACTCAGACCACAACATTGCCATCGCAGGGTGCTGATCAAGAATCAGACCCTGATGAGACTATGTTGCCCCATCACGAACGCTATACCACCGACCGACACGGTGACACAGACGAAGTTGCACACGAGCTACAAGAAGAGGTAATAGATGACCCAGTTCTTGACCCCGATTGGCAGCCATTGGGGGAACAGGGTGCAGGCGGCAGCAGTTCTGAAGCGGAGGAGGAGGGGCCGCAGCAGGCATCAACATCGCAACAGGTTCCATCTGCCGGGCCCGTATCTTGCCCAAAACGCGTGGCAAAGCTAAAACCTGTTGGAGGACAGCGTGGCCATCCGGTTAAAGCTCAGTCTGCAATGCCTGAAAAGGTATCCGATGCTAGAAAGAGTGCAGTCTGGCATTTTTTTAAACAACATCCAATTGATCAGCGCAAAGTCATCTGTCAAAAATGTTCAACTACCTTAAGCAGAGGACAGAATCTGAAAAGTCTCAATACAAGTTGCATGCATAGACATTTAACCACCATGCATTTGCAAGCCTGGACTAACTACCAAACGTCCCTTAAGGTTGTAGCACCCTCGGCCAATGAAGCTAGTCAGCAACGCAACATCCCTTCCGGCAGTGTAGGGCCACCATTTTCCGCACCACCTGCAGTATCTGTGCAGGTTTCTTTGCCAGGCCAAAGCCGTCAGGGTCAGGGAATCACCAGTTTCGTAGTAGGAAACACTGCATCTAGGGCACCGGTGGCAACAATACCATCTCCCACCGTCTCTCAGTCTGCCATGTCCACCGGCACCCCCGCTAGTTCCACGATCTCCAGCTCTCCAGTCCAGCTCACCCTACATGAGACTATGGTTAGAAAAAGGAAGTACTTAGCCTCGCATCCGCGTACACAGGGTTTGAACGCACACATAGCTAGACTAATCTCGTTAGAGATGATGCCCTACCGGTTAGTTGAAAGCGAAGCTTTCAAAGCCCTGATGGACTACGCTGTACCACGCTACGAGCTACCCAGTCGACACTTTTTTTCCAGAAAAGCCATCCCAGCCCTCCAACAGCATGTTAAAGAGCGCATCGTCCATGCACTCAGGCAATCTGTGAGCACAAAGGTGCACCTGACAACAGATGCATGGACCAGTAGGCATGGCCAGGGACGTTACGTGTCCATCACGGCACACTGGGTAAATGTGGTGGATGCAGGGTCCACAGGGGACAGCAAGTTTGGGACAGTTCTGCCTAGCCCACGGTCTAGGAAACAATTGGCTGTAGCCGTTCGCACCCCCTCCTCCTCCTCTTCGTCCTCCTGCAGAAGCGAGAGCTCGTCCACAGACCGCAGTCGCACAACCACTCCATCCGCAGCTGCCACTGTTGCACACCAGGTCTCCCATTATGGGGCAGCTACTGGCAAACGTCAGCAGGCTGTATTGGCTATGAAGTGTTTGGGCGACAACAGACACACCGCGGAAGTTCTGTCCGAGTTCTTGCAGAAAGAAACGCAGTCGTGGCTGGACACTGTAGATCTTGAGGCAGGCAAGGTAGTGAGTGATAACGGAAGGAATTTCATGGCTGCCATCTCCCTTTCCCAACTGAAACACATTCCTTGCCTGGCTCACACCTTAAACCTGGTGGTGCAGTGCGTCCTGAAAAGTTATCCGGGGTTATCCGACCTGCTCCTCAAAGTGCGTGGACTTTGCTCACATATCCGCCGTTCGCCCGTACACTCCAGCCGTATGCAGACCTATCAGCGTTCTTTGAACCTTCCCCAGCATCTCCTAATCATAGACGTTGCAACAAGGTGGAACTCAACACTGCACATGTTTCAGAGACTGTGTGAACAGAGGCGGGCTGTTATGTTTTTGTGGGAGGATACACATACACGTGCAGGCAGTAGGATGGCAGACATGGAGTTGTCAGGTGTGCAGTGGTCGAAGATTCAAGACATGTGTCAAGTCCTTCAGTGTTTAGAGGAATGCACACGGCTGGTTAGTGCAGACAACGCCATAATAAGCATGAGCATCCCCCTAATGCGTCTGCTGATGCAAAGTTTGACGCACATAAAGGATCAGGCGTCTGCAGCTGAGGAAGAGGAAAGCCTTGATGACAGTCAGCCATTGTCTGGCCAGGGCAGTGTACAGGACGAGGTAGCAGGCGAAGAGGAGGAGGAGGACGAGGAGGATGATGGGGATGATTATATTTTTAATGAGGAAGCTTTTCCGGGGCCACTGGAAATTGGTGGCGCGGCAAGGCCGGGTTCTGGTTTTTTGAGGGACACAAGTGACGTGGATTTGCCTGAAACTGCCCCTCAACCAAGCACAACCGCAGATTTGAGAACTGGAACTTTGGCCCACATGGCGGATTATGCCTTACGTATCCTCAAAAGGGACACACGCATAACTAAAATGATGAATGATGACGATTACTGGTTGGCCTGCCTCCTTGATCCTCGCTATAAAGGCAAATTGCAAAATATAATGACACATGAGAACTTGGAACTAATATTAGCAACCAAACAATCAACTCTTGTTGACCGTTTGCTTCTGGCATTCCCTGCACACAGCGCCCGTGATCGTTCTCACACGAGCTGCAGGGGCCAGCAGACCAGAGGAGTTAGAGGGGCAGAAATCAGAAGTGGCGTTGGCCAGAGGGGTTTTCTGACCAGGTTGTGGAGTGATTTTGCTATGACCGCAGACAGGACAGGTACTGCAGCATCAATTCAAAGTGACAGGAGACAACATTTGTCCAGTATGGTTACAAACTATTTTTCATCCCTTATCGATGTTCTCCCTCAACCGTCATTCCCATTTGATTACTGGGCATCAAAATTAGACACCTGGCCAGAATTGGCAGAATATGCATTGCAGGAGCTTGCTTGCCCGGCAGCTAGTGTCCTATCAGAAAGAGTATTCAGTGCTGCAGGTTCAATACTAACAGAAAAAAGGACTCGTCTGGCTACCCAAAATGTAGATGATCTAACCTTCATTAAAATGAACCACAACTGGATTTCGAAATCTTTTGCCCCACCTTGCCCGGCTGACACCTAGGTTTCCTATGAAAAGGTCTTGCCTGTGGACTATTCTGAATGCCTTTTCCAATCTCGAAATTTTCAGCACCTGATTGTCCAGCATACGACATGTTTACACCTCACTAAATGGCCAAACTCCCCACACGGGGCCGTGGTATCGACACTTGGCGACAGCACCCGTGAGAGTGCAGTTTGTCTGAAGAGGTGGGTGAGCCCGCTTTTGGTCGACGGCACTGCCATTGGGCCCCTCCTAGTACAATAAAGTGTCTCTGGCGGTGGTGGTGCGCACCCAACGTCAGACACACCGTTGTAATATGAGGGGCCCTGGGCCTGTACCGCCGGCCACAAGACAGTTTCCCCCCACCCCAGCTCAAACAGTGCTCTACCACTTGCAAAATTATCTCACAGCTCCACCAATGTTTAGTCTATGCGCTGACATCCTTCAATGCCTGCCACTGACAATACCATTGTATTGACATTTTTGTTATGTTAGGCCTTCGATGCCTGTCTGTGGTCACTCCTTCCACTAGGCCTCCACTGACCACACCACTGCTGCCCGTGTACCCCTGGAACCAATTTAAAATTGCCTACAGCCATGTGTTATTATTTTAGGCCTTCGATGCCTGTCTGCGGTCACTCCTTCCACTAGGCCTCTACTGACCACACCACTGCTGCCAGTGTACCCCTGGAACCAATTTAAAATTGCCTACAGCCAGCCCAATTTTTTTATTTTAGGCCTTCGATGCCTGTCTGCGGTCCATTCTTTCAACTACTACTACACTGACCAGGTCACTGCTGCCCGTGTACCCCTGGAACCAATTTAAAATTGCCTACAGCCATGTGTTATTATTTTAGGCCTGCGATGCCTGTCTGCGGTCACTCCTTCCACTAGGCCTCCACTGACCACACCACTGCTGTCCGTGTACCCCTGGAACCAATTTAAAATTGCCTACAGCCATGTGTTATTATTTTAGGCCTTCGATGCCTGTCTGCGGTCCATTCTTTCAACTACTACTACACTGACCAGAGCACTGCTGCCCGTGTACCCCTGGAACCAATTTAAAATTGCCTACAGCCATGTGTTATTATTTTAGGCCTTCGATGCCTGTCTGCGGTCACTCCTTCCACTAGGCCTCCACTGACCACACCACTGCTGCCCGTGTACCCCTGGAACCAATTTAAAATTGCCTACAGCCATGTGTTATTATTTTAGGCCTTCGATGCCTGTCTGCGGTCACTCCTTCCACTAGGCCTCTACTGACCACACCACTGCTGCCAGTGTACCCCTGGAACCAATTTAAAATTGCCTACAGCCAGCCCAATTTTTTTATTTTAGGCCTTCGATGCCTGTCTGCGGTCCATTCTTTCAACTACTACTACACTGACCAGGTCACTGCTGCCCGTGTACCCCTGGAACCAATTTAAAATTGCCTACAGCCATGTGTTATTATTTTAGGCCTTCGATGCCTGTCTGCGGTCACTCCTTCCACTAGGCCTCCACTGACCACACCACTGCTGTCCGTGTACCCCTGGAACCAATTTAAAATTGCCTACAGCCATGTGTTATTATTTTAGGCCTTCGATGCCTGTCTGCGGTCCATTCTTTCAACTACTACTACACTGACCAGGGCACTGCTGCCCGTGTACCCCTGGAACCAATTTAAAATTGCCTACAGCCATGTGTTATTATTTTAGGCCTTCGATGCCTGTCTGCGGTCACTCCTTCCACTAGGCCTCCACTGACCACACCACTGCTGCCCGTGTACCCCTGGAACCAATTTAAAATTGCCTACAGCCATGTGTTATTATTTTAGGCCTTCGATGCCTGTCTGCGGTCACTCCTTCCACTAGGCCTCCACTGACTACACCACTGCTGCCCGTGTACCCCTGGAACCAATTTAAAATTGCCTACAGCCATGTGTTATTATTTTAGGCCTTCGATGCCTGTCTGCGGTCACTCCTTCCACTAGGCCTCCACTGACCACACCACTGCTGCCCGTGTACCCCTGGAACCAATTTAAAATTGCCTACAGCCATGTGTTATTATTTTAGGCCTTCGATGCCTGTCTGCGGTCACTCCTTCCACTAGGCCTCCACTGACCACACCACTGCTGTCCGTGTACCCCTGGAACCAATTTAAAATTGCCTACAGCCATGTGTTATTATTTTAGGCCTTCGATGCCTGTCTGCGGTCACTCCTTCCACTAGGCCTCCACTGACCACACCACTGCTGTCCGTGTACCCCTGGAACCAATTTAAAATTGCCTACAGCCATGTGTTATTATTTTAGGCCTTCGATGCCTGTCTGCGGTCACTCCTTCCACTAGGCCTCCAGTGACCACACCACTGCTGTCCGTGTACCCGTGGAACCAATTTAAAATTGCCTACAGCCATGTGTTATTATTTTAGGCCTTCGATGCCTGTCTGCGGTCACTCCTTCCACTAGGCCTCCACTGACCACACCACTGCTGCCCGTGTACCCCTGGAACCAATTTAAAATTGCCTACAGCCATGTGTTATTATTTTAGGCCTTCGATGCCTGTCTGCGGTCCATTCTTTCAACTACTACTACACTGACCAGGTCACTGCTGCCCGTGTACCCCTGGAACCAATTTAAAATTGCCTACAGCCATGTGTTATTATTTTAGGCCTTCGATGCCTGTCTGCGGTCACTCCTTCCACTAGGCCTCCACTGACCACACCACTGCTGCCCGTGTACCCCTGGAACCAATTTAAAATTGCCTACAGCCATGTGTTATTATTTTAGGCCTTCGATGCCTGTCTGCGGTCACTCCTTCCACTAGGCCTCCACTGACCACACCACTGCTGCCCGTGTACCCCTGGAACCAATTTAAAATTGCCTACAGCCAGCCCAATTTTTTTATTTTAGGCCTTCGATGCCTGTCTGCGGTCCATTCTTTCAACTACTACTACACTGACCAGGGCACTGCTGCCCGTGTACCCCTGGAACCAACATCAGAAAATATAAAAATAAGTATTTTGCTTACAAAAAAGAAAATACTGGAGAGATATCAAATGCAGACATTTTAACATTAAAAACAAACACACAACTAAAATCTGGTACAGTACTAAAAATGGCCACCAGCTACAATTACTTTCTCCTGCAAGTAGTTAACTGAAAGGTTTTTTAAATTGAAAACACAGATATGGCATCCACCGAGTGTTGTCCTGTCGCGTCTTCTTTATATTATTGCCGAGAAGATGCAAAACAATGAAAATAATAAAATCATTAATTACCAAAATAATAGAGAAAGTCAACACCACATTGCAAATAAACATTCATTCCAAATAAAGAAGCAGGGCGCGTCCGAGGGTGAGTATATACCTAATAAGAATATAATCACCCTCGGACGCGCAATGCTTATTTCCAACAGCCTTCCTTCCTAAGAATCAGCCCTTCCGTGGTGTAGAGAGACGTTGTGTTACACTCCAAGGTGTTCCCCAGGTTGCCTTTCCTGAGCTTCGATCTTCCGGCTCTCGTTTAGTAGTTGTTGGAAACTACGCTGCATTAGGCCTTCAAATTGGGTATGGGGTGTAGAGAGATGGTGTGTTCCACTCCAAGGTGTTCCCCAGGTTGCCTTTCCTGAGCTTCGATCTTCCGGCTCTCGTTTAGTAGTTCTTGGAAACTACACTGCATTAGGCCTTCAAATTGGGTATGGGGTGTAGAGAGAGGGTGTGTCACACTCCAAGGTGTTCCCCAGGTTGCCTTTCCTGAACTTCGATCTTCATGCTCTCGTTTAGTAGTTGTCGGAAACTACGCTGCATTAGGCCTACAAATTGGGTATGGGGTGTAGAGAGAGGGTTTGTTACACTCCAAGGTGTTCCCCAGGTTGCCTTTCCTGAGCTTCGATCTTCCGGCTCTCGTTTAGTAGTTGTTGGAAACTACGCTGCATTAGGCCTTCAAATTGGGTATGGGGTGTAGAGAGAGGGTGTGTTACACTCCAAGGTGTTCCCCAGGTTGCCTTTCCTGAGCTTCGATATTCCGGCTCTCGTTTAGTAGTTGTTGGAAACTACACTGCATTAGGCCTACAAATTTGGTATGGGGGAAACATTGGCGCATCTGCGGTCCCTCCTTCCTCTAGGCCTCCACTGACCTGTCTACTGCTGCCCGTGTTCCCCTGGAACCAATTTTAAATTGCCTACAGGCAGCCCAATTTATTATGTTAGGGCTTCGAAGCCTGTCTGCGGTCCCTCCTTCCACTAGGCCTCCACTGACCTGTCTACTGCTGCCCGTGTACCCCTTGAACCAACATCATAAAATAAAATAAAAAGTATTTTGCTTATAAAAAAGAAAATACTGGTGAGATATCAAATGCAGACATTTTAACATTAAAAACAAACACACAACTAAAATCTGGTACAGTACTAAAAATGGCCACCAGCTACAATTACTTTCTCCTGCAAGTAGTTAACTGAAAGGTTTTTTAAATTGAAAACACACATATGGCATCCACCGAGTGTTGTCCTGTCGCGTCTTCTTTATGTTATTGCCGAGAAGATGCAAAACAATGAAAATAATAAAATCATTAATTACCAAAATAATAGAGAAAGTCAACACCACACTGCAAATAAACATTCATTCCAAATAAAGAAGCAGGGCGCGTCCGAGGGTGAGTATATACCTAATAAGAATATAATCACCCTCGGACGCGCAATGCTTATTTCCAACAGCCTTCCTTCCTAAGAATCAGCCCTTCCGTGGTGTAGAGAGACGTTGTGTTACACTCCAAGGTGTTCCCCAGGTTGCCTTTCCTGAGCTTCGATCTTCCGGCTCTCGTTTAGTAGTTGTTGGAAACTACGCTGCATTAGGCCTTCAAATTGGGTATGGGGTGTAGAGAGATGGTGTGTTCCACTCCAAGGTGTTCCCCAGGTTGCCTTTCCTGAGCTTCGATCTTCCGGCTCTCGTTTAGTAGTTCTTGGAAACTACACTGCATTAGGCCTTCAAATTGGGTATGGGGTGTAGAGAGAGGGTGTGTTACACTCCAAGGTGTTCCCCAGGTTGCCTTTCCTGAGCTTCGATCTTCATGCTCTCGTTTAGTAGTTGTCGGAAACTACGCTGCATTAGGCCTACAAATTGGGTATGGGGTGTAGAGAGAGGGTTTGTTACACTCCAAGGTGTTCCCCAGGTTGCCTTTCCTGAGCTTCGATCTTCCGGCTCTCGTTTAGTAGTTGTTGGAAACTACGCTGCATTAGGCCTTCAAATTGGGTATGGGGTGTAGCGAGAGGGTGTGTTACACTCCAAGGTGTTCCCCAGGTTGCCTTTCCTGAGCTTCGATCTTCCGGCTCTCGTTTAGTAGTTCTTGGAAACTACACTGCATTAGGCCTTCAAATTGGGTATGGGGTGTAGAGAGAGGGTGTGTTACACTCCAAGGTGTTCCCCAGGTTGCCTTTCCTGAGCTTCGATCTTCCGGCTCTCGTTTAGTAGTTCTTGGAAACTACACTGCATTAGGCCTACAAATTGGGTATGGGGTGGAGAGAGATGGTGTGTTACACTCCAAGGTGTTCCCCAGGTTTCCTTGCTTTTGCTTCGGTCTTCCGACTCTCGTTTAGTAGTTGTAGAAAAGTACACTGCATTAGGCCTACAAAATGGGTATGGGGTGGAGAGAGATGGTGTGTTACACTCCAAGGTGTTCCCCAGGTTGCCTTTCCTGAGCTTCTATCTTCAGGCTCTCATTAAATTGTGGTTAAATGGAACAACTGCATTTTGCGTACTAGTTGGTTTGGGGCCTACTATCGGTGTCTGCCACTCCTTGCTGTTCTCCTGGTTTCCTGTCCTGAAATTCCATTTTCAGGCTCTCGTTAAGTAGTTGTTAATGTTAGACTGCATTTGGCCTACTAGTTGGGTTGGGGCCTACTATCGGTGTCTGCCACTCCTTGCTGTTCTCCTCCACTGAACAAAGCTGTGCCGCCTGTTTACTACGGTTGCCAATTTTGAACTGCATTTCGACTACTTACTGATTTGGCCCTACTCTCTGTGTCAGCCTCTCATTCCAGTTGTCCTCCACTGCAATGCCCCCTGGTTATTCCTGTGTTACCAATTTTGAACTGCATTTAGCCCACTTTATTCTTTGGGCCTATATCTGTGTTTCCACTTCATCGTGCCCATTGCCCAGCCAGTGATAGATGAGTCTGCTGGTACATTGACCCATAACGCAACATTCCCCGTGCATGCTACACAACAACATTGTGACCCTGCTGAAAGTCAGGTTGCTCTTCCCGCATACCATACCACCTTACACGGGGACAAAGAGGAAGGTGCAGATGAAAGTGCAGGTTCCTTCATCAGGTGGGGGGAGGAATACTAGTTGGCGACGTCACTGGCACAGGGCCTCTCATAGTACGCAAAAGTGTTGCTGCCGGTGGGAGGCGCCCCCGCCATGCAAACACACCGCTGTACTTTGAGGGGCCCTGTGCCAGTGCCAATGCCAACAAGTGGGCCCCCCCTGCTTGCTCAGGATCACAGCACTTGCAAAGTTGAAATACTTACCTCTCCCTGCTCCACTGCCGTGACGTGGTCCAGATTTCCTGGGCCCACTAATTACTTGAACCAGCCCTACCCCACACAACTTTAGCCAAATGACCCCCAATTTCAAATGCCTTCCAATTATTATAAGGTAAATTACGCTTGACAAGCTTCATTAAGAAGAATGGATGGTTTTGACATTAAAATGGGCACTCTAGGTGTTTTCCTGGCCCCCACTCACTGCCGACTATGCTGCCCCATTGACTTGCATTGGGTTTCGTGTTTCGGTCGATTCCGACTTTACGTCATAATCGGCCGATTTCACTCGACCCGACTTTTGAGATAGTCGGGTTTCGCGAAACCCGGCTCGACTCTAAAAAGGTCAAGGTCGCTCAACGCTACACCTCACTAAATGGCCAAACTCCCCACACGGGGCCGTGGTATCGACACTTGGCGACAGCACCCGTGAGAGTGCAGTTTGTCTGAAGAGGTGGGTGAGCCCGTTTTTGGTCGACGGCACTGCCACTGGGTCCCTCCTAGTACAATAAAGTGTCTCTGGCGGTGGTGGTGCGCACCCAACGTCAGACACACCGTTGTAATATGAGGGGCCCTGGGCCTGTACCGCCGGCCACAAGACAGTTTCCCCCCACCCCAGCTCAAACAGTGCTCTACCACTTGCAAAATTATCTCACAGCTCCACCAATGTTTAGTCTATGCGCTGACATCCTTCAATGCCTGCCACTGACAATACCATTGTATTGACATTTTTGTTATGTTAGGCCTTCGATGCCTGTCTGTGGTCACTCCTTCCACTAGGCCTCCACTGACCACACCACTGCAGCCCGTGTACCCCTGGAACCAATTTAAAATTGCCTACAGCCATGTGTTATTATTTTAGGCCTTCGATGTCTGTCTGCGGTCACTCCTTCCACTAGGCCTCCACTGACCACACCACTGCTGTCCGTGTACTCCTGGAACCAATTTAAAATTGCCTACAGCCATGTGTTATTATTTTAGGCCTTCGATGCCTGTCTGCGGTCCATTCTTTCAACTAATACTACACTGACCAGGGCACTGCTGCCCGTGTACCCCTGGAACCAATTTAAAATTGCCTACAGCCATGTGTTATTATTTTAGGCCTTCGATGCCTGTCTGCGGTCACTCCTTCCACTAGGCCTCCACTGACCACACCACTGCTGCCCGTGTACCCCTGGAACCAATTTAAAATTGCCTACAGCCATGTGTTATTATTTTAGGCCTTCGATGCCTGTCTGCGGTCACTCCGTCCACTAGGCCTCCACTGACCACACCACTGCTGTCCGTGTACCCCTGGAACCAATTTAAAATTGCCTACAGCCATGTGTTATTATTTTAGGCCTTCGATGCCTGTCTGCGGTCCATTCTTTCAACTACTACTACACTGACCAGGTCACTGCTGCCCGTGTACCCCTGGAACCAATTTAAAATTGCCTACAGCCATGTGTTATTATTTTAGGCCTTCGATGCCTGTCTGCGGTCACTCCTTCCACTAGGCCTCCACTGACCACACCACTGCTGCCCGTGTACCCCTGGAACCAATTTAAAATTGCCTACAGCCATGTGTTATTATTTTAGGCCTTCGATGCCTGTCTGCGGTCACTCCTTCCACTAGGCCTCCACTGACCACACCACTGCTGCCCGTGTACCCCTGGAACCAATTTAAAATTGCCTACAGCCAGCCCAATTTTTTTATTTTAGGCCTTCGATGCCTGTCTGCGGTCCATTCTTTCAACTACTACTACACTGACCAGGGCACTGCTGCCCGTGTACCCCTGGAACCAACATCAGAAAATATAAAAATAAGTATTTTGCTTACAAATAAGAAAATACTGGAGAGATATCAAATGCAGACATTTTAACATTAAAAACAAACACACAACTAAAATCTGGTACAGTACTAAAAATGGCCACCAGCTACAATTACTTTCTCCTGCAAGTAGTTAACTGAAAGGTTTTTTAAATTGAAAACACAGATATGGCATCCACCGAGTGTTGTCCTGTCGCGTCTTCTTTATATTATTGCCAAGAAGATGCAAAACAATGAAAATAATAAAATCATTAATTACCAAAATAATAGAGAAAGTCAACACCACATTGCAAATAAACATTCATTCCAAATAAAGAAGCAGGGTGCGTCCGAGGGTGAGTATATACCTAATAAGAATATAATCACCCTCGGACGCGCAATGCTTATTTCCAACAGCCTTCCTTCCTAAGAATCAGCCCTTCCGTGGTGTAGAGAGACGTTGTGTTACACTCCAAGGTGTTCCCCAGGTTGCCTTTCCTGAGCTTCGATCTTCCGGCTCTCGTTTAGTAGTTGTTGGAAACTACGCTGCATTAGGCCTTCAAATTGGGTATGGGGTGTAGAGAGATGGTGTGTTCCACTCCAAGGTGTTCCCCAGGTTGCCTTTCCTGAGCTTCGATCTTCCGGCTCTCGTTTAGTAGTTCTTGGAAACTACACTGCATTAGGCCTTCAAATTGGGTATGGGGTGTAGAGAGAGGGTGTGTTACACTCCAAGGTGTTCCCCAGGTTGCCTTTCCTGAGCTTCGATCTTCATGCTCTCGTTTAGTAGTTGTCGGAAACTACGCTGCATTAGGCCTACAAATTGGGTATGGGGTGTAGAGAGAGGGTTTGTTACACTCCAAGGTGTTCCCCAGGTTGCCTTTCCTGAGCTTCGATCTTCCGGCTCTCGTTTAGTAGTTGTTGGAAACTACGCTGCATTAGGCCTTCAAATTGGGTATGGGGTGTAGAGAGAGGGTGTGTTACACTCCAAGGTGTTCCCCAGGTTGCCTTTCCTGAGCTTCGATCTTCCGGCTCTCGTTTAGTAGTTCTTGGAAACTACACTGCATTAGGCCTTCAAATTGGGTATGGGGTGTAGAGAGAGGGTGTGTTACACTCCAAGGTGTTCCCCAGGTTGCCTTTCCTGAGCTTCGATATTCCGGCTCTCGTTTAGTAGTTGTCGGAAACTACACTGCATTAGGCCTACAAATTTGGTATGGGGGAAACATTGGCGCATCTGCGGTCCCTCCTTCCTCTAGGCCTCCACTGACCTGTCTACTGCTGCCCGTGTTCCCCTGGAACCAATTTTAAATTGCCTACAGGCAGCCCAATTTATTATGTTAGGGCTTCGAAGCCTGTCTGCGGTCCCTCCTTCCACTAGGCCTCCACTGACCTGTCTACTGCTGCCCGTGTACCCCTTGAACCAACATCATAAAATAAAAAAAAAAGTATTTTGCTTATAAAAAAGAAAATACTGGTGAGATATCAAATGCAGACATTTTAACATTAAAAACAAACACACAACTAAAATCTGGTACAGTACTAAAAATGGCCACCAGCTACAATTACTTTCTCCTGCAAGTAGTTAACTGAAAGGTTTTTTAAATTGAAAACACACATATGGCATCCACCGAGTGTTGTCCTGTCGCGTCTTCTTTATATTATTGCCGAGAAGATGCAAAACAATGAAAATAATAAAATCATTAATTACCAAAATAATAGAGAAAGTCAACACCACATTGCAAATAAACATTCATTCCAAATAAAGAAGCAGGGCGCGTCCGAGGGTGAGTATATACCTAATAAGAATATAATCACCCTCGGACGCGCAATGCTTATTTCCAACAGCCTTCCTTCCTAAGAATCAGCCCTTCCGTGGTGTAGAGAGACGTTGTGTTACACTCCAAGGTGTTCCCCAGGTTGCCTTTCCTGAGCTTCGATCTTCCGGCTCTCGTTTAGTAGTTGTTGGAAACTACGCTGCATTAGGCCTTCAAATTGGGTATGGGGTGTAGAGAGATGGTGTGTTCCACTCCAAGGTGTTCCCCAGGTTGCCTTTCCTGAGCTTCGATCATCCGGCTCTCGTTTAGTAGTTCTTGGAAACTACACTGCATTAGGCCTTCAAATTGGGTATGGGGTGTAGAGAGAGGGTGTGTTAGACTCCAAGGTGTTCCCCAGGTTGCCTTTCCTGAGCTTCGATCTTCATGCTCTCGTTTAGTAGTTGTCGGAAACTACGCTGCATTAGGCCTACAAATTGAGTATGGGGTGTAGAGAGAGGGTTTGTTACACTCCAAGGTGTTCCCCAGGTTGCCTTTCCTGAGCTTCGATCTTCCGGCTCTCGTTTAGTAGTTGTTGGAAACTACGCTGCATTAGGCCTTCAAATTGGGTATGGGGTGTAGAGAGAGGGTGTGTTACACTCCAAGGTGTTCCCCAGGTTGCCTTTCCTGAGCTTCGATCTTCCGGCTCTCGTTTAGTAGTTGTTGGAAACTACGCTGCATTAGGCCTTCAAATTGGGTATGGGGTGTAGAGAGAGGGTGTGTTACACTCCAAGGTGTTCCCCAGGTTGCCTTTCCTGAGCTTCGATCTTCCGGCTCTCGTTTAGTAGTTCTTGGAAACTACACTGCATTAGGCCTTCAAATTGGGTATGGGGTGTAGAGAGAGGGTGTGTTACACTCCAAGGTGTTCCCCAGGTTGCCTTTCCTGAGCTTCGATATTCCGGCTCTCGTTTAGTAGTTGTTGGAAACTACACTGCATTAGGCCTACAAATTTGGTATGGGGGAAACATTGGCGCATCTGCGGTCCCTCCTTCCTCTAGGCCTCCACTGACCTGTCTACTGCTGCCCGTGTTCCCCTGGAACCAATTTTAAATTGCCTACAGGCAGCCCAATTTATTATGTTAGGGCTTCGAAGCCTGTCTACGGTCCCTCCTTCCACTAGGCCACCACTGACCTGTCTACTGCTGCCCGTGTACCCCTTGAACCAACATCATAAAATAAAAAAAAAAGTATTTTGCTTATAAAAAAGAAAATACTGGTGAGATATCAAATGCAGACATTTTAACATTAAAAACAAACACACAACTAAAATCTGGTACAGTACTAAAAATGGCCACCAGCTACAATTGCTTTCTCCTGCAAGTAGTTAACTGAAAGGTTTTTTAAATTGAAAACACACATATGGCATCCACCAAGTGTTGTTCTGTCGCGTCTTCTTTATATTATTGCCGAGAAGATGCAAAACAATGAAAATAATAAAATCATTAATTACCAAAATAATAGAGAAAGTCAACACCACATTGCAAATAAACATTCATTCCAAATAAAGAAGCAGGGCGCGTCCGAGGGTGAGTATATACCTAATAAGAATATAATCACCCTCGGACGCGCAATGCTTATTTCCAACAGCCTTCCTTCCTAAGAATCAGCCCTTCCGTGGTGTAGAGAGACGTTGTGTTACACTCCAAGGTGTTCCCCAGGTTGCCTTTCCTGAGCTTCGATCTTCCGGCTCTCGTTTAGTAGTTGTTGGAAACTACGCTGCATTAGGCCTTCAAATTGGGTATGGGGTGTAGAGAGATGGTGTGTTCCACTCCAAGGTGTTCCCCAGGTTGCCTTTCCTGAGCTTCGATCTTCCGGCTCTCGTTTAGTAGTTCTTGGAAACTACACTGCATTAGGCCTTCAAATTGGGTATGGGGTGTAGAGAGAGGGTGTGTTACACTCCAAGGTGTTCCCCAGGTTGCCTTTCCTGAGCTTCGATCTTCATGCTCTCGTTTAGTAGTTGTCGGAAACTACGCTGCATTAGGCCTACAAATTGGGTATGGGGTGTAGAGAGAGGGTTTGTTACACTCCAAGGTGTTCCCCAGGTTGCCTTTCCTGAGCTTCGATCTTCCGGCTCTCGTTTAGTAGTTGTTGGAATCTACGCTGCATTAGGCCTTCAAATTGGGTATGGGGTGTAGCGAGAGGGTGTGTTACACTCCAAGGTGTTCCCCAGGTTGCCTTTCCTGAGCTTCGATCTTCCGGCTCTCGTTTAGTAGTTCTTGGAAACTACACTGCATTAGGCCTTCAAATTGGGTATGGGGTGTAGAGAGAGGGTGTGTTACACTCCAAGGTGTTCCCCAGGTTGCCTTTCCTGAGCTTCGATCTTCCAGCTCTCGTTTAGTAGTTCTTGGAAACTACACTGCATTAGGCCTACAAATTGGGTATGGGGTGGAGAGAGATGGTGTGTTACACTCCAAGGTGTTCACCACGTTTCCTTGCCATTGCTTCGGTCTTCCGACTCTCGTTTAGTAGTTGTAGAAAAGTACACTGCATTAGGCCTACAAAATGGGTATGGGGTGGAGAGAGATGGTGTGTTACACTCCAAGGTGTTCCCCAGGTTGCCTTTCCTGAGCTTCTATCTTCAGGCTCTCATTAAATTGTGGTTAAATGGAACAACTGCATTTGGCGTACTAGTTGGTTTGGGGCCTACTATCGGTGTCTGCCACTCCTTGCTGTTCTCCTGGTTTCCTGTCCTGAAATTCCATTTTCAGGCTCTCGTTAAGTAGTTGTTAATGTTAGACTGCATTTGGCCTACTAGTTGGGTTGGGGCCTACTATCGGTGTCTGCCACTCCTTGCTGTTCTCCTCCACTGAACAAAGCTGTGCCGCCTGTTTACTACGGTTGCCAATTTTGAACTGCATTTCGACTACTTACTGATTTGGCCCTACTCTCTGTGTCAGCCTCTCATTCCAGTTGTCCTCCACTGCAATGCCCCCTGGTTATTCCTGTGTTACCAATTTTGAACTGCATTTAGCCCACTTTATTCTTTGGGCCTATATCTGTGTTTCCACTTCATCGTGCCCATTGCCCAGCCAGTGATAGATGAGTCTGCTGGTACATTGACCCATAATGCAACATTCCCCGTGCATGCTACACAACAACATTGTGACCCTGCTGAAAGTCGGGTTGCTCTTCCCGCATACCATACCACCTTTACACGGGGACAAAGAGGAAGGTGCAGATGAAAGTGCAGGTTCCTTCATCAGGTGGGGGGAGGAATACTAGTTGGCGACGTCACTGGCACAGGGCCTCTCATAGTACGCAAAAGTGTTGCTGCCGGTGGGAGGCGCCCCCGCCGTGCAAACACACCGCTGTACTTTGAGGGGCCCTGTGCCAGTGCCAATGCCAACAAGTGGGCCCCCCCTGCTTGCTCAGGATCACAGCACTTGCAAAGTTGAAATACTTACCTCTCCCTGCTCCACTGCCAGATTTCCTGGGCCCACTAATTACTTGAATCAGCCCTACCCCACACAACTTTAGCCAAATGACCCCCAATTTCAAATGCCTTCCAATTATTATAAGGTAAATTACGCTTGACAAGCTTCATTAAGAAGAATGGATGGTTTTGACATTAAAATGGGCACTCTAGGTGTTTTCCTGGCCCCCACTCACTGCCGACTATGCTGCCCCATTGACTTGCATTGGGTTTCGTGTTACGGTCGATCCCGACTTTACGTCATAATCGGCCGATTTCACTCGACCCGACTTTTGAGATAGTCGGGTTTCGCGAAACCCGGCTCGACTCTAAAAAGGTCAAGGTCGCTCAACTCTAGTTATAATCCAAGACAAATGTTATTAGGTCCAGCAAGAACTCTCATTATGTTCACCTAGGTGTGTCCCCCTAGTTCCCAGGTAATATGATACTGCCTTCAGGCCTTGATCATGTGGGATACTGCTGCAAAGCAATTCTATGTCAATTGATGCCAAGATAGTATCTGATTCCAATTGCATGCCTTCCAACCTAGTAAGTTGGGAGTGTCTCTAATGCAAGATGAAAGGGCAGTCATAAAGGGGAGGAGAATTTTGGCTAAAGAAACACTGGAAATTTGACTGAGGGCCTCTATACCTGAAACAACTGGATGACCCTTAAGCAGATTAAACCCCTTATGCACCTTTGGCAGGGAGTAAAAGTGGCACGTGTCGGATATTTGGGAAGCATAAAGTCAAATTCGTTCCTAGAGATTATCTGATCAGTCAGTGCTTGAGTCAATTACTTTTCAAGGGAAGCTTGGTACTGTATTGTGGGGTCCCCCTTCAGAACTTCATAGGTGGCTTTATCCGACAATATGGTTGCACGCATTTTCACATATTTCTCAGTGTCCATCACCACCACCACATTTCCCCCCTTAACCAAGGGTTTGATTGTAATCTCATAATTCCTTTCCAGTCAGGTCAATGCATCCCTTTGTTCCATAGACATATTGGAAACTGCTGGTTCATGTCTTGGATTTATCCGCTTGATATCATTAGTAGTAACCAATTTCAAAAATATGTCTATGCTGGTGCATTCCTAGATGGCGGCATGCGAGTGCTCTTGACCTTAAGTTCTGAGAAGGGACCCTTACCCAAGCCCTACTACCTTCCTCAGATAATCCTGCAAGAAGTCGTACGTCTGCTAGAGAGTCCAAGGGGATACCAAGTTGTTGACATTTGGGTCTGTCATTATTCATAAAGAATTTTTTCAATTTAAGTTTTCTTAGGAATAGGTCAATATCCTTTACCCATAAAAACGGGTCGAATCTAGTGGTGGGTCTGTTTTTGTTTGAGGGTTTTTGTTTGATTCCGGGACCATACGAAGTAGGGTTTGAGCAGAATACAGACCCTCATCACCAGATGTTAACCCCCAGGGTGGAGATGATCCTGTTGAGACTCAGATACCAGAGGCACAAGTGGACTGTATTATGGTGTCAAGGGAGGAAGAGGATGACTCTTAGGGAGAGGAGTGGGAGAACAGAGAGGATGACAATGAGGTTGTAGATCCTACTTCCACTAAGTGTAAACCCATAGGTACGCAACTGAGTAGTTCAGCAGATGAGGAGAAGGAAGATGAGGAGGTTACATTACAGCTTCCTGTACAGGCAGGGAGTGATGCAACCACAACAAGCACTGCATCCTCTGCCACAACTGTCAAGAGTTTACAGTTCACAGTGCAGCAAGGGTTGCCTAGCCTGGGCTTTTTTGAGACCACAAAGGATGACCCAACTCACGTTATCTGACACATTTGCAAAAAAATACTCAGAAGAGTCAAAAATTGCACTAATTTGACAACATGCATGAACTGGCACATGTGTGATCAACATGCTTTAGTGTGGAAATCTCACTGCTCTAAAATGCCGACCAGCAGGACTCACAAACACCGGCTGTCCCATCAACCACATCTGTTGCTTTTTCCTCCTCCATCACCATGCCAAGTATTCTCACTCTGGTCTCTGGCTGCAGAAACCTCACCTGTTTACCCCTTACAGTTGGGGTGAATACACGCCTGTCAGCTGTTAGGGAAGTAACATGACTGCTGTTTTTGTGTCACCTAGCGTCTTTCTCAAACGACCTTATCTCCGCCTGCACTTCACTCACAGTCCATCAGTTTGTCCTGTCCACCCTACTCCACCCTCTCTCAGCACAGCAGCCAGCCCTTGGTCCCACAGTTGTGGCCATTTAGAATAATGCTCCTGCATATGCCAAAGCTTAGAGGTTGAACTCTGCTATCTCCAATCTGTTGGTCACGGAAATGCTGACTTTCTGCTTGGTGGATACAGAGTGTTCCAAAAGTTGATGGCCCTCGCAGTATCCCAGTACGAGTTGCCCACTCACCATTACTTCTCTTAGAAAGCTGTACCTGCGCTACACCAGCATGTCACAGACAACATCACCCATTCCCTGAAAAAATCTATGTCTGCCAGGGTGAATTCCATCAATCGGCGCCATCTTGGGAGTACAGCTTTGGACTGTCCGGAAGTCAGAAGCTACATCATAAGCTCTCAATTAGTGTTGAGCATTCCGATACCGCAAGTATCGGGTATCGGCCGATACTTGCGGTATCGGAATTCCGATACCGAGATCCGATATTTTTGTGATATCGGGTATCGGTATCGGAAGTGTAAAATAAAGAATTAAAATAAAAAATATTGTTATATTCACCTCTCCGGCGGCCCCTGGACATCAGCGGGAGGATCCGGCGTCCGGCACGGCTTCTTTCTTCAAAATGCGCGCCTTTAGGACCTGTGGTATGACGTCCCGGCTTCTGATTGGTCGCATGCCGCCCATGTGACCGCGACGCGACCAATCAGAAGCCGCGACGTCATTCCTCAGCTAAAGTCCTAGAATGAGCGCCTTCTAGGACCTGAGGAATGACGTCGCGGCTTCTGATTGGTCGCGTGGCGGTCACATGGGCGGCACGCGACCAATCAGAAGCCGGGACGTCATTCCACAGGTCCTAAAGGCGCGCATTTTGAAGAAAGAAGCCGTGCCGGACGCCGGATCCTCCCGCTGATGTCCAGGGGCCGCCGGAGAGGTGAATATAACAATATTTTTTATTTTAATTCTTTATTTTACACTTTAATATGGATCCCAGGGCCTGAAGGAGAGTTTCCTCTCCTTCAGACCCTGGGATCCATGAGGATACATTCCGATACTTGGTGTCCCATTGACTTGTATTGGTATCGGATATCGGTATCGGCGATATCCGATATTTTTCGGGTATCGGCCGATACTATCCGATACCGATACTTTCAAGTATCGGACGGTATCGCTCAACACTACTCTCAATGCAAGTGTATGAGAACCAGAACGAGGCCATAATGAGGCTCTCATAGACATGCCTTGAAGAATGACCTCTGCGCAGCTCCATTAAACACTGAAGCTGCAGACAGGTCACTTTTCACCGGAGACCAACGACAGCGATGCTGGAAAACGATGAAGGTGGCGGCAGATGAGTATGAGACAGTGGCAGGGAAATTACATTTAAAGCACCACTCCAACGGTGCAATAAAAATAAAATACTGGAGCAGTTCTTTAAAGGTATTTCCTTCATCACCATTATGAACACAGTTAGTGCTAGCCCAAGAAGTGTTTAAGGCATCATTCAGAAATCAGATCTTTTTCACACATGAGAAAAACTGACAAAGTGTCAGCAGTGACTTTTGATCAGAGTTTCACCTGAGTTTAGTCCAAGTGTTATCAGTTTTTCTAGTACATGTAGTAACAAAAAGGAAATCTAATGTTCCTCTGTTGTTGGAGCTGTGTCTCCTGGCAGTCATGTGAAAATGCGTTATTATGCAACCGCTGCAGCCAATCAGTGGCCTTAGACAGTGACGTAACTAGAGTCTGATCCATCCTGATATAGATTATTTATACTGTATATATATATATATATATATATATATATATATATATATATATATATATATATATATATATATATGTATATCTACTATATAAAGCTGAATGTGTGTATGTGTGTGTATGTGTGTGTGTGTGTGTATGTCCGGGATTGGCATCTGCACCGTCGCAGCTACAGCCACAAAATTTTGCACAGTCACACGTCTGGACCCCGAGAGCGTCATAGGCTATATTGAGAGGCTAAATTTTAACCCCGCGCATTCCAATTCACCAAACAATTTTGCCTCTATCTACATAATGGGGAAAAAAGTGAAAGGAAAAGTGTTGGAGGCGTTGCAGCTACAGCAACAAAATTTTGCACAGTCACACGTCTGGACCCGGAGAGCGTCATAGGCTACGTTGTGAGGTGAAATTTTAACCCCGCGCTTTCCAATTCACCAAACAATTTTGCCCCTATCTACATAATGGGGAAAAAAGTGAAAGGAAAAGTGTTGGAGGCGTCGCAGCTACAGCAACAAAATTTTGCATAGTCACACGTCTGGACCCTGAGAGCGTCATAGGCTACGTTGTGAGGTGAAATTTTAACCCCGCGCTTTCCAATTCACCAAACAATTTTGCCCCTATCTACATAATGGGGAAAAAGTGAAATGAAAAGTGTTGGAGGCGTCGCAGCTACAGCCACAAAATTATGCACCGTCACACGTCTGGACCCTGAAAGCGTCATAGGCTATGTTGTGAGGTGAAATTTTAACTCCGCGCTTTCCAATTCACCAAACTATTTTTCCCCTATCTACATAATGGGGAAAAGTGAAAGGAAAAGTGTTGGAGGCAAATTGACAGCTGCCAGATGTGAACAAGGGGGACTTAAAGAATGAGAGCGATGGCGCAAAAGAGTATATACCGATCAGTTGCTAAGGTGGGGCCCTGACATGAGATACTCACCACACATGGGGATATGAACACACACACAAAATGCGCCACACACTACCACGTGCTTGAACACATATACCACCCTCAGCACACATTTCACCACACATACACCAAGCTCGCCACATGAAAGTCGAAACACAAAAGTCGCCGCTCAAAACTCGCCACGCGCAAAACTCACCACATGCAAAAACTAGGCTCACGCAAAACTCGCCACAAGTGCAAAACTCCCCTCATAGAAAACTCGCCACGCGCAAAACTTGCACACGCGGAAAAATTGCCACATGCACAAAATTTGCAACACATGCAAAAGTTGCCTCACACAAAACTTGCACATACTCAAAAGGCACCAGACATAAAACTCACCAACTCACTCGCGCAAAACTCGCCATGCGCAAAACTTGCTGCACGCAACTTGCTACACTAACCTGTCACATGCAACTCGACACACAAAAAGTTGCTACACGCATGTTGCCACACAAAACTCATCTCACAAAAGTCGCTACATGCATGTCGCCACACACAACTCAACACACACAACTTGACACATGAAACTCGCCCTAAAACACACACAAGTCTGGTATTATCCTTCAAAAATAAAAATCTGATTAATAAGCAGACAAACTACAAGAGCAACAAATGTACCATATAAGAAATACGGCAGCTGTCAGTCACATGACCTGTCTATTATGTGTATGTGTGAGCTAATATATACTGCCAGGGGGAGGGCTTCCTGTTGGCTGGGGATTTATCAGGCTGCCAATTTAGCTTACAAATACTGAGGTAAAAATACAGACCAAATAACGTGTGAACGAGGTCTAATACAGGAGATGACACACAGGTATATACTATATACAGGAGGAGATGACACACAGGTATATACTATATACAGGAGGAGATGACACACAGGTATATACTATATACAGGAGGAGATGACACACGTATATACTATATACAGGAGGAGATGACACACAGGTATATACTATATACAGGAGGAGATGACACACAGATATATACTATATACAGGAGAGATGACACACAGGTATATACTATATAGAGGAGGAGATGACATACAGGTACATACTATATACAGGAGGAGATGACATACAGGTATAAACTATATGCAGGAGGAGATGACACACAGGTATATACTATATACAGGAGCAGATGACCTACAAGTATGTACTATATACAGGGGGAGATGACATACAGGTATATGCTATATATAGAAGATGACATACAGGTATATACTATATACAGGAGGAGATGACACAGATATATACTATATACAGGAGGAGATGACATACAGGTATATACTATATATAGAAGGAGATGACATACAGGTAAATACTATATATAGAAGATGACATACAGGTATATACTATATACAGGGGAGATGACACACAGCAGGTATATACTATAAACAGGGGAGATGATATACAGGTATATACTATATACAGGAGATGACATACAGGTGTATACTATATATAAGGGAGATGCAAACATGTATATACTGAGGTGAAAATGAGGGGTGTGAGGTGAAAATGAAAAGGTGTGAGTGCAAAATGAGAGGAGCGAGGGAAAATAGTGGAGTGATCGGAAAATGACAGATGTGAGGTCGAAATGACAAGTGTTAGGGGGGAATGAGAGGAATGAAGGAGAAAATGAGAGGTGTGAGGGGGAAAATGAGAGATGTGAGGGGGAAAATGAAAGATGTGATTGGGAAAATGAGAGGTGTGATGGGAAAATAAGAGAAGTGAGGTGCTATAACTAACCACAGATATTTACTATGCCCAGGCAACGCCGGGCTCTTCAGCTAGTATATATATATATATATATATATATATATATATTATAGGGGTTCACTCGCTCGGATGCATAGGAGGAAACAGGAGGCACACTCTCTTTAGCGTTCATGTAGGTTTATTCACTCCATAAACCATTTAAGTCAGCAAAAGAAGGATAAACAGTCTTACATTAGACGGAAAAGTCCTCAGTGTCCATAGTAGAGCTCCGCTCTCTCTCAGACCTGTAAGCATATAGGCTGTGCCATGTCCAGCACGTAGGCTCTCCAGCCTAAATATGGTCTCTGTGTGTTGTTCAGGTTGCCTGCCCCCACGTGAAACCGTCCAACACACAGGCCACTCTGCAGTGTCCAGCCAGGACACATGGATTTCTGTCCACACTGACAGACTCCCAAACACTCTCTCCATGTGCTACACACACACACACCTCTTTACATAGGTGTAACCACACCCAGGAACCCATCACATGATTAGACATGTGGTTCTGACATCACCACAGGTCTGAAACAAACAAAGATAGGCACGGTTATGCCCCTTACCCAGGGGTGAGGTATATGGGTAGCCAGACCCTCCCATCTCTCATAGCTACCCGTAACCCGGACCCAAACATACTAAACAATTTCTTATTGCTTTATGTGCATTACAGAAAACACTCCGGGTCACATCACAGCAACAAGCCTTCTCTGTGATACATACCTCCAGTTGACTATCCAACCTTTAGCCACGCTACAATATATATATATATATATATATCCCTCATCCTGGCCATAGTATAATGCACATGCCATAGTTATTCATAGAGTATAATGCACAGTGCTTAGTCATCCATAAAGTATAATGCAGAGGCCATAGTCCTCCATATAGTATAATGTACACCCCATAGTTATCCATAGAGTATAATGCACAGCCCATAGTGCTCCGTATAGTATAATGTACACCCCATAGTGATCATAGAGTATAATGCACCCGTAGTTATCCACAGAGTATAATGCACAGCCCATAGTCATCCATAGAGTATAATGCACACCTCATTGTCATCCATAGAATATAATGCACGCCCAATAGTTATCCATAGGGTATAAAGCACAGCCCATAGTTACCCATAGAATATAATGCACAGCCCATAGTTATCCATAGAGTATAATGCACACCTCATTGTCATCCATAGAATATAATGCACGCCCAATAGTTATCCATAGAGTATAAAGCACAGCCCATAGTTATCCATAGAGTATAATGCACAGCCCATAGTTATCCATAGAGTATAATGCACAGCCACCACATATATGGCCAACGTGTACTCTCTGATTAAAAAAAATAAGTAAATAAATACTCGCCTTCCCTTCATTCACAGCCGTGCGGTGTCCTTTCCTGAAGTAAAGCTGATGTGCTTGCCAATATCAGTTGCTGGACTCTGATTAGCCAGCAGGTTATGTTGCCATGCAGGGACCGATCGATCTCTATGCCCCAATATACTTCAACTGTATGTGCGTCTGAGAATGCACGTGCAGCTGAGGGATCTGCTGGTGTCGGCGGACCCCTGACCCGCTGGGCCTGGTCACAGTGGCGACCACTGCGACCATGGTTGTTACGCCCCTGGTCATAGAAAAAGTAGTGAGGATCAACAAGTAATCTACTAAACACCGTTTAACAGTTAATAATAGACCATCAATATTCGTGTGATGATCTTTGACAATCTACGTTACTGATGAAGTAACAGAGACTGAAAACTTGATGATACCCAAACATCCCAATTAACATATGTAAATCGGGTTTTTTGGATCTCAAAATTAACATGAAGACATAACTATATCTGGTTTTATATCTGGTATATTCTGGTTGACTTTTGAATGTAGATCCACTCATCTAAGATTTATCTGGATATATCCTCTCCAATATTTAAAAAATGTTTTGTTTACCATTTGTTTCGAGATGAGAACTTCTCGTAAATGGTGATAAATCAAAGATAAGATACTGAACATTTTCCATGTAGACTTAAGAATTTCTGGCCAAAGGTATTTAACTGGTGATCACTCACTCGATTTTTCCATTTCTGTTTTTCAAAACTCAGAATTTGGCTAAATGACATAAAATTTGTTAACTTTTTCAGGTTTCGCTATTTATATTGGAGAAAAGGAGGTGATTTAAACTTAATTTTTATATGTTTAACCCTCTCATGACATCCGCCGTACATGTAAAAATAAGGATATGTGATATCGCCCCGTTCAGAAAAGTCCAATCTAACAAAATGTAAAAATAAATAACCTAATCGGTAAACAAAATAAACAATAAGAAATAAAGAATGCCAAAATAATTTTTGGGGGGAGTTACAGTAATTCCTTAAATAATGGTGTAACAAATTATCAAAAAGTCAAATCGATCCCAAAATAGTAACAATCAAAACAACATCTGATCCCACAATAAAATAAGCCAGCACACAGCTCGTAGGACCAAAGAAATAAATGTTACAGGTCTCGGAAAATGGCAACACAACCCCTAAAAAATATTTTTGAAAACTTCTGATCTTTTTTCACCACTAAAATAAAAGAAACTGACATGTTTGGTATCACCATAATTGGACTGATGAGCAGAATCATATTAAAAGTTTATTTTTGCTGCAAAATGTATACCGTAAAAACAGTTTCCAAAAAACAAAGTCAGAATTGTTTTTTTTCACAATTTCTCCCAACTTGGAATTTGGTTCCATTATTCCAATACAATATGTGATAAGATTAATGGTGTCATTTAAAAGTACACCTCGTCCTACAAAACGAAAGTCCTTGTACTGTATGTGTATATGGACAGAAAAATAAAAGACTTATGGCTCTGGGAAGATGGGGAGGAAAAAACGAAAACGCAAAAATGGAGATCAGTCCCATCATGAAGGGGTTAAAATAGTTGAAAGTTTTTTATTTAGTTCCCTTCTTTAAGGGCAGAGTGAAGGGATCGATGGATTTATGATCATGTGTTCCCGGTGACGATTGCAACTGGAGCTGCTTAGTTATGGAGTTGCATATCGATTCACACCATCTCTACTTGACACCAGTCTTGATACGTTCAGTGACATTTGCTGTATTAAAGGTCTTGTCCACTACTCGGACTTCTTCTTCTGAATGCCGATGTTTCTCCCCAGTAATATAATAACAGCTATACTCATCTCTAGCACCAGAGCAGTTCCATCAGTGCTGGCACTGGCTCTCCCTGGGATTTCATGACATAATTATGTCACACTGTACCTGCGGCCAAGCAGCGCTAGCTTCACTCTCCTCTCTGAACAGGAAGATATTTGGAGGAAGTGAGTGAGGAGCAGTAGTTCTCACTTCTACCGAATGTAATATATGTGACTGTTAGGGCTAGCGGAACGCACCATATTATAAGAGAGATGGTATAAGGTGCGTTCGCAGCCCGGGGTCCACCGCGCAGAGATGGAACCTGCTGCTGAGTAATGACGGACTATATGGTGGTACAATGTGGATACACACACGGGTTAACTTCACCCTGTGTGAAGGAAGCCAACCCTGTTGCGTCACAGGGCCGCGGTACCGCACCAAGAGCGCAAGCAAGGAGTCTCAGGACTCTCTCCCAAGACACAGGATTAAAGTACATTCAGACCACTTGCGCTCGACTCCGCAACTGGGGTGTCAGAGTAACTGAAAATATAATTAAAATGCACAAGAGTGCGTGCTGTGACGCTTTGGCGGACGCCACTAACCACCCAGACTTGGGATAGGAAAGCGCCCTAATAGCGCACGGCGCGGCACTGTCGGTCACAGCAATTGATGCTGTATCGTGTGTTTAGTACTGATGACTCTGTTGGGCGCTAGATAGCAAACATCCACCTTACACGAGCAGTTATACACAAGGGAGGGAATGATTAATGAGCGACTTTCACACATCAACACAGACAAGATTTAGAGTATACACTAGCACATGGCCGTGCGGTCATGCAAACCTTTTATAGCTGCAGCAAGTACAGGAACTTCCCAGAAGGACCAATGGGAGGCTGCAACAAAAGTTGAGCACCTTCAGGATCTTCAGAAAGCGGCCTCTAGCTGCCGCAAAACACGCGTCGGGACCCTCCATCCACCCCCCTCCTTGTTTCCACTCATCTGTTGGTAAGCGCTGCATTTCTTGCCATGTACTTGGCGCGCCCCCACATCTGGGAAGGGCAATGGGGTACTCGGTACCAGGTCATTCAGTTCCCTCGGCTGGGATGTCACGGTGGCCTGACCTGGACCGTGGCCCTTTGAGGGGCGCCCAATTAAAAGGTGATATAACAGTTTGTAGATAATGGTAGTGTTTGTGATGCCACCTGTGGTATTCGGTCAGGGTGACCAACGCTGCTTAGGGGTCCGCTGGGGTGATGTTATGGCAGCTAGATGGAATACCTTCCCACAGGTGAAGTATATCCCCAGGGCTTCCCAGTAGTGTAGATGTTGTTGGTGGATGGCGCAAGGAGGCTTCAACATCCACAGTCCAGAGTGCCGGATGACAGGGTAGGCAGAGTCCGGCCGGTCTGATAGCAATTCCAGAGTCCCCTTATCCAGGTGGAAATCAGTAGCCTTCCCCTTGCGCACCGTAACGTAGTAGGTCCCTACGTGCATTAACTCTCATAGGGTCCTCACTCTTGTTAGTCTTCTCTCGGTCCCCCAGATGGATAGGACCAACCCGTATGACGGTGGTGGCCTGAGGCTATTTTATAGGGACCCTAGTGTCGCCCCTCCTCCGCGTTGCCACCTTGTCTGCTTAGGTTCTTAGGTCGGGCAGCCAACTTGAAGATGACTGTCCTGCTGGTCTCTGAAGTAAAGCGTAGAGTCTATTATTCCCTCGGTGTTCCGGCCACCGGCACTGCGCTCAGTGGGAGGCAGCCTGCTTCTAGCTGGTCTCCCACTGGTCTTATACTCCTGTTGCTATGACTTCGATGCTCACTCACTATGACCCACTTCCTTTCTTGTCCTTTCCTTGGAAGCTGCCGCAATCAGGTGCAGGCGCAGCTCCGTGTCCTTCTTTCCTTCCTGGGCCGAGCCCAGTCTGCTCCTCTCCTCTCCTCCTCTGACTATCTCCTTCTCCCTCCAGTCAGCTTCTGTCTCCAACTGCCCAACTTCCTAACCAAACCCCCAGTTTTACCCAAGTGTGAGGAGTGGCCTAATAGATAGAACCCTTAGCTCCCCTTGGTTGCCGGTGTGTGAAGTGTATGTGTGACTGTGATACCTGGCAGGGTGAACTCCTTTGGTGCCATCAGACATAACATCGCTCCCCTGGTGGAAGAACGACATTACTGCAACAACCAGGACTCTGGGGCGCTGCATACTATCGCACCTTAGATGTTAGATAGACGGGTGTAACTTTATTCCAGATCATCTGGTTCATGCATGCTACTTCCCTGACGTCCATGTTTGGATGCACTGTCTTTTCCCTCAGTTACAGTCTTTGGACCTTTATTTATTTATTTTTCCAGGGATTGAAGTGTATATGTGGGGTGGGGATAGGTGTGGGTGGGGTTCAGAACAGTCTGCATTGTTTTTTGGTGTTCTATATATTGTTGTGACATTTTACCTTTTCTATGATATAATAAAATGATATATCTTTCAGATATAATCATTTTGCTCTTTTCGTCCTCCTGTTGTTATCTAATGTTAATTTAAGTTAGAAACCTTATATAACCCATGTTACTTGAGGATACGTTCAGTTGCATTTTCTGTGTGGGAGATATTGGCAAAGATCCACAAGCTGGCAACATGCAAAAGTCATCTGTATTGCTGCCTCACAGGGATTCTCTATAATTTAGCTTTCATGTGCTATCCTTAGGATAGGTCATCAATGTCTGATTGGTAAGGGTGCGACACCCCCCCGCCGATCATGTGTTCCCGGTGATAATTGCAACTGGAGCTGCTTAGTTATGGAGTTGCATATCAATTCACACCATCTCTACTTGTCACCAGTCTTGATACTTTCAATGACATATGCTGTATAGGGTTGAGCGAAACGGGTCGAACATTTTCAAAAGTCGGGTTTCATGAAACCCGATCCGACCCCTGTGCGGGGTCGGCCATGCGGTACGCGACTTTCGCGCCAAAGTCGCGTTTCAATGACGCGAAAAGCGCCATTTCTCAGCCAATGAAGGTAAACGCAGAGTGTGGGCAGCGTGATGACATAGGTCCTGGTCCCCACCATCTTAGAGAAGGGCATTGCAGTGATTGGCTTGCTGTCCGCGGCGTCACAGGGGCTATAAAGGGGCGTTCCCGCCGACCGCCATGTTACTGCTGCTGATCTGAGCCTAGGGAGAGGTTGCTGCCGCTTCGTCAGAAGCAGGGATAGCGTTAGGCAGGGTCCATTAACCACCAAACCGCTTGTGCTGTAGCGATTTCCACTGCCCAACACCACCTTCGGTGTGCAGGGACAGTGGAAGCTACATTTTTTTTTTTTTTCCCTCAGCGCTGTAGCTCATTGGGCTGCCCTAGAAGGCTCCCTGATAGCTGCATTGCTGTGTGTACGCCGCTGTGCAGACCAACTGCTTTTTTCAAAGCACAAATCCTCTTGTTCCTTCCTTTCTGCACAGCTATCTTGTTTGTTTGTCCACACTTTTTATTTAATTTGTGCATCAGTCCACTCCTTATTGCTGCCTGCCATACCTGGCTGAGATTACTGCAGGGAGATAGTAATTGAAGGACAGTTCCTTTTTTTTTTTTTTTTTTGTGGGAGATTAAGATTGACATTTCTGCTAGAGTGCCATCTCTGTCTGTGTCATCTCTCACTCAGTGGGCCATAGAAAGCCTATTTATTTTTTTGCTTGATTTGGGTTCTAAAATCTACCTGAAAAAATCACTACATCAATCAGTGGGAGAAAAATATTGGCCTCAGGGCTTGTGTGCCACTCCTTACTCCTGTGTGTGTCATCTCTCACTCAGTGGGCCATAGAAAGCCTATTTATTTTTTTGCTTGATTTGGGTTCCAAAATCTACCTGAAAAAATCAATAAATCAATCAGTGGGAGATTAATATTGGCCTTTGGGCTTGTGTGCCAGTCCTAAGCGTGCCATCTCTCTCTCTCAGATAGTGGGCCATAGAAAGCCTATTTATTATTTTTTTTATTGGGTTTATAAATTTTCCCTGGAAAAAAAAAAAAAATTGGGAGATTAATATTGGCCTCTGGGCTTGTGTGCCAGTCCTGAGCGTGCCATCTCTCTCACAAATAGTGGGCCATAGAAAGCCTATTTATTTTTTTGGTTGATTTGGGTTCTAAATTCTACCTGAAAAAATCACTACATCAATCAGTGGGAGAAAAATATTGGCCTCAGGGCTTGTGTGCCACTCCTTACTCCTGTGTGTGTCATCTCTCACTCAGTGGGCCATAGAAAGCCTATTTATTTTTTTGCTTGATTTGGGTTCCAAAATCTACCTGAAAAAATCAATAAATCAATCAGTGGGAGATTAATATTGGCCTTTGGGCTTGTGTGCCAGTCCTAAGCGTGCCATATCTCTCTCTCAGATAGTGGGCCATAGAAAGCCTATTTATTATTTTTTTTATTGGGTTTATAAATTTTCCCTGGAAAAAAAAAAAAAAATTGGGAGATTAATATTGGCCTCTGGGCTTGTGTGCCAGTCCTGAGCGTGCCATCTCTCTCACAAATAGTGGGCCATAGAAAGCCTATTTATTTTTTTGGTTGATTTGGGTTCTAAATTCTACCTGAAAAAATCAATAAATCAATCAGTGGGAGATAAATATTGGCCTCTGGGCTTGTGTGCCACTCCTGACTCCTGTGTGCGTCCTCTCTCACTCAGTGGGCCCTAGAAAGCCTATTTTTTGTTTTATTTGTTTTCTAAATTCTCCCTGAAAAAATCATTTTATTTTATTTGGTTTCTAAATTATCCCTGAAAAAAAATCATTTTTTTATTTTTTTCTAAAGTCTCCCTGAAAAAAAAAAAAAAAAACAAATCAGTGGGAGATTAATATTGCCCTTTCTGCTTGTGTGCCAGTCTTGACTCCTGGGTGTGCCATCTCTCTCTCTCCAATTGTGGGCCATAGAAAGCCTATTAATTTTTTTGCTTGATTTGGGTTCCAAAATCTACCTGAAAAAATCACTAAATCAATCAGTGGGAGATAAATATTGGCCTCTGGGCTTGTGTGCCACTCCTGACTCCTGTGTGCGTCCTCTCTCACTCAGTGGGCCCTAGAAAGCTTTTTTTTTGTTTTATTTGTTTTCTAAATTCTCCCTGAAAAAATCATTTTATTTTATTTGGTTTCTAAATTATTCCTGAAAAAAATCATTTTTTTTGTATTTTTTTTTCTAAAGTCTCCCTGAAAAAAAAAAAAAAAAACAAATCAGTGGGAGATTAATATTGCCCTTTCTGCTTGTGTGCCAGTCTTGACTCCTGGGTGTGCCATCTCTCTCTCTCCAATTGTGGGCCATAGAAAGCCTATTAATTTTTTTGCTTGATTTGGGTTCCAAAATCTACCTGAAAAAATCACTTAATCAATCAGTGGGAGATAAATATTGGCCTCTGGGCTTGTGTGCCACTCCTGACTCCTGTGTGCGTCCTCTCTCACTCAGTGGGCCCTAGAAAGCCTATTTTTTGTTTTATTAGTTTTCTAAATTCTCCCTGAAAAAATCATTTTATTTTATTTGGTTTCTAAATTATTCCTGAAAAAAATCATTTTTTTTGTATTTTTTTTTTCTAAAGTCTCCCTGAAAAAAACAAACAAAATCAAATCAGTGGGAGATTAATATTGCCCTTTCTGCTTGTGTGCCAGTCTTGACTCCTGGGTGTGCCATCTCTCTGTCTCCAATTGTGGGCCATAGAAAGCCTATTAATTTTTTTGCTTGATTTGGGTTCCAAAATCTACCTGAAAAAATCACTAAATCAATCAGTGGGAGATAAATATTGGCCTCTGGGCTTGTGTGCCACTCCTGACTCCTGTGTGCGTCCTCTCTCACTCAGTGGGCCCTAGAAAGCCTATTTTTTGTTTTATTTGTTTTCTAAATTCTCCCTGAAAAAATCATTTTATTTTATTTGGTTTCTAAATTATTCCTGAAAAAAATCATTTTTTTTGTATTTTTTTTTTCTAAAGTCTCCCTGAAAAAAAAAAAAAACAAATCAGTGGGAGATTAATATTGCCCTTTCTGCTTGTGTGCCAGTCTTGACTCCTGGGTGTGCCATCTCTCTCTCTCCAATTGTGGGCCATAGAAAGCCTATTAATTTTTTTGCTTGATTTGGGTTCCAAAATCTACCTGAAAAAATCACTTAATCTATCAGTGGGAGATAAATATTGGCCTCTGGGCTTGTGTGCCACTCCTGACTCCTGTGTGCATCCTCTCTCACTCAGTGGGCCCTAGAAAGCCTATTTTTTGTGTTATTTGTTTTCTAAATTCTCCCTGAAAAAAATCATTTTATTTTATTTGGTTTCTAAATTATTCCTGAAAAAAATCATTTTTTTTTTCTAAAGTCTCCCTGAAAAAACAAAAAAAAACAAATCAGTGGGAGATTAATATTGCCCTTTCTGCTTGTGTGCCAGTCTTGACTCCTGGGTGTGCCATCTCTCTCTCTCCAATTGTGGGCCATAGAAAGCCTATTAATTTTTTTGCTTGATTTGGGTTCCAAAATCTACCTGAAAAAATCACTAAATCAATCAGTGGGAGATAAATATTGGCCTCTGGGCTTGTGTGCCACTCCTGACTCCTGTGTGCGTCCTCTCTCACTCAGTGGGCCCTAGAAAGCCTATTTTTTGTTTTATTTGTTTTCTAAATTCTCCCTGAAAAAATCATTTTATTTTATTTGGTTTCTAAATTATTCCTGAAAAAAAATCATTTTTTTTGTATTTTTTTTTTCTAAAGTCTCCCTGAAAAAAACAAAAAAAAACAAATCAGTGGGAGATTAATATTGCCCTTTCTGCTTGTGTGCCAGTCTTGACTCCTGGGTGTGCCATCTCTCTCTCTCCAATTGTGGGCCATAGAAAGCCTATTAATTTTTTTGCTTGATTTGGGTTCCAAAATCTACCTGAAAAAATCACTTAATCAATCAGTGGGAGATAAATATTGGCCTCTGGGCTTGTGTGCCACTCCTGACTCCTGTGTGCGTCCTCTCTCACTCAGTGGGCCCTAGAAAGCTTATTTTTTGTTTTATTTGTTTTCTAAATTCTCCCTGAAAAAATCATTTTATTTTATTTGGTTTCTAAATTATTCCTGAAAAAAATCATTTTTTTTGTATTTTTTTTTTCTAAAGTCTCCCTGAAAAAAAAAAAAAAATCAAATCAGTGGGAGATTAATATTGCCCTTTCTGCTTGTGTGCCAGTCTTGACTCCTGGGTGTGCCATCTCTCTCTCTCCAATTGTGGGCCATAGAAAGCCTATTAATTTTTTTGCTTGATTTGGGTTCCAAAATCTACCTGAAAAAATCACTAAATCAATCAGTGGGAGATAAATATTGGCCTCTGGATTTATGTGCCACTCCTGACTCCTGTATGCGTCCTCTCTCACTCAGTGGGCCCTAGAAAGCCTATTTTTTGTTTTATTTGTTTTCTAAATTCTCCCTGAAAAAATCATTTTATTTTATTTGGTTTCTAAATTATTCCTGAAAAAAATCATTTTTTTTGTATTTTTTTTTTCTAAAGTCTCCCTGAAAAAAAAAAAAAAAAACAAATCAGTGGGAGATTAATATTGCCCTTTCTGCTTGTGTGCCAGTCTTGACTCCTGGGTGTGCCATCTCTCTCTCTCCAATTGTGGGCCATAGAAAGCCTATTAATTTTTTTGCTTGATTTGGGTTCCAAAATCTACCTGAAAAAATCACTAAATCAATCAGTGGGAGATAAATATTGGCCTCTGGGCTTGTGTGCCACTCCTGACTCCTGTGTGCGTCCTCTCTCACTCAGTGGGCCCTACAAAGCCTATTTTTTTTTATTTGTTTTCTAAATTCTCCCTGAAACAATCATTTTATTTTATTTTGTTTCTAAATTCTTCCTGAAAAATTCATTTTTTTGTATTTTTTTTTCTAAAGTCTCCCTGAAAAAAAAAAATCAAATCAGTGGGAGATTAATATTGCCCTTTCTGCTTGTGTGCCAGTCTTGACTCCTGGGTGTGCCATCTCTCTCTCTCCAATTGTGGGCCATAGAAAGCCTATTAATTTTTTTGCTTGATTTGGGTTCCAAAATCTACCTGAAAAAATCACTAAATCAATCAGTGGGAGATAAATATTGGCCTCTGGGCTTGTGTGCCACTCCTGACTCCTGTGTGCGTCCTCTCTCACTCACTGGGCCCTAGAAAGGCTATTTTATGTTTTATTTGTTTTCTAAATTCTCCCTGAAAAAATCATTTCATTTTATTTGGTTTATAAATTCTTCCTTAAAAAATCATTTTTTTTTTTTTTTCTAAAGTCTCCTTTTTAAAAAAAAAAACACAAATCAGTGGGAGATTAATATTTACATTTGCGCTTCAGTGACAGTCCTGCGTGTGTGGCATCTCTCTCATTTGTTGCCACCAACAACAGAGTGTGTAACATTGTGCCTGATTTTCGTTGTGGTCTCACCCACCTGTAAAGGGGTAGCTAAATCATACTGAAGTTATAGCTCACCGTGTAAGTTGTGTGACTGCAACAAATACCGTTAGTTTGGTAACGTTTTTAAAACAATGAGGAAGTCTGGTGGAAGAGGTCGTGGCCGGGGGTGTTCACTGTCAGCTGGTAATGAGGGTAGTGGTAGTGGTGGAGCATCAGGTGGTCGTGGGAAAAAAAATATTGCACCTAAGTCTGGAGCTGTGGAGCCAGGTTCGTCGTCTGGCTACACAAGGCCTCGAACGCTCCTTTTTCTGGGAGTAGGAAAACCGCTTTTAAAGCCGGAGCAGCAAGAGCAAGTTTTGGCTTATCTTGCTGACTCAGCCTCTAGCTCTTTTGCCTCCTCTCGTGAAACTGGTAAATGTCAAAGCAGCGCGTCGTTAGTGGATGTTCACGGTCAGGGACAAGTCGCTTCCTTGTCCTCTTCAGCAAAAACAACAACAGAGAAGAATGCAGCAGGCGACACAACGGGTTACTCCATGGAGCTCTTTACACATACCGTCCCTGGCTTAGAAAGTGAAGCAGTTAACAGTCCATGCCCATTACAAGTTGAATCTGACATGGAGTGCACTGATGCACAGCCACAGCCAGACTACTATGCTGGTCCTTTGACTCAGACCACAACATTGCCCTCACAGGGTGCTGATCAAGAATCAGACCCTGATGAGACTATGTTGCCCCATCACGAACGCTATACCACCGACCGACACGGTGACACAGACGAAGTTGCACACGAGCTACAAGAAGAGGTAATAGATGACCCAGTTCTTGACTCCGATTGGCAGCCATTGGGGGAACAGGGTGCAGGCGGCAGCAGTTCTGAAGCGGAGGAGGAGGGGCCGCAGCAGGCATCAACATCGCAACAGGTTCCATCTGCCGGGCCCGTATCTTGCCCAAAACGCGTGGCAAAGCTAAAACCTGTTGGAGGACAGCGTGGCCATCCGGTTAAAGCTCAGTCTGCAATGCCTGAAAAGGTATCCGATGCTAGAAAGAGTGCAGTCTGGCATTTTTTTAAACAACATCCAATTGATCAGCGCAAAGTCATCTGTCAAAAATGTTCAACTACCTTAAGCAGAGGGCAGAATCTGAAAAGTCTCAATACAAGTTGCATGCATAGACATTTAACCACCATGCATTTGCAAGCTTGGACTAACTACCAAACGTCCCTTAAGGTTGTAGCACCCTCGGCCAATGAAGCTAGTCATCAACGCAACATCCCTTCCGGCAGTGTAGGGCCACCATTTTCTGCACCACCTGCAGTATCTGTGCAGGTTTCTTTGCCAGGCCAAAGAAGTCAGGGTCAGGGAATCACCAGTTTCGTAGTAGGAAACCCTGCATCTAGGGCACCGGCGGCAACAATACCATCTCCCACCGTCTCTCAGTCTGCCATGTCCACCGGCACCCCCGCTAGTTCCACGATCTCCAGCTCTCCAGTCCAGCTCACCCTACATGAGACTATGGTTAGAAAAAGGAAGTACTTAGCCTCGCATCCGCGTACACAGGGTTTGAACGCCCACAGAGCTAGACTAATCTCGTTAGAGATGATGCCCTACCGGTTAGTTGAAAGCGAAGCTTTCAAAGCCCTGATGGACTACGCTGTACCACGCTACGAGCTACCCAGTCGACACTTTTTTTCCAGAAAAGCCATCCCAGCCCTCCACCAGCATGTTAAAGAGCGCATCGTCCATGCACTCAGGCAATCTGTGAGCACAAAGGTGCACCTGACAACAGATGCATGGCTAGGGACGTTACGTGTCCATCACGGCACACTGGGTAAATGTGGTGGATGCAGGGTCCACAGGGGACAGCAAGTTTGGGACAGTTCTGCCTAGCCCACGGTCTAGGAAACAGTTGGCTGTAGCCATTCGCACCCCCTCCTCCTCCTCCTCGTCCTCCTGCAGAAGCGAGACCTCGTCCACAGACCGCAGTCGCACAACCACTCCATCCGCAGCTGCCACTGTTGCACACCAGGTCTCCCATTATGGGGCAGCTACTGGCAAACGTCAGCAGGCTGTATTGGCTATGAAGTGTTTGGGCGACAACAGACACACCGCGGAAGTTCTGTCCGAGTTCTTGCAGAAAGAAACGCAGTCGTGGCTGGGCACTGTAGATCTTGAGGCAGGCAAGGTAGTGAGTGATAACGGAAGGAATTTCATGGCTGCCATCTCCATTTCCCAACTGAAACACATTCCTTGCCTGGCTCACACCTTAAACCTGGTGGTGCAGTGCTTCCTGAAAAGTTATCCGGGGTTATCCGACCTGCTCCTCAAAGTGCGTGGACTTTGCACACATATCCGCCGTTCGCCCGTACACTCCAGCCGTATGCAGACCTATCAGCGTTCTTTGAACCTTCCCCAGCATCGCCTAATCATAGACGTTGCAACAAGGTGGAACTCAACACTGCACATGCTTCAGAGACTGTGTGAACAGAGGCGGGCTGTTATGTTTTTGTGGGAGGATACACATACACGGGCAGGCAGTAGGATGGCAGACATGGAGTTGTCAGGTGTGCAGTGGTCGAAGATTCAAGACATGTGTCAAGTCCTTCAGTGTTTTGAGGAATGCACACGGCTGGTTAGTGCAGACAACGCCATAATTAGCATGAGCATCCCCCTAATGCGTCTGCTGATGCAAAGTTTGACGCACATAAAGGATCAGGCGTCTGCAGCTGAGGAAGAGGAAAGCCTTGATGACAGTCAGCCATTGTCTGGCCAGGGCAGTGTACAGGACGAGGTAGCGGGCGAAGAGGAGGAGGAGGACGAGGAGGATGATGGGGATGATTATATTTTTAATGAGGAAGCTTTTCCGGGGCCAGTGGAAATTGTTGGCGCGGCAAGGCCGGGTTCTGGTTTTTGGAGGGACACAAGTGACGTGGATTTGCCTGAAACTGCCCCTCAACCAAGCACAACCACAGATTTGAGAACTGGAACTTTGGCCCACATGGCGGATTATGCCTTACGTATCCTCAATAGGGACACGCGCATAACAAAAATGATGAACGATGACGATTACTGGTTGGCCTGCCTCCTTGATCCTCGCTATAAAGGCAAATTGCAAAATATAATGCCACATGAGAACTTGGAACTAATATTAGCAACCAAACAATCAACTCTTGTTGACCGTTTGCTTCTGGCATTCCCTGCACACAGCGCCCGTGATCGTTCTAACACGAGCTGCAGGGGCCAGCAGACCAGAGGTGTTATAGGGGCAGAAATCAGAAGTGTCGTTGGCCAGAGGGGTTTTCTGACCAGGTTGTGGAGTGATTTTGCTATGACTGCAGACAGAACAGGTACTGCAGCATCAATTCAAAGTGACAGGAGACAACATTTGTCCAGTATGGTTACTAACTATTTTTCATCCCTTATCGACGTTCTCCCTCAACCGTCATTCCCATTTGATTACTGGGCATCAAAATTAGACACCTGGCCAGAATTGGCAGAATATGCATTGCAGGAGCTTGCTTGCCCGGCAGCTAGTGTCCTATCAGAAAGAGTATTCAGTGCTGCAGGTTCAATACTAACAGAAAAAAGGACTCGTCTGGCTACCCAAAATGTAGATGATCTAACCTTCATTAAAATGAACCACAACTGGATTTCGAAATCTTTTGCCCCACCTTGCCCGGCTGACACCTAGCTTTCCTATGTAAAGGTCTTGCCTGTGGACTATTCTGAATGACTTTTCCAATCTCGTAATTTGCAGCACCTGATTGTCCAGCATCCGACATGTTAACACCTCCCTAAATGGCCAAAGTCCCCACACGGGGCCGTGGTATCGCCACTTGGCGCCAGCACCCCTGAGAGTACTGTTTGTCTGAAGAGGTGGGTGTGCCCGCTTTTGGTCGACGGCACTGCCACTAGGTCCCTCATAGTACAATAAAGTGTCTGGCGGTGGTGGTGCGCACCCAACGTCAGACACACCGTTGTAATATGAGGGGCCCTGGGCCTGTACCGCCGGCCACAAGACAGTCCCCCCCCCCAGGTCAAACAGTGCTCTACCACTTGCAAAATTTTCTCTCACAGCTCCACCAATGTTTAGTCTATGCGCTGACATCCTTCAATGCCTGGCACTGTCAATACCATTGTATTGACATTTTTCTTATGTTAGGCCTTCGAAGCCTGTCTGCGGTCACTCCTTCCACTAGGCCTCCACTGACCTGTCTACTGCTGCCCGGGTTCCCCTGGAACCAATTTTAAATTGCCTAAAGCCAGCCCAATTTATTATGTTAGGGCTTCGAAGCCTGTCTGCGGTCCCTCCTTCCACTAGGCCTCCACTGACCTGTCTACTGCTGCCCGGGTTCCCCTGGAACCAATTTTAAATTGCCTACAGCCAACCCAATTTATTATGTTAGGGCTTCGAAGCCTGTCTGCGGTCCCTCCTTCCACTAGGCCTCCACTGACCTGTCTACTGCTGCCCGGGTTCCCCTGGAACCAATTTTAAATTGCCTACAGCCCGCCCAATTTATTATGTTAGGGCTTCGAAGCCTGTCTGCGGTCCCTCCTTCCACTAGGCCTCCACTGACCTGTCTACTTCCGCCCTTTTTCCCCTGGAACCAATTGTAAATTGCCTACAGCCAGGCCAATTTATTATGTTAGGGCTTCGAAGCCTGTCTGCGGTCCCTCCTTCCACTAGGCCTCCACTGACCTGTCTACTGCTGCCCGTGTTCCCCTGGAACCAATTGTAAATTGCCTACATCCCAATTTTTGTTATGTTAGGCCTTCGAAGCCTGTCTGCGGCCCGTTTTTCCACTACTACTACACTGACCAGGCCACTGCTGCCCGTGTTCCCCTGGAACCAATTTTAAATTGCCTACAGCCAGCCCAATTTATTATGTTAGGGCTTCGAAGCCTGTCTGCGGTCCCTCCTTCCACTAGGCCTCCACTGACCTGTCTACTGCTGCCCGGGTTCCCCTGGAACCAATTTTAAATTGCCTACAGCCAGCCCAATTTATTATGTTAGGGCTTCGAAGCCTGTCTGCGGTCCCTCCTTCCACTAGGCCTCCACTGACCTGTCTACTGCCGCCCGTGTTCCCCTGGAACCAATTATAAATTGGCTACAGCCAGGCCAATTTATTATGTTAGGGCTTCGAAGCCTGTCTGCGGTCCCTCCTTCCACTAGGCCTCCACTGACCTGTCTACTGCTGCCCGGGTTCCCCTGGAACCAATTTTAAATTGCCTACAGCCAGCCCAATTTATTATGTTAGGGCTTCGAAGCCTGTCTGCGGTCCCTCCTTCCACTAGGCCTCCACTGACCTGTCTACTGCTGCCCGGGTTCCCCTGGAACCAATTTTAAATTGCCTACAGCCAGCCCAATTTATTATGCTAGGGCTTCGAAGCCTGTCTGCGGTCCCTCCTTCCACTAGGCCTCCACTGACCTGTCTACTGCTGCCCGTGTTCCCCTGGAACCAATTGTAAATTGCCTACATCCCAATTTTTGTTATGTTAGGCCTTCGAAGCCTGTCTGCGGCCCGTTTTTCCACTACTACTACACTGACCAGGCCACTGCTGCCCGTGTTCCCCTGGAACCAATTTTAAATTGCCTACAGCCAGCCCAATTTATTATGTTAGGGCTTCGAAGCCTGTCTGCGGTCCCTCCTTCCACTAGGCCTCCACTGACCTGTCTACTGCTGCCCGGGTTCCCCTGGAACCAATTTTAAATTGCCTACAGCCAGCCCAATTTATTATGTTAGGGCTTCGAAGCCTGTCTGCGGTCCTTCCTTCCACTAGGCCTCCACTGACCTGTCTACTGCTGCCCGTGTTCCCCTGGAACCAATTTTAAATTGCCTACAGCCTGCCCAATTTATTATGTTAGGGCTTCGAAGCCTATCTGCGGTCCCTCCTTCCACTAGGCCTCCACTGACCTGTCTACTGCCGCCCGTGTTCCCCTGGAACCAATTGTAAATTGCCTACAGCCAGGCCAATTTATTATGTTAGGGCTTCGAAGCCTGTCTGCGGTCCCTCCTTCCACTAGGCCTCCACTGACCTGTCTACTGCTGCCCGTGTTCCCCTGGAACCAATTGTAAATTGCCTACATCCCAATTTTTGTTATGTTAGGCCTTCGAAGCCTGTCTGCGGCCCGTTTTTCCACTACTACTACACTGACCAGGCCACTGCTGCCCGTGTTCCCCTGGAACCAATTTTAAATTGCCTACAGCCAGGCCAATTTATTATGTTAGGGCTTCGAAGCCTGTCTGCGGTCCCTCCTTCCACTAGGCCTCCACTGACCTGTCTACTGATGCCCGGGTTCCCCTGGAACCAATTTTAAATTGCCTACAGCCCGCCCAATTAATAAATTGGGCGGGCTGTAGGCAATTTAAAATTGGTTCCAGGGGAACCCGGGCATCAGTAGACAGGTCAGTGGAGGCCTAGTGGAAGGAGGGACCGCAGACAGGCTTCGAAGCCCTAACATAATAATGTTAGGGCTTCGAAGCCTGTCTGCGGTCCCTCCTTCCACTAGGCCTCCACTGACCTGTCTACTGCCGCCCGTGTTCCCCTGGAACCAATTGTAAATTGCCTACAGCCAGGCCAATTTATTATGTTAGGGCTTCGAAGCCTGTCTGCGGTCCCTCCTTCCACTAGGCCTCCACTGACCTGTCTACTGCTGCCCGTGTTCCCCTGGAACCAATTGTAAATTGCCTACATCCCAATTTTTGTTATGTTAGGCCTTCGAAGCCTGTCTGCGGCCCGTTTTTCCACTACTACTACACTGACCAGGCCACTGCTGCCCGTGTTCCCCTGGAACCAATTTTAAATTGCCTACAGCCAGCCCAATTTATTATGTTAGGGCTTCGAAGCCTGTCTGCGGTCCCTCCTTCCACTAGGCCTCCACTGACCTGTCTACTGCTGCCCGGGTTCCCCTGGAACCAATTTTAAATTGCCTACAGCCAGCCCAATTTATTATGTTAGGGCTTCGAAGCCTGTCTGCGGTCCCTCCTTCCACTAGGCCTCCACTGACCTGTCTACTGCCGCCCGTGTTCCCCTGGAACCAATTGTAAATTGCCTACAGCCAGGCCAATTTATTATGTTAGGGCTTCGAAGCCTGTCTGCGGTCCCTCCTTCCACTAGGCCTCCACTGACCTGTCTACTGCTGCCCGGGTTCCCCTGGAACCAATTTTAAATTGCCTACAGCCAGCCCAATTTATTATGTTAGGGCTTCGAAGCCTGTCTGCGGTCCCTCCTTCCACTAGGCCTCCACTGACCTGTCTACTGCTGCCCGGGTTCCCCTGGAACCAATTTTAAATTGCCTACAGCCAGGCCAATTTATTATGTTAGGGCTTCGAAGCCTGTCTGCGGTCCCTCCTTCCACTAGGCCTCCACTGACCTGTCTACTGCTGCCCGTGTTCCCCTGGAACCAATTGTAAATTGCCTACATCCCAATTTTTGTTATGTTAGGCCTTCGAAGCCTGTCTGCGGCCCGTTTTTCCACTACTACTACACTGACCAGGCCACTGCTGCCCGTGTTCCCCTGGAACCAATTTTAAATTGCCTACAGCCAGCCCAATTTATTATGTTAGGGCTTCGAAGCCTGTCTGCGGTCCCTCCTTCCACTAGGCCTCCACTGACCTGTCTACTGCTGCCCGGGTTCCCCTGGAACCAATTTTAAATTGCCTACAGCCAGCCCAATTTATTATGTTAGGGCTTCGAAGCCTGTCTGCGGTCCCTCCTTCCACTAGGCCTCCACTGACCTGTCTACTGCCGCCCGTGTTCCCCTGGAACCAATTGTAAATTGCCTACAGCCAGGCCAATTTATTATGTTAGGGCTTCGAAGCCTGTCTGCGGTCCCTCCTTCCACTAGGCCTCCACTGACCTGTCCCCAATCCCCACAGTTTTAAGCGTGCCCTAAAAACTCATTTGTTCAGACTGGCCTACCGCCTCAATGCATTAACCTAACGATCCCTGTGTGGCCTATTTATAATAAAAAAAAAAAAAAAAAAAAAAGGTTCCTCGCATCATGTTCTCATACACTTTATCAGTATTAGCCCTCTGTGTCTGTACTGCTACATACTTAGGCAGGTAACTGGTTCATGCAGCTTTACATGAACACCTGAGCCTTACACTATAGCTGGTCCGAATAACTAAAGCAATTGTTACCATCCACCTCTCGTGTCTCCCCTTTTCCCCATAGTTTGTAAGCTTGCGAGCAGGGCCCTCACTCCTCCTGGTATCTGTTTTGAACTGTATTTCTGTCATGCTGTAATGTCTATTGTCTGTACAAGTCCCCTCTATAATTTGTAAAGCGCTGCGGAATATGTTGGCGCTATATAAATAAAATTATTATTATTATTATTATTACAGCCAGCCCAATTTATTATGTTAGGGCTTCCAAGCCTGTCTGCGGTCCCTCCTTCCAGTAGGCCTCCACTGACCTGTCTACTGCTGCCCGTGTACCCCTTGAACCAACATCAGAAAATATAAAAATAAGTATTTTGCTTATAAAAAAGAAAATACTGGAGAGATATCAAATGCAGACATTTTAACATTAAAAACAAACACATACAACAAAAATCTGGTACAGTACTAGAAATGGCCACCAGCTACAATAACTTTCTCCTGCAAGTAGTTAACTGAAAGTTTTTTTCAATTTAAAACACAGATATGGCATCCACCGAGTGTTGTCCTGTCGCGTCTTCTTTATATTATTGCCAAGAAGATGCAAAACAATGAAAATAATAAAATCATTATTTACCAAAAAAATAGAGTAAGTCAAAACAACATTGCAAATAAACATTCATTACAAATAAAGAAGCAGGGCGCGTTCGAGGGTGAGTATATACCTAATAAGAATATAATCACCCTCGGACGCGCCCTGCTTCTTTCCGACAGCCTTCTTTCCTAAGAATCAGCCCTTCCGTGGTGTAGAGAGAGGGCTTGTTACACTCCAAGGTGTTCCCCAGGTTGCCTTTCCTGAGCTTCGATCTTCATGCTCTCGTTTAGTAGTTGTTGGAAACTACACTGCATTAAGCCTACAAATTGGGTATGGGGTGTAGAGAGATGGTGTGTTCAACTCCAAGGTGTTCTCCAGGTTGCCTTTCCTGAGCTTCGATCTTCCGGCTCTCGTTTAGTAGATCTTGGAAACTACACTGCATTAGGCCTACAAATTGGGTATGGGGTGTAGAGAGATGGTGTGTTCCACTCCAAGGTGTTCTCCAGGTTGCCTTTCCTGAGCTTCGATCTTCCGGCTCTCGTTTAGTAGTTGTTGGAAACTACACTGCATTAGGCCTACAAATTGGGTATGGGGTGTAGAGAGATGGTGTGTTCCACTCCAAGGTGTTCTCCAGGTTGCCTTTCCTGAGCTTCGATCTTCCGGCTCTCGTTTAGTAGTTGTTGGAAACTACACTGCATTAGGCCTACAAATTGGGTATGGGGTGTAGAGAGATGGTGTGTTCCACTCCAAGGTGTTCCCCAGGTTTTCTCGCCAAGGCTTCGATCTTCATGCTCTCGTTTAGTAGTTGTTGGAAACTACGCTGCATTAGGCCTACAAATTGGATATGGGGTGTAGAGAGATGGTGTGTTCCACTCCAAGGTGTTCTCCAGGTTGCCTTTCCTGAGCTTCGATCTTCCGGCTCTCGTTTAGTAGTTCTTGGAAACTACGCTGCATTAGGCCTACAAATTGGGTATGGGGTGTAGAGAGATGGTGTGTTCCACTCCAAGGTGTTCTCCAGGTTGCCTTTCCTGAGCTTCGATCTTCTTGCTCTCGTTTAGTAGTTGTTGGAAACTACGCTGCATTAGGCCTACAAATTGGGTATGGTGTGTAGAGAGATGGTGTGTTCCACTCCAAGGTGTTCTCCAGGTTGCCTTTCCTGAGCTTCGATCTTCCGGCTCTCATTTAGTAGTTCTTGGAAACTACACTGCATTAGGCCTACAAATTGGGTATGGGGTGTAGAGAGATGGTGTGTTCCACTCCAAGGTGTTCTCCAGGTTGCCTTTCCTGAGCTTCGATCTTCCGGCTCTCGTTTAGTAGTTGTTGGAAACTACACTGCATTAGGCCTACAAATTGGGTATGGGGTGTAGAGAGATGGTGTGTTCCACTCCAAGGTGTTCTCCAGGTTGCCTTTCCTGAGCTTCGATCTTCCGGCTCTCGTTTAGTAGTTGTTGGAAACTACACTGCATTAGGCCTACAAATTGGGTATGGGGTGTAGAGAGATGGTGTGTTCCACTCCAAGGTGTTCCCCAGGTTTTCTCGCCAATGCTTCGATCTTCATGCTCTCGTTTAGTAGTTGTTGGAAACTACGCTGCATTAGGCCTACAAATTGGGTATGGGGTGTAGAGAGATGGTGTGTTCCACTCCAAGGTGTTCTCCAGGTTGCCTTTCCTGAGCTTCGATCTTCCGGCTCTCGTTTAGTAGTTCTTGGAAACTACACTGCATTAGGCCTACAAATTGGGTATGGGGTGTAGAGAGATGGTGTGTTCCACTCCAAGGTGTTCTCCAGGTTACCTTTCCTGAGCTTCGATCTTCCGGCTCTCGTTTAGTAGTTCTTGGAAACTACACTGCATTAGGCCTACAAATTGGGTATGGGGTGTAGAGAGATGGTGTGTTCCACTCCAAGGTGTTCTCCAGGTTGCCTTTCCTGAGCTTCGATCTTCCGGCTCTCGTTTAGTAGTTCTTGGAAACTACACTGCATTAGGCCTACAAATTGGGTATGGGGTGTAGAGAGATGGTGTGTTCCACTCCAAGGTGTTCTCCAGGTTGCCTTTCCTGAACTTCTATCTTTAGGCTCTCATTAAATTGTGGTTAAACGGAACAACTGCATTTGGCGTACTAGTTGGTTTGAGGCCTACTATCGGTGTCTGCCACTCCTTGCTGTTCTCCTGGTTTCCTGTCCTGAAATTCCGTTTTCAGGCGCTCGTTAAGTTGTTGTTAATGTTAGACTGCATTTGGCCTACTAGTTGGGTTGGGGCCTACTATCGGTGTCTGCCACTCCTTGCTGTTCTCCTCCACTGAACAAAGCTGTGCCGCCTGTTTACTACGGTTGCCAATTTTGAACTGCATTTCGACTACTTACTGATTTGGGCCTACTCTCTGTGTCAGCCTTTCATTCCAGTTGTCCTCCACTGCAATGCCCCCTGGTTATTCCTGTGTTAACAATTTTGAACTGCATTTAGCCAACTTTATTCTTTGGGCCTATATCTGTGTTTCCTCCTCATCCTGCCCATTGCCCAGCCAGTGATAGATGAGTCTGCTGGTACATTGACCCATAACGCAACATTCCCCGTGCACGCTACACAACAACATTGTGACCCTGCTGAAAGTCAGGTTGCTCTTCCCGCATACCATACCACCTTACACGGGGACAAAGAGGAAGGTGCAGATGAAAGTGCAGGTTCCTTCATCAGGTGGGGGGAGGAATACTAGTTGGCGACGTCACTGGCACAGGGCCTCTCATAGTACGCAAAAGTGTTGCTGCCGGTGGGAGGCGCCCCCGCCGTGCAAACACACCGCTGTACTTTGAGGGGCCCTGTGCCAGTGCCAATGCCAACGAGTGGGCCCCCCCTGCTTGCTCAGGTTCACAGCACTTGCAAAGTTGAAATACTTACCTCTCCCTGCTCCACTGCCGTGACGTGGTCCAGATTTCCTGGGCCCACTAATTACTTGAACCAGCCCTACCCACCACAACTTTAGCCAAATGACCCCCAATTTCAAATGCCTTCCAATTATTATAAGGTAAATTACGCTTGACAAGCTTCATTAAGAAGAATGGATGGTTTTGACATTAAAATGGGCACTCTAGGTGTTTTCCTGGCCCCCACTCACTGTCGACTATGCTGCCCCATTGACTTGCATTGGGTTTCGTGTTTCGGTCGATCCCGACTTTACGTCATAATCGGCCAATTTCACTCGACCCGACTTTTGAGATAGTCGGGTTTCGCGAAACCCGGCTCGACTCTAAAAAGGTCAAGGTCGCTCAACTCTAATGCTGTATTAAAGGTCTTATCCACTACTCGGACATCTTCTTCTGAATCCCGATGTTTCTCCCCAGTAATATAATAACAGCTATACTCATCTCTAGTACAAGAGCAGTTCCATCAGTGCTGGCACTGGCTCTCCCTGGGATTTCATGGCATTATTATGTCACACTGTATCTGCGGCCAAGCAGCGCTAGCTTCACTCTCCTCTCCGAACAGGAAGATATTTGGAGGAAGTGAGTGAGGAGCAGTAGTTCTCACTTCTACCGAATGTAATATACCGTATATACTCGAGTATAAGCCGACCCGAGTATAAGCCGACCCCCCTAATTTTGCCACAAAAAACTGGGAAAACCTATTGACTCGAGTATAAGCCTAGGGTGGAAATGCAGCATTTACCGGTGAATTTCAAAAACAAAAATAGATCATTATTTCCCCATAGCTGTGCCATATAGTGCTCTGGACTGTTCATATTCCCCCTTGGCTGTGTCCCATACAGTGCTCTGCACTGTTCATATTCCCCCTTGGCTGTGTCCCATACAGTGCTCTGCACTGTTCATATTCCCCCTTGGCTGTGCCCCATACAGTGCTCTGCACTGTTCATATTCCCCCTTGGCTGTGTCCCATACAGTGCTCTGCACTGTTCATATTCCCCCTTGGCTGTGTCCCATACAGTGCTCTTCACTGTTCATATTCCCCCTTGGCTGTGTCCCATACAGTGCTCTGCACTGTTCATATTCCCCCTTGGCTGTGCCCCATACAGTGCTCTGCACTGTCCATATTCCCCCTTGGCTGTGCCCCATATAGTGCTCTGCAGCGCTCATATTCCCCCTTGGCTGTGCCCCATATAGTGCTCTGCAGCGTTCATATTCCCCATAGATGCTCCACATAAATCTGTGCCATGGCCGCTGCTGCTGCAATAAAAAAAAAAAAATGCCATACTCACCTCTCTTGCTTGCAGCTCCCAGCGTCCGGTCCCGGCGTCTCCCCGCTCTGACTGATCAGGCAGAGGGCGCCGCACACACTATATGCGTCATCGCGCCCTCTGACCTGAACATTCAGAGCGGAGCGACGCAGGGAAGATGGAGCGGCGCCCGGCGGCTGGAACGTGGACAGGTGAATATTACATACTTACCTGGTCCCGACGTCCGGCTCCCTCTGCCTGTCACAGCTGTCTTCGGTGCCGCAGATTCTTTCTCTATCAGCGGTCACCGGTACTGCTGATTAGAGAAATGAATAGGCGGCTCCACCCCTATGGGAGGTGGAGCCGCCTATTCATTTTTCTAATGAGCGGTCCCACGTGACCGCTGAAGAGGGGAAGAAGCTACAGCACAGAAGCCTGTGGGACGGCAGGGACAGCGCGAGGATCGCTGGGACTAGGTAAGTATGCCTCAGCGCCCTCACCCCCTCACCCGCCGACCCCACCGCTACCGTGACTTGAGTATAATCCGAGAGCGGCACTTTCAGCCCAAAAATTTGGGCTGAAAATCTCGGCTTATACTCGAGTATATACGGTATGTGAATATTAGGGCTAGTGGAACGCACCAAATTATAAGAGAGATGGTATAATGTGCGTTCGCAGCCCGGAGTCCACCGCACAGAGATGGAACCTGCTGCTGAGTAATGACGGACTATATGGAGGTACAATGTAGATACACACACGGGTTAACTTCACCCTGTGTGAAAGAAGCAAACCCTGTTTCATCACAGGGCTGCGGTACCGCACCAAGAGCGCAAGCAAGGAGTCTCAGGAGTCTCTCCCAAGACACAGGATTAGAGTACGTTCAGACCACTTGTGCTCGACTCCGCAACTGGGGTGTCAGAGTAACTGAAAATATAATTAAAATGCACAAGAGTGTGTGCTGTGCCGCTTTGGCGGATGCCACTAACCACCCAGACTTGGGGTAGGAAAGGGCTCTAATAGCCCAAAGCGCCGCACTGGCGGTTACAGCAATTGACGCTGTATCGTGTGTTTAGTACTGATGACTCTGTCGGGCGCTAGATAGCAAACATCCACCTTACACGAGCAGTTATACACAAGGGAGGGAATGATTAATGAGCGACTTTCACACATCAACACACACATGATTTCAAGTATACAGTAGCACATGGCCGTGAGGTCATGCAAACCTTTTATAGCTGCAGCAAGTACAGGAACTTCCCAGAATGACCAATTGGAGGCTGCCACAAAAGTTGAGCACCTTCAGGACCTTCCTAGTCGCCAATGAGATTTGCTGCAGTATCTAAGCATGTGACCCTTGATCTCCAAAGAGAGATCTTACCCTGGGCATGCTCAGTATGTGAAAAGCAGGACTTAGTCCCAGAAAGACCTGCTCGGTTCTGAACATTGCTGGCTACAAGGACAGAGCCTGGAAGGGCAGTAGTAACCAGTTGTCCAGTATCAACTTTTCTGCAACCCAGACAAAATCTGTCAAAGATCTTGCACGTCTGAGCCTTAAAGACCCGGAGTATGTGTGGGTGCATGAGAATGCAAAGTTTAGCACCCCCGCAACTTTGGAGCAGAACTACGTAGTTTGTGAGCTCTCCCAGAAGATCAACCTCTTGTTCTCGTTTGTGAGGAACCATCTGAAGAAGAAGAGCATCGTCTTCTTTTCTAGCTGTAAGGAGGTGCAGTACCTGTACCGAGCGTTCTGCAGGTTGCGGCCTGGTACCTCCATATTGGCTCTGCACGGCAAACAGCAGCAGATGAAGAGGATGGAAGTCTATAACGATTTTGTGAGAAAAGAGTCTGCAGTGCTTTTTGCCACCGACATTGCTGCTCGGGGGCTCGATTTCCCGGCAGTGAACTGGGTTCTGCAGCTGGACTGTCCGGAGGATGCGAACACTTACATCCACAGAGTTGGGCGAACGGCACGGTACCAGAAAGGAGGAGAAGCTTTGCTGGTGCTGCTGCCATCCGAAGTGAAAGGGATGGTGCGACAGCTGGACGAGAAGAAAGTGCCCATTAACGAAATTAAAATTAACCCTGAGAAGCTCCTTGATGTTCAAGGGCGACTGGAGGCGTTTTTGGCCCAGGAGCAGCAGCTGAAAGAACGCGCTCAAAGGTGTTTTGTTTCCTATTTGCGATCTGTCTATTTAATGAAGGACAAGGAAGTATTCGATGTCTTCCAGTTGCCTCTTTCACAGTTTGCTCGGTCATTGGGTCTTGCTGTGGCCCCAAGAGTTCGGTTCCTTCAGAAAGCTCAAAACTCGAAGAGTTCTGAAAGTAAACCAAGTGAGGACGCCCAGGACCCTGGCACCATCAGCGATGAGGAAATTGAAAACTTTAAGTCTCAACTCAGTGGAAAGAATTTAAATCGGACCGTAAAAGGGAATATAAAGAAAGATGAACTATCCAGTGGAGACGGCGAAGAAGAAGAGGAGGACGATTCAGACGCCGCCGAGAGCACCAAGTCTGGAAGACCATCTGCTTTCCAGCTGATAGATGAGGAGGACGATGATGATGACGACTGCCGGGATGAGGAGATTTTTACCGTAAAGAGAAGAGATGTATTTGGTATTAATGAAAGTGATAAAGTTCTGGAGGATGAAATAACCAAAACTAAACTTAAGAAAACAGAAAAAGTAACAAAAGTTTCAGAAGCCAAAAAAGTTTTGAAGAAGAAATTCAAGGTGAACACCAAGATAGTGTTTGCAGACGATGGAGAGGCAGTACAACAATGGCCCCCGATACAGAAAGCCGCAGTACAAGTTGCTGGTGGTGAAGATGATGATCAAAACGGCATTGATTTGACTAAAGCGAGAGAACGGCTGACCGAGGAGGACAAATACGACAAAGAGACATACAGGCAAAAAATCAAGGAAAAACATCGGGAAAGACGACTAAAGGAAAAGGCAGCAAAGAGAGAGGCCCACATGAAACCAGAAGAGGAGGATGAGGAGGCTGTCGCTTACCTTGACCAGGATGACAGTGAAGATGAATTAGACCTCAGCACCCTTCCTGACCCCGATAAGTATAGAGGAGATGATGATAGTGATGATGATGGTGATGGAGACCACGAGGATGACCGCAGTGGAGAAGAAAGTAGCAGTGACCACGAGGAGATGACCTCAAGGAAGAGAATTTTCCCCAGCAAGTCCAAGGGCCCAGTAGGAAAACCAATGGCTGCTAAAAAGAGGAAGACGACCTCAAACTCGGAGGAACCATTCGAGCCACTAAACACAGGACTTTCCCTTCGAGAGGACGAGGAACTGGTGTTGCATCTTCTAAGCAACAAGAGCTAATTATTGGCCACCCAATTTTGCTTGATCCATTCAAGTTTTTCCAAAAATCGTTTTGACTTTAAGGAAATACAGTAATCTGTAACACTGGTAAATGGAAACTACGAGAGTGCTATAAATATATAACATCGCAAACTATATTGGATCACTATATTTGCAAAAAAATGTTGAAAAATGGTAATAAAACACAATCTATAACCCTAAATTCTAAATAGATCTACATGAAGGGTCTACAAATAAACATTTCCACATACAATATATTGATTGTTGAGTCCGCCAGGTGTAATGCCTAATATCGCTAACGATGGCTCTGAAGGGAAGTTGCTCCAAGGTTTCTCAATGGATCACGGCTGGACTTGGTGAAGAGAAATTTGTAATGAGCTTGTCCAAAGTGAAGAAGAATTTGAGTCCCCATGATTCTCTATGATTGGGATCACTTATTTTAAAGCAAGCCTAACAAAACAAATCCAATACTACCAAGTGACGCTAAACTTTCAGAAGATTTGAAATATGGATGTGATTGTAAAATGGTAAAAATGATCCCAAATTCAGACGATATGCAGACAATGGTTGATAACTCTCTACCAGCTGTATAGATGTAAGGAGAACATTTTTTCCCCTAAAGTGTAAGATTTATGGCACATGTCTTACTGATTATTAGTAACGTTCTCCTATAAAAAAAAAAGCATGGTATTTTGGGGTTATTTGTCTTTTTTATGATGTAGTAACCTATCACAGTTTGTGGGCCATAGTATATAAACTACGTATTCTTATCACTGGGCCTGGAATGATGGTACAATGTGACGTTTTAGAAATGGCTGATGCTCTTGATGTTGACCTCTGTGAAATAACGGCTATCTTAATGTTTTAACAATTTCTATTCTATTAAAATATTCTTTAACTACATAAATAGTAAGAAACTAAAAAATGATAGTGTTGGCCCCCTTAAAAATAGTCTGGGTGAGATGGTGGATGAGGATGAGGAAAAAGCCAATATGCTAAATGACTTTTTTTCATCAGTATTTACACAAGAAAATCCCATGGCAGACAAAATGTCTAGTGATAAAAATTCCCAATTAAATGTCACCTGCTTAACCCAGCAGGAAGTGCGGCGGCGTCTAAAAATCACTAAAATTGACAAATCTCCGGGCCCGGATGGGATACACCCTCGAGTACTGCAGGAATTAAGTACAGTCATTGATAGACCATTATTTTTAATCTTTAAAGACTCCATAATAACAGGGTCTGTGCCACAGGACTGGCGTATAGCAAATGTGGTGCCAATATTCAAAAAGGGGACAAAAACTGAACTCGGAAATTATAGGCCAGTAAGCTTAACCTCTACTGTGGGTAAAATCCTGGAGGGCATTCTAAGGGATGCTATACTGGAGTATCTGAAGAGGAATAACCTCATGACCCAGTATCAGCACGGGTTTACTAGGGACCGTTCATGTCAGACTAATTTGATCAGTTTCTATGAAGAGGTAAGTTCCAGATTGGACCAAGGGAACCCAGTGGATGTAGTGTATATGGACTTTTCAAAAGCTTTTGATACGGTGCCACACAAAAGGTTGATACATAAAATGAGAATAATGGGGATAGGGGAAAATATGTGCAAGTGGGTTGAGAGCTGGCTCAGGGATAGGAAACAAAGGGTGGTTATTAATGGAGCACACTCGGACTGGGTAGCGGTTAGCAGTGGGGTACCACAGGGGTCAGTATTGGGCCCTCTTCTTTTTAACATATTTATTAATGACCTTGTAGGGGGCATTCAGAGTAGAATTTCAATATTTGCAGATGACACTAAACTCTGCAGGGTAATCAATACAGAGGAGGACAATTTTATATTACAGGATGATTTATGTAAACTAGAAGCTTGGGCTGATAAATGGCAAATGAGCTTTAATGGGGATAAATGTAAGGTCATGCACTTGGGTAGAAGTAATAAGATGTATAATTATGTGCTTAATTCTAAAACTCTGGGCAAAACCGTCAATGAAAAAGACCTGGGTGTAGGGGTGGATGACAAACTTAAATTCAGTGGCCAGTGTCAGGCAGCTGCTACAAAGGCAAATAAAATAATGGGATGCATTAAAAGAGGCATAGATGCTCATGAGGAGAACATAATTTTACCTCTATACAAGTCACTAGTTCGACCACACTTAGAATACTGTGCACAGTTCTGGTCTCCGGTGTTTAAGAAAGACATAGCTGAACTGGAGCGGGTGCAGAGAAGAGCGACCAAGGTTATTAGAGGACTGGGGGGTCTGCAATACCAAGATAGGTTATTACACTTGGGGCTATTTAGTTTGGAAAAACGAAGACTAAGGGGTGATCTTATTTTAATGTATAAATATATGAGGGGACAGTACAAAGACCTTTCTGATGATCTTTTTAATCATAGACCTGAAACAGGGACAAGGGGGCATCCTCTGCGGTTGGAGGAAAAAAGGTTTAAGCATAATAACAGACGCGGATTCTTTACTGTAAGAGCAGTGAGACTATGGAACTCTCTGCCGTATGATGTTGTAATGAGTGATTCATTACTTAAATTTAAGAGGGGACTGGATACCTTTCTGGAAAAGTATAATGTTACAGGGTATATACACTAGATTCCTTGATAGGGCGTTGATCCAGGGAACTAGTCTGATTGCCGTATGTGGAGTCGGGAAGGAATTTTTTTCCCCAATGTGGAGCTTACTCTTTGCACATGGGGTTTTTTTGCCTTCCTCTGGATCAACATGTTAGGTTAGGCTATGGGTTGAACTAGATGGACATATAGTCTTCCTTCAACCTTAATAACTATGTAACTATGTAACTATGTAACCTGAGCTAGATGCTGGGACCGACGTCTCCACTGAGCAGACTCCACTGTGGCTGGAGAAGAATGGGAGACCGCAGCAGGGATTGTTCGAAATTCCCCCTGTGCAGAGGCGGAAACTCGACACCTAACATTACCCCCCTCCTAGAGTCCCCCTCCTTGGACCTCGCTACACTCAAAGGCCACAATGAGCTGTGGAGTTTGAATGTGCTCAGCAGGCTCTCAGGACCTGTCCTCTGGGCCATAACCCTTCCAATCCACCAACTAAAAATTTTTACCACGTACCACCTTACACCCCGAGATAGCATTCACCTTGTAATCATCCGTAGATGAACCCAATGTCCCAGCAGATGACTCAGAAAACTGGGACTAGTATACGGGCTTCAAGAGGGACACATGAAAGCTGTCGGTGATACCTAGGTGTGAAGGAAGGACCAGACGGTAGACCACAGGGTTAACCTGTTCAAGGACCTTGAAGGGAACCAAGTAGTGAGGTGAAAACTTAGTGGACTCAACTTGCAGCCTGATGTTACAGGCGGAGAGCCACACCAAGTCGCCAGGAGCAAAGGTCAGAGCGGGGCACCAATGTGCAACGGCGGAAGACCTCATTCTCTCCTTTTAGGCCCGGATGGCATCCTGAGTGCGGTCTCAAATGTCCCGTGCCTCCACAGCCCAGTCTGCCACCCTGGAGTTGGCGGAAGACACGGGCATAAGCACAGGAACTCACGGATGCTGGCCGTAATTAAGGAGGAATGGGGTCTGAACAATGGAGTCGGCTACGGCATTGTTTAGCGCAAATTCCGCCCATGGTAGCAAGGATGCCCAGTCATCCTGCCTAGCTGACACAAAATGTCGCAGATATGTGACAAGGGTCTGGTTGGCCCTCTCCACCAAGCCATTCGTCTCGGGATGATATGCTGAAGAGAGATTCAACTCAATGCTGATTAGACGACAAAGCTCTCTCCAGAACCGAGACACAAACTGGGGACCCCGGTCACTGACAATTTGTCCAGCATACCGCGTAGGCAAAAGATATGTTTAATAAACAACGCTGCCAGGACCCGTGCAGAAGGTAGCCGTGGAAGAGGCACCAAGTGCACCATTTTGGAAAAATGGTCGGTGATCACCCAAATAATGGTGCAGCTATAAGATTTGTGTAAGCCCACCACAAAATCCATCCCAACCATCTCCCAGGGCCTGTCCTCCACCAGCAGGGGGTAAAGCAACCCAGCTGGCCGTTGCCGAGGAGACTTGTTCTTGGTGCAGGAGACACGCCCGAACATAGTCTGCGACGTCTTGAGCCATATGCGACCACCAGTATGTCCCCGCCAGTAGTTCAGATGTCTTTTTGGACCCAAAATGTTTACCCACCCTGGACGAGTGAGCCCAAGAGAGAACCTCCGGACGCAGATTGGATGGTAAGTCTTGCCCGGAGGCACAGACTCTAGCGAAACTGGGGCCACAGTTCTCAGGCTCTCAGTGGGGACAATAAGCCGAGGCTCCTCTTCTTCCACCTTAGATGATACAACAGAACGAGAGAAAGCGTCGGCATGAATTTTTTTCTCCCCGGAAAGAAAATGGAGGGTGAAATGGAACCGGACAAAATAAACAAAAAGAAATAAAAAATGCCAAAATAATTTTTTGGGGGGTTACAGTAATTCCTTAAATAATGCTGTACCAAATTATCAAAAAGTCAAATCGATCCCAAAATAGTAACAATCAAAACAACATCTGATCCCGCAATAAAATAAGCCAGCACACAGCTCGTAGGACCAAAGAAATAAATGTTACAGGTCTCGGAAAATGGCAACACAACCCCTAAAAAATATTTTGATCTTTTGATATTTTGAAAACTTCTGATTTTTTTTCACCACTAAAATAAAAAAAAACTGACATGTTTGGTATCACCATAATTGTACTGATGAGCAGAATCATATTAGAAGTTTATTTTTGCTGCAAAATGTATACCGTAAAAACAATTCCCAAAAAACAAAGTCAGATTTGCTTTTCTTCACAATTTCTCCCAACTTGGAATTTGGTTCCATTATTCCAATACAATATGTGGTAAGATTAATGGTGTCATTTAAAAGTACACCTCGTCCTACAAAACGAAAGTCCTTGTACTGTATGTGTATATGGACAGAAAAATAAAAGACTTATGGCTCTGGGAAGATGGGGAGGAAAAAACAAAAAAGCAAAAATGGAGATCAGTCCCATCATGAAGGGGTTAAAATAGTTGAAAGTTTTTTGTTTAGTTGCCTTCTTTAAGGGAAGAGGGAAGGGATCTATGGATTTATGTCTCCAACTAAAGGATTCTGCTAGCAGTACAAAATAAAAAATTTTATGATGGTACTTTAAGTTTTTTATGTTCTTTTATAGAGTTGCTCTTGGTAAAGTAGAGAATGTTTATTCAAGTCAGAAACTTTAGATAACCCATGTTACTTGAGGATAAAGGTACCTTCACATTAAGCGACGCTGCAGCGATACCGACAACGATCTGGATCGCTGCAGCGTCGCTGTTTGGTCGCTGGAGAGCTGTCACACAGACCGCTCTCCAGCGACCAACGATGCCGGTAACCAGGGTAAACATCGGGTAACTAAGCGCAGGGCCGCGCTTAGTAACCCGATGTTTACCCTGGTTACCATCCTAAAAGTAAAAAAAAAACAAACACTACATACTTACCTACAGCCGTCTGTCCTCCAGCGCTGTGCTCTGCACTCCTCCTGTACTGTCTGTGTGAGCACAGCGGCCGGAAAGCAGAGCGGTGACGTCACCGCTCTGCTTTCCGGCTGACCGACGCTCACAGCCAGTACAGGAGGAGAGCAGAGCACAGCGCTGGAGGACAGACGGCTGTAGGTAAGTATGTAGCGTTTGTTTTTTTTTACTTTTAGGATGGTAACCAGGGTAAACATCGGGTTACTAAGCGCGGCCCTGCGCTTAGTTACCCGATGTTTACCCTGGTTACCAGTGAAGACATCGCTGGATCGGTGTCACACACGCCGATCCAGCGATGTCAGCAGGAGTCCAGCGACGAAATAAAGTTCTGGACTTTATTCAGCGACCAACGATCTCCCAGCAGGGGCCTGATCGTTGGTCGCTGTCACACATAACGATTTCATTAACGATATCGTTGCTACGTCACAAAAAGCAACGATATCATTAACAATATCGTTATGTGTGAAGGTACCTTAAGTTCAGTTGCATTTTCTGTGTGGGAGATATTGGCAAAGATCCACAAGCTGGCAACATGCAAATGTCATCTGTATTGCTGTGTCACAGGGATTAAATACAGATACCACTGATGCATATCAGTAAGAAATTCACAGGGATACACCCTTATAATGGACATTCATTGAATCACAGGGAAAAACTCCACTACTAGATACATCCTACAACAACCACGGAGTAAAATATAAACCCAAAACGTCAATTGCTAAAAAAGTAACAAAATTTTATTAATCGACACAAAATGAGTATAGGTACAGACTTGATAAACAGGGTACAGGCAGAGCTCGTATACGGAGGACATAAATCACTGAAAAATCGCACCATGAGCAAAAATAGAATATAGCCTCGCAAACATTTTAGGGACATCATGGCAACAAAGGAGGCAAATGATTTTGCATCACTGAAGACCATACCCTCCATTTTAAGCAGCACCATGGATGTAACCCTAAAGATTTGAAGGTTTTTGGCATAGATACGTTAGGAGTGGTATAAGAGGTGGTGACCTCAAGAAAAAACTTGCACAACTAGAGTGTCGCTGTATTAAGAACTATGTCTCCACATGGCTTAAACGAGCAACTTAGTTTTGCGTCCTTTTTATAGATCTATTGTGTCAGGTCTACCTTAATTCATTGTGTCTGGTGTTATGGACCTGGTGGTTAGGAGCACTCGGCATGACCTGATAGTTAAACTGACACAGGACAAGCTCTGGGATGTGGGAGCTCTGCTGACCGCAACCCCTAATCCTATCACAACAACTAGAAATAGCCGTGGAGCGTTCCTGACTCTCCCTAGACGCCTCTTCACAGCCTAAGAGCTAGCTAGCCCTAGAGATAGAAAATAAAGCCTACCTTGCCTCAGAGAAATTCCCCAAAGGAAAAGGCAGCCCCCCAAATATATTGACTGTGAATACAGATGAAAGTCACAAACGCAGAAATGAAACAGGTTTCAGCAAAGGGAGGCCAGACTTACTAAACAGACAGAGGATAGGAAAGGTATCTTTGCGGTCAGCACAAAAAACTACAAAAGACCACACAGACTGTGCAATAAGACCTCCGCACCGACTAACGGTGCGCAGATGCCACTCTGCATCCCAGAGCTTCCAGCTAGTAAGGCAAAATCATGATATCCAGCTGGACAAGGCAACAAAGAACAAATAATAACTGGCAGGAACTTAGCTTCTGCTGGAGTAGACAGGTCACCAGAAAGATCCAAGAGCGAACTGAACAAATACAGGAACATTGCCAGCTGGCATGGAGTAACGATCTGAGTGGAGTTAAATAGAGCAGCCAACCAAAGGATAAACCACGTCACCTGTGTAAGGAACCTCAGAAGCAGCAGCTCCACTCACAGCCACCAGAGGGAGTCCATGGACAGAACTCGCCGAAGTACCATTCACGACCACAGGAGGGAGTTCGACAACAGAATTCACAACAGTCTGGATTTTAATTTTGTGTGTTTTTATTTGTATTATTTTAGTATTCCCTTTACACGTATCTATTTCCATCATTGTCTGTTCTCCTGGGCATCTATGAAACATCTGAATATCATGACAGCAGCGGTTCTGACAGATGAACATTATGAAAAATCCATCTGGCGGTCTGCTTCGGGACGTGTTATCTAGTGTATCCCGCCATATGCAAGATAGTACGCTTATTTGACATGGGAAACGTACACGGCGCAGTGGTTATTATTATTTTATATTTTTTTCTTTATTTTTATTTTTCTTCTTATTTATTTACTTTTTATTTCTTTTTCTTAATATCTTTTATGATTGTTATGTATTTTTTATGTATGTTTTATTATTATTTTCTTCTTTCTTTGGTTATAGTGTTATTGTATTGATCATTATTTTCATTCTTTCTATATGTGCTATATGAATATGCAATGTATCTTTGCACGTTAATTTTGCACGTTGATAGCTGCTACTGTATTTTAATAGCAGATTGTCACATATTAGTATTATTATTAGTAGTTTTCTTTTGTATGATCTCCTTGTATGTGCAGTGTTTGCACTCAACTAATGGGTATACGTTAGTCCCTATGCACACGTCACTTTTTAATTGTAGTATAAGGGGTGGCTGCTATTATTTAGGAGCGGCTTCTACCCTCCTCTTTTTTTCGTTCCCTTTACACATTTGGTAGCACATGTACCACGTATTTCACTTATTGTAGTATATACTTACTGTCCTTAGTCGTTCCCTCATGTAAGATGGCGTCTACAGCATGCGCGCATGCGTGCCGCAGTGGGGTTCGCGGATCATCCCTCCCGGCATCCGGAAGTGACATAGCGGGAAATAATGTCCTGAGGGTTTTCCCTCCACCCGCTCTGAGCACTAGGAGAGGCGGGGATGATGTTCGCAGCGTCCCCAACATGGCGGTGCACATGCGCCAATTATAGCGCTGTTTAGTAGCTACAGCTGTCAGGATCCCTTAAATAGTACTCAGGACACACACATAATCACGGCCCCCCGAGGAAGCCCACGCGAAACGCGCGTCGGAGCTGCTGGACAAGACACTGGCACTAATCTTATGGGTAAGATAGACATAACCTCAATTTTACTTTTTCCTATTCAGGTTTAGATGATTAGTTACTCATATTGTAACACTGAGAACATGTGATGCTGTACCTTATCAGGCACTATGCATTTTAATGACACATGCTTTCATATGGATATTTAGCGTAACATGTTATTAGTGTCCATAGGCTATATTCTATTGTTGCCCATGGTGCGATTGTTCACTTATTTATGTCCTCCGTATTCGAGCTCTGCGTGTACCCTGTTTAACAAGTCTGTACCTATACTCGTTTTGTGTTGATTGATAAAATTTTGTTACTTTTTTAGTAATTGACGTTTTGGGTTTATATTTTACTCTGTGGTTGTTGTAGGATGCCTCACAGGGATTGTCTATAATTTAACTTTCATGTGCTACCTTAGGATAGGTCATCAATGTCTGATTGGTAAGAGTGTGACACCTCCTGCCGATCATGTGTTCCCGGTGACGATTGCAACTGCAGCTGGTTAGTTATGGAGTTGCATATCGATTCACACCATCTCTACTTGACATCAGTCTTGATACGTTCAATGACATATGCTGTATTAAAGGTCTTGTCCACTACTCGGACATCTTCTTCTGAATCCCGATGTTTCTCCCCAGTAATATAATAACAGCTATACTCATCTCTAGTACCAGAGCAGTTCCGTTAGTCCTGGCACTGGCTCTCCCTGGGATTGCATGACATTATTATGTCACCTTGGACCTGCGGCCAAGCAGCACTAGCTTCACTCTCCTCCCCGAACAGGAAGATAATTGGAGGAAGTGAGTGAGCAGCAGTAGTTCTCACTTCTACCGGATGTAATATATGTGACTGTTAGGGCTAGCGGAACGCACCAAATTATAAGAGAGATGGTATAAGGTGTGTTCGCAGCCCGGGGTCCACCATGCAGAGATGGAACCTGCTGCTGAGTAATGACAGACTATATGGTGGTACAATGTAGATACACACACGGGTTAACTTCACCCTGTGTGAAGGAAGCAAACCCTGTTGCATCACAGGACCGCGGTACCGCACCAAGAGCGCAAGCAAGGAGTCTCGGGACTCTATCCCAAGACACAGGATTAGAGTACATTCAGACAACTTGCGCTCGACTCCGCAACTGGGGTGTCAGAGTAACCGAAAATATAATTAAAATGCACAAGAGTGCGTGCTGTGCCGCTTTGGCGGACACCACTTACCACACAGACTTGGGATAGGAAAGTGCTCTAATAGCGCACGGCGCCGCACTGGCGGTCACAGCAATTGACGCTGTATCCTGTGTTTAGTACTGATGACTCTGTCGGGCGCTAGATAGCAAACATCCACCTTACACGAGCAGTCATACACAAGGGAGGGAATGATTAATGAGCGACTTTCACACATCAACACACACACGATTTCAAGTATACACTAGCACATGGCTGTGCGATCATGCAAACATTTTATAGCTGCAGCAAGTACAGGAACTTCCCAGAAGGACCAATGGGAGGCTGCAACAAAAGTTGAGCACCTTCAGGACCTTCCTAGAGGACCAATGGGATTTTCTGCAGTATCTAAGCATGTGACCCTTGATCTCCAACGAGAGATCTTACCCTGGGCATGCTCAGTATGTGAATAGCAGGACTTAGTCCCAGAAAGACCTGCTCGCTACTGATCATTGCTGGCTACAAGGACAGAGCCTGGAAGGTCAGTAGTAACCAATCATCCAGTATCAGCCTGAGCTAGATGCTGGGACCGATGTCTCTGCTGAGCAGACTCCTCTGGGGCTGGAGAAGAATGGGAGACCACAGTGGTGATGGTTCAAGATTTCACCTGTGCAGAGGCAGGAACTCAACACCTAACATTACCCCCCCCTCCTTGGACATCGCTATGCTCAAAGGCAGCAATGATCTGTGGAGCTCAAATGTGCTCAGCAGGCTCCCAGGACCTGATCTCTGGGCCATAACCCTTCCAATCCACCAAATAAATTTTTTACCACGTACCACCTTACACCCCGAGATAGCGTTCACCTCGTAATCATCCGTAGACGAAACCGATGTCCCAGCAGATGACTCGGAAAACTGGGACAAGTATACGGGCTTCAAGAGGGACACATGAAAGGTGTCGGTGTTACCTAGGCGTAAAGGAAGGACCAGATGGTAGACCACAGGGTTAACCTGTTCGAGGACCTTGAAGGGACTCAGGTAGTGAGGTGCAAACTTAGTGGACTCACTTCGCAGCCTGATGTTATGGGCGGAAAGCCACACCAAATTGTCAGGAGCAAAAGTCGGAGTGGGGGCCGATGTGCATCGACGGAGGACCTCATTCTCTCCTTTTAGGCCCGGATGGCATGCTGAGTGCGGCCCCAAATGTCCCATGCCTCCACAACCCAGTCTGCCACCCTGGAGTCGGCGGAAGACACGGGCAAAGGCACAGGAACCCGCGAATGCTGGCTGTAATTAAGGAGGAATGGGGTCTGACCAGTGGAGTCAGCTACGGCATTGTTTAGTGCAAATTCCGCCCATGGTAGCAAGGATGCCCAGTCATCCTGCCTAGCTGACACAAAATGTCGCAGATATGTGACAAGGGTCTGGTTGGCCCTCTCTACCAAGCCATTCGTCTCGGGATGATATGCTGATGAGAGATTCAACTCAATGCTGAGTAGACGACACAGCTCTCTCCAGAACCGAGAAGGAAACTGGGGACCCTGGTTACTGACAATTTTGTCCAGCATACCATGTAGGCGAAAGATATGTTTAATAAACAACGCTGCCAGAACATGCGCAGAAGGTAGCCGTGGAAGAGGCACCAAGTGCATTATTTTGGAAACATGGTCAGTGATCACCCAAATAATGGTGCAGCTACGAGACTTGGGTAAGCCCACCACAAAATCCATCCCAACCATCTCCCAGGGCCTGTCCGCAACCATCAGGGGGTAAAGCAACCCAGCTGGCCATTGCCGAGGAGACTTGTTCTTGGCGCAGGAGACACACGCCCGAACATAGTCTGTGACGTCACGAGCCATATGTGGCCACCAGTATGTCCTCGTCAGTAGTTCAGATGTCCTTTTGAACCCAAAATGTCCACCCATTCTGGACGAGTGAGCCCAAGAGAGAACCTCCGGATGCAGATTGGATGGTACAAAAGTCTTGCCCGGAAGCACAGACTCTAGCGAAACCGGGGTCACAGTTCTCAGGCTCTCGGTGGGACAATAAGTCGAGGCTCCTCTTCTTGCACCTCAGATGATACAATGGAAGAAGAGAGAGCGTCGGCACAAATATTCTTCTCCCCGGAAAGAAAATGGAGGGTGAAATGGAACTGGCAGAAGAACAAGGACCATCTGGCCTGGTGAAAATTTATCCGCTGGGCTGTTTGCAAGTACACCAAATTCTTGTGGTCTGTGAAGACTTGGAAGGGAAAACAAGCCCCCTCCAAGAGATGTCTCCACTCTGAGAAGGCCAACTTCATGGCTAGCAATTCCCTGTCCCGAATGGAATAATTCCTCTCCGCTGGTGAGAAGGTCTTGGAAAAGAAGAAGCAAGGATGCTTCCGACCTTGAGCATCCTTTTGGAAAAGACTGCTCCAGCACCAACGGATGAGGCATCCACCTCCATTATCAATGGCTTTTCTACATCGGGGCGATGTAGGATGGGAGCACTAACGAAGTGTGACTTAATGGAGTGAAAGACCTTGGAGACCTCCTCAGACCACAATTTGGGATTTGCCCCCTTCTTGGTGAGGGCAACCAAGGGAGCTACCAAAGTCGAGAAGTGTGAAATGAACTGGCGATAGTAATTAATGAACCCCATAAAGCGCTGCACCGCTTTAAGAGAATGGGGTTCCTGCTAGTCCATCACAGCCTGTAGTTTGGCAGGATACATAGCCAATCCCAGGGCAGAGATGAAATAACCCAGGAAAGGTAAGAACGCCTGCTCAAACACACATTTATCCAACTTTGTGTAGAGGGAATTTGCCCGTAAGAGGTCGAAGACTCTGCAAACATCTCTCCGGTGGGAGTCAATATCTGGAGAGTAGATAAGAATATCATCCAGTTAGACTACGACCGAGGTGGAGAGCATATCCCGGAAGATGTCATTCACAAAGTCTTGGAAAACAGCTGGGGCATTACAGGGCCCAAAGGGCATCACCAGATTTTTATAGTGCCCATCCCTGATGTTAAAAGCTGTCTTCCATTCGTCCCCCTCACGGATGCGAATCAGGTTGTAAGCACCCCGAAGATCTAGTTTATTAAATACCCTTGCTCCCCGAAGCCTATCAAAGAGCTCAGATATCAGGAGCAGGGGACACTTGTTCTTAATGGTGATGGCGTTAAGACCCCTGTAATCTATTCATGGACGTAGTTCCCCATTCTTCTTCTGCATGAAGAAGAACCCAGCCCCTGCAGGTGACACTGACTTCCTAATGAATCCTCTTGAAAGATTTTTCTGGATGTACTGTGACATTGTCTCCATCTCCGGAAGAGATAACAGATAGGCTCGTCCCCAGGGAGGCTCAGCACCAGGCAAGAGGTCAATAGGACAGTCATAAGGGCGATGAGGCGGAAGGGTCTCCGCCGCCTTTTTGGAGAACATGTCAGCATAGGGCCAATATTGCTTGGGGATAGAGGATAGATCTGCGGGTACCTCAGTAGTAGCAACCTGAACACATTCCCTCTGATATCTACCCCTACTAGATTAACCCCATCCCAAAATTCTGCCTGTGGACCACTGAATATGAGGAGAGTGGTACCGTAGCCAAGGTATCCCTAACAGGACCTCATCAATTCCCTCAGGAATGATGAGCAGAGATATGATTTCCTGATGAGATGGCGACATGGACAGAGAAAAAGGGATGGTCTGGTGTGTTATCTATGAGGGTAGTGTTCGCCCATTTACCACTCATACGGTTACTGGTTGAGCTAGCATAACCAGGGGAATTGCATGACGTTGGGCAAAGGCAAAAGACATAAAATTGCCCTCCGCCCCAGACTCCACGCAGAGCTCCACTGAGTGGGTAAATGAGCCAATAGTTATTGTCCCCTTAAAGGACAATTTGGAGGCAAACGTTGCCGTGTCTAGTGTACCTCCACCTACTACCACTAGACACTGACGTTTCCTCAACCGCTGGGAACATCTGGTGGCAAGATGTCCTGACTGCTGGCAAACATGACAAACCTGGAGTGCACGAGCGGTCCGGGACTTAGATCCCGCTCGTGACACTTCCATGGCCTCATGTGATTCAGGGGCCTGGACTGGAGATGCCAAAGGTTTGGCGAAGGTGGGAGCCAGCCGAAACCTCTGCCTACACTGGGCTCGATCTAACCTCCGCTCGTGAAAACGCAAGTCAATACGAGTGGACCCTGCTATTAACTCCTCCAGTGTGGCGGGAATCTATCTAGTGGCCAGAGCGCCCTTCACAAGGTCAGCCAGCCCCCTCCAAAATATCGGCATAAGGGCTTTATCCGACCACTCTAGCTCAGATGCTAGGGTGCGAAAGTGGAGGGCAAAATGGCTGACCAAGGACGAGCCCTGAGTCAATGCCAACAGTTGGAGCGCCGTATCATGGGTGACATTGGTATCATGGGTGCAGTTTCACCTGTCTTTCACTAGGGGGACTTGTCAGGGAGTCACAAAAACATTGAACTTTAGGAAGGCAAAGTTTGAACAGCTTAGAGATGCCCTTAATCTGGTAGACTGGGACAATATCCTCAGAAATGAGAATACAGATAATAAATGGGAAATGTTTAAGAACATCCTAAATAGGCAGTGTAAGCGGTTTATACCTTGTGGGAATAAAAGGACTAGAAATAGGAAAAACCCAATGTGGCTAAACAAAGAAGTAAGACAGGCAATTAACAGTAAAAAGAAAGCATTTGCACTACTAAAGCAGGATGGCACCATTGAAGCTCTAAAAAACTATAGGGAGAAAAATACTTTATCTAAAAAACTAATTAAAGCTGCCAAAAAGGAAACAGAGAAGCACATTGCTAAGGAGAGTAAAACTAATCCCAAACTGTTCTTCAACTATATCAATAGTAAAAGAATAAAAACTGAAAATGTAGGCCCCTTAAAAAATAGTGAGGAAAGAATGGTTGTAGATGACGAGGAAAAAGCTAACATATTAAACACCTTCTTCTCCACGGTATTCACGGTGGAAAATGAAATGCTAGGTGAAATCCCAAGAAACAATGAAAACCCTATATTAAGGGTCACCAATCTAACCCAAGAAGAGGTGCGAAACCGGCTAAATAAGATTAAAATAGATAAATCTCCGGGTCCGGATGGCATACACCCACGAGTACTAAGAGAACTAAGTAATGTAATAAATAAACCATTATTTCTTATTTTTAGTGACTCTATAGCGACAGGGTCTGTTCCGCAGGACTGGCGCATAGCAAATGTGGTGCCAATATTCAAAAAGGGCTCTAAAAGTGAACCTGGAAATTATAGGCCAGTAAGTCTAACCTCTATTGTTGGTAAAATATTTGAAGGGTTTCTGAGGGATGTTATTCTGGATTATCTCAATGAGAATAACTGTTTAACTCCATATCAGCATGGGTTTATGAGAAATCGCTCCTGTCAAACCAATCTAATCAGTTTTTATGAAGAGGTAAGCTATAGACTGGACCACGGTGAGTCATTGGACGTGGTATATCTCGATTTTTCCAAAGCGTTTGATACCATGCCGCACAAGAGGTTGGTACACAAAATGAGAATGCTTGGTCTGGGGGAAAATGTGTGTAAATGGGTTAGTAACTGGCTTAGTGATAGAAAGCAGAGGGTGGTTATAAATGGTATAGTCTCTAACTGGGTCGCTGTGACCAGTGGGGTACCGCAGGGGTCAGTATTGGGACCTGTTCTCTTCAACATATTCATTAATGATCTGGTAGAAGGTTTACACAGTAAAATATCGATATTTGCAGATGATACAAAACTATGTAAAGCAGTTAATACAAGAGAAGATAGTATTCTGCTACAGATGGATCTGGATAAGTTGGAAACTTGGGCTGAAAGGTGGCAGATGAGGTTTAACAATGATAAATGTAAGGTTATACACATGGGAAGAGGGAATCAATATCACCATTACACACTGAACGGGAAACCACTGGGTAAATCTGACAGGGAGAAGGACTTGGGGATCCTAGTTAATGATAAACTTACCTGGAGCAGCCAGTGCCAGGCAGCAGCTGCCAAGGCAAACAAGATCATGGGGTGCATTAAAAGAGGTCTGGATACACATGATGAGAGCATTATACTGCCTCTGTACAAATCCCTAGTTAGACCGCACATGGAGTACTGTGTCCAGTTTTGGGCACCGGTGCTCAGGAAGGATATAATGGAACTAGAGAGAGTACAAAGGAGGGCAACAAAATTATTAAAGGGGATGGGAGAACTACAATACCCAGATAGATTAGCGAAATTAGGATTATTTAGTCTAGAAAAAAGACGACTGAGGGGCGATCTAATAACCATGTATAAGTATATAAGGGGACAATACAAATATCTCGCTGAGGATCTGTTTATACCAAGGAAGGTGACGGGCACAAGGGGGCATTCTTTGCGTCTGGAGGAGAGAAGGTTTTTCCACCAACATAGAAGAGGATTCTTTACTGTTAGGGCAGTGAGAATCTGGAATTGCTTGCCTGAGGAGGTGGTGATGGCGAACTCAGTCGAGGGGTTCAAGAGAGGCCTGGATGTCTTCCTGGAGCAGAACAATATTGTATCATACAATTATTAGGTTCTGTAGAAGGACGTAGATCTGGGTATTTATTATGATGGAATATAGGCTGAACTGGATGGACAAATGTCTTTTTTCGGCCTTACTAACTATGTTACTATGTTACTATGTTACTATGACATGAGGTCCTAAAAAGACCTGTTTCAGAGTGCTCAGGAACAACGAAGCACTCTGCACCACATGATCGCCATGCTCCCACAGCATCGTAGCCCACTCCAACGCCCTGTCCGACAGGAGAGACACAATAAATCCCACCTTAGCCCACTCTGTGGGGAAACGAGCGGCCAGAAGCTCGAGATGTATAGAGCCCTGACTCACGAAACCCCTACAAGACTTACTATCAAGAGAAAAATTTTCTGGCAGCGGGAGGCGAGATAGAGTCGGAACAGGGGTGTCAGTGGACAAGGTTGCTGCAGCCTCGCTAGCAGCCTGAACAGCAAATGTGGTTCCATCCACAGATGAGGTTGTGCGCTTGAGAGCCGCCAACCTACCCTCCAGCTGCTGGATATACAGCAAGGATTGTTGTTTGTCTGTCATTACTAGCCAGACCTTGGCGCTAGTGTAATGTTAGGGCTAGCGGATCGCACCAAATTATAAGAGAGATTGTATAAGGTACGTTCGCAGCCCGGGGTCCACCGTGCAGAGATGGAACCTGCTGCTGAGTAATGACAGACTATATGGCGGTACAATGTGGATACACACACGGGTTAACTTCACCTTGTGTGAAGGAAGCAAACCCTGTTGCGTCACAGGGCCGTGGTACCACACCAAGAGCGCAAACAAGGAGTCTCAGGACTCTATCTCATGACACAGGATTAGAGTACGTTCAGACCACTTGCGCTTGACTCTGCAACTGGTGTGTCAGAGTAACTGAAAATATAATTAAAATGCACAAGAGTGCGTGCTGTACCGCTTTGGTGAATGCCACTAACCACCCAGACTTGGGATAGGAAAGCAGTCTAAGAGCGCACGGCGCCGCACTGGCGGTCACAGCAATTGACGCTGTATCGTGTGTTTAGTACTGATGGCTCTGTTGGGCGCTATATAGCAAACATCCACCTTACACGAGCAGTCATACACAAGGGAGGGGATGATTAATGAGCGACTTTCACACATCAACACACACACGATTTCAAGTATACACTAGCGCATGGCTGTGCGGTCATGCAAACCTTTTATAGCTGCAGCAAGTACAGGAACTTCCCAGAAGGACCAATGGGAGACTGCCACAGAAGTTGAGCACCTACAGGACCTTCCTAGAGGACCAATGGGATTTTCTGCAGTATCTAAGCATGTGACCCTTGATCTCCAACGAGAGATCTTACTATGGGCATGCTCAGTATGTGAAAAGCAGGACTTAGTCCCAGAAAGACCTGCTCCCTGCTGAACATTGCTGACTACAAGGACAGAGCCTGGAAGGGTAATAGTGACCAATCGTCCAGTATCAGCCTACGCTAGACGCTGGGACCGACGTCTCCACTGAGCAGACTCCACTGCAGCTGCAGAAGAATGGGAGACCGCAGCGGAGATGGTTCAAGATTCCCCCTGTGCAGAGGTGGGAACTCGACACCTAACATTTGACACTTCATAGGAAAAAAGAGTAAAGCCAGCGCTGATTGACAGGAATCATGTAACATAATAGTGTCACGCAATGCCATGGAATGCCAGTACTATCACCGCTGGATTGGCATTGGAGGTGAATGTAACTGTTATTATATTATTGAGGAGGAATAATTATTATGTTATATTACCGAAGGGGTAATATAAGGATTTTGATGGGATTGAACAAATAGTGGAACCCCCATTTATAGTTGTGCTCAAAAGTTTACATACTCCATCATAATTTCTGCTTTCCTGGCCTTTTTTCAGAGAGTTTTATTGATAACACCAAAACTTTTTCTCCACTCTTAGTTAGTGGTTGGGTGAATCCATTTATTGTTAAACTATTGTGTTTTCTCTTTTTAAATCATAATGATAACCCAAAACATCCAAATGACGTCATCAAAAGTTCACATACCCCATTTCTTAATACCGTGTATTGCCCCCTCTAACATCAATGACAGCTTGAAGTCTTTTGTGGTAGTTGTGGATGAGGTTCTTTATTTTCTCAGGTGGTAAAGCTGCCCACTCTTCTTGGCAAAAAGCCTCCAGTTCCTGTAAATTCCTGGGCTGTCTAGCATGAACTGTCTGCTTGAGATCTCCCCAGAGTGGCTCAATGATATTGAGGTCAGGAGACTGAGATAGCCACTCCAGAACCTTCATTTTGCACTGCTGTAGCCAATGACAGGTCGACTTGGCCTTGTGTTCTGGAAGGTTGTCATGTTGGAACTTTCAAGTACGTCCCATGCGCAACTTCCGGGCTGATGAGTGCAAATTTGCCTCCAGTATTTGCTGATAACATGCTGCATTCATCTTTCCTTCAACTTTGACCAAGTTTCCTGTATCTTTGTAGCTCACAAATCCCCAAAACATCATCGATCCAGCTCCATACTTTACAGTAGGAATGGTGTTCCTTTCCTTATAGGCCTTGCTGACCTCTCTCCAATTGCAACATTTACGCTTGTGGCAAAAAACTTCAATTTCGGTCTCATCACTCCAAATTACCTTGTTCCATAAGTTTTGAGGCTTGTCTCTGTCCTGTTTTGTGTATTGTAGGTGAGATACTTTGTGGCATTTGCGCAGTAATGGCTTTCTTATGGCGAGTTGACCATGCAGCCTGTTGTGAATTCTGTGGCTGAATTCACTCCTGTGGTCACAAGTGGTACTGCAGCTTCTGAGCTTCCTCCCTCAGGTGTTCTGGTGAGCTCGTTGGCTGCTTTGTTATTTAACTCCGCCTGATTCTGTCTTCCTTGCTCCTTGTCAATGTTCCAGTGTTGGATCTGAGCTTCTGGATCTTTCCTGTGGCCTGCTGCTCTGCTTAGATAAGTGCTTTTTTGCTTTTGTTGCTACTTTTTCTGTCCAGCTTGTCAATTCATAGTAACATAGTAACATAGTTAGTAAGGCCGAAAAAAGACATTTGTCCATCCAGTTCAGCCTATATTCCATCATAATAAATACCCAGATCTACGTCCTTCTACAGAACCTAATAATTGTATGATAATTCGTTTTGCTGGAAGCTCTGAGACGCAAAGGGTGTACCGCCGTGCCGTTAGTTCGGCACGGTGGGTCTTTTTGCCCCCTTTGCGTGGTTTTTTGCTTTAGGGTTTTTTGTAGACTGCAAAGTTCTCTTTGCTATCCTCGCTCTATCTAGAATATCGGGCCTCACTTTGCTGAATCTATTTCATCCCTACGTTTGTCTTTTCTTCTTGCTAACAGTCATTATATGTGGGGGGCTGCCTTTTCCTTTGGGGTATTTCTCTGAGGCAAGTCAGGCTTGTTTTTCTATCTTCAGGCTAGTCAGCTCCTCAGGCTGTGCCGAGTTGCATAGGTAGTGTCAGGCGCAATCCACAGCTGCCTTTAGTTGTGCTTAGGATAGGTTCAGGTATTGCGGTCTACAGAGATTCCACGTCTCAGAGCTCGTTCTATTGTTTTTGGGTTATTGTCAGATCACTGTATGTGCTCTGATTGCTGGCACACTGTGTCACTGGATTGCCTACATAACAGCAGCCCATTTTTCTTCCAGTTCCTCTTTATTGTGCATTTTGAAACATCCACACCGCTAGTTTTCAGAGAGTCCTGTATTTCAGCTGATGTTATTTGTGGGTTGTTCTTTGCATCCCGAGCAATTTTCCTAGTAGTTGTGGATGACATTTTTGTTGGTCTACCTGACCGTGGTTTTGTTTTTACAGAGCCCCTGATTTTCCATTTGTTAATCACAGTTTGAGCACTGCTGACTCGCAGTATCAATTCCTTGGATATCTTTTGTATTCTTTTCCTGTTTTATACAGTTCAACTACCTTTTCCTGTAGATCCATTGATAATTCTTATGCTTTCCTCATAATTAACAATTCAGAAACGTCATTAACGTCAGTGTCTGGATGAAAGATGCAAGAGTCTGTCTGGATCCCAGACACTCACTCAGCTTTTATGCACACACACTGATTACAAGCAAACAGGTCACAAGTCAAGATGTTACCTTTAGTAGCCATTCAAACCCATTTGTGTCAACTACTGTGCATGTTATCAGGCCAAAATCACCAGGGTAGGTTAACTTTTGATCAGGGTCATTTGGATGTTTTAGGTTGTCATTATGATTTAAAAAGAGAAAACGCAGTAGTTTGACAATACATGGCTTCACCCAACTACTAACCATGAGTGGGGAAAAATATTTGGTGTTATCATTTATATTCTCTGAAAAAAGCCCAAAAAAGCAAACATTTTGCCAGGGTATGTAAACTTTTAAGCATAACTGTATGTGTCCGGATACCGTTTTCAGCAAAATATATTTCCATGACTCTGTATAGTTACTGAATTGGGATAGGTTAAGAAATACTACATCTGTATATTCAGTCACTTCTCTTTTACACTATCTGTCCTGGAGGAAGGAAGAGTTTCCGGACTGCCTTAATTCTATTCTATGGTTCTAGCACTGCTACAACCTTCTATATTAGTTCTACTATATTTAGCCTCTATTGCAAACTCCGATGTCCTTCATCAGTTCCTTTTCACCTAGTAATATCTTCTACATCACTGTCCAAGTGATGAGCTGCCATGGCGAAATCGATTCCAGATTGCTGATTCAAGTTCCATTGCTATTCCAGATCTGATTCTCTTGTTTTAGTTCAGTTATTCCAGTAGCCATTGCTCTAGCTCTTTGTTACCATTGTTCGAAATAGATTACATTGGTACACCATTGCAATCTGTTCATGCTACGTTGGAACTGATTGGGAACAATGACTTTGAGAATCCCCTGCTCAAGACAGTGTTGGACTAGGGTTGATGAGTCTAATTGATTGCTATGGCTGCATGCAAATATTATCTGACACTCATTTGCAAATTCCCAGCTGACACATTTTTCATATACTTGAATGGAAAGGAGGCAGCTAAATCAGTGTCCAGTAGACTGATGGATGACTTTTGCCTTGGACTAGGGACCCTCTTAACGCTATGAGCTGAGGATACATGCTGCCAGGATTCAAACCCAGCAGCTGTTGTGCACCAGGCGGCAGCTCTTCCCTCTGAGCTATTCAGCTTTCTGGACACTTCCTTGCTAAATCAGAAACTAGTACTTGTGTGGTTCCTGATGTCTCCAACCTGAGTTCCTGATGTCTGCACCCCAAGTTCCTGATTGGCTCACTGTTGTGAATTCTGTTGTCGAGCTCCCTCCTGTGGTCGTGAATGGTACTTCAGTGAGTTCGGTCCGTGGGCTCCTTCTGGTGGCTGTGAGTGGAGCTGCTGCTTCTGAGGTTCCTTACACAGGTGACGTGGTTTGTCCTTTGTTTGGCTTCTGTATTTAACTCCACTCAGATCATTACTCCATGCCAGCTGTCAATGTTTTAGCATTGGTACAGTTCGCTCCTGGATCTGTCTGGTGTCCTGTCTTCTCCTGCAGAAGCTAAGTTCCTGATTGTTATTATTGTTCTTGTTTCTTTGTCCAGCTGGTTATCTTGATTTTGTCTTGCTAGCTGGAAGCTCTGGGATGCAGGGTGGCTGCCCTTGCAGCATCCTATTCCATTGAGAGGAATTGATGCTACGCCTTTGGCCAAGAATAAACCTCAATACTGGACGCAATTGACCATGTGCATGGCTCCTGCACATCAGGAGGATATTCGCTTTTTGGTGTTGCATAATCTGCATGATGTGGTCGTTTTGGGGTTGCCATGGCTACAGGTCCATAATCCAGTGTTGGATTGGAAATCTATGTCTGTGTCCAGCTGGGGTTGTCAAGGGGTACATGGTGATGTTCCATTGTTGTCAATTTCGCCTTCCACTCCTTCTGAAGTCCCTGAGTTTTTATCAGATTACCGGGATGTATTTGAGGAGCCCAAATCCGGTGCCCTACCTCCTCATAGGGACTGCGATTGTGCTATTAATTTGATTCCCGGTTGTAAGTTTCCTAAGGGCCGACTGTTTAATCTATCTGTGCCAGAGCACGCTGCTATGCGGAGTTATATAAAGGAATCCTTGGAGAAGGGTCATATTCGCCCGTCGTCGTCACCATTGGGAGCAGGGTTCTTTTTTGTGGCCAAGTAGGATGGCTCTTTAAGACCTTGTATTGATTACCGCCTTCTTAATAAGATCACAGTCAAATTTCAGTATCCTTTGCCGCTGATGTCTGATCTGTTTGCTCGGATTAAGGGGGCTAGTTGGTTCACCAAGATAGATCTTCGAGGGGCGTATAATCTTGTGCGAATTAAACAGGGCGATGAATGGAAAACAGCATTTAATACGCCCGAGGGCCATTTTGAGTACCTGGTTATGCCATTCGGGCTTTCTAATGCTCCATCTGTGTTTCAGTCCTTTATGCATGACATCTTCCGAGAGTACCTGGATAGATTCATGATTGTATATTTGGATGACATTTTGGTCTTTTCAGATGATTGGGAGTCTCATGTGAAGCAGGTCAGAATGGTGTTCCAGGTTCTTCGTGCTAATTCCTTGTTTGTGAAGGGGTCTAAGTGTCTCTTTGGAGTTCAGAAGGTTTCATTTTTGGGTTTCATTTTTTCCCCTTCTACTATCGAGATGGACCCTGTTAAGGTCCAGGCCATTTATGATTGGACTCAGCCGACATCTGTGAAGAGCCTACAGAAGTTCCTGGGCTTTGCTCATTTTTACCGTCGCTTCATCGCTAATTTTTCTAGTGTTGCTAAACCGTTGACTGATTTGACCAAGAAAGGTGCTGATGTGGTCAATTGGTCCTCTGCGGCTGTAGAGGCTATTCAGGAGTTGAAGCGTCGTTTTTCTTCTGCCCCTGTGCTGTGCCAGCCAGATGTTTCGCTTCCGTTTCAGGTCGAGGTTGATGCTTCTGAGATTGGAGCAAGGGCTGTTTTGTCGCAAAGAAGTTCTGATGGCTCAGTGATGAAACCATGTGCCTTCTTTTCTAGAAAATTCTCGCCTGCTGAGCGCAATTATGATGTTGGCAATCGACAGTTGTTGGCCATGAAATGGGCATTCGAGGAGTGGCGACATTGGCTTGAAGGAGCTAAACATCGCGTGGTGGTCTTGACGGATCACAAGAATTTGACTTATCTCGAGTCTGCCAAACGGTTGAATCCTAGACAGGCTCGATGGTCGCTCTTTTTCTCCCGTTTTGATTTTGTGGTTTCATACCTTCCGGGATCTAAGAATGTGAAGGCTGATGCCCTGTCAAGGAGTTTTGTGCCTGACTCTCCGGGTGTTCCGGAGCCGGTGGGTATTCTTAAAGAGGGGGTAATTTTGTCTGCCATCTCCCCTGATTTGCGGCGCGTGCTGCAGAAGTTTCAGGCTGATAGACCTGACCGTTGTCCTATGGAGAAACTGTTTGTCCCTGATAGATGAACTAGTAGAGTTATCTCTGAGGTTCATTGTTCGGTGTTGGCTGGTCATCCTGGAATCTTTGGTACCAGAGATTTGGTGGCTAGATCCTTTTGGTGGCCTTCTTTGTCACGGGATGTGCGTTCTTTTGTGCAGTCCTGTGGGACTTGTGCTCGGGCTAAGCCCTGCTGTTCTCGTGCCAGTGGGTTGCTTTTGCCCTTGCCGGTCCAGAAGAGGCCCTGGATGCATATTTCCATGGATTTTATTTCTGATCTCCCTGTTCCTCAAAGGATGTCGGTCATTTGGGTGGTTTGCGATCGCTTCTCTAAGATGGTCCATTTGGTACCCTTGTCTAAATTGCCTTCCTCCTCTGATTTGGTGCATTGTTTTTCCAGCATGTGGTTCGTTTGCATGGCATTCCGGAGAACATCGTCTCGGACAGGGGTTCCCAGTTTGTTTCAAGGTTTTGGCGGTCCTTTTGTGCTAAGATGGGCATTGATTTGTCTTTTTCTTCGGCTTTCCATCCTCAGACTAATGGCAAAACCGAACGAACTAATCAGACTTTGGAGACATATCTGAGATGCTTTGTTTCTGCTGATCAGGATGATTGGGTGTCCTTTTTGCCTTTGGCTGAGTTCGCCCTTAATAATCGGGCCAGCTCGGCTACTTTGGTTTCCCCTTTTTTCTGTAATTCTGGATTCTTCAGGGCAGGTTGAGCCTTCGGACTGTCCTGGTGTGGATACTGTGGTGGACAGATTGGAGCAGATTTGGACTCATGTGGTGGACAATTTGACATTGTCCCAGGAGAAGGCTCAATGTTTCGCTAACCGCCGGCGCTGTGTTGGTCCCCGACTTCGTGTTGGGGATTTGGTTTGGTTGTCATCTCGTCATGTTCCTATGAAGGTTTCCTCTCCTAAGTTTAAGCCTCGTTTCATTGGGCCATATAAGATTTCTGAAGTTCTTAATCCTGTGTCATTTCGTTTGGACCTTCCAGCTTCTTTTGCCATCCATAATGTGTTCCATAGGTCGTTGTTGCGGAGATACGTGGCGCCTATGGTTCCCTCCGTTGATCCTCCTGCCCCGGTGTTGGTTGACGGGGAGTTGGAGTATGTGGTGGAGAAGATTTTGGATTCTCGTGTTTCGAGATGGAAACTCCAGTACCTGGTCAAGTGGAAGGGTTATGGTCAGGAAGATAATTCCTGGGTTTTTGCCTCTGATGTTCATGCTGCCGATCTAGTTCATGCCTTTCATTTGGCTCATCCTGATCGGCCTGGGAGCTCTGGTGAGGGTTCGGTGACCCCTCCTCAAGAAGGGGGTACTGTTGTGAATTCTGTTGTCGAACTCCCTCCTGTGGTCGTGAATGGTACTTCAGTGAGTTCGGTCCGTGGGCTCCCTCTGGTGGCTGTGAGTGGAGCTGCTGCTTCTGAGGTTCCTTACACAAGTGACATGGTTTATCCTTTGGTTGGCTTCTCTATTTAACTCCTCTCAGATCATTACTCCATGCCAGCTGTCAATGTTTTAGCATTGGTACAGTTCGCTCCTGGATCTGTCTGGTGTCCTGTCTTCTCCTGCAGAAGCTAAGTTCCTGATTGTTATTATTGTTCTTGTTTCTTTGTCCAGCTGGTTATCTTGATTTTGTCTTGCTACCTGGAAGCTCTGGGATGCAGGGTGGCACCCCCGCACCGTGAGTCGGTGCGGAGGACCCTTTTGCACACTCTGCGTGGTCTTTTGTAGGTTTTTGGGCTGACCGCAAAGATTCCTTTCCTATCCTCTGTCTATTTAGTAAGTCGTGCCTCCCTTTGCTGAAACCTATTTCATTTCTGCGTGTGTGACTTTCATCTTTACTCACAGTCATTACATGTGGGGGGCTGCCTATTCCTTTGGGGAATTTCTCTGAAGCAAGGTAGGCTTTATTTTCTTCTCTAGGGCTAGCTAGCTCTTAGGCTGTGACGAGGCGCCTAGGGAGCGTCAGGAGCGCTCCACGGTTATTTCCAGTGTGTGCGATAGGATTAGGGCTTGCGGTCAGCAGAGCTCCCACATCCCAGAGCTCGTCCTGTATGAGTTTAACTATCAGGTCGGGTGCTCCTAACCACCAGGTCATAACAGCTCACCCTGTGATCTCTAGATTGAGCACCCTACTTAAACCTGGCACTGCACTTCCTTCATTGCGAGATTATTGAGCTCCTGCCTTTTGTCTATCTTATTCCCACTTGCAGCTTATCCTCAAGATCCTATTGCTGTTCCATGTACCGACGTCTGGATATATCTTAGCTATGATTCCTGCTTATCCTCCCAACAACACTGCTGCTCCGTGTACCAACTTCTGGATATATCCTGACTATGATTCCTGCTTATTCTCTCAACAACACTGCTGCTCCGTGTACCGACCTCTGGATATATCCTAGCTATGATTCCTGCTTATTCTCCAAACAACACTGCAGCTCCGTGTACCGACCTCTGGATACTGTATGTCCTAGCTATGATTCCTGCTTATTCTCTCAACAAAAATGCAGCTCCATGTACCAACTTCTGCATATATCCTGACTATGATTCCTGCTTATGCTCCCAACAACACCGCTTCTGCATATATCGTGACTATGATTCCTGCTTATGCTCCCAACAACACTGCTGCTCCATGTACCAACCTCTGGATATATCTTAGCTATGATTCCTGCTTATTCTCCCAACAACACTGCTGCTCCGTGTACCGACCTCTGGATATTTCCTAGTTATGATTCCTGCTTATTCTCCCAACAACACTGCTGCTCTATGTACCGACTTCTGGATATATCCTGACTATGATTCCTGTTTATTCTCCCAACAACACTGCTGCTCCGTGTACCGACCTCTGGATATATCCTAGCTATCATTCCTGCTTATCCTCCCAAAAATACTGCTGCTCCGCGTACCGACCTCTGGATGTATCCTGACTATGATTCCTGCTTATTCTCCCAACAACACTGCTGCTCCATGTACCGACCTCCGGATATATCCTGACTAGGATTCCTGCTTATTCTCCCAACAACACTGCTGCTCCGTGTACCAACCTCTGGATATATCCTGACTATGATTCCTGCTTATTCTCCCAACAACACTGCAGCTCCGTTTACCGACCTCTGGATATATCCTAGCTATGATTCCTGCTTATCCTCCCAAAAACACTGCTGCTCCGCGTACCGACCTCTGGATGTATCCTGACTATGATTCCTGCTTATTCTCCCAACAACACTGCTGCTCCGTGTACCGACCTCTGGATATATCCTGACTAGGATTCCTGCTTATTCTCCCAACAACACTGCTGCTCCGTGTACCGACCTCTGGATATATCCTGACTAGGATTCCTGCTTATTCTCCCAACAACACTGCTGCTCCGCGTACCGACCTCTGGATATATCCTAGCTATGATTCCTGCTTATCCTCCCAACAACACTGCTGCTCCATGTACTGACCTCTGGATGTATCCTGACTATGATTCCTGCTTATTCTCCCAACAACACTGCAGCTCCGTGCACCGACTTCTGGATATATCCTGACTATGATTCCTGCTTATCCTCCCAACAACACTGCAGCTCCGTATACCGACCTCTGGATATATCCTTGCTATGATTCCTGCTTATTCTCCAAACAACACTGCAGCTCAGTGTACCGACTTTTGGATATATCCTGACTATGATTCCTGCTTATTCTCCCAACAACACTGCTGCTCCGTGTACCGACCTCTGGATATATCCTTGCTATGATTCCTGCTTATCCTCCCAACAACACTGCTGCTCCGTGTACCGACCTCTGGATATATCCTGACTAGGATTCCTGCTTATTCTCCCAACAACACTGCTGCTCCGTGTGCCGACCTCTGGATATATCCTGACTATGATTCCTGCTTATCCTCCCAACAAAACTGCAGCTCCGTGTACCAACTTCTGGACATATCCTGACTATGAATCCTGCTTATTCTCCCAACAACACTGCAGCTCCGTGTACCGACCTCTGGATATATCCTGACTATGAATCCTGCTTATTCTCCCAACAACACTGCAGAACCGTGTACCAACTTCTGGATATATCCTGACTATGATTCCTGCTTATCCTCCCAACAACACTGCAGCTCCGTGTACCAACCTCTGGATATATCCTTGCTATGATTCCTGCTTATTCTCCAAACAACACTGCAGCTCAGTGTACCGACTTCTGGATATATCCTGACTATGATTCCTGCTTATTCTCCCAACAACACTGCTGCTCCGTATACCGACCTCTGGATATATCCTTGCTATGATTCCTGCTTATCCTCCCAACAACACTGCAGCTCCGTGTACCAACCTCTGGATATATCCTTGCTATGATTCCTGCTTATTCTCCAAACAACACTGCTACTCCATGTACCAACTTCTGCATTTATCCTGACTATGATTCCTGCTTATTCTCCCAACACTGCTGCTCCATGTACCAAATTCTGGATATATCCTGACTATGATTCCTGCTTATTCTCCCAACAACACTGCTGCTCCGTGTACCGACCTCTGGATATATCCTGACTAGGATTCCTGCTTATTCTCCCAACAACACTGCTGCTCCGTGTGCCGACCTCTGGATATATCCTGACTATGATTCCTGCTTATCCTCCCAACAAAACTGCAGCTCCGTGTACCAACTTCTGGATATATCCTGACTATGATTCCTGCTTATCCTCCCAACAACACTGCTGCTCCGTATACCGACCTCTGGATATATCCTTGCTATGATTCCTGCTTATCCTCCCAACCACACTGCAGCTCCGTGTACCAACCTCTGGATATATCCTTGCTATGATTCCTGCTTATTCTCCCAACAACACTGCTACTCCATGTACCAACTTCTGCATATATCCTGACTATGATTCCTGCTTATTCTCCCAACACTGCTGCTCCATGTACCAAATTCTGGATATATCCTGACTATGATTCCTGCTTATTCTCCCAACAACACTGCTGCTCCGTGTACCGACCTCTGGATATATCCTGACTATGATTCCTGCTTATCCTCCCAAAAACACTGCTGCTCCGAGTGCCGACCTCTGGATATATCCTAGCTATGATTCCTGCTTATCCTCCCAAAAACACTGCTGCTCCGCGTACCGACCTCTGGATGTATCCTGACTAGAGTTGAGCGACCTTGACCTTTTTAGAGTTGAGCCGGGTTTTGCGAAACCCGACTATGTCCAAAGTCGGGTCGAGTGAAATCGGCCGATTATGACGTAAAGTCGGGATCGACCGAAACACGAAACCCAATGCAAGTCAATGGGGCAGCATAGTCGGCAGTGAGTGGGGGCCAGGAAAACACCTAGAGTGCCCATTTTAATGTCAAAACCATCCATTCTTCTTAATGAAGCTTGTCAAGCGTAATTTACCTTATAATAATTGGAAGGCATTTGAAATTGGGGGTCATTTGGCTAAAGTTGTGGGGGGTAGGGCTGGTTCAAGTAATTAGTGGGCCCAGGAAATCTGGACCACGTCACGGCAGTGGAGCAGGGAGAGGTAAGTATTTCAACTTTGCAAGTGCTGTGAACCTGAGCAAGCAGGGGGGGCCCACTCGTTGGCATTGGCACTGGCACAGGGCCCCTCAAAGTACAGCGGTGTGTTTGCACGGCGGGGGCGCCTCCCACCGGCAGCAACACTTTTGCGTACTATGAGAGGCCCTGTGCCAGTGACGTCGCCAACTAGTATTCCTCCCCCCACCTGATGAAGGAACCTGCACTTTCATCTGCACCTTCCTCTTTGTCCCCGTGTAAGGTGGTATGGTATGCGGGAAGAGCAACCTGACTTTCAGCAGGGTCACAATGTTGTTGTGTAGCGTGCACGGGGAATGTTGCGTTATGGGTCAATGTACCAGCAGACTCATCTATCACTGGCTGGGCAATGGGCAGGATGAGGAGGAAACACAGATATAGACCCAAAGAATAAAGTTGGCTAAATGCAGTTCAAAATTGGTAACACAGGAATAACCAGGGGGCATTGCAGTGGAGGACAACTGGAATGAGAGGCTGACACAGAGAGTAGGGCCAAATCAGTAAGTAGTCGAAATGCAGTTCAAAATTGGCAACCGTAGTAAACAGGCGGCACAGCTTTGTTCAGTGGAGGAGAACAGCAAGGAGTGGCAGACACCGATAGTAGGCCCCAACCCAACTAGTAGGCCAAATGCAGTCTAACATTAACAACTACTTAACGAGAGGCTGAAAATGGTATTTCAGGACAGGAAACCAGGAGAACAGCAAGGAGTGGCAGACACCGATAGTAGGCCCCAAACCAACTAGTACGCCAAATGCAGTTGTTCCATTTAACCACAATTTAATGAGAGCCTGAAGATAGAAGCTCAGGAAAGGCAACCTGGGGAACACCTTGGAGTGTAACACACCATCTCTCTCCACCCCATACCCATTTTGTAGGCCTAATGCTGTGTACTTTTCTACAACTACAAAACGAGAGTCGGAAGACCGAAGCAATGGCAAGGAAACCTGGGGAACACCTTGGAGTGTAACACACCATCTCTCTCCACCCCATACCCAATTTGTAGGCCTAATGCAGCCTACTTTCCGACACCTACTAAACGAGAGCATGAAGATCGAAGCTCAGGAAAGGCAACCTGGGGAACACCTTGGAGTGTAACACACCATCTCTCTCCACCCCATACCCATTTTTTAGGCCTAATGCAGTGTACTTTTCTACAACTACTAAACGAGAGTCGGAAGACCGAAGCAATGGCAAGGAAACCTGGGGAACACCTTGGAGTGTAACACACCATCTCTCTCCACCCCATTCCCCATTTTTTAGGCCTAATGCAGCCTACTTTCCGACACCTACTAAACGAGAGCATGAAGATCGAAGCTCAGGAAAGGCAACCTGGGGAACACCTTGGAGTGTAACACACCATCTCTCTCCACCCCATACCCATTTTGTAGGCCTAATGCTGTGTACTTTTCTACAACTACTAAACGAGAGTCGGAAGACCGAAGCAATGGCAAGGAAACCTGGGGAACACCTTGGAGTGTAACACACCATCTCTCTCCACCCCATACCCAATTTGTAGGCCTAATGCAGCCTACTTTCCGACACCTACTAAACGAGAGCATGAAGATCGAAGCTCAGGAAAGGCAACCTGGTGAAAACCTTGGAGTGTAACACAACCTGTCTCTACACCCCATACACAATTAGTAGGCCTAATGCAGCGTAGTTTCCAACAGCTACTAAACGAGAGCCGGAAGATCGAAGCTCAGGAAAGGCAACCTGGGGAACACCTTGGAGTGTAACAACAACCTCTCTCTACACCACGGAAGGGCTGATTCTTAGGAAGGAAGGCTGTTGTAAATAAGCATTGCGCGTCCGAGGGTGATTATATTCTTATTCGGTATCTACTCACCCTCGGACGCGCCATGCTTCTTGATTTGTAATTAATGTTTATTTGCAATGTGCTTTTGACTTACTCAATTATTTTTTTAATTATTGATTTTATTAAATTAATAGTTTAACATCTTATTGGAAATAATTTAAAGGAGACGCGACAGGACAACACTCGGTGGATGCCATATCTGTGTTAACAACTCCAAAAAACTTTCAGTTAACTTCTTGCAGGAGAAAGAAATTGTAGCTGTTGGACCTTTGTAGTACAGTTCCAGATATTTGTTGTGTGTTTGTTTTGATTGTTAAAATGTCTGCATTTGAGATCTCAACACGATCTTATTTTTTATAATCAAATTAATTTTTTAAATATTTTATTAGGTTGGTTCAAGGGGTACACGGGCCGCAGTAGACAGGTCAGTGGAGGCCTAGTGGAAGGAGGGACCGCAGATGCGCCACTGTTTCACCCATACACAATTAGTAGGCCTAATGCAGCGTAGTTTCCAACAGCTACTAAACGAGAGCCGGAAGATCGAAGCTCAGGAAAGGCAACCTGGGGAACACCTTGGAGTGTAACAACAACCTCTCTCTACACCACGGAAGGGCTGATTCTTAGGAAGGAAGGCTGTTGTAAATAAGCATTGCGCGTCCGAGGGTGATTATATTCTTATTCGGTATCTACTCACCCTCGGACGCGCCATGCTTCTTGATTTGTAATTAATGTTTATTTGCAATGTGCTTTTGACTTACTCAATTATTTTTTTAATTATTGATTTTATTAAATTAATAGTTTAATATCTTATTGGAAATAATTTAAAGGAGACGCGACAGGACAACACTCGGTGGATGCCATATCTGTGTTAACAACTCCAAAAAACTTTCAGTTAACTTCTTGCAGGAGAAAGAAATTGTAGCTGTTGGACCTTTGTAGTACAGTTCCAGATATTTGTTGTGTGTTTGTTTTGATTGTTAAAATGTCTGCATTTGAGATCTCAACACGATCTTATTTTTTATAATCAAATTAATTTTTTAAATATTTTATTAGGTTGGTTCAAGGGGTACACGGGCCGCAGTAGACAGGTCAGTGGAGGCCTAGTGGAAGGAGGGACCGCAGATGCGCCACTGTTTCACCCATACACAATTAGTAGGCCTAATGCAGCGTAGTTTCCAACAGCTACTAAACGAGAGCCGGAAGATCGAAGCTCAGGAAAGGCAACCTGGGGAACACCTTGGAGTGTAACAACAACCTCTCTCTACACCACGGAAGGGCTGATTCTTAGGAAGGAAGGCTGTTGTAAATAAGCATTGCGCGTCCGAGGGTGATTATATTCTCATTCGGTATCTACTCACCCTCGGACGCGCCATGCTTCTTGATTTGTAATTAATGTTTATTTGCAATGTGCTTTTGACTTACTCAATTATTTTTTTAATTATTGATTTTATTAAATTAATAGTTTAACATCTTATTGGAAATAATTTAAAGGAGACGCGACAGGACAACACTCGGTGGATGCCATATCTGTGTTAACAACTCCAAAAAACTTTCAGTTAACTTCTTGCAGGAGAAAGAAATTGTAGCTGTTGGACCTTTGTAGTACAGTTCCAGATATTTGTTGTGTGTTTGTTTTGATTGTTAAAATGTCTGCATTTGAGATCTCAACACGATCTTATTTTTTATAATCAAATTAATTTTTTAAATATTTTATTAGGTTGGTTCAAGGGGTACACGGGCCGCAGTAGACAGGTCAGTGGAGGCCTAGTGGAAGGAGGGACCGCAGATGCGCCACTGTTTCACCCATACACAATTAGTAGGCCTAATGCAGCGTAGTTTCCAACAGCTACTAAACGAGAGCCGGAAGATCGAAGCTCAGGAAAGGCAACCTGGGGAACACCTTGGAGTGTAACAACAACCTCTCTCTACACCATGGAAGGGCTGATTCTTAGGAAGGAAGGCTGTTGTAAATAAGCATTGCGCGTCCGAGGGTGATTATATTCTTATTCGGTATCTACTCACCCTCGGACGCGCCATGCTTCTTGATTTGTAATTAATGTTTATTTGCAATGTGCTTTTGACTTACTCAATTATTTTTTTAATTATTGATTTTATTAAATTAATAGTTTAACATCTTATTGGAAATAATTTAAAGGAGACGCGACAGGACAACACTCGGTGGATGCCATATCTGTGTTAACAACTCCAAAAAACTTTCAGTTAACTTCTTGCAGGAGAAAGAAATTGTAGCTGTTGGACCTTTGTAGTACAGTTCCAGATATTTGTTGTGTGTTTGTTTTGATTGTTAAAATGTCTGCATTTGAGATCTCAACACGATCTTATTTTTTATAATCAAATTAATTTTTTAAATATTTTATTAGGTTGGTTCAAGGGGTACACGGGCCGCAGTAGACAGGTCAGTGGAGGCCTAGTGGAAGGAGTGACCACAGACAGGCATCGAAGGCCTAAAATAATAACACATGGCTGTAGGCAATTTTAAATTGGTTCCAGGGGTACACGGGCAGCAGTGCCCTGGTCAGTGTAGTAGTAGTTGAAAGAATGGACCGCAGACAGGCATCGAAGGCCTAAAATAAAAAAATTGGGCTGGCTGTAGGCAATTTTAAATTGGTTCCAGGGGTACACGGGCAGCAGTGGTGTGGTCAGTGGAGGCCTAGTGGAAGGAGTGACCGCAGACAGGCTTCGAAGGCCTAACATAACAAACTTGGGCTGGCTGTAGGCACTTTTAAATTGGTTCCAGGGGTACATGGGCAGCAGTGTATGGTCAGTGGAGGCCTAGTGGAAGAAGTGACCGCAGACAGGCATCGAAGGCCTAAAATAATAACACATGGCTGTAGGCAATTTTAAATTGGTTCCAGGGGTACACGGGCAGCAGTGCCCTGGTCAGTGTAGTAGTAGTTGAAAGAATGGACCGCAGACAGGCATCGAAGGCCTAAAATAATAACACATGGCTGTAGGCAATTTTAAATTGGTTCCATGGGTACACGGGCAGCAGTGCCCTGGTCAGTGTAGTAGTAGTTGAAAGAATGGACCGCAGACAGGCATCGAAGGCCTAAAATAAAAAAATTGGGCTGGCTGTATGCAATTTTAAATTGGTTCCAGGGGTACACGGGCAGCAGTGGTGTGGTCAGTGGAGGCCTAGTGGAAGGAGTGACCGCAGACAGGCATCGAAGGCCTAAAATAATAACACATGGCTGTAGGCAATTCTAAATTGGTTACAGGGGTACACGGGCAGCAGTGGTGTGGTCAGTGGAGGCCTAGTGGAAGGAGTGACCGCAGACAGGCATCGAAGGCCTAAAATAATAACACATGGCTGTAGGCACTTTTAAATTGGTTCCAGGGGTACACGGGCAGCAGTGGTCTGGTCAGTGGAAGTCTAGTGGAAGGAGTGACCGCAGACAGGCTTCGAAGGCCTAACATAATAACATAGGGCTGGCTGTAGGCACTTTTAAATTGGTTCCAGGGGTACACGGGCAGCAGTGGTCTGGTCAGTGGAAGTCTAGTGGAAGGAGTGACCGCAGACAGGCTTCGAAGGCCTAACATAACAAACTTGGGCTGGCTGTAGGCACTTTTAAATTGGTTCCAGGGGTACATGGGCAGCAGTGGTCTGGTCAGTGGAAGTCTAGTGGAAGGAGTGACCGCAGACAGGCTTCCAAGGCCTAACATAACAAACTTGGGCTGGCTGTAGGCACTTTTAAATTGGTTCCAGGGGTACACGGGCAGCAGTGGTCTGGTCAGTGGAGGCCTAGTGGAAGGAGTGACCGCAGACAGGCATCGAAGGCCTAAAATAATAACACATGGCTGTAGGCAATTCTAAATTGGTTACAGGGGTACACGGGCAGCAGTGGTGTGGTCAGTGGAGGCCTAGTGGAAGGAGTGACCGCAGACAGGCATCGAAGGCCTAAAATAATAACACATGGCTGTAGGCACTTTTAAATTGGTTCCAGGGGTACACGGGCAGCAGTGGTCTGGTCAGTGGAAGTCTAGTGGAAGGAGTGACCGCAGACAGGCTTCGAAGGCCTAACATAATAACATAGGGCTGGCTGTAGGCACTTTTAAATTGGTTCCAGGGGTACACGGGCAGCAGTGGTCTGGTCAGTGGAAGTCTAGTGGAAGGAGTGACCGCAGACAGGCTTCCAAGGCCTAACATAACAAACTTGGGCTGGCTGTAGGCACTTTTAAATTGGTTCCAGGGGTACACGGGCAGCAGTGGTCTGGTCAGTGGAAGTCTAGTGGAAGGAGTGACCGCAGACAGGCTTCCAAGGCCTAACATAACAAACTTGGGCTGGCTGTAGGCACTTTTAAATTGGTTCCAGGGGTACACGGGCAGCAGTGGTCTGGTCAGTGGAAGTCTAGTGGAAGGAGTGACCGCAGACAGGCTTCGAAGGCCTAACATAACAAACTTGGGCTGGCTGTAGGCACTTTTAAATTGGTTCCAGGGGTACACGGGCAGCAGTGGTCTGGTCAGTGGAAGTCTAGTGGAAGGAGTGACCGCAGACAGGCTTCCAAGGCCTAACATAACAAAATTGGGCTGGCTGTAGGCACTTTAAATTGGTTCCAGGGGTACATGGGCAGCAGTGTATGGTCAGTGGAAGTCTAGTGGAAGGAGTGACGGCAGACAGTCTTCGAAGGCCTAACATAACAAAATTGGGCTGACTGTAGGCACTTTTAAATTGGTTCCAGGGTAACACGGCCAGCAGTGGCCTGGTCAGTGTAGTAGTTGTAGAAAGAAGGGACCGCAGACAGGCTTCGAAGGCCTAACATAACAAAAATGTCAAAACAATGGTATTGTCAGTGCCAGGCATTGAAGGATGTCAGCGCCTAGACTACACATTGGTGAAGCTGTGAGAGATAATTTTGCTAGTGGTAGAGCACTGTTTGAGCTGGGGGGGGGAACTGTCTTGTGGCCGGCGGTACAGGCACAGGGCCCCTCATATTACAACGGTGTGTCTGACGTTGGGTGCGCACCACCACCGCCAGAGACACTTTATTGTACTATGAGGGACCCAGTGGCAGTGCCGTCGACCAAAAGCGGCCACACCCACCTCTTCAGACAAACAGCACTCTCAAGGGTCCAAGCGCAAAGTGGCGATAGCACGGCCCCGTGTGGGGAGTTTGGCCATTTCGTGAGGTGGAAACATGTCGTATGCTGGACAATCAGGTGAAGAAAATTACGAGATTGGAAAAGTCATTCAGAATAGTCCACAGGCAAGACCTTTTCATAGGAAAGCTAGGTGTCAGCCGGGCAGGGTGGGGCAAAAGATTTTGAAATCCAGTTGTGGTTCATTTTAATGAAGGTTAGATCATCTACATTTTGGGTAGCCAGACGAGTCCTTTTTTCTGTTAGTATTGAACCTGCAGCACTGAATACTCTTTCTGATAGGACACTAGCTGCCGGGCAAGCAAGCTCCTGCAATGCATATTCTGCCAATTCTGGCCAGGTGTCTAATTTGGATGCCCAGTAATCAAATGGGAATGACGGTTGAGGGAGAACGTCGATAAGGGATGAAAAATAGTTTGTAACCATACTGGACAAATGTTGTCTCCTGTCACTTTGAATTGATGCTGCAGTACCTGTCCTGTCTGCGGTCATAGAAAAATCACTCCACAACCTGGTCAGAAAACCCCTCTGGCCAACGCCACTTCTGATTTCTGCCCCTCTAACACCTCTGGTCTGCTGGCCCCTGGAGCTCGTGTGAGAACGATCACGGGCGCTGTGTGCAGGGAATGCCAGAAGCAAACGGTCAACAAGAGTTGATTGTTTTGTTGCTAATATTAGCTCCAAGTTCTCATGTGGCATAATATTTTGCAATTTGCCTTTATAGCGAGGATCAAGGAGGCAGGCCAACCAGTAATCGTCATCGTTCATCATTTTTGTAATGCGTGTGTCCCTTTTGAGGATACGCAAGGCATAATCCGCCATGTGGGCCAAAGTTCCCGTTGTCAAATCTGCGGTTGTGCTTGGTTGAGGGGCAGTTGCAGGCAAATCTACGTCACTTGTGTCCCTCAAAAAACCAGAACCCGGCCTTGCCACGCCACCAATTTCCCGTGCCCCCGGGAAAGCTTCCTCATTAAAAATATACTCATCCCCATCATCCTCCTCATCCTCCACCTCCTCTTCGCCCGGTACCTCGTCATGTACACTGCCCTGACCAGACAATCGCTGACTGTCATCAAGGCTTTCCTCTTCCTCTGGTGCAGACGCCTGATCCTTTATGTGCGTCAAACTTTGCATCAGCAGACGCATTAGGGGGATGCTCATGCTTATTATGGCGTTGTCTGCACTAACCAGCCGTGTGCATTCCTCAAAACACTGAAGGACTTGACACATGTCTTGAATCTTCGACCACTGCACACCTGACAACTCCATGTCTGCCATCCTACTGCCTGCCCGTGTATGTGTATCCTCCCACAAAAACATAACAGCCCGCCTCTGTTCGCACAGTCTCTGAAGCATGTGCAGTGTTGAGTTCCACCTTGTTGCAACGTCTATGATTAGGCGATGCTGGGGAAGGTTCAAAGAACGCTGATAGGTCTGCATACGGCTGGAGTGTACAGGCGAACGGCGGATATGTGCGCAAAGTCCACGCACTTTGAGGAGCAGGTCGGATAACCCCGGATAACTTTTCAGGAAGCACTGCACCACCAGGTTTAAGGTGTGAGCCAGGCAAGGAATGTGTTTCAGTTGGGAAAGGGAGATGGCAGCCATGAAATTCCTTCCGTTATCACTCACTACCTTGCCTGCCTCAAGATCTACAGTGCCCAGCCACGACTGCGTTTCTTGCTGCAAGAACTCGGACAGAACTTCCGCGGTGTGTCTATTGTCGCCCAAACACTTCATAGCCAATACAGCCTGCTGACGTATGCCAGTAGCTGCCCCATAATGGGAGACCTGGTGTGCAACAGTGGCAGGTGCGGATGGAGTGTTTGTGCGACTGCGGTCTGTGGACGAGCTCTTGCTTCTGCAGGAGGACGAGGAGGAGGAGGAGGAGGAGGGGGTGCGAACGGCTACAGACAACTGTTTACTAGACCGTGGGCTAGGCAGAACTGTCCCAAACTTGCTGTCCCCTGTGGACCCTGAATCCACCACATTTACCCAGTGTGCCGTGATGGACACGTAACGTCCCTGGCCATGCCTACTGGTCCATGCATCTGTTGTCAGGTGCACCTTTGTGCTCACAGATTGCCTGAGTGCATGGACGATGCGCTCTTTAACATGCTGGTGGAGGGCTGGGATGGCTTTTCTGGAAAAAAAGTGTCGACTGGGTAGCTCGTAGCGTGGTACAGCGTAGTCCATCAGGTCTTTGAAAGCTTCGCTTTCAACTAACCGGTAGGGCATCATCTCTAACGAGATTAGTCTAGCTATGTGGGCGTTCAAACCCTGTGTACGCGGATGCGAGGCTAAGTATTTCCTTTTTCTAACCATAGTCTCATGTAGGGTGAGCTGGACTGGAGAGATGGAGATCGTGGAACTAGCGGGGGTGCCGGTGGACATGGCAGACTGAGAGACGGTGGGAGATGGTATTGTTGCCGCCGGTGCCCTAGATGCAGTGTTTCCTACTACGAAACTGGTGATTCCCTGACCCTGACTGCTTTGGCCTGGCAAAGATACCTGCACAGATACAGCAGGTGGTGCGCTAAATGGTGGTCCTACACTGCCGGAAGGGATGTTGCGTTGATGACTAGCTTCATTGGCCGAGGGTGCAACAACCTTAAGGGACGTTTGGTAGTTAGTCCAAGCTTTCAAATGCATGGTGGTTAAATGTCTATGCATGCAACTAGTATTGAGACTTTTCAGATTCTGACCTCTGCTTAAGGAAGTAGAACATTTTTGACAGATGACTTTGCGCTGATCAATTGGATGTTGTTTAAAAAAATGCCAGACTGCACTCTTTCTAGCATCGGATACCTTTTCAGGCATTGCAGACTGAGCTTTAACCGGATGGCCACGCTGTCCTCCACCAGGTTTTGGCTTTGCCACGCGTTTTGGGCAAGATACGGGCCCGGCAGATGGAACCTGTGGCGATGTTGATGCCTGCTGCGGCCCCTCCTCCTCCTCTGCTTCAGAACTGCTGCCGCCTGCACCCTGTTCCCCCAATGGCTGCCAATCGGGGTCAAGAACTGGGTCATCTAATAACTCTTCTTGTACCTCCTGCGCAACTTCGTCTGTGTCACCGTGTCGTTCGGTGGTATAGCGTTCGTGATGGGGCAACATAGTCTCATCAGGGTCTGATTCTTGATCAGCACCCTGCGAGGGCAATGTTGTGGTCTGAGTCAAAGGACCAGCATAGTAGTCTGGCTGTGGCTGTGCGTCAGTGCACTCCATGTCAGATTCAATTTGTAATGGGCATGGACTGTTAACTGCTTCACTTTCTAAGCCAGGGACGGTATGTGTAAAGAGCTCCATGGAGTAACCCGTTGTGTCGCCTGCTGCATTCTTCTCTGTTGTTGTTTTTGCTGAAGAGGACAAGGAAGTGACTTGTCCCTGACCGTGAACATCCACTAACGACGCGCTGCTTTTACTTTTACCAGTTTCACGAGAGGAGGCAAAAGAGCTAGAGGCTGAGTCAGCAAGATAAGCCAAAACTTGCTCTTGCTGCTCCGGCTTTAAAAGCGGTTTTCCTAATCCCAGAAAAGGGAGCGTTCGAGGCCTTGTGTAGCCGGACGACGAACCTGGCTCCACAGCTCCAGACTTAGGTGCAATATTTTTTTCCCCACGACCACCTGATGCTCCACCACTACCACTACCCTCATTACCAGCTGACAATGAACGCCCCCGGCCACGACCTCTTCCACTAGACTTCCTCATTGTTTTAAAAACGTAACCAAACTAACGTTATTTGTTGCAGTCACACAACTTACACGGTGAGCTATAACTTCAGTATGATTTAGCTACCCCTTTACAGGTTGGTGAGACCACAGCGAAAATCAGGCCCAATGTTACACACTCTTTTTTTGGTGGCTGCAAATTAGAGAGATGCCCCACACGCAGGACTGTCACTGAAGCACAAATGTTAATATTAATGTCACACTATTACTTTTTTTTTTATTTTTATTTTTTTCAGGAACACTTTAGAAACCCCCCCCCAAAAAAAAAATAGATTTTTGCAGGGAGAATTTAGAAAACAAATGTAACAAACTATATGCTTTCTATGGGCCACTGAGTGAGAGATGACGCACACAGGAATCAGGAGTGGCACACAAGCCCAGAGGCCAATATTTTTCTACCAATGATTGATGGAGTTATTTTCTCTGGTAGATTTTGGAACCCAAATCAAGGAAAAAAAATATAGGCTTTCTATGGACCACAATTGGAGAGAGAGAGAGAGAGAGAGAGAGAGAGATGGCACACCCAGGAGTCAAGACTGGCACACAAGCAGAAAGGCCAATATTAATCTCCCACTGTTTTTTTTTTTTTTTTTTTTTTTTTCAGGGAGACTTTAGAAAAAAAAATAATAAAAAAAATATGATTTTATCAGGAAGAATGTAGAAACCAAATAAAATAAAATGATTTTTTCAGGGAGAATTTATAAAACAAATAAAAACAAAAATAGGCGTTCTATGGCCCACTGACTGAGAGATGACGCACACAGGAATCAGGAGTGGCACACAAGCCCAGAGGCCAATATTTTTCTACCAATGATTGATGGAGTTATTTTCTCTGGTAGATTTTGGAACCCAAATCAAGGAAAAAAAATATAGGCTTTCCATGGACCACAATTGGAGAGAGAGAGAGAGAGAGAGAGAGAGATGGCACACCCAGGAGTCAAGACTGGCACACAAGCAGAAAGGCCAATATTAATCTCCCACTGTTTTTTTTTTTTTTTTTTTTTTTCAGGGAGACTTTAGAAAAAAAAATAATAAAAAAAATATGATTTTATCAGGAAGAATTTAGAAACCAAATAAAATAAAATGATTTTTTCAGGGAGAATTTATAAAACAAATAAAAACAAAAATAGGCGTTCTATGGCCCACTGACTGAGAGATGACGCACACAGGAATCAGGAGTGGCACACAAGCCCAGAGGCCAATATTTTTCTACCAATGATTGATGGAGTTATTTTCTCTGGTAGATTTTGGAACCCAAATCAAGGAAAAAAAATATAGGCTTTCTATGGACCACAATTGGAGAGAGAGAGAGAGAGAGAGAGAGAGATGGCACACCCAGGAGTCAAGACTGGCACACAAGCAGAAAGGCCAATATTAATCTCCCACTGTTTTTTTTTTTTTTTTTTTTCAGGGAGACTTTAGAAAAAAAAATAATAAAAAAAATATGATTTTATCAGGAAGAATTTAGAAACCAAATAAAATAAAATGATTTTTTCAGGGAGAATTTATAAAACAAATAAAAACAAAAATAGGCGTTCTATGGCCCACTGACTGAGAGATGACGCACACAGGAATCAGGAGTGGCACACAAGCCCAGAGGCCAATATTTTTCTACCAATGATTGATGGAGTTATTTTCTCTGGTAGATTTTGGAACCCAAATCAAGGAAAAAAAATATAGGCTTTCTATGGACCACAATTGGAGAGAGAGAGAGAGAGAGAGAGAGAGATGGCACACCCAGGAGTCAAGACTGGCACACAAGCAGAAAGGCCAATATTAATCTCCCACTGTTTTTTTTTTTTTTTTTTTTTTTTTTCAGGGAGACTTTAGAAAAAAAAATAATAAAAAAAATATGATTTTATCAGGAAGAATTTAGAAACCAAATAAAATAAAATGATTTTTTCAGGGAGAATTTATAAAACAAATAAAAACAAAAATAGGCGTTCTATGGCCCACTGACTGAGAGATGACGCACACAGGAATCAGGAGTGGCACACAAGCCCAGAGGCCAATATTTTTCTACCAATGATTGATGGAGTTATTTTCTCTGGTAGATTTTGGAACCCAAATCAAGGAAAAAAAATATAGGCTTTCTATGGACCACAATTGGAGAGAGAGAGAGAGAGAGAGAGAGAGAGAGAGATGGCACACCCAGGAGTCAAGACTGGCACACAAGCAGAAAGGCCAATATTAATCTCCCACTGTTTTTTTTTTTTTTTTTTTTTTTTTCAGGGAGACTTTAGAAAAAAAAATAATAAAAAAAATATGATTTTATCAGGAAGAATTTAGAAACCAAATAAAATAAAATGATTTTTTCAGGGAGAATTTATAAAACAAATAAAACCAAAAATAGGCGTTCTATGGCCCACTGACTGAGAGATGACGCACCCAGGAGTCAAGACTGGCACACAAGCAGAAAGGCCAATATTAATCTCCCACTGTTTTTTTTTTTTTTTTTTTTTTTTTCAGGGAGACTTTAGAAAAAAAAATAATAAAAAAAATATGATTTTATCAGGAAGAATTTAGAAACCAAATAAAATAAAATGATTTTTTCAGGGAGAATTTAGAAAACAAATAAAACCAAAAATAGGCGTTCTATGGCCCACTGACTGAGAGAGAGAGAGAGATGGAACGCTTAGTACTGGCACACAAGCCCAAAGGGCAATATTAATCTCCCTTTTTTTTTCCAGGGAGAATTTCTAAAACCCCCAAAAAAAAAAAAATTGGCTTTCTATGACCCACTATTTGTGAGAGAGATGGGACGCTCAGGACTGGCACAGATGGCACGCTCAGGACTGGCACAGAAGCCCAGAGGCCAATATTAATCTCCCTTTTTTTCTGGGAGAATTTATAAAACCAAAAAAATATTTAAATAGGCTTTCTATGGCCCACTATTTGTGAGAGAGATGGCACGCTCAGGACTGGCACAGATGGCACGCTCACAACTGGCACACAAGCCCAGAGGCCAATATTAATCTCCCTTTTTTCAGGGAAAATTTATAAAACCAAAAAAAAAATTAAATAGGCTTTCTATGGCCCACTATTTGTGAGAGAGATGGCACGCTCAGGACTGGCACAGATGGCACGCTCACAACTGGCACACAAGCCCAGAGGCCAATATTAATCTCCCTTTTTTCAGGGAAAATTTATAAAACAAAAAAAAAAATTAAATAGGCTTTCTATGGCCCACTATTTGTGAGAGAGATGGCACGCTCAGGACTGGCACAGATGGCACGCTCACAACTGGCACACAAGCCCAGAGGCCAATATTAATCTCCCTTTTTTTCAGGGAGAATTTATAAAACCAAAAAAAAAATTAAATAGGCTTTCTATGGCCCACTATTTGTGAGAGAGATGGCACGCTCAGGGCTGGCACAGATGGCACGCTCAGGACTGGCACACAAGCCCAGAGGCCAATATTAATCTCCCTTTTTTTCAGGGAGAATTTATAAAACCCCAAAAAAAATAAAATAGGCTTTCTATGGCCCACTATTTGTGAGAGAGATGGGACGCTCAGGACTGGCACAGATGGCACGCTCAGGACTGGCACAGAAGCCCAGAGGCCAATATTAATCTCCCTTTTTTTCTGGGAGAATTTATAAAACCAAAAAAATATTTAAATAGGCTTTCTATGGCCCACTATTTGTGAGAGAGATGGCACGCTCAGGACTGGCACAGATGGCACGCTCACAACTGGCACACAAGCCCAGAGGCCAATATTAATCTCCCTTTTTTCAGGGAAAATTTATAAAACCAAAAAAAAAATTAAATAGGCTTTCTATGGCCCACTATTTGTGAGAGAGATGGCACGCTCAGGACTGGCACAGATGGCACGCTCACAACTGGCACACAAGCCCAGAGGCCAATATTAATCTCCCTTTTTTCAGGGAAAATTTATAAAACAAAAAAAAAAATTAAATAGGCTTTCTATGGCCCACTATTTGTGAGAGAGATGGCACACTCAGGACTGGCACAGATGGCACGCTCACAACTGGCACACAAGCCCAGAGGCCAATATTAATCTCCCTTTTTTTCAGGGAGAATTTATAAAACCCAAAAAAAAATTAAATAGGCTTTCTATGGCCCACTATTTGTGAGAGAGATGGCACGCTCAGGGCTGGCACAGATGGCACGCTCAGGACTGGCACACAAGCCCAGAGGCCAATATTAATCTCCCTTTTTTTCAGGGAGAATTTATAAAACCCAAAAAAAAATAAAATAGGCTTTCTATGGCCCACTATTTGTGAGAGAGATGGCACACTCAGGACTGGCACACAAGCCCAAAGGCCAATATTAATCTCCCACTGTATTTTTATCAGGGAGAATTTATACACCCCACAAAAAAAAATACAGAAAAATGAAAAGGCTTTCTATGGCCCACTATGTGAGAGAGATGGCACACACAGGGATGGCACTCTAGCAGAAATGCCAAATTGCCAATCTTAATCTCCCACCAAAAAAAAAAAAAAAAAAAAACACAGGGAATGTCCTACAATTACTATCTCCCTGCCTGCAGTAATCTCAGCCAGGTATGGCAGGCAGCTACTATCTCCCTGCCTGCAGTAATCTCAGCCAGGTATGGCAGGCAGCAATAAGGAGTGGACTGATGCACAAATGAAATAAAAAGTGTGGACAAACAAAAAAGATAGCTGTGCAGAAAGGAAGGAACAAGAGGATTTGTGCTTTGAAAAAAGCAGTTGGTTTGCACAGCGGCGTACACACAGCAATGCAGCTATCAGGGAGCCTTCTATGGCAGCCCAATGAGCTACAGCGCTGAGGGGAAAAAAAAAAAAAAAAAAACTTCCACTGTCCCTGCACACCGAGGGTGGTGTTGGACAGTGCAAATCGCTGCAGCACAAGCGGTTTTGTGGTTAATGGACCCTGCCTAATGCTATCCCTGCTTCTGACAAAGCGGCAGCAACCTCTCCCTAAGCTCAGATCAGCAGCAGTAAGATGGCGGTCGGCGGGAACGCCTCTTTATAGCCCCTGTGACGTCGCAGACAGCAAGCCAATCACTGCAATGCCCTTCTCTAAGATGGTGGGGACCAGGACCTATGTCATCACGCTGCACACACTCTGCGTTTACCTTCATTGGCTGAGAAATGGCGCTTTTCGCGTCATTGAAACGCGACTTTGGCGCGAAAGTCGCGTACCGCATGGCCGACCCCGCACAGGGGTCGGATCGGGTTTCATGAAACCCCGACTTAGCCAAAAGTCGGCGACTTTTGAAAATGTTCGACCCGTTTCGCTCAACCCTAATCCTGACTATGATTCCTGCTTATTCTCCCAACAACACTGCTGCTCCGTGTACCGACCTCTGGATATATCCTGACAAGGATTCCTGCTTATTCTCCCAACAACACTGCTGCTCCGTGTACCGACCTCTGGATATATCCTGACTAGGATTCCTGCATATTCTCCCAACAACACTGCTGCTCCGTGTACCGACCTCTGGATATTTCCTAGTTATGATTCCTGCTTATTCTCCCAACAACACTGCTGCTCTATGTACCGACTTCTGGATATATCCTGACTATGATTCCTGTTTATTCTCCCAACAACACTGCTGCTCCGTGTACCGACCTCTGGATATATCCTGACTATGATTCCTGCTTATTCTCCCAACAACACTGCAGCTCCGTGTACCGACCTCTGGATATATCCTGACTATGATTCCTGCTTATTCTCCCAACAACACTGCTGCTCCATGTACAAACTTCTGGATATATCCTGACTATGAATCCTGCTTATTCTACCAACAACACTGCAGCTCCGTGTACTGACTTCTGGATATATCCTGACTATGATTCCTGCTTATCCTCCCAACAATACTGCTGCTCCGTGTACCAACCTCTGGATATATCCTTGCTATGATTCCTGCTTATTCTCCAAACAACACTGCAGCTCCATGTACTGACCTCTGGATACTGTATGTCCTAGCTATGATTCCTGCTTATCCTCCCAACAACATTGCAGCTCCGTGTACCAACTTCTAGATATATCCTGACTATGATTCCTGCTTATTCTCCCAACAACACTGCTGCTCCGTGTACCGACCTCTGGATATATCCTGACTATGATTCCTGCTTATTCTCCCAACAACAATGCTGCTCCGTGTACCGACCTCTGGATATATCCTGACTAGTGTTGAGCATTCCGATACCGCAAGTATCGGGTATCGGCCGATATTTGCGGTATCGGAATTCCGATACCGAATTCCGATACTTCCCGCGTATCGGATACCGGAATCGGAAGTTCCCAGAATTCAAATTGAACGCAGCAGCCAATGAGGAATGAATGAAAGTGTGGGCACATCCTGTTTAGCATGGTGGGCATGTAAGTACTGGCAAGGCTTGGATTGGCTGCTGAAATGATGTCACTCTGCACTATAAAAAAGCGCTGCCGCCATTTTGCGCTCACTCTGCTGTGATTTCAGTTAGGGACAGGACGCTGTGTTCTAACTGAGGGCCAGTTGAGCTAGCTAATTGCTTTATTTTCCTTTCCAAAGGCTAATTTAGCAAAACGCTGTGTGTTCTTCACTGTTCACCTTGCTCTTGCCTTGCAGCGCTGTTTTAACAGCGTTCTGCAAGGTCTCTGTGTGTGTGTGTGTGTGCAGCTCACTCTGTAGTCTGTGTGCAGCCATATACCCGGTTGTATTCAGCTCAGGGGGGGTTCACACTGCCTCACACAGTTGTTCTTTTTTGCTCTTAGTGCAGCCTGCTGCACATTTTTTCTCAAATTTCCTATTAGTGTTTTTCCACCAGTCTCCAGCTCTATTGTGGAAAAACACTACATAGGATAACCTAGAGGGGGGTTTTTGGGCCTTGCAGCGCCGTTTACGGCTGTCTGCACGGTCTCCGTGTGAGCCCAGCTCGCCCTGTAGTCTGTGTGCAGCCATAGCCGGTTGGATTCAGCTCAGGGTTCGTTACTGGCTCATACCTTGAGAAAAATTTTCCTTTTTTTCAAATAGTGCAGCCTGTTTAAAATTTGAAAAAAAAAATTCCTATTAGTGTCTTTCCACTCGTATCCAGCTAAATAGTGGAAAAACACTATATAGGATAACCTAGAGGAGGGTTTTTTGGCCTTGCAGCGCCGTTTACGGCTGTCTGCACGGTCTCCGTGTGAGCCCAGCTCGCCCTGTAGTCTGTGTGCAGCCATAGCCGGTTGGATTCAGCTCAGGGTTCGTTACTGGCTCATACCTTGAGAAAAATTTTCCTTTTTTTCAAATAGTGCAGCCTGTTTAAAATTTGAAAAAAAAAATTCCTATTAGTGTCTTTCCACTCGTATCCAGCTAAATAGTGGAAAAACACTATATAGGATAACCTAGAGGAGGGTTTTTTGGCCTTGCAGCGCCGTTTACGGCTGTCTGCACGGTCTCCGTGTGAGCCCAGCTCGCCCTGTAGTCTGTGTGCAGCCATAGCCGGTTGGATTCAGCTCAGGGTTCGTTACTGGCTCATACCTTGAGAAAAATTTTCCTTTTTTTCAAATAGTGCAGCCTGTTTAAAATTTGAAAAAAAAAATTCCTATTAGTGTCTTTCCACTCGTATCCAGCTAAATAGTGGAAAAACACTATATAGGATAACCTAGAGGAGGGTTTTTTGGCCTTGCAGCGCCGTTTACGGCTGTCTGCACGGTCTCCGTGTGAGCCCAGCTCGCCCTGTAGTCTGTGTGCAGCCATAGCCGGTTGGATTCAGCTCAGGGTGCGTTACTGCCTCATACCTTGAAAAACAATTTCCTTTTTTTCAAATAGTGCAGCCAGTTTAAAATTTGAAAAAAAAAATTCCTATTAGTGTCTTTCCACTTGTATCCAGCTAAATAGTGGAAAAACACTATATAGGATAACCTAGAGGAGGGTTTCTTGGCCTTGCAGCGCCGTTTACGGCTGTCTGCACGGTCTCCGTGTGATTTAAACTAGCTCTGTAGCCCGATCTGCACCAAAAAAAAGGTTAAGTTCACCAAACACAACTTACACTTGTGTAGGCCACATTTGAAAAATAATAAAGTTTAGTCCACAATTTACAACATTAGTGTTTCTTACACCTGTTAGGAGGAGCATTACAGGAATAAGCACACTAAGGCCTTAGTACTTTTCTGCTTATCTTTATCTGTCAACCAAGATGAAGAGGGCAGGGAGTAAGGCACGTGGGCGTGGGCGCGGAGCAGGGAGAGGAGCAGGGAGAGGACGTGGTGATTCTGTGCCTGCTGCGGGCGCCGGTGACTCGTCGTCACTCAGTTTCAGCAGGGAACAGTCCTTCATGCGCAGCTTTGTCGGAGAGCGCCGTGCACCGCTGCTGCGTGAAGACCAAATTGAAGCCGTTGTCGGGTGGATGGCAGCTAACGCCTCGGCATCGACTTCAGTTAGTGCCACATCCTCTCAGGCACAGAGCACTGGAGAGCAGCCATCTGTCTCTTCACCACCTGCCAAATTGGCCAGGCAGTCAGAGAGCCCAGGACAGGAGCCGTCTCTACTTCTGTTCTCTGAATCTCTTGGCTTGGAAACAGGGGGCCAGCCAAGCAGCATTGGAGAAATGGAAGAAGAGGCAGTGTGCAGTGATGCCCAAAAGCTTTATCTCTCTGACTCTGAAGAGGCAGGTGGGCCAGTGCCTCCGGTGACCACAGCGCAGTACGCATCTGATGATGAAACTCAGGTGCCGCTTTCTCGTGCGTACTGTGCTGCTGAGACTACCCAGGAGGAGCAGTTGGTGGCAGAGGGTAGTGGAGATGATGAGGTCCTTGACCCATCGTGGCGTGAGGAACAGGAAGGTGGTGGGAGCAGCTCAGAGGAAGAGCTTCCTCTTACGGGCCAAAGAGGGAGAGGGAGGGGGAAGACTGCGGAGCCTGTAGCCTCCACTTTGGCACCCGTTAGGAGCCTGTCTCTTTCCAAAGCCAAAAAGGGCGCTCCCAAGACTTGCAGTGCCTGGTCCTTTTTTGACACAGTTGCAGATGACATTTGTTTTGTCAAATGCAAGCTGTGTCATCATAAAGTAAAAAGAGGGAAAAATGTCAGCAACCTCAATACCACAAATATGTGGAAACATGTGCGGACCAGGCACGCGGTGGAGTTACAGAAACACACTGAAGATGTAGGCCAACCAACAGCGGCAGCTACCACCTCTTCAGCTCGTGTTGCCTCTTCCTCCAGCTCACGCACAGCTGGTTTGGCTTCCTCCCAGAGACCTTGTGTAATTCCACCCACAGCACCACCTTCCCAGTCATCCTCACACTCCCAGTCTACTCTACAGCCATCGGTAGTACAGGCATGGGAGAAAAGGCGGGCATTCTCGGCCAACCACCCCCGAGCACAGGCTCTGAATGCAGGCATTGCCAAACTGTTGTCCCTGGAAATGCTCTCGTTCAGGCTGGTGGAGACTGACAGCTTCCGTGACTTGATGGCATTGGCAGTCCCACAGTACAAGGTGCCCAGCCGCTTTTACTTCAGCAGGCAGGCTGTCCCTGCCCTGCACAGGCATGTTGAGGCAAACATAAAACATGCGCTACTGAACGCCGTCAGTAGCAAGGTCCACCTCACCACCGATGCGTGGACCAGTCAGCATGGACAGGGGCGATATGTTTCCCTCACTGCCCATTGGGTTAATGTTGTTGAGCCAGGTACAGATCGTGCGAGTGGCGCAGGACGTGTCCTGCCCACTCCAAGGATTGCAGGAATCCAGTCTGTACGCATCGACTCCTCCTCTTACACCAGTTCCTCTGATTCCTCTCTGCAGGATCCGTCACAGTCCACCCCCACATGGACCCGTGAACGTTTACCTATGACCGACATGAGCACAGCCGTGGCCAAACGTCAGCAGGCCGTCTTGAAACTAGTTTCATTGGGGCATCGAAGCCACACAGCGCAGGAGCTCTGGAATGCCATAAAGCAGGAGAGCGATGTGTGGTTACTGCCAGCGAATCTCCAGCCAGGCATGGTAGTGTGTGACAATGGCCGAAATCTGGTGGCAGCTTTGGCCCTTGGCAACCTCACTCACATCCCATGTCTGGCACATGTGCTCAATTTGGTTGTGCAGAGTTTTCTGAGGGACTATCCGGATCTTGATGCCCTGCTGCACAAGGTCCGCCTAGAGTGTGCTCACTTGCGGCGTTCCAGCTTGGCCAGATCCCGCATTGCTGCTCTGCAGCGCCGATTCCGCCTTCCGGAACACCGCATCATATGTGACCTACCTACCCGGTGGAATTCCACGTTACATATGTTGGAGCGGTTGTGTGAGCAGCAGCAAGCAGTTATGGAGTACCAGCTGCATCAGGCGCAAAGAAGTCGCAGTCAGCGCCGATCAGACTTCACAACCACAGAGTGGGCCACTATGAAGGACGTCTGCCAGGTTTTGCGTCCTTTTGATTATTCCACGCGGATGGCAAGTGCAGATGATGCACTAGTCAGCATGACTGTCCCCCTTATCTGCCTGCTTCAGCAAACTTTGCAAGGGTTAAGGGATGATGTGGTGGAAGAGGTGGAGGATGAGGAGTCACCTTTTCCATCAGCTTCTGGAGAGTCAGCGCCACGTGGTTCCTCACAAAGGGGTACGCAGGGGCCAATTTGTGAGGAGGATGAGGAGGAGTCAATGGAGGAGGAAGAGCTCCGTCCAGAGGAGGGAGCGACACAATTGTCCAGTGGTCAGTGTGTACAGCGAGGGTGGGGTGATGACGAGCGGGCAGAGATCATGTCTCAAGCAGGGGACAGCGTTTCTGGGCCGGTTGGCACTCTGCAGCACATGGTGGATTTCATGCTGCAGTGCCTGAGAAACGACCGCCGCATCGACCACATTCTCAACATGCCTGATTATTGGGTGTTCACCCTCCTCGATCCTCGCTACCGGGACAACGTCCAAAACCTCATCCCTGCGTTGACCCGGGAGCGTAAATTGCGGGAGTACCACGACACACTGGTGAATTCCATCATCTTCTCCTGTCCAACTGAGAGGAGTGCTGCTAGTGCTTTACAAAGCAGCTCAGTGCGTCGAGGCAGTGGGGGAGGCTCTGCCCAAAGAGGGAGCAGAAGCAGTGCCTCTGCCCAAGGCAAGCCCAGTATGGCACAACTCTGGCACACTTTTGTGTGCCCGCCCCAAATGTCTACACCATCACCGGCGGCTCCAGTCAGCAGGAGGCAACGGTTCCGTCAGATGGTGACAGACTACATGGCTTGCCCTCTTACTGTACTCCCAGACGGCTCTTCCCCGTTCAAGTTTTGGGTCTCTAAGCTGGATACATGGCCAGAGCTAAGCCAGTATGCATTGGAGGTGCTGGCTTGCCCTGCGGCTAGTGTCTTATCGGAACGTGTCTTTAGTGCCGCAGGTGGTGTACTAACAGACCGTCGCATGCGACTATCCTCCGATAACGTTGACCGGCTTACTTTCCTGAAAATGAACCAGGCCTGGATCTCGCAGGAATTTGCCACTCCTCTGCCTGATTAAGTAATTGGGTGTCATCCAGGTCTCCTGCTGTGTTCATCTTTCTACCACCTGAACTGCTATTCCTGGGCTCCAACACCGCCAGTTGCGGCTCAGAAGTGCAGGCTGCACAGTAAAAACATACGACCCAGTGTTATTGGGTTTCAGTAACGTCAGCTGATCCCCAGCTGTGTAGCCGGCAATGTGTCCTGCGACCGCCACGCTGGCACAACAACCTAAATGTAAGGGAACCTGTCCCCCCCCCCCCCGTCGTTTGTTACTGAAAGAGCCATCTTGTGCAGCAGTAATGCTGCACAAGGAAAAGGTAGCTCTTTTTTTTTAGCTCTTTGCACACGCAGAACTTAACACTTATAAAATGTGTTCACTGATACCGTTATACCGTCCCGGAGCTGGGACTTTCCTTCGTAATGTGACGCAGCACAGCCGTCATTCCTACCCCCTTGGTGCCATGCGCTGCCTCCTCAGCGTTGTTTTAAGCTGTCACGGAGCCTGCGCTGTTCTGTTATCCCTTGGGCATGCCCTATTTGCGCTGCCTGTCTTCTGACATAATTTGGTGTCAGGCTGGCTGCGCCTGTGCGGCCGCGCTGCCCGAGATCCCGCCTCGCAGTGTCTTCTGATTGAGTCACACTGCGGGCCTGGGATCCATGGGCATGCGCAGTGCATATCTTCCCCTCGGGCTCTCGCTCATTTCCCTCCGCCTTCTTTAGACTGTGCGCCGTCAGCTGATCCCTAGCATGCCACGGCCGTGACACCGCACAGTCTGAAGAAGAGGGAAGGAGGGGAGTGAGAGTCGAGGTTATGCACTGTGCATGCCCATGGTTCCAAGGCCCGCAGTGGGATTACGTTAGATGAGACTGCGAGGTGGGATCTGGAGCAGCGTGGACGCACAGGCACTGACAGCCTGACACCAAATTATGTCAGAAGACAGGCAGCGCTAATTGGGCATGGCCAAGGGCTAACAGAACAGCGCAGGCTCCGTGGCAGCTTAAAACAACGCTGAGGAGGCAGCGCACGGCATCAAGGGGATAGGAATGACAGCTGTGCTGTGTCCCATTACGAAGGAAATTCGCACCTCCGGAACGGTTTAACGGTATAAAGGGACACATTTTTAGTGTTTACTTCGGTGTTTGCAAGGAGCATAATTAAAAGAGCAACCTTTTCCTTTTGCATCCTTAGTGCTGCACAACATGGCTCTTTCAGCTACAAACGTCTTGGGGGGGGGGTTAAAGGTTTCCTTTCAACTTGCTCCAATCAGGCTTCGGCCTACACTCTGTTCCTCTGCTCCTCCTGCTGTCCCTGGGCTCTAACACCGCCAGTTGGTGCCTGGAAGTGCTGTGTGCACAGTCAACAGTCGCTCCTCTGTTATTGGGGTTCAGTAACGTCAGCTGATCCCCAGCTGTGTGTGCGGCAATACCTCCAATCTGCTCCTCCTGCTGTCCCTGGGCTCTAACACCGCCAGTTGGTGCCTGGAAGTGCTGTGTGCACAGTCAACAGTCGCTCCTCTGTTATTGGGGTTCAGTAACGTCAGCTGATCCCCAGCTGTGTATCCGGCAACGTGTCATGCGACCGCCACGCTGGCACAACTAAAATGTAAGGGGACCTGTCCCCCCCCCCCCCTAGGCGTTTGTTACTGAAAGAGCCACCATGTGCAGCACTAATACTGCACAAGGGAAAGGTCGCTCTTGAAATTATGCTCCTTGCAAACGCTGAACTACACACTCATGTAATGTGTCCCCTCACACCGTCCAACCGTCCCGGAGGTGGGACTTTCCTTTGTAATGTGACACAGCACAGCCGTCATTGCTACCCCCTTGGCACCGTGCGCTGCCTCCTTAGCGTTGTTTGATTCCGTCATGGACCCTGCGCTGTTATGTTATCCCTTGGCCATGCACAGTTTGCGCTGCCCGTCCTCTGACATCATTTGTTGTCGTCCTGGCTGCGCCTGTGCGTCCACGCTGCCCGAAATCACACCTCGCAGTGTCGTCTAATGTGATCCCACAGTGGGCCTGGTATCCATGGCCATGCGCAGTGCATATACTAGCCTCTCACTCCCCTTCTTCACGCTTCTTCAGACTAGGCGGCGTCAGCTGATCCCTAATAGCATGCCACGGCCGTGACGCCGCACAGTCTGAAGAAGCAGGAAGGAGGTGAGTGAGAGGCGATGATATGCACTGCGCATGCCCATGGATCCCTGGCCCGCAGTGGGACTACATTAGATGACACTGCAAGGTTGGATCTCGGGCAGCTTGGACGCACAGGCACTGCCAGCCTGACACCTACATGATGTCAGAAGACGGGCACCGCTAACTGTGCATGGCCAAGGGATAACATTACAGTGCGGGCTCCGTGACAGAACCAAACAACGTTGAGGAGGTGGTGCCCGGCACCAAGGGGGTTGGAATGACGGCTGTGCTGTGTCACATTACAAAGGAAAGTCCCACTTCCGGGATGGTTTGACGGTGTGAGGGGACACATTATATGAGTGTGTACTTCAGCGTTTGCAAGGAGCATAATTTTCGGAGCCACCATTTTCCATGTGCAGTATTACTGCTGTACAAGATGGCTCTTTCAGCAACAAATGCCTGGGGGGGGGGGTTAAAGGTTCCCTTTCAACTTGCTCCACTGCAGGCTTCGGCCTACACTCTGCTCCTCTTTGATTCCCTGGGTTTCAACACTGTCAGTTGCCACCTGGAAGTGTTGTCTACACAGAAAAAAACACTAGGTGATGTGTCAGTGGGGTTCAGCACCGCCAGCTGTTCCCCTGCTGTGTAGTCGGCAACGTGTCCAGCACAAGCCACGCTGGCACAACAGAACAAAAGCTGCCACCAGTGCAGGCTTCGGCCTACACTCTGCTCCTCTCCTCCTCCTGCTGACCCTGGGCTCAAACACTGCTAGTTTTTGCCCGGAAGTGCTAGCTGCACAGAGAAAAACACCAGCCAATGTGTTAGTGGGGTTCAGCAACGCCAGCTGTTCCCCTGCTGTGTAGCCGGCAACGTGACCTGCAAACGCCATGCAGGCACAGGAACTGAAATTAAAAGGGAACCTGGCCCCACCCCCCCAGGTGTTTCTATGTATAACAGCCACCTAGTACAGCAGTACTGCTGCATTTGTACAAGGTGGCTGACTTTTTCTCCTTGCCCACGTGGAACTCAACACGTACAAAATGTGTCTCATTGAGACCATTCCACTGTCCCTGAGGTGTGACTTTCCTTTGTAATGATACGCAGCACCCCCCTTGGTAGCGTTTCCCGTCTTTTGTCATCATGGTTAGCTGGCTGCGCCTGTGCATCCGCCCTGCTAGAAACAACGCCCCTCGTTGTCATATTTATTTTGTCAGCGAGGGTGTGGTTTATGGGCACGAGCAGTGCATATGTTCGCCTGTCTTAACTCATCTCCTTCCGCCTTCTTCAGACTGTGCGGCCTCCTGGCCGTGGTAGGCGATAAGGGATCAGCTGAGGCCGCCCAGTCTGGAGCAGGTGTAAGGACATGTGTAAGCGGCCAACCTATTTACTGCACAAGGCCACGAATCCCAGCCACGCAGTGTGATTTTTTGAAAACACACTGTGGGTCTGGGATTCATGTCCATCGCTAACCGCAACGGCCGACATGAAATGAGGTCAGAAGACAGGAAGCGCTCACAGCGCATGGCCAAGGGATCACAATAGCGCAGACTCCTGTACAGCAAATAAGAACGCTCAGGAATCTGCGCCCAGTACCTAGGTGCAAATTTTGACACCTGTGCTGCGTCTCGTTAAAAAGACAAGTCACGCCTCCACAACTGTTTGACAGTATAATGGGCTAAATAGTGTACGTGTTTTAGTCAGCGTGTGCAAGGAGCAAAACAAATAGAGCAACCTTTTACTTGTGCAGCATTAATGCTGCACAAGGTGTGGCTCTTGTACCTTGCAACACCTGAGGGGGGGGTTAAAGGTAACCTTTGAAATTGGTTCAACTAGGCTTCGGCCTACACTCTGCTCCTCTACTCCTCCTGCTGACCCTGGGCTCAAACACCGCTAGTTTTTGCCCGGAAATGCTAGCTGCACAGAGAAAAACACCAGCCAATGTGTTAGTGGGGTTCAGCACCGCCAGCTGTTCCCCTGCTGTGTAGTCGGCAACGTGTCCAGCACAAGCCACGCTGGCACAACCGACCAAAAGCTGCCACCAGTGCAGGCTTCGGCCTACACTTTGCTCCTCTCCTCCTCCTGCTGACCCTGGGCTCAAACAACGCCAGTTTCTGCCCGGACATGCTAGCTGCACAGAGAAAAACACCAGCCAATGTGTTAGTGGGGTTCAGCACCGCCTGCTGTTCCCCCGCTGTGTAGCCGGCATCGTGTCCAGCACAAGCCACGCTGGCACAACCGACCAAAAGCTGCCACCAGTGCAGGCTTCGGCCTACACTTTGCTCCTCTCCTCCTCCTCCTGCTGACCCTGGGCTCTAACACCGCTAGTTTTTGCCCGGACATGCAATCTGCACAGAGAAAAACACCAGTCAATGTGTCAGTGGGGTTCAGCAACGCCAGCTGTTCCCCTGCTGTGTAGCTTGCAACGTGACCTGCAAACGCCACGCAGGCACATGAACTGAAATTGAAGGGAGCCTGCCCCCCACCCACAGGTGTTTCTATGTATATCAGCCACCTTGTACAGCAGTACTGCTGCATTTGTACGAGGTGGCTGACTGTTTCTCCTTGCCCACGTGGAACTCAACACGTACAAAATGTGTCTCATTAGAGACCATTACAATGTCCCTGAGGTGTGACTTTCCTTTGTAATGACACGCAGCACCACCCTTGTTAGCGCTGCCCGTCTTTTGACATCATTGGTTAGCTGGCTGCGCCTGTGCATCTCCCCTGCTCGAAACAACGGCCCTCGGTGTCTTATTTTTTTGGACAGCGAGGGTGTGATTGATGGGCATGTGCAGTGCATATGTTTGCCTGTGTTCACTCATCTCCTTCCGCCTTCTTCAGACTGGGTGTCCTCATGGCCGCGGCAGGCGATAAGGGATCAGATGAGGCCGCCCAGTCTGAAGCAGGTGTAAGGACATGTGTGAGCGGCAAACATATTTAGTGCACCAGGGCACGAATCCCAGCACCGCAGTGTGATTTTTTAAAAACACACTGTGGGTCTGGGATTCATGTCCATCGCTAACCGCAACGGCCGACATGAAATGAGGTCAGAAGACAGGAAGCGCTCACAGCGCATGGCCAAGGGATCACAATAGCGCAGACTCCTGTACAGCAAATAAGAACGCTCAGGAATCTGCGCCCAGTACCTAGGTGCAAATTTTGACACCTGTGCTCCGTCTCGTTAAAAAGACAAGTCACGCCTCCACAACTGTTTGACAGTATAATGGGCTAAATAGTGTACGTGTTTTAGTCAGCGTGTGCAAGGAGCAAAACAAATAGAGCAACCTTTTACTTGTGCAGCATTAATGCTGCACAAGGTGTGGCTCTTGTACCTTGCAACACCTGAGGGGGGGGTTAAAGGTAACCTTTGAAATTGGTTCAACTAGGCTTCGGCCTACACTCTGCTCCTCTACTCCTCCTGCTGACCCTGGGCTCAAACACCGCTAGTTTTTGCCCGGAAATGCTAGCTGCACAGAGAAAAACACCAGCCAATGTGTTAGTGGGGTTCAGCACCGCCAGCTGTTCCCCTGCTGTGTAGTCGGCAACGTGTCCAGCACAAGCCACGCTGGCACAACCGACCAAAAGCTGCCACCAGTGCAGGCTTCGGCCTACACTTTGCTCCTCTCCTCCTCCTGCTGACCCTGGGCTCAAACAACGCCAGTTTCTGCCCGGACATGCTAGCTGCACAGAGAAAAACACCAGCCAATGTGTTAGTGGGGTTCAGCAACGCCAGCTGTTCCCCTGCTGTGTAGCTTGCAACGTGACCTGCAAACGCCACGCAGGCACATGAACTGAAATTGAAGGGAGCCTGCCCCCCACCCACAGGTGTTTCTATGTATATCAGCCACCTTGTACAGCAGTACTGCTGCATTTGTACGAGGTGGCTGACTTTTTCTCCTTGCCCACGTGGAACTCAACACGTACAAAATGTGTCTCATTAGAGACCATTACAATGTCCCTGAGGTGTGACTTTCCTTTGTAATGACACGCAGCACCCCCATTGTTAGCGCTGCCCGTCTCCTGACATCATTGGTTGGCTGGCTGTGCCTGTGCGTCCCCCCTGCCCGACACAACGCCCCCCGTTGTCTCATATATTTTGACTGCGAGGGTGTGATTGATGGGCACGAGCAGTGCATATGTTCCCCTGTTTTCACTCCCCTCCTTCCGCCTTCTTCTGACTGTGCGGCCTCATGGCCGCGGCATGCGATAAGGGATCAGCTGAGGCCGCCCAGTCTGAAGCAGGTGTAAGGACATGTGTGAGCGGCGATCATATTTACTGCACAAGGCCACGAATCCCAGCACCGCAGTGTGACTTTAGGAAAAGCCACTGTGGGTCTGGGATTTATGGCCATCGTTAACCGCACCGGCCAACATGAAATGAGGTCATGAGACGGCCTGCACTAACAGGGTATTGCCAAGGGATAACACAAGAGCGCAGACTCCTGTACAGCAAATAACAACGCTCAGGAATCTGCGCCCAGTACCTAGGTGCAAATTTTGACACCTGTGCTGCGTCTCGTTAAAAAGACAAGTCACGCCTCCACAACTGTTTGACAGTATAATGGGCTAAATAGTGTACGTGTTTAATTCAGCGTGTGCAAGGAGCAAAATTAAATAGAGCAACCTTTGACTTGTGCATCATTAATGCTGTTCAAGGTGTGGCTCTTGTACCTTGCAACACCTGAGGGGGGGGTTAAAGGTAACCTTTGAAATTGGTTCAACTAGGCTTCGGCCTACACTCTGCTCCTCTACTCCTCCTGCTGACCCTGGGCTCAAACAACGCCAGTTTCTGCCCGGAAATGCTAGCTGCACAGAGAAAAACACCAGCCAATGTGTTAGTGGGGTTCAGCACCGCCAGCTGTTCCCCTGCTGTGTAGTCGGCAACGTGTCCAGCACAAGCCACGCTGGCACAACAGAACAAAAGCTGCCACCAGTGCAGGCTGCGGCCTACACTTTGCTCCTCTCCTCCTCCTCCTGCTGACCCTGGGCTCTAACACCGCTAGTTTTTGCCCGGACATGCAATGTGCACAGAGAAAAACACCAGTCAATGTGTCAGTGGGGTTCAGCAACGCCAGCTGTTCCCCTGCTGTGTAGCTTGCAACGTGACCTGCAAACGCCACGCAGGCACATGAACTGAAATTGAAGGGAGCCTGCCCCCCACCCACAGGTGTTTCTATGTATAACAGCCACCTTGTACAGCAGTACTGCTGCATTTGTACAAGGTGGCTGACTTTTTCTCCTTGCACACGTGGAACTCAACAAGTACAAAATGTGTCTCATTAGAGACCATTACAATGTCCCTGAGGTGTGACTTTCCTTTTTAATGACACGCAGCACCCCCATTGTTAGCGCTGCCCGTCTCCTGACATCATTGGTTGGCTGGCTGTGCCTGTGCGTCCCCCCTGCCCGACACAACGCCCCCCGTTGTCTCATATATTTTGACTGCGAGGGTGTGATTGATGGGCACGAGCAGTGCATATGTTCCCCTGTTTTCACTCCCCTCCTTCCGCCTTCTTCTGACTGTGCGGCCTCATGGCCGCGGCATGCGATAAGGGATCAGCTGAGGCCGCCCAGTCTGAAGCAGGTGTAAGGACATGTGTGAGCGGCGATCATATTTACTGCACAAGGCCACGAATCCCAGCACCGCAGTGTGACTTTAGGAAAAGCCACTGTGGGTCTGGGATTTATGGCCATCGTTAACCGCACCGGCCAACATGAAATGAGGTCATGAGACGGCCTGCACTAACAGGGTATTGCCAAGGGATAACACAAGAGCGCAGACTCCTGTACAGCAAATAACAACGCTCAGGAATCTGCGCCCAGTACCTAGGTGCAAATTTTGACACCTGTGCTGCGTCTCGTTAAAAAGACAAGTCACGCCTCCACAACTGTTTGACAGTATAATGGGCTAAATAGTGTACGTGTTTAATTCAGCGTGTGCAAGGAGCAAAATTAAATAGAGCAACCTTTGACTTGTGCATCATTAATGCTGTTCAAGGTGTGGCTCTTGTACCTTGCAACACCTGAGGGGGGGGTTAAAGGTAACCTTTGAAATTGGTTCAACTAGGCTTCGGCCTACACTCTGCTCCTCTACTCCTCCTGCTGACCCTGGGCTCAAACAACGCCAGTTTCTGCCCGGAAATGCTAGCTGCACAGAGAAAAACACCAGCCAATGTGTTAGTGGGGTTCAGCACCGCCAGCTGTTCCCCTGCTGTGTAGTCGGCAACGTGTCCAGCACAAGCCACGCTGGCACAACAGAACAAAAGCTGCCACCAGTGCAGGCTGCGGCCTACACTTTGCTCCTCTCCTCCTCCTCCTGCTGACCCTGGGCTCTAACACCGCTAGTTTTTGCCCGGACATGCAATGTGCACAGAGAAAAACACCAGTCAATGTGTCAGTGGGGTTCAGCAACGCCAGCTGTTCCCCTGCTGTGTAGCTTGCAACGTGACCTGCAAACGCCACGCAGGCACATGAACTGAAATTGAAGGGAGCCTGCCCCCCACCCACAGGTGTTTCTATGTATAACAGCCACCTTGTACAGCAGTACTGCTGCATTTGTACAAGGTGGCTGACTTTTTCTCCTTGCACACGTGGAACTCAACAAGTACAAAATGTGTCTCATTAGAGACCATTACAATGTCCCTGAGGTGTGACTTTCCTTTTTAATGACACGCAGCACCCCCATTGTTAGCGCTGCCCGTCTCCTGACATCATTGGTTGGCTGGCTGTGCCTGTGCGTCCCCCCTGCCCGACACAACGCCCCCCGTTGTCTCATATATTTTGACTGCGAGGGTGTGATTGATGGGCACGAGCAGTGCATATGTTCCCCTGTTTTCACTCCCCTCCTTCCGCCTTCTTCTGACTGTGCGGCCTCATGGCCGCGGCATGCGATAAGGGATCAGCTGAGGCCGCCCAGTCTGAAGCAGGTGTAAGGACATGTGTGAGCGGCGATCATATTTACTGCACAAGGCCACGAATCCCAGCACCGCAGTGTGACTTTAGGAAAAGCCACTGTGGGTCTGGGATTTATGGCCATCGTTAACCGCACCGGCCAACATGAAATGAGGTCATGAGACGGCCTGCACTAACAGGGTATTGCCAAGGGATAACACAAGAGCGCAGACTCCTGTACAGCAAATAACAACGCTCAGGAATCTGCGCCCAGTACCTAGGTGCAAATTTTGACACCTGTGCTGCGTCTCGTTAAAAAGACAAGTCACGCCTCCACAACTGTTTGACAGTATAATGGGCTAAATAGTGTACGTGTTTAATTCAGCGTGTGCAAGGAGCAAAATTAAATAGAGCAACCTTTGACTTGTGCATCATTAATGCTGTTCAAGGTGTGGCTCTTGTACCTTGCAACACCTGAGGGGGGGGTTAAAGGTAACCTTTGAAATTGGTTCAACTAGACTTCGGCCTACACTCTGCTCCTCTACTCCTCCTGCTGACCCTGGGCTCAAACAACGCCAGTTTCTGCCCGGAAATGCTAGCTGCACAGAGAAAAACACCAGCCAATGTGTTAGTGGGGTTCAGCACCGCCAGCTGTTCCCCTGCTGTGTAGTCGGCAACGTGTCCAGCACAAGCCACGCTGGCACAACAGAACAAAAGCTGCCACCAGTGCAGGCTGCGGCCTACACTTTGCTCCTCTCCTCCTCCTCCTGCTGACCCTGGGCTCTAACACCGCTAGTTTTTGCCCGGACATGCAATGTGCACAGAGAAAAACACCAGTCAATGTGTCAGTGGGGTTCAGCAACGCCAGCTGTTCCCCTGCTGTGTAGCTTGCAACGTGACCTGCAAACGCCACGCAGGCACATGAACTGAAATTGAAGGGAGCCTGCCCCCCACCCACAGGTGTTTCTATGTATAACAGCCACCTTGTACAGCAGTACTGCTGCATTTGTACAAGGTGGCTGACTTTTTCTCCTTGCACACGTGGAACTCAACAAGTACAAAATGTGTCTCATTAGAGACCATTACAATGTCCCTGAGGTGTGACTTTCCTTTTTAATGACACGCAGCACCCCCATTGTTAGCGCTGCCCGTCTCCTGACATCATTGGTTGGCTGGCTGTGCCTGTGCGTCCCCCCTGTCCGACACAACGCCCCCCGTTGTCTCATATATTTTGACTGCGAGGGTGTGATTGATGGGCACGAGCAGTGCATATGTTCCCCTGTTTTCACTCCCCTCCTTCCGCCTTCTTCTGACTGTGCGGCCTCATGGCCGCGGCATGCGATAAGGGATCAGCTGAGGCCGCCCAGTCTGAAGCAGGTGTAAGGACATGTGTGAGCGGCGAACATATTTACTGCACAAGGCCACGAATCCCAGCACCGCAGTGTGACTTTAGGAAAAGCCACTATGGGTCTGGGATTTATGGCCATCGTTAACCGCACCGGCCAACATGAAATGAGGTCATGAGACGGCCTGCACTAACAGGGTATTGCCAAGGGATAACACAATAGCGCAGACTCCTGTACAGCAAATAAGAACGCTCAGGAATCTGCGCCCAGTACCTAGGTGCAAATTTTGACACCTGTGCTGCGTCTCGTTAAAAAGACAAGTCACGCCTCCACAACTGTTTGACAGTATAATGGGCTAAATAGTGTACGTGTTTAATTCAGCGTGTGCAAGGAGCAAAATTAAATAGAGCAACCTTTGACTTGTGCATCATTAATGCTGTTCAAGGTGTGGCTCTTGTACCTTGCAACACCTGAGGGGGGGGGTTAAAGGTAACCTTTGAAATTGGTTCAACTAGGCTTCGGCCTACACTCTGCTCCTCTACTCCTCCTGCTGACCCTGGGCTCAAACACCGCTAGTTTTTGCCCGGAAATGCTAGCTGCACAGAGAAAAACACCAGCCAATGTGTTAGTGGGGTTCAGCACCGCCAGCTGTTCCCCCGCTGTGTAGCCGGCATCGTGTCCAGCACAAGCCACGCTGGCACAACCGACCAAAAGCTGCCACCAGTGCAGGCTTCGGCCTACACTTTGCTCCTCTCCTCCTCCTCCTGCTGACCCTGGGCTCTAACACCGCTAGTTTTTGCCCGGACATGCAATCTGCACAGAGAAAAACACCAGTCAATGTGTCAGTGGGGTTCAGCAACGCCAGCTGTTCCCCTGCTGTGTAGCTTGCAACGTGACCTGCAAACGCCACGCAGGCACATGAACTGAAATTGAAGGGAGCCTGCCCCCCACCCACAGGTGTTTCTATGTATAACAGCCACCTTGTACAGCAGTACTGCTGCATTTGTACGAGGTGGCTGACTTTTTCTCCTTGCCCACGTGGAACTCAACACGTACAAAATGTGTCTCATTAGAGACCATTACAATGTCCCTGAGGTGTGACTTTCCTTTGTAATGACACGCAGCACCACCCTTGTTAGCGCTGCCCGTCTTTTGACATCATTGGTTAGCTGGCTGCGCCTGTGCATCTCCCCTGCTCGAAACAACGGCCCTCGGTGTCTTATTTTTTTGGACAGCGAGGGTGTGATTGATGGGCATGTGCAGTGCATATGTTTGCCTGTGTTCACTCATCTCCTTCCGCCTTCTTCAGACTGGGTGTCCTCATGGCCTCGGCAGGCGATAAGGGATCAGATGAGGCCGTCCAGTCTGAAGCAGGTGTAAGGACATGTGTGAGCGGCAAACATATTTACTGCACCAGGGCACGAATCCCAGCACCGCAGTGTGATTTTTTAAAAACACACTGTGGGTCTGGGATTCATGTCCATCGCTAACCGCAACGGCCAACATGAAATGAGGTCATAAGACAGGAAGCGCTCACAGCGCATGGCCAAAGGATCACAAGAGCGCAGACTCCTGTACAGCAACTAACAACGCTCAGGAAGCTGCGCCCATGCAAAAAGGTGTTGTTTTCGACACCTGTGCTGCTTTTCTTTAAAAAGACAAGTCACGCCTCCACTACTGTTAAACAGTATAATGGGCTAAATAGTCTACGTGTTGCATTCAGCTTGTGCAAGTAGACAAATTAATAGAGCAACCTTTTACTTGTGCAGCATTAATGCTGCAGAAGGAGTGGCTCTTGTTCTTTGTAACACCTGAGGGGGGGTTAAAGGTAACCTTTGAAATTGGTTCAACTAGGCTTCGGCCTACACTCTGCTCCTCTCCTCCTCCTGCTGACCCTGGGCTCTAACAACGCTAGTTTTTGCCCGGAAATGCTAGCTGCACAGAGAAAAACACCAGCCAATGTGTTAGTGGGGTTCAGCAACGCCAGCTGTTCCCCCGCTGTGTAGCCGGCATCGTGTCCAGCACAAGCCACGCTGGCACAACCGACCAAAAGCTGCCACCAGTGCAGGCTTCGGCCTACACTTTGCTCCTCTCCTCCTCCTCCTGCTGACCCTGGGCTCTAACACCGCTAGTTTTTGCCCGGACATGCAATCTGCACAGAGAAAAACACCAGTCAATGTGTCAGTGGGGTTCAGCAACGCCAGCTGTTCCCCTGCTGTGTAGCTTGCAACGTGACCTGCAAACGCCACGCAGGCACATGAACTGAAATTGAAGGGAGCCTGCCCCCCACCCACAGGTGTTTCTATGTATAACAGCCACCTTGTACAGCAGTACTGCTGCATTTGTACGAGGTGGCTGACTTTTTCTCCTTGCCCACGTGGAACTCAACACGTACAAAATGTGTCTCATTAGAGACCATTACAATGTCCCTGAGGTGTGACTTTCCTTTGTAATGACACGCAGCACCACCCTTGTTAGCGCTGCCCGTCTTTTGACATCATTGGTTAGCTGGCTGCGCCTGTGCGTCCCCCCTGCCCGACACAACGCCCCCCGTTGTCTCATATATTTTGACTGCGAGGGTGTGATTGATGGGCACGAGCAGTGCATATCTTCGCCTGTCTTAACTCATCTCCTTCAGCCTTCTTCAGACTGTGCAGCCTCATGGCCGCGGCATGCGAGAAGGGATCAGCAGAGGCCGCCCAGTCTGAAGCAGGTGTAAGGACGTGTGTGAGCGGCCAAAATATTTACTGCTCAAGGCCACGAATCCCAGCACCGCAGTGTGGCTTTATGAAAAGACACTGTGGGTCTGGGATTTATGGCCATCGTTAACCGCACCGGCCAACATGAAATGATGTCATAAGATGGGCAGCGCTAACAGGGCATTGCCAAGGGATAACACAAGAGCGCAGACTCCTGTACAGCAAATAACAACGCTCAGGAAGCTGCTCCAAGCACCAAGGCGTTATTTTGGACACCTGTGCTGCGTCTCATCAAAAAACCAAGTCACGCATCCACTACAGTTTGACTGTAGAATGGGGTAAATTGTGTATGTCTTTCATTCAGCGTGTGCAAGTAGACAAATTAATAGAGCAACCTTTCACTTGTGCAGCATTAATACTGCACAAGGTGTGTCTCTTGTACTTTGTAACACCTGAGGGGGGGGTTAAAGGTTTCCTTTGAAATTGGTTCAACTAAGCTTCGGCCTACACTCTGCTCCTCTCCTCCTCCTCCTGCTTCAACACGGGCTCTAACATCGCTAGTTTTTGCCCGCAAGTGCTAGCTGCACAGAGAAAAACACACGCCATTGTGTTAGTGGGGTTCAGCAACGCCAGCTGTTCCCCCAGTGTGTAGCCGGCAAAGTGTCCTGCAAACGCAACGCAGACACAAAGCTGCCTCCAGTGCAGGCTTCGGCCTACACTCATCTCCCCCTGCTTACCCTTTGCTCCAACACCGCTAGTTGGGGCTCTAGGAAGACAATCTTTAATAGGCAAGGCAACGCATCCGGGTTCCAGCACCGCCAGCTGGTTCTCGGCAGTGTTCTTGTCACAGGTACTCCCTCGTGCCAAGCCTGGTTTCAGCACCGTCAGCTGTTTCCGGGTTGTGTCAAGCTCACTGAGACACCTATGCTTGCCTCGTCGTGGTGCGGTCGGGTTAGCCAACTCCAGGGTGCCTCCAGTTTAGGAGCTTCCTATGTGGGCTGCGTGAACTGGTAGTCAAGGCTGGTTCTGTAGTGCCAGTAGGCCCAGCTCCCCCTGTAGGACTGTTGGGGTTCGGTAACTGCGGCTGCCTCGCGGCCTAGCTGTTCTCTCCTCTCCTGTGGACCTTCGGGTCCACCACCTGGTTCCAGCACCGTCAGCTGGTTCCGGGCCGAGCCTTTGGCTTAGGTGCCTCCTCCTGGGTATCCGAGTTCCGCCAACGCCAGGCGGTCCTTGGTAGTGCTTTTAAGCGCGTGCACCTACAGCTTGGTAACCGGGTTCCAGCACCGTCAGCTGGTCCTCGGTCGTGCCATTGGCTCTTGCACACTGGGGCAACGCATCCGGGTTCCAGCACCGCTAATGGGTTCTCGGCAGTGTTTTTGTCACAGGTACTCCCTCGTGCCAAGCCTGGTTTCAGCACCGTCAGCTGTTTCCGGGTTGTGTCAAGCTCACTGAGACACCTATGCTTGCCTCGTCGTGGTGCGGTCGGGTTAGCCAACTCCAGGGTGCCTCCAGTTTAGGAGCTTCCTATGTGGGCTGCGTGAACTGGTAGTCAAGGCTGGTTCTGTAGTGCCAGTAGGCCCAGCTCCCCCTGTAGGACTGTTGGGGTTCGGTAACTGCGGCTGCCTCGCGGCCTAGCTGTTCTCTCCTCTCCTGTGGGCCTTGGGGTCCACCACCTGGTTCCAGCACCGTCAGCTGGTTCCGGGCCGAGCCTTTGGCTTAGGTGCCTCCTCCTGGGTATCCGAGTTCCGCCAACGCCAGGCGGTCCTTGGTAGTGCTTTTAAGCGCGGGCACCTACAGCTTAGTAACCGGGTTCCAGCACCGTCAGCTGGTCCTCGGTCGTGCCATTGGCTCTTGCACACTGGGGCAACGCATCCGGGTTCCAGCACCGCCAGCTGGTTCTCGGCAGTGTTTTTGTCACAGGTACTCCCTCGTGCCAAGCCTGGTTTCAGCACCGTCAGCTGTTTCCGGGTTGTGTCAAGCTCACTGAGACACCTATGCTTGCCTCGTCGTGGTGCGGTCGGGTTAGCCAACTCCAGGGTGCCTCCAGTTTAGGAGCTTCCTATGTGGGCTGCGTGAACTGGTAGTCAAGGCTGGTTCTGTAGTGCCAGTAGGCCCAGCTCCCCCTGTAGGACTGTTGGGGTTCGGTAACTGCGGCTGCCTCGCGGCCTAGCTGTTCTCTCCTCTCCTGTGGGCCTTGGGGTCCACCACCTGGTTCCAGCACCGTCAGCTGGTTCCGGGCCGAGCCTTTGGCTTAGGTGCCTCCTCCTGGGTATCCGAGTTCCGCCAACGCCAGGCGGTCCTTGGTAGTGCTTTTAAGCGCGGGCACCTACAGCTTAGTAACCGGGTTCCAGCACCGTCAGCTGGTCCTCGGTCGTGCCATTGGCTCTTGCACACTGGGGCAACGCATCCGGGTTCCAGCACCGCCAGCTGGTTCTCGGCAGTGTTTTTGTCACAGGTACTCCCTCGTGCCAAGCCTGGTTTCAGCACCGTCAGCTGTTTCCGGGTTGTGTCAAGCTCACTGAGACACCTATGCTTGCCTCGTCGTGGTGCGGTCGGGTTAGCCAACTCCAGGGTGCCTCCAGTTTAGGAGCTTCCTATGTGGGCTGCGTGAACTGGTAGTCAAGGCTGGTTCTGTAGTGCCAGTAGGCCCAGCTCCCCCTGTAGGACTGTTGGGGTTCGGTAACTGCGGCTGCCTCGCGGCCTAGCTGTTCTCTCCTCTCCTGTGGACCTTCGGGTCCACCACCTGGTTCCAGCACCGTCAGCTGGTTCCGGGCCGAGCCTTTGGCTTAGGTGCCTCCTCCTGGGTATCCGAGTTCCGCCAACGCCAGGCGGTCCTTGGTAGTGCTTTTAAGCGCGGGCACCTACAGCTTAGTAACCGGGTTCCAGCACCGTCAGCTGGTCCTCGGTCGTGCCATTGGCTCTTGCACACTGGGGCAACGCATCCGGGTTCCAGCACCGCCAGCTGGTTCTCGGCAGTGTTTTTGTCACAGGTACTCCCTCGTGCCAAGCCTGGTTTCAGCACCGTCAGCTGTTTCCGGGTTGTGTCAAGCTCACTGAGACACCTATGCTTGCCTCGTCGTGGTGCGGTCGGGTTAGCCAACTCCAGGGTGCCTCCAGTTTAGGAGCTTCCTATGTGGGCTGCGTGAACTGGTAGTCAAGGCTGGTTCTGTAGTGCCAGTAGGCCCAGCTCCCCCTGTAGGACTGTTGGGGTTCGGTAACTGCGGCTGCCTCGCGGCCTAGCTGTTCTCTCCTCTCCTGTGGACCTTCGGGTCCACCACCTGGTTCCAGCACCGTCAGCTGGTTCCGGGCCGAGCCTTTGGCTTAGGTGCCTCCTCCTGGGTATCCGAGTTCCGCCAACGCCAGGCGGTCCTTGGTAGTGCTTTTAAGCGCGGGCACCTACAGCTTAGTAACCGGGTTCCAGCACCGTCAGCTGGTCCTCGGTCGTGCCATTGGCTCTTGCACACTGGGGCAACGCATCCGGGTTCCAGCACCGCCAGCTGGTTCTCGGCAGTGTTTTTGTCACAGGTACTCCCTCGTGCCAAGCCTGGTTTCAGCACCGTCAGCTGTTTCCGGGTTGTGTCAAGCTCACTGAGACACCTATGCTTGCCTCGTCGTGGTGCGGTCGGGTTAGCCAACTCCAGGGTGCCTCCAGTTTAGGAGCTTCCTATGTGGGCTGCGTGAACTGGTAGTCAAGGCTGGTTCTGTAGTGCCAGTAGGCCCAGCTCCCCCTGTAGGACTGTTGGGGTTCGGTAACTGCGGCTGCCTCGCGGCCTAGCTGTTCTCTCCTCTCCTGTGGGCCTTGGGGTCCACCACCTGGTTCCAGCACCGTCAGCTGGTTCCGGGCCGAGCCTTTGGCTTAGGTGCCTCCTCCTGGGTATCCGAGTTCCGCCAACGCCAGGCGGTCCTTGGTAGTGCTTTTAAGCGCGGGCACCTACAGCTTAGTAACCGGGTTCCAGCACCGTCAGCTGGTCCTCGGTCGTGCCATTGGCTCTTGCACACTGGGGCAACGCATCCGGGTTCCAGCACCGCCAGCTGGTTCTCGGCAGTGTTTTTGTCACAGGTACTCCCTCGTGCCAAGCCTGGTTTCAGCACCGTCAGCTGTTTCCGGGTTGTGTCAAGCTCACTGAGACACCTATGCTTGCCTCGTCGTGGTGCGGTCGGGTTAGCCAACTCCAGGGTGCCTCCAGTTTAGGAGCTTCCTATGTGGGCTGCGTGAACTGGTAGTCAAGGCTGGTTCTGTAGTGCCAGTAGGCCCAGCTCCCCCTGTAGGACTGTTGGGGTTCGGTAACTGCGGCTGCCTCGCGGCCTAGCTGTTCTCTCCTCTCCTGTGGGCCTTGGGGTCCACCACCTGGTTCCAGCACCGTCAGCTGGTTCCGGGCCGAGCCTTTGGCTTAGGTGCCTCCTCCTGGGTATCCGAGTTCCGCCAACGCCAGGCGGTCCTTGGTAGTGCTTTTAAGCGCGGGCACCTACAGCTTAGTAACCGGGTTCCAGCACCGTCAGCTGGTCCTCGGTCGTGCCATTGGCTCTTGCACACTGGGGCAACGCATCCGGGTTCCAGCACCGCCAGCTGGTTCTCGGCAGTGTTTTTGTCACAGGTACTCCCTCGTGCCAAGCCTGGTTTCAGCACCGTCAGCTGTTTCCGGGTTGTGTCAAGCTCACTGAGACACCTATGCTTGCCTCGTCGTGGTGCGGTCGGGTTAGCCAACTCCAGGGTGCCTCCAGTTTAGGAGCTTCCTATGTGGGCTGCGTGAACTGGTAGTCAAGGCTGGTTCTGTAGTGCCAGTAGGCCCAGCTCCCCCTGTAGGACTGTTGGGGTTCGGTAACTGCGGCTGCCTCGCGGCCTAGCTGTTCTCTCCTCTCCTGTGGACCTTCGGGTCCACCACCTGGTTCCAGCACCGTCAGCTGGTTCCGGGCCGAGCCTTTGGCTTAGGTGCCTCCTCCTGGGTATCCGAGTTCCGCCAACGCCAGGCGGTCCTTGGTAGTGCTTTTAAGCGCGGGCACCTACAGCTTAGTAACCGGGTTCCAGCACCGTCAGCTGGTCCTCGGTCGTGCCATTGGCTCTTGCACACTGGGGCAACGCATCCGGGTTCCAGCACCGCCAGCTGGTTCTCGGCAGTGTTTTTGTCACAGGTACTCCCTCGTGCCAAGCCTGGTTTCAGCACCGTCAGCTGTTTCCGGGTTGTGTCAAGCTCACTGAGACACCTATGCTTGCCTCGTCGTGGTGCGGTCGGGTTAGCCAACTCCAGGGTGCCTCCAGTTTAGGAGCTTCCTATGTGGGCTGCGTGAACTGGTAGTCAAGGCTGGTTCTGTAGTGCCAGTAGGCCCAGCTCCCCCTGTAGGACTGTTGGGGTTCGGTAACTGCGGCTGCCTCGCGGCCTAGCTGTTCTCTCCTCTCCTGTGGGCCTTGGGGTCCACCACCTGGTTCCAGCACCGTCAGCTGGTTCCGGGCCGAGCCTTTGGCTTAGGTGCCTCCTCCTGGGTATCCGAGTTCCGCCAACGCCAGGCGGTCCTTGGTAGTGCTTTTAAGCGCGGGCACCTACAGCTTAGTAACCGGGTTCCAGCACCGTCAGCTGGTCCTCGGTCGTGCCATTGGCTCTTGCACACTGGGGCAACGCATCCGGGTTCCAGCACCGCCAGCTGGTTCTCGGCAGTGTTTTTGTCACAGGTACTCCCTCGTGCCAAGCCTGGTTTCAGCACCGTCAGCTGTTTCCGGGTTGTGTCAAGCTCACTGAGACACCTATGCTTGCCTCGTCGTGGTGCGGTCGGGTTAGCCAACTCCAGGGTGCCTCCAGTTTAGGAGCTTCCTATGTGGGCTGCGTGAACTGGTAGTCAAGGCTGGTTCTGTAGTGCCAGTAGGCCCAGCTCCCCCTGTAGGACTGTTGGGGTTCGGTAACTGCGGCTGCCTCGCGGCCTAGCTGTTCTCTCCTCTCCTGTGGGCCTTGGGGTCCACCACCTGGTTCCAGCACCGTCAGCTGGTTCCGGGCCGAGCCTTTGGCTTAGGTGCCTCCTCCTGGGTATCCGAGTTCCGCCAACGCCAGGCGGTCCTTGGTAGTGCTTTTAAGCGCGGGCACCTACAGCTTAGTAACCGGGTTCCAGCACCGTCAGCTGGTCCTCGGTCGTGCCATTGGCTCTTGCACACTGGGGCAACGCATCCGGGTTCCAGCACCGCCAGCTGGTTCTCGGCAGTGTTTTTGTCACAGGTACTCCCTCGTGCCAAGCCTGGTTTCAGCACCGTCAGCTGTTTCCGGGTTGTGTCAAGCTCACTGAGACACCTATGCTTGCCTCGTCGTGGTGCGGTCGGGTTAGCCAACTCCAGGGTGCCTCCAGTTTAGGAGCTTCCTATGTGGGCTGCGTGAACTGGTAGTCAAGGCTGGTTCTGTAGTGCCAGTAGGCCCAGCTCCCCCTGTAGGACTGTTGGGGTTCGGTAACTGCGGCTGCCTCGCGGCCTAGCTGTTCTCTCCTCTCCTGTGGACCTTCGGGTCCACCACCTGGTTCCAGCACCGTCAGCTGGTTCTCGGCAGTGTCTTTTGCTCTTGTACCTTCTGCTCCCCATCCTGGTTCCAGTACCGTCAGCTGGTTCCGGGCAGAGCCTTTGGCTTAGGTGCCTCCTTCTGGGTATCCAAGTTCCACCAACGTCAGGTGGTCCTTGGTAGTGCTTTCAGGCACGGGTACCTCCTGCTTAGTAACCGGGTTCCAGTAACGTCAGCTGGTCCTCGGTAGTTCCATTGGCTCTTGGACCTTCGGCTACCCATCCGGGTTCCAGTACCGTCAGCTGGTTCTCGGCAGTGTCTTTTGCTCTTGTACCTTCTGCTCCCCATCCTGGTTCCAGTAACGTCAGCTGGTTCCGGGCAGAGCCTTTGGCTTAGGTGCCTCCTTCTGGGTATCCGAGTTCCGTCAACGTCAGGCGGTCCTTGGTAGTGCTTTTTAGCACGGGTACCTCCTGCTTAGTAACCGGGTTCCAGTAACGTCAGCTGGTCCTCGGTAGTTCCATAGGCTCTTGAACCTTCGGGTAGCCATCCGAGTTCCAGTTCCATCAGCTGGTTCTTGGCATTTTCTCAGCCTTCTTGTACCTTCTGCTACATTTCCAAGTTGAAGACCCTAACGTCGACGACCCGGAAGACCACCACGATGACGACGACACGGAAGACCACCCCGATGACGACGACGACGACGGCGGAGACGACGACGGCGGAGATGACGACACTGGAGACGACGACCCTGGAGACGACAACATGGAAGACCGAGAAGCAGAAGAACAAGAGGCTGCAGAACAAAGAGCAGAAGAACATTAAGCATAAGACTTAATATCAGAGCAAAAGATATTATCTAAATTATATGCAGAAGAAGACTAAGCAGTGTATGGGGGTGAGTCCGTTCCTCCTCGTGGTGCCCCTGGATAAAGCCTGATGCTGCAGGCCAAACTGAACGCGGACAAATGTAACTTTTGTGACTGGCAGAACGGAAGGTGTAATCTTCAAACTTTTATAGATAACAACTACGGGAATGCCTGTCACAAATGAGAATATGATGAAGAAGTAGAATAGGAAGAATAATAACAGTGGAATAAAAAGAATATGTAGAATAAGAAGAATAATAATAGTTGAATAAAATGAATATGAAGAATGTAATAAAAAAAAAAAAATAGGTAGAAGATGAAGAAGAAGATGAATAAGGTGAAGAAGTTGATGTCAAAGATGCTGATGATGATGAAGATGAAAGTGTGGGAAAAGAAAAAAAAAAAGAAAAAAAAGAAGGGGAAGGGCGTGGAATAGTGAAACATCAATATCTGACAAAATAAAAAAAAAATTTACATAGTCAATATCTTTGTCACTCCGAACGTCTTAAAAAAAAAAAAAAAACATGCTATTCTATTTGATTGGGATAAACCTCTATGACTTTAATGTCTCCGCCACCTCCCCAAATACATCCGGCATTATTCTTAGTTGTTTTCCTTCATGTAGAATGAACCTACAAGGAAAGAAAGGGTTTATTTTAATTCCGATATTTTGGTCCCATTGACTTGCATTGGGATCGGGTATCGGTATCGGCGATATCCGATATTTTTTGAATATCGGCCGATCCAAACCGATACCGATACTTTCCGATATCGGAAGGTATCGCTCAACACTAATCCTGACTATGATTCCTGCTTATTCTCCCAACAACACTGCTGCTCCGTGTACCGACCTCTGGATATATCCTGACTATGAATCCTGCTTATTCTCCCAACAACACTGCTGCTCCGTTTACCGACCTCTGGATATATCCTGACTATGATTCCTGCTTATTCTCCCAACAACACTGCTGCTCCGTGTACCGACCTCTGGATATTTCCTAGTTATGATTCCTGCTTATTCTCCCAACAACACTGCTGCTCTATGTACCGACTTCTGGATATATCCTGACTATGATTCCTGTTTATTCTCCCAACAACACTGCTGCTCCGTGTACCGACCTCTGGATATATCCTGACTATGATTCCTGCTTATTCTCCCAACAACACTGCAGCTCCGTGTACCGACCTCTGGATATATCCTGACTATGATTCCTGCTTATTCTCCCAACAACACTGCTGCTCCATGTACAAACTTCTGGATATATCCTGACTATGATTCCTGCTTATCCTCCCAACAATACTGCTGCTCCGTGTACCAACCTCTGGATATATCCTTGCTATGATTCCTGCTTATTCTCCAAACAACACTGCAGCTCCATGTACTGACCTCTGGATACTGTATGTCCTAGCTATGATTCCTGCTTATCCTCCCAACAACATTGCAGCTCCGTGTACCAACTTCTAGATATATCCTGACTATGATTCCTGCTTATTCTCCCAACAACACTGCTGCTCCGTGTACCGACCTCTGGATATATCCTGACTATGATTCCTGCTTATTCTCCCAACAACAATGCTGCTCCGTGTACCGACCTCTGGATATATCCTGACTATGATTCCTGCTTATTCTCCCAACAACACTGCTGCTCCGTGTACCGACCTCTGGATATATCCTGACTATGAATCCTGCTTATTCTCCCAACAACACTGCTGCTCCGTTTACCGACCTCTGGATATATCCTGACTATGATTCCTGCTTATTCTCCCAACAACACTGCTGCTCCGTGTACCGACCTCTGGATATATCCTTGCTATGATTCCTGCTTATTCTCCCAACAACACTGCTACTCCATGTACCAACTTCTGCATATATCCTGACTATGATTCCTGCTTATTCTCCCAACACTGCTGCTCCATGTACCAAATTCTGGATATATCCTGACTATGATTCCTGCTTATTCTCCCAACACTGCTGCTCCATGTACCAAATTCTGGATATATCCTGACTATGATTCCTGCTTATTCTCCCAACAACACTGCTACTGCATGTACCAACTTCTGCATATATCCTGACTATGATTCCTGCTTATTCTCCCAACACTGCTGCTCCATGTACCAAATTCTGGATATATCCTGACTATGATTCCTGCTTATTCTCCCAACAACACTGCTGCTCCGTGTACCGACCTCTGGATATATCCTGACTATGATTCCTGCTTATCCTCCCAAAAACACTGCTGCTCCGAGTGCCGACCTCTGGATATATCCTAGCTATGATTCCTGCTTATCCTCCCAAAAACACTGCTGCTCCGCGTACCGACCTCTGGATGTATCCTGACTATGATTCCTGCTTATTCTCCCAACAACACTGCTGCTCCGTGTACCGACCTCTGGATATATCCTGACAAGGATTCCTGCTTATTCTCCCAACAACACTGCTGCTCCGTGTACCGACCTCTGGATATATCCTGACTAGGATTCCTGCATATTCTCCCAACAACACTGCTGCTCCGTGTACCGACCTCTGGATATTTCCTAGTTATGATTCCTGCTTATTCTCCCAACAACACTGCTGCTCTATGTACCGACTTCTGGATATATCCTGACTATGATTCCTGTTTATTCTCCCAACAACACTGCTGCTCCGTGTACCGACCTCTGGATATATCCTGACTATGATTCCTGCTTATTCTCCCAACAACACTGCAGCTCCGTGTACCGACCTCTGGATATATCCTGACTATGATTCCTGCTTATTCTCCCAACAACACTGCTGCTCCATGTACAAACTTCTGGATATATCCTGACTATGAATCCTGCTTATTCTACCAACAACACTGCAGCTCCGTGTACTGACTTCTGGATATATCCTGACTATGATTCCTGCTTATCCTCCCAACAATACTGCTGCTCCGTGTACCAACCTCTGGATATATCCTTGCTATGATTCCTGCTTATTCTCCAAACAACACTGCAGCTCCATGTACTGACCTCTGGATACTGTATGTCCTAGCTATGATTCCTGCTGATCCTCCCAACAACATTGCAGCTCCGTGTACCAACTTCTAGATATATCCTGACTATGATTCCTGCTTATTCTCCCAACAACACTGCTGCTCCGTGTACCGACCTCTGGATATATCCTGACTATGATTCCTGCTTATTCTCCCAACAACAATGCTGCTCCGTGTACCGACCTCTGGATATATCCTGACTATGATTCCTGCTTATTCTCCCAACAACACTGCTGCTCCGTGTACCGACCTCTGGATATATCCCGACTATGAATCCTGCTTATTCTCCCAACAACACTGCTGCTCCGTTTACCGACCTCTGGATATATCCTGACTATGATTCCTGCTTATTCTCCCAACAACACTGCAGCTCCGTTTACCGACTTCTGGATATATCCTGACTATGATTCCTGCTTATCCTCCCAACAACACTGCAGCTCCGTGTACCAACCTCTGGATATATCCTTGCTATGATTCCTGCTTATTCTCCAAACAACACTGCAGCTCAGTGTACCGACTTCTGGATATATCCTGACTATGATTCCTGCTTATTCTCCCAACAACACTGCTGCTCCGTATACCGACCTCTGGATATATCCTTGCTATGATTCCTGCTTATCCTCCCAACAACACTGCAGCTCCGTGTACCAACCTCTGGATATATCCTTGCTATGATTCCTGCTTATTCTCCCAACAACACTGCTGCTCCATGTACCAACTTCTGCATATATCCTGACTATGATTCCTGCTTATTCTCCCAACACTGCTGCTCCATGTACCAAATTCTGGATATATCCTGACTATGATTCCTGCTTATTCTCCCAACAACACTGCTGCTCCGTGTACCGACCTCTGGATATATCCTGACTATGATTCCTGCTTATCCTCCCAAAAACACTACTGCTCCGTGTACCGACCTCTGGATATATCCTGACTATGATTCCTGTTTATTCTCCCAACAACACTGCTGCTCCGTGTGCCGACCTCTGGATATATCCTAGCTATGATTCCTGCTTATCCTCCCAAAAACACTGCTGCTCCGCGTACCGACCTTTGGATGTATCCTGACTATGATTCCTGCTTATTCTCCCAACAACACTGCTGCTCCGTGTACCGACCTCTGGATATATCCTGACTAGGATTCCTGCTTATTCTCCCAACAACACTGCTGCTCTGTGTACTGACCTCTGGATATATCCTGACTAGGATTCCTGCTTATTCTCCCAACAACACTGCTGCTCAGCGTACCGACCTCTGGATATATCCTAGCTATGATTCCTGCTTATCCTCCCAAAAATACTGCTGCTCCGCGTACCGACCTCTGGATGTATCCTGACTATGATTCCTGCTTATTCTCCCAACAACACTGCTGCTCCATGTACCGACCTCTGGATATATCCTGACTAGGATTCCTGCTTATTCTCCCAACAACACTGCTGCTCCGTGTACCAACCTCTGGATATATCCTGACTATGATTCCTGCTTATTCTCCCAACAACACTGCAGCTCCGTTTACCGACCTCTGGATATATCCTAGCTATGATTCCTGCTTATCCTCCCAAAAACACTGCTGCTCCGCGTACCGACCTCTGGATGTATCCTGACTATGATTCCTGCTTATTCTCCCAACAACACTGCTGCTCCGTGTACCGACCTCTGGATATATCCTGACTAGGATTTCTGCTTATTCTCCCAACAACACTGCTGCTCCGTGTACCGACCTCTGGATATATCCTGACTAGGATTCCTGCTTATTCTCCCAACAACACTGCTACTCCGCGTACCGACCTCTGGATATATCCTAGCTATGATTCCTGCTTATCCTCCCAACAACACTGCTGCTCCATGTACTGACCTCTGGATATATCCTGACTATGATTCCTGCTTATCCTCCCAACAACACTGCTGCTCCATGTACTGACCTCTGGATGTATCCTGACTATGATTCCTGCTTATTCTCCCAACAACACTGCAGCTCCGTGCACCGACTTCTGGATATATCCTGACTATGATTCCTGCTTATCCTCCCAACAACACTGCAGCTCCGTATACCGACCTCTGGATATATCCTTGCTATGATTCCTGCTTATTCTCCAAACAACACTGCAGCTCAGTGTACCGACTTTTGGATATATCCTGACTATGATTCCTGCTTATTCTCCCAACAACACTGCTGCTCCGTATACCGACCTCTGGATATATCCTTGCTATGATTCCTGCTTATCCTCCCAACAACACTGCTGCTCCGTGTACCGACCTCTGGATATATCCTGACTAGGATTCCTGCTTATTCTCCCAACAACACTGCTGCTCCGTGTGCCGACCTCTGGATATATCCTGACTATGATTCCTGCTTATCCTCCCAACAAAACTGCAGCTCCGTGTACCACCTTCTGGATATATCCAGACTATGAATCCTGCTTATTCTCCCAACAACACTGCAGCTCCGTGTACCGACCTCTGGATATATCCTGACTATGAATACTGCTTATTCTCCCAACAACACTGCAGCTCCGTGTACCAACTTCTGGATATATCCTGACTATGAATCCTGCTTATTCTCCCAACAACACTGCAGCTCCGTGTACCGACTTCTGGATATATCCTGACTATGATTCCTGCTTATCCTCCCAACAACACTGCAGCTCCGTGTACCAACCTCTGGATATATCCTTGCTATGATTCCTGCTTATTCTCCAAACAACACTGCAGCTCAGTGTACCGACTTCTGGATATATCCTGACTATGATTCCTGCTTATTCTCCCAACAACACTGCTGCTCCGTATACCGACCTCTGGATATATCCTTGCTATGATTCCTGCTTATCCTCCCAACAACACTGCAGCTCCGTGTACCAACCTCAGGATATATCCTTGCTATGATTCCTGCTTATTCTCCAAACAACACTGCTACTCCATGTACCAACTTCTGCATTTATCCTGACTATGATTCCTGCTTATTCTCCCAACACTGCTGCTCCATGTACCAAATTCTGGATATATCCTGACTATGATTCCTGCTTATTCTCCAAACAACACTGCTGCTCCGTGTGCCGACCTCTGGATATATCCTGACTATGATTCCTGCTTATCCTCCCAAAAACACTGCTGCTCCGTGAGCCGACCTCTGGATATATCCTAGCTATGATTCCTGCTTATCCTCCCAAAAACACTGCTGCTCCGCGTACCGACCTCTGGATGTATCCTGACTATGATTCCTGCTTATTCTCCCAACAACACTGCTGCTCCGTGTACCGACCTCTGGATATATCCTGACAAGTATTCCTGCTTATTCTCCCAACAACACTGCTGCTCCGTGTACCGACCTCTGGATATATCCTGACTAGGATTCCTGCTTATTCTCCCAACAACACTGCTGCTCCGTGTACCGACCTCTGGATATTTCCTAGTTATGATTCCTGCTTATTCTCCCAACAACACTGCTGCTCTATGTACCGACTTCTGGATATATCCTGACTATGATTCCTGTTTATTCTCCCAACAACACTGCTGCTCCGTGTACCGACCTCTGGATATATCCTGACTATGATTCCTGCTTATTCTCCCAACAACACTGCAGCTCCGTGTACCGACCTCTGGATATATCCTGACTATGATTCCTGCTTATTCTCCCAACAACACTGCTGCTCCATGTACAAACTTCTGGATATATCCTGACTATGAATCCTGCTTATTCTCCCAACAGCACTGCAGCTCCGTGTACTGACTTCTGGATATATCCTGACTATGATTCCTGCTTATCCTCCCAACAATACTGCTGCTCCGTGTACCAACCTCTGGATATATCCTTGCTATGATTCCTGCTTATTCTCCAAACAACACTGCAGCTCCGTGTACTGACCTCTGGATACTGTATGTCCTAGCTATGATTCCTGCTTATTCTCCCAACAACATTGCAGCTCCGTGTACCAACTTCTAGATATATCCTGACTATGATTCCTGCTTATTCTCCCAACAACACTGCTGCTCCGTGTACCGACCTCTGGATATATCCTGACTATGATTCCTGCTTATTCTCCCAACAACAATGCTGCTCCGTGTACCGACCTCTGGATATATCCTGACTATGATTCCTGCTTATTCTCCCAACAACACTGCTGCTCCGTGTACCGACCTCTGGATATATCCTGACTATGAATCCTGCTTATTCTCCCAACAACACTGCTGCTCCGTTTACCGACCTCTGGATATATCCTGACTATGATTCCTGCTTATTCTCCCAACAACACTGCTGCTCCGTGTACCGACCTCTGGATATATCCTGACTATGAATGCTGCTTATTCTCCCAACAACACTGCAGCTCCGTTTACCGACTTCTGGATATATCCTGACTATGATTGCTGCTTATCCTCCCAACAACACTGCAGCTCCGTGTACCAACCTCTGGATATATCCTTGCTATTATTCCTGCTTATTCTCCAAACAACACTGCAGCTCAGTGTACCGACTTCTGGATATATCCTGACTATGATTCCTGCTTATTCTCCCAACAACACTGCTGCTCCGTATACCGACCTCTGGATATATCCTTGCTATGATTCCTGCTTATCCTCCCAACAACACTGCAGCTCCGTGTACCAACCTCTGGATATATCCTTGCTATGATTCCTGCTTATTCTCCCAACAACACTGCTGCTCCATGTACCAACTTCTGCATATATCCTGACTATGATTCCTGCTTATTCTCCCAACACTGCTGCTCCATGTACCAAATTCTGGATATATCCTGACTATGATTCCTGCTTATTCTCCCAACAACACTTCTGCTCCGTGTACCGACCTCTGGATATATCCTGACTATGATTCCTGCTTATCCTCCCAAAAACACTGCTGCTCCGTGTACCGACCTCTGGATATATCCTGACTATGATTCCTGCTTATTCTCCCAACAACACTGCTGCTCCGTGTGCCGACCTCTGGATATATCCTAGCTATGATTCCTGCTTATCCTCCCAAAAACACTGCTGCTCCGCGTACCGAGCTTTGGATGTATCCTGACTATGATTCCTGCTTATTCTCCCAACAACACTGCTGCTCCGTGTACCGACCTCTGGATATATCCTGACTAGGATTCCTGCTTATTCTCCCAACAACACTGCTGCTCTGTGTACTGACCTCTGGATATATCCTGACTAGGATTCCTGCTTATTCTCCCAACAACACTGCTGCTCCGCGTACCGACCTCTGGATATATCCTAGCTATGATTCCTGCTTATCCTCCCAAAAATACTGCTGCTCCGCGTACCGACCTCTGGATGTATCCTGACTATGATTCCTGCTTATTCTCCCAACAACACTGCAGCTCCGTGCACCGACTTCTGGATATATCCTGACTATGATTCCTGCTTATCCTCCCAACAACACTGCAGCTCCGTATACCGACCTCTGGATATATCCTTGCTATGATTCCTGCTTATTCTCCAAACAACACTGCAGCTCAGTGTACCGACTTTTGGATATATCCTGACTATGATTCCTGCTTATTCTCCCAACAACACTGCTGCTCCGTATACCGACCTCTGGATATATCCTTGCTATGATTCCTGCTTATCCTCCCAACAACACTGCTGCTCCGTGTACCGACCTCTGGATATATCCTGACTAGGATTCCTGCTTATTCTCCCAACAACACTGCTGCTCCGTGTGCCGACCTCTGGATATATCCTGACTATGATTCCTGCTTATCCTCCCAACAAAACTGCAGCTCCGTGTACCAACTTCTGGATATATCCAGACTATGAATCCTGCTTATTCTCCCAACAACACTGCAGCTCCGTGTACCGACCTCTGGATATATCCTGACTATGAATACTGCTTATTCTCCCAACAACACTGCAGCTCCGTGTACCAACTTCTGGATATATCCTGACTATGAATCCTGCTTATTCTCCCAACAACACTGCAGCTCCGTGTACCGACTTCTGGATATATCCTGACTATGATTCCTGCTTATCCTCCCAACAACACTGCAGCTCCGTGTACCAACCTCTGGATATATCCTTGCTATGATTCCTGCTTATTCTCCAAACAACACTGCAGCTCAGTGTACCGACTTCTGGATATATCCTGACTATGATTCCTGCTTATTCTCCCAACAACACTGCTGCTCCGTATACCGACCTCTGGATATATCCTTGCTATGATTCCTGCTTATCCTCCCAACAACACTGCAGCTCCGTGTACCAACCTCAGGATATATCCTTGCTATGATTCCTGCTTATTCTCCAAACAACACTGCTACTCCATGTACCAACTTCTGCATTTATCCTGACTATGATTCCTGCTTATTCTCCCAACACTGCTGCTCCATGTACCAAATTCTGGATATATCCTGACTATGATTCCTGCTTATTCTCCAAACAACACTGCTGCTCCGTGTGCCGACCTCTGGATATATCCTGACTATGATTCCTGCTTATCCTCCCAAAAACACTGCTGCTCCGTGAGCCGACCTCTGGATATATCCTAGCTATGATTCCTGCTTATCCTCCCAAAAACACTGCTGCTCCGCGTACCGACCTCTGGATGTATCCTGACTATGATTCCTGCTTATTCTCCCAACAACACTGCTGCTCCGTGTACCGACCTCTGGATATATCCTGACAAGGATTCCTGCTTATTCTCCCAACAACATTGCTGCTCCGTGTACCGACCTCTGGATATATCCTGACTAGGATTCCTGCTTATTCTCCCAACAACACTGCTGCTCCGTGTACCGACCTCTGGATATTTCCTAGTTATGATTCCTGCTTATTCTCCCAACAACACTGCTGCTCTATGTACCGACTTCTGGATATATCCTGACTATGATTCCTGTTTATTCTCCCAACAACACTGCTGCTCCGTGTACCGACCTCTGGATATATCCTGACTATGATTCCTGCTTATTCTCCCAACAACACTGCAGCTCCGTGTACCGACCTCTGGATATATCCTGACTATGATTCCTGCTTATTCTCCCAACAACACTGCTGCTCCATGTACAAACTTCTGGATATATCCTGACTATGAATCCTGCTTATTCTCCCAACAGCACTGCAGCTCCGTGTACTGACTTCTGGATATATCCTGACTATGATTCCTGCTTATCCTCCCAACAATACTGCTGCTCCGTGTACCAACCTCTGGATATATCCTTGCTATGATTCCTGCTTATTCTCCAAACAACACTGCAGCTCCGTGTACTGACCTCTGGATACTGTATGTCCTAGCTATGATTCCTGCTTATTCTCCCAACAACATTGCAGCTCCGTGTACCAACTTCTAGATATATCCTGACTATGATTCCTGCTTATTCTCCCAACAACACTGCTGCTCCGTGTACCGACCTCTGGATATATCCTGACTATGATTCCTGCTTATTCTCCCAACAACAATGCTGCTCCGTGTACCGACCTCTGGATATATCCTGACTATGATTCCTGCTTATTCTCCCAACAACACTGCTGCTCCGTGTACCGACCTCTGGATATATCCTGACTATGAATCCTGCTTATTCTCCCAACAACACTGCTGCTCCGTTTACCGACCTCTGGATATATCCTGACTAGTGTTGAGCATTCCGATACCGCAAGTATCGGGTATCGGCCGATACTTGCGGTATCGGAATTCCGATACCGAGATCCGATATTTTTGTGATATCGGGTATCGGTATCGGAAGTGTAAAATAAAGAATTAAAATAAAAAATATTGTTATATTCACCTCTCCGGCGGCCCCTGGACATCAGCGGGAGGATCCGGCGTCCGGCACGGCTTCTTTCTTCAAAATGCGCGCCTTCAGGACCTGTGGAATGACGTCCCGGCTTCTGATTGGTCGCGTGCCGCCCATGTGACCGCCACGCGACCAATCAGAAGCCGCGACGTCATTCCTCAGCTAAAGTCCTAGAATGAGCGCCTTCTAGGACCTGAGGAATGACGTCGCGGCTTCTGATTGGTCGCGTGGCGGTCACATGGGCGGCACGCGACCAATCAGAAGCCGGGACGTCATTCCACAGGTCCTGAAGGCGCGCATTTTGAAGAAAGAAGCCGTGCCGGACGCCGGATCCTCCCGCTGATGTCCAGGGGCCGCCGGAGAGGTGAATATAACAATATTTTTTATTTTAATTCTTTATTTTACACTTTAATATGGATCCCAGGGCCTGAAGGAGAGTTTCCTCTCCTTCAGACCCTGGGATCCATGAGGATACCTTCCGATACTTGATGTCCCATTGACTTGTATTGGTATCGGATATCGGTATCGGCGATATCCGATATTTTTCGGGTATCGGCCGATACTATCCGATACCGATACTTTCAAGTATCGGACGGTATCGCTCAACACTAATCCTGACTATGATTCCTGCTTATTCTCCCAACAACACTGCTGCTCCGTGTACCGACCTCTGGATATATCCTGACTATGAATGCTGCTTATTCTCCCAACAACACTGCAGCTCCGTTTACCGACTTCTGGATATATCCTGACTATGATTGCTGCTTATCCTCCCAACAACACTGCAGCTCCGTGTACCAACCTCTGGATATATCCTTGCTATTATTCCTGCTTATTCTCCAAACAACACTGCAGCTCAGTGTACCGACTTCTGGATATATCCTGACTATGATTCCTGCTTATTCTCCCAACAACACTGCTGCTCCGTATACCGACCTCTGGATATATCCTTGCTATGATTCCTGCTTATCCTCCCAACAACACTGCAGCTCCGTGTACCAACCTCTGGATATATCCTTGCTATGATTCCTGCTTATTCTCCCAACAACACTGCTGCTCCATGTACCAACTTCTGCATATATCCTGACTATGATTCCTGCTTATTCTCCCAACACTGCTGCTCCATGTACCAAATTCTGGATATATCCTGACTATGATTCCTGCTTATTCTCCCAACAACACTTCTGCTCCGTGTACCGACCTCTGGATATATCCTGACTATGATTCCTGCTTATCCTCCCAAAAACACTGCTGCTCCGTGTACCGACCTCTGGATATATCCTGACTATGATTCCTGCTTATTCTCCCAACAACACTGCTGCTCCGTGTGCCGACCTCTGGATATATCCTAGCTATGATTCCTGCTTATCCTCCCAAAAACACTGCTGCTCCGCGTACCGACCTTTGGATGTATCCTGACTATGATTCCTGCTTATTCTCCCAACAACACTGCTGCTCCGTGTACCGACCTCTGGATATATCCTGACTAGGATTCCTGCTTATTCTCCCAACAACACTGCTGCTCTGTGTACTGACCTCTGGATATATCCTGACTAGGATTCCTGCTTATTCTCCCAACAACACTGCTGCTCCGCGTACCGACCTCAGGATATATCCTAGCTATGATTCCTGCTTATCCTCCCAAAAATACTGCTGCTCCGCGTACCGACCTCTGGATGTATCCTGACTATGATTCCTGCTTATTCTCCCAACAACACTGCTGCTCCATGTACCGACCTCTGGATATATCCTGACTAGGATTCCTGCTTATTCTCCCAACAACACTGCTGCTCCGTGTACCAACCTCTGGATATATCCTGACTATGATTCCTGCTTATTCTCCCAACAACACTGCAGCTCCGTTTACCGACCTCTGGATATATCCTAGCTATGATTCCTGCTTATCCTCCCAAAAACACTGCTGCTCCGCGTACCGACCTCTGGATGTATCCTGACTATGATTCCTGCTTATTCTCCCAACAACACTGCTGCTCCGTGTACCGACCTCTGGATATATCCTGACTAGGATTCCTGCTTATTCTCCCAACAACACTGCTGCTCCGTGTACCGACCTCTGGATATATCCTGACTAGGATTCCTGCTTATTCTCCCAACAACACTGCTGCTCCGCGTACCGACCTCTGGATATATCCTAGCTATGATTCCTGCTTATCCTCCCAACAACACTGCTGCTCCATGTACTGACTTCTGGATGTATCCTGACTATGATTCCTGCTTATTCTCCCAACAACACTGCAGCTCCGTGCACCGACTTCTGGATATATCCTGACTATGATTCCTGCTTATCCTCCCAACAACACTGCAGCTCCGTATACCGACCTCTGGATATATCCTTGCTATGATTCCTGCTTATTCTCCAAACAACACTGCAGCTCAGTGTACCGACTTTTGGATATATCCTGACTATGATTCCTGCTTATTCTCCCAACAACACTGCTGCTCCGTATACCGACCTCTGGATATATCCTTGCTATGATTCCTGCTTATCCTCCCAACAACACTGCTGCTCCGTGTACCGACCTCTGGATATATCCTGACTAGGATTCCTGCTTATTCTCCCAACAACACTGCTGCTCCGTGTGCCGACCTCTGGATATATCCTGACTATGATTCCTGCTTATCCTCCCAACAAAACTGCAGCTCCGTGTACCAACTTCTGGATATATCCTGACTATGAATCCTGCTTATTCTCCCAACAACACTGCAGCTCCGTGTACCGACCTCTGGATATATCCTGACTATGAATCCTGCTTATTCTCCCAACAACACTGCTGCTCCGTGTACCGACCTCTGGATGTATCCTGACTAATGTTGAGCGATACCGTCCGATACTTGAAAGTATCGGTATCGGATAGTATCGGCCGATACCCGAAAAATATCGGATATCGCCGATACCGATATCCGATACCAATACAAGTCAATGGGACATCAAGTATCGGAATGTATCCTCATGGATCCCAGGGTCTGAAGGAGAGGAAACTCTCCTTCAGGCCCTGGGATCCATATTAAAGTGTAAAATAAAGAATTAAAATAAAAAATATTGTTATATTCACCTCTCCGGCGGCCCCTGGACATCAGCGGGAGGATCCGGCGTCTGGCACGGCTTCTTTCTTCAAAATGCGCGCCTTCAGGACCTGTGGAATGACGTCCCGGCTTCTGATTGGTCGCGTGCCGCCCATGTGACCGCCACGCGACCAATCAGAAGCCGCGACGTCATTCCTCAGGTCCTAGAAGGCGCTCATTCTAGGACTTTAGCTGAGGAATGACGTCGCGGCTTCTGATTGGTCGCGTGGCGGTCACATGGGCGGCACGCGACCAATCAGAAGCCGGGACGTCATACCACAGGTCCTAAAGGCGCGCATTTTGAAGAAAGAAGCCGTCCCGGACGCCGGATCCTCCCGCTGATGTCCAGGGGCCGCCGGAGAGGTGAATATAACAATATTTTTTATTTTAATTCTTTATTTTACACTTCCGATACCGATACCCGATATCACAAAAATATCGGATCTCGGTATCAGAATTCCGATACCGCAAGTATCGGCCGATACCCGATACTTGCGGTATCGGAATGCTCAACACTAATCCTGACTATGATTCCTGCTTATTCTCCCAACAACACTGCAGCTCCGTGTACCGACTTCTGGATATATCCTGACTATGATTCCTGCTTATCCTCCCAACAACACTGCAGCTCCGTGTACCAACCTCTGGATATATCCTTGCTATGATTCCTGCTTATTCTCCAAACAACACTGCAGCTCAGTGTACCGACTTCTGGATATATCCTGACTATGATTCCTGCATATTCTCCCAACAACACTGCTGCTCCGTATACCCACCTCTGGATATATCCTTGCTATGATTCCTGCTTATCCTCCCAACAACACTGCAGCTCCGTGTACCGACCTCTGGATATATCCTGACTAGGATTCCTGCTTATTCTCCCAACAACACTGCTGCTCCGTGTGCCGACCTCTGGATATATCCTGACTATGATTCCTGCTTATCCTCCCAACAAAACTGCAGCTCCGTGTACCAACTTCTGGATATATCCTGACTATGAATCCTGCTTATTCTCCCAACAACACTGCAGCTCCGTGTACCGACCTCTGGATATATCCTGACTATGAATCCTGCTTATTCTCCCAACAACACTGCTGCTCCGTGTACCGACCTCTGGATGTATCCTGACTATGATTCCTGCTTATTCTCCCAACAACACTGCAGCTCCGTGTACCGACTTCTGGATATATCCTGACTATGATTCCTGCTTATCCTCCCAACAACACTGCAGCTCCGTGTACCAACCTCTGGATATATCCTTGCTATGATTCCTGCTTATTCTCCAAACAACACTGCAGCTCAGTGTACCGACTTCTGGATATATCCTGACTATGATTCCTGCTTATTCTCCCAACAACACTGCTGCTCCGTATACCGACCTCTGGATATATCCTTGCTATGATTCCTGCTTATCCTCCCAACAACACTGCAGCTCCGTGTACCAACCTCAGGATATATCCTTGCTATGATTCCTGCTTATTCTCCAAACAACACTGCTACTCCATGTACCAAATTCTGGATATATCCTGACTATGATTCCTGCTTATTCTCCCAACAACACTTCTGCTCCGTGTACCGACCTCTGGATATATCCTGACTAGGATTCCTGCTTATTCTCCCAACATCACTGCTGCTCCGTGTGCCGACCTCTGGATATATCCTGACTATGATTCCTGCTTATCCTCCCAACAAAACTGCAGCTCCGTGTACCAACCTCTGGATATATCCTTGCTATGATTCCTGCTTATTCTCCAAACAACACTGCAGCTCAGTGTACCGACTTCTGGATATATCCTGACTATGATTCCTGCTTATTCTCCCAACAACACTGCTGCTCCGTATACCGACCTCTGGATATATCCTTGCTATGATTCCTGCTTATCCTCCCAACAACACTGCAGCTCCGTGTACCAACCTCAGGATATATCCTTGCTATGATTCCTGCTTATTCTCCAAACAACACTGCTACTCCATGTACCAAATTCTGGATATATCCTGACTATGATTCCTGCTTATTCTCCCAACAACACTGCTGCTCCGTGTACCGACCTCTGGATATATCCTGACTAGGATTCCTGCTTATTCTCCCAACAACACTGCTGCTCCGTGTGCCGACCTCTGGATATATCCTGACTATGATTCCTGCTTATCCTCCCAACAAAACTGCAGCTCCGTGTACCAACTTCTGGATATATCCTGACTATGATTCCTGCTTATCCTCCCAACAACACTGCAGCTCCGTGTACCAACCTCTGGATATATCCTTGCTAAGATTCCTGCTTATTCTCCAAACAACACTGCAGCTCAGTGTACCGACTTCTGGATATATCCTGACTATGATTCCTGCTTATTCTCCCAACAACACTGCTGCTCCGTATACCGACCTCTGGATATATCCTTGCTATGATTCCTGCTTATCCTCCCAACAACACTGCAGCTCCGTGTACCAACCTCTGGATATATCCTTGCTATGATTCCTGCTTATTCTCCCAACAACACTGCTACTCCATGTACCAACTTCTGCATATATCCTGACTATGATTCCTGCTTATTCTCCCAACACTGCTGCTCCATGTACCAAATTCTGGATATATCCTGACTATGATTCCTGCTTATTCTCCCAACAACACTGCTGCTCCGTGTACCGACCTCTGGATATATCCTGACTATGATTCCTGCTTATCCTCCCAAAAACACTGCTGCTCCTTGTGCCGACCTCTGGATATATCCTAGCTATGATTCCTGCTTATCCTCCCAAAAACACTGCTGCTCCGCGTACCGACCTCTGGATGTATCCTGACTATGATTCCTGCTTATTCTCCCAACAACACTGCTGCTCCGTGTACCGACCTCTGGATATATCCTGACAAGGATTCCTGCTTATTCTCCCAACAACACTGCTGCTCCGTGTACCGACCTCTGGATATATCCTGACTAGGATTCCTGCTTATTCTCCCAACAACACTGCTGCTCCGCGTACCGACCTCTGGATATATCCTAGCTATGATTCCTGCTTATCCTCCCAAAAACACTGCTGCTCCGCGTACCGACCTCTGGATGTATCCTGACTATGATTCCTGCTTATTCTCCCAACAACACTGCTGCTCCGTGTACCGACCTCTGGATGTATCCTGACTATGATTCCTGCTTATTCTCCCAACAACACTGCAGCTCCGTGTACCGACTTCTGGATATATCCTGACTATGATTCCTGCTTATCCTCCCAACAACACTGCAGCTCCGTGTACCAACTTCTGGATATATCCTGACTATGAATCCTGCTTATTCTCCCAACAACACTGCAGCTCCGTGTACCGACCTCTGGATATATCCTGACTATGAATCCTGCTTATTCTCCCAACAACACTGCTGCTCCGTGTACCGACCTCTGGATGTATCCTGACTATGATTCCTGCTTATTCTCCCAACAACACTGCAGCTCCGTGTACCGACTTCTGGATATATCCTGACTATGATTCCTGCTTATCCTCCCAACAACACTGCAGCTCCGTGTACCAACCTCTGGATATATCCTTGCTATGATTCCTGCTTATTCTCCAAACAACACTGCAGCTCAGTGTACCGACTTCTGGATATATCCTGACTATGATTCCTGCTTATTCTCCCAACAACACTGCTGCTCCGTATACCGACCTCTGGATATATCCTTGCTATGATTCCTGCTTATCCTCCCAACAACACTGCAGCTCCGTGTACCAACCTCAGGATATATCCTTGCTATGATTCCTGCTTATTCTCCAAACAACACTGCTACTCCATGTACCAACTTCTGCATTTATCCTGACTATGATTCCTGCTTATTCTCCCAACACTGCTGCTCCATGTACCAAATTCTGGATATATCCTGACTATGATTCCTGCTTATTCTCCCAACAACACTGCTGCTCCGTGTACCGACCTCTGGATATATCCTGACTAGGATTCCTGCTTATTCTCCCAACAACACTGCTGCTCCGTGTGCCGACCTCTGGATATATCCTGACTATGATTCCTGCTTATCCTCCCAACAAAACTGCAGCTCCGTGTACCAACTTCTGGATATATCCTGACTATGATTCCTGCTTATCCTCCCAACAACACTGCAGCTCCGTGTACCAACCTCTGGATATATCCTTGCTATGATTCCTGCTTATTCTCCAAACAACACTGCAGCTCAGTGTACCGACTTCTGGATATATCCTGACTATGATTCCTGCTTATTCTCCCAACAACACTGCTGCTCCGTATACCGACCTCTGGATATATCCTTGCTATGATTCCTGCTTATCCTCCCAACAACACTGCAGCTCCGTGTACCAACCTCTGGATATATCCTTGCTATGATTCCTGCTTATTCTCCCAACAACACTGCTACTCCATGTACCAACTTCTGCATATATCCTGACTATGATTCCTGCTTATTCTCCCAACACTGCTGCTCCATGTACCAAATTCTGGATATATCCTGACTATGATTCCTGCTTATTCTCCCAACAACACTGCTGCTCCGTGTACCGACCTCTGGATATATCCTGACTATGATTCCTGCTTATCCTCCCAAAAACACTGCTGCTCCGTGTGCCGACCTCTGGATATATCCTAGCTATGATTCCTGCTTATCCTCCCAAAAACACTGCTGCTCCGCGTACCGACCTCTGGATGTATCCTGACTATGATTCCTGCTTATTCTCCCAACAACACTGCTGCTCCGTGTACCGACCTCTGGATATATCCTGACAAGGATTCCTGCTTATTCTCCCAACAACACTGCTGCTCCGTGTACCGACCTCTGGATATATCCTGACTAGGATTCCTGCTTATTCTCCCAACAACACTGCTGCTCCGCGTACCGACCTCTGGATATATCCTAGCTATGATTCCTGCTTATCCTCCCAAAAACACTGCTGCTCCGCGTACCGACCTCTGGATGTATCCTGACTATGATTCCTGCTTATTCTCCCAACAACACTGCTGCTCCGTGTACCGACCTCTGGATATATCCTGACTAGGATTCCTGCTTATTCTCCCAACAACACTGCTGCTCCGCGTACGGACCTCTGGATATATCCTGACTATGAATCCTGCTTATCCTCCCAACAACACTGCTGCTCCATGTACTGACCTCTGGATGTATCCTGACTATGATTCCTGCTTATTCTCCCAACAACACTGCTGCTCCGCGTACCGACCTCTGGATATATCCTTGCTATGATTCCTGCTTATCCTCCCAACAACACTGCAGCTCCGTGTACCAACCTCTGGATATATCCTTGCTATGATTCCTGCTTATTCTCCCAACAACACTGCTACTCCATGTACCAACTTCTGCATATATCCTGACTATGATTCCTGCTTATTCTCCCAACACTGCTGCTCCATGTACCAAATTCTGGATATATCCTGACTATGATTCCTGCTTATTCTCCCAACAACACTGCTGCTCCGTGTACCGACCTCTGGATATATCCTGACTATGATTCCTGCTTATCCTCCCAAAAACACTGCTGCTCCGTGTGCCGACCTCTGGATATATCCTAGCTATGATTCCTGCTTATCCTCCCAAAAACACTGCTGCTCCGCGTACCGACTTCTGGATGTATCCTGACTATGATTCCTGCTTATTCTCCCAACAACACTGCTGCTCCGCGTACCGACCTCTGGATATATCCTAGCTATGATTCCTGCTTATCCTCCCAAAAACACTGCTGCTCCGCGTACCGACCTCTGGATGTATCCTGACTATGATTCCTGCTTATTCTCCCAACAACACTGCTGCTCCGTGTGCCGACCTCTGGATATATCCTAGCTATGATTCCTGCTTATCCTCCCAAAAACACTGCTGCTCCGCGTACCGACCTTTGGATGTATCCTGACTATGATTCCTGCTTATTCTCCCAACAACACTGCTGCTCCGTGTACCGACCTCTGGATATATCCTGACTAGGATTCCTGCTTATTCTCCCAACAACGCTGCTGCTCTGTGTACTGACCTCTGGATATATCCTGACTAGGATTCCTGCTTATTCTCCCAACAACACTGCTGCTCCGCGTACCGACCTCTGGATATGTCCTAGCTATGATTCCTGCTTATCCTCCCAAAAATACTGCTTCTCCGCGTACCGACCTCTGGATGTATCCTGACTATGATTCCTGCTTATTCTCCCAACAACACTGCTGCTCCATGTACCGACCTCTGGATATATCCTGACTAGGATTCCTGCTTATTCTCCCAACAACACTGCAGCTCCGTGTACCAACCTCTGGATATATCCTGACTATGATTCCTGCTTATTCTCCCAACAACACTGCTGCTCCGCGTACCGACCTCTGGATATATCCTTGCTATGATTCCTGCTTATCCTCCCAACAACACTGCAGCTCCGTGTACCAACCTCTGGATATATCCTTGCTATGATTCCTGCTTATTCTCCCAACAACACTGCTACTCCATGTACCAACTTCTGCATATATCCTGACTATGATTCCTGCTTATTCTCCCAACACTGCTGCTCCATGTACCAAATTCTGGATATATCCTGACTATGATTCCTGCTTATTCTCCCAACAACACTGCTGCTCCGTGTACCGACCTCTGGATATATCCTGACTATGATTCCTGCTTATCCTCCCAAAAACACTGCTGCTCCGTGTGCCGACCTCTGGATATATCCTAGCTATGATTCCTGCTTATCCTCCCAAAAACACTGCTGCTCCGCGTACCGACTTCTGGATGTATCCTGACTATGATTCCTGCTTATTCTCCCAACAACACTGCTGCTCCGTGTACCGACCTCTGGATATATCCTGACAAGGATTCCTGCTTATTCTCCCAACAACACTGCTGCTCCGTGTACCGACCTCTGGATATATCCTGACTAGGATTCCTGCTTATTCTCCCAACAACACTGCTGCTCCGCGTACCGACCTCTGGATATATCCTAGCTATGATTCCTGCTTATCCTCCCAAAAACACTGCTGCTCCGCGTACCGACCTCTGGATGTATCCTGACTATGATTCCTGCTTATTCTCCCAACAACACTGCTGCTCCGTGTACCGACCTCTGGATATATCCTGACTAGGATTCCTGCTTATTCTCCCAACAACACTGCTGCTCCGCGTACCGACCTCTGGATATATCCTGACTATGAATCCTGCTTATCCTCCCAACAACACTGCTGTTCCATGTACTGACCTCTGGATGTATCCTGACTATGATTCCTGCTTATTCTCCCAACAACACTGCTGCTCCGCGTACCGACCTCTGGATATATCCTAGCTATGATTCCTGCTTATCCTCCCCAAAACACTGCTGCTCCGCGTACCGACCTCTGGATGTATCCTGACTATGATTCCTGCTTATTCTCCCAACAACACTGCTGCTCCGTGTGCCGACCTCTGGATATATCCTAGCTATGATTCCTGCTTATCCTCCCAAAAACACTGCTGCTCCGCGTACCGACCTTTGGATGTATCCTGACTATGATTCCTGCTTATTCTCCCAACAACACTGCTGCTCCGTGTACCGACCTCTGGATATATCCTGACTAGGATTCCTGCTTATTCTCCCAACAACGCTGCTGCTCTGTGTACTGACCTCTGGATATATCCTGACTAGGATTCCTGCTTATTCTCCCAACAACACTGCTGCTCCGCGTACCGACCTCTGGATATGTCCTAGCTATGATTCCTGCTTATCCTCCCAAAAATACTGCTTCTCCGCGTACCGACCTCTGGATGTATCCTGACTATGATTCCTGCTTATTCTCCCAACAACACTGCTGCTCCATGTACCGACCTCTGGATATATCCTGACTAGGATTCCTGCTTATTCTCCCAACAACACTGCAGCTCCGTGTACCAACCTCTGGATATATCCTGACTATGATTCCTGCTTATTCTCCCAACAACACTGCAGCTCCGTTTACCGACCTCTGGATATATCCTAGCTATGATTCCTGCTTATCCTCCCAAAAACACTGCTGCTCCGCGTACCGACCTCTGGATGTATCCTGACTATGATTCCTGCTTATTCTCCCAACAACACTGCTGCTCCGTGTACCGACCTCTGGATATATCCTGACTAGGATTTCTGCTTATTCTCCCAACAACACTGCTGCTCCGTGTACCGACCTCTGGATATATCCTGACTAGGATTCCTGCTTATTCTCCCAACAACACTGCTACTCCGCGTACCGACCTCTGGATATATCCTAGCTATGATTCCTGCTTATCCTCCCAACAACACTGCTGCTCCATGTACTGACCTCTGGATGTATCCTGACTATGATTCCTGCTTATTCTCCCAACAACACTGCAGCTCCGTGCACCGACTTCTGGATATATCCTGACTATGATTCCTGCTTATCCTCCCAACAACACTGCAGCTCCGTATACCGACCTCTGGATATATCCTTGCTATGATTCCTGCTTATTCTCCAAACAACACTGCAGCTCAGTGTACCGACTTTTGGATATATCCTGACTATGATTCCTGCTTATTCTCCCAACAACACTGCTGCTCCGTATACCGACCTCTGGATATATCCTTGCTATGATTCCTGCTTATCCTCCCAACAACACTGCTGCTCCGTGTACCGACCTCTGGATATATCCTGACTAGGATTCCTGCTTATTCTCCCAACAACACTGCTGCTCCGTGCGCCGACCTCTGGATATATCCTGACTATGATTCCTGCTTATCCTCCCAACAAAACTGCAGCTCCGTGTACCAACTTCTGGATATATCCAGACTATGAATCCTGCTTATTCTCCCAACAACACTGCAGCTCCGTGTACCGACCTCTGGATATATCCTGACTATGAATCCTGCTTATTCTCCCAACAACACTGCAGCTCCGTGTACCAACTTCTGGATATATCCTGACTATGAATCCTGCTTATTCTCCCAACAACACTGCAGCTCCGTGTACCGACTTCTGGATATATCCTGACTATGATTCCTGCTTATCCTCCCAACAACACTGCAGCTCCGTGTACCAACCTCTGGATATATCCTAGCTATGATTCCTGCTTATTCTCCAAACAACACTGCAGCTCAGTGTACCAACTTCTGGATATATCCTGACTATGATTCCTGCTTATTCTCCCAACAACACTGCTGCTCCGTATACCGACCTCTGGATATATCCTTGCTATGATTCCTGCTTATCCTCTCAACAACACTGCAGCTCCGTGTACCAACCTCAGGATATATCCTTGCTATGATTCCTGCTTATTCTCCAAACAACACTGCTACTCCATGTACCAACTTCTGCATTTATCCTGACTATGATTCCTGCTTATTCTCCCAACACTGCTGCTCCATGTACCAAATTCTGGATATATCCTGACTATGATTCCTGCTTATTCTCCCAACAACACTGCTGCTCCGTGTGCCGACCTCTGGATATATCCTGACTATGATTCCTGCTTATCCTCCCAAAAACACTGCTGCTCCGTGTGCCGACCTCTGGATATATCCTAGCTATGATTCCTGCTTATCCTCCCAAAAACACTGCTGCTCCGCGTACCGACCTCTGGATGTATCCTGACTATGATTCCTGCTTATTCTCCCAACAACACTGCTGCTCCGTGTACCGACCTCTGGATATATCCTGACAAGGATTCCTGCTTATTCTCCCAACAACACTGCTGCTCCGTGTACCGACCTCTGGATATATCCTGACTAGGATTCCTGCTTATTCTCCCAACAACACTGCTGCTCCGTGTACCGACCTCTGGATATTTCCTAGTTATGATTCCTGCTTATTCTCCCAACAACACTGCTGCTCTATGTACCGACTTCTGGATATATCCTGACTATGATTCCTGTTTATTCTCCCAACAACACTGCTGCTCCGTGTACCGACCTCTGGATATATCCTGACTATGATTCCTGCTTATTCTCCCAACAACACTGCAGCTCCGTGTACTGACCTCTGGATATATCCTGACTATGATTCCTGCTTATTCTCCCAACAACACTGCTGCTCCATGTACAAACTTCTGGATATATCCTGACTATGAATCCTGCTTATTCTCCCAACAACACTGCAGCTCCGTGTACTGACTTCTGGATATATCCTGACTATGATTCCTGCTTATCCTCCCAACAATACTGCTGCTCCGTGTACCAACCTCTGGATATATCCTTGCTATGATTCCTGCTTATTCTCCAAACAACACTGCAGCTCCGTGTACTGACCTCTGGATACTGTATGTCCTAGCTATGATTCCTGCTTATTCTCCCAACAACATTTCTGCTCCGTGTACCGACCTCTGGATATATCCTGACTATGATTCCTGCCTATTCTCCCAACAACACTGCTGCTCCGTGTACCGACCTCTGGATATATCCTGACTATGATTCCTGCTTATTCTCCCAACAACAATGCTGCTCCGTGTACCGACCTCTGGATATATCCTGACTATGATTCCTGCTTATTCTCCCAACAACACTGCTGCTCCGTGTACCGACCTCTGGATATATCCTGACTATGAATCCTGCTTATTCTCCCAACAACACTGCTGCTCCGTGTACCGACTTCTGGATATATCCTGACTAGGATTCCTGCTTATTCTCCCAACAACACTGCTGCTCCGCGTACCGACCTCTGGATATATCCTGACTATGAATCCTGCTTATCCTCCCAACAACACTGCTGTTCCATGTACTGACCTCTGGATGTATCCTGACTATGATTCCTGCTTATTCTCCCAACAACACTGCTGCTCCGCGTACCGACCTCTGGATATATCCTAGCTATGATTCCTGCTTATCCTCCCAAAAACACTGCTGCTCCGCGTACCGACCTCTGGATGTATCCTGACTATGATTCCTGCTTATTCTCCCAACAACACTGCTGCTCCGTGTACCGACCTCTGGATATATCCTGACTAGGATTCCTGCTTATTCTCCCAACAACACTGCTGCTCCGTGTACCGACCTCTGGATATATCCTGACTATGATTCCTGCTTATTCTCCCAACAACACTGCAGCTCCGTGTACCGACCTCTGGATATATCCTAGCTATGATTCCTGCTTATCCTCCCAAAAACACTGCTGCTCCGCGTACCGACCTCTGGATGTATCCTGACTATGATTCCTGCTTATTCTCCCAACAACACTGCTGCTCCGTGTACCGACCTCTGGATATATCCTGACTAGGATTCCTGCTTATTCTCCCAACAACACTGCTGCTCCGCGTACCGACCTCTGGATGTATCCTGACTAGGATTCCTGCTTATTCTCCCAACAACACTGCTGCTCCGTGTACCGACCTCTGGATATATCCTGACTAGGATTCCTGCTTATTCTCCCAACAACACTGCTGCTCCGTGTACCGACCTCTGGATATATCCTGACTAGGATTCCTGCTTATTCTCCCAACAACACTGCTGCTCCGTGTACCGACCTCTGGATATATCCTGACTAGGATTCCTGCTTATTCTCCCAACAACACTGCTGCTCCGCGTACCGACCTCTGGATATATCCTGACTATGAATCCTGCTTATCCTCCCAACAACACTGCTGCTCCATGTACTGACCTCTGGATGTATCCTGACTATGATTCCTGCTTATTCTCCCAACAACACTGCTGCTCCGCGTACCGACCTCTGGATATATCCTAGCTATGATTCCTGCTTATCCTCCCAAAAACACTGCTGCTCCGCGTACCGACCTCTGGATGTATCCTGACTATGATTCCTGCTTATTCTCCCAACAACACTGCTGCTCCGTGTACCGACCTCTGGATGTATCCTGACTATGATTCCTGCTTATTCTGCCAACAACACTGCTGCTCCGTGTACCGACCTCTGGATATATCCTGACTAGGATTCCTGCTTATTCTCCCAACAACACTGCTGCTCCGTGTGCCGACCTCTGGATATATCCTGACTAGGATTCTTGCTTATTCTCCCAACAACACTGCTGCTCCGCGTACCGACCTCTGGATATATCCTAGCTATGATTCCTGCTTATCCTCCCAACAACACTGCTGCTCCATGTACTGACCTCTGGATGTATCCTGACTATGATTCCTGCTTATTCTCCCAACAACACTGCTGCTCCGCGTACCAACCTCTGGATATATCCTAGCTATGATTCCTGCTTATCCTCTCAACAACACTGCTGCTCTGTGTACCGACCTCTGGATATATCCTGACTATGATTCCTGCTTATCCTCCCAACAATGCTGCTCCGCGTACCGACCTCTGGATGTATCCTGACTAGTGTTGAGCGATACCGTCCGATACTTGAAAGTATCGGTATCGGATAGTATCGGCCGATACCCGAAAAATATCGGATATCGCCGATACCGATATCCGATACCAATACAAGTCAATGGGACATCAAGTATCGGAATGTATCCTCATGGATCCCAGGGTCTGAAGGAGAGGAAACTCTCCTTCAGGCCCTGGGATCCATATTAAAGTGTAAAATAAAGAATTAAAATAAAAAATATTGTTATATTCACCTCTCCGGCGGCCCCTGGACATCAGCGGGAGGATCCGGCGTCCGGCACGGCTTCTTTCTTCAAAATGCGCGCCTTTAGGACCTGTGGAATGACGTCCCGGCTTCTGATTGGTCGCGTGCCGCCCATGTGACCGCCACGCGACCAATCAGAAGCCGCGACGTCATTCCTCAGGTCCTAAAAGGCGCTCATTCTAGGACTTTAGCTGAGGAATGACGTCGCGGCTTCTGATTGGTCGTGTGGCGGTCACATGGGCGGCACGCGACCAATCAGAAGCCGGGACGTCATACCACAGGTCCTAAAGGCGCGCATTTTGAAGAAAGAAGCCGTGCCGGACGCCGGATCCTCCCGCTGATGTCCAGGGGCCGCCGGAGAGGTGAATATAACAATATTTTTTATTTTAATTCTTTATTTTACACTTCCGATACCGATACCCGATATCACAAAAATATCGGATCTCGGTATCGGAATTCCGATACCGCAAGTATCGGCCGATACCCGATACTTGCGGTATCGGAATGCTCAACACTAATCCTGTCTATGATTCCTGCTTACCAAGTAAACAATGAAGGACAGCATCCAATCCAGGTGAAATGTTCAAGAAAGGATTTCTTTATTTGCCAAAGTGCAACGTTTCAACCCACAAGGGTCTTTTCCAAGCATAACATATATTGGTAATGGTGGGTTTTTATAGGAAGTGGATTGCCATCCACCAATCCCCACAGAGCAACCACCTACATAGTAAATATCATTTAAAACAACACATCAATACACATAAACATAATACATATTATATACATATCAAATATCAGGGCAAAATCAAAAAAATCCCTTCACAAATGTAATTATAGTACATATAGTTCCCTAAAGGAACTGCTTGCGATCTTGTCCAGGTGTCCATAGCAACAAGGCACCAATAGCTAGGCATGTTACATCCAGCATACTATTACCCTGGTAATCACATTCAGTTTAGTATCCCATTATTCCACATGTATATTTCACAATACGTATCTCATATGCGCACACCAATCACCACCTGTACCCAGAATGCCTCATGTCTCAAACCTACCAATCACTCCATATGACTCATGTAATGTTTACAAAATAGACCGCCAAGCCAATGGATGAGCTAGTTCACATGGGCGCTGCTCACCAACACATATGCCGTCTCCAATGGGCTGGATCTATACATATACCTCATGGTCCGGTGTCCGATGCTCCATGCTTGTGTGCAGGCATGCGGGCTCCCAAAGCTCCACCCACCGCGACATCATCACCAATGATGCGACCCAGTGAGAGAAACAATGCACGCCCACAGCCGCACCACCGCGCATGCGCACCGGCCTCTTACCAAGCTACCAATGCAGAGTCATAGACTCACTCTACGGGGGAACACCCCCCAGATAAACAACAGAGGAAACACAGCGTGGAACACCATACTGTCACCACGCAAGCGCATAGGTGTCCAGCACCGCACCACATAATTGACGCTATGAAGTGACACCTCCTCTAAAGGGGGAACGCCCCCTAATCAACCAGGCAGAGGATTCAGTATGTGAATAAAGCCGAAACATAACACAATAATGCCCTCCGTATGCAGAGATATCCTCTTAAAGGTAACATATCCATCTGCCATAGTTATCATATTATATACAAAGTCGGCATACCCATCCATATTGATTTGGCAGTGATAGCCCAGTAATAAAGCAATCTGCAATCAAAAAAACTATCGATCATTGGTTCACAAGGCCATATTAATGTAAATCTTCATGTCATTGGGCACTTAACCCTTAAAGAGCTGGTGGACTCATATGAATGTTCAATCGCATATTAACATAAGGTTTCATAATGAAAAAAAGAGGGGAAAAAAAGCAAAGAAGTAATGTACATACTATATAGTGTACAGACAAGAACACTACACCCGCAAAACCACCGGACTTTACATCTTCTTATATCATGACCATCTATGTATATAAACCTAAGAAAACAAAAAAGAAGAAAAAAAGAAGACAAAAATTCTGTTTAAAACCAATTTAAAAACATTCTTATACCTAGGAAAAACCACAGAATAATCTCAACTTAATCATGATATACAAATTTGTAGATTATACTCAATATTGAGACCCCCAGGTTGCAAAGAACCTAGCCTGGAGTTCCATCTCAGTTCCTTTTGCTTCAACAATTTAATCCGATCTCCACCTCTCCGGAGTGGTGGTACCCCATCAATCACCCTAAACCTCAGCTGACTAACGGTATGTTTATTCTCGCAAAAATGTTTAGGAACAGGTAACTCTAGCATTTTGTTTCTAATCGTACTCTTATATTTCCCAATGCATGCCTTAACCTCCATTGTTGTCTCACCGACATATGTTAGCCCACAAGGGCACACTATAATATAAATGACAAAATTAGACGTACATGTGTATCTGTCTCTAATAGCTATTCTCTTCCCTGTATGGGGATATTCCCCTGTCTCGGAGGGTCCAGAGTTCTCTGTATAGAGACCTTACCAGGGCCTATATCAGAGTGAACCAACCTGTCCTTAAGATTCCGTCCACGTTTGTACGAAAAAAATGGGAGTTTGTGAGAATTTGGCTACATTGGGAAGACCTTTGCTTAGTATATGCCAGTGGTTCCTCAAAATCCCACTGATTTGACTACTGTCAGTACTAAATGTAGAAACAAAGGGTATACGCCTATCAGCATTTTTAGTTCTCTTATTCCTAAACTCATGCTGTGTTAACTCTTTAACTCTGTTCTTATAAACCATCACATCCTTGTTAGGGTAACCCCTATCCGTAAATTTCCTACACATATCGTCCAACCTGGGATCAAGTAAGGATTCGTCTGACACTATTCTTCGTACCCTAACCATCTGACTCCAAGGTAGGGACTCTACCATTTTTCTCGGGTGATGGCTGTCAAAACACAATAGACTATTCCTGTCTGTTTCCTTGACAAACAGATCCGTCCTCAATACAGATTCCTCTTTATATACCATTGTGTCCAGAAATTGAACCCGCCCTGATGAATATGTCAGAGTAAAGTCCAACTCAGGGAAGATTCCATTTAGCTCTCCCTGGAATTCAAGCAGCTCGCTCTCCTCACCATCCCACACAACAAAAATGTCATCGATGTAGCGCCACCAGGCCCGGACATGGCACCAAAATTTGGAACTGTACACATGCCGGTCCTCAAGTACCACCATATAGATGTTTGCATAAGTGGGGGCCACATTGGACCCCATGGCGGTACCTCTACACTGCAGGTAGTAATCATCCCCAAAGAGGAAATAATTCCTCCTGAGGATGAACTCTAGCAGCGAGAGGACCAGCTGTGCACAGCCCCGTCCCAAGTCCGAGCCCGATAGCGCCACACCAACGGCCTCCAGGCACCTGGCATGCTCAATAGATGTATAGAGCGAGACGACATCAAAAGATGCCAGTATGGTGTTGGAAGTCACAGTCAAATGTTCAATCTTACTCAGGAAATTATTCGTGTCCTTAACATAGGACTTAGCAGACATTGCAAATTCACGTAGAACCCTGTCCAAAAAAAATAGCCACTTTGTTAAATATGGAGCCTCTACCGGACACAATCGGGCGCCCTGGTGGATTAAAGTAATCCTTATGGATTTTAGGCAATACATGTATTAAAGGGCACTCACCCATAGAAGCGCAAGCACAGCGCGAAACGGCCGTCGTCTTGGTTCTCCCCTGCTCACACGAGCTGCGGCTCTGCTAGCTCCAGGCATGGAGTTTATGTGAAGATTTCATCAATAAAGTTTTGAATCCTGTGAAGATTGGTGAGTGCCCTCGTTTTTTCTCGTATTTGGACTATATCTGATGACTGGTTTAGAGGAGCACCCTAGTCAGGATTTCGTCAGCTGCGTTGTCCACTGCCAGATCATCACGCATCCTGTAGTGGTGGAGATTTACCGTTGAAGGCTGTGCCACCCGCTATTTTGTTATATATTTTGGAAATGTATTAAAGGTCTCACCGGGCACTCAACTATAAGAAATTGAGAAAGTTTCAAGTCAATGAGGCCCTCAAGAAGGGCATTATTGACCAGAGACTGCAAACCCTTCTTAAAACGGGCCGTGGGGTCACTAGACAATTTACAGTATACCTCCTCATCAGTTAGTTGGCGTATAATTTCTGCTTTGTACTTATCACTGTCCATCACTACCACCGCCCCACCTTTATCGGCGGCCTTAATAGTAATGGCAGTGTTCTTTGAAAGGCCGTCCACTGCTTTTTTCTCATCAGGTGTTAAATTATATCAGTCACGATTATTAAACTTCTTTTTAAGGTTTCCAAAGTCCCTTTCAACCAACTGTACATAAGCCTCTTCGAAATGGTTTTTAATGGGAGGTTGAAAACCACTCTTGTTAAACAGGCCCACACCCTGCAGGGAGAAACCTGTCACAGAGTTATCAACCTCAATACCATCATATTTCTTATCAGAAAAAAATGAAGTAAGACGACACCTTCTAAAGAAACAGAATGTTAGGAGTCGAGTTTCCTCTGCTGCACAGGGGGAATCTGGATCCGTGTCTGCTGCGGTCTCCCATTCTGCATCGGCCGCAGTGAAGCCTGCTCAGCGGAGACGTCGCTCCCAGCATCTCACTGAGACTGATTCTGTGCAAAGGGTTACTACTGCCTCTCCTGGCTCTGCTATTGCACCCTGCACTGATCTGTGGCGAGCAGGCTTTTCTGGGACTAAGTCCTACTTTGCACACACTGAGCATGCCCAGGGCAAGATCTCTCAGTGGAGATCTAGGGTCACATGCTCAGGTACTGCAGCGACTTTCACTGGTCCTTCTTTGAAGGGTCCTATAAGTGCTGCAGCTATTTAAGGCTTGCATGGCCGCACGGCCATGCGCTAGTATCCTCTTATGTTATGTGCTTTGCGCCAGTGTGGTCATATGTTTGAATGTGTTCAGGGACCCGGCTGAAATAAGCCCCTAGAATGTTGGCACCTCCGGCGAGGAGATTGTGTTTAAGTGTGTTCAGGGACCCGGCTGAAATAAGCCCCTAGAATGCTGGTACCTCCGGCGATGAGATTGTGTTTAAGTGTGTTCAGGGACCCGGCTGAAATAAGTCCCTAGAATGCTGGCACCTCCAGCGGGGAGATTGTGTTTAAGAGTGTTCAGGGACCCGGCTGAAATAAGCCCCTAGAATGCTGGCACATCCAGCGAGGAGTTTTGTGTGCATGCATGACCACTCACTGCTCACATCTGGCTAGTTGGCCTGTGCCTCTGTGAAAGTCTAACAGGGCACAGAGCTTTGCCGTCTCGGCTGCTCTGTGAAGCTAACAGAGCTGGTTTATACCGCCATATAATGCCGCCATTTATTTAGCAGCAGGTTCTTTCCTGCACGGTGGATCCCGGGTTGCGAACGCATCAATCCCACTTAATAAATATATTCGGTGCGTTCCGCCAACCCTAACATAGAATAAGTAAATTTCCAATTCAAACCAATCAGGTAAATTGGTTGGACAAAACGACAGTCCTTTTTCCAACAGCCTTAATTCAAGTTCAGTCAGTATAGTAGATGAGATATTTACCACCAATGTCTTTTTAGTTAGTTGCTGGTCCCCCGCTTCTCCTCTATATTCCTCATCTTCATTGCAGTGTTGCGTGTCAACCTCTGGTTCTGTGGTGGTCTTTTTCCTTTTGTGCTTCCTGCCTCCTCTCCGGCTCCTTCTCTCTGGATAGCACTTTCGACAGGGCCCCACCCTAAAAAATGCGTCGATGTTGAGGTGCCCATACTCGAATCGCCCGCTGAATCTGATTCAGCTGTGGTAAAACCAAATTGTTGATTCCTCTCCATTGTCCGCTTCTACCTTCGACTCTGAAAAAATTTTTTGTTCCTTTTATTTTTAAAAGAAGATGGTTGCTGTCCTATTTGCCAGGAAAAGACTCGGCCGCTTTTGTAGTCCTCGGTGTCACGGAACCATTTGGTCCTCTTTGTACCCTCAATATCCTTTCGGAATTTCAATAGGGTCTCTTCCAACACAGTTTTACAGGAACTCATGTCTTGTGCTGTCAGCTGCGCAGCTAACTGCTGCTCTAAGTCACCAATATTTTTCTTAATAGTCTCTGCTTCCAACTATAGATATTCGATATTAAGAAGCATCAAGTCAAAAGAGAACTTATTGGTTATAGATTCGAATTTAGTGCAGAATTGCGTATTATCCGCCATCAGTGTAGGGCGCAAATGAGGTCGCAACCCCCGAGGTATCCTCCGTGCTTTATAATACTCGATCAGTGTTGTTGCATGCAATTCAAACGAGATTAATCTCCTCTTTTCATTCTCATACTTCCTCCTTAACATGTCAGTTGAAGGAGTACTCAGAAAGGCAGCACTGGTCTGTGCGCCTGAGATTATCCTTATGGCATCATCTTCCGTTTAAGAAAAAATAGCGGCAACATCCAGTTCACCCATTTCTGGATTTAAAACAGTTTCAGTCATCATATATTTAGTGCACGCCAACCAAAGTCCAAACTTAGTCCAACAAAATAGCAAATGGCCGACAGCACATTAGACATGTGGATGCACGTCCTAGTTCCACTGGATCCCCATGGAAAGAGTACATACCAAGTAAACAATGAAGGACAGCATCCAATCCAGGTGAAATGTTCAAAAATGGATTTCTTTATTTGCCAAAGTGCAACGTTTCAACCCACAAGGGTCTTTTTCAAGCATAAAATACATTGGTAATGGTGGGCTTTTATAGGAAGTGGATTGCCATCCACCAATCCCCATAGAGTAACCACCTACATAGTAAATATCATTTAAAACAACACATCAATACACATAAACATAATACATATTATATACATATCAAATATCAAGGCAAAATCAAAAAAATCCCTTCAAAAATGTAATTATAGTACATATAGTTCCCTAAAGGAACTGCTTGCGATCTTGTCCAGGTGTCCATAGCAACAAGGCACCAATAGCTAGGTATGTTACATCCAGCATACTATTACCCTGCTAATCACATTCAGTTTAGTATCCCATTACCCCACATGTGTATATTCCACCAATACGTATCTCATATGCGCACACCAATCACCACCTGTACCCAGAATGCCTCATGTCTCAAACTTACCAATCACTCCATATGACTCATGTAATGTTTACAAAATAGACCGCCAAGCCAATGGATGAGCTAGTTCACATGGGCGCTGATCACCAACACATATGCCGTCTCCAATGGGCTGGATCGATACATATACCTCATGGTCCGGCGTCCGATGCTCCATGCTTGTGTGCAGGCATGCGGGCTCCCAAAGCTCCACCCACCGTGACGTCATCACCAATGATGCGACCCAGTGAGAGAAACAATGCACGCCCACAGCCGCACCACCGCGCATGCGCACCGGCCTCTTACCACGCTACCAATGCAGAGTCATAGACTCACTCTACGGGGGGAACACCCCCCAGATAAACAACAGAGGAAACACAGCATGGAACACTTTCTTTCTCTCTTTCTCTCTTTTTTTTTTCTTCTTTTTTGTTTTCTTAGGTTTATATACATAGATGGTCATGATATAAGAAGATGTAAAGTCCGGTGGTTTTGTGGGTGTAGTGTTCTTGTCTGTACACTATATAGTATGTACATTACTTCTTTGCTTTTTTTCCCCTCTTTTTTCTCATTATGAAACCTTATGTTAATATGCGATTGAACATTCATATGAGTCCACCAGCTCTTTTAGGGTTAAGTGCCCAATGACATGAAGATTCACATTAATATGGCCTTGTGAACCAATGATTGATAGTCCCAACAACACTGCAGCTCCATGTACCGACCTCTGGATATATCCTGACTATGATTCCTGCTTATCCTCCCAACAATACTGCTGCTCCGTGTACCGACCTCTGGATATATGCTGACTATGATTCCTGCTTATCCTCCCAACAATACTGCTGCTCCGTGTACCGACCTCTGGATATATCCTGACTATGATTCCTGCTTATTCTCCCAACAATACTGCTGCTCCGTGTACCGACCTCTGGATATATGCTGACTATGATTCCTGCTTATCCTCCCAACAATACTGCTGCTCCGTGTACCGACCTCTGGAAATATGCTGACTATGATTCCTGCTTATCCTCCCAACAATACTGCTGCTCCGTGTACCGACCTCTGGATATATCCTGACTATGACTCCTGCTTATTCTCCCAACAACACTGCTGCTCCGTGTACCGACCTCTGGATATATCCTGACTATGATTCCTGCTTATTCTCCCAACAACACTGCAGCTCCGTGTACCGACCTTTGGATATATCCTGACTATGATTCCTGCTTATATACAAAAAAGGTTGTACTCTATTATGCTAAAGCATGTCAATGTGAAATATATGAAATATGAATAGCAAGACGCCTTTTGAATTTTAGGAAGAAAATAAGACACTTAGCATAAACTATGGCATATTATTTCTGCCCATCAAGCATCGTCAAAGTGGTCTCAAAGACTGATGGGTCCCTACTAGGGTTGAGCGACCTTGACTTTTTTAGAGTCGAGTCGTGTTTCGCGAAACCCGACTATCTTAGAAGTCGAGTCGAGTGGAATCGGCCGATTATGGCGAAAAGTCGGGTATCGCCCGAAACACGAAACCCAATGCAAGTCAATGGGGGAGCATAGTCGGCAGTGAGTGGAGGCCAGAAAAACACCTACACTGCCCATTTTAATGGCAAAAACATCCATTCTTGTTACAGAAGCTTGTCAATCGTAATTTAGCTTATAATAATTGGAAGGCATTTGAAATTGGGGGTCATTTGGCTAAAGTTGTGGGGGGTAGGGCTGGTTCAAGTAATTAGTGGGCCCAGTAAATCTGGACCACGTCACGGCAGTGGAGCAGGGAGAGGTAAGTATTTCAACTTTGCAAGTGCTGTGATCCTGAGCAAGCAGGGGGGGCCCACTCGTTGGCATTGGCACTGGCACAGGGCCCCTCAAAGTACAGCGGTGTGTTTGCACGGCGGGGGCGCCTCCCACCGGCAGCAACACTTTTGCGTACTATGAGAGGCCCTGTGCCAGTGACGTCGCCAACTAGTATTCCTCCCCCCACCTGATGAAGGAACCTGCACTTTCATCTGCACCTTCCTCTTTGTCCCCGTGTAAGGTGGTATGGTATGCGGGAAGAGGAACCTGACTTTCAGCAGGGTCACAATCTTGCTGTGTAGCGTGCACGGGGAATTTTGCGTTATGGGTCAATGTACCAGCAGACTCATCTATCACTGGCTGGGCAATGGGCAGGATGAGGAGGAAACACAGATATAGGCCCAAAGAATAAAGTTGGCTAAATGCAGTTCAAAATTGGTAACACAGGACTAACCAGGGGGCATTGCAGTGGAGGACAACTGGAATGAGAGGCTGACACAGAGAGTAGGCCCAAATCAGTAAGTAGTCGAAATGCAGTTCAAAATTGGCAACCGTAGTAAACAGGCGGCACAGCTTTGTTCAGTGGAGGAGAACAGCAAGGAGTGGCAGACACCGATAGTAGGCCCCAACCCAACTAGTAGGCCAAATGCAGTCTAACATTAACAACTACTTAACGAGAGCCTGAAAATGGAATTTCAGGACAGGAAACCAGGAGAACAGCAAGGAGTGGCAGACACCGATAGCAGGCCCCAAACCAACTAGTACGCCAAATGCAGTTGTTCCATTTAACCACAATTTAATGAGAGCCTGAAGATAGAAGTTCAGGAAAGGCAACCTGGAGAACACCTTGGATTGGAACACACCATCTCTCTACACCCCATACCCAATTTGTAGGCCTAATGCAGTTTAGTTTCCAACAACTACTAAACGAGAGCATGAAGATCGAAGCATTGGCGAGGAAACCTGGGGAACACCTTGGAGTGGAACACACCATCTCTCTACACCCCATACCCAATTTGTAGGCCTAATGCAGCGTAGTTTCCAACAACTACTAAATGAGAGCCGGAAGATCGAAGCTCAGGAAAGGCAACCTGGAGAACACCTTGGAGTGGAACACACCATCTCTCTACACCCCATACCCAATTTGTAGGCCTAATGCAGTGTAGTTTTCTACAACTACTAAACGAGAGTCGGAAGATAGAAGTTCAGGAAAGGCAACCTGGAGAACACCTTGGAGTGTAACACACCATCTCTCTACACCCCATACCCAATTTGTAGGCCTAATGCAGCGTAGTTTCCAACAACTACTAAACGAGAACATGAAGATCGAAGCATTGGCGAGGAAACCTGGGGAACAACTTGGAGTGGAACACACCATCTCTCTACACCCCATACCCAATTTGTAGGCCTAATGCAGTGTAGTTTCCAACAACTACTAAACGAGAGCATGAAGATCGAAGCATTGGCGAGGAAACCTGGGGAACACCTTGGAGTGGAACACACCATCTCTACACCCCATACCCAATTTGTAGGCCTAATGCAGCGTAGTTTCCAACAACTACTAAACGAGAGCCAGAAGATTGAAGCTCAGGAAAGGCAACCTGGAGAACACCTTGGAGTGGAACACACCATCTCTCTACACTCTATACCCAATTTGTAGGCCTAATGCAGTGTAGTTTCCAAGAACTACTAAACGAGAGCCGGAAGATCGAAGCTCAGGAAAGGCAACCTGGAGAACACCTTGGAGTGGAACACACCATCTCTCTACACCCCATACCCAATTTGTAGGTCTAATGCAGCGTAGTTTCCAACAACTACTAAACGAGAGCATGAAGATCGAAGCAATGGAGAGGAAACCTGGGGAACACCTTGGATTGGAACACACCATCTCTCTACACCCCATACCCAATTTCTAGGCCTAATGCAGTTTAGTTTCCAACAACTACTAAACGAGAGCATGAAGATCGAAGCATTGGCGAGGAAACCTGGGGAACACCTTGGAGTGGAACACACCATCTCTCTACACCCCATACCCAATTTGTAGGCCTAATGCAGCGTAGTTTCCAACAACTACTAAATGAGAGCCGGAAGATCGAAGCTCAGGAAAGGCAACCTGGAGAACACCTTGGAGTGGAACACACCATCTCTCTACACCCCATACCCAATTTGTAGGCCTAATGCAGTGTAGTTTTCTACAACTACTAAACGAGAGTCGGAAGATAGAAGTTCAGGAAAGGCAACCTGGAGAACACCTTGGAGTGTAACACACCATCTCTCTACACCCCATACCCAATTTGTAGGCCTAATGCAGCGTAGTTTCCAACAACTACTAAACGAGAACATGAAGATCGAAGCATTGGCGAGGAAACCTGGGGAACACCTTGGATGGAACACACCATCTCTCTACACCCCATACCCAATTTGTAGGCCTAATGCAGTGTAGTTTCCAACAACTACTAAACGAGAGCATGAAGATCGAAGCATTGGCGAGGAAACCTGGGGAACACCTTGGAGTGGAACACACCATCTCTACACCCCATACCCAATTTGTAGGCCTAATGCAGCGTAGTTTCCAACAACTACTAAACGAGAGCCAGAAGATTGAAGCTCAGGAAAGGCAACCTGGAGAACACCTTGGAGTGGAACACACCATCTCTCTACACCCCATACCCAATTTGTAGGCCTAATGCAGTGTAGTTTCCAACAACTACTAAACGAGAACATGAAGATCGAAGCATTGGCGAGGAAACCTGGGGAACACCTTGGAGTGGAACACACCATCTCTCTACACCCCATACCCAATTTGTAGGCCTAATGCAGTGTAGTTTCCAACAACTACTAAACGAGAGCATGAAGATCGAAGCATTGGAGAGGAAACCTGGGGAACACCTTGGAGTGGAACACACCATCTCTACACCCCATACCCAATTTGTAGGCCTAATGCAACGTAGTTTCCAACAACTACTAAACGAGAGCCAGAAGATTGAAGCTCAGGAAAGGCAACCTGGAGAACACCTTGGAGTGGAACACACCATCTCTCTACACTCTATACCCAATTTGTAGGCCTAATGCAGTGTAGTTTCCAAGAACTACTAAACGAGAGCCGGAAGATCGAAGCTCAGGAAAGGCAACCTGGAGAACACCTTGGAGTGGAACACACCATCTCTCTACACCCCATACCCAATTTGTAGGTCTAATGCAGCGTAGTTTCCAACAACTACTAAACGAGAGCATGAAGATCGAAGCAATGGAGAGGAAACCTGGGGAACACCTTGGATTGGAACACACCATCTCTCTACACCCCATACCCAATTTCTAGGCCTAATGCAGTTTAGTTTCCAACAACTACTAAACGAGAGCATGAAGATCGAAGCATTGGCGAGGAAACCTGGGGAACACCTTGGAGTGGAACACACCATCTCTCTACACCCCATACCCAATTTGTAGGCCTAATGCAGCGTAGTTTCCAACAACTACTAAACGAGAGCCGGAAGATCGAAGCTCAGGAAAGGCAACCTGGAGAACACCTTGGAGTGGAACACACCATCTCTCTACACCCCATACCCAATTTGTAGGCCTAATGCAGTGTAGTTTTCTACAACTACTAAACGAGAGTCGGAAGACCGAAGCAATGTGGACGAAACCTGGGGAAGACCTTGGAGTGGAACACACCATCTCTCTGCACCCCATACCCAATTTGTAGGCCTAATGCAGCGTAGTTTCCAACAACTACTAAAAGAGAGCCGGAAGATCGAAGCTCAGGAAAGGCAACATGGAGAACACCTTGGAGTGGAACACACCATCTCTCTACACCCAATACCCAATTTGTAGGCCTAATGCAGTGTAGTTTCCAAGAACTACTAAACGAGAGCCGGAAGATCGAAGCTCAGGAAATGCAACCTGGAGAACACCTTGGAGTGGAACACACCATCTCTCTACACCCCATACCCAATTTGTAGGCCTAATGCAGTGTAGTTTCCAAGAACTACTAAACGAGAGCCGAAAGATCGAAGCTCAGGAAATGCAACCTGGAGAACACCTTGGAGTGGAACACACCATTTCTCTACACCCCATACCCAATTTGTAGGTCTAATGCAGCGTAGTTTCCAACAACTACTAAACGAGAGCATGAAGATCGAAGCAATGGAGAGGAAACCTGGGGAACACCTTGGAGTGGAACACACCATCTCTCTACACCCCATACCCAATTTGTAGGCCTAATGCAGTGTAGTTTCCAACAACTACTAAACGAGAGCCGGAAGATCGAAGCTCAGGAAAGGCAACCTGGAGAACACCTTGGAGTGGAACACACCATCTCTCTACACCCCATACCCAATTTGTAGGCCTAATGCAGTGTAGTTTCCAACAACTACTAAACGAGAGCATGAAGATCGAAGCAATGGAGAGGAAACCTGGGGAACACCTTGGAGTGGAACACACCATCTCTCTACACCCCATACCCAATTTGTAGGCCTAACGCAGTGTAGTTTCCAACAACTACTAAACGAGAGCATTATGATCGAAGCAATGGCGAGGAAACCTGGGGCACACCTTGGGGAGGCAGACACCGTTAGTAGGCCCTACCAAAGTTGTACCCCCAATGCAGTTTTAAAATTCCTAGAGGCTGAAAACAAGACTATTGACGCTCAGCTTTTTTCAAAGGAACACAGCTGAATTGAGTGGCGCAGACAGACACAGGTAGTAGGACTTAACCCAAAAATGTGGCTCACTGCAGCTTAAAAAAGTTACAGGGGTACACAAGCAGCAGTGCTCTGGGCAGTGGAGGACAATTTCAATAGTGGACCGCAGACAGACTTTGTACGCCTACTATTAAAAAAAGGATGCTCTATGCAATTAAAAATAGGTTCCAGGGGTCCACGGGCAGCAGTGGTGTGGTCAGTGGACGAGTATTGGAAGGAGGGACCGCAGACAGGCGTAGTAGGCCTAACATAACAAAATTAGGCTGTAGACACTGTAAAATTGGTTCCAGGGGTACACGGGCAGCAGTGGTGTGGTCAGCGGAGGAAATTTGGAATTAGGGACTGCAGACAGACTTTGTAGGCTGTCCCCTGTGGACCATGCATCCAACACATTAACCCAGTGCGCCGTAATGGACATGTAACTTTTTGTGGACATGCCTACTGGTCCATGCGTCTCTTGTCAGGTGCACCTTTCTACTGTTTGAGTGCCTGAGTGCTATGACAATGCAGACTTTTTCATGCCGGTGGAGGGCTGGGATGGCTTTTCTCGCAAAAGAAACGTCGACTGGGTAGCTTGAACCGTTGCACAGCGTAGTTCATCTGGGCTTTCTAAATATAAAACAAAGAAAAAAAGGAGGCTACATGCACTTTCAGCTGGGTTCCAGGGGTACACGGCCAGCATTGGTCTGGTCAGTGGAGAACTATTGGAAGGAAGGACCGCAGACACGCTTCGAAAGCCTAACATAATAACAGATGGCTGTAGGCAATTTTAAATTGGTTCCAGGGGTACACGGGCAGCAGTGGTGTGGTCAGTGGAGGCCTAGTGGAAGGAGTGACCGCAGACAGGCATCGAAGGCCTAACATAATAACACATTGCTGTTGGCAATTTTAAATTGGTTCCAGGGGAACACGGGCAGCAGTGGCCTGGTCAGTGTAGTAGTAGTAGAAAGAACGGACCGCAGACAGGCATCGAAGGCCTAAAATAAAAAAATTGGGCTGGCTGTAGGCAATTTTAAATTGGTTCCAGGGGTACACGGGCAGCAGTGGTGTGGTCAGTGGAGGCCTAGTGGAAGGAGTGACCGCAGACAGGCATCGAAGGCCTAACATAATAACACATTGCTGTTGGCAATTTTAAATTGGTTCCAGGGGAACACGGGCAGCAGTGGCCTGGTCAGTGTAGTAGTAGCAGAAAGAACGGACCGCAGACAGGCATCGAAGGCCTAAAATAAAAAAATTGGGCTGGCTGTAGCCAATTTTAAATTGGTTCCGTGGGTACACGGGCAGCAGTGGTGTGGTCAGTGGAGGCCTAGTGGAAGGAGTGACCGCAGACAGGCATCGAAGGCCTAACATAATAACACATTGCTGTTGGCAATTTTAAATTGGTTCCAGGGGAACACGGGCAGCAGTGGCCTGGTCAATGTAGTAGTAGTAGAAAGAACGGACAGCAGACAGGCATCGAATGCCTAAAATAAAAAAATTGGGCTGGCTGTAGGCAATTTTAAATTGGTTCCAGGGGTACACGGGCAGCAGTGGTGTGGTCAGTGGAGGCCTAGTGGAAGGAGTGACCGCAGACAGGCATCGAAGGCCTAACATAATAACACATTGCTGTTGGCAATTTTAAATTGGTTCCAGGGGAACACGGGCAGCAGTGGTGTGGTCAGTGGAGGCCTAGTGGAAGGAGGGACCGCAGACAGGCTTCGAACGCCTAACATAAAAAAATAGGGCTGTTGGCAATTTAAAATTGGTTCCAGGGGTACACGGGCAGCAGTGGTCTGGTCAGTGTAGTAGTAGTAGAAAGAAGGGACTGCAGACAGGCTTCGAAGGCCTAACATAACAAAATTGGGCTGTTGGCAATTTAAAATTGGTTCCAGGGGTACACGGGCAGCAGTACAATGGTCAGTGGAGGCCTAGTGGAAGGAGGGACCGCAGACAGGCTTCGAAGGCCTAACATAACAAAAATGTCAATACAATGGTATTGTCAGTGCCAGGCATTGAAGGATGTCAGCGCATAGACTAAACATTGGTGGAGCTGTGAGAGATAATTTTGCAAGTGGTAGAGCACTGTTTGAGCTGGGGGGGGGAACTGTCTTGTGGCCGGCGGTACAGGTCCAGGGCCCCACATATTACAACGGTGTGTCTGACGTTGGGTGCGCACCACCACCGCCAGAGACACTTTATTGTACTATGAGGGACCCAGTGGCAGTGCCGTCGACCAAAAGCGGGCACACCCACCTCTTCAGAAAAAAAACAGCACTCTCACGGGTGCTGGCGCCAAGTGGAGATACCACGGCCCCGTGTGGGGAGTTTGGCCATTTAGGGAGGTGTAAACATGTCGTATGCTGGACAATCAGGTGCAGCAAATTAAGATATTGATAAAGTCATTCATAATAGTCCACAGGCAAGACCTTTTCATAGGGAAGCTAGGTGTCAGCCGGGCAAGGTGGGGCAAAAGATTTCGAAATCCAGTTGTGGTTCATTTTAATGAAGGTTAGATCATCTACATTTTGGGTAGCCAGACGATTCCTTTTTTCTGTTAGTATTGAACCTGCAGCACTGAATACTCTTTCTGATAGGACAACAGCTGCCGGGCAAGCAAGCTCCTGCAATGCATATTCTGCCAATTTTGGCCAGGTGTCTAATTTGGATGCCCAGTAATCAAATGGGAATGACGGTTGAGGGAGAACGTCGATAAGGGATGAAAAATAGTTTGTAACCATACTGGACAAATATTGTCTCCTGTCACTTTGAATTGATGCTGCAGTACCTGTCCTGTCTGCGGTCATAGCAAAATCACTCCACAACCTGGTCAGAAAGCCCCTCTGGCCAACGCCACTTCTGATTTCTGCCCCTCTAACACTTCTGGTCTGCTGGCCCCTGCAGCTCGTGTGAGAACGATCACGGGCGCTGTGTGCAGGGAATGCCAGAAGCAAACAGTCAACAAGAGTTGATTGTTTGGTTGCTAATATTATTTCCAAGTTCTCATGTGGCATTATATTTTGCAATTTGCCTTTATAGCGAGGATCAAGGAGGCAGGCCAACCAGTAATCGTCATCGTTCATCATTTTAGTAATGCGTGTGTCCCTTTTGAGGATACATAAGGCATAATCCGCCATGTGGGCCAAAGTTCCAGTTCTCAAATCTGCGGTTGTGCTTGGTTGAGGGGCAGTTTCAGGCAAATCCACGTCACTTGTGTCCCTCCAAAAACCAGAACCCGGCCTTGCCGCGCCAACAATTTCCAGTGGCCCCAGAAAAGCTTCCTCATTAAAAATATAATCATCCCCATCATCCTCCTCGTCCTCCTCCTCCTCTTCGCCCGCTACCTCGTCCTGTACACTGCCCTGGCCAGACAATTGCTGACTGTCATCAAGGCTTTCCTCTTCCTCAGCTGCAGACGCCTGATCCTTTATGTGCATCAAACTTTGCATCAGCAGACGCATTAGGGGGATGCTCATGCTTATTATGGCGTTGTCTGCACTAACCAGCCGTGTGCATTCCTCAAAACACTGAAGGACTTGACACATGTCTTGAATCTTCGACCACTGCACACCTGACAACTCCATGTCTGCCATCCTACTGCCTGCCCGTGTATGTGTATCCTCCCACAAAAACATAACAGCCCGCCTCTGTTCGCACAGTCTCTGAAGCATGTGCAGTGTTGAGTTCCACCTTGTTGCAACGTCTATGATTAGGCGATGCTGGGGAAGGTTTAAAGAACGCTGATACGGCTGGAGTGTACGGGCGAACGGCGGATATGTGAGCAAAGTCCACGCACTTTGAGGAGCAGGTCGGATAACCCCGGATAACTTTTCAGGAAGCACTGCACCACCAGGTTTAAGGTATTAGCCAGGCAAGGAATGTGTTTCAGTTGGGAAAGGGAGATGGCAGCCATGAAATTCCTTCCGTTATCACTCACTACCTTGCCTGCCTCAAGATCTACAGTGCCCAGCCACGACTGCGTTTCTTTCTGCAAGAACTCGGACAGAACTTCCGCGGTGTGTCTGTTGTCGCCCAAACACTTCATAGCCAATACAGCCTGCTGACGTTTGCCAGTAGCTGCCCCATAATGGGAGACCTGGTGTGCAACAGTGGCAGCTGCGGATGGAGTGGTTGTGCGACTGCGGTCTGTGGACGAGCTCTCGCTTCTGCAGGAGGACGAGGAGGAGGAGGAGGGGGTGCGAACGGCTACAGCCAACTGTTTCCTAGACCGTGGGCTAGGCAGAACTGTCCCAAAATTGCTGTCCCCTGTGGACCCTGCATCCACAACATTCATCCAGTGTGCCGTGATGGACACGTAACGTCCCTGGCCATGCCTACTGGTCCATGCATCTGTTGTCAGGTGCACCTTTGTGCTCACAGATTGCCTGAGTGCATGGACGATGCGCTCTTTAACATGCTGGTGGAGGGCTGGGATGGCTTTTCTGGAAAAAAGTGTCGACTGGGTAGCTCGTAGCGTGGTACAGCGTAGTCCATCAGGGCTTTGAAAGCTTCGCTTTCAACTAACCGGTAGGGCATCATCTCTAACGAGATTAGTCTAGCTATGTGGGCGTTCAAACCCTGTGTACGCGGATGCAAGGCTAAGTACTTCCTTTTTCTAACCATAGTCTCATGTAGGGTGAGCTGGACTGGAGAGCTGGAGATCGTGGAACTAGCGGGGGTGCCGGTGGACATGGCAGACTGAGAGACGGTGGGAGATGGTATTGTTGCCGCCAGTGCCCTAGATGCAGTGTTTCCTACTACGAAACTGGTGATTCCCTGACCCTGACTGCTTTGGCCTGGCAAAGAAACCTGCACAGATACTGCAGGTGGTGCAGAAAATGGTGGCCCTACACTGCCGGAAGGGATGTTGCGTTGATGACTAGCTTCATTGGCCGAGGGTGCTACAACCTTAAGGGACGTTTGGTAGTTAGTCCAAGCTTGCAAATGCATGGTGGTTAAATGTCTATGCATGCAACTTGTATTGAGACTTTTCAGATTCTGCCCTCTGCTTAAGGTAGTTGAACATTTTTGACAGATGACTTTGCGCTGATCAATTGGATGTTGTTTAAAAAAATGCCAGACTGCACTCTTTCTAGCATCGGATACCTTTTCAGGCATTGCAGACTGAGCTTTAACCGGATGGCCACGCTGTCCTCGAACAGGTTTTGGCTTTGCCACGCGTTTTGGGCAAGATACGGGCCCGGCAGATGGAACCTGTTGCGATGTTGATGCCTGCTGCGGCCCCTCCTCCTCCACTTCAGAACTGCTGCCGCCTGCACCCTGTTCCCCCAATGGCTGCCAATCGGGGTCAAGAACTGGGTCATCTATTACCTCTTCTTGTAGCTCGTGTGCAACTTCGTCTGTGTCACCGTGTCGGTCGGTGGTATAGCGTTCGTGATGGGGCAACATAGTCTCATCAGGGTCTGATTCTTGATCATTATCCTGCGAGGGCAATGTTGTGGTCTGAGTCAAAGGACCAGCATAGTAGTCTGGCTGTGGCTGTGCATCAGTGCACTCCATGTCAGATTCAACTTGTAATGGGCATGGACTGTTAACTGCTTCACTTTTTAAGCCAGGGACGGTATGTGTAAAGAGCTCCATGGAGTAACCCATTGTGTCGCCTGCTGCATTCTTCTCTGTTGTTGTTTTTGCTGAAGAGGACAAGGAAGCGACTTGTCCCTGACCGTGAACATCCACTAACGACGCGCTGCTTTTACATTTACCAGTTTCACGAGAGGAGGCAAAAGAGCTAGAGGCTGAGTCAGCAAGATAAGCCAAAACTTGCTCTTGCTGCTCCGGCTTTAAAAGCGGTTTTCCTACTCCCAGAAAAGGGAGCGTTCGAGGCCTTGTGTAGCCAGACGACGAACCTGGCTCCACAGCTCCAAACTTAGGTGCAATATTTTTTTTCTCACGACCACCTGATGCTCCACCACTACCACTACCCTCATTACCAGCTGACAATGAACGCCCCCGGCCACGACCTCTTCCACCAGACTTCCTCATTGTTTTAAAAGCGTAACCAAACTAACGGTATTTGTTGCTGTCACACAACTTACACGGTGAGCTATAACTTCAGTATGATTTAGCTACCCCTTTACAGGTGGGTGAGACCGGAAGGAAAATCAGGCACAATGTTACACACTCTGTTTTTGGTGGCAACAAATGAGAGAGATGCCACACACGCAGGACTGTCACTGAAGCACAAATGTAAATATTAATCTCCCACTGATTTGTTGTTTTTTTTGTTTTTTTCAGGGAGACTTTAGAAAAACAAATAATAGAATAAAATGATTTTTTAAGGAAGAATTTAGAAACCAAATAAAATAAAATGATTTCTTCAGGGAGAATTTAGAAAACAAATAAAACAAAAAATAGGCTTTCTATGGCCCACTGAGTGAGTGATGACGCACACAGGAGTCTGGAGTGGCACACAAGCCCAGAGGCCAATATTTATCTCCCACTGACTGATTTAGTGATTTTTTCAGGTAGATTTTGGAACCCAAATCAAGCAAAAAAAATAATAGGCTTTCTATGGCCCACAATTGGAGAGAGAGAGAGAGAGAGAGATGGCACACCCAGGAGTCAAGACTGGCACACAAGCAGAAAGGGCAATATTAATCTCCCACTGATTTGATTTTTTTTTTTTTCAGGGAGACTTTAGAAAAAAAAAATAATAAAAAAAAATGATTTTTTCAGGAAGAATTTAGAAACCAAATAAAATAAAACGATTTTTTCAGGGAGAATTTAGAAAACAAATAAAACAAAAAATAGGCTTTCTATGGCCCACTGAGTGAGAGATGACGCACACAGGAGTCAGGAGTGGCACACAAGCCCAGAGGCCAATATTTATCTCCCACTGATTGATTTATTGATTTTTTCAAGTAGAATTTAGAACCCAAATCAACCAAAAAAATAAATAGGCTTTCTATGGCTCACTATTTGTGAGAGAGATGGCACGCTCAGGACTGGCACACAAGCCCAGAGGCCAATATTAATCTCCCACTTTTTTTTTTTTTTTCAGGGAAAATTTATAAACCCAATAAAAAAAATAATAAATTTGCTTTCTATGGCCCACTATCTGAGAGAGAGAGATGGCACGCTTAGGACTGGCACACAAGCCCAAAGGCCAATATTAATCTCCCTTTATTTTTTCAGGGAGAATTTATAAAACCAAAAAAAAAAAAAATAAATAGGCTTTCTATGGCCCACTATTTGTGAGAGAGATGGCACGCTCAGGACTGGCACACAAGCCCAGAGGCCAATATTAATCTCCCACTTTTTTTTTTTTTTTTCAGGGAAAATTTATAAACCCAATAAAAAAAATAAATAGGCTTTTTTATGGCCCACTATCTGAGAGAGAGAGATGGCACGCTTAGGACTGGCACACAAGCCCAAAGGCCAATATTAATCTCCCACTGATTGATTTATTGATTTTTTCAGGTAGAATTTAGAACCCAAATAAAGCAAAAAAAATAAATAGGCTTTCTATGGCCCACTGAGTGAGTGATGATGCACACAGGAGTCAGGAGTGGCACACAAGCCCTGAGGCCAATATTTTTCTCCCACTGATTGATGTAGTGATTTTTTCAGGTAGATTTTATAACCCAAATCAAGCAAAAAAATAAATAGGCTTTCTATGGCCCACTGAGTGAGAGATGACACAGACAGGGATGGCACTCTAGCAGAAATGTCAATCTTAATCTCCCACAAAAAAAAAAAAAAAACAGGGAGTGTCCTTCAATTACTATCTCCCTGCAGTAATCTCAGCCAGGTATGGCAGGCAGCAATAAGGAGTGGACTGATGCACAAATTAAATAAAAAGTGTGTACAAACAAAAAAGATAGCTGTGCAGAAAGGAAGGAACAAGAGGATTTGTGCTTTGAAAAAAGCAGTTGGTTTGCACAGCGGCGTACACACAGCAATGCAGCTATCAGGGAGCCTTCTAGGGCAGCCCAATGAGCTACAGCGCTGAGGGAAAAAAAAAATGTAGCTTCCACTGTCCCTGCACACCGAAGGTGGTGTTGGGCAGTGCAAATCGCTACAGCACAAGCGGTTTGGTGGTTAATGGACCCTGCCTAACGCTATCCCTGCTTCTGACGAAGCGGCAGCAACCTCTCCCTAAGCTCAGATCAGCAGCAGTAACATGGCGGTCGGCGGGAACGCCCCTTTATAGCCCCTGTGACGCCGCAGACAGCAAGCCAATCACTGCAATGCCCTTCTCTAAGATGGTGGGGACCAGGACCTATGTCATCACGCTGCCCACACTCTGCGTTTACCTTCATTGGCTGAGAAATGGCGCTTTTCGCGTCATTGAAACGCGACTTTGGCGCGAAAGTCGCGTACCGCATGGCCGACCCCGCACAGGGGTCGGATCGGGTTTCATGAAACCCGACTTTGCCAAAAGTCGGCGACTTTTGAAAATGAACGACCCGTTTCGCTCAACCCTAGTCCCTACGTGTGTAAATACCGCTCTTAGGCTGATGTCTGAATTCCTGGGTGAATGTGGACACCTCTCTCAGCAAGGCCTGCATTTATGGGTAGATAAGAACCTGCTGTAATTAAAATCACCACATGTTGAATGGCGGAGTGCTCGGTCACTAAACTAACATAGAAATGGCAAAAAACTGACTGGCACATCCCGACTAGTGTGAATAGGTGCATACCAGGAGCAGCTACCTCCATATACAATATACAAAAAAAGGTTGCACTCTATCATGCTAAAGCATGTGAATGTGAAATATATGAAATATGAATAGCAAGACGACTTTTGAATATTAGGGAAAAAAAATGAGACGCTTAGCATAAAATATGGCCAAATTATATCAGGGTTGGGGGCAGGGTTACAAAGTATATTTGACTAGAAGGCACAAGACACCTAGTCCTGTAGTGATAATCTCCTGCTAATAAAACACTAATTTTATTGAAACAGCAACGCACAACCCAGTAAAAGACAAATCACTGGAGTCAGAACTTTGTCTCCTACATCATGGTGCACTCAGATTACAGACAGATTCCCTTTCATAAACATTTGATTTAAAAAGCGCCAACATTTTCTAGGCAATCAACCCCAGGATACAGTGACACATAATTACAGTCAGACGCAATATTACTGCACAAACATAAGGAAAACAGGCCTGAGCTCGAAATCTGCAAGAAAAGGAGGGGACACAAAAGGAACAATGGCATTTGTTCCACTACTATTCCAGCTTATTCAAGCAAACATGATTAAAGCAATAAATACTGTTCATGTTAATTCCTTCTGACTGCTTCTCTTATAAACGCCAGATAACAATCGCCACCGCGGAGAGACGTCTACAGCTTCAGGTAAGAAACGTTCCCTACTTTATCGAGAAATCAAAGAACACATCGCTGAGTGGTCGTAACTTACGTAAGGCTATAAATCGTCACATATCGCACTCATCTAACCTGTGACTGTATTGTACTCTCCTAGATAATTTTCTACCCAGATATTATACTAGATTACATTACATAAACTATATTATATTATTCTGTGCAAAGTTAGAACACATGCCCTACTGTAGTATATTACACTGCATCATTTATTATTTTACATTACTTATTTTGTACTTTATTTTATCTAGTACAATTTTATACTATATTAAATTCTATATTTTCTTACACTATATAATGTTATGCAACGCTATATCATAGGATTATATTCCATATACATAGTATACTAAACTTCACAATATTATATTTATTCTATATTATTATATCCAATATTATGATACACTGTATACATGTATAACTGTAGTTTTGTTTTACTATATTACTATATATTGTTCTACTATACTTTATATTACAGTATAACATTATGTCCAATACTTTGATATACTGTATATAAAATGCATATATACTGTACTGTATATATACTGTAATATAAAGTATAGTAGAACGATGTACAGTTATATAGTAATATATAGGACACATATATACACATATATATATTTTGTACTACATTCTACTATATTACTATACATCGTTCTACTATACTTTATATTACAGTATATCATTCTATCCAATACTATGATATGCTGTAAATATATATATTTATATATATACACTAGCTGTTTCCAGCCAGCTAACGCGCAGCACGCACATTGCATTCTAATTAACGCTGCTGGTGATTAAATAGTAAATAATGACAACATTCAATAGCGCTTACGCAGGTGGTAAATTAACTTAAAATGAAGTTAATAACAATAATAATCATAAAAAATCTGAATAATACTAATAATACATTTTATTCACAGTGTAAAATCAAAAACAAACTGGATTCAGTAAGATGTGCATTTATTATTCATTCCAGCATCTAAACAAATTTCATAACGAAACATAAATTAAAGGGAACCTGTCACCTGAATTTGGCGGGACCGTTTTTTGGTCATATGGGCGGAGTTTTCAGGTGTTTGATTCACCCTTTCCTTACCCGCTGGCTGCATGCTGGCCGCAATATTGGATTGAAGTTCATTCTCTGTCCTCCGTACTTGCCTTGCGCAGGCGTGTACTACGGAGGACAGAGAATGAACTTCAATCCAATATTGCGGCCAGCATGCAGCCAGCGGGTAAGGAAAGGGTGAATCAAACACCTGAAAACTCCGCCCATATGATCAAAAAACGGTCCCGCCAAATTCAGGTGACAGGTTCCCTTTAAGTTAAAATTTCTCTGTAAACACAATTAAATGTATAGTCATTTTCATCATTTTCAAAGATCTATCCTTGACTTCTACCAGGTACAATTTAATGTGTGGGGACCGGATTATGTGTGGTAATGTGGTGGGGGGGCTGGATTATCTGTGGTGATGTGGTAGGGGGGCGGGATTATCTGTGGTAATGGAGTGGAGAGGCAGGATAATGTGTGGTAATATGGTGGGGGGCGGGATTATGTGTGGTAATATGGTGGGGGGCGGGATTGTGTGTAGTGATGTGGTGGGGGCGGGATTGTGTGGTAATGTGGTGGGGGGTGGGATTATCTGTGGTAATGTGGTGGGGGGCAAGAATATGCATGGTGATTTGGTGCGGGGGCGGGATTATGCGTGGTGATGTGGTGGGGGGTGGTATTATGTGTGGTGATGTGTTGGGGGGGCGGGATTATGGATGGTGATGGGGTGGGGGCAGAATTATGGGTGGTGATGGGGTGGGGGCGGGATTATGGGTGGTGATGGGGTGGGGGGGGCGGGATTATGGGTGGTGATGGGGTGGGGGGCGGGATTATGGGTGGTGATGGGGTGGGAGGGCGGGATTATGGGTGGTGATGGGGTGGGAGGGTGGGATTATGGGTGGTGATGGGGTGAGGGTCGGGATTATGGGTGGTGATGGTGTGGGGGGTGGGATTATGTGTGGTGATGGGGTGGGGGGCAGGATTATGGGTGGTGATGGGATGGGGGTGGGATTATGGGTGGTGATGCAGTGGGGGGTGGGATTATGGGTGGTGATGCAGTGGGGGGGCGGAATTATGGGTGGTGATGGGGTGGGGGGTGTAATTATGGGTGGTGATGGGGTGGGATTATGGGTGGTGATGGGTGTGAGAAAATGTATAATATAAATATTAGTTTCTCTTGCTAGCCCATGCTGTGGGCTAAAATCCCCCTTCTCGCTCTGGCTCTCTTTGTTTCTATATGTGAGTGGAGCTTTTCTTCACAATGCTCTGCCCTCCCCCCAAGCCAGAAAGGTCTATTGCGCTTTTGACGGCACAATTCTCCCTCCAGCTGAAACTGGTTTGATAAGACATGCAGTTCTTTGTTCGGTTATAGTAAGATATTGGGCCACCGATTTGGGCTAGAAAAATAATAAGTATATATTGCTAACCTCCTTCGGCGGATCTATCGGCCCCTATAAGCACTAGCCTCTAATTCCACCAGGTAACAAAATACAGATTTCTCTGGAACAAAGTGTTCCTTACTAGTCCGAATTTAGTATCTATAGAGAGGAAATCTTAATACAAGATGAATGCTGGGCGTGTTATGATTCTGACATGTTCTGTAGCGGAGATACAGGCATTAGACAAACTTGTGTGAAATTTACTAAGACTGAAGAGATAGGAGGGTCTGAAGAGACCAGCCCTGTTAGTGATGTCACAAGGCTGTGGTTATTTAAGTGACTCCTTTACCCAGCCTGGAGAGTCAGCAGAGTTTTGAGAAGCTGTACTATGCACTGGGACATTTGGGGTCTGCCTGCCACATGGTTTTGCCTGATATGAACTGAGAACATGTGAGTTTTACCTTTCTTCTTTATTCCCTTTTATTTTATAATTATTTTGTACATATTTCAATTGTCTCTTTTGTAACATCTTTATATGCCTTTTCCTAAACACTGCCTAATTTTAATTAAGTAATATATTTAAAATACTAGATTCGTTCTTCTGCTCTAAAACGTACCCTAAGCCTTCTGAAGGGAATTACGCTACTGTTTTGGGTTAGCTTCGGACCCGTTTAATCGAAGCTGATGGCAGCATACCGTGTGCTGTGCCTTTGGGAGTCATTGTAGCGACTGCGGCGTTGATAATTATTGTTCCTGCCTGAGCGGGAGTAGTTATATCGCCTCGTTGCAGCATCCGCAATAGCTAGTACATAGCAGGCAGGCTTTCTGGCGACTAATTACCCTAGGTGCAGTACCTAATCTGACCTGAGAGTAAGGGGGGTGCCAGAGAGCTGCAAGTTCACGCAGAACTGTAAAGCGGGATATACATAAATCCCTGCAGTTCGTGGTATATTGAAGAGCAGTGGGATACCTAAAATAAGCCCCTGCTGTAAACTAAGAGGTCAATAGCCTTGTGTGTGTTTTTCATCACATTGTAACAGTGGAGGGATAACTAAGATAAGCCCCCTGCACAGGTGATAGCCATCTGTTGGCCTAAAGTCACCCTGATCCGTGACGTGGGGGTGATGGTCACGGTGTGAATCGTGACAATGGGGTGGGGGGGCGGGATTTATGGGTGGTGATGGGGTGGGGGGCGGGATTATGGGTGGTGATGGGGTGGGGGGGTGGGATTATGGGTGGTGATGGGGTGGGGGGCAGGATTATGGGTGGTGATGGGGTGGGGGGCGGGATTATGGGTGGTGATGGGGTGGGGGGGCAAGATTATGGGTGGTGATGGAGTGGGCGGCGGGATTATGGGTGGTGATGGGGTGGGGGGCGGGATTGTGTGTGGTGATGGGGTGGAGGGTGGGATTATGCGTGGTGATGTGTTGGGGGGCGCGATTATGTGTGGTGATGTGTTGGGGGCGGGATTATGTGTGGTGATGTGGTGGGGGGTGGGATTATGTTTGGTAATGGGGTGGGGGGCGGGATTGTGTGTGGTGATGTGCTGGGAGGCAGAGCTACTGTTCAGGGGGTGGGATTAGTGAGTAATCACAATGCCGCTTATATATATAGATGTAAGTATCTGTATTATATTTTACTATATTACCATATATTATTCTGCTATACTTTACTTTACCTTACAGTGTATTATTCTTTCCAATATTATAGTATTCTGTATTCTATTATGTCCCACTATATTAAATTTACTAAGCAAGACTGTACTGTATTTAGTATATCTTTTCCAAAGATTTTATTTGGATTTTAAAATAGCAGGCAAGAAAAGGGAATAAGGGCGGGATAGGATGGTGGGGGGGGGGGAAGGGAGGGGAGTGTATTTAGTATATCTTAGGCTGTGTTCACACATTGCATTTTTTGCAACATTTGTTTACTGCTTTTTTATGCACATTTTAAGCTGCATTTTACATTACCAGCAAAGTCTATGAGATTTCAGAAATCTCATGCACACACATTGGTTTCATTTTCCTGACTGATTTGAAAAACTGCTGCACTTTTGCAAACTGCAGCATGTCAGTTCTTTTAGCATTTTTTTTTCAGCGTATTTGCAGCATTTTCTCACCCATGGAATTCAATGGGTAAGTGCAAAAATGAAGCAAAACATGCAGGCATCGGTTTTGCTCCATTTTTGGTGTAGAAACCTAAGGAAGTTAAATCAGGTTTTTTTTAGTCCACTAAACTTTAGCAACATGCACAAGAGACAACAAAAATGAAGAAATAAAAAAACGCAGCAAACCCTGCTTTTTGCAAGCAGCTTCTTTACTGCCAAGAGAGCAGGTTTTGCCTCTGGAAAAAAATTATTATTATTATTATTATTATTATAATTGGCTGTCAACACTTTAAATAATCTATCTGGCCAGTACCCAACCACCCCTGGAAAAAGTATTTAGTTGTGAAACGCGCGTCGGGTGTGTTGGGTCCCCAGCCATCTATCTCTGAGGTACAGTACCTGTCACTATGTACTCTGTAACTGTGTGAAACCATTTGTCATTCTCTGCATACCCTTTTACTTGCCTCACACCTTGCCAATGCATATTTTTTACTAGCAACTTTGCCTTTTGCTGTTTTACCTTGGCCTTGGAGTAGAGCTGCAAATTTTCTGAATACACACTTATAATTTGTGGTTCTTTATATGACTTTCATTCTTTGTATTGCGCACAGTGGCAATACTGATTGCACTTTTTTCATTGTTACTATTTGTCCTCCTTTTTTGGGGGACTATTATATGTGCATTATGGGTTATGCGAGTAAGTAACATTAACAATCTTTTGAGTACTAGTTTATGCTCTACATTATCTGGGTGTACCCACCTTTTGTTCCTGTAACCTGCAGTGCTCTTTCTTTTTTATGTCTAAATTTAAATGTATTTGATAAGCTTTATATTCTTCATTCTATACATTCGCCTTTTCTAAAGTTTTTCTCCATTTGGTGTCTCTATAAAGTGTTTTTCTTTACCGCCATTTAACAATAGGATAATTGGTTGGTGTATTTTATCTGTGGAAAAAAATGCAGCAAACATGCATACTACATAATATATTGTTCTGTGTTTTCTTAAAAGGTACTTTAGTATATCACACTTTATTATTCTATCTAATATTATATTATTCTGTATTCAATTATGTTCTAATTTCCTATACAAGACTAATATTTAGAATTGAGAGTCCTCAGTGGTTGATAGAGGAATTCCCAAAGTTCAGATCAATAGAAATACTGTAGATTTTAGTTTATTTCCAACGCATTTCTAGATCGAAAGGACCTCTTCCTCAGAGGAACCACAATACAGATCCTCCGGGGGAGGGGGGGGGGGGGCAGGATTCAGATCCTATCAATCTAATATCGATTAGATATTCTGAGAATATATCTTCAATATCATAATAGTGGAAAACATGGTTTAAATAGATAAAAAAATATTACATCAAAAATATTCATCAAAATACTACAAAAAGGTGTCCAAAAGGCTGCAGAAAGGTGGAGGACAGAGAGTTAATATACTGTGTGAAAGCATAGTTTACATTCATGAAAAAATATTTAAAAAAAGTAAAAATTCATAATAAATATTGCATGAAAAAGTCAATAAATACTTTAAAATGCTTTAATTATACATTGTAAAGCGTAATCTGAAATTATGTGGTTAAAAATTATCCAAATTATGGCCCCGATTCATCATTGCCTTTACACTTGGGTTTTCTGTAGTTTTTTTGTGTTTTTCTTCTTTTTTATTGTATGCATTTATTGTTTAAGTTTATTTTACATGCGCTCCCCCTGTTTTTGTATTGTTTTTTTTTTTCACTTTGCAGGCATAGTTTAACTATTCTAGAAATTTTCAACTGATTCATCAATTACGACTTTTTAAAAGTTGTAAAATTTCGCGAAACTCTACTATAGTCACCCCCTGGTGTAATTTTATGCATGGTTTCAAAAGTCTCATCTCCCTCACTCCTCTTTTTTTTTAATGACGTTTGAAAAAGATATAAGCCTACAAAATAGTGTCACACTTTTCAATAATAAAATATAGTATTTTTATTAAATCCTTCTTAAAAACATGTCACATAAATATAGTGATATAAAATACAAGATCAAGGAAACACGAAACATGAAAACGGATATGCATGGATAGAGATATATAAATATAATCAAAAGAGAATCAAATGTCAATCTTTAATTAAAACAGTTAATGGGTATATATATATATATATATATATATATATATATATATATGTATATATTCTGTATATATATATATATGTATATATATATATATATATATATATATATATATGTACCGCCAGCTGAGATGATTCAAGTTCTGTCTAAAATCTGTACAAACATTTACCAAAGCTATCATAGCAAGGGCATGATCACAAAAAATAAAAAGTTATATTATTACATAGGGATGTAAGTACCCCAACGTACGTTTCACTCCATTTGATCCCATGAGGATTAACATGTTCATTTAGAAATCCAAACTCTTTTATCTGCCTATCACAATGAATTTTACGGTGTATTTGTTTTATAGTTGTGAAATGTGTAAAGAATTTAAAAAATACAGTGGAGACACTTGGATTAATAAATCTTGATAAATCTATTTTAAACATTTCATCTGTGTTTGTTGATTCTCACACGACCAAGAATTTAAAGAGAATGCATCATCAGAAAATCATCTTCTAGTTTCAATCATGTTTTTGTGTTAAACGTATTTTTTTATTTTAACATTTTTTCTACATCAGTCTTTATTGATAAGAAAAAAAATACAAAATTTGCAATTTTCTTTCTTTTAAACTTTTTTTTCTTAGAATTTTGTGTGGTGAGTATAACAAAAGGTTACATACGCATAAGCAATGGTTAGAGGGAAAAAAAAAAAAAAAAAAACATTTCCTTTCTTGGCGCTTCCGGAAGACAAGGATAGTTTGAAGGTTGAGATAATTTGCTCAGTACCAAATTTATTAGGACACTTTAATAAGAAACAATACAACCCGTTTCAGCCCACAACGGCCTTCATCAGTTATAATATGTGCTTTTAAAAATGTTTTAAAAGAAAGTTATCTTTATAGACTGGTGACTCCTAACACATAGCAGGGGTGTGCCTGAATTAATTAGGATTAACGCTCCACCCCGAGTGAGTCAGTGTGATCTTAAAGCAATCCTGGTGTATCAAATGTTATAATGGTATAATAAAAAAATAAAAAAATTATATATACAGTTAGGGCCAGAAATATTTGGACAGTGACACAATTTTCGCGAGTTGGGCTCTGCATGCCACCACATTGGATTTGAAATGAAACCTCTACAACAGAATTCAAGTGCAGATTGTAACGTTTAATTTGAAGGGTTGAACAAAAATCTGATAGAAAATGTAGGAATTGTACACATTTCTTTACAAACACTCCACATTTTAGGAGGTCAAAAGTAATTGGACATGTTATAATGGTATAATACAAAATTATAAATAAATATCATAAATTAATTTATTAATCATAAATTAATAAATATGCGAAGCACATTATAAACTGCATTGCTTCGCATATTTATTTATTTATTCATTTATTTTATTTTTGTTTTTTACTTTTTATTTTTTATTTTTTATTATTTTTCTCCTTTCCTAACTTTTAAATTTTAAATTTTGCTAAGGCGATATGTCATTTAATTGTTTTGTAAATACTTTTCGAAAGGATTTACTGTGTAACTTTACAATTTATAATATGTCTGGTATATTTATTTATATATATATATATATATATATACAGTTAGGGCCAGAAATATTTGGACAGTGACAAAAGTTTTGTTATTTTAGCTGTTTACAAAAACATGTTCAGAAATAAAATTATATATGTAATATGGGCTGAAAGTGCACACTCCCAGCTGCAATATGATAGTTTCCACATCCAAATCGGAGAAAGGGTTTAGGAATCATAGCTCTGTAATGCATAGCGTCCTCTTTTTCAAGGGACCAAAAATAATTGGACAATGGACTCTAAGGGCTGCAATTAACTCTGAAGGCGTCTCCCTCGTTAACCTGTAATCAATGAAGTAGTTAAAAGGTCAGGGGTGGATTCCAGGTGTGTGGTTTTGCATTTGGAAGCTGTTGCTGTGAGCAGACAACATGCGGTCAAAGGAACTCTCAATTGAGGTGAAGCAGAACATCCTGAGGCTGAAAAAAAAAGAAAAAATCCATCAGAGAGATAGCAGACATGCTTGGAGTAGCAAAATCAACAGTTGGGTACATTCTGAGAAAAAAGGAATTGACTGGTGAGCTTGGGAACTCAAAAAGGCCTGGGCGTCCACGGATGACAACAGTGGTGGATGATCGCCGCATACTTAATTTGGTGAAGAAGAACCCGTTCACAACATCAACTGAAGTCCAGAACACTCTCAGTGAAGTAGGTGTATCTGTCTCTAAGTCAACAGTAAAGAGAAGACTCCATGACAGTAAATACAAAGGGTTCACATCTAGATGCAAACCATTCATCAATACCAAAAATAGACAGGCCAGAGTTAAATTTGCAGAAAAACACCTCAAGAAGCCAGCTCAGTTCTGGAAAAGTATTCTATGGACAGATGAGACAAAGATCAACCTGTACCAGAATGATGGGAAGAAAAAAGTTTGGAGAAGAAAGGGAACGGCACATGATCCAAGGCACACTACATCCTCTGTAAAACATGGTGGAGGCAACATGATGGCATGGGCATGCATGGCTTTCAATGGCACTGGGTCACTTGTGTTTATTGATGACATAAGAGCAGACAAGAGTAGCCGGATGAATTCTGAAGTGTACCGGGATATACTTTCAGCCCAGATTCAGCCAAATGCTGCAAAGTTGATTGGACGGCGCTTCATAGTACAGATGGACAATGACCCCAAGCATACAGCCAAAGCTACCCAGGAGTTCATGAGTGCCAAACAGTGGAACATTCTGCAATGGCCAAGTCAATCTCCAGATCTAAACCCAACTGAGCATGCATTTCACTTGCTCAAATCCAGACTTAAGACGGAAAGACCCACAAACAAGCAAGACCTGAAGGCTGCGGCTGTAAAGGCCTGGCAAAGCATTAAGAAGGAGGAAACCCAGCGTTTGGTGATGTCCATGGGTTCCAGACTTAAGGCAGTGATTGCCTCCAAAGGATTTGCAACAAAATATTGAAAATAAAAATATTTTGTTTGGGTTATGTTTATTTGTCCAATTACTTTTGACCTCCTAAAATGTGGAGTGTTTGTAAAGAAATGTGTACAATTCCTACATTTTCTATCAGATATTTTTGTTCAACCCTTCAAATTAAACGTTACAATCTGCACTTGAATTCTGTTGTAGAGGTTTCATTTCAAATCCAATGTGGTGGCATGCAGAGCCCAACTCGCGAAAATTGTGTCACTGTCCAAATATTTCTGGCCCTAACTGTATATATAATTTTTTTATTTTTTTATTATACCATTATAACATTTGATACACCAGGATTGGTTTAAGATCACACTGACTCACTCGGGGTGGAGCGTTAATCCTAATTAATTCAGGCACACCCCTGCTATGTGTTTGGAGTCGACAGTCTATAAAGATAACTTTCTTTTAAAACATTTTTAAAAGCACATATAATACCTGATGAAGGCCGTTGTGGGCTGAAACGCGTTGTATTGTTCTTATTAAAGTGTCCTAATAAATTTGGTACTGAGCAAATTATCTCAACCTTCAAACTATCCTTGTCTTCCGGAAGCGCCAAGAAAGGAAATTTTTTTTTTTCCTCTAACCATTGTATTCACATGCAATCCTTGGATCAAGGCTGGCATAGTTCCTGCAATAGTGCTGCATACCGGAATATTATAAGGCGTGGATCCATCATACGGATCAATTGAATGTACATACAAGACATCCAAAGGGTGAGTGCAACAATATATATTTCTTGCTGCTTACGGCTTAAGCTGTATGGAGGAAATAAAGTCAAAAACAGATAATTTAAGAACAAGTCAACAAAGAGTTCCGAGAAGGGGGAAGGAAAGAGAGGTAAAAAAGAATTCAGGAAGCACAATTAACCCCTACCCCAGAAATTTGTCTCTTACATCTTTTTCCATACAAAATGTGCAATTTTAACACCAGTCACTGCAGATTTTTTAAACTCATGTAAAGGTCATCATGAAGGGGAGGTGAGTTATGACATAACATATTTCGATTAGTATATCTTCTGTTTTCTACTGTATAGAGAAGTGTTTTCAGTCATTTTATAGGAGGGGGAGGAGGTGAGCTGTGACATAATAAATTAAGAATAATGAACCTGTGCTACCTAGGTGATTATCTAGTGTATATAGTGGTGTCATCACTCATTGTGCTGATAGAGGAGGTGATCTTTGACATCGCCTATTGTGAATAGTGGATCCTGTGTTATCTACTGTATATAGCTGTGATATTAGTCATTGTACAGGAGGAGGAGGAGGTGAGCTGTGACATCACCTATTGTGAATGGTGGATCCTGTGTTATCTACTGTATATAGAGGTGTTATCAGTGATAGTACAGGAGGAGGGGGTGAGCTGTGATATATATTGTGAATGATGGATCCTGTGTTATCTACTGTATATAGAGGTGTTATCAGTCATTGTACAGGAGGAGGTGAGCTGTGATATCACCTATTGTGAATGGCGGATCCTGCGTTATCTACTGTATATAGAGGTGTTATCAGTCATTGTACAGGAGGGGGTGAGCTGTGATATCACCTATTGTGAATGGTGGATCCTGTGTTATCTACTGTATATAGAGGTATTATCAGTTATTGTACAGGAGGGGGTGAGCTGTGACATCACCTATTGTGAATGGTGGATCCTGTGTTATCTACTGTATATAGAGGTATTATCAGTCATTGTACAAAAGGGGGTGAGCTGTGATATCACCTATTGTGAATGGTGGATCTTGTGTTATCTACTGTATATAGAGGTGTTATCAGTCATTGTACAGGAGGAGGCAGAGGTGAGCTGTGACATCACCTATTGTGAATGGTGGATCCTATGTTATCTACTGTATATAGAGGTGTTATCAGTCATTGTACAGGAGGAGGTGAGCTGTGACATCACCTATTGTGTATTGTGGATCCTGTGTTATCTACGGTATATAGAGGTGTTATCAGTCATTGTACAGGGGGAGGTGAGCTGTGACATCACCTATTGTGAATGTTGGATCCTGTGTTATCTACTGTATATAGAGGTGTTATCAGTCATTGTACAGGGGGAGGTGAGCTGTGACATCACCTATTGTGAATGGTGGATCCTGTGTTATCTACTGTATATAGAGGTGTTATCAGTCATTGTACAAAAGGGGGTGAGCTGTGATATCACCTATTGTGAATGGTGGATCTTGTGTTATCTACTGTATATAGAGGTGTTATCAGTCATTGTACAGGAGGAGGCAGAGGTGAGCTGTGACATCACCTATTGTGAATGGTGGATCCTATGTTATCTACTGTATATAGAGGTGTTATCAGTCATTGTACAGGAGGAGGTGAGCTGTGACATCACCTATTGTGTATTGTGGATCCTGTGTTATCTACGGTATATAGAGGTGTTATCAGTCATTGTACAGGGGGAGGTGAGCTGTGACATCACCTATTGTGAATGTTGGATCCTGTGTTATCTACTGTATATAGAGGTGTTATCAGTCATTGTACAGGGGGAGGTGAGCTGTGACATCACCTATTGTGTATGGTGGATCCTGTGTTATCTACGGTATATAGAGGTGTTATCAGTCATTGTACAGGAGGGGGTGAGCTGTGATATCACCTATTGTGAATGGTGGATCCTGTGTTATCTACTGTATATAGAGGTATTATCAGTTATTGTACAGGAGGGGGTGAGCTGTGACATCACCTATTGTGAATGGTGGATCCTGTGTTATCTACTGTATATAGAGGTATTATCAGTCATTGTACAAAAGGGGGTGAGCTGTGATATCACCTATTGTGAATGGTGGATCTTGTGTTATCTACTGTATATAGAGGTGTTATCAGTCATTGTACAGGAGGAGGCAGAGGTGAGCTGTGACATCACCTATTGTGAATGGTGGATCCTATGTTATCTACTGTATATAGAGGTGTTATCAGTCATTGTACAGGAGGAGGTGAGCTGTGACATCACCTATTGTGTATTGTGGATCCTGTGTTATCTACGGTATATAGAGGTGTTATCAGTCATTGTACAGGGGGAGGTGAGCTGTGACATCACCTATTGTGAATGTTGGATCCTGTGTTATCTACTGTATATAGAGGTGTTATCAGTCATTGTACAGGGGGAGGTGAGCTGTGACATCACCTATTGTGTATGGTGGATCCTGTGTTATCTACGGTATATAGAGGTGTTATCAGTCATTGTACAGGGGGAGGTGAGCTGTGACATCACCTATTGTGAATGTTGGATCCTGTGTTATCTACTGTATATAGAGGTGTTATCAGTCATTGTACAGGGGGAGGTGAGCTGTGACATCACCTATTGTGTATGGTGGATCCTGTGTTATCTACGGTATATAGAGGTGTTATCAGTCATTGTACAGGGGGAGGTGAGCTGTGACATCACCTATTGTGAATGTTGGATCCTGTGTTATCTACTGTATATAGAGGTGTTATCAGTCATTGTACAGGAAGAGGAGGTGAGCTGTGACATCACCTATTGTGAATGGTGGATCATGTGTTATCTACGGTATATAGAGGTGTTATCAGTCATTGTACAGGAGGAGGAGGAGGTGAGCTGTGACATCACCTATTGTGAATGATGGATCCTGTTTCATCTACTGTATATAGAGGTGTTATCAGTCATTGTACAGGAAGAGGAGTTGAGCTGTGACATCACCTATTGTGAATGGTGGATCATGTGTTATCTACAGGATATAGAGATGTTATCAGTCATTGTACAGGAGGAGGAGGTGAGCTGTGACATCACCTATTGTGAAAGGTTAATCCTATGTTTTCTACTGTATATGTGTTACCTGGCATTGTAATCCTGCCTATGATGAGCCTGGTGAAAACTCTTTCTGAAAGGTCAGCATTGTCTAAAATAGCTACAGTGGCAAGTGTGAACATTGCAAGATTACTTTTTTAATGAAGATTGTGCTATGAAACAAATAATTTTTTAATTACATGTTACAAAAACCTCATTTAAACAATATTTTTTTTCTGATGACACAGGCCCCTTAAGAAGAATGTTAGACTTGGAAGGGAACTTCCTGTTCAATGCAGGATTCACTAAACCATCTCAAACAGACGTCTGTCCAGCCTCTGTTTGAAGCCTTCCATTGAAAGAGAACTCACCACCTCTCTTGGCAGCCTGTTCCACTCATTGATCACCCTCACTGTCAAAAAGTTTTTTCTAATCTCTAATCTGTATCTTCTCCCTTTCCATTTCATTCCATTACTTCTTGTGTTTAAATGCACAAACGAGAATAAGGATGATTTCTCTACTATATAAAATAATAATAATAATTTTTATTTATATAGCGCCAACATATTCCGCAGCGCTTTACAAATTATAGAGGGGACTTGTACAGACAATAGACATTACAGTATAACAGAAATACAGTTCAAAACAGATACCAGGAGGAATGAGGGCCCTGCTCGCAAGCTTACAGACTATGAGGAAAAGGGGAGACACGAGAGGTGGATGGTAACAATTGCTATAGTTATTCGGACCGGCCATAGTGTAAGGCTCGGGTGTTCATGTAAAGCTGCATGAACCAGTTAACTGCCTAAGTATGTAACAGTACAGACACAGAGGGCTATTAACTGCATAAAGTGAATGAGAACATTCATTTTTTTTTTTAAAATAGGCCACACAGGGATCGTTAGGGTTAATGCATTGAGGCGGTAGGCCAGTCTGAACAAATGAGTTTTTAGGGTACACTTAAAACTGTGGGGATTGGGGATTAATCGTATAAACCTAGGTAGTGCATTCCAAAGAATCGGCGCAGCACGTGTAAAGTCTTGGAGACGGGAGTGGGAGGTTCTGATTATTGAGGATGCTAACCTGAGGTCATTAGCGGAGCGGAGGGCACGGGTAGGGTGGTAGACTGAGACCAGAGAGGAGATGTAGGGTGGTGCTGAGCCATGGAGTGCTTTGTGGATTAGGGTAGTAGTTTTGTACTGGATTCTGGAGTGGATGGGTAGCCAGTGTAATGACTGGCACAAGGTAGAGGCATCGGTGTAACGGTGGGTGAGGAATATGATCCTGGCAGCAGCATTCAGGACAGATTGGAGTGGGGAAAGTTTGGTAAGAGGGAGGCCGATTAGTAGAGAGTTACAATAGTCCAGACGAGAATGAATGAGTGAAACAGTAAGAGTTTTTGCAGAGTTGAAAGTAAGAAAAGGGCGAATTCTAGAAATGTTTTTGAGATGCAGGTAAGAAGAGCGAGCCAGTGATCGGATGTGGGGGGTGAATGAAAGATCAGAATCAAGGATGACTCCAAGGCAGCGGGCATGTTGCTTTGGAGTAATGGTGGAACCGCACACGGAGATGGCAATGTCAGGCAAAGGTAGGTTAGTAGAGGGAGAGAACACGAGGAGTTCAGTTTTTGACAGGTTTAGTTTCAAATAGAGGGAGGACATGATGTTAGAGACAGCGGTAAGACAATCACTGGTGTTTTCTAATAAGGCAGGCGAGATGTCAGGAGAAGAAGTGTATAATTGGGTGTCGTCAGCATAGAGATGGTACTGGAAACCAAATCTACTGATTGTTTGTCCAATAGGGGCAGTATACAACGAGAAGAGGAGGGGGCCTAGGACTGATCCTTGAGGAACCCCAACAGTAAGGGGAAGGTGAGAGGAGGAGGAACCAGCAAAACATACAGTGAAGGATCGGTCAGAGAGATAGGAGGAGAACCAGGAGTGAACGGTGTCCTTGAGGCCGATGGAGCGGAGCATAGTGAGGAGGAGCTGATGATCCACAGTATCGAATGCTGCAGAGAGATCCAAGAGAATTAGCATCGAGTAGTGACCATTAGATTTAGCTGTTAGTAGGTCATTAGAGACTTTAGTGAGGGCGGTTTCAGTAGAGTGTAAAGAGCGGAAGCCAGATTGAAGAGGGTCGAGAAGAGAGTTATCTGAGAGATAGCGGGTAAGACGGGAGTGGACCAGGCGTTCGAGGAGTTTAGAGATGAAGGGAAGATTAGAGACAGGTCTATAATTAGCGGCACAGTTTTGATCGAGGGATGGTTTTTTAAGTAATGGATGTATGATGGCATGCTTAAATTAGGAGGGAAAAATACCGGAAGTGAGGGAAAGATTGAATATTTTTGTTAGGTGAGAGGTGACAGCCGGGGAAAGGGACTGGAGGAGATGTGTTGGAATGGGGTCACTGGTGCAAGTGGTTGGGCGAGAAGATGCATGGAGCCTGCTTACTTCTTCTTCTGTAACTGCTTCAAAGTCAGAGAGTGAACTAGATGCAGTGGGGGAGGGAGGACAGTGCATGGTATGAAGAGATTGGGAGATGATTTCCTGTCGAATGTGGTCAATTTTTTCTTTGAAGTAATTGGCCAGATCGTCAGCACGGAGATCCGTGGTTGGGGCCTGCTCTCTTATATATAAAGTTAATGGTTCTAACTTCTCCCCCCATAGCATTACTTCAAAAACAATTTTTATGTTATTCAGTTAACTAAAAATATAATTATTGCAGCATTTTCAAAAGCAAAGGAAATGTTACCCTCCAAAAATTCCACAGCCAAAGATCACAAGTCTGACACTGAAGTGGAACTTAAAGTCATCACTAGGGTTGAGCGAAACGGGTCGAACATTTTCAAAAGTCGCCGACTTTTGGCGAAGTCGAGTTTCATGAAACCCAATCCGACCCCTGTGCGTGGTTGGCCATGCGGTACGCGACTTTCGCGCCAAAGTCGCGTTTCAATGACGCGAAAAGCGCCATTTCTCAGCCAATGAAGGTAAAGGCAGAGTGTGGGCAGCGTGATGACATAGGTCCTGGTCCCCACCATCTTAGAGAAGGGCATTGCAGTGATTGGCTTGCTGTCTGCGGCGTCACAGGGGCTATAAAGGGGAGTTCCCGCCGACCGCCATGTTACTGCTGCTGATCTGAGCTTAGGGAGAGGTTGCTGCCGCTTCGTCAGAAGCAGGGATAGCGTTAGGCAGGGTCCATTAACCACAAAACCGCTTGTGCTGTAGCGATTTCCACTGCCCAACACCACCTTCGGTGTGCAGGGACAGTGGAAGCTCCTTTTTTTTTTTCCCCCCTCAGCGCTGTAGCTCATTGGGCTGCCCTAGAAGGCTCCCTGATAGCTGCATTGCTGTGTGTACGCCGCTGTGCAAACCAACTGCTTTTTTCAAAGCACAAATCCTCTAGTTCCTTCCTTTCTGCACAGCTATCTTGTTTGTTTGTCCACACTTTTTATTTAATTTGTGCATCAGTCCACTCCTTATTGCTGCCTGCCATACCTGGCTGAGATTACTGCAGGGAGATAGTAATTGAAGGACAGTTCCTTTTTTTTTTTTTTTTTTTTGTGGGAGATTAAGATTGACATTTCTGCTAGAGTGCCATCTCTGTCTGTGTCATCTCTCACTCAGTGGGCCATAGAAAGCCTATTTATTTTTTTGCTTGATTTGGGTTCCAAAATCTACCAGAAAAAATCACAACATCAATCAGTGGGAGAAAAATATTGGCCTCAGGGCTTGTGTGCCACTCCTTACTCCTGTGTGTGCCATCTCTCACTCAGTGGGCCATAGAAAGCCTATTAATTTTTTTGCTTGATTCGGGTTCTAAATTCTACCTGAAAAAATCAATAAATCAATCAGTGGGAGATTAATATTGGCCTTTGGGCTTGTGTGCCAGTCCTAAGCGTGCCATCTCTCTCTCTCTCTCAGATAGTGGGCCATAGAAAGCCTATTTTTTTATTATTTTATTGGGTTTATAAATTTTCCCTGGAAAAAAAAAAAAGTGGGAGATTAATATTGGCCTCTGGGCTTGTGTGCCAGTCCTGAGCGTGCCATCTCTCTCACAAATAGTGGGCCATAGAAAGCCTATTTATTTTTTGGGTTGATTTGGGTTCATAATTCTACCTGAAAAAATCAATCAATCAATCAGTGGGAGATTAATATTGGCCTTTGGGCTTGTGTGCCAGTCCTAAGCGTGCCATCTCTCTCTCTCAGATAGTGGGCCATAGAAAGCCTATTTATTATTTTTTTTTTATTGGGTTTATAAATTTTCCCTGGAAAAAAAAAAAATGGGAGATTAATATTGGCCTCTGGGCTTGTGTGCCAGTCCTGAGCGTGCCATCTCTCTCACAAATAGTGGGCCATAGAAAGCCTATTAATTTTTTTGCTTGATTTGGGTTCCAAAATCTACCAAAAAAAATCACTAAATCAATCAGTGGGAGATTAATATTGGCCTCTGGGCTTGTGTGCCACTCCTGACTCCTGTGAGCGTCATCTGTCACTCAGTGGGCCCTAGAAAGCCTATTTTTTGTTTTATTTGTTTTCTAAATTCTCCCTGAAAAAATCATTTTATTTTCTTTGGTTTCTAAATTATTCCTGAAAAAAATCATTTTTTTTGTATTTTTTTTTCTCTAAAGTCTCCCTGAAAAAAAAAAAAAAAAAAAAAAATCTGTGGGAGATTCATATTGCCCCTTCTACTTGTGTGCCAGTCTTGACTCCTGGGTGTGCCATCTCTCTCTCTCTCCCCAATTGTGGGCCATAGAAAGCCTATAAATTTTTTTGCTTGATTTGGGTTCCAAAATCTACCAAAAATAATCACTAAATCAATCAGTGGGAGATTAATATTGGCCTCTGGGCTTGTCTGCCACTCCTGACTCCTGTGTGCGTCATCTGTCACTCAGTGGGCCCTAGAAAGCCTATTTTTTGTTTTATTTGTTTTCTAAATTCTCCCTGAAAAAATCATTTTATTTTCTTTGGTTTCTAAATTATTCCTGAAAAAAATCATTTTTTTTGTATTTTTTTTTCTCTAAAGTCTCCCTGAAAAAAAAAAAAAAAAAAAATCTGTGGGAGATTCATATTGCCCCTTCTGCTTGTGTGCCAGTCTTGACTCCTGGGTGTGCCATCTCTCTCTCTCTCCCCAATTGTGGGCCATAGAAAGCCTATAAATTTTTTTGCTTGATTTGGGTTCCAAAATCTACCAAAAAAAATAACTAAATCAATCAGTGGGAGATTAATATTGGCCTCTGGGCTTGTGTGCCACTCCTGACTCCTGTGTGCGTCCTCTCTCACTCAGTGGGCCCTACAAAGCCTTTTTTTTTTTTTTTCCTAAATTCTCCCTGAAACAATCATTTCATTTTATTTGTTTTATAAATTCTTCTGTAAAAAATAATTTTTTTTTAATTTTTTTTTTTCTGAAGTCTCCCTTTTAAAAAAAACAAACACAAATCAGTGGGAGATAAATATTTACATTTGTGCTTCAGTGACAGTCCTGCGTGTGTGCCATCTCATTTGTTGCCAACAACAACAGAGTGTGTAACATTGTGGCTGATTTTCGTTGTGGTCTCACCCACCTGTAAAGGGGTAGCTAAATCATACTGAAGTTATAGCTCACCGTGTAAGTTGTGTGACAGCAACAAATACCGTTCCCCTGGAACCAATTTTAAATTGCCTACAGCCAGCCCATTTTATTATGTTAGGCCTTCGAAGCCTGTCTCCGGTCCCTCCTTCCACTAGGCCTCCACTGACCTGTCTACTGCTGCCCGTGTTCCCCTGGAACCAATTTTAAACTGCCTACAGGCAGCCCAATTTATTATGTTAGGGCTTCGAAGCCTGTCTGCGGTCCCTCCTTCCACTAGGCCTACACTGACCTGTCTACTGCTGCCCGTGTACCCCTTGAACCAACATCATAAAATAAAAAAAAAGTATTTTGCTTATAAAAAAGAAAATACTGGTGAGATATCAAATGCAGACATTTTAACATTAAAAACAAACACACAACTAAAATCTGGTACAGTACTAAAAATGGCCACCAGCTACAATTACTTTATCCTGCAAGTATTTAACTGAAAGGTTTTTTAAATTGAAAACACAGATATGGCATCCACCGAGTGTTGTCCTGTCGCGTCTTCTTTATATTATTGCCGAGAAGATGCAAAACAATGAAAATAATAAAATCATTAATTACCAAAATAATAGAGAAAGTCAACACCACATTGCAAATAAATATTCATTCCAAATAAAGAAGCAGGGCGCGTCCGAGGGTGAGTATATACCTAATAAGAATATAATCACCCTCGGACGCGCAATGCTTATTTCGAACAGCCTTCCTTCCTAAGAATCAGCCCTTCCGTGGTGCAGAGAGATGTTGTGTTCCACTCCAAGGTGTTCCCCAGGTTGCCTTTCCTGAGCTTCGATCTTCCGGCTCTCGTTTAGTAGTTGTTGGAAACTACGCTGCATTAGGCCTTCAAATTGGGTATGGGGTGTAGAGAGATGGTGTGTTACACTCCAAGGTGTTCCCCAGGTTGCCTTTCCTGAGCTTCGATCTTCCGGCTCTCGTTTAGTAGTTGTTGGAAACTACGCTGCATTAGGCCTTCAAATTGGGTATGGGGTGTAGAGAGATGGTGTGTTCCACTCCAAGGTGTTCCCCAGGTTGCCTTTCCTGAGCTTCGATCTTCCGGCTCTCGTTTAGTAGTTCTTGGAAACTACACTGCATTAGGCCTTCAAATTGGGTATGGGGTGTAGAGAGAGGGTGTGTTACACTCCAAGGTGTTCCCCAGGTTGCCTTTCCTGAGCTTCGATCTTCATGCTCTCGTTTAGTAGTTGTCGGAAACTACGCTGCATTAGGCCTACAAATTGGGTATGGGGTGTAGAGAGAGGGTTTGTTACACTCCAAGGTGTTCCCCAGGTTGCCTTTCCTGAGCTTCGATCTTCCGGCTCTCGTTTAGTAGTTGTTGGAAACTACGCTGCATTAGGCCTTCAAATTGGGTATGGGGTGTAGAGAGAGGGTGTGTTACACTCCAAGGTGTTCCCCAGGTTGCCTTTCCTGAGCTTCGATCTTCCGGCTCTCGTTTAGTAGTTCTTGGAAACTACACTGCATTAGGCCTTCAAATTGGGTATGGGGTGTAGAGAGAGGGTTTGTTACACTCCAAGGTGTTCCCCAGGTTGCCTTTCCTGAGCTTCGATCTTCCGGCTCTCGTTTAGTAGTTGTTGGAAACTACGCTGCATTAGGCCTTCAAATTGGGTATGGGGTGTAGAGAGAGGGTGTGTTACACTCCAAGGTGTTCCCCAGGTTGCCTTTCCTGAGCTTCGATCTTCCGGCTCTCGTTTAGTAGTTCTTGGAAACTACACTGCATTAGGCCTACAAATTGGGTATGGGGTGGAGAGAGATGGTGTGTTACACTCCAAGGTGTTCCCCAGGTTTCCTTGCCATTGCTTCGGTCTTCCGACTCTCGTTTAGTAGTTGTAGAAAAGTACACTGCATTAGGCCTACAAAATGGGTATGGGGTGGAGAGAGATGGTGTGTTACACTCCAAGGTGTTCCCCAGGTTGCCTTTCCTGAGCTTCTATCTTCAGGCTCTCATTAAATTGTGGTTAAATGGAACAACTGCATTTGGCGTACTAGTTGGTTTGGGGCCTACTATCGGTGTCTGCCACTCCTTGCTGTTCTCCTGGTTTCCTGTCCTGAAATTCCATTTTCAGGCTCTCGTTAAGTAGTTGTTAATGTTAGACTGCATTTGGCCTACTAGTTGGGTTGGGGCCTACTATCGGTGTCTGCCACTCCTTGCTGTTCTCCTCCACTGAACAAAGCTGTGCCGCCTGTTTACTACGGTTGCCAATTTTGAACTGCATTTCGACTACTTACTGATTTGGCCCTACTCTCTGTGTCAGCCTCTCATTCCAGTTGTCCTCCACTGCAATGCCCCCTGGTTATTCCTGTGTTACCAATTTTGAACTGCATTTAGCCCACTTTATTCTCTGGGCCTATATCTGTGTTTCCACTTCATCGTGCCCATTGCCCAGCCAGTGATAGATGAGTCTGCTGGTACATTGACCCATAACGCAACATTCCCCGTGCATGCTACACAACAACATTGTGACCCTGCTGAAAGTCAGGTTGCTCTTCCCGCATACCATACCACCTTACACGGGGACAAAGAGGAAGGTGCAGATGAAAGTGCAGGTTCCTTCATCAGGTGGGGGGAGGAATACTAGTTGGCGACGTCACTGGCACAGGGCCTCTCATAGTACGCAAAAGTGTTGCTGCCGGTGGGAGGCGCCCCCGCCGTGCAAACACACCGCTGTACTTTGAGGGGCCCTGTGCCAGTGCCAATGCCAACAAGTGGGCCCCCCCTGCTTGCTCAGGATCACAGCACTTGCAAAGTTGAAATACTTACCTCTCCCTGCTCCACTGCCGTGACGTGGTCCAGATTTCCTGGGCCCACTAATTACTTGAACCAGCCCTACCCCACACAACTTTAGCCAAATGACCCCCAATTTCAAATGCCTTCCAATTATTATAAGGTAAATTACGCTTGACAAGCTTCATTAAGAAGAATGGATGGTTTTGACATTAAAATGGGCACTCTAGGTGTTTTCCTGGCCCCCACTCACTGCCGACTATGCTGCCCCATTGACTTGCATTGGGTTTCGTGTTTTGGTCGATCCCGACTTTTCGCCATAATCGGCCGATTTCACTCGACCCGACTTTTGAGATAGTCGGGTTTCGCAAAACCCGGCTCGACTCTAAAAAGGTCAAGGTCGCTCAACTATAGTCATCACCCCTTACAACCAGTCGCCTATTGCTAGCCATGATATAATAGTAACATGTAGATCCATTCTGGTATATGACCCCTATCTTGCTATCAACCTTTAAAGCAAACCATCTGACATAACATACATACTGACTCACTTTCCTAAAAACACACTGGCAGCAAGACAGCTAGGGACAGCTAAAAACCCTTACCGTAAACCAAAACTATCAAGCTGCTATTCACAAATATCACAAGTTATTTTAGGTCTAATCTGTACTTTTGCATTGCTCCTGCACAAGACATCCCTACTTTCAGATGCTTGATTCCTGGAGGTAGAATCTGACATAGGATTTGGCCTTGCCCATATTGGTTGATGCACTCCTCACCACCCATCTAATTCTTCTGGTGCTGACTCGGGCTGGCCAATATACTCACCTCTGGCTTGGTAGCACATGCGTCATCCAACTAGTAAATTTAACATTATGAATGTTGTTTTTCAAGTCCCTGTTAGCCAGAGCATCGTTAGAGCTGGCCAGCTTATCATGGCATGTTAGGCAGCCGGTAAGTGCTCTATTTAATTCCCTTCTTGGCCAGTTCCCAGTTCTTTTTTATCTTCTTCTACTCTTTATATTCAATTGATTTCTGTTCCTGACCCAGTTTTTTTCTCCCGTCCCTTTGTACACCTGGCCTAATTTGACCCCCTAGTCTAACTTATTACTGTCTCTGCCTAACCTTTCTGTTTGACCACCATGACTTCAACTTGGCTTTCTTTAGGTTCTGATTTTGGCATTTTCCCTATCTCTCTATTTCTGACTTGGTTTGTACAAATTTTTCGTTCTACTCACTATACCAGTCTGCAGTTTCTCCATGGATGCAACCCAAGGGCCCCTGCAGCTAAGGCCAGATTATTGAACATAGATAAAAGACCCCCTTGTCTAACTGATTACTGTCTCTGCTTGACCTTTTAGTGTAACCACCATAACTTTAATTTGGCTGTCCCTATGATCTGATTTTGTCATTGTCCCGGCCTCTCTAGTTCTTACTTAGCTTTTACTTAAATTCAGTCTACCAGCCTGCAATTTCTCCCTGGAAGCAACCCAAGTGCCCCAGCAACAAAAGGCCAGATCCTTGTCCACAGGCAGAAGAGGCAGCCTTTGGGACCTGATACGAGGAACCTGCCAAGTCTTTAAACAGATGCCCATTCGACGTGACAGATTACCTTACATAATGACAGATATAAGTAAAAGAAATAATGTTTTCAATGTAATATTATTGTCAAGGAATGTACTTCCAAATCCTTCATTAATTGCTCTTCCATTTCCAGTTTTATCATATATTGCTTTGAATGCTCATTTAAGTTTCAAAATGTCACCAGGACAATATTAAGTATCAGGTGTAGGCTCTATAAACAGAGATAAAATTTCCCAAATTGATTTATTAGACCATGCATGTCCAGACTTGATGCTTCTTTATTCATCACTGTGACTTTAAACATTCTAAGGTCACATCTGTAAAATAAATACCATTGACAATCACAGACAAATTTATGAGCTTAAAATGCAGAGAATTATCTACCGGACTTATAATCTGAGTCTACTGACCTCCATGGGATGGGATGAATTCTTGGAGAGCATATACAGGATTACCAATCTTCACTACCCAAGTGACGATATAAATCCTCTGGATGTTCCATCACAAATGCTTATGATAATCGAGAGTAGAGTTGAGCGACTTTTACTTTTTTAGGATTGAGTCGGGTTTTGCGAAAACTGACTTTCTCAAAAGTCGATTCGGGTGAAATCGGCCAATTATTGCGAAAAGTCGGGGGCCGACTGAAACGCGAAACCCAATGCAAGTCAATGGGGAATCAAAGTCGGCAGTGAGTGGAGGACAGGAAAACACCTACAGTGCCCATTTTAATGCCAAAAACATCAATTCTTATTACTCAAGCTTGTCAATCTGAATTTACTTTATAATAATAGTTAGGCATTGAAAACAGGGGGTCATTTGGCTAAAGTTGTGGGGGGTAGGGCTGGCTCAAGATTTTCGTGGGCCCAGGAAACGCGGAATACGTCACGGCGGTGGAGCAGGGAGAGGTAAGTATTTCAACTTTGCAAGTGCTGTGATCCTGAGCAAGCGGGGGGAACCCACTAGTTTGCACTGGCACAGGGCCCCTCATAGTACGGCGGTGTGTTTGATGGCAGGTGGCGCCTCCCACTGCCAGAGACATTTTGTTTACTATGAGGGGCCCTGTGCCAGTGACGTCGCCAACGAGTATGCCCCCCACTTGATGAAGGAACCTGCACTTTCATCTGCACCTTCCTCTTTGTCCCCGTGTAAGGTGGTATAGTATGCGGAAGGGGAACCTGACTTTCAGCAGGGTCAGATTCTGGCTGTGTAGAATGCAAGGGGAATGTAGTGGTCTGGGTCAATGTACCAGCTGACTCATTTAGCAGTGGCTGGGCAATGGGCAGGATGAGGAGAAAACACAGATATAGGCCCAAAATAAAAAACTAGGCTAAAAGCAGTTCAAAATTGGTAACAGGACTAAACAGGTGGCATAGCTTAACTGGTCTAAATGGAGGCCAGGGCCCCTGTATATTTTAACTATCATCTATAATTTCAACAAATTTGCATTGGCAGTGCCATTGAAGGATTTAACAGCACAGACTACACAGTGGTGGAGCAGGGAGAGGTAAGTATTGCAAGTGGTAGAGCACTGTTCGAGCTGGGGGGAACACTCTCTCGTGGGCGGCGGTACTGGCACAGGGCCCCTCATATTATGACGGTGTGTCTGATGTTATTTGTGCACCACCACCGTCAGAGACACTTCATTGTACTATGAGGGACACTGTGCCAGTGCCGTCACCCAAGAGTGGGCGCACCCATCTGTCCAGGCAAATGGCACTCGAACGGGTGCTTGTGCCAGGTGGTGACCACGACCCTGTGGGGGGAGTCAGCCCATTTAGGGAGGTATAAAAATGGCCTATGGTGGAAATTCAGCAGCTGCAAATGGAGGAATTGGAGAAGTCAGTAAGAGGAGGCCAAAAGCAAGACATTTTTCAGGCAAGCTACCTGTCAGCAGGGGAAGGTGGGGCAAAATAATTTAAAATCCATGATTGGTTCATTTTAATGAAGGTTAGATCATCAACATTCTGGGTAGCCACACGTGTATTTTTTTTTCGGTCAGTATTGAACCAGCAGCACTGAAGATTTTTTCTGATAGCACACTAGAAGCAGGGCAAGCAAGTTCCTGTAATGCATATTCTGACAATTCAGGCCAGGTGTCTATTTTAGATGCCCAGTAATCAAAGGGGAGTGACCTGTGAGGGAGAACATCGATAAGGGAGGAAAAGTAGTTCATAAATATACTGGACAAATGTGTCTCCTGTCACTTTGAATCGATGCAGCAGTACCTGTCAAGTCAGCGGTCATTGAGAAATCACTCCACAACCTGGTCAGAAAACCCCTCTGTCCAACGCCACTTCGGATTTGTGCACCTCTAACACCTCTGCCATGTTCCCCCTCTACGGCTCTTGTGAGAACCATCACTGCCGCTGTGTGCTGGGAATGCCTGAACCAAACGGTCTACAAGAGTTGCTTGTTTGGTAGCCAATATTTGCTCAAGGTTCTCATGTGGCATGATATTTTGTAATTATCCTTATATCGTGGATCCAGGAGGCAGGCCAACCAGTAATCGTCATCGGTCATCATTTTGATAATGCGGGGGTCCCTTTTTAGGATACGCAAGGCATACTCAGCCATGTGGGCCAATGTTCCAGGTGTCAATTCACTGCTTGTGCTGGGTTGAGGAGCACTTTCTTGCAAATCAACATCACTTATGTCCGGCAAAAACCCTGTACCTGACCTTGCAACGCCACCAGTTTCTATTGCCCCCTGTGAAGCATCCTCCTCCCATAAATATTCATCCCCATCATCCTCCTCCTCTTCATCCGCCACCTCGTTCAGGAGAGTTCCCGGAGCAGACAATGGCTGACTGTCATCAAGGCTTCCCTCCTCCTCGGCTGCAGACGCCAGCTCCTTAATGTGCGTCAAACTTTGTATCAGCAGATGCATTAGTGGGATGCTCATGCTTATGATGGCATCATCTGCACTTACCAGCCGTGTGCATTGAAGGACTTGACAGAGGTCTTGGAGCTTCGAACACTGCACACCAGACAACTCCATGTCTGCCATCAAGTGCCTGCCCGTGTATGTGTATCCTCCCACAAATTAATCACAGCACACCTCTGTTCGCACAGCCTCTGAATCATGTGCAGTGTGGAGTTCCACCCTGTTGCAACGTCGATGATTAGGAGTTGCTGGGGAATATTCAGCAATCGCTGATGGTTCTGCATACGGCTGGAGTGTACGGGCGACCGGCGGATGTGCAAGCAAAGTCTTCGCAACTTCAAGAGCAGGGCTGGTAACTCCGGATAATTTTTGATGACGCACTGCACCACCAGGTTCAAGGTGTGAGCCAGGCAAGATATGTGTTTAAGCTCTGAAAGGGCTATGGCAGCCATAAAAGTCCTTCCGTTATCACTGATTACCTTGCCTGCCTCAAGATGTACACTGCCCAGCCATGACTGAGTTTGTTGCTGCAAGTACTCGGCCAGTACTTCCATGGTGTGTCTGTTGTCGCCCAAACACTTCATTTCCAACACAGCCTGCTGACGCTTACCACTAGCTGTTCGATAATGGGACACCTCGTGTGCAACACTGGCAGCTGCGGATGGAGTGGTCATGTGACTGCGATCTGTGGACGAGCTTTCGCTTCTGGAGGAGGAGGAGGGGTGGCGAACGCCTATAGCCAACTGTTTCCTAGACCGTGGGCTAGGCAGAACTGTCCCACTATGGCTGTCCCCTGTGGACCCTGCATCCACCACATTAACCCAGTGTACCGTGACGTACACGTAACGTCCCTGGCCATGCCTACTGGTCCATGCATCTGTTGTGAGGTACACCATTCTACTGACTGATTGCCTCAGTGCATGGACAACGCGGTCTTTGACATGCTGGTGGAGGGCTGGGATGGCTTTTCTCGCAAAGAAGTGTCGACTGGGTAGGTCATAGCCTGGTACTGTGTAGGCCATCAGGGCTTTGAAAGCTTCGCTTTCAACTAACCGGTAGGGCATCATCTCTAATGAGATTAGTCTAGCAATGTGGGTGTTCAAACCCTGTGTACGCGGATGAGAGGATGAGTACTTTCTTTTCCTAATGAGAGTCTCTTGTAGGGTGAGCTGGACTGGAGAGGTGCATATGGTGGAACTAGCAGTGGTGGTGGTGGTGGACATGGCGGATTGAGAAAGGGTTGGAGATGGTATTCTCGATGTTGGCCTACATACAGTGTTTCCTACCAATAACCTTGTAATTCCCTGACTGCTTTGGCCTTGCGACGATACCTCCACATTTGCTGCAGGTGGTGTCCTAACCGGTGGGCTTACAGTGAGGGAAGCAATGTAGAGTTGCTGACTACCTTCATTCTGAGCAGGTGCACCAACGGTACGGGACATTTGGTAGTTAGTCAAGGCTTGCAAGTGCATTCTGGTTAAACGTCTAAGCATGCACGTTGTATTTAAATTTTGAAGATTCTGCCCTCTGCTAAAGATCTTTGAGCATTTCTTACAGATAACTTTTGACTGATCATTCGGATCTTGGTGGTTAAAAAATTGCCACACTGCACTCTTCCTACTATGGAATACCTTTTCAGGCATTGCACGCTGTGCTACTTTTACCGGATGGCCACGCTGTCCTAAAACTGTTTTTGCTTTTGACAAACGTTTTTTGCCTGATACGAGCCTGCCAGATGACAGTTGTTTTGATGTAGATGGCTACTGCGGGTCATATTCCTCTGCTTCAGAGCTACTGGCAGCGGCACCCTCTTCCCCCAATGGCTGCCAATCTGAGTCATCTATCACTTCCTCTTCAATGTCATGTGCACCTTCCTCTGTGTCACCATGCAAGGTGCTATAGCATTCGTGACGGGGCACCATAGTCTCATCAGGGTCAGATTCTGGCTCAGTACACTGCGAGGGCAATGTAGTGATCTGAGTCAATGGAACAGCATTAGTGTATAATCTAGCTGTGGCTGTGCATCAGTGCACTCCATGTCCGATTCATCTTGTAATGGGCAGTTAACAATTTCCCGTTCTAACCCAGGCACGGTATGTGTAAAGAGCTCCATTGAGTAACCTGTAGTGTCGCCTGACGCATCCTTCACTTTTGGTCTGGGTGAAGGACACAAGGAAACGTCTTGTTCCTGACCGGGAACATCCACTGACGACTCGCTGCTTTTATATTTGGAACTTTCTGAAGAGGAGGCGAAAGAGCTAGAGGCTGAATCAGCAATGAAAGCCAAAACTTTTTCCTGCTGCTCCGGCTTTAAAAGCTGTTTTCCTACTGCCAGAAAAGGGAGCCTTCGAGGCCTTGTGTAGCCAGACGATGATGCTGGCTCAATACCTCCAGCCTTTGGTGCTATTGTGCTTTTCCCACTACCACCAGATGCTCCACCATCACCACCACCACCACAATTAGTACCAGCTGGCAACCACCGCCCACGGCCTCTTCTACGAGACTTCCTCGATTTTTGGAAAATCTAACCAAAATAACAATCGTTATATGGTACGGTAAAACAAGGTAGAAGGTGTATATAAACTTGTTGAGAATTTGAAACTCCCTTTTTTGGGGAGACTGACCCAAAACTCAGGCCCTGTGTATAAAACAACGCAATCTAAGTGGCAGAAAGTAGCTGGCTGACATACACCAAACTTACAGGACTGCAGTAGAACCACTTTGTGAGAATTTGAATCTCCCCTTTTTTGGGGGGAGACTGACCCAAAATTCAGGCCCAGTGTATATAACAATGCAATCTAAGTGGCAGAAAGTGGCTGGAAGATATATGAAAAAATACAAGGACTGTAGTACAATTTCAATCTCCCTACAATGATGTCAGGAAAAGTATGGCAGCAATAAAAAGGACTGCTGCACACAAAAGTGTGGACAAATAAACAAGATAACTGTGCAGAAAGGAGCAACAGGTTTTTTGCTTTTAAAAAAGCAGTTGGCTTGCACAGCGGTGTGCAAACAGCAATGCAGCTATCACGGAGCCTTATAAGGCAGCCTAATAAGCTACAGAGCTGATGCACAAAAATATAAACTCCACTGTCCCTGCAAACAAATGGTGGTGTTGGACAGTGGAAATCGCTACAGCACAAGCAGTTTGGGGGCTTAATTTTCCCTCCCTAACTATATCCCTTCTTCTGATGCAGCTGCGGCAACCTCTCCCTATGCTACGATCGGCAGAAGTAAGATGGCGGTCAGCGTGCACGCCCATATATAGTGTTGTGAATTCCGCCCTTGGGCTCCCTCCGGTGGTTGTAAGTGGCACTTTTGTGAGTTCTGCTCTTGGGCTCCCTCTTGTGGTTTCAAGTGGTATGGCTGCTCCTTGGATTTAGCTGTCAGCAGCTGCTTCTACTGATTGTCTTTTCTGCTCGGCTATTTATGCCTGGCTCTTTCCTTCAGCCAGTGCCACTTGTAAATGGTTCCTGGTTGGATTCACATCTCTTTGGATTTCCCCGTTATCCTGACCAGTTCAGCTAAGCTAAGTTCTTGCTTGCTCTTTTCTGTCCACAGATTGTGGACTTATCCGTTCTGTGCTTTCTATGTTTGTCCAGCTTATCAGTATGAATTATCTCTGTGTTGCTGGAAGCTCTGGGAAGCAGATTTACCCTCCACACCTTTAGTCAGGTGTGGAGATTTTTGTAATCTCTGCGTGGATTTTTGTAGTGTTTTATACTGACCGCACAGTATTCCATCCTGTCCTATCTATTTAGCTAGACTGGCCTCCTGTGCTCATCCTGGTTTCATTCTGTGTATGTCTTTTCCCTCTCCACTCACAGTCATTATTTGTGGGGGGCTAATCTATCCTTTGGGGATTTTCTCTGAGGCAAGATAGTTTTCCTGCTTCTATCTTTAGGGATAGTTAGCTCTTAGGCTGTGACGAGGTGCCTAGGGAGAGTTAGGAGCATCCCACGGCTACTTCTAGTGTTGTGTTGAGCTTAGGGACTGCGGCCAGTACAGATACCACTTCCTTCAGAGCTCGTTCCATGTTGCTCCTAAACCACCAGATCATAACAATATAGCCGCTGTGACGCGGCAGAAAGCAAGCCAATCACTGTCATACCCTTCTCTAAGATGGTGGGGACTGAGACCTATGTCATCACGCTGCCCACACTCTGCGTCCTCCTTCATTGGCTGAAAAATGGTGCTGAAAGCATCATACGATACGTGACTTTGGCGTGAAGATCGCCGACCTCATGGCCGATGCCACACTAGGATCGGGTCGGGTTTCATGAAACCCGACCTTGCCAAAAGTCAGCGATTTTTGAATGTGTCTGATCCGTTTCGCTCAACCCTAATCAAGAGTGTATTCCTTGATTAAAGACTGTGTTTACACATTAATAAACTTTCCTGATAAGACTAGGGTTACATGTCAACTTTAGCTGTGATACTTGTAGCGTGACCAAAAATTATGCTATGCTGCTACACTGCAGCATAAAGGAGTTAATGTCATCAAGCCATAACTCAAAACTTGCCCAAAGTAGTAGTAATCCCTATATTGTTTTGTCAGTTATACTATGATAATCTCAGAATTCAAGACAAGAAGCCCAGTTCTCTAGTTATCGATCAGACTTCCCAATCCCATCCTTAGACCATCTAAACTTTTCATAAAAGCTGATTCTTCAAGTATTTTTAATACATTCCTTGATAATGGAAGTGTGTGGTTATTTTCCCTTTTCTGGGCATCATAATCTGCTTAATGCATGTTGTGTACATAGAAAAAAACATAAAGGGAACCTGTTATCAGAATTTTTCTTCTTAATCTAATAGCATATTAGACCTAATAACAACATTGTGTTAAAAATTAAAGATCAACTTGTTGGACATCATGATTGGTGAATGTGTAAAATATTATTAAATTCTGTATAAAACTGTGACTTTTTGCAGGATGGACTGGTCCAGCACCTTTGTTCTTCTAATCATCTTCTGCGTGTCTTATATCATCTTGAGCTACATGAGGATCTTCAAAGAGAAGTCAACACTCCCTCCAGGACCCATGCCAATTCCATTCTTGGGAAACCTTCTTCAGATCAACACGAGTGACATAGTCAGCACACTCATGAAGGTGAGAGCTACTTGTGGTGAGAATGGCGGCCCCGCTCATAGGCGACTGTCCCTCCTATCTCTTACTGACTGTGAATAGCAGACAGCGTGATTCTAGGGAAGAGCGTAAAAGGTAAAGAGCCTGGTCTTTTTAAGGAGAAAATCAAATGTAGATGGTGCAAATGCACCAGCCGACAGCTGCCGATGAGCTGGGGCACCAGTCTGGTTACATCTACGGTGCCAACCCCTGCTGCTAGGTAGCTTGAGAAATATAGGGGAAACTAGGTGAACATTTTCTATATAGAGAATCTTCACTTGGTAATTTAACAATTGAATCCTCTATTACTAGTAAGTGTTATATACATAACTCTACACTCTGACATTCCTATCTATTGTTGTGTCTTTTGCCTTCTCCACTGCTCCAGCTAGGGGCTGACAGGGCCAGCAGGGTGAGCCGTCGACGAGCGGGGGCAACAATGTGCAGGTTTTAAGGTGCCAACTTCCGCTGGTAGGTAGGGTATTTCAAGTTTGTATAGGCACAGGCACCTCCCTATGGTATGTTCTAAGGGTGTCAATATGGTACTTTGGTGGTGTGTAGACATGAGCGAATATCATCAGATCCCTCCTTATTCGGCTCGCTAATAGAGCTTTCCGAATAGCTGGATCGAGAACCCGGATCCCTGGATCGGGAACCCAGATACCTGGATCGGGAGCCCAGATACCTGGATCGGGAACCCTGATACCTGGATCGGGAACCCGGATACCTGGATCGGGAACCCGGATACCTGGATCGGGAACCCGGATACCTGGATCGGGAACCCTGATACCTGGATCGGGAACCCTGATACCTGGATCGGGAACCCTGATACCTGGATCGGGAACCCGGATACCTGGATCGGGAACCCGGATACCTGGATCGGGAACCCGGATACCTGGATCGGGAACCCGGATACCTAGATCGCTCCCAATAATCAGGAGTCCGGTGCTGCTGCTGCATGTGTTACAGCTGTGTGATACTCACAACACTCCAGGTTCTCAGGTTTCCTTTCACATTCCAAAGACATAGTGATAGGGAATTTAGATTGTGAGCCCCAATGGGGACAGCGATGATAATGTGTGCAAACTGTAAAGCGCTGCTGAATATGATAGCGTTATATAAAAATAAAAATTATTATTACATATTGAGATCTTGTGTGCTGTGACTTGCAATAGGAACAGAATAGCCGGTCTCAGGATCGCAGAAGGAGAACACAGACACCAGTTAGGGTAAATCCACAACGCGTTTCAACGGCCTGGGCCGTCTTCTTCAGGCGGATATTTATTAATGATATGCAAGGAAGCAGTATTTAACCTTACAAGGACAAATCACAGAACAGTGGCAATTACATATGCAAATGTAACAAATAAAAAGTGGGCATGTATCATTTATTACAACATTTAGCAGCAAAGCAGCAAATGTAACATACAGATAGTGGGCATGTATCATTTGTTACAAGATTTTAGCAGCAAAAAATTGCCTAATAAAAACCAATTAAAAGAAAAATAATAATAAAAAATAAAAATAATCACCAAAGTAATAATAATAAAAAATCAGCATTAAAAATTATCATGACACATGACACATGCAGCTGCGCTGTCGGACACCATCAGGAGCGATCCAGGTATCCGGATTCCTGCAGCAGCTATTTGGTAAGCTCTATTAGCGAGCCGAATAAGGAGGGATCCGAAGATATTCGCTCATGTCTAGTGGTGTGTGCTTTTTTCAACTCAATATTATTTTTAATGAAATAACTAAAAGCTGTATTTTAGTATCTCATAAATTAGGGGTTTCTACGACGAATCACTGCTTTGAAGTATACTCCTATATTGATTCCTTTTTTTCTGTGAATAAAAAGTTCTTAGGGGGCAAGCATCTGCCTAAATTTACTCTTGTAACCTTGGATCTAACAGAGTTGCACCCCAGTAGTCAGCACTATTTCTAACACTAAGAATACGAGCATCATGTTGAAGATTGTGCAGCAAGAAGGCGCTCATGTTTTAGGTGCTTCTATGAGGTCCAAGCCCATGGTGTGTTGGGGTGGGGTAACACTCAAGCTTGCTTCCTCCATTGCTCCTGCACCTTCACTAACAGTTTGTCTTTTATCATGAGCCCCCTTCAATCACTGTGAGACACCCTCCCATGGCACATGTTTTTTCCAGGGATCAGTGACCGGTCAGAAGCCATACACATGAATCAGAGCACAACATGAAGACCCATCACAGGCCGCCCTGGAGCACGAGCATATCATTAACTCAAAACTACAAATAAAGATTAAACAACAACCACAAGATGGATTTCATAACCATGGTACTATTTTAATCAGTATAACGTCCCATTGTTCTCAGCAGCAATCTGGGAGTCGGAGATGCTTCCAGGGGCCTTCCATTTGCTATTCTCCTTCCATTTGCTATTCTCCTTCCATTCAGCAATTTTCCCATCCATTTGAACATTTTCACTGTCCCTGATATCTCTTTTTACGGTCTGCTGGAAAAAAAAGATTTCCTATTGACTCCCATTATATTTGTTACTCGAAACTAGCATGCGAGTATTAGCAAATTCTTGGTTCGAGCAACGAGCACGAGAGCATTTTAGTGCTCGGTCCTCCCTAATGATCAAACAGTGATATATGGAAACATATGTATGTATTGTGTTTCATTATCGTGCCAAGTCATAAAGCCATTAAAAGGGGAGTCCATGGTAGATCGCCAATAAAGGACACTAATGATGTTACTACAAGACACATTTTAATTGATTGATTGGCTTAGAAAATACATTTAAATACACACTACTAGGGGCTATAGAGAGGAAATAGTCTCACAATCCTCTTTTCCAAACGTTCACCTTGTCATTGAAGTGCTCAAAGAGCATTTCCAACTCTTATGGATCAAGCCAAACGGAGGGATGACTGATTTAGTTAAGTGATGAGCAAATCAGTTTGAGGCTAACTGATTTTGCTTAAAATTTTATAAAGAAAATTTGGCATATTTAAAAAAAATAATAAATTATTATAATCACCTCACCACTTCCCATCTGGTCCCCCATGATGCTCCATCCAGACTCTTTTTTTTAATTATTATTTTGACATGCAACATCTGACATCTTCATTCTGCATTGGGGTTTCCAGGAACCAGGTAGGCATCTGCTGTCATGGCTAAATGACGCACTAGCTAGTCTTTGTGCAACCCATGTAGCCATGCTGTGACATGGTAGCCTCAGAGGCTGAGAAAGACCAAGCTCAAAGTAAAGATGCCAGACTTTGGACACCGAAGAAAACAAGAGACCATCCAAAGCTTCCTATGCGTTGTAGCAACAGGACAATTTAGCTGCAAGGTCTTATTGTTCTTTTACCCTTTGATTATTAGGTTCTAGGGTTTTTAGAGACCCTCAATAAGGAACGCACAAATTGCATGGCATAACTTCAGTATAAATCGAGTTTCTTTGATAAATACATGCAAACTGCCAAATTTGAACTTAGGCCTAGAATTGTGTAATACTTGATTTTTACTGCAGGGGCCCAGTAGGAAAATGAAATACTTTCCTCCAGGCTTCTTCAGAGATCACAACTGATTGCTGGAGATCACCTTTTAATATCTCTAACTTATAATCACGCCCATTTTCTATTATAATTTAGTTTTTCCCAACAAGATTAGTAACTGATATCTAATGCAAAGCGATCCATACATGAGATGTTTATTTTATGTAATATCTAAAACAATTCTAACAATTTACACAAAGTTATGTAACCTTACAGTTTAATCCAATCCAAATAAGCAAAGTATATAGCAACCCTGCAGAACTTGTAAATCAACTCTTAAAAGTAGATTACAAGCGATGATTGTAGTAAAGGTAAGAGGTAGGGGAATTCAGTACTTCTCCTTATACCTTTTATTCATGGTTCTGAGAATGTATAATACTATACAAATGCATTATATGTGTAAAGTATAAAAAGCCAACTCCAAGTGTTGGCGCATTGTGTTAGTGATCATAATACTAGAATATTCATGAAACCACCAGTATTGTGTGGATGCAGGTGTGAATCTACTAATCCCTATCAAACGTTGTAAAGGGACTGATTAAATAACAAACCCAATAACCACATTAGAAGGATCAGTCAGGAAATATGTGTATCGGCAATATGGACTAAATCGAGTCCGAGGAAGCCTCTGGACTAAAATTTGGTAGAAGTCCTCTCTTCGCTAGTAGTGTCGACTCATAATAGTAATCCAATATTAATTAGCACAAATGACCTACTAAATACGAACAATGTTTCATCCATGTATTAGGATGGGCTTTTACAAAAACGCTTTGTTGACCCGTCCAACCTTCACCTTTTTCCCAATGCTTTCTTTATTATGACTTCATCTTATACATAAAATGTTTATGTACTTCATGACAGTAATCCAGTGTTATGATCATGGTGTCCTCAGTCCAAGTACATAGTTTTTTTTTTACCATATATAGTAGAGATATTGGAAAGATGGAGCCTAGGGTTCTTCAACCTGTTTTGAGGATCTTCTACTTTCTTAAAGGGTGTCATGTAAAGGAGTTGTCCCAACTTAGTAAGTTATCTTCTATCTACAGAATAGTTGATGAGTTGCTGATTGCTGGTACTACCATCAATCCCAATACTATAGCCCTGAAATACCTCTTTAAAAAGGAGCACTCAATTTATTATCAATGGGACTGATAGGGATGGCCATTACTTTGCTTGCCTACCTCTAACAGTCCTATAGGCAATGTATGCATTGGTGGCATATACGCACTGCCATTGTTCAAAATTGGACATTCCAAAGATCCATTATCATATTTGATGGTGGTCCCAGTAATTAGCAATTTATCCCCTATCATAACACAGTGTCACAAAGTTAATTTTTTTTTTTTTTTTTTTTAAAGAAGTCTGGAAATCTCCCACCTCACTCATAGGAATATGGTGGACCAAGAGCAAAACTAAGAGAGGACACATCTGTATATTGTTGGAGGTTCCCTGTGAATGTATTTAAGCTCTCTTATCTTTATGAGTAGCTGCTAGGAAGAGCTATGGAGAGTTTAGGAAATTTGATGGAGGACTCTGGTGCACTATACCTATGGCCCTCCCTGTATTTTTGTAAGTTGCTGCAGCCAGGCATCGTGTGAGCTTCTCCTTGCTTTTATCAATTTCAGTCAAGTTTTCTTGGAGTCCGCCCAGTATTTATACTGAAATATATTTTTCTATCATTTTGCTAAAAAAAACTGTAGAAAAATGAGTGAATATACCTCTATAAGGAGAATAGTATGCTGTAATGCAAAAATCCACAAACTGTGTGTTAGGGCTGGTGGAAAGCATCGAGTAAATATGGACATGATATAGGTGCGTTCACAGCCCATGGTCCACCGTGCAGGAGTGGAACCAGCTGCTAGTAGATGGCGGCACTATATGGCGGTACTACGCCTGAATAGACACGGCTTCCGTCACCCGGTCTGTATAGGAGCGAACCCTGTTGCTTCACAGAGTCACCGGGATTAAAGGTAATGCTGTACTCTGTTAACCTCACAGAGGATCACAGCTTACTAATGGAGCAGGTAGCATACAGTGGTCGTTCAGTCAGCAACAGCACACAAACAACTCCTCTCCGGAGGTGCCGGAATTCTAGTGGTTATAAGCCAGCCCTAAAATCACACACACAAACTCCTCTCCGGAGGTCCCGGAATTCTAGTGGCTATACAGCCGACCCTGAGCACATGCTGACACAGACCACAAAGTATCTAAGCTCATAAACATAAGTTGATACTAGCGCATGGCCGTGCGGCCATGCAAACCTTTTATAGAGAAAGCTATCCAGGACCTTCCTAGTGGTCCAATAGGAACTGCTTCAGGACCTGAGCATGTGACCCCTGACCTCCAATCCCTTGAGCATGCTCAGTAGCGGAAAAGCATGACTTAGTCCCAGAAGCGTCTGCTCGCCTCTGAACAGTGCTGGTTACAATGGCTGAGCCTGGAAGATCAGCAGTAACCAAGCGCACAGTATCTGACTGAGCCAGACGCTGGGACCAACATCTCTGCTGAGCAGGCTCCACTGCGGCTGAAGAAGAATGTGAGAAAGCAGCAGAGGTGGCTTGAGATTCCCCCCTATGCAGTGGAGGGAACTCGACACCTAACACTTTGTCTCGGGGGCCACATGTGGCTCATATACCACAGATGTGTGGCTCGCGACTGCCAGCTTGGTGCATTAGCACTTGGGTCTAGCAATCAGCCATGAAGAGAAAGCTTCCAGATGGTGACCTTTATGAATATGCCCACACAAGAGAGAAAATCTGGATGTGTATACTTGTGGGTGGGGGGATAAACCTATTAAGCTGGAGATAGTATCATAATGTTAGTTGTTGTGAATTCTGCTCTTGGGTTCCCTCCAGTGGTTGTAGGTGGGAATGCAGTTGTCTCTGAGTCGCAGTCCTGGCCTGGTGTGTCTGCTGATTACAATTCTGACTGGGATATTTAGGTGTGCAGGATTCATTAGCCCTTGCCAGTTGTCAATGTTCCTTGTGAAGTGTTGGATCACTTTCTGGCTTCTCCTGCTAGCTCCCAAATTCAGCAAAGATAAGTGTTTGGTTTTTTGTGTCTGTGGCACACTGCTGTGTGCTTGTTTTTGTTTGTATTCCTGCTCTGATTGTAGGATTCGCTGGAGTTGCAGATATACGCTCCTACATCTTTAGTTAGATGTAGGAAGTTTTTGTATATTCTGCTGTGGATATTTTTGAAGGGTTTTAATACTGACCGCACAGAACACTGTCCTATCCTGTCCTATTTAGCTAAAGTGGCCTCCTGTGCTAAATCCTGTTTTTCTGCCTGTGTATGTTTTTTCCTCTCTGACTCACCGCCAATATTTGTGGGGGGCTGTCTATCCGTTGGGGATCTGCTCTGAGGCAAGATAGTATTCCTATTTCCATCTTTAGGGGTATTTAGTCCTCCGGCTGTGACGACGTGTCTAGGATTGTTAGGTACACTCCACGGCTACTTCTAGTTGCGGTGTTAAGTTCAGGATTGCGGTCAGTACAGTGACCATCTTCTCCAGTGAAAGTTCTCATGCTGCTCCAAGGTCACCGGATCATAACAGTTAGTTAGTGGGTAGCTTGAAGGTGGATGCAATGGTGTGGATGGTATGCTTGAAATGAGAATACGAAATAAAGGTAAAGTGGTAACCCTTGGATGTAATTATACTACTGCCTGTTAGGGGTCGAGTTCCCGCCTCTGCACAGGGGGAATCTTGAACCATCTCCGCTGCAGTCTCCCATTCTTCTCCAGCTGCAGTGGAGCCTGCTCAGTGGAGACATCGGTCCCAGTGTCTGGCTCAGCCTGATACAGTGCAGATGGTTACTGCTGCCTTCCCAGGTTCAGGCATTGTAGCCAGCACTGGTCAGCAGCGAGCAGATGTCTCTGGGACTAAGTCCTGCTTTTCCCCTTCTGAGCATGCCCAGGGTAAGTCCTCTCCCTTGGGCTCGGGGGTCACATGCTCAGGTACTATAGCAGCTCCCATTGGTCCTCTAGAAAGGTCCTGAAGTGGCTCAGGTACTGAAGCAGCTCCCATTCGTCCTCTAGGAAGGTCCTGTAGTTGCTACAGCTATAAAAGGTTCGCATTGACGCACGGCCATGCGCTAGTATCAACTAAGTTGTGTGTTCTGCGCCAGTGTGGTCATGTGTATGTGGTTTCAGGGTTCGGCTGAAATAAGCCCCTACAATATCGGCACCTCCGGTGAGGAGTTTTGTGTGTGCTATTCTGACTGCATGACCACTGTTCGCTCTATTTGGTAGCTGTGTTCCTCTGTGAGGTTAACAGGGCACAGCGTTCTCTTGTCTTAAGCGACTCTGTGAAGTAACAGAGTTCACTTATACCGCCATATAGTACCGTCAGTTATTAGCAGCGGGTTTTACTCCTGCACGGTGGACCCCAGGTTGCGAACGCACTTATTACTTTATAAATATACAGTATATTTGGTGCGTTCCGCCAAACCTTAACACTGCCTATATGATAGGCACAAAGTCTCAGTATGCTATCTGTGGGGTAATTTGAGCTCTGAGGGTCAATATTGTGCAGATCGGGGGGTGATGGGACTGGATGTGGCTCACAACCATCTCTCAAAGCTGAATGTAGCTCTCAAGATAAAAAAAAGTTGGGGACTGCTGCTGTAACGTCACACTTTTATTGCCAGGAAATATTGCTTCAGATAGCCAGAAGAATCTTTGATTCTTGTTCTTATCTTCCCACTTTCCTATCCACAATAACCATTTACGACACTAACCAATTACCGTAATTACATTTTATTATTGGTTAAAAAAACTTTTGCACCATTTTTATTTAAATCAATTACTGATCACCATAAGTAATTTGACTGTTCTTTACTGTTTTGTGATTATGTGATCAAAATATATTTAAAAAAATGCATTAGATGCCATTTATTTTTGCAGTTATTTTTAGTATCATTTAATAACAGATGTAAAATGTAACTTTTAATTAGTACAATTAGTATTTTTTCTTTCACCTAGAAAAAAACTGGCACAGAGATGCAGTATATCTGTTTATACCAGTACATTACTCGAGTAAAATAAGAAAAATGCTGTTGAGGTTTTTAGTCAGAGAAAAGCCTCCCTCATTGGCTCACTGGTAGTGTTTCTGCCACTCTTATTGCAAGAAATGGATTTTAGATTCAGGGGGAACAGTAAAAGCAAAATATAAGTATGGTAAATATTAAATATGCAGGGTAATACCCTGAGCATTGTTAGTGTGCTAGGAAAGTGTAGAGAGCATTTGGGGTTATGCTTTTTTTTATCTTGCTGGAACTGATGCAAGCCCTGGCCACAGAAATAGTGCATTTGAATATATTGGTACCCATGTTGATCAAATTGCGGTGCACCTTGGAGTGCCCCAGGACTCTCGCGAAGAATACATACATTATGTGGAAACAAAAAAAAAGTAAAACTTGAGATGAATTCTATTGTCCTATCTAGAGTTGAGCGACCTTGACCTTTTTAGAGTCGAGCCGGGTTTTGCGAAACCCGACTATGTCCAAAGTCGGGTCGAGTGAAATCGGCCGATTATGACGTAAAGTCGGGATCGACCGAAACACGAAACCCAATGCAAGTCAATGGGGCAGCATAGTCGGCAGTGAGTGGGGGCCAGGAAAACACCTAGAGTGCCCATTTTAATGTCAAAACCATCCATTCTTCTTAATGAAGCTTGTCAAGCGTAATTTACCTTATAATAATTGGAAGGCATTTGAAATTGGGGGTCATTTGGCTAAAGTTGTGGGGGGTAGGGCTGGTTCAAGTAATTAGTGGGCCCAGGAAATCTGGACCACGTCACGGCAGTGGAGCAGGGAGAGGTAAGTATTTCAACGTTGCAAGTGCTGTGAACCTGAGCAAGCAGGGGGGGCCCACTCGTTGGCATTGGCACTGGCACAGGGCCCCTCAAAGTACAGCGGTGTGTTTGCACGGCGGGGGCGCCTCCCACCGGCAGCAACACTTTTGCGTACTATGAGAGGCCCTGTGCCAGTGACGTCGCCAACTAGTATTCCTCCCCCCACCTGATGAAGGAACCTGCACTTTCATCTGCACCTTCCTCTTTGTCCCCGTGTAAGGTGGTATGGTATGCGGGAAGAGCAACCTGACTTTCAGCAGGGTCACAATGTTGTTGTGTAGCGTGCACGGGGAATGTTGCGTTATGGGTCAATGTACCAGCAGACTCATCTATCACTGGCTGGGCAATGGGCACGATGAAGTGGAAACACAGATATAGGCCCAAAGAAGAAAGTGGGCTAAATGCAGTTCAAAATTGGTAACACAGGAATAACCAGGGGGCATTGCAGTGGAGGACAACTGGAATGAGAGGCTGACACAGAGAGTAGGGCCAAATCAGTAAGTAGTCGAAATGCAGTTCAAAATTGGCAACCGTAGTAAACAGGCGGCACAGCTTTGTTCAGTGGAGGAGAACAGCAAGGAGTGGCAGACACCGATAGTAGGCCCCAACCCAACTAGTAGGCCAAATGCAGTTTAACATTAACAACTACTTAACGAGAGGCTGAAAATGGAATTTCAGGACAGGAAACCAGGAGAACAGCAAGGAGCGGCAGACACCGATAGTAGGCCCCAAACCAACTAGTACGCCAAATGCAGTTGTTCCATTTAACCACAATTTAATGAGAGCCTGAAGATAGAAGCTCAGGAAAGGCAACCTGGTGAAAACCTTGGAGTGTAACACAACCTGTCTCTACACCCCATACCAAATTTGTAGGCCTAATGCAGCGTAGTTTCCACCAACTACTAAACGAGAGCCGGAAGATCGAAGCTCATGAAAGGCAACCCGGGGAACACCTTGGAGTGTAACACAACCTCTCTCTACACCACGAAAGGGCTGATTCTTAGGAAGGAAGGCTGTTGTAAATAAGCATTGCGCGTCCGAGGGTGATTATATTCTTATTCGGTATCTACTCACCCTCGGACGCGCCATGCTTCTTGATTTGTAATTAATGTTTATTTGCAATGTGCTTTTGACTTACTCAATTATTTTTTTAATTATTGATTTTATTAAATTAATAGTTTAACATCTTATTGGAAATAATTTAAAGGAGACGCGACAGGACAACACTCGGTGGATGCCATATCTGTGTTAACAACTCCAAAAAACTTTCAGTTAACTTCTTGCAGGAGAAAGAAATTGTAGCTGTTGGACCTTTGTAGTACAGTTCCAGATATTTGTTGTGTGTTTGTTTTGATTGTTAAAATGTCTGCATTTGAGATCTCAACACGATCTTATTTTTTATAATCAAATTAATTTTTTAAATATTTTATTAGGTTGGTTCAAGGGGTACACGGGCCGCAGTAGACAGGTCAGTGGAGGCCTAGTGGAAGGAGGGACCGCAGATGCGCCACTGTTTCACCCATACACAATTAGTAGGCCTAATGCAGCGTAGTTTCCAACAGCTACTAAACGAGAGCCGGAAGATCGAAGCTCAGGAAAGGCAACCTGGGGAACACCTTGGAGTGTAACACAACCTCTCTCTACACCACGGAAGGGCTGATTCTTAGGAAGGAAGGCTGTTGTAAATAAGCATTGCGCGTCCGAGGGTGATTATATTCTTATTCGGTATCTACTCACCCTCGGACGCGCCATGCTTCTTGATTTGTAATTAATGTTTATTTGCAATGTGCTTTTGACTTACTCAATTATTTTTTTAATTATTGATTTTATTAAATTAATAGTTTAACATCTTATTGGAAATAATTTAAAGGAGACGCGACAGGACAACACTCGGTGGATGCCATATCTGTGTTAACAACTCCAAAAAACTTTCAGTTAACTTCTTGCAGGAGAAAGAAATTGTAGCTGTTGGACCTTTGTAGTACAGTTCCAGATATTTGTTGTGTGTTTGTTTTGATTGTTAAAATGTCTGCATTTGAGATCTCAACACGATCTTATTTTTTATAATCAAATTAATTTTTTAAATATTTTATTAGGTTGGTTCAAGGGGTACACGGGCCGCAGTAGACAGGTCAGTGGAGGCCTAGTGGAAGGAGGGACCGCAGATGCGCCACTGTTTCACCCATACACAATTAGTAGGCCTAATGCAGCGTAGTTTCCAACAGCTACTAAACGAGAGCCGGAAGATCGAAGCTCAGGAAAGGCAACCTGGGGAACACCTTGGAGTGTAACACAACCTCTCTCTACACCACGGAAGGGCTGATTCTTAGGAAGGAAGGCTGTTGTAAATAAGCATTGCGCGTCCGAGGGTGATTATATTCTTATTCGGTATCTACTCACCCTCGGACGCGCCATGCTTCTTGATTTGTAATTAATGTTTATTTGCAATGTGCTTTTGACTTACTCAATTATTTTTTTAATTATTGATTTTATTAAATTAATAGTTTAACATCTTATTGGAAATAATTTAAAGGAGACGCGACAGGACAACACTCGGTGGATGCCATATCTGTGTTAACAACTCCAAAAAACTTTCAGTTAACTTCTTGCAGGAGAAAGAAATTGTAGCTGTTGGACCTTTGTAGTACAGTTCCAGATATTTGTTGTGTGTTTGTTTTGATTGTTAAAATGTCTGCATTTGAGATCTCAACACGATCTTATTTTTTATAATCAAATTAATTTTTTAAATATTTTATTAGGTTGGTTCAAGGGGTACACGGGCAGCAATAGACAGGTCAGTGGAGGCCTAGTGGAAGGAGTGACGGCAGACAGGCATCAAAGGCCTAACATTGGGCTGGCTGTAGGCAAGTTAAAATTGGTTCCAGGGGAACACGGCCATCAGTGGCCTGGTCAGTGTAGTTGTAGTTGAAAGAACGGGACGCAGACAGGCTTCGAAGGCCTAACATAATAACATAGGGCTGGCTGTAGGCAAGTTAAAATTGGTTCCAGGGGAACACGGCCATCAGTGGCCTGGTCAGTGTAGTTGTAGTTGAAAGAACGGGACGCAGACAGGCTTCGAAGGCCTAACATAACAAACTTGGGCTGGCTGTAGGCACTTTTAAATTGGTTCCAGGGGTACACGGGCAGCAGTGGTCTGGTCTGTGGAAGTCTAGTGGAAGGAGTGACCGCAGACAGGCTTCCAAGGCCTAACATAACAAACTTGGGCTGGCTGTAGGCACTTTTAAATTGGTTCCAGGGGTACACGGGCAGCAGTGGTCTGGTCTGTGGAAGTCTAGTGGAAGGAGTGACCGCAGACAGGCTTCGAAGGCCTAACATAACAAACTTGGGCTGGCTGTAGGCACTTTTAAATTGGTTCCAGGGGTACACGGGCAGCAGTGGTCTGGTCAGTGGAAGTTTAGTGGAAGGAGTGACTGCAGACAGGCTTCCAAGGCCTAACATAACAAACTTGGGCTGGCTGTAGGCACTTTTAAATTGGTTCCAGGGGTACACGGGCAGCAGTGGTCTGGTCAGTGGAAGTCTAGTGGAAGGAGTGACCGCAGACAGGCTTCCAAGGCCTAACATAACAAACTTGGGCTGGCTGTAGGCACTTTTAAATTGGTTCCAGGGGTACACGAGCAGCAGTGGTCTGGTCTGTGGAAGTCTAGTGGAAGGAGTGACCGCAGACAGGCTTCCAAGGCCTAACATAACAAACTTGGGCTGGCTGTAGGCACTTTTAAATTGGTTCCAGGGGTACACGGGCAGCAGTGGTCTGGTCAGTGGAAGTTTAGTGGAAGGAGTGACCGCAGACAGGCTTCCAAGGCCTAACATAACAAACTTGGGCTGGCTGTAGGCACTTTTAAATTGGTTCCAGGGGTACACGGGCAGCAGTGGTCTGGTCTGTGGAAGTCTAGTGGAAGGAGTGACCGCAGACAGGCTTCGAAGGCCTAACATAACAAACTTGGGCTGGCTGTAGGCACTTTTAAATTTGTTCCAGGGGTACACGGGCAGCAGTGGTCTGGTCAGTGGAAGTTTAGTGGAAGGAGTGACCGCAGACAGGCTTCCAAGGCCTAACATAACAAACTTGGGCTGGCTGTAGGCACTTTTAAATTGGTTCCAGGGGTACACGGGCAGCAGTGGTCTGGTCAGTGGAAGTCTAGTGGAAGGAGTGACCGCAGACAGGCTTCCAAGGCCTAACATAACAAACTTGGGCTGGCTGTAGGCACTTTTAAATTGGTTCCAGGGGTACACGGGCAGCAGTGGTCTGGTCTGTGGAAGTCTAGTGGAAGGAGTGACCGCAGACAGGCTTCCAAGGCCTAACATAACAAACTTGGGCTGGCTGTAGGCACTTTTAAATTGGTTCCAGGGGTACACGGGCAGCAGTGGTCTGGTCAGTGGAAGTCTAGTGGAAGGAGTGACCGCAGACAGGCTTCGAAGGCCTAACATAACAAAATTGGGCTGACTGTAGGCACTTTTAAATTGGTTCCAGGGTAACACGGCCAGCAGTGGCCTGGTCAGTGTAGTAGTTGTAGAAAGAAGGGACCGCAGACAGGCTTTGAAGGCCTAACATAACAAAAATGTCAAAACAATGGTATTGTCAGTGCCAGGCATTGAAGGATGTCAGCGCCTAGACTACACATTGGTGAAGCTGTGAGAGATAATTTTGCTAGTGGTAGAGCACTGTTTGAGCTGGGGGGGGAACTGTCTTGTGGCCGGCGGTACAGGCACAGGGCCCCTCATATTACAACGGTGTGTCTGACGTTGGGTGCGCACCACCACCGCCAGAGACACTTTATTGTACTATGAGGGACCCAGTGGCAGTGCCGTCGACCAAAAGCGGCCGCACCCACCTCTTCAGACAAACAGCACTCTCAAGGGTCCAAGCGCAAAGTGGCGATAGCACGGCCCCGTGTGGGGAGTTTGGCCATTTCGTGAGGTGGAAACATGTCGTATGCTGGACAATCAGGTGAAGAAAATTACGAGATTGGAAAAGTCATTCAGAATAGTCCACAGGCAAGACCTTTTCATAGGAAAGCTAGGTGTCAGCCGGGCAGGGTGGGGCAAAAGATTTTGAAATCCAGTTGTGGTTCATTTTAATGAAGGTTAGATCATCTACATTTTGGGTAGCCAGACGAGTCCTTTTTTCTGTTAGTATTGAACCTGCAGCACTGAATACTCTTTCTGATAGGACACTAGCTGCCGGGCAAGCAAGCTCCTGCAATGCATATTCTGCCAATTCTGGCCAGGTGTCTAATTTGGATGCCCAGTAATCAAATGGGAATGACGGTTGAGGGAGAACGTCGATAAGGGATGAAAAATAGTTTGTAACCATACTGGACAAATGTTGTCTCCTGTCACTTTGAATTGATGCTGCAGTACCTGTCCTGTCTGCGGTCATAGAAAAATCACTCCACAACCTGGTCAGAAAACCCCTCTGGCCAACGCCACTTCTGATTTCTGCCCCTCTAACACCTCTGGTCTGCTGGCCCCTGGAGCTCGTGTGAGAACGATCACGGGCGCTGTGTGCAGGGAATGCCAGAAGCAAACGGTCAACAAGAGTTGATTGTTTTGTTGCTAATATTAGTTCCAAGTTCTCATGTGGCATAATATTTTGCAATTTGCCTTTATAGCGAGCATCAAGGAGGCAGGCCAACCAGTAATCGTCATCGTTCATCATTTTTGTAATGCGTGTGTCCCTTTTGAGGATACGCAAGGCATAATCCGCCATGTGGGCCAAAGTTCCCGTTGTCAAATCTGCGGTTGTGCTTGGTTGAGGGGCAGTTGCAGGCAAATCTACGTCACTTGTGTCCCTCAAAAAACCAGAACCCGGCCTTGCCACGCCACCAATTTCCCGTGCCCCCGGGAAAGCTTCCTCATTAAAAATATACTCATCCCCATCATCCTCCTCATCCTCCACCTCCTCTTCGCCCGGTACCTCGTCATGTACACTGCCCTGACCAGACAATCGCTGACTGTCATCAAGGCTTTCCTCTTCCTCTGGTGCAGACGCCTGCTCCTTTATGTGCGTCAAACTTTGCATCAGCAGACGCATTAGGGCAATGCTCATGCTTATTATGGCGTTGTCTGCACTAACCAGCCGTGTGCATTCCTCAAAACACTGAAGGACTTGACACATGTCTTGAATCTTCGACCACTGCACACCTGACAACTCCATGTCTGCCATCCTACTGCCTGCCCGTGTATGTGTATCCTCCCACAAAAACATAACAGCCCGCCTCTGTTCGCACAGTCTCTGAAGCATGTGCAGTGTTGAGTTCCACCTTGTTGCAACGTCTATGATTAGGCGATGCTGGGGAAGGTTCAAAGAACGCTGATATGTCTGCATACGGCTGGAGTGTACAGGCGAACGGCGGATATGTGCGCAAAGTCCACGCACTTTGAGGAGCAGGTCGGATAACCCCGGATAACTTTTCAGGAAGCACTGCACCACCAGGTTTAAGGTGTGAGCCAGGCAAGGAATGTGTTTCAGTTGGGAAAGGGAGATGGCAGCCATGAAATTCCTTCCGTTATCACTCACTACCTTGCCTGCCTCAAGATCTACAGTGCCCAGCCACGACTGCGTTTCTTGCTGCAAGAACTCGGACAGAACTTCCGCGGTGTGTCTATTGTCGCCCAAACACTTCATAGCCAATACAGCCTGCTGACGTTTGCCAGTAGCTGCCCCATAATGGGAGACCTGGTGTGCAACAGTGGCAGGTGCGGATGGAGTGTTTGTGCGACTGCGGTCTGTGGACGAGCTCTTGCTTCTGCAGGAGGACGAGGAGGAGGAGGAGGAGGAGGGGGTGCGAACGGCTACAGACAACTGTTTACTAGACCGTGGGCTAGGCAGAACTGTCCCAAACTTGCTGTCCCCTGTGGACCCTGAATCCACCACATTTACCCAGTGTGCCGTGATGGACACGTAACGTCCCTGGCCATGCCTACTGGTCCATGCATCTGTTGTCAGGTGCACCTTTGTGCTCACAGATTGCCTGAGTGCATGGACGATGCGCTCTTTAACATGCTGGTGGAGGGCTGGGATGGCTTTTCTGGAAAAAAAGTGTCGACTGGGTAGCTCGTAGCGTGGTACAGCGTAGTCCATCAGGTCTTTGAAAGCTTCGCTTTCAACTAACCGGTAGGGCATCATCTCTAACGAGATTAGTCTAGCTATGTGGGCGTTCAAACCCTGTGTACGCGGATGCGAGGCTAAGTATTTCCTTTTTCTAACCATAGTCTCATGTAGGGTGAGCTGGACTGGAGAGCTGGAGATCGTGGAACTAGCGGGGGTGCCGGTGGACATGGCAGACTGAGAGACGGTGGGAGATGGTATTGTTGCCGCCGGTGCCCTAGATGCAGTGTTTCCTACTACGAAACTGGTGATTCCCTGACCCTGACTGCTTTGGCCTGGCAAAGATACCTGCACAGATACAGCAGGTGGTGCGCTAAATGGTGGTCCTACACTGCCGGAAGGGATGTTGCGTTGATGACTAGCTTCATTGGCCGAGGGTGCAACAACCTTAAGGGACGTTTGGTAGTTAGTCCAAGCTTTCAAATGCATGGTGGTTAAATGTCTATGCATGCAACTAGTATTGAGACTTTTCAGATTCTGACCTCTGCTTAAGGAAGTAGAACATTTTTGACAGATGACTTTGCGCTGATCAATTGGATGTTGTTTAAAAAAATGCCAGACTGCACTCTTTCTAGCATCGGATACCTTTTCAGGCATTGCAGACTGAGCTTTAACCGGATGGCCACGCTGTCCTCCACCAGGTTTTGGCTTTGCCACGCGTTTTGGGCAAGATACGGGCCCGGCAGATGGAACCTGTGGCGATGTTGATGCCTGCTGCGGCCCCTCCTCCTCCTCTGCTTCAGAACTGCTGCCGCCTGCACCCTGTTCCCCCAATGGCTGCCAATCGGGGTCAAGAACTGGGTCATCTAATAACTCTTCTTGTACCTCCTGCGCAACTTCGTCTGTGTCACCGTGTCGTTTGGTGGTATAGCGTTCGTGATGGGGCAACATAGTCTCATCAGGGTCTGATTCTTGATCAGCACCCTGCGAGGGCAATGTTGTGGTCTGAGTCAAAGGACCAGCATAGTAGTCTGGCTGTGGCTGTGCGTCAGTGCACTCCATGTCAGATTCAACTTGTAATGGGCATGGACTGTTAACTGCTTCACTTTCTAAGCCAGGGACGGTATGTGTAAAGAGCTCCATGGAGTAACCCGTTGTGTCGCCTGCTGCATTCTTCTCTGTTGTTGTTTTTGCTGAAGAGGACAAGGAAGTGACTTGTCCCTGACCGTGAACATCCACTAACGACGCGCTGCTTTTACTTTTACCAGTTTCACGAGAGGAGGCAAAAGAGCTAGAGGCTGAGTCAGCAAGATAAGCCAAAACTTGCTCTTGCTGCTCCGGCTTTAAAAGCGGTTTTCCTAATCCCAGAAAAGGGAGCGTTCGAGGCCTTGTGTAGCCGGACGACGAACCTGGCTCCACAGCTCCAGACTTAGGTGCAATATTTTTTTCCCCACGACCACCTGATGCTCCACCACTACCACTACCCTCATTACCAGCTGACAATGAACGCCCCCGGCCACGACCTCTTCCACTAGACTTCCTCATTGTTTTAAAAACGTAACCAAACTAACGTTATTTGTTGCAGTCACACAACTTACACGGTGAGCTATAACTTCAGTATGATTTAGCTACCCCTTTACAGGTTGGTGAGACCACAGCGAAAATCAGGCCCAATGTTACACACTCTGTTTTTGGTGGCTGCAAATTAGAGAGATGCCCCACACGCAGGACTGTCACTGAAGCACAAATGTTAATATTAATGTCACACTATTATTTTTTTTTTATTTTTATTTTTTTCAGGAACACTTTAGAAACCCCAAAAAAAAAAAAAAAATAGATTTTTGCAGGGAGAATTTAGAAAACAAATGTAACAAACTATATGCTTTCTATGGGCCACTGAGTGAGAGATGACGCACACAGGAATCAGGAGTGGCACACAAGCCCAGAGGCCAATATTTTTCTACCAATGATTGATGGAGTTATTTTCTCTGGTAGATTTTGGAACCCAAATCAAGGAAAAAAAATATAGGCTTTCTATGGACCACAATTGGAGAGAGAGAGAGAGAGAGAGAGAGAGAGAGAGATGGCACACCCAGGAGTCAAGACTGGCACACAAGCAGAAAGGCCAATATTAATCTCCCATTTTTTGGGGTTTTTTTTTTTTTTTTCAGGGAGACTTTAGAAAAAAAAATAATAAAAAAAATATGATTTTATCAGGAAGAATTTAGAAACCAAATAAAATAAAATGATTTTTTCAGGGAGAATTTATAAAACAAATAAAAACAAAAGTAGGCGTTCTATGGCCCACTGACTGAGAGATGACGCACACAGGAGTCAGGAGTGGCACACAAGCCCAGAGGCCAATATTTTTCTACCAATGATTGATGTAGTTATTTTCTCTGGTAGATTTTGGAACCCAAATCAAGGAAAAAAAATATAGGCTTTCTATGGACCACAATTGGAGAGAGAGAGAGAGAGAGAGAGAGAGATGGCACACCCAGGAGTCAAGACTGGCACACAAGCAGAAAGGCCAATATTAATCTCCCACTGTTTTTTTTGGTTGTTTTTTTTTTTTTTTTTTCAGGGAGACTTTAGAAAAAAAAATAATAAAAAAAATATGATTTTATCAGGAAGAATTTAGAAACCAAATAAAATAAAATGATTTTTTCAGGAAGAATTTATAAAACAAATAAAACCAAAAATAGGCGTTCTATGGCCCACTGACTGAGAGATGACGCACACAGGAGTCAAGACTGGCACTCAAGCAGAAAGGCCAATATTAATCTCCCACTGTTTTTTTTTTTTTTTTTTCAGGGAGACTTTAGAAAAAAAAATAATAAAAAAAATATGATTTTATCAGGAAGAATTTAGAAACCAAATAAAATAAAATGATTTTTTCAGGGAGAATTTATAAAACTAATAAAACAAAAAATAGGCGTTCTATGGCCCACTGAGTGAGAGATGACGCACACAGGAGTCAAGACTGGCACACAAGCAGAAAGGCCAATATTAATCCCCCACTGTTTTTTTTGTTTGTTTTTTTTTTTTGTTTGTTTTTTTCAGGGAGACTTTAGAAAAAAAAATAATAAAAAAAATATGATTTTATCAGGAAGAATTTAGAAACCAAATAAAATAAAATGATTTTTTCAGGGAGAATTTAGAAAACAAATAAAACCAAAAATATGCGTTCTATGGCCCACTGACTGAGAGAGAGAGAGAGAGAGAGATGGCACGCTTAGTACTGGCACACAAGCCCAAAGGGCAATATTAATCTCCCTTTTTTTTTCAGGGAGAATTTCTAAAACCCCAAAAAAAAAAAAAATAGGCTTTCTATGGCCCACTATTTGTGAGAGAGATGGGACGCTCAGGACTGGCACAGATGGCACGCTCAGGACTGGCACAGAAGCCCAGAGGCCAATATTAATCTCCCTTTTTTTCTGGGAGAATTTATAAAACCAAAAAAATATTTAAATAGGCTTTCTATGGCCCACTATTTGTGAGAGAGATGGCACGCTCAGGACTGGCACAGATGGCACGCTCACAACTGGCACACAAGCCCAGAGGCCAATATTAATCTCCCTTTTTTTCAGGGAGAATTTATAAAACCAAAAAAAAAATTAAATAGGCTTTCTATGGCCCACTATTTGTGAGAGAGATGGCACGCTCAGGACTGGCACAGATGGCACGCTCACAACTGGCACACAAGCCCAGAGGCCAATATTAATCTCCCTTTTTTCAGGGAAAATTTATAAAACCAAAAAAAAAATTAAATAGGCTTTCTATGGCCCACTATTTGTGAGAGAGATGGCACGCTCACAACTGGCACAAATGGCACGCTCACAACTGGCACACAAGCCCAGAGGCCAATATTAATCTCCCTTTTTTCAGGGAAAATTTATAAAACCAAAAAAAAAATTAAATAGGCTTTCTATGGCCCACTATTTGTGAGAGAGATGGCACGCTCAGGACTGGCACAGATGGCACGCTCACAACTGGCACACAACCCCAGAGGCCAATATTAATCTCCCTTTTTTCAGGGAGAATTTATAAAACCAAAAAAAAAAATTAAATAGGCTTTCTATGGCCCACTATTTGTGAGAGAGATGGCACGCTCAGGGCTGGCACAGATGGCACGCTCAGGACTGGCACAGAAGCCCAGAGGCCAATATTAATCTCCCTTTTTTTCTGGGAGAATTTATAAAACCAAAAAAATATTTAAATAGGCTTTCTATGGCCCACTATTTGTGAGAGAGATGGCACGCTCACAACTGGCACAGATGGCACGCTCACAACTGGCACACAAGCCCAGAGGCCAATATTAATCTCCCTTTTTTCAGGGAAAATTTATAAAACCAAAAAAAAAATTAAATAGGCTTTCTATGGCCCACTATTTGTGAGAGAGATGGCACGCTCAGGACTGGCACAGATGGCACGCTCACAACTGGCACACAACCCCAGAGGCCAATATTAATCTCCCTTTTTTTCAGGGAGAATTTATAAAACCAAAAAAAAAAATTAAATAGGCTTTCTATGGCCCACTATTTGTGAGAGAGATGGCACGCTCAGGGCTGGCACAGATGGCACGCTCACAACTGGCACACAAGCCCAGAGGCCAATATTAATCTCCCTTTTTTCAGGGAAAATTTATAAAACCAAAAAAAAAATTAAATAGGCTTTCTATGGCCCACTATTTGTGAGAGAGATGGCACGCTCAGGACTGGCACAGATGGCACGCTCACAACTGGCACACAAGCCCAGAGGCCAATATTAATCTCCCTTTTTTCAGGGAAAATTTATAAAACCAAAAAAAAAATTAAATAGGCTTTCTATGGCCCACTATTTGTGAGAGAGATGGCACGCTCACAACTGGCACAGATGGCACGCTCACAACTGGCACACAAGCCCAGAGGCCAATATTAATCTCCCTTTTTTCAGGGAAAATTTATAAAACCAAAAAAAAAAATAAATAGGCTTTCTATGGCCCACTATTTGTGAGAGAGATGGCACGCTCAGGACTGGCACAGATGGCACGCTCACAACTGGCACACAACCCCAGAGGCCAATATTAATCTCCCTTTTTTTCAGGGAGAATTTATAAAACCAAAAAAAAAAATTAAATAGGCTTTCTATGGCCCACTATTTGTGAGAGAGATGGCACGCTCAGGGCTGGCACAGATGGCACGCTCACAACTGGCACACAAGCCCAGAGGCCAATATTAATCTCCCTTTTTTCAGGGAACATTTATAAAACCAAAAAAAAAATTAAATAGGCTTTCTATGGCCCACTATTTGTGAGAGAGATGGCACGCTCAGGGCTGGCACAGATGGCACGCTCAGGACTGGCACACAAGCCCAGAGGCCAATATTAATCTCCCTTTTTTTCAGGGAGAATTTATAAAACCCAAAAAAAAATAAAATAGGCTTTCTATGGCCCACTATTTGTGAGAGAGATGGCACACTCAGGACTGGCACACAAGCCCAAAGGCTAATATTAATCTCCCACTGTATTTTTATCAGGGAGAATTTATACACCCCACAAAAAAAAATACAGAAAAATGAAAAGGCTTTCTATGGCCCACTATGTGAGAGAGATGGCACACACAGGGATGGCACTCTAGCAGAAATGCCAAATTGCCAATCTTAATCTCCCACCAAAAAAAAAAAAAAACAGGGAATGTCCTACAATTACTATCTCCCTGCCTGCAGTAATCTCAGCCAGGTATGGCAGGCAGCTACTATCTCCCTGCCTGCAGTAATCTCAGCCAGGTATGGCAGGCAGCAATAAGGAGTGGACTGATGCACAAATCAAATAAAAAGTGTGGACAAACAAAAAAGATAGCTGTGCAGAAAGGAAGGAACAAGAGGATTTGTGCTTTGAAAAAAGCAGTTGGTTTGCACAGCGGCGTACACACAGCAATGCAGCTATCAGGGAGCCTTCTAGGGCAGCCCAATGAGCTACAGCGCTGAGGGGGAAAAAAAAAAAAAAAACTTCCACTGTCCCTGCACACCGAGGGTGGTGTTGGACAGTGCAAATCGCTGCAGCACAAGCGGTTTTGTGGTTAATGGACCCTGCCTAACGCTATCCCTGCTTCTGACAAAGCGGCAGCAACCTCTCCCTAAGCTCAGATCAGCAGCAGTAAGATGGCGGTCGGCGGGAACGCCTCTTTATAGCCCCTGTGACGTCGCAGACAGCAAGCCAATCACTGCAATGCCCTTCTCAAAGATGGTGGGGACCAGGACCTATGTCATCACGCTGCCCACACTCTGCGTTTACCTTCATTGGCTGAGAAATGGCGCTTTTCGCGTCATTGAAACGCGACTTTGGCGCGAAAGTCGCGTACCGCATGGCCGACCACGCACAGGGGTCGGATCGGGTTTCATGAAACCCCGACTTAGCCAAAAGTCGGCGACTTTTGAAAATGTTCGACCCGTTTCGCTCAACCCTAGTCCTATCTAAATAAGGACACTATTAGAGAGACCAAGATTACAGCTTAGCAGGTCGACCGTTAAACCCTTGGGACTAGAGGCTGAAACAAATGATGAAACTTTCCGCATGATTACTCTGAATGAGCCTTGATGGTGTTATGTAACATGTTTGTACCAGGGAAATATTTAATTTGCTCCTATTTTTAGTCACAACGACATATTTCAATGTATTTGCTCTTGCAGTTGAACTTATAAACAGCAGTTCAGGTTTCTTTTAGTCCAAATCGATGGACTCATTTAGACCTGATGACAGGAACGGAATTTGAAAATCCCATGATTTCCTTCTCTTCAAAGAAGTAAATATTTTTGCAATGTCTTTTTTTTTACTGCAGCTGGAATAATATTGACTTGATCAAAACTCTGTGCATGATGTGAAGTCAGATCCCTTAAAGGGAATCTGTCATCCCCAAAATTGTATATATGAGCTACGGCCACCGGCATCAGGGGCTTATCTACAGCATTACGTAATGCTGTAGATAAGCCCCCGATGTAACCTGAAAGATAAGAAATAAAGGTTAGATTATACTCACTCAGGGGCGGTCCCAGTTCGTTTCGGGTCCGATGGGCATCGTGGTCCGGTCCAACGCCTCCTATCTTCATACAATGACGTCCTCTTCTTGTCTTCTTGCCGCTGCTCCGGCGCAGGTGTACTTTGTCAGCCCTGTTTAGGGTAGAGTAAAGTACTGCAGTGCGCAGGCGCCAGGAAAGGTCAGAGAGGCCCGGTGCCTGAAGCTGGACATTCCTTTCTTTTTTTTTACTTTATACGCCTGGACACAGCGGATCCGTGCTCCCGAAGATTGGTTTATGCATCACGGGTGAGCTGGCTTATTTTTCTTCATACTAATGGGATCCCTGCAACTCACCCCCACTATGCTGGTGGTTGATCCGGCTCTGACCCTCGGTGGCTTTTGAGCCCACGCCTGAGGATGCCCTGAGTCAGATGCTGGGATCAAACGGGAGTTCCCACCCTACACTGACTAGTTGTCAGGAGACGCTAAAGATAGCCACACAGAGTGCGTACACCACCGCAGCAGCGGTCACTGCAGGATAGACGCAGTATATTTTGTGCCTGGTGCTGGATGGCACTATCTGGCGCTAGACAGCTACAACACTCATGATCATTCAACAAATCTAGGGATGGGAATGATTCGGAGCTTTCACCAGAACAGGCATACATCCACAAATACTGAATTATACTAGCGCATGGCCGTGCAGGCATGCAAACCTTTTATAGAGGAAGCTCTCCAGGACCTTCCTAGTGGTCCAATAGGAGCAGCTACAGGACTGGAGCATGTGACCCCCGACCTCCAATGAGAGGTCATCCCTTGGGCATGCTCAGTAGCGGAAAAGCAGGACTTAGTCCCAAGAGTGTCTGCTCGCTGCTGAACAGTGCTGGTTACAATGGCAGAGCCTGGAAGATCAGCAGTAACCAAGCGCACAGTATCTGACTGAGCCAGATGCTGGGACTGACATCTCCGCTGAGCAGGCTCCACTGCAGCTGAAGAAGAATGGGAGACCGCAGCAGAGGTGGCTCGAGATTCCCTCTGTGCAGCGGCAGGAACTGGACACCTAACACACACCTCATCGCCTGCCTTTCACTAAAAATGTTTTCATGCTTTCTCTGTAAAGCATATCTGGCTGAAATAATCATTTTGCACATTGCAGATGATTGCATCTGTTACAGAATGATCACATGCTGGGGAGGCTTTTTATTATGTCTTGTAGATATTAGGTCACATTGTACAGAACAGCCAATCAGGAGGGATTATCATTGACTGTATAAAAGCTGAGGCATGGAATGCAACAACCATTTTGTGGTGAATTTGGATAGTGAGAGATTGTCACATCTCACATCTTAGCCATATACAGTGGGAAAAATAAGTATTTGATACACTGACAAATTTGCAAGTTTTCCCACCTACAAAGAATTGAGAGGTCTGTATTTTTAACATAAGTAGGTAAATTCAACCATCAGCACTCGGTTTGAGGGATGCACGCTCCAAAGTCCAAGGATCCAATCAGACCAGGAAAACTCAAAGAAGAAAAGAGAGCAGCATCCATCTTAGGTGAAAACGATTTCCAAAAAGGTGCTTTATTCTGCCATACAAAATTACAACATTTCGGCCACAGTGGCCTTTGTCAAGTATACAAAGTATCAAAAGTGGCCATCTTAAATAGTGTGGAGCCCACATGGGCACCAATCACCATCGAGGGGCGGCCTTTATTAAATCTACATACAAATAAAATATGTGCACAAATAATAAACATCATATCGTCCTAAGAACAATAACAAATCCTCCTCAATAATAAACACAATAATTAACATAGAAAATCGCAGATCGGGGTATAATATATTTTCACAGCCCAGTAACTGTTTTTGTTGTTCCGTTGTCATGGCATAGATTCATCCAATCATCGGATCTTCATAGAGCACATCCCCTTTCTTCTCCAATCACTGTGCTTTGAAGAAAAGGCGCACAATGTACAGTCACCCAATCAGCTAACTCGCACTGGAAGGTGTGTCACCCACCCTAAGACGCCGGCGCGTGCGCACAGAGAGCACCGCGCCGACGGTCACATGACCGTCCCACGGCGCCGCCCAGCACGCCGCGCCCGGCGTCATACACCTAGCGCCGGCAACTGAAGGAGGCAGACGCAGCGCGGCCTATGAGGGTTGGCATGGAGACACCATGGCGTACAGACGCCAGGGACTCCAGCCCGCCCACCCGCCACACCGCGCATGCGTCAACAGTGACGACGCAAACACAGCTAAATCCATAGCAATTATGTATTTACTGCGGAGAGATTAAAGCTGATTTAACAAATAAGGAACACAGGGAGGAGAAGAAAAAAAAAGGGGGGGACGGGAAAAAGGGCATAAAAAACCCCCAGATTCCAGGGCGATCGTAAAATGCCAGATAATATAATACAAACAACCTCCGTCTGTTCCTCAGGTATCAAATCATCGACCCACTATAGGAAGAAAAAAGAAAAAAACATATTAAACAGAATCATAAAAAAAACATAAAAAAAACAAATAACCACATATTTAAAATACACAGAGGGGGAGTATACGCTCCCAATGAGTAGTGGGGACACTATTTGCATATCATTGGAACTCAATTAATAGACCATACAATGTCTTAAATACCTAGATAGTAAAGGTTATGACACACAAATCTATAGATTATAATCTATATTCAACCCACAGGGCTGTAGTGTCTCCAATACTGAGATCCACCTCAACTCTTTTTGCTTCAGTTTAAGTGTCCTATCGCCACCCCTCCTCAATACCGGAACCCCGTCTATGACCCTAAAACGTAGCTGATTGATTGAATGACGACATTCACTAAAGTGTTTGGGAATTGGTAAATCCAATACATTAGTCCGTATTGTGCTTTTATGTTTGCTTATTCTCGTTCTTATCTCCTTCGTTGTTTCGCCCACGTACATGAGCCCGCATGGACACACTATCAGGTAAATAACAAATTTTGATAGACACGTATAACGTTCCTTAATCAAAAATTTTTTGCCAGTTCGAGGGTGACAAAAACTGTCTCCTTTAAGCATATTGCCACAACAGGCACAGTTGAGGCAGGGAAAGTTGCCCATACGTGGAGGGCAAAGAGTCCTCTGTATGGCAACCTTACCCGTCCCAACATCAGATTTGACCAATTGGTCTCTCAAATTTCGACCTCGTCTATATGAGAGAATAGGGCGTGAGACAAAATCTTGTACCTGAGGTAGACCCTTATGTAATAAACCCCAATGTTTGTTCAAGATATTGGCAATACCATTGCTAGCTGGACAATAGGTGGAAACAAACGGCACTCGTTTCTGTTTCTCTTTAACATTATGGGTCTGTAACTCCTCACTAGTTAATCTCATCGCCTTCTCTTTGTGATCCAACACTTTCGTCTTTGGATATCCTCTCCGTATAAACTTTTTACACATCTCATCGAGTCTTTTATCACATATTTCTGTATCCTTAACCACCCTACATACTCGAATCAATTGACTCCAGGGTAATGAATCCATCATGCGCCTTGGATGATAGCTCTCATATCGTAGGAGACTATTCCTATCCGTTGCCTTGGTAAACAAATCCATCCAAAGTCTCCCATTTTGTTTGTAAACCATAGTGTCTAGAAATTGCACTCTATCCACCGAACATGTCATAGTAAATTTCAACTCTGGATGAATAGAATTAAGTTCTGTCAAGAAATCAAGGAGGCACTCATGGGTACCCTCCCATACACAAAAAATGTCATCGATGTAGCGCCACCAAGCCCGGACGTGCCGCCAGAAGATGGATCTGTACACATGCTGGTCCTCTAGTGGGGGTTTTTTATGCCCTTTTTCCCGTCCCCCCCTTTTTTTTTCTTCTCCTCCCTGTGTTCCTTATTTGTTAAATCAGCTTTAATCTCTCCGCAGTAAATACATAATTGCTATGGATTTAGCTGTGTTTGTGTCGTCACTGTTGACGCATGCGCGGTGTGGCGGGTGGGCGGGCTGGAGTCCCTGGCGTCTGTACGCCATGGTGTCTCCATGCCAACCCTCATAGGCCGCGCTGCGTCTGCCTCCTTCAGTTGCCGGTGCTAGGTGTATGACGCCGGGCGCGGCGTGCTGGGCGGCGCCGTGGGACGGTCATGTGACCGTCGGCGCGGTGCTCTCTGTGCGCACGCGCCGGCGTCTTAGGGTGGGTGACACACCTTCCAGTGCAGGTTAGCTGATTGGGTGACTGTACATTGTGCGCCTTTTCTTCAAAGCACAGTGATTGGAGAAGAAAGGGGATGTGCTCTATGAAGATCCGATGATTGGATGAATCTATGCCATGACAACGGAACAACAAAAACAGTTACTGGGCTGTGAAAATATATTATACCCCTATCTGCGATTTTCTATGTTAATTATTGTGTTTATTATTGAGGAGGATTTGTTATTGTTCTTAGGACGATATGATGTTTATTATTTGTGCACATATTTTATTTGTATGTAGATTTAATAAAGGCCGCCCCTCGATGGTGATTGGTGCCCATGTGGGCTCCACACTATTTAAGATGGCCACTTTTGATACTTTGTATACTTGACAAAGGCCACTTTGGCCGAAACGTTGTAATTTTGTATGGCAGAATAAAGCACCTTTTTGGAAATCCTTTTCACCTAAGATGGATGCTGCTCTCTTTTCTTCTTTGAGTTTTCCTGGTCTGATTGGATCCTTGGACTTTGGAGCGTGCATCCCTCAAACCGAGTGCTGATGGTTGAATTTACCTACTTGTGACTGTTTGGATCCGAACCGACGTGCACCGGACTATGGCCATGGAGCCGGGTATTAATCCAGAGGTTGGTGAACTGGATGCTGCCTTAACTTTTTCTTATACGGAGGAGGATGCGATACGGATCCTATCCGGCACCTCTAATGACCATGCTTTTTTAAGTAAACCAACTGCTGATATGATATGTAAAAAACACGAGAGTGAAAAAAGGAGGTTGGTCTCGTTTGAGCTACACGTGACTACACTCACGGAATATTATAAGGCCCGTAGGATTCCTCGTGGTCTGCGTCCACATTTACGTCCCACTCTTCTGGTGGACAATGCTCAATTTTGCAATAAATTCGAGTCAATCACGAACAAGTATTCATTTGATCTAATGCTCCTGAACATAGCGTTTCTCCGTAAGGAGATGGAGTTGATCAGAATATCTGTGGCAGATCTAGAGCAACAACTAACTGGCCTGATGATGGTGCAAGATTTGGAAATCTATAAAAATAAATTGGAGGAAAATCTTACTAAATTTAGAAATGATATTGAGAAAACCAAAAGGACAAAATGGTTTCGTGATCGTGATTTGGAGGATTATAAATCAGGCCGTATTTTTTCATGGCACCCTGGTACTCTATCATCATTCAATAGTGGGAGATCTAGACCCTTTCAACAGAGAAGGAAAAGGAAACCTCAGGAGAGGGATCCTCAGAGATTCGGTTTTACGACAGCAGAATCCGATTCGACAGATGACTCTAATGTGGGAGCTTCCTCTTCATCCTTAAGTTTTTTAGGGGCCAATCAACCGGCTACGACAACAGTAAAAGGAGGTATCTGAGAGGTGGGAGGAAACATAAGAGACGGCGGCACGAGCAGAGGACAGAGGAAATTTCAACGGTCCCCTATGAGGACACGGAACATGGACGGACGACGGAAACAGAATTAAATCATGATGAACTGGTGGTAAATATATCATCTGTGCAGTTGTCAGATATTGAGCGTAATGTATTATCCAAAGGTCTATCTTTCTGTCCAAAGAACTCCCCTGATTGGTTTCAGATTGAATGTGATTTGTTTGCTTTCTATAGGAGACTGCGGTTAACTTCCTATTTTTCTGAGTCACACCAGAATAGTGATGAATCCACAGACGTGGTTGTGGAGGGGTTTACACTTAAAGGGGCTGGTCTATACAATAAGAGTTCCTTTCAACCCCACATTAAGAATCAATTTGTTGAATCCTATATTACTCTGGTGGAGAGGGATATAAAGAAATTGAAGGGGAGGTTCCGCAATAGTGGATTTAATAACTTGTCAACTGCCGAAAGACAGGCTTTAAATGGTCTTTCAAGTAATACCATGCTTACGGTGAAACCGGCCGATAAAGGCGGTGCGGAGGTAATTATGGACACTGTAAAGTATAAGGCGGAGATTATGACTCAATTATCTGATACTGCTGTTTATAAGAAACTGGAATGCGATCCCACTGCTGTGTTTCAGAGGGAGTTGCAGCTTCTGATTGATGAGTCCTTGATTAATGGACTCATCGATCAGAAGCTGTCTGAATATTTGTTTGTTAATGCACCAATTACCCCAGTCCTGTATACGTTGCCAAAGATACATAAGGATTTATTAAATCCCCCCGGGCGCCCTATTGTATCGGGCCGGGGATCTATGTGCAACAAGGTTTCCATCTTTCTAGATAAAGTATTGCGTGTTTTTGCTATCTCTGCCCGCTCCTATATTAGGGACACAGGTGACTTTTTAGAGAAAATTAGTACTATCTCTGTGGACAATTCGACTTTTTTGGTTTCCTTTGACATTGTGTCATTGTACACATCCATTGAACATGTGAGAGGTTTATATGCTGTCGATGTGGCGCTGTCAGGCTCGGACGTGCCTCCGGATTGTGCACGGTTGGTCCTCAGGCTGCTGGAGTTCATCCTCGGGAGAAATTTTTTTCTCTTCGGGGATGTTTACTACCAGCAGCTACGGGATACCGCCATGGGGTCCAATGTGGCCCCCACGTATGCTAACATCTACATGGCGGTACTAGAGGACCAGCATGTGTACAGATCCATCTTCTGGCGGCACGTCCGGGCTTGGTGGCGCTACATCGATGACATTTTTTGTGTATGGGAGGGTACCCATGAGTGCCTCCTTGATTTCTTGACAGAACTTAATTCTATTCATCCAGAGTTGAAATTTACTATGACATGTTCGGTGGATAGAGTGCAATTTCTAGACACTATGGTTTACAAACAAAATGGGAGACTTTGGATGGATTTGTTTACCAAGGCAACGGATAGGAATAGTCTCCTACGATATGAGAGCTATCATCCAAGGCGCATGATGGATTCATTACCCTGGAGTCAATTGATTCGAGTATGTAGGGTGGTTAAGGATACAGAAATATGTGATAAAAGACTCGATGAGATGTGTAAAAAGTTTATACGGAGAGGATATCCAAAGACGAAAGTGTTGGATCACAAAGAGAAGGCGATGAGATTAACTAGTGAAGAGTTACAGACCCATAATGTTAAAGAGAAACAGAAACGAGTGCCGTTTGTTTCCACCTATTGTCCAGCTAGCAATGGTATTGCCAATATCTTGAACAAACATTGGGGTTTATTACATAAGGGTCTACCTCAGGTACAAGATTTTGTCTCACGCCCTATTCTCTCATATAGACGAGGTCGAAATTTGAGAGACCAATTGGTCAAATCTGATGTTGGGACGGGTAAGGTTGCCATACAGAGGACTCTTTGCCCTCCACGTATGGGCAACTTTCCCTGCCTCAACTGTGCCTGTTGTGGCAATATGCTTAAAGGAGACAGTTTTTGTCACACTCGAACTGGCAAAAAATTTTTGATTAAGGAACGTTATACGTGTCTATCAAAATTTGTTATTTACCTGATAGTGTGTCCATGCGGGCTCATGTACGTGGGCGAAACAACGAAGGAGATAAGAACGAGACTAAGCAAACATAAAAGCACAATACGGACTAATGTATTGGATTTACCAATTCCCAAACACTTTAGTGAATGTCGTCATTCAATCAATCAGCTACGTTTTAGGGTCATAGACGGGGTTCCGGTATTGAGGAGGGGTGGCGATAGGACACATAAACTGAAGCAAAAAGAGTTGAGGTGGATCTCAGTATTGGAGACACTACAGCCCTGTGGGTTGAATATAGATTATAATCTACAGATTTGTGTGTCATAACCTTTACTATCTAGGTATTTAAGACATTGTATGGTCTATTAATTGAGTTCCAATGATATGCAAATAGTGTCCCCCCTACTCATTGGGAGCGTATACTCCCCCTCTGTGTATTTTAAATATGTGGTTATTTGTTTTTTTATGTTTTTTTTATGATTCTGTTTAATATGTTTTTTTCTTTTTTCTTTTTTCTTCCTATAGTGGGTCGATGATTTGATACCTGAGGAACAGACGGAGGTTGTTTGTATTATATTATCTGGCATTTTACGATCGCCCTGGAATCTGGGGGTTTTTTATGCCCTTTTTCCCATCCCCCCCTTTTTTTCTTCTCCTCCCTGTGTTCCTTATTTGTTAAATCAGCTTTAATCTCTCCGCAGTAAATACATAATTGCTATGGATTTAGCTGTGTTTGCGTCGTCACTGTTGACGCATGCGCGGTGTGGCGGGTGGGCGGGCTGGAGTCCCTGGCGTCTGTACGCCATGGTGTCTCCATGCCAACCCTCATAGGCCGCGCTGCGTCTGCCTCCTTCAGTTGCCGGCGCTAGGTGTATGACGCCGGGCGCGGCGTGCTGGGCGGCGCCGTGGGACGGTCATGTGACCGTCGGCGCGGTGCTCTCTGTGCGCACGCGCCGGCGTCTTAGAGTGGGTGACACACCTTCCAGTGCGGGTTAGCTGATTGGATGACTGTACATTGTGCGCCTTTTCTTCAAAGCACAGTGATTGGAGAAGAAAGGGGATGTGCTCTATGAAGATCCGATGATTGGATGAATCTATGCCATGACAACGGAACAACAAAAACAGTTACTGGGCTGTGAAAATATATTATACCCCGATCTGCGATTTTCTATGTTAATTATTGTGTTTATTATTGAGGAGGATTTGTTATTGTTCTTAGGACGATATGATGTTTATTATTTGTGCACATATTTTATTTGTATGTAGATTTAATAAAGGCCGCCCCTCGATGGTGATTGGTGCCCATTTGGGCTCCACACTATTTAAGATGGCCACTTTTGATACTTTGTATACTTGACAAAGGCCACTTTGGCCGAAATGTTGTAATTTTGTATGGCAGAATAAAGCACCTTTTTGGAAATCGTTTTCACCTAAGATGGATGCTGCTCTCTTTTCTTCTTTGTATTTTTAACATAGGCACACTTTAACTCTGAGAGACATAATCTAAAAATAAAATCCAGAAAATCACATTGTATGCTATCTACATGGCTAGGCCACTCGAGGACCTTGAAATGCTTTTTTGGAGCCACTCTTTAATTTCTCTGACTGTAGTTTTTGGATTATTGTCATGTTTGGAGACCCAGCCACGACCCATCTTCCAAGCTCTTACTGAGGTAGGGAGGTTGTTGGCCAAAATATTGCGATACATGGCCCCATCCATCCTCAATACAGTGCAGTCGTACTGTCCTCTTTGCAGAAAAGCCCCCCCCCCCCAAAGTATCATATCTCCCAACCATGTTTCACGGTTGTTATGGTATTCTCGGGGTTGTACTCATCTTTCTTCTTTCTCCAAACATGGTGAATGGAGATGATTCCAAAAAGTTCTGTTTATTCTCATCTGACCACATGGCCTTCTCACATGTCTCCTCTGGATAATCCAGATGGTCGTTTGTGAACTTCAACTGTGCCTGCACATGTGCTGGTGTGAACAGGGGGACTTTGCGTAACCTGCAGGATTTTAATCCATGGTGGCGTAGTGTGTTACTAACGGTAATGTTTGAGACTGTGGTTTCAGCTCTTTTCAGGTCATTGACCAGATCCTTTTGTGTAGTTCTGGGCTTTCTCAGAAGCTTCCTTACCCCACAAGGCGAGATCTTGCATGGATTCCCAGACCAAGGAAGACTGACAGTCATCTTGTGTTTCTTACATTTTCTAAAAATTGCACCAAACGTTGTTGCCTTCTCACCAAGCTGCTTGCCTATTGTCCTGTAGTCCATCCCAGCCTTGTACAGGTCTACAATTTTGTCCCTTTTGTCCTTTAACAGCTCTTTGGTCTTGGCCATGGTGGACAGGTTGGAGTGTGATTGATTGAGTGTGTGGACAGGTGTCTCTTATACAGGTAACGAGTACAGAGTAGTATGGATTCTTAAAAAACCTGACAGGTCTGTGAGAGCCAGAATTCTTACTAGTTGGTAGGTGATCAAATACTTATTTCATGCATTTTAAAATCATACAATGTGATTTTATGTTTTTTATTCTTAGATTCTATCTCTCAAAGTTGAGATGTACCTACGATAAAAATAACAGACCTCTCCATTCTTTGTATGTGGGGAAACTTGCAAAATCGGCAATGTATCAAATACTTATTTTCCCCTCTATAGAATGAGAAAGAAAGCCATTAAATACTGAAGAAAGAAGACAGTAATTGATATGGTATATTACTAATAGACCAATGATTCTGTTCATTTAGGGGTAACCAGATAGTACAGAGCTCATAGCCTCTGGAAGTGAGAGCTTGGCACCTATGAAAAAACAATCAGTACCACCATTGAGGACAGTGGCCAATATGTAATCTTTGTGACTTCAGGCTCAAGTTATGAAACTTTCTGCATGACTGATGATCAGTGATGTTGTTATGCAACATGTTTATACAAAGAGAATGTTTAATCTGTCTGAATGACATATTCCAATGACTTATTTGCTTTCCTCAATAATATAATATAGTGCTTCAAAGGAGCACTTTATGTTTGTTTTTTTTACCCACTCAAAGATAAAGCTAAATAGATCTGGCTCCCTCTTCCCTGTACAGTACTGGCCGAACGTGTTTGCACACTTGAAATTGTTCCAGAAGCGTAAGTATTTCTCCTATAAAAATAATTGCAGTTACATATGTTTTGTTATACACATTTATTTCCTTTGTGTGTATAGTAACAACGCAAAAAAAAAGAGGAAACAAAGGTAAATTGGACATAATTTCACAAAAAAAGCAAAATTGTTGGCACCTTTCCAAATTAGTTTGTAAACAACTTTGTTTCAAGCATATAATGCTCATTCAAACTCACCTGTAGCAACTAACAGATGTGGGAAATATCAAAATATGAAAATCATGCCTGTAACCAGATAAAGAGTAGAGAGGTTGACTTAATCTTTCCATTGTATGTCTGTGCTTGCCACACTAAGCATGGAGAACAGTAAGAGGAGAAGAGAACTGTCTGAGGGCTTGAGAACCAAAATTATTGAACAATCAGCAATCTCAAGGCTACAAGTCCAAGTCCATCTCCAGAGATCTTGATGTTCCTTTATCCACAGTACGCAACATCATCAAGAAGTTCAGAACCCATGGCACGGTAGCTAATCTCCCTGGAGGTGGATGGCAGAGAAAAATTGATGAAAAGTTACAACACAGAATAACCCAGATGGTACATAAGCAGCCCCAATCAAGTTTCAAACTGTCCTGCAGGCTCAGTGGTCATCAGTGTCGGCACGAACTATCCGTCCACATGTGAATGAAATGAAGCGCTATGGCAGGAGACCCAGGAGGACCCCATTTTTCACACAGAGACATAAAAAGGTTAAACTGCAGTTTGTCAAACTAGACATGAGTAAGCCAAAATACTTCTGGGAAAGTGTCTTCCGGACAGATGAGACCAAGATAAAGCTTTTCAGTAAAGTACATCATTCTACTGTTTACCAATAATGGAATGATGCCTTCAAAGAAAGGAACACAGTACCTCTAGTCAAATATTTTGGAGGTTCAAAGATATTTTAGGGTTGTCTCGCTGGTTCTGGCACTGGGTGAACTGACAGTGTGCAAGGCGTATGAAATCTGAAGATTAGGATTTGGTATCAAAATGTAGTGCCCAGTGTCAGAAAGCTGGGTTTGTGTCCTAGTCAAGGGTCTTCAGCAGGGCAACGACCCCAAGCATAGAACAAGAATAATCCAGAAATGATCGGAAACAAAGAGCTGGAGAGTTCTGACGTGGCCAGCAATGAGTTCGGATTTAAATTCCATTGAACGCTTGTGGAGACATCTTAAAATTGCTGTTAGGAGAAGGCGCCTTGTCCAATTTACCTTCTTTTCTCAGTATTTTTGTGTTGTTCCAATACACGCAAAAGAAATAAACATGTGTATAACAAAACATGTTATTTCAATAATTTTCTGGGAAGAATACTTCATTTTCTGGAACATTTTAAAGGGTGCAAACACGCTCAGCCATTGCTGTATAGGGAAGAGGGAGCCAGGTCTAAGGACTGGAGAGGAGCAGGGAAAAAATAAAAAATTTGCCAGGTTCAGGAAAACAGCGGCATTTACACCAGGTAAAAAATTACAAATTTATGGCAAGTGACAGGTTCTCTTTAAAGAAAGAAGACAATCTCAGGCCAAAAAAGTCAAACAATTCAATACAATCAAAGTTCAATAAAATCAAACAGTTTTCTAGCTCTGCCTTGGGTTAGACTGGGTTACTAAGTAATTAATACATTTTTTTGTTCAATTCAACAATAGAAAAAAATACATTTTTCATAAATTTTTTTGCCTATGTTTTTTTATTGATCACTTTCGCATATTGAATGATTTATCCAGCTTAGTGGTGTCATGTGGATGATAAATGTATGCATGTTTTTGTATGTATATGATAAAATTTATGAAAAAAAAATCCAAGTTTTTGATGATAGGAACTTTTTACTTTTTATTATTTTTTTCCCAAGATGTTTTATAGTTCTGCTTTGCCAGGTTCACTATGCCAGATCACATGATCTAATAGACGCATAAACAGAGCCGATTAATTGATTTACCACTTAGTGCTTATTGAGCTCTATGTGGCCAGTAAAATGAAAGACATAAGCCGTAATAAACCGCTTCTGTCTTCTGCTCAGGGTCTCCAGCTGTGTCTTACTGTGGGAATCAGATATGTTTTTTCTAGAATTAAGACATTTTAGATTTAATCTTGCACCATAAATTAAGGCCCAGGACCAAATGTGGTCATCTTGGGCATCTTTTCATTATTATGTTATACAATTGTCACTCAAGTCTCTGTTCTTTTCATGGAAACAACTCCCAACGCTGTGTTAGTTCATACAGTTCTTACACTAATGTTTTAAGCACTGCTTCATCTCTGGCTAGAGTCTATCACATTCTTTCTTTTTTTTATACATGTTCTTAAGGACTTTTTTTTTCTACTCAAACTCTATGGCTGCCGCTTCACTATCAGTATTTGGTCAGTATTTTACATCAGTATTTGTAAGCCAAAACCAGGAGTGGAACAATTAGAGGAAAAGTATAATAGAAACATATGTACCACTTCTGCATTTATCACCCACTCCTGGTTTTGGCTTACAAATACTGATGTAAAATACTGACCAAATACTGCTAGTGTGACGGCAGCCTATTTCTCATGGTATCTATCCACACCCAAGTTCTTTCACAGAAACCATCCAGTAAGCAGTCTCATAAAAAGTTAATTAGGCCACACTTCAGGCTCAGGCTCAAGCGTCTACTCCTTTGGCCGTGACTCCCAATGGCTCTCACTGGCCCATTCCTCCAATCGTGTACTTCACTCAGTCCAGTCTATTTCAGGGCTATACTACAGATCAATCAGATCTTGCTAGACTTATCTATCAGCCCAAATGGATCTTCCTAAGAATTGTAATAGGACCCAAATACAGCCTCCCTGCAAAGCCAACTAATGCTGAGTTTCCTCTCAACCAAGTGCCGTATAGCAGCCATATGGATTGTCTCAATGTAATGCGTAGAGGGTCCTTTAACTACTCCTCCTGTTGAATCTATTTTATGCTAAAAAAAATTTGTGTTGCTTTATTTTTTCACAGTTAAAAGATAAATATGGGCCAGTGTACACCCTATACTTAGGACCTAAACCTGGAGTCGTCATATGTGGCTACAAAGCACTGAAGGAGGCCTTGATTGACCAAAATGATGCGTTTGGTGACAGAGGAGACTATCCAGTTTTCCTAAACTTCATAGGAGACCATGGTAATAGTATTCCAATGTCAATATTCAATATTCTCTAAATGGTTATTTCCAAAATCACAAATTATCCTCTATCCTATGCTGATCACTGAAAGGCTGAATGAAGAGACACCCAATGATACTAAAATGGCGATTCTGAAACTCTTCAGAATGGGGCTCGGCAGCCCCATCATAAATAGAGTGGAGGTATGCTTGCTCAATATTGCCTATGGGAGTGCAGGAAACAGTTGAACGTTATGATCATCTATATTCAGCAGTTCCATTGGCAATGGGTGGAGCGAATGTTCAGCAATCACACCCACACTCCATTCAAGATGGGGCTGCAGAACTTGGAGGTTCCAGATCTCCGTTTTCTGAATCTCTGGGGGTCCCAGAAGTTTGACCCCAAGTGATCAACTGTTTATCTTCTATCTTATGATCAGTAATTTTATGCAGTGTGTATGTAAATACTCGCCTTTATTGTACATCCAGAGAATTATAGTCTGTCCTAGTTATGTCTTTCTACACACAGCTGCATGGCTTATAACAGTACAGTTATCAGAGCAGTGCCTTGTGATGATCTAGAGACCCATGTGATCATCGCATGACCAGGATAAATTTTTTTATTAGATGTAAGCAAGTCTTAAAATAAATAGCCTTTAATAATCGAAGAAAGTAGTAAGGTGGCACACAATAGTACATATAAGTGAAAAAAGAAAAAGTAAAAAAAAGAATATATATATATGTTAGGGTTGGCGGAACGCACCAAATATATAGTTTATTAGATGGAATTGGTGCGTTCGCAACCCGGAATCCACCGTGCAGGAAAGTACCTGCTGCTAAGTAAGACGGACTATATGGCGGTACTATAAGTATACATACAAGGGTTAACTTCACCCTGCGTGAAGGAAGCGATCCTGTTGCGTCACAGGACCGCGGTACCGCACATAGAGCGCGAGCAATAAGTCAGCGAACACAACCCCAACTAGGATTGAAGTCCGATTAGACCACTGCTGGCACAACACCGCAACTGGGTGTGTAAGGAAACTATCGAAATAGTAAATAAAGGCATGAGAGTGCGTGCGGTGCCGCACAAACGGACGACGCTAACCACCCAGGCTTGGGTAAGGAAAGCGCACGGCGCCGTACAGGCGGTCACTGCAACTAGACGCTGTTATGTGTGTTTTGTGCTGATGGCTAGTCGGGCGCTAGATAGCTATCATCATCCGCAAACAGTCAACAACACTAGGGAGGGATATTAGGAGCTTTCATCCTTCGCCATACATCCATCTACACACACACATATTTTCAAGACAATACTAGCGCATGGCCGTGCGGTCATGCGCAGTTTATATAGTTGCAGCACAGGAAGCTGCTACTGAAGTTTTTGCCCTTTCAGGACCTTCCAGAAGGACCAATGGAAAGTGCTGCAGTACCTGAGCATGTTTTGCCCTTTCAGGACCTTCCAGGAGGACCAATGGAATGTACTGCAGCACCTGAGCATGTGAGCGAACATGTGGCCCTCGACCTCCAATGGGAGACCCTGCCCTGGGCATGCTCAGTGTGAGTAAACAAGGACTTAGTCCCAGAGAGGCTCGCTCGCCGCAGATCAGTGCAGGGTACCATAGGAAAGCCAGAAAAGGCAGTAGTGACCCTATGCACCGAATCAGCCTCAGCGAGACGCTGGGAGCGACGTCTCCGCTGAGCAGAGCCCACTGCGGCCGATACCGAATGGGAGACCGCAGCAGACACGGATCGAGATTCCCCCTGTGCAGCAGAGGAAACTCGACTCCTAATATTACCCCCCCTAGGGCCCCCCCCCTCCTTGAGCCATACTACGCTCAAAAGCTGCGATAAGCAGCGGAGCCCGAATGTGCTCCACAGGCTCCCAGGTTCTATCCTCTGGGCCGTGACCCTTCCAGTCCACCAGATCAAATTTCTTGCCACGTACCAGCTTGCACCCCACAATAGCATTCACCTCAAACTCATCCGTGGATGAACCCGATGTCCCAGCAGATGACTCAGAAAACCTGGACAAATAAACGGGCTTTTACAGGGAAACGTGGAAAGTATCGGTGATACCAAGGCGTGGAGGAATAGCCAAACGGAAGACCACAGGGTTGACCTGTTCCAGAACCTTAAACGGGCCAATGTAGCGAGGAGCAAACTTAGTGGACTCAACTCGCAGTCTGATGTTACGGGTGGAGAGCCACACTAAGTCGCCAGGAGCAAAGACCGGAGCGGGGCGCCGGTGTGTATCAGCTGAAACCCTCATTCTCTCCTTGGAGGCCCGGATGGCATCCTGTGTGCGGTCCCAGATGTCACGTGCCTCCACCGCCCAGTCTGCCACCCTAGAATCGGTGGATGACACGGGCATGGGCACAGGGACACGCGGATGCTGGCCGTAATTAAGGAGAAAAGGAGTTTGACCAGTGGAATCGGCTACGGCGTTGTTCAAGGCAAATTCCGCCCAAGGTAGCAAAGATGCCCAGTCATCCTGCCTAGCAGAGACGAAATGTCGCAAATATGTCACCAGAGTCTGGTTGGTTCTCTCCACCAACCCATTCGTCTCGGGATGGTATGCAGAGGAGAGGTTTAACTCTATGCTGAGTAAACGGCAGAGCTCTCTCCAAACCGAGATGCGAACTGGGGACCCCGATCGCTGACAATCTTATCAGGCATACCATGCAATCGGAAAACATGTTTAATGAACAACACCGCCAAGGCCTGTGCTGACGGTAACCGAGGAAGCGGCACCAAATGCACCATCTTGGAGAAATGGTCGGTGACAACCCAAATAATGGAGCAGCCACGCGACTTGGGTAGACCCACCACAAAGTCCATCCTGACCATCTCCCAGGGCCTGTCTGCCACCGGTAGAGGGTAAAGCAACCCAGCAGGCCGTTGCCGAGGAGACCGATTCTGGGCGCAAGAAACGCACGCCTGAATATAGTCGTTGACATCTCGGGCCATATTTGGCCACCAGTATGTTCTCGCCAGAAGCTCAGATGTCCTCTTGGTCCCAAAATGCCCACCCACTCTGGAGGAGTGAGCCCACGAGAGAACCTCCGGTCGCAAGTTAGCTGGTACAAAAGTCTTGCCCGGGGGCACAGACTCTAGCGAAACCGGAGCTACAGTTCTCAGGCTCTCAGAAGGGACAATAAGCCGAGGCTCCTCCTCCTCCGATGACACCACGGAGCGGGAGAGAGCGTCAGCACGAACGTTCTTCTCCCCGGAGAGGAAATGGAGAGTAAAATGGAACCGGGAGAAGAACAGGGACCATCTAGCCTGGCGAGAATTCAGCCGCTGGGCCGTTTGCAGATACACCAAGTTCTTGTGGTCAGTGAAGACTTGGAAGGGAAAGCGAGCTCCCTCCAAGAGATGTCTCCACTCCGAAAAAGCCAACTTCATGGCCAGCAACTCCCTGTCCCCAATGGAATAATTCCTCTCCGCTGGTGTGAAGGTCTTGGAGAAGAAGAAGCATGGATGCTTCCGACCTTGAGCATCCTTTTGGAAAAGGACTGCTCCAGCACCAACGGATGAGGCATCCACCTCCAAGATAAATGGCTTATCAACATCGGGGCGATGTAGGATGGGAGCGCTAGCGAAGTGTGACTTGATCGAGAGAAAGGATCTGGAGACCTCCTCTGACCACAACTTGGGATTTGCTCCCTTCTTGGTGAGGGCAACCAAGGGAGCTACCAAAGTTGAGAAGTGTGGGATGAACTGGCGATAATAATTAATGAACCCCATAAAGCGCTGCACCGCTTTAAGAGAATTGGGTTCCTGCCAGTCCATTACAGCCTGTAACTTGGCAGGATCCATAGCCAAACCCTGGGCAGAGATGATATAACCAAGGAAAGGCCAGGACTCCTGCTCAAACACACACTTCTCCAACCTGGCGTAGAGGGAGTTTGCCCGAAAGAGGTCGAAGACTTTGCGAACATCTCTCCGATGGGAGTCAATATCTGGAGAGAAGATGAGAATATCATCCAGATAGACTACGACCGAGGTGGTGAGCATATCCCGGAAGATGTCGTTCACAAAGTCTTGGAAAACGGCTGGGGCATTACAGAGCCCAAAGGGCATCACCAGATATTCATAGTACCCATCCCTGGTGTTAAAAGCCGTCTTCTATTCATCCCCCTCACGGATGCGAAACAGGTTGTAGGCACCCCGCAGATCTAACTTCGTAAATACCCTTGCTCACCGTAGCCTATCAAACAGCTCAGATATCAGGGGTAATGGGTACTTGTTCTTAACGGTGATGGCGTTAAGACCCCTGTAGTCTATGCATGGACGTAAGTCTCCAGTCTTCTTCTGTACGAAGAAGAACCCAGCCCCTGCCGGTGACACTGACTTCCTAATGAATCCTCTTGCCAGATTCTCTTGGGTGTACTGAGACATTGCCTCCGTCTCCGGGAGAGATAACGGATAGACTCAACCCCGGTGAGGCTCAGCACCAGGCAAGAGGTCAATAGGACAGTCATAGGGGCGGTGAGGCGGAAGGGTCTCCGCAGCTCTTTTGGAGAACACGTCAGCATAGGGCCAATAGTGCTTGGGGAGAGAGGAAAGATCTGCGGGTACCTGTGTAGTAGCAACCTGAACGCACTCCCTCTGACATCTACCCTCGCAGGATTTACTCCATCCCAAAATTCTCCCAGAGGACCACTCAATATGAGGAGAATGGTAGCGAAGCCATGGTATCCCCAACAGGACCTCATCAATTCCCTCAGGAATGACTAATAGGGAGATTATCTCCTGATGTGATGGAGACACAGTAAGCATGAAAGGAATGGTTTGGTGGGTAATCTGTGAGGATAGTGTTGACCCATTTACCACTCGAACGGTCACAGGCTTGGCGAGCATCACCAAGGGTATTGCGTGACGCTGGGCAAAAGAGGAAGACATAAAATTACCCTCTGCCCCAGAATCCACGCATAGCTCGACCATAAGAGTGGATGGGCCTATGGTAATTGTCCCCTTGAAGGACAACTTTGAGGCAAACGTCGCCGTGTCTAGTGTACCTCCTCCAACTGCCACTAAACGCTGACGTTTCCCCGACCGCTGAGGACCCTTGGAGGCAAGATGTCCTGACTGCCGGTAAACATGACGGACCTTATGTGCACGGGCGGACTGAGACTTGGATCCCGCTCGTGTCACCTCTAAGGCCTCATGTGACTCGGACGCCTGGACTGGACATTCCAAAGGTTTGGCGAAGGTGGGAGCCAGCCGAAACCTCTGCCTACACTGGGCTTGCTCCAACCTTCGCTCGTGAAAACGAAGGTCTATGCGAGTAGATATGGCTATGAGCTCCTCCAGTGTGGCGGGAATCTCCCTAGTGGCCAAAGCGTCCTTCACATGGTCAGCCAGCCCCCTCCAAAATACGGGAATGAGGGTTTTATCTGACCATTCCAACTCAGACGCTAATGTCCGGAAGAGAACAGCAAAATGGCTGACCATGGTTGAACCCTGAGTCAAAGCCAGCAGCTGGAGCGCTGTATCATGGGTGACTTGAGGTCCTAAAAAGACCTGTTTCAGAGAGTCCAGAAACCGAGGAACACTCCGCACCACATGATCGTTGCGCTCCCACAGCGGCGTAGCCCACTCCAACGCTCTGTCCGACAAGAGGGAGATTATGAATCCCACCTTTGCCCGCTCAGTAGGGAAACGTGCAGCCAGGAGCTCGAGGTGTATACCACATTGGCTCACGAAACCCCTACAGGACTTACTGTCCCCAGAGTATCTCTCAGGCAAAGGAAGGTGAGATAGGGTCGGAACAGAGGTGGCAGTGGGTAAAGCTGCTACAGCCACGCTAGCAGCCTGAACAGCTATTGCGGTAACATCCACCGCCGAGGTTGCACGCTCAAGAGACGCCAACCGGCCCTCCAGCAGCTGGATGTACCCCTGCAATCGCTGTTCATCCACCATTACTTAGCCAGATCCTGGCACTAGTATTCTGTTAGGGTTGGCGGAATGCACCAAATATATAGTTTATTAGTTGGAATTGGTGCGTTCGCAACCCGGGATCCACCATGCAGGAAAGTACCTGCTGCTAAGTAAGACGGACTATATGGCGGTACTATAAGTATACATACAAGGGTTAACTTCACCCTGCGTGAAGGAAGCGATCCTGTTGCGTCACAGGACCGCGGTATCGCACATAGAGCGCGAGCAATAAGTCAGCGAACACAACCCCAACTAGGATTGAAGTCCGATTAGACCACTGCTGGCACAACACCGCAACTGGGTGTGTAAGGAAACTATCGAAATAGTAAATAAAGGCACGAGAGTGCGTGCGGTGCCGCACAAACGGACGACGCTAACCACCCAGGCTTGGGTAAGGAAAGCGCACGGCGCCGTACAGGCGGTCACAGCAACTAGACGCTGTTATGTGTGTTTTGTGCTGATGGCTAGTCGGGCGCTAGATAGCTACCATCATCCGCAAACAGTCAACAACACTAGGGAGGGATATTAGGAGCTTTCATCCTTCGACATACATCCATCTACACACACACATATTTTCAAGACAATACTAGCGCATGGCCGTGCGGTCATGCGCAGTTTATATAGTTGCAGCACAGGAAGCTGCTACTGAAGTTTTTGCCCTTTCAGGACCTTCCAGAAGGACCAATGGAAAGTGCTGCAGTACCTGAGCATGTTTTGCCCTTTCAGGACCTTCCAGGAGGACCAATGGAATGTACTGCAGCACCTGAGCATGTGAGCGAACATGTGGCCCTCGACCTCCAATGGGAGACCCTGCCCTGGGCATGCTCAGTGTGAGTAAACAAGGACTTAGTCCCAGAGAGGCTTGCTCGCCGCAGATCAGTGCAGGGTACCATAGGAAAGCCAGAAAAGGCAGTAGTGACCCTATGCACCGAATCAGCCTCAGCGAGACGCTGGGAGCGACATCTCCGCTGAGCAGAGCCCACTGCGGCCGATACCGAATGGGAGACCGCAGCAGACGCGGATCGAGATTCCCCCTGTGCAGCAGAGGAAACTCGACTCCTAACAATATATATATATATATATATATATATATAAAGTGTCCTTCTCACACCCAATGGAGGTGGTCTTTGTTGTCGGTTCTCATTCTCGGGTCCTCTACCAGAGGCCTGTGAGTTTGAGTGTTCTGCGCAGGATCTTAGTTTTTCCCAGCACTGCGCTTTTCTGGACAGAGTTCAGATGTTGCTCCTCGGACCTGTTGTGGCCATTTTCCTAACTTATGGGTCTCCGCTCCAAGTGCTCCTATCAGCACTGGAATAACTGTTGCCTTCACCTTTCACATCTTCTCCAGTTCTCCTTTGAGGCACCGATATTTCTCCAGCTTCTCATATTCCTTCTTTTTGAGGTTGCTGTCACTTGGCACGGCCACATCTATTAACATTGCTGTCTTCTGATTCTTGTCTATTATCACAATGTTTGGTAGGGTAGCCAACACCTGCTTTTCCAAATTGGATCTTGAAGACCCATGGGATTTTAGCCCTTTCATTGTCTACCACTTTCTCTGGGATCTCCCACCTTTACTTAGGGGGACCTAGCCCATATGCTGTGCAGATGTTCCTGTTTACAATTCCCACTACTTGGATTGTGGCGTTCGGTATACGCTGTTCCTGCTTCATTTTGCATCCTGCCACTATAAGTTGGACGGTTTCTGAGGTTTCTGAGGTCTGCACCTTGGGTCTTGTCTTGTGTGGTAGATTCCTGTGTGGATCTGGTACTTAGTGCTTGCTCTTGTACTGCTATGATTAGTGCCTCTGTGCTGTCTTGGAGTCCAGCTTTCTCCAGCCATTGGTAGGATTTCTCCATGTCAGCGACCTCCATTATCTGTCAATGGTACATCCCATGTAGCGGTTTGTCTTGGCATGGTGCTTCATATTCCTGTTCTTCCTTCCAGATCTGTTGTTGTTGCTGCCTTAGGCTTTCTCTCAGCATCTAATTTTTTGGTGCCATTCTTCTGATCTATTCCTGGATACTCCTTGTTTCATCTGTGATGGTGGCTTGGATGCTTATCAAGCCTCAACCACCCTCCTTTCTGTTGGTATACAATCTTTGGGTGCTAGACTTAGACCTCCATGTATTGTGAGGAGCTTTTGTGTCTTCACATCCGCAGCTTCTACCTCTTCATTTGGCCAATACACTATTCCAGCAGGGTATCTGATTACTGGCAGGGCATATGTATTGATGGCATGGATTTTATTCTTCCCATTGAGCTGGCTCTTCAGGACCTGTCTTACCCTTTGATAGAATTTGGATGTTGCTCCTTTCCATTCCTCCTCATCATGGTTACCGTCTCCCTGTGGGATGCCGAGGTACTTGTAGCATGTCTGTACATCTGCTTGTGCCCTCCTGGTAATTCCACTCCATCAGTTTTGTCTACCTTGCCTCTCTTTATTACCAACCGGCTGCACTTCTCCAGTCTGGAGGACATCTCGATGTCTGCACTGTAGATCCTTGTCAAGTGGATCACTGAATTAAAGTCTCGTTTGTTTTTCACATACAGCTTGATGTCATCCAAATAGACGAGGTGACTGATGGTGCTTCCACTCTTGAACTTGTATCCATAGCCCGACTCTGTAATTATCTGACTGAGGAGATTCAAACCTATGCAGAACAGAAATGGGGACAGTGTATCACCTTGGTATATGCTGCATTTGAAGGTCACTTGTGCTAGTTGTCTTGAGTTGATTTCCAATGTTGTTCTTCATAGCCCCATTGAGTTTCTGAGAAAGGTTCTTAATTTCCTATTGACATTGTAGAGAACCAAGCATTCACAGATCCATGTGTGTGGCATTGAGTCATAGGCTTTCCTCCCGTGTCGGTCCCAATGCCTTTCTGAGCTTGATTCATGTACTGGTTCATATGGTTCTGTAGCTTGGTGGCTATGATGCAGGCATGACAGGAGTATCCATGTTGTTGTAAGGCAGGTTATTGGGCAGTAATTGAATGGAACTATTCCTTTGAGAGGATTCTTCATGATCAGCAATGTACTTCCTTGTGTTAGCCAAGCTGGGTGGTGGCCTGCTTCATTTGCTTTGCCATTCGTTCATGTACTGCTGTTAATTTCTTTAGCCAGTAGGTGTGGATCATGTCTGGTCCAGCTCTTCATGTTTTTGACCCACTGTTGGATGTCTGCTTCTGTAATGGTAACTGGTTCTTTCTCCAGGTGGTTGCTGTGTTTCATTTTCAGATCTTGCAGCCACTTACTCAGACCTTGTATTAGTCCCATTGCTCCCATGGTAATGTCTCCATACAGTGTTCATTCTGTGCCACCTCAAATTACCATATAAACCTCTAGTTTCTTTGTATGAGAAGTTGTCGAGCAGTACGTGCAGCGCCCCAGAGACCTGGTCGTTGCAGTATGGCCCCAAGGCGAGTAGCGGTATGTCCGATGGCACTAAGGAGTTCTCCTGACCAGGTATCACCAGAACACATTACACTTCACACTCCGGCCACTAGGGGGAGAAAAAGGCTTTATTTATTGGGCCACTCCTCACGCTGGTAAAACTAGGGGCTGGGGAGGAAGTTAGTCAGAAGCTGACTGGGTTGGAACCAGGCAACATCCCGTGGCAGGGGGTGTTGCAGGGAGAAGGCACAGGGGGGTCCCTGTCAGGCGTGGGAACCTGGCAGGTGCCTAGCAAACAGAAGAGAACGTTACGGAACCGCGCCTGCACACCTTGCGGCAGTATCCTAAGAGAGAGACACGAGGGGAAGAATATTGTGGAATAGTGTAAACGAGATCAGCACAAAGGAGAGCCAGTAAGAGTCGTGCCGAGAGAGGAAGGCAACATCTTACTGAGGCGCGTAGTCGGTGGCCGGATCACCGTAGATCACCGTAGGAGTAACTGACTTCAGGCCTTACTTCAAATTCCGCTGGACAGTTGATTATAGGTTGGCTGTCTACCTTTTACACCTACGAAGACATAGGGGGCAACATTGGGAGAGGGGCGTCTCTAGGGTCCCGGAAGACCTCCAAGCCTTCCCGTCAAACGGGTGGCGTCCTAGCCATAACATATCTGGGGGACTTTAGAAACTAGCAACATCTGGAACCAAAGAACGAGAGAGAGAGAGAGAGAAAGCTGTAGAGAACGAACGAAGGAGAACAGCAGTTGTGAGGACTATTCCGAATGCTCAGCAGGGTAGGACTACAACACACAGGCACTATTGGTAGGCAACGATTTCCATCTGCGAGGGAAACTCTGGATGTGCCCATTGGACCGGCCGGTCTCTGATAGCCCGGTTGAACGTGCTCTGGACTGAGTGTACTGAAGCCTTCAGTAAAAGGTAAAGAGACTGCAACCCTGTGTCCTCGCTATTGCCTGCACCTCACACCATCTCCATCCACACTACTGGGAAGCCCTGGGGATTTACTTCACCTGTGGGAAGGTATACCATCCGGCTGCTATCCCATCACCCCAGTGGACCCCACAGCAACGTCGGTCACCCTGACCGAACACCACAGGTGGCGTCACGAACTACTGACAGACTGTACTACCATTTTCATTGGACGCCCCTTAGCAGGGTCACGACCGGGTCCAGCCTCCGTGACAACCGCAGAACCGAAGGAGAAGGGACCGGTACCGAGTGACTTGTGGCCCTGTGTCTGGGGGGCGCTCCAACTTGGCATCACGAAGAGGATCGTACTTAAGCCGGAAGAATTGGGTCATGTGTGCCTTGGAATTGTGATTGAAACGTGTTTGAACTGTGATTTATTGCAAGGACTGTGTATTGCTGATTGTCGCATGATTCCCGCCAAAACCGCCGCCATTGCCGCGCCACGAGGAGTGCAGGAGAAGAAGAAGGGCGTGGAAGTGGGCGTGGACAAGCTGAAGAGCGCGAACGACAATGGCCGCCCAGTCTAAATATTTCTGTGCCTTGAGGACGTGTCCGTCAGCGGCCGAGATCCACCTTCTGATCCTCAGTGGAGGGCGGAGACAAAGAAAACGAAACCGCCCACGGAGGAGAGAGCGGGAAAAGGACAAGGAGGGAGAAGAACTGAACCACGTGGGAGACGCCAAGGCCAGCCGACCGGGATCGGAGCGTGGGGTCGGAGCAGAGGACTCCCCCAGCTACTCAGAGAGATACCGCGGCCAGGCGTCACCTGGTGGCCCCGACTTCCTGCAGGCTGGAGTGGACGAGCTCAGCGATCGACTCCGGCGGACGCAGCAGAGCACTGAGGCCGGGTGGAAGGAGATCGTCGCCGGGGGCCTCACCAGACATCTGTCGGCAGCCTCGTGTGGTCCGGAGCGAGAAAGAAGTTCCAGCGCTCCGAAGCCAGAAAGCAAGGTCCTGCCGGAAAGCGAGCTACTGCAAACAGAGATGGCAAATCCGCAGCGCAAGGCCCCGCAGTCAGCGTTCCAGATCCCAGCGGAGACGGAGCAGGCCGACCCCGAGGACACCGTGGTGGCAGGTAAGAACGCTGACCCTGCCCCAGTGACAGAAGACCTACTGATAAGCTACGTAGCAGCGCCACCTGCTGCCATGACTAAGAATAACTCTGAACTGACAAATCCTAATACTACTACCACAGTGGGCATTATTGCCGCTACTGAACCTACTACCAAAACTGACATTCGAACCCAGATTATACCTGAAAAACTGATTAGGGACATTGATACCGCATCGGATGAGAAAAGAGATATGCAAAGCTATAAGACCCCCATCTGGAGTGAGGGAGCCCCTTATGTGGCACCTGGTAGCCGCCAGTATCCAGCTGGGCTACCCCCTGAGATACAGCACTAAACCTCGAAACCCCAACAAATGTACATAGTTATTTAACTGTTTCCTGTTTTGCTGATTTAAACCCGACCAGGGTTATTTCTTAAAGGGGTCCCTTTGTTTACCCGGGATCCCTTTCTTTTTGTTTGTTCATCATTGTTTTAAAGACTGCCGAATCATGGACGGTGAATGATTCACAAACTGGCTTTGTAAATAGTTGCACCTTCTTAAAGGTGCCTCCTACTGGTTTTATAAGTCGAGAAAGACTTTGTGAAGACTTTGCGAAGACTTGCTGCAGAAGGACTTGCTTGCCGTGAACTTGCTTGCTGGAAAGAGAATCTGCACCAGAGACTTGGGTCCCTCTTAAAGGGAATGTTTGATGATAACTTTGATAAATGTTGAAACGTTAATAATGTTGAGGAATTTAGATAGTTTAATAATGTTAATAAAGATTGAGGACAGGAAAGTTTGAAGTGAACCCGTAGTGGTTAAAGATAGAGTCCTCCTGAGAAGATGTAGAAAGATGGTCGGCGCAATGGCAGTAGGCTCAGCCAAGGAGCTAGGCGGTCCTGCATTGGTGAAGTGAGAACGGAAAAGAAAGTTGAGTTGTTGTAGTACTTGATAGTAGGCCTTTAGTGGGTTCAGCTTATACGCCCTTAAAGGAAGAGTTAGTTTAATGTTCAAAAAATTTGCACTTACTAGAATACCCGGCTGGGTACAGATAGTTATTTATAGTCTAAATGTTATTTAAAAATATTTAATCTTGTTATTGTTTGTAACGTTCAAGTGTCCTTACCTCCCATAAAGGGAAGCACCTTTTCTATTTACTTGTTCTTAGCATTCAAAATTTTGTATGTCTTTCACTGAATTATATTGTTGTTCTTCTTACCAGTCCAGGAGTACTGGATTTAACCGGGGGGGGGAGTGCAGCGCCCCAGAGACCTGGTCGTTGCAGTATGGCCCCAAGGCGAGTAGCGGTACGTCCGATGGCACTAAGGAGTTCTCCTGACCAGGTATCACCAGAACACATTACACTTCACACTCCGGCCACTAGGGGAAGAAAAAGGTTTTATTTATTGGGCCACTCCTCACGCTGGTAAAACTAGGGGCTGGGGAGGAAGTTAGTCAGAAGCTGACTGGGTTGGAACCAGGCAACATCCCGTGGCAGGGGGTGTTGCAGGGAGAAGGCACAGGGGGGTCCCTGTCAGGCGTGGGAACCTGGCAGGTGCCTAGCGAACAGAAGAGAATGTTACGGAACTGCGCCTGCACAGATTGCGGCGATATCCTAAGAGAGACACACGAGGGGAAGAATATTGTGGAACAGTGTAAACGAGATCAGCACAAAGGAGAGCCAGTAAGAGTCGTGCCGAGAGAGGAAGGCAACATCTTACTGAGGCGCGTAGTCGGTGGCCGGATCACCGTAGGAGTAACTGACTTCAGGCCTTACTTCAAATTCCGCTGGACAGTTGATTATAGGTTGGCTGTCTACCTTTTACACCTACGAAGACATAGGGGGCAACATTGGGAGAGGGACGTCTCTAGGGTCCCGGAAGACCTCCAAGCCTTCCCGTCAAATGGGTGGCGTCCTAGCCATAACATATCTGGGGGACGTTAGAAACTAGCAACATCTGGAACCAAAGAGCGAGAGAGAGAGAGAGAAAGCTGTAGAGAACGAACGAGAACAGCAGTTGTGAGGACTATTCCGAATGCTCAGCAGGGTAGGACTACAACACACAGGCGCTATTGGTAGGCAACGATTTCCATCTGCGAGGGAAACTCTGGATGTGCCCATCGGACCGGCCGGTCTCTGATAGCCCGGTTGAACGTGCTCTGGACTGAGTGTACTGAAGCCTTCAGTAAAAGGTAAAGAGACAGCAACCCTGTGTCCTCGTTATTGCCTGCACCTCACACCATCTCCATCCACACTACTGGGAAGCCCTGGGGATTTACTTCACCTGTGGGAAGGTATACCATCCGGCTGCTATCCCATCACCCTAGTGGACCCCACAGCAGCGTCGGTCACCCTTACCGAACACCACAGGTGGCGTCACGAACTACTGACAGACTGTACTACCATTTTCATTGGACGCCCCTTAGCAGAGTCACGACCGGGTCCAGCCACCGTGACAACCGCAGAACCGAAGGAGAAGGGACCGGTACCGAGTGACTTGTGGCCCTGTGTCTGGGGGCGCTCCATACACATACGTCAGTCGGCTGTGCCCCACCTCCCCCCATTCCCTTTGGCGTCATTTCATTTGCCTACTGCCGACTTCCGGTACCTCCTGTGTGCACATGCATCGCAATATGCCATGAACTTCCTGTCATTGGTCTACGCTGGACATTTAAACTCCCTTCCTCTAGATGATGCCACCCCTTCACAAAGGCAATGCTGAAACACACGTCGATGCAGGCGCATCTTGTCCCTTGGAGTCTCTATTGCTGGTACCACTAAGGTCATATGCCCTTATAACCCTGTGCATTCAATTGTGACATCAACTAAAATGCTACTATTATGTGCTATTTTTTTCTTGTTGCATGTTCACCTTACCCCTTGCTTCGATTAATTAAGGCTATTTCTTTTTAGACTTTGTACTTATTTTGACTTCTTCTTGTTGGCGTCTTGGTGTTTTCACTGATAGATCTTGTCTGCATCACAGTCTGGAAAAATATACGAACTCACTGTCTATTATTTAGACATTATTCATACTGTATGTACCTATTCATATTTACTGCATAATAATAGTGCATGAGCATTTTACATTGCCTCTTGCCTTGATTTTTCAAATTTAATGAATGCAAACAAGATAGATCACATTTCAATTAGATCTTTAGAACCTTAGAGGGGTTGTCCACTACTTGGACAACATTTACTGAAATGTTATATTCACCAGTGTCAAAAAAACAGATACTCACCTCTCGCACTGGCACCATTCCAGGGATATTACATTGTTATGCCGGGGGACAACTGCAGCCGATCAGTGGCAGCTAACAAGCTTCAGTTCTCACATTTCCCTTGGACATCTAAGCTTGATCCAAGGGAAGTATGAGTGAAGCAATGCATTAGCAGCTTGCTGATTGGCTGCAGCATTCACTTTGCATAATAATGTCTCAAATGCGACAGTGTGACAGTGTATTTTACACAGGGGAATACATTATATACAGTGGGGAAAATAAGTATTTGATACATTTTTCCAACCTACAAAAAATTAGGAGGTCTGTAATATTTATCGTAGGTACAATTCAACCGTGAGTGACAGAATTTTAAAATGAATCCAGAAAATCACATTGTATGATTTTTATGTAATTAAGTTGCATTTTACTGCATGAAATAAGTATTTGATGCAATAGAAAAACAGAACTTAATATTTGATACGGAAACCTTTGCTTGCAATTACAGATGTTTCCTGTAGTTCTCGACTAAGCCTGCACACACTGCAGCAGGGATTTTGGCCCACTCCTCCATACAGATCTTCTCCAGATCTTTCAGGTTTCGATGCTGTTGCTGGGTACATTGAGTTTCACCTCCCTCCAAAGATTTTCCATTGTGTTCAGGTCTGGAGACTGGCTAGGCTGCTCCAGGACCTTGAAATGCTTCTTACAGAGCCACTCCTTAGTTGCCCTGGCTGTTTGTTTTGGGTCATTGTCATGCTGGAAGACCCAGCCACAATCCATCTTCAATGGTCTTACTGAGGGAAGGAGGTTGTTGGCCAAAATCTTGTGATACATGACCCCATCAAATCCTCCCTCCAATACGGTGCAGTCATCCTGTCCCCTTTGCAGAAAAGTACCCCCAAAGTATGATGTTTCCCCCACCATGCTTCACATGTGGGATAGTGTTCTAGGGATGCACTCATAATTCTTCTTCCTCCAAACACGGCCAATGGAGTTGATATCTAAAAGTTCTATGTTTGTCTCATCTGACACATGACCTTTTCCAATGCCTTCTCTGGATCATCTAGATGGTCATTGGTGAACTTCAAATGGGCCTGGACATGTGCCAGCGTGAGCAGGGGGACCTTGTGTGCTCTGTGGGATTTTAATCCATAACAGTGTAGTGTGTTACTAATGGTAATGCTTGAGACTGTGGTCCCAACTCTGTTAAGTTCCTGGTTCTCCCATGCAGTTTCGGGCTAATTCCTGACCTTTCTCAGAATCATCTTTACCCCATAAGACGAGATTTTGCATGGAGCCCCGACCAAAGAAGATTGACAGTAATCTTATGCTTCTTCCATTTTCTAATTGGGCCAAGAATTGTCGCTTTCTCACCAAGCTGCAGGGCTACAATTTTGTGATCCTACAAAAATCCATGGGGTAAGAAGTCCAATATACTCATATTAAAAGTTAAATAATTTTATTAATAATCACACAAACAAAGGAGTAACTACAGACTAACAACACAAAATCCAGTAATGATGCTTGTACAGAGGGCACAGACAACTGTAATAACACCAAGGGTATATAGAGCGAATAACCCCGTACTGAATATGGTACAACATATAACGGAAAAGTGCTTAGTGCAATGTAAGGTGCCAAAAAAGTATGAGGCTGAATCCCTATCTGAGGTAAATAACTCTGTATACGCTGTGTCACCTACAGGGCCAGAAGGTAAACAAATGTGCAAAGTGCACCGCTCATCTTACCCATGTGCCAGTGCCTGTCTCTTCAGCAGCCCCGACGCGCGTTTCGCATTTGGCTTCCTCGGGGGGCTGTCAATTTTGTTCCTGTGTCCTTAGACAGCTCTTTGGTCTTGGCCATGATGGAGAGGTTGGAGTGTGATTGAGTGTGTGGACAGGTGTCTTTTATACAGGTAACGAGTTCACACAGGTGCAATTATTACCGGTAATGAGTGCAGAGTAGGAGGGATTCTTAATGGAAACTAACAGGTCTGTGAGAGCCAGAATTCTTGCTGGTTGGTCGGTGATCAAATACTTATTTCATGCAAAAAAATGCAATTTAATTATTTAAGACATCATGCAATGTGATTTTCTGGCTTTTATTTTTAGATTGTATCTCTCACAGTTGAAGTGTACCTATGATAAAAGTTACAGACCTATCCATTCTTTGCAGGTGGGAAAGCTTGCAAAATCGGCAGTGTATCAAATACTTATTTTCCCCACTGTAACTACCGTATATCTTGAAAAGCTGTGATGAGGCCACATTTCCTAATGCAATGACTTTATGAGGTATTATGGGGCTTGGAGTCAATAGAGCTATTGCCTGCCCTCAAAATTTCCACAATCAAGATGGCAGACAGAGACTGAATTTTTCTCTTCTAAAAAGCAAAAATGAGAAGATATAGGGAAACAAAAGAGCACTGTTATATGTATGAGGTTGTTTTGGGATGCATTCATGTACTTATTAGAGTTTCTTTTTACGAATAAACTTTTACCCCCATAGATATAGGATTTACCAATGGTGAGAGCTGGAAGAATCGCCGGCGATTTGCTTTGCTGACACTGAGAAACTTTGGAATGGGGAAAAAGAGCATCGAAGAGAGGATCCTGGAGGAGGTGCAATTCCTCATCAAAGAGTTTGAGAACACAAAGCGTAAGATCATAGACACATTTGGAATGTACAGTACAGACCAAAAGTTTGGACACACCTTCTCATTTAAAGATTTTTCTGTATTTTCACGACTATGAAAATTGTACATTCACACTGAAGGCATCAAAAATATGAATTAACACATGTGGAATAATATATTTAACAAAAAAAGTGTGAAACAACTGAAATTATGTCTTATATTCTAGGTTCTTCAAAGTAGCCACCTTTTGCTTTGATGACAGCTTTGCACACTCTTGGCATTCTCTTGATGAGCTTCAAGAGGCAGTCACCGGGAATGATTTTCACTTCACAGGTGTGCCCTGTCAGGTTAAATAAGTGGGATTTCTTGCCTTTTAAATGGTGATGCGACCATCAGTTGTGTTGTGCAGAAGTCTGGTGGATACACAGCTGATAGTCATACTGAATAGACTGAAGAATTTATATTATGGCAAGAAAAAAAGCAGCTAAGTAAAGAAAAACGAGTGGCCATCATTACTTTAACAAATGAAGGTCAGTCAGTCCGAAGGTCAGTCAGTCCGAAAAATTGGGAAAACTTTGAAAGTGTCCCCAAGTTGCATTGGCAAAAACCATCAAGCACTACAAAGAAACTGGCTCACATGAGGACCACCGCCCCAGGAAAGGAAGACCAAGAGTCACCTCTGCTTCTGAGGATAAGTTTATCCGAGTCACCGGCCTCAGATATCGCAGGTTAACAGCAGCTCAGATTAGAGACCAGGTCAATGCCACACAGAGTTCTAGCAGCAGACACATCTCTACAACAACTGTTAAGAGGAGACTTTGTGCAGCAGGCCTTCATGGTAAAATAGCTGCTAGGAAACCACTGCTAAGGACAGGCAACAAGCAGAAGAGACTTGTTTGTTTGGGCTAAAGAACACAAGGAATGGACATTAGACCAGTGTAAATCTGTGCTTTGGTCTGATGAGACCAAATTTGAGATCTTTGGTTCCAACCACTGTGTCCTTGTGCGATGCAGAAAAGGTGAACGGATGGACTCTACATGCCTGGTTCCCACTGTGAAGCATGGAGGAGGAAATGTGATGGTGTGGGGGTGCTTTGCTGGTGACACTGTTGGGGATTTATTCAAAATTGAAGGCATACTGAACCAGCATGGCTACCACAGCATCTTGCAGCAGCATACTATTCCATCCGGTTTGCGTTTAGTTGGACCATCATTTATTTTTCAACAGGACAATGACCCCAAATACACCTGCAGGGTGTGTAAGGGCTATTTGACCAAGAAGGAGAGTGATGGGGTGCTACGCCAGATGAGCTTGGCCTGAACCCAATCAAGATGGTTTGGGGTGAGCTGGACCGCAGAGTGAAGGAAAAAGGGCCAACAAGTGATAAGCATCTCTGGGAACTCCTTCAAGATTGTTGGAATACCATTCCTGGTGACTTACCTCTTGAAGCTCATCAAGAGAATGCCAAGAGTGTACAAAACAGTCATCAAAGCAAAAGGTGGCTACTTTGAAGAACCTAGAATATATGACATAATTTCAGTTGTTTCACACTTTTTTGTTAAATATATAATTCTGCATGTGATAATTCATAGTTTTGATGCCTTCAGTGTGAATGTACAATTTTCATAAGTCATGAAAATACAAAAAAATCTTTGAATGAGGTGTGTCCAAACTTTTGGTCTGTACTGTATGTTAGTGTTTTTTGTGCTCATGTTCCAAAATAGATGACAATTTCATGACTTTTGTCAAGTAGTGCTTTTCAGCCTCCCCAAAAATTGAAGCAGCATAATTTGAATTGAGCCCACATTTTAAATATGGTCTCAAATGTCATGGGGATACAATTCTGTGGGTGTATTGACTAATCTGTTTTTTGATACTTGTACTTTTTTGTAGTTGGGTATCTATCAAATTTTAAACAATAGAGTTCCCGCAGCCAGACTTGGCACTAGCCAACTCTGCTTGGCAAGTCCCAGGAAACACCCTGGTTTCACCCTTCCATCCCAGTAAAGGGATCTGTCCTTCATTGCAGAGACTCCTAGGCTGCATCCACGGAGTGACTACTGGCCGGTGGAGCAAGCTGGTATTAGAATGCTATACAGGACAGGTCAGAGTCAGAGATAGGGACAATGACAACATCTATAGAAAGGGGCCGGATAAAAAAAGAAAGCTGAGGGAAGTCCAGGGATGAGGCAGAGATGCAAGGGTAGTAGTATCAAACAGTCACTATCTGGTTGGATGGCAATTACATTTCCCAGCATAAGATAGCAGGACATGATACCCTCACCCTTGCTATCAATGCCAACCACAAAGTCAGAGCTGCAGAGCCAGACAATGATGACAGAGGGCAATAGAGCAGGATCAGGTAAATGAGGACTAAAGGTTTATTTGAAGCCATCAGACACATGGTTTTGTTCCCAGTACTGTAAATCCCAAGAGTAAGCTTTGTACAGACACAGAGCCATCAAGTAATGCTGGGAGATTTGCACTCCGAAGCCTGCAGAATTATAAACGCAGCTCGGACTGTAATACAAGCTGAAATTCTAGATCAGTACAAGATAACTAATGCAACGTATGTATGAAATGGCCTAACATTTCATATAGATTTGATCTACTGTATATGTAAACCATAAAATGCAAATTTACACTTTGTTTAATTAATATAATGTAATGTCTTTTGTGCCTTTTGTTGCTTAGAATCTCCAGTGGATCTTACAATATTCTTAGCTCGGGCAGTCTCCAATGTGATCTGCTCCATAATCTATGGGAATCGCTTTGATTACGAGGATAAGAGACTGTTAGCAATCACTGCCAGTATCTACAACAACTTCTGTGTCATGAGCAGCACGTGGGGGACTGTGAGTATAAAAATATAATATGCAGTACAATGTTTATAGTGATGGCTCCAGCCTTATAATTTGGCATCCAACTGAGGCAATTACAAGGCTCGGAGTCTAAATGGCAGAAGAGGCACAGTTCTGTTTAAAGGGTTAATCCTATCTACTTACTCCCACTTCAAGTGATAGATTAAGCAAAAATGATAAACTCATGGATGCCAATGATGTCACAAGTAGTGTTGAGCATTCCGATACCGCAAGTATCGGGTATCGGCCGATACTTGCGGTATCGGAATTCCGATACCGAGATCCGATACTTTTGTGGTATCGGGTATCGGTATCGGATACATAGAGATGTGTAAAATGAAGAATTAAAATAAAAAATATTGATATATTTACCTCTCCGGCGGCCCCTGGTGAGTCCGCGGGTAACCGGCAGGCTTCGTTGTTCAAAATCAGCACTTTTAGGACCTGAGAATCACGTCCCGGCTTCTGATTGGTCGCGGGCCGCCCATGTGACCGCCACGCGACCAATCACAAGCCGCGACGTCACCGCAAGCTATTAGCGCGCTCATTTTTGAAAAATGAGCGCGTTAATGGCTTTCAAAGACGTAGCGGGTTGTGATTAGTCGCGTGGCCGCGACCAATCACTAGCCGCGACGTCACCGCAAGCTATTAACGCGCTCATTTTTAAAAATGAGCGCGTTAATGGCTTTCAAAGACGTAGCGGGTTGTGATTGGTCGCGGCCGCGACCAATCACAAGCCGCGACGTCACCGCAAGCTATTGACGCGCTCATTTTTAAAAATGAGCGCGTTAATGGCTTTGAAAGACATAGCGGCTTGTGATTGGTCGCGTGGCCGCGACCAATCACAAGCCGCGACGTCACCGCAAGCTATTGACGCGCTCATTTTTAAAAATGAGCGCGTTAATGGCTTTGAAAGACATAGCGGCTTGTGATTGGTCGCGTGGCCGCGACCAATCACAAGCCGCGACGTCACCGCAAGCTATTGACGCGCTCATTTTTAAAAATGAGCGCGTTAATGGCTTTGAAAGACATAGCGGCTTGTGATTGGTCGCGTGGCCGCGACCAATCACAACCCGCTACGTCACCGCAAGCTATTGACGCGCTCATTTTTAAAAATGAGCGCGTTAATGGCTTTGAAAGACATAGCGGCTTGTGATTGGTCGCGTGGCCGCGACCAATCACAAGCCGCGACGTCACCGCAAGCTATTGACGCGCTCATTTTTAAAAATGAGCGCGTTAATGGCTTTGAAAGACATAGCGGCTTGTGATTGGTCGCGTGGCCGCGACCAATCACAACCCGCTACGTCTTTGAAAGCCATTAACGCGCTCATTTTTAAAAATGAGCACGTCAATAGCTTGCGGTGACGTCGCGGCTTGTGATTGGTCGCGGCCACGCGACCAATCACAAGCCGCTATGTCTTTCAAAGCCATTAACGCGCTCATTTTTAAAAATGAGCGCGTCAATAGCTTGCGGTGACGTCGCGGCTTGTGATTGGTCGCGGCCACGCGACCAATCACAAGCCGCTATGTCTTTCAAAGCCATTAACGCGCTCATTTTTAAAAATGAGCGCGCTAATAGCTTGCGGTGACATCGCGGCTTGTGATTGGTCGCGTGGCGGTCACATGGGCGGCCCGCGACCAATCAGAAGCCGGGACGTGATTCTCAGGTCCTAAAAGCGCTGATTTTGAACAAGGAAGCCTGCCGGTTACCCGCGCTGAGTTCAGGGGCCGCCGGAGAGGTAAATATATCAATATTTTTTATTTTTATTCTTTATTTTACACCTCCCTATGGATCCCAGGGCCTGAAGGAGAGTTTCCTCTCCTTCAGACCCTGGGAACCATGAGAATACCTTCCGATACTTGATGTCCCATTGACTTGTATTGGTATCGGATATCGGTATCGGCGATATCCGATATTTTTCGGATATCGGCCGATACTATCCGATACCGATACTTTCAAGTATCGGACGGTATCGCTCAACACTAGTCACAAGTGTTTTATTTCTAGGTACTGTTCCCTTCCTTAACGCACAAATCTATACCTGCCTCTCTGCTTCACTATTCATATCTATAGAGTGGTTCAAGGCAGGGTCATAACTACCGTGGGTGTAAGAGTTGTAGTCACTTCTCACCTCTGAAGCTCAGGAAGGTTCCAAAGATCCATTTGGCTCATACGAAAAAACCAATACCATCAAAGACCTTCGATAGTTGGGGCCCTGTTAAACATTTTGAAACTGGACCCAAGAGTTTCAACTTAAGCGACTGGTTCAAGACTTGTGCACTTGCCCTCAACCTGATCTGTAGTCCTTCAAATAGCACAGAGCAGCTAAGCTTCAACTTTCATTCAAAGGGACTTACCCACTAACAGGGCAGGATTTCAAAATCAAGGACAGCATGGATTATCAGAAAGTTGGAAAACCCCTTTGATGGAGCAAAAGGCATATCGAACACCATTATCAGATGTCTACATGTGGCACTTCGTGTTTATCTAAAATCAACACTATGTATAATGAGAACAGATATTACAAATCTGTACACGATGGATCACAGAGGGATAGCAACCCTCACTCATCTTTTCATGTGCCAATCTCAGCATGTATTCTTATATGGAAAAGCTCTATGATTAATCTTTGCTCTGAAACTCAGGTTAACATTTCCAATCATCCGGTACAGGAAGTCATGGTCCTTCCATGCCATTTTTATAGCTTGGGAATATATACAGTTAGGGCCAGAAATATTTGGACAGTGACACAAGTTTTGTTATTTTAGCTGTTTACAAAAACATGTTCAGAAATACAATTATATATATAATATGGGCTGAAAGTGCACACTCCCAGCTGCAATATGATAGTTTCCACATCCAAATCGGAGAAAGGGTTTAGGAATCATAGCTCTGTAATGCATAGCGTCCTCTTTTTCAAGGGACCAAAAGTAATTGGACAATGGACTCTAAGGGCTGCAATTAACTCTGAAGGCGTCTCCCTCGTTAACCTGTAATCAATGAAGTAGTTAAAAGGTCAGGGGTGGATTCCAGGTGTGTGGTTTTGCATTTGGAAGCTGTTGCTGTGAGCAGACAACATGCGGTCAAAGGAACTCTCAATTGAGGTGAAGCAGAACATCCTGAGGCTGAAAAAAAAGAAAAAATCCATCAGAGAGATAGCAGACATGCTTGGAGTAGCAAAATCAACAGTTGGGTACATTCTGAGAAAAAAGGAATTGACTGGTGAGCTTGGGAACTCAAAAAGGCCTGGGCGTCCACGGATGACAACAGTGGTGGATGATTGCCGCATACTTAATTTGGTGAAGAAGAACCCGTTCACAACATCAACTGAAGTCCAGCACACTCTCAGTGAAGTAGGTGTATCTGTCTCTAAGTCAACAGTAAAGAGAAGACTCCATGACAGTAAATACAAAGGGTTCACATCTAGATGCAAACCATTCATCAATACCAAAAATAGACAGGCCAGAGTTAAATTTGCAGAAAAACACCTCAAGAAGCCAGCTGTTAGGGGTCGAGTTCCCACTTCTGCACAGGGGGAATCTCGAGCCACCTCCGCTGCGGTCTCCCATTCTTGTCCAGCCGCAGTGGAGTCTTCTCAGCAAGGACGTCGGTCCCAGCGTCTTGCTCATTCTCACTCTGTTCTGAGAGTTAATGCTGCTTCTCCAGTCTCTGCTATTAAAGTCTGTGCTGGTCAGCAGCGAGCGGACTTCTCTGGGACTAAGTCCTTGTCTGCACGTACTGAGCATGCCCAGCGTAAGGTTTCCCGTTGGAGATCGAGGGTCATGTGCTCAGGCTCTGCAGCACATTCCATTGGTCCTCTTGGCAGGTCCTAGAAGGGCAAAAGTGCTGTGGCCACTTCCTGTGCTGCTGCTATATAAACTGCGCATGACCGCACGGCCATGCGCTAGTATTGTCAAACAATTGCTAATGTGTGTATGTTGTGAGTGCAAGTCGTCCTTGGATACCCCTACCCTATAGTATGACTGTTCGCGGAAGGTGTATGGCTGCTACCTAGCGCCCGACTTATCCTACAGCACTAGTCACACATTATAGCGTCCAGTTGCTGTGACCGCCAGTACGGCGCCGTGCACTTCCTCTGTGCTTTCCTTACCCAAGCCTGGGTGGTTAGTGGCGTTCGTCAGTGCGGCACTGCATGCTCTTCTGTTTCATTTCACACCCAGTTGCGGTGTTGCGCCAGCAAGGGTCTAATCAGACTTCAATCCCAGTTGGGGTTGAGTTCGCTGACTACTTGCTCGCGCTTTAGGTGCGGTACCGCGGTCCTGTGCCTTAACAGGATTGCTTCTTTCACGCTGGGTGAGGTTAACCCACGCGTGTATACTCTAGTGTACCGCCATATAGTCTGCTAATTGCTAGCAGCAGGTTTTCACCTGCACGGTGGACCCCGGACTGCGAACGCATCTATACCATCTGTCTTGGTGCGTTCCGCCAGTCCTAACAGAATACTAGCGCCAGGGTCTGGCTAGTAAAATGGCAGACGACCAGCGTTTACAGCGGTACATCCAGCAGCTGGAGGGAAGGTTGGTGTCTCTTGAGCGTTCAACCTCAGCTGTGGATGTTACTGCTGTAGCTGTTCAGGCTGCAAGTGTGGCTGCAGCTACCTTGTCCACTGCCGCTCCTGTACCGACGCTATCTCGCCTCCCGCTACCAGAGAAATTTTCTGGTGACAGTAAGTCCTGTAGGGGTTTCATGAGTCAGTGCTCAATACATCTCGAGCTTCTGGCCTCTCGTTTCCCTACAGAGCGGGCTAAGGTGGTCTTTATAATTTCCTTATTGTCGGACAGGGCGTTGCAGTGGGCTACGCCGCTGTGGGAGCGTGGCGATCATGTGGTGCAGAGTGCTCCGTTATTCCTGAGCACTCTGAAACAGGTCTTTCTAGGACCTCGTGTCACCCATGACACGGCGCTCCAACTGTTGGCACTGACTCAGGGCTCGTCCTTGGTCAGCCTTTTTGCCGTCCATTTCCGCACTCTGGCATCTGAGCTGGAGTGGTCGGATAAACCCTTATCCCTATATTTTGGAGGGGGCTGGCTGACCACGTTAAGGATGCTCTGGCCACTAGGGAGATTCCCGCCACACTGGAGGAGTTAATAGCAGTATCTACTCGCATTGACCTCCGTTTTCACGAGCGGAGGTTAGAGTGAGCCCAGTGTAGGCAGAGGTTTCGGCTGCCTCCCACCTTCGCCAAACCTTTGGAATCTCCAGTCCAGGCTCCTGAGTTCCAGGAATCTAAGGTGGTGTCACGAGCGGGATCTAAGTCCCAGACCGCTCGTGCACTCCAGGGTTGCCATGTTTGCCAACAGTCAGGACATCTTGCCACCAGATGTCATCAGCGGTCGAGGAAACGTCAGCGTCTAGTGGTAGTAGGTGGAGGTGCACTAGACACTGCGACGTTTGCCTCCAAATTGTCCTTTAAGGGGACAATTACCTTTGGCTCATCCTCCCACTCGGTAGACCTCTGCGTGGATTCTGGGGCGGAGGGCAATTTTATGTCTTCTGCCTTCGCCCAACGTCACGCAATACCCCTGGCTATGCTATCTCAACCAGTAACGGTACGAGTGGTGAATGGGTCGACACTTCCCGCACAGATAACACATGAGACCATCCCTGTTACTCTGTCCCTGTCGCCATCCCATCAGGAGATTATTTCTCTGCTCGTCATTCCTGAGGGTATTGATGAGGTCCTGTTGTGGATACATTGGCTACGGTACCACTCTCCTCACATCGAGTGGTCCTCAGGCAGAATTCTGGGATGGGGTGAATCATGTGGGGGTAGGTGTCACCGAGAGTGCGTCCAGGTTGCTACTACTGAGGTACCCGCAGATCTATCCTCTCTCCCCAAGCAATATTGGTCTTACGCAGACGTGTTCTCCAAGAAGGCGGCGGAGACCCTTCCGCCCCATCGCCCCTATGACTGTCCTATTGATCTCTTGCCTGGTGCGGAGCCTCCCCGGGGTCGAGTTTATCCATTATTTCTCCCGGAGACGGAGGCCATGTCTCAGTACATTCAAGAGAATCTGGCAAGAGGGTTTATCAGGAAGTCAGTGTCACCTGCTGGGGCAGGGTTCTTCTTCGTGCAGAAGAATGGGGAGCTACGTCCATGCATAGACTACAGGGGTCTTAACGCTATCACCGTTAAGAACAACTATCCTTTGCCCTTGATATCTGAGCTCTTCGATAGGCTTCGGGGAGCAAGGGTATTTACTAAATTAGATCTGCGGGGTGCTTACAACCTGATTCGCATCCGTGAGGGGGACGAATGGAAAACGGCGTTTAACACCAGAGATGGGCACTATGAGTATCTGGTGATGCCCTTCGGGCTCTGTAATGCCCCAGCCGTTTTTCAAGACTTTGTCAACGACATCTTCCGGGATATGCTTTCCACCTCAGTTGTAGTCTATCTGGATGATATTCTCATCTTTTCTCCAGATATTGACTCCCACCGGAGAGATGTTGGCAGAGTCTTCGACCTCCTACGGGCAAACTCTCTTTACGCTAAGTTGGAGAAGTGTATGTTTGAGCAGGAGTCTTTGCCGTTCCTGGGCTATATCATCTCCGCCCAGGGATTGGCTATGGATCCTGCCAAACTACAGGCTGTGATGGACTGGCAAGAGCCCCATTCTCCTAAAGCGGTGCAGCGCTTTATGGGGTTCATTAATTATTACCGCCAGTTCATTCCCCACTTCTCAACTCTGGTCGCTCCCTTGGTAGCCCTCACGAAGAAGGGAGCGAATCTTAAATTGTGGTCGGAAGAGGTCTCCAAGGCCTTCACTTCTATTAAGTCCCACTTTGCTAGCGCTCCCATCTTACATCGTCCTGATGTGGATAAGCCATTCCTAATGCAGGTGGATGCCTCGTCCGTGGGTGCTGGAGCAGTCCTCTACCAGAAGGATGCTCAAGGTCGGAAGCATCCATGCTTCTTCTTCTCTAAGACTTTCTCGCCAGCGGAGAGAAACTACTCCATCGGGGATAGGGAGCTGCTAGCAATGAAGTTGGCCTTTTCAGAGTGGAGACATCTTCTGGAAGGTGCGCGGTTTCCCTTCCAGGTTTACACTGACCACAAAAATTTGGTCTACTTACAGACAGCCCAGCGGCTAAATTCTCGCCAAGCCAGATGGTCCTTGTTCTTTTCCCGGTTCCACTTTTCTCTTCATTTTCTCGCCGGGGAGAAGAATATTCGTGCTGATGCTCTCTCTCGCTCCCTTATGTCAACTGAAGAGGAGGAAGAGGAGCCTCGGCTTATTGTTCCCTCTGAGAGCCTGAGAACCGTAGCACCGGTTTCGCTTGAGTCTGTGCCTCCGGGCAAGACTTTTGTGCCCATTAATTTGCGACCGGAGGTTCTCTCTTGGGCTCATTTGTCCAGAGTGGGTGGACACTTTGGGACAAAGAGGACATCTGAGCTACTGGCGAGGACGTACTGGTGGCCGCATATGGTCCGGGATGTCAGGGATTATATTCTGGCGTGTGTGCCAAAAATAAATCTCCGCGTCAAAGGCCAGCTGGGTTGCTCTATCCCTTGCCGGTGGCAGATAGGCCCTGGGAGATGGTCGGGATGGACTTTGTCGTGGGTTTGCCCAAGTCTCTCGGCTGTACCATCATTTGGGTCATCACCGATCATTTCTCGAAAATGGTGCATTTGGTGCCGCTACCACGGTTACCTTCTGCACGGGCCTTGGCTGCGTTGTTCATTAAGCACATCTTTCGCCTACATGGTATGCCTGACAAAATTGTCAGTGACCGGGGTCCCCAGTTTGCGTCTCGGTTCTGGAGAGAGCTGTGTCGTCTTCTCAGTATTGAGTTGAATCTCTCTTCCGCTTATCATCCCGAGACGAATGGGTTGGTAGAGAGGGCCAACCAGACCTTGGTCACATACCTGCGACATTTTGTTTCAGCCAGGCAGGATGACTGGGCATCCTTGCTATCATGGGCAGAGTTTGCGCTGAACAACGCCGTAGCCGACTCCACTGGACAAACCCCATTCCTCCTCAACTATGGTCAGCATCCACGGGTACCTGTGCCTATGTCCGTGTCTTCCACAGACTCCAGGGTGGCAGACTGGGCTGTGGAGGCACGAGATATTTGGGACCGCACTCAGGATGCCATTCGGGCCTCTAAGGAGAGAATGAGGTCCTCCGCCGGTGCTCATTGGCGCCCCGCCCCGTCCTTTGCTCCTGGCGACTTGGTGTGGCTCTCCGCCCGTAACATCAGGCTGCGAGTTGAGTCCACTAAATTTGCTCCTCACTACTTGGGTCCCTTCAAGGTCCTCGAACAGGTTAATCCTGTGGTCTACCGTCTGGCCCTTCCTCCACGCCTTGGTATCACCGACACCTTTCATGTGTCCCTCCTTAAGCCCGTATACATGTCTCGGTTTTCTGAGTCATCTGCCAGGACATCGGGTTCGTCTACGGACGATTTCGAGGTGAACGCTATCTTGGGGTGCAAGGTGGTACGTGGCAAAAAAATTTTTTTGGTGGACTGGAAGGGTTACGGCCCTGAGGATAGGTCCTGGGAGCCTGCTGAGCACATTCGGGCTCCGCAGCTCATTGCTGCCTTCGAACGTAGCGAGGCCCAAGGAGGGGGGGGCCCTAGGAGGGGGGGTAATGTTAGGGGTCGAGTTCCCGCTTCTGCACAGGGGGAATCTCGAGCCACCTCCGCTGCGGTCTCCCATTCTTGTCCAGCCGCAGTGGAGTCTGCTCAGCAAGGACGTCGGTCCCAGTGTCTTGCTCATTTTCACTCTGTTCTGAGAGTTACTGCTGCTTCTCCAGTCTCTGCTATTAAAGTCTGTGCTGGTCAGCAGCGAGCGGACTTCTCTGGGACTAAGTCCTTGTCTGCACGTACTGAGCATGCCCAGCGTAAGGTTTCCCGTTGGAGATCGAGGGTCATGTGCTCAGGCTCTGCAGCACATTCCATTGGTCCTCTTGGCAGGTCCTAGAAGGGCAAAAGTGCTGTTGCCACTTCCTGTGCTGCTGCTATATAAACTGCGCATGACCGCACGGCCATGCGCTAGTATTGTCAAACAATTGCTAATGTGTGTATGTTGTGAGTGCAAGTCGTCCTTGGATACCCCTACCCTATAGTATGACCGTTCGCGGAAGGTGTATGGCTGCTACCTAGCGCCCGACTTATCCTACAGCACTAGTCACACATTATAGCGTCCAGTTGCTGTGACCGCCAGTACGGCGCCGTGCACTTCCTCTGTGCTTTCCTTACCCAAGCCTGGGTGGTTAGTGGCGTTCGTCAGTGCAGCACTGCATGCTCTTCTGTTTCATTTCACAACCAGTTGCGGTGTTGCGCCAGCAAGGGTTTAATCGGACTTCAATCCCAGTTGGGGTTGAGTTCGCTGACTACTTGCTCGCGCTTTATGTGCGGTACCGCGGTCCTGTCCCTTAACAGGATTGCTTCTTTCACGCTGGGTGAGGTTAACCCACGCGTGTATACTCTAGTGTACCGCCATATAGTCTGCTAATTGCTAGCAGCAGGTTTTCACCTGCACGGTGGACCCCGGACTGCGAACGCATCTATACCATCTGTCTTGGTGCGTTCCGCCAGTCCTAACACCAGCTCAGTTCTGGAAAAGTATTCTATGGACAGATGAGACAAAGATCAACCTGTACCAGAATGATGGGAAGAAAAAAGTTTGGAGAAGAAAGGGAACGGCACATGATCCAAGGCACACCACATCCTCTGTAAAACATGGTGGAGGCAACGTGATGGCATGGGCATGCATGGCTTTCAATGGCACTGGGTCACTTGTGTTTATTGATGACATAAGAGCAGACAAGAGTAGCCGGATGAATTCTGAAGTGTACCGGGATATACTTTCAGCCCAGATTCAGCCAAATGCTGCAAAGTTGATTGGACGGCGCTTCATAGTACAGATGGACAATGACCCCAAGCATACAGCCAAAGCTACCCAGGAGTTCATGAGTGCCAAAAAGTGGCACATTCTGCAATGGCCAAGTCAATCTCCAGATCTAAACCCAATTGAGCATGCATTTCACTTGCTCAAATCCAGACTTAAGACGGAAAGACCCACAAACAAGCAAGACCTGAAGGCTGCGGCTGTAAAGGCCTGGCAAAGCATTAAGAAGGAGGAAACCCAGCGTTTGGTGATGTCCATGGGTTCCAGACTTAAGGCAGTGATTGCCTCCAAAGGATTTGCAACAAAATATTGAAAATAAAAATATTTTGTTTGGGTTATGTTTATTTGTCCAATTACTTTTGACCTCCTAAAATGTGGAGTGTTTGTAAAGAAATGTGTACAATTCCTACATTTTCTATCAGATATTTTTGTTCAACCCTTCAAATTAAACGGTACAATCTGCACTTGAATTCTGTTGTAGAGGTTTCATTTCAAATCCAATGTGGTGGCATGCAGAGCCCAACTCGCGAAAATTGTGTCACTGTCCAAATATTTCTGGCCCTAACTGTAGCTATAACTAAATAACTGTTAATACTGATGAACTTAGGAACTACATACTGTACCTATTCTCATTCTCCCCAAGAATTAACATGGGAACAAGACCAACTTGGAGTTGGATACCTCTTATACAGTCTCTACTATATGCCTACCATTCAAATAAAAAGCTTGGATGTACCGCTCCTGTCAGAGCTTATTTCTGTTTTGAGGAGTTTAATGACTTCCATGTTGCCAAATAGGACATTGAGATGTGGATTTTTTATAAAAGTCAGTAGAGGGTATGCTGTTCACCAGAAAATCCTTTGACCTGACCGATCCATGTGGACGAGGAACACAGCCACCCGTCAACTGAGTGTATGAATTAGTTCGAAAAGACAAAACAAAAAGAAGTAATGCTGGATCCTTGAGATAAAAATGTCCTTGTTTTTATTTGAAAATCATTTAAAAAATCAAATCAGGGTAGTCAGTAACTGGTTAACGCATTTTAGCAAGAGCCTTAGTGGATTTTTGATGGTTAGAATACCCATTTAATATGTATCATTCATGACATCATAGAAGCAACAAACATTTTAATCACTATATCTTGGAATAAAACTAAGTTCCCCAATTAGATGTGTTAAAAAATGTTCATATGCTAAGATAGTATTATAAATATGCCCCTGCTATGTACTGTGTAATGGCTGTGTCTGACCATGCAGAGCTGCTCCAGTTCATGGTCAAGACATACCACTTGACCACTTGTGATAATTGAGTATACAGACGACATAGCATGAGGTCTCAGCCACTTCTTTATGAAGTGAAACATTTCTCTTCCTAAGATAACACAGGAGTGAGTGTTTCTTCCACGTTTCCAGCCCACTGAGCTCATCATAAATCAAGTAAGTCACATAGGAGCTCCACTGTCTACTAAACCTATATGTCACTGATTCAAATGATGATGAGTTCACAGGAATTGTGATGTGGCAGAAAGACTTGCTCCAGTGATATAAAACAGGAAGAAAAATGTGTTAACTTAGAAAGGGGCAGTTGGGAGGCCCTCCTGTTTAGTCTGTATACTCACTTATCATAAGTGATATATTCTTCCTTCCCTGACAGTGGGATGTGCCTGAAGTGGAGAAGCTCTACATGGTTGGGCACAATCATTACATAGTTGATACAATTACTTTTATCATGACTTCATTAAGAACTTTGGTGCTGGATGAATCTTTTTTTTCCTTCATAACATTTATTTTCATAAACAAAAGGGTATTTATTTTTATTCTTTCTTAGCTCTACAACATGTTTCCAAATCTTATGGACTATTTGCCAGGTCCACATAAGAAAATATGGAGAAATTTTCAAGATATCTATGATATCTCAGCAGACTTAATAGAAAATCACGAGAAGACGCTTGATCCAAAAAATCCACGAGATTATATAGACTGCTTCCTCATCAAGATAAAACAGGTAAAATGACCAATTCCAAAATATTCACAATATGATCATCTGATTTATAAAATGTTTTATACATACCATAATTTGGAATATAAGAAGGGTTCTTGTTTAAAACCCCTATCTATCTGCCATACACTACTTGGGATTGACTACACAGAGTGTCTCTTTCTCTAGAGGATCCAACATGCTAATTTATTACATGAATAGCTGACTGATTTTAATACAATCTCTGTAATGCTTCATTTTCCCTCTGGAGGCACTGCAGGAAAAATGAGCCCTTTGAATCCTTTGAGATTACAGTTGACCATCGGTGGAATCGGAAGTGGGACATGGCGTGATCAAGTTATTAACAGTGGATCCATATAGTAAATAGGGATTTCCAAAGTGGACTTTGGAACCACTTTAAAAAGGACTTTTGCCAGACGTAAAAGGAATTTGTCATCAGAAAATGCTCTATTCTTTATATTAAGTTTTTGATTTGAATGTATTTTATACATAATAATTAAAACACTCAACAACTACTTTCTTGAGCTATGTTGTGAAATTCACTGTTTCAAGTGAATTCGAACATTTTGAGATTAAATTTATGGTTTGCAAAATGAAAACAAAACAATCCTGCATTATCTACTGTATATATAGGTGTTATTAGTCCTTGTACAGGAGGAGGAGGTGAGCTGTGATATCACCTATTGTGAATGGTGGATCCTGTGTTATCTACTGTATATAGAGGTGTTATCAGTAGTGTTGAGCATTCCGATACCGCAAGTATCGGGTATCGGCCGATATTTGCGGTATCGGAATTCCGATACCGAATTCCGATATTTCCCGCGTATCGGATACCGGAATCGGAAGTTCCCAGAATTCAAACTGAACGCAGCAGCCAATGAGGAATGAATGGAAGTGTGGGCACATCCTGTTTAGCATGGTGGGCATGTAACTACTGGCAAGGCTGTGATTGGCTGCTGAAATGATGTCACCATGTACTATAAAAAACGCTGCCGCCATTTTGCGCTCACTCTGCTGTGATTTCAGTTAGGGACAGGACGCTGTGTTCTAACTGAGGGCCAGTTGAGATAGCTAATTGCTTTATTTTGCTTTTCCAAGGCTAATTTAGCAAACGCTGTGTGTTCACCTTGCTCTTGCCTTGCAGCGCTGTTTTAACAGCGTTCTGCAAGGTCTCTGTGTATGTGTGTGTGTGCAGCTCACTCTGTAGTCTGTGTGCAGCCATATACCCGGTTGTATTCAGCTCAGGGGGGTTCACACTGCCTCATACAGTTCTATCCATTGTCCTTTTTTGCTCATAGTGCAGCCTGCTGCACATTTTTTCTAAAATTTCCTATTAGTGTTTTTCCACCCGTCTCCAGCCAAATTGTGGAAATACACTACATAGGATAACCTAGAGGGTTTTTTTTGGGCCTTGCAGCGCCGTTTACGGCTGTCTGCACGGTCTCCGAGTGAGCGCAGCACGCCCTGTAGTCTGTGTACAGCCACAGCCGGTTGTATTCAGCTCAGGGTGCGTCACGGCCTCATACCGTGAAAAAACTTTTCCTTTTTTTCAAATAGTGCAGCCTGCTGAAAATTTTTCCAAAAATGTCCTATTAGTGTCTTTCCACCCGTCTCCAGCTAAATAGTGGAAAAACACTACATAGAATAACCTAGAGTAGGGTTTTTGGGCATTGCAGCGCCGTTTACAGCTGTCTGCACAGTCTCCGTGTGAGCGCAGCTCGCCCTGTAGTCTGTGTGCAGCCACAACCGGTTGTATTCAGCTCAGGGTGCGTTACTGCCTCATACCGTTAAATAACTTGTCCTTTTTTTCAAATAGTGCAGCCTGTTGAAATTTTTTTTTTAAATTTCCTATTAGTGTCTTTCCACCCGTCTCCAGCTAAATAGTGGAAAAACACTACATAGGATAACCTAGAGAAGTGTTTTTGGGCCTTGCAGCGCCGTTTACGGCTGTCTGCATGGTCTCCGTGTGAGCACAGCTCGCCCTGTAGTCTGCATGCAGCCACAGCCGGTTGTATTCAGCTCAGGGTGCGTCACTGCCTCATACCATTAAATAACTTGTCCTTTTTTTCAAATAGTGCAGCCTGTTGAAAATTTTTCCAAAAATTTCCTACTAGTGTCTTTCCACCCGCCTCCAGCTAAATTGTGGAAAAACACTACATAGGATAACCTAGAGGAGTGTTTTTGGGCCTTGCAGCGCCGTTTATGGCTGTCTGCACGGTCCCTGTGTGAGTTAAAGTCGCTCTGTAGCCCGATCTGCAGAAAAAAAAAGTAAAGTTCACCAAACACCACTTAACACTTGTGTAAGCCACATTTTATCAATAATAAAGTCTAGTCCACATTTTACAACATTAGTGTTTCTTACACCTGTTAGGAGGAGCATTTCAGGAATAAGCACACTAAGGCCTTAGTACTTTTCTGCTTATCCTTATCTGTCAACCAAGATGAAGAGGGCAGGGAGTAAGGCACGTGGGCGTGGGCGCGGAGCAGGGAGAGGAGCAGGGAGAGGACGTGGTGATTCTGTGCCTGCTGCGGGCACCGGTGACTCATCATCACTCAATTTCAGCAGGGAACAGTCCTTCATGCGCAGCTTTGTCGGAGAGCGCCGTGCACCGCTGCTGCGTGAAGATCAAATTGAAGCCGTTGTCGGATGGATGGCAGCTAACGCATCGGCATCGACTTCAATTAGTGCCACATTCTCTCTGGCACAGACCACTGGAGAGCAGCCATCTGTCTCTTCACCACCTGCCAAATTGGCCAGGCAGTCAGAGAGCCCAGGACAGGAGCCGTCTCTACTCCTGTTCTCTGAATCTCTTGGCTTGGAAACAGGGGGCCAGCCAAGCAGCATTGGAGAAATGGAAGAAGAGGCAGTGTGCAGTGATGCCCAACAGCTTTGTCTCTCTGACTCTGAAGAGGCGGGTGGACCAGTGCCTGCGGTAACCACAGCGCAGTACGCATCTGATGATGAAACTCAGGTGCCGCTTTCTGGTGCGTACTGTGCTGCCGAGACTACCCAGGAGGAGCAGTTGGTGGCAGAGGGTAGTGGAGATGATGAGGTCCTTGACCCATCGTGGCGTGAGGAACAGTAAGTTGGTGGGAGCAGCTCTGAGGAAGAGATTCCCCTAACGGGTCAAAGAGGGAGAGGGAGCGGGAAGACTGCGGAGCCTGTAGCCTCCACTTTGGCACCCGTTAGGAGCCTGTCTCTTTCAAAAGCCAAAAAGGGCGCTCCCAAGACTTGCAGTGCCTGGTCCTTTTTTGACACAGTTGCAGATGACATTTGTTTTGTCAAATGCAAGCTGTGTCATCAGAAAGTCAAAAGAGGTAAAAGTGTCAGCAACCTCAATACCACAAATATGTGGAAACATGTGCGGACCAGGCACGCGGTGGAGTTACAAAAACACACTGAAGACCTAGGCCAACCAACAGCGGCAGCTACCACCTCTTCAGCTCGTGTTGCCTCTTCCTCCAGCTCACGCACAGCTGGTTCGGCTTCCTCCCAGGATCGCCATGGAAGAACCTCTGGCACTGTTGTCCAGAGACCTAGTGTAATTCCACCCACAGCACCCCATTCCCAGTCATCCTCACACTCCCAGTCTACTCTACAGCCATCGGTAGTACAGGCATGGGAGAAAAGGCGGGCATTCTCGGCCAACCACCCCCAAGCACAGGCTCTGAATGCAGGCATTGCCAAACTTCTGTCACTGGAAATGCTCTCATTCAGGCTGGTGGAGACTGACAGCTTCCGTGACTTGATGGCATTGGCAGTCCCACAGTACAAGGTGCCCAGCCGCTTTTACTTCAGCAGGCAAGCTGTCCCTGCCCTGCACAAGCATGTGGAGGGACACATAAAACACGCGCTACTGAACGCCGTCAGTAGCAAGGTCCACCTCACCACCGATGCGTGGACCAGTCAACATGGACAGGGGCGATACATTTCCCTCACTGCCCATTGGGTAAATGTTGTTGAGCCAGGTACAGATCGTGTGAGTGGCGCAGGACGTGTCCTGCCCACTCCAAGGATTGCAGGAATCCAGTCTGTACGCATTGACTCCTCCTCATACACAAGTTCCTCGGAATCATCGCTGCAGGAGTCGTCACAGTCCACCTCCACATGGACCTGTGAACGTTTACCTGTTACGACCGACATGAGCACAGCCGTGGCCAAACGTCAACAGGCCGTCTTGAAACTTGTTTCTTTGGGGAATCGAAGCCACACAGCGCAGGAGCTCTGGAACGCCATCAAGCAGGAGAGCGATGTGTGGTTTGTGCCAGCGAATCTCCAGCCAGGCATGGTAGTGTGTGACAATGGCCGAAATCTGGTGGCAGCTTTGGCCATTGGCAACCTCACTCACATCCCATGTCTGGCACATGTGCTCAATTTGGTTGTGCAGAGATTTCTGAGGGACTATCCGGATCTTGATGCACTGCTGCACAAGGTCCGCTTAGAGTGTGCTCACTTGCGGCGTTCCAGCTTGGCAAGATCCCGCATTGCTGCTCTGCAGCGCCGATTCCGCCTTCTGGAACACCGCTTCATATGTGACCTACCTACCAGGTGGAATTCCACGTTACATATGTTGGAGCGGTTGTGTGAGCAGCAGCAAGCAGTAATGGAGTACCAGCTGCATCAGGCGCAAAAAAGTCGCAGTCAGCGCCGATCAGACTTCACAACCACAGAGTGGGCCACTATGAAGGACGTCTGCCAGGTTTTGCGTCCTTTCGATTATTCCACACGGATGGCAAGTGCAGATGATGCACTAGTCAGCATGACTGTCCCCCTTATCTGCCTGCTTCAACAAACTTTGCAAGCGTTAAGGGATGATGTTGTGGAGGAGGTGGAGGATGAGGAGTCACCTTTTCCATCAGCTTCTGGAGAGTCAGCGTCACGTGGTTCCTCACAAAGGGGTACGCAGGGGCCACTTTGTGAGGAGGATGAGGAGGAGTCAATGGAGGAGGAAGAGCTCTGTCCAGAGGAGGGAGTTACACAATTGTCCAGTGGTCAGTGTGTACAGCGAGGGTGGGGTGATGATGAGCGGGCAGAGATCATGTCTCAAGCAGGGGACAGCGTTTCTGGGCCAGTTGGCAGTCTGCAGCACATGGTTGATTTCATGCTGCAGTGCCTGAGAAACGACCGCCGCATCGACCACATTCTCAAAATGCCTGATTATTGGGTGTTCACCCTCCTCGATCCTCGCTACCAGGACAACGTCCAAAACCTCATCCCAGCGTTGACCCGGTAGCGTAAAATGCGGGACTACCACGACACACTGGTGAATTCCATCATCTTCTCCAGTCCAACTGAGAGGCGTGCTGCTGGTGCTTTACAAAGCAGCTCAGTGCGTCGAGGCAGTGGAGGAGGCTCTGCACAAAGAGGGAGCAGAAGCAGTGCCTCTGCCCAAGGCAAGACCAGTATGGCACAACTGTGGCAAACTTTTGTGTGCCCGCCCCAAATGTCTACACCATCACCGGCGGCTCCAGTCAGCAGGAGGCAACGGTTCCGTCAGATGGTGACAGACTACATGTCTTGCCCTCTTACTGTATTCCCAGACGGCTCTTCCCCGTTCAAGTTTTGGGTCTCTAAGCTGGATACATAGCCAGAGCTAAGCCAGTATGCATTGGAGGTGCTGGCTTGCCCTGCGGCTAGTGTCTTATCGGAACGTGTCTTTAGTGCCGCAGGTGGTGTACTAACAGACCGTCGCATGCGACTATCCTCCGATAACGTTGACCGGCTTACATTTCTGAAAAAGAACCAGGCCTGGATCTCGCAGGAATTTGCCACTCCTCTGCCTGATTAAGTAATTGGGTGTCATCCAGGTCTCCTGATGTGTTCATCTTTCTACCACCTGAACTGCTATTCCTGGGCTCCAACACCGCCAGTTGCGGCTCAGAAGTGCAGGCTGCACAGTCAAAACATACGACCCAGTGTTATTGGGTTTCAGTAACGTCAGCTGATCCCCAGCTGTGTAGCCGGCAATGTGTCCTGTGACCGCCACGCTGGCACAACAACCTAAATGTAAGGGAACCTGTCCCCCCCCCTTGGCGTTTGTTACTGAAAGAGCCACCTTGTGCAGCAGTCATGCTGCACAAGGAAAAGGTAGCTCGTTTAGTTTAGCTCCTTGCACACGCAGAACTTAACACTTATAAAATGTGTTCACTGATACCGTTATACCGTCCCGGAGCTGGGACTTTCCTTCGTAATGTGACGCAGCACAGCCGTCATTCCTACCCCCTTGGTACCGTGCGCTGCCTCCTCAGCATTGTTTTAAGCTGTCACAGACCCTGCGCTGTTCTGTGATCCCTTGGCCATGCCCAATTTGTGCTGCTTGTCTTCTGACATAATTTGATGTCAGGCTGGCTGCGCCTGTGCGCCCGCGCTGCCCGAGATCCCACCTCGCAGTGTCTTCTGATTGAATCACACTGCGAACCTGGGATCCATGGGCATGCGCAGTGCATATATTCCCCTCGGGCTCTCGCTCATCTCCCTCCGCCTTCTTCAGATTGTGCGTCGTCAGCTGATCCCTAATAGCATGCCACGGCCGTGACGCCGCACAGTCTGAAGAAGAGGGAAGGAGGGGAGTGAGAGGCGAGGATATGCACTGTGCATGCCCATGGATCCAAGGCCCGCAGTGGGATTACATTAGACAACACTGCGAGGTGGGATCTGAGGCAGCGTGGACGCACAGACACTGACAGCCTGACACCAAATTATGTCAGAAGACAGGCAGCGCAAATTGGGCATGGCCAAGGGATAACAGAACAGCACAGGGTCCGTGACAGCTTAAAATAACGCTGAGGAGGCAGCGCACGGCACCAAGGGGGTAGGAATGACAGCTGTGCTGCGTCCCATTACGAAGGAAATTCGCACCTCCGGGATGGTTTTACGGTATAAGGGGACACATTTTTCGTGTTTACTTCTGTGTTTGCAAGGAGCATAATTAAAAGAGCAACCTTTTCCTTTTGCATCCTTAGTGCTGCACAAGATGGCTCTTTCAGCTACAAACATCTTGGGGGGGTTAAAGGTTCCCTTTCAACTTGCTCCAATCAGGCTTCGGCCTACACTCTGTTCCTCTGCTACTCGTGCTGTCCCTGGGCTCTAACACCGCCAGTTGGTGCCTGGAAGTGCTGTCCGCACAGTCAACAGTCGCTCCTCTGTTATTGGGGTTCAGTAACGTCAGCTGATCCCCAGCTGTGTGTGCGGCAATACCTCCAATCTGCTCCTCCTGCTGTCCCTGGGCTCTAACACAGCCAGTTGGTGCCTGGAAGTGCTGTCTGCACAGTCAACAGTCGCTCCTTGTTATTGGGGTTCAGTAACGTCAGCTGATCCCCAGCTGTGTGTGCGGCAATACCTCCAATCTGCTCCTCCTGCTGTCCCTGGGCTCTAACACCGCCAGTTGGTGCCTGGAAGTGCTGTCTGCACAGTCAACAGTCGCTCCTCTGTTATTGGGGTTCAGTAACGTCAGCTGATCCCCAGCTGTGTGTGCGGCAATACCTCCAATCTGCTCCTTCTGCTGTCCCTGGGCTCTAACACCGCCAGTTGGTTCCTGGAAGTGCTGTCTGCACAGTCAACAGTCGCTCCTCTGTTATTGGGGTTCAGTAACGTCAGCTGATCCCCAGCTGTGTGTGTGGCAATACCTCCAATCTGCTCCTCCTGCTGTCCCTGGGCTCTAACACCGCCAGTTGGTGCCTGGAAGTGCTGTCTGCACAGTCAACAGTCGCTCCTCTGTTATTGGGGTTCAGTAACGTCAGCTGATCCCCAGCTGTGTGTGCGGCAATACCTCCAATCTGCTCCTCCTGCTGTCCCTGGGCTCTAACACCGCCAGTTGGTGCCTGTAAGTGCTGTCTGCACAGTCAACAGTCGCTCCTCCGTTATTGGGGTTCAGTAACGTCAGCTGATCCCCAGCTGTGTGTGCGGCAATACCTCCAATCTGCTCCTCCTGCTGTCCCTGGGCTCTAACACCGCCAGTTGGTAACTGGAAGTGCTGTCTGCACAGTCAACAGTCGCTCCTCTGTTATTGGGGTTCAGTAACGTCAGCTGATCCCCAGCTGTGTATCCGGCAACGTGTCATGCGACTGCCACGCTGGCACAACTAAAATGAAAGGGGACCTGTCCTCCCCCCCCAGGCGTTTGTTACTGAAAGAGCCACCTTGTGCAGCACTAATACTGCACAAGGAAAAGGTCGCTCTTTAAATTATGCTCCTTGGAAACGCTGAAATACACACTCATGTAATGTGTCGCCTCACACCGTCAAACTGTCCCGGAGGTGGGACTTTCCTTTGTAATGTGACGCAGCACAGCCGTCATTCCTATCCCCTTGGCTCCGTGCGCTGCCTCCTTAGCGTTGTTTGATTCTGTCACGGACCCTGCGCTATTATGTTATCCTTTGGCCATGCACAGTTTGCGCTGCCCGTCCTCTGACATCATTTGTTGTCATCCTGGCTGCGCCTGTGCATCCACGCTGCCCGAAATCCCACCTTGCAGTGTCGTCTAATGTGATCCCACAGTGGGCCTGGTATCCATGGCCATGTGCAGTGCATATACTAGCCTCTCACTCCCCTTCTTCACGCTTCTTCAGACTAGGCGGCGTCAGCTGATCCCTGATAGCATGCCACGGCCGTGACGCCGCACAGTCTGAAGAAGCAGGAAGGAGGGGAGTGAGAGGCGATGATATGCACTGCGCATGCCCATGGATCCCAGGCCCGCAGTGGGATTACATTAGATGACACTGCGAGGTTGGATCTCGGGCAGCTTGGATGCACAGGCACTGCCAGCCTGACACCTAAATGATGTCAGAAGACGGGCACCGCTAACTGTGCATGGCCAAGGGATAACATTACAGCGCGGGCTCCATGACAGAATCAAACAATGTTGAGGAGGTGGCGCACGGCACCAAGGGGGTTGGAATTACGGCTGTGCTGTGTCACATTACAAAGGAAAGTCCCACCTCCGGGACGGTTTAACGGTGTGAGGGGACACATTATATGAGTGTGTACTTCAGTGTTTGCAAGGAGCATAATTTTAAGAGCCACCATTTTCCATGTGCAGTATTACTGCTGTACAAGATGGCTCTTTCAGCAACAAATGCCTGGGGGGGTTAAAGGTTCCCTTTCAACTTGCTCCACTGCAGGCTTCGGCTTACACTCTGCTCCTACTGCAGACCCTGGGCTCTAACACCGCCAGTTGTTGCCCGGAAGTGCTAGCTGCACAGAGAAAAACACCCGCCAATGTGTCAGTGGGGTTCAGCAACGCCAGCTGTTCCTCTGCTGTCTAGCCAGCAACGTGTCCAGCACAAGCCACGCTGGCACAATAACAGCCATTTTCCTGCCTCCAGTGCAGGCTTCGGCCTACACTTTGCTCCTCTTTTATTCCCTGGGTTTCAACACTGTCAGTTGTCACCTGGAAGTGTTGTCTACACTGAAAAAACACTCGCTGATGTGTCAGTGGGGTTCCGCAACGCCAGCTGTTCCCGTGCTGTGTAGCCGGCAACGTGTCCTGCAAACGTCACGCAGGCACAACAGACCTAAAGCTGCCACCAGTGCAGGCTTTGGCCTACACTCTGCTCCTCTCCTCCTCCTGCTGACCCTGGGCTCTAACACCGCCAGTTGTTGCCCAGAAGTGCTAGCTACACAGAGAAAAACACCCGCCAATGTGTCAGTGGGGTTCAGCGACGCCAGCTGTTCCCCTGCTGTGTAACCGGCAACGTGTCCTGCAAACGCCATGCAGGCACTTGAACTGAAATTAAAGGGAACCTGCCCCCCCAGGTATTTCTATGTATAACAGTCACCTTGTACAGCAGTAATGCTGCATTTATACAAGGTGGCTGACTTTTTCTCCTTGCCCACGTCGAACTCAACACGTACAAAATGTGTCTCATTAGAGACCATTACACTGTCCCTGAGGTGTGATTCTCCTTTTGAAATGACACGCAGCACCCCCTTGGTAGCGCTGCCCATCTTCTGACATCACTGGTTGGCTGCTTGTGCCTGTGCGTCCGCCCTGCCCGACACAACGCCCCTCGTTGTCTGATCTATTTTGACTGAGAGGGTGTGATTGATGGGCATGTGCAGTGCATATGTTCGCCTGTCTTCACTCATCTCCTTCCACCTTCTTCAGACTGTGCGGCCTCATGGCCGCGGCATGCGATAAGGGATCAGCTGAGGCTGCCCAGTCTGAAGCAGGTGTAAGGACATGAGTGAGCGGCAAACATATTTACTGCTCAAGGCCATGAATCCCAGCCCTGCAGTTTGACTTTATGAAAAGACACTGCGGGTCTGGGATTCCTGGCCATCGATAACCGCACCGGCCAACATGAAATGAGGTGAGAAGACAGGCAGCGCTCACAGCGCATGGCCAAGGGATAACAAGAGCGCAGACTCCTGTACAGCAAATAACAGCGCTCAGGAGGCTGCGACCAGCACCAAGGCGTTATTTTGGACACCTGTGCTGCGTCTCCTTAAAAAGGCAAGTCAGTCACGCCTCCAATACAGTTTGACTGTATAATGGGCAAAATTGTGTACGTGTTTCATTCAGCGTGTGCAAGTAGAAAAATTCATAGAGCAACCTCTGACTTGTGCAGCATTAATGCTGCACAAGGTGTGGCTCTTGTACTTTGCAACACCTGAGGGGGGGTTAAAGGTTACCTTTGAAATTGGTTCCACTAGGCTTATGCCTACACTCTGCTCCTCCTGCAGACCCTGGGCTCTAACAACGCCAGTTGGGGCCCGGAAGTGCTGGCTGCACAGAGAAAAACACCCGCCATTGTGTCAGTGGGGTTCAGCAACGCCATCTGTTCCCCTGCTGTGTAGCCGGCAACATGTCCAGCACAAGCCACGCTGGCACAACAGAACAATAGTTGCCACCAGTGCAGGCTTCGGCCTACACTCTGCTCCTCTCCTCCTCCTGCTGACCCTGGGCTCTAACACCGCCAGTTTTTGCCCGGACGTGCTAGCTGCACAGAGAAAAACACCAGCCAATGTGTCAGTGGGGTTCAGCATCGCCAGCTGTTCCCCTGCTGTGTAGCCGGCAACGTGTCCAGCACTAGCCACGCTGGCACAACAGAACAAAAGCTGCCACCAGTGCAGGCTTCGGCCTACACTCTGCTCCTCTCCTCCTCCTGCTGACCCTGGGCTCTAACACCGCCAGTTTTAGCCCGGAAGTGCTAGCTGCACAGAGAAAAACACCCGCCAATGTGTCAGTGGGGTTCAGCACCGCCAGCTGTTCCCCTGCTGTGTAGCCGGCAACGTGACCTGCAAACGCCATGCAGGCACCTGAACTGAAATTAAAGGGAACCTGCCCCCCCAGGTGTTTCTATGTATAACAGCCACCTTGTACAGCAGTAATGCTGCATTTGTACAAGGTGGCTGCCTTTTTTTCCTTGCCCACGTGGAATTTTAACACTTACAAAATGTGTCTCATTACAGACCATTACATTGTCCCTGAGGTGTGACTTTCCTTTTTAATGACACGCAGCACCCCCCTTGGTAGCGCTGCCCGTCTTCTGACATCATTGGTTGGCTGGCTGTGCCTGTGCGTCCGCCCTGCCCGACACAACGCCCCTCATTGTCTCATATATTTTGACTGCGAGGGTGTGATTGATGGGCATGTGCAGTGCATATGTTCGCCTGTCTTCACTCATCTCCTTCCGCCTTCTTCAGACTGTGCGGCCTCATGGCCGCGGCATGCGATAAGGGATCAGCTGAGGCCGCCCATTCTGAAGCAGGTGTAAGGACATGTGTGAGCGGTGAACATATTTACTGCACAAGGCCATGAATCCCAGCCCTGCAGTGTGAATTTTTGAAAAAACTCTGTGGGTCTGGGATTCATGGCCATCGATAACTGCAGCGGCCAACATGAAATGAGGTGAGAAGACAGGCAGCGCTCACAGCGCATGGCCAAGGGACAACAAGAGTGCAGACTCCTGTACAGCAAATAACAACGCTCAGGAGGCAGCGCCCAGCACCAAGGCGTTATTTTTGGCCACCTGTGCTGCGTCTTCTTAAAAACACATGTCACGCCTCCAATACAGTTTTACTGTACAATGGGCAAAATTGTGTACGTCTTTCATTCTGCGTGTGCAATAAGCAAAATTTAAAGAGCAACCTTTCACTTGTGGAGCATTACTGCTGCACAAGGTGTGGCTCTTCTAAATTGTAACACCTGAGGGTGGGTTAAAGGTTACCTTTGAAATTGGTTCAATTAGGCTTCGGCCTACACTCTGCTCCTCCTGCAGACCCTGGGCTCTAACACCGCCAGTTTTTGCCCGGAAGTGCTAGCTGAAAAACACCAGTCAATGTGTCAGTGGGGTTCAGCAACGCCAGCTGTTCCCCCGCTGTGTAGCCAGCAACGTGTCCTGCAAACGCAACGCAGACACAAAGCTGCCTCCAGTGCAGGCTTCGGCCTACACTCTGCTCCCCCTGCTTACCCTTTGCTCCAACACTGCTAGTTGGGGCTCTAGGAAGACAATCTTGAATAGGCAACGCATCCGTGTTCCAGCACCGTCAGCTGGTCCTCAGTTGCATTGGCTCTTACACACTTGGGCAACGCATCCGTGTTCCAGCACCGCCAGCTGGTTCTCGGCAGTGTTTTTGTCACGGGTACTCCCTCGTGCCCAGCCTGGTTCCAGCACCGTCAGCTGGTTCCGGGTAGTGTCAAGCTCACTGAGACGCCTATGCATTGCCCCGTCATGTTGCGGTCGGGTTAGCCAACTCCATGGTGCCTCCAGTTTAGGAGCTTCCTATGTGGGCTGCGGGAATTGGCAATCAAGGCTGGTTCTGTAGTGCCAGTAGGCCAAGCTCCCCCTGTAGGACTGTTGGTGTTCGGTAACTGTGGCTGCCTCACGGCCTAGCTGTTCTCTCCTCTCCTGTGGACCTTCTGGTCCACATCCTGGTTCCAGCACGGTCAGCTGGTTCCGGGCAGAGCCTTTGGCTTAGGTGCCTCCTTCTGGGTATCCGAGTTCCGCCAACGCCAGGCGGTCCTTGGTAGTGCTTTTAAGCGCGGGTACCTACAGCTTAGCAACCGTGTTCGAGCACCGTCAGCTGGTCCTCTGTGCCATTGGCTCTTATACACTTGGGCAACGCATCCATGTTCCAGCACCGCCAGCTGGTTCTCGGCAGTGTTTTTGTCACGGGTACTCCCTCGTGCCCAGCCTGGTTTCAGCACCGTCAGCTGGTTCCGGGTAGTGTCAAGCTCACTGAGACGCCTATGCGTTGCCCCGTTATGTTGCGGTCGGGTTAGCCAACTCCATGGTGCCTCCAGTTTAGGAGCTTCCTATGTGGGCTGCGGGAATTGGCAATCAAGGCTGGATCTGTAGTGCCAGTAGGCCAAGCTCCCCCTGTGGGACTGTTGGTGTTCGGTAACTGCGGCTGCCTCGCGGCCTAGCTGTTTCTCCTCTCCTGTGGACCTTCTGGTCCACATCCTGCTTCCAGCACCGTCAGCTGGTTCCGGGCAGAGCCGTTGGCTTAAGTGCCTCCTTCTGGGTATCCGAGTTCCGCCAACACCAGGCGGTCCTTGGTAGTGCTGTTAAGCGTGTGTACCTACAGCTTAGTAACCGTGTTCCAGCACCGTCAGCTGGTCCTCAGTTGCATTGGCTCTTACACACTTGGGCAACGCATCCGTGTTCCAGCACCGCCAGCTGGTTCTCGGCAGTGTTTTTGTCACGGGTACTCCCTCGTGCCCAGCCTGGTTCCAGCACCGTCAGCTGGTTCCGGGTAGTGTCAAGCTCACTGAGACGCCTATGCATTGCCCCGTCATGTTGCGGTCGGGTTAGCCAACTCCATGGTGCCTCCAGTTTAGGAGCTTCCTATGTGGGCTGCGGGAATTGGCAATCAAGGCTGGTTTTGTAGTGCCAGTAGGCCAAGCTCCCCCTGTAGGACTGTTGGTGTTCGGTAACTGCGGCTGCCTCACGGCCTAGCTGTTCTCTCCTCTCCTGTGGACCTTCTGGTCCACATCCTGGTTCCAGCACCGTCAGCTGGTTCCGGGCAGAGCCTTTGGCTTAGGTGCCTCCTTCTGGGTATCCGAGTTCCGCCAACGCCAGGCGGTCCTTGGTAGTGCTTTTAAGCGCGGGTACCTACAGCTTAGCAACCGTGTTCGAGCACCGTCAGCTGGTCCTCTGTGCCATTGGCTCTTATACACTTGGGCAACGCATCCATGTTCCAGCACCGCCAGCTGGTTCTCGGCAGTGTTTTTGTCACGGGTACTCCCTCGTGCCCAGCCTGGTTCCAGCACCGTCAGCTGTTTCCGGGTAGTGTCAAGCTCACTGAGACGCCTATGCATTGCCCCGTCATGTTGCGGTCGGGTTAGCCAACTCCATGGTGCCTCCAGTTTAGGAGCTTCCTATGTGGGCTGCGGGAATTGGCAATCAAGGCTGGTTCTGTAGTGCCAGTAGGCCAAGCTCCCCCTGTGGGACTGTTGGTGTTCGGTAACTGCGGCTGCCTCGCGGCCTAGCTGTTTCTCCTCTCCTGTGGACCTTCTGGTCCACATCCTGCTTCCAGCACCGTCAGCTGGTTCCGGGCAGAGCCTTTGGCTTAGGTGCCTCCTTCTGGGTATCCGAGTTCCACCAACACCAGGCGGTCCTTCGTAGTGCTTTTAAGCGCGGGTACCTACAGCTTAGTAACCGTGTTCCAGCACCGTCAGCTGGTCCTCGGTGCCATTGGCTCTTACACACTTGGGCAACGCATCCGTGTTCCAGCACCGCCAGCTGGTTCTCGGCAGTGTTTTTGTCACGGGTACTCCCTCGTGCCCAGCCTGGTTCCAGCACCATCAGCTGGTTCCGGGTAGTGTCAAGCTCACTGAGACGCCTATGCGTTGCCCCGTCGTGTTGCGGTCGGGTTAGCCAACTCCATGGTGCCTCCAGTTTAGGAGCTTCCTATGTGGGCTGCGGGAATTGGCAATCAAGGCTGGTTCTGTAGTGCAAGTAGGCCAAGCTCCCCCTGTAGGACTGTTGGTGTTCAGTAACTGCGGCTGCCTCGCGGCCTAGCTGTTCTCTCCTCTCCTGTGGACCTTCTGGTCCACATCCTGGTTCCAGCACCGTCAGCTGGTTCCGGGCAGAGCCTTTGGCTAAGGTGCCTCCTTCTGGGTATCCGAGTTCCGCCAACGCCAGGCGGTCCTTGGTAGTGCTTTTAAGAGCGGGTACCTACAGCTTAGTAACCGTGTTCCAGCACCGTCAGCTGGTCCTCGGTGCCATGGGCTCTTGCACACTTGGGCAACGCATCCGTGTTCCAGCACCGCCAGCTGGTTCTCGGCAGTGTTTTTGTCACGGGTACTCCCTCGTGCCCAGCCTGGTTCCAGCACTGTCAGTTGGTTCCGGGTAGTGTCAAGCTCACTGAGACGCCTATGCGTTGCCCCGTCGTGTTGCGGTCGGGTTAGCCAACTCCATGGTGCCTCCAGTTTAGGAGCTTCCTATGTGGGCTGCGGGAATTGGCAATCAAGGCTGGTTCTGTAGTGCCAGTAGGCCAAGCTCCCCCTGTAGGACTGTTGGTGTTCGGTAACTGCGGCTGCCTCGCGGCCTAGCTGTTCTCTCCTCTCCTGTGGACCTTCAGGTCCACATCCTGGTTCCAGCACCGTCAGTTGGTTCTCGGCAGTGTTTTTTGCTCTTGTACCTTCTGCTCCCCATCCTGGTTCCAGTACCGTCAGCTGGAACCGCCTTTGGCTTAGGTGCCTCCTTCTGGGTATCCGAGTTCCACCAACGTCAGGTGGTCCTTGGTAGTGCTTTCAGGCACGGGCATCTCCTGCTTAGTAACCGGGTTCCAGTAACGTCAGCTGATCCTCGGTAGTTCCATTGGCTCTTGGACCTTCGGCTACCCAACCGGGTTCCAGTACCGTCAGCTGGTTCTCGGCAGTGTCTTTTGCTCTTGTACCTTCTGCTCCCCATCCTGGTTCCAGTAACGTCAGCTGGTTCCGGGCAGAGCCTTTGGCTTAGGTGCCTCCTTCTGGGTATCCGAGTTCCGCCAACGTCAGGCGGTCCTTGGTAGTGCTTTTTAGGGTTCCAGTAACGTCAGCTGGTCCTCGGTAGTTCCATTGGCTCTTGAACCTTCGGGTAGCCATCCGAGTTCCAGTTCCCTCAGCTGGTTCTCGGCATTTTCTCAGCCTTCTTGTACCTTCTGCTACATTTCCAAGTTGAAGACCCTAAAGACGACGACCCGGAAGACCACCCTTAAGATGACGACGACACCAGAGACGACAACCACTGAGATGACGACGACCCTGGAGACGACGACCCTGAAGACCACCCCGATGACGACGACGATGGCGGAGACGACGACGGTGGAGACGACGACGGCGGAGACGACGACCCTGGAGACGACGACCCTGGAGACGACGACATGGAAGACCGAGAAGCAGAAGAACAAGAGGCTGCAGAACAAAGAGCAGAAGAACATTAAGCATAACACTTAATATCAGAGCAAAAGATATTATCAAAATTATATGCAGAAGAAGACTAAGCAGTGTATGGGGGTGAGTCCGTTCCTCCTCGTGGTGCCCCTGGATAAAGCCTGACGCTGCAGGCCAAACTGAACGCGGACAAATGTAACTTTTGCGACAGGCAGAACGGAAGGTGTAATCTTCAAACTTTTATAGATAACAACTACGGGAATGCCTGTCACAAATGAGAATATGATGAAGAAGTAGAATAGGAAGAATAATAATAGTTGAATAAAATGAATATGAAGAATGTAATAAAAAAAAAATAGGCAGAAGATGAAGAAGAAGATGAATAAGGTGAAGAAGAAGTTGATGTCAAAGATGCTGATGATGATGAAGATGAAAGTGTGGGAAAAGTAAAAAAAATGAAGGGGAAGGGCGTGGAATAGTGAAACATCAATATCTGACAAAATAAAAAAAAAAATTTACATAGTCAATATCTTTGTCACTCCGAACGTCTTTAAAAAAAAAAAAAAATTCATGCTATTCTATTTGATTAGGCTTAACCTCTATGCCTTTAATGTCTCCGCCACCTCCCCAAATACATCCTGCATTATTCTTAGTTGTTTTCCTTCATGTAGAATGAACCTACAAGGAAAGAAAGGGTTTATTTTAATTCCAATATTTTGGTCCCATTGACTTGTATTGGGATCGGGTATCGGTATCGGCGATATCCGATATTTTTTGAATATCGGCCGATCCAATCCGATACCGATACTTTCCGATATCGGAAGGTATCGCTCAACACTAGTTATCAGTCATTGTACAGGAGGAGGAGGTGAGCTGTGACATCACCTATTGTGAATGGTGGATCCTGTATTATCTACTGTATATAGAGGTGTTATCAGTCATTGTACAGGAGGAGGATGTGAGCTGTGACATCACCTATTGTGTATGGTGCATCCTGTGTTATCTACTGTATAGAGTGGTGTTATCAGTCATTGTACAGGAGGAGGAGGTGAGCTGTGACATCACCTACTGTGTATGGTGGATCCTGTGTTATCTACTGCATATTGAGGTGTTATCAGTCATTGTACAGGAGGAGGAGGTGAGCTGTGATATCACCTATTGTAAATTGTGGATACTGTGTTATCTACTGTATATAGAGGTGTGATCAGTCATTGTACAGGAGGAGGAGAGCTGTGATATCACCTATTGTGAATGGTGGATCCTGTGTTATCTACTGCATATTGAGGTGTTATCAGTCATTGTACAGGAGGAGGAGGTGAGCTGTGATATCACCTATTGTAAATTGTGGATACTGTGTTATCTACTGTATATAGAGGTGTGATCAGTCATTGTACAGGAGGAGGAGAGCTGTGATATCACCTATTGTGAATGGTGGATCCTGTGTTATCTACTGTATATAGAGGTGTTATCAGTCATTGTACAGGAGGAGGAGGTGAGCTGTGACATCACCTATTGTGAATGGTGGATCCTGTATTATCTGTTGTGAGTTCCGTTCTGGAGCTCCCTCCTGTGGTTGCTAATGGTATTTTTGTGGGTTCTGCCCTTGGGCTCCCTCTGGTGGTTTCAAGTGGAACTGCTGCTCCGTTGGGTGGCTGTAGCAGCTGTCTTCACTAATCGCCTTGCCTGGGTTTGTTATTTAAACCTGCTCTGGGCTTTAGTCCATGCCTGCTGTCAATGTTCTTGGTTGGATTTGATTCTTCCCTTGGATTTCTCATATGGCCAGTCCTTGTCTGCAAAAGATAAGTTTCGCTAGTTTTGTTTGTCCATTTGTTTGGACTCTATTGCTTTGCATTTTGTCTCTTTTGTCCAGCTTGTCACTATGTCTTATTCAGGCTAGCTGGAAGCTCTGGGAAAGCAGATTTGCCCCTCCACACCGTGAGTCGGTGTAGAGTTCATTTTTGTAAACTCTGCGTGGATTTTGTAGTTTTTAATACTGACCGCACAGTATCCTTTGCTCTCTGTCTATCTAGTTTAGTTTTGGCCTCCCTTTGCTGAAATCTAATTTCATTTCTGTGTTCGTCATTTCCCTCTCCTTTAACAGTCAATATTTGTGGGGGGGCTGTCTTTCCTTTTGGGGGTTTCTCTGAGGCAAGATAGCTTTCTATTTCCTTCTTTAGGGGTAGTTATATCTGAGGCTGTGACGAGGTGTCTAGGGAGTGTCAGGAACATCCCACGGCTATTTCTAGTTGTGTTGTTAGGATTAGGGACTGCGGTCAGTAGAGATACCACCTTCTCAGAGCTCGTTCCATGTTGCGTTTTAGCCACCAGGTCATTTCAGTGTGGCCTCTTAACCACCAGGTCATAACAATTATCTACTGTATATAGAGGAGTTATCAGTCATTGTACAGGAGGAGGAGGTGAGCTGTGACATTCCCTATTGTGAATGGTGGATCCTGTATTATCTACTGTATATAGAGGTGTTATCAGTCATTGTACAGGAGGAGGTGAGCTGTGACATCCCCTATTGTGAATGGTGGATCCTGTATTATCTACTGTATAGAGAGGTGTTATTAGTCATTGTACAGGAGGAGGAGGTGAGCTGTGACATCACCTATTGTGAATGGTGCATCCTGTGTTATCTACTGTATATAGTGGTGTTATCAGTTATTGTACAGGAGAAGGAGGTGAGCTGTGACATCACCTATTGTGAATGGTGGATCCTGTGTCATCTATTGTATATAGAGGTGTTATAAGTCATTGTACAGGAGGAGGTGAGACATGACATAACCTATTATGAATGGTGGATCCTGTCTTATCTGCTGTATATATAGAGATCTTATCAGTCATTGTACAGGAGGGGGAGGAGGTGAGCTGTGACATCACCTGTAGTGAATGCATACATTTTTGTTATCTACTGTATGTAGAGGTGTTGCAAGTGATTGTATAAGAAGGAAAGGAGGGTAGGTGTATTTATCACCTATTGTCAATAGTGTATCCTGTGCTATCTACTGTATCTAGAGGTGTCATTGTACAGGAGGAGGAGGTGAGCTGTGACATCTCATGCTATTGTGAATGATGGATTCTCCTGTTTTATCTACTTTATACAAAAGCGTTATCTTTCATTGAAATATTGTCTGTAATGATAATGAAGCTGCTGAACATAGACAAGAAATGTAAATTTAGTATAACGCTTAGCGGCCTATGTGAACATTTCAAGCTTTTTAATTTTATTTCAGTATTGATAGTTATATAGAAATTGTCAGAAAGAATGTCAAATTTATAAATATTTAGTTGTTTTTATTTTTCCAAAAAAGAGATTTAACATAAGAACTTGATTCAAACAGTATTCCATTTAATGTGGTGATTCCTTGAGTTTTCCTGGCCTGTTTCTACTCAAGAACACCTTTATCACTTTGTTACCTGTCATCTGCATCACTTGTCCTGGAAGGCGTTACAGGGTGTGTCATTAAAGGGGTAGCCGCTTACTTCTGTTAGTGCTGCTTCCTCAAATTGACCAGTACTTCTGTCTGTATAATGGTTTCAGATGGAGGAGCGCGTAACCAGATCCATCCATCCAGGCCATCCTCAATTGTAAAACACTTCAAATGGGAAAGCTACTTTTTTATTTTGAGGAGGGTGATGTCTAGGTCAGATCATATGATCCTCCAACAGCAGCCATTGTATGGACAAAAATGTAAGTCAGTTTGTAAGGAAAGCTACAGTAACAAGAGAAATAGGACAACCCATTGAGGGTTGTCATGAACCTGATGAACACATCTTTCTAGTAATTTAACAAAACCAACCTGTTTTAGGTAATTTAACATTTTTACATTCTTAGGAGGCGGATATCCCAGATACCAGCTTCTATATCAAAAGTTTGCCAAGAACCATTCAAAATCTGCTTTTTGGTGGAACAGAGACTGTCAGTACGACTCTGCGATATGGAATCCTTATCCTTATGAAATATCCCGAGATAGCAGGTGAACTCAGAACACATATATGATGATTATTGTATTATGAGGAGGTCAGGGTGGCAGTCGGGGGGGAGGTGCTGTTGCATTCCCACACGCTGGCACCCCACAAAGGAAATATAAAGTAGAACACTCACTTTAGATTTCAGGGTTCCTTCTGCTTCAGTCATCCAGCTCCAGATTCCCGGTTCTCACAAACAACTCCAGAATCTATGTCCATGCTTAACAGTCCAACTTTGCTTAGCAACAGGGTTCTTATAACAGATGCAGCACAGTTTTTATGCAATGGCATTCCTGGAGCTTTCCCTGTCTTCCCTTGCAATCTCTGCCTCGTCCGACAATCTATGTCCCTCCTGGCAATCTTTGCCTTTCCCGGAAATCTCTGCCTTGCTGGACAATCTCTGTCTCACCTGGCAATCTCTGCCTCACTGGACAATCTCTGTCCACTCTGACAATCTCTGTCTCCCAGCAATCTCTGCCTCGTTGAACAATCTCTGTCCCATCTGACAATCTCTGTCTCTCCTGGCAATCTCTGCCCCTTCCGTGCCTTTAGGTCCACCAACTTCCTCCCATTCCCTATGTCCAGTTTCAAAAGGAAAATATAAAAGGCGTGCTCAGCTCTGCCTAATTCCGGCTGTAGGCCCGGATTCTCTTTAGAAAGGTTACCGTTTAAGATGATGACCACTTGCACGCTACTCAGCCTGGGGTCCCTTCTTGCCTCAGAAACTTCACCCCCATGGCTATCTGACTGCCTTTCTTCACTCCTGCCTCACTACTCCTCACTAAAACCAGGAAGTCCCTCACTATAGCTCACTGTTCTGTACTACACCATCTGTAACTCCTCCCAGTCTGGAAAACCCTTAAGCTACTGCTACCTTCTATTCTATCCCTAATCCTATGCACAATACATGTCAAGAACATACACATTTAGAATAACAGTAAATGAATACAATAACAGTCATAAACTCTATGGAACCACACGTTTTTAATATGAACACTGTTTAAAGAGAGGGAGGCATATGACGGCCCCTGTCACCTCCTTACACTATCATAATCAAAGAATGAATACTAGGGATGAAAGAGCCACTTAAAGGCTCATTGAATTTGCATTGAATTTCACAAAAAGTTAGGATTTGCAATAATCCAAATTTGTTTGAAGATACGATTCACGCGAATTCAGCAAAATGGTGACCAATCAGACACCATTTAGCTGGATTCAAAGAAGCTGAAAAAAGATTTAAAACCAATTTTTTGAAAATGATCCAATCAGCCATTACCCTTAGATTTCAGGAGGCTTCTGTCCAGTGACTAGTGAGGTCGTCAATAGGTCATCTTCAGTGTCTTTTGGAGCCCAGCAACTTTGAAGTCTGCTACGTTGAGTGTTGTGAATTCTGTTTTCGGGCTCCCTCCTGTGGTCATGAATGGTACTTCGGCTGGTTCTGTCCGTGGACTTTCTCTGATGCCTGTGGGTGTTTCTGAGTTTCCTTCTACAGGTGACGAGGCTAATTCATTAGTGGGCTGCTCTATTTAACTCCACTTGGATCCTTGTCTGATGCCAGCTGTCAATGTTGTAGCATTGGTCTAGTTCGCTCCTGGATCTTCCTGGTTACCTGTTTCCTCCAGCAAAAGCTGTTTCGCTTTGCTTTTTTCTTGTTTGCTATTTTTTCTGTCCAGCATGCTTATGTGAATTTTGCCTTGCTTGCTGGAAGCTCTGGGACGCAGAGGGGCGCCTCCGCTCCGTTAGTCGGTGCGGATGGTATTTTTCCCTGCACTCTCTGTGTGGCTTTTTGTAGGGTTTTTTGCTGACTGCAAAGTGACCTTTCCTATCTTCTGTCTGTTTAGTAAGTCGGGCCTCTCTTTGCTAAATCTATTTCATCTCTGTGTTTGTGATTTCATCTTACTCACAGTCAATATATGTGGGGGGCTGCCTTTTCCTTTGGGGAATTTTCTCTGAGGCAAGATAGGCCTTTTTTTCCTATCTCTAGGGCTAGCTAGTTTGGAGGCTGTGACGAGGCGCCTAGGTCATGATAGGAGCGCTCCATGGCTATTTCTAGTGTGCGTGATAGGATTAGGGATTGCGGTCAGCAGAGCTTCCACTTCCCAGAGCTTGTCCTGTTCTAATGTGCTATCAGGTCTTTTCTGGTGTTCTAACTACCAGGTCCACTATTTGTCCTAACCACCAGATCATAACAGTTGAGTAGGCCGTAATGAACACCACACAATATTGTGAGGTTATTGCCTTGCCAACACATGAGGTGCCAAAGATGTTGCGCACTGGAAGATGCCGAAGATGTCTGTCGCTGGAGGATGCAAAAAATATCTCAATAAGCATCAAAGTGTTAACTAGATCGAAGAAAATAAACAGCCAGGAAAGGGGTTGTGCAGGAGGACAGATGAGGGCTGAATTAGTATAAATAGCTTTTTAAAAAAACGTTTTTTTAGATATGTTTATTATTCTGACTCCATAACTAGGCTGCAGATGTGAGGCTCATGAGACAGTGTTTCTATGGATGTCTGTATTGAAACAGTACTCACACCAAGAAACTTCATCAGATAGCTTGACTTGACTGCAGAGGCACTTATGAAAATTCCAGAAGAACTTTATTCTCAAGCTGAGTTTTTATATTGTGCACAATAGTGACAGCAGCAGCTGCAACAATTGCTGTTTGTAAAAGACAATTCTGAAATAGACATATGCAAAGACTAACCTAGCAAGATGGATGACAAAAACTAACTGAGAAGGAGGAAGGGAGGAGTTACTTACATTAGAAATGGGCTACAGTGAGAGAGAAAGGACAAACTTGTGAAAGGCAAACCTGATTTTGTAGCAGTGTAACAACAACAATACAAAGACAATCCATTCTTATATGATTCTCATGTTGTGAGAAATGACATTTAACATACAGTGGGGTATCTCAAGACCTCAAGGAAAAACAATGTAATATCAATTCACATTGAATAAAATCAATGCAAATCAAATTTCCTGGACAAATAGTGCATGAATTTGAATTTCAGCAGATTAGGCCATCACGTAACACCAACCCTTCAGAAAATGTCACGTCCATTGATATAAATACATCACTGAACTAAATGGTGTATTTATTATTTTGTTATTCGGATGACTTTAGCTTACTTTTTATGATACCTGGCCCATTATACAATCATGTAGTAACATGTTTCTTCACTCTGGTCCAGAGAGAATTCAAAAGGAAATTGATAACGTTGTGGGACGAGATAGAAGCCCATCAATAGCAGATAGGAGTAAGATGCCCTACACCGAAGCAACGATCCATGAATTCATGAGATTCTGTGATGTCATACCTATCAGTCTTCCTCGCAGCACATCAACAAATACAGTTTTCAGAGGATTCTCCATTCCGAAGGTTTGTGAATATTTCAAGTAAAATCCAATGACAATCCTTATCCTGCGACTGTAAATGTGATTTCCACAGCCCTATTCACATGACGCAGTGCAAATTCCTGCAGATTTTTTGGTACCGGTAAGGAAAAAGCTACCACTTTCAAAAGAGGTTGCATGCTAATTATTTTTTGTGGATTCTGTAAAAAATAGCTGAGGATTAGCACCATTAAATGGCAGTCAATAATGAAAATCATGGCAGAAATCCAAGAGTCAGCCTGAAATTTCTGCACTGGAAGTAAAAGTCGGAATTGTATTCGGGTGTTAACATAGTCTACATGGGCAAAAGATGTCAGCAGCTCATTGTTCTCTTTCATTTCTCAAAGAGCCGTGTGTGAGCTATGTCTTAGGCCGGTTTCACACATCCTGATATTTCCAGTACCAGAAAAAATGGTACCCGAGATATCTGTGTCCGTGTGTCCGTTTGTTGTGAATGCAATACTTGCGGCACACATGTGGCAAATGTGTGTCGCCAGTGTACCGCATCAGTACCACACGGATGTCCCCCTGGGAAGAAGAGCTACAGTAAGCGCTGTTCCCTGGCAGCTGGTGATGAAGACGCTCTCATCATTTTTCCCTATTCTGCCGGCTATCGGCGCGAGAAGAGGAGAATGATGAGAGTTATAATAAAGTCTGAATTATGACAGCAGGTGGGAGCTTTTGGGACTCTTACTCCCATCATTGGACACCTGCTGGCGCTAATAACAGTGACAGCAGGAGCGGATGATCAGGGTATTCCTCAGCCACCACCTGTGATCTAACAGCGTGGGGACCCCTCCATTCTTCATAACCAACCTACCCGAAGCTGAGAGCTGAGGTTGCAGCTGTGAGTTTTGCCTGGTTGGTTCAAGAAAATAGGGGGGGCCCACATCAGGTTTTTCATTCATTTATTTTGTTAGATCGCAGTTGGTGGCTGTTGAATACCTCGATCATCCCATCCTGCTGTCACTGTTATTAAATGGTGGTTCTGATAATAAATAAATGCTATATATGTACTGATGGGGATTCTGCTACTGTATTTATTTACTGTGATGGTTCTGGTGCTGTATTGAAGAACTATTGATGGCTCTGGTGTTCTATTTATGTAGTGATAATTATTCTGGTTTCATATTAATTTACTGATGATGATGATGCTTCTGTTGACGACTGATGATAATATCACCAGAATCACCATCAGCTTATGAATACATCACCAGAACCACCATTAGTACATGAATACAGGACCAGAACCACAATCACTACATGAATGTGTCACCAAAACTACTATCAAAACAGGAATACATTACTAGAACCACCATTGGTACTGGAATACAACAGAAAAACCACTATTAGAACCATAATACAGCACCGTAGCCACCATCAGTACAGGACTATATCACAGCACCAGAACCATCAGTTTTGTTGCAAGCTGCATTTGCCAAATGATGGACACAAAAAATATCAAACATATCATTTTTAGTTTTAATTAAGTTATTTGCCAAATGCTGGACAAGTTTATTGAAATCCAATGGCCCCATTATAGTTAAGCTATATTTGTTTCAATTGGGATCCACTGGTCTGACATTTAAAATATAGGATGCCAGGGATGAATATTGCTATTTGTCCCTGGTTTTGTGTAAATGGTCTGCAAACAATGAATTATTCTATACGCAACTTTGAATTTGCACAACTTGTTAAATAATGCATCTAAAATATACCGCTTTTTTCTACTTTTTCTGGTATTTATTGGTAAGCAACATAACATTTTTAGTGTAAGTGGTCATTGTAGCACTTGTTACCTGACCCATCGGAGGGGGAGGATGCATTAGTGGACCTGTTTCCTTAGTTTTTGACATATTACTTTGATTGGGGGCAGGTGTAGGAGGCGCTATTAGCTTCATCTGCCGAAGGCACCAAAACACCTTGTCTCAGCCCTGCCAAAGATCCAAGAGCTTATGCCTCTTTATTTTAGGAAATGGAGGTGTTTTTAATGCCTAGATCAAAGTCAAAAGTTCTGTTTCTACATGACATTTCCAATATTTTTAAAAGGACAGATACACAATATATAGCTCTTATGTAAGCAGACCTAGGGTAATCCTTCCATGATGATATATGACATGTACTGTACAAGGAGGCGTTCTGACATTTTGGAAAATATCAACACGATGAATGAAATTGCCCTCTCTCTTCTGTTTATTTATTGAATAAATTTAATTTTTCATATAGGGCACATTAATTACTCCACTCTTGACTTCAGTTCATTATGATCCTGAATATTATACTGAACCAAACATGTTCAACCCAAACAATTTTTTGGATGAAAAGGGTCTTTTTAAGAAGAATGATGCTCACATGCCCTTTGCAGCTGGTAAGAAGTGTTATGTTTACACTTTTTATGATTTGGACTCTGTCCATTGATTATTTTGTAATTGCCTGACACAAAGGTCTGGAGAAATAGCTCATTGCATATAGCACACTTGGCAAATCATAGATGAATCAATTTTCCAGCGGTAAAAAAAAATCCATCCAGAAACACTATACAGACCTTAACATGGGTTGTGCTTGGATGGTGACCAGAAAGCAGATTTCAAGAAGCTTCCATGGCTCCAAAACATACATGGAAGAGATGTGATGTGGGCATGGAAGAGATATGTAGGGACTCAAAAAAAGAAAATGTCTGGGTGCCACCATACTATGAGGGGGCTTAGTGGGGGTAATACTGTTTAGCGGGGGCAGAGGGGTTATCATACTGTGTGGAGGGCTGTGGGGTAATAATACATGTTAGAGTAAGACCTAGCATAATATGAATCTGCACTAGCAGTTAGTCAACATACTTAAAGGGCAACTGTCAGCAGCATTTCACTCCCAAACTAGGTATATGTGCATGTAACACTTTCAAAGACGAGTCAGGCAATATGTTAATATGGCATGGTCCGCTCCTCTTTACTGAGAAATCAGCATTTGAAGTGATATGCAAATGAGGCTAAAGAGCTTTGGTAGATCTGAAACCTCTGTCACTCCAGCTCTACTCCCTTCGCAGTACTGCCGCTTACTGCTTGACTTAAAGCCTCTATGCTGTGTGACTTCAGCAAAGGGACCCATCTATCAAGCAGGAGGAGATGACACTGAGAGGGGAATAGAGCATAAATGACCCATGGCTTCAGATCTGCAAATAATTCTTCAATCTCATTTGTATATAAATTCAAACGCTGATTTCTGAGTAATGAAGGAACTGACCGGCCATATAAAGCTATTGCTGGACTTGTCTTTGAAAGAGCTATATGCACATATAAATATATTGGGATGTGAAATCATGCTGACAGGATCCCTTTAATTCTGCTCAATATTAAGTGACACAATTAATATGTAACATTACTAATAATACATTTCAGTAATAATATTAGTATTGATCATTAATAACATTAGCCTACTGGTTCAGCCCACTACAACAGTGATAGTCTTTGCAAAAAATGAACTGTCTACTATTGCTCTATTATTATTTTTCTGAAAAAGACTTGAAAGAGACATTTAAATCTGATTTCTAAATGTTACTGTTCCGTTAATTTTGATTTAATAGTTACATGAGTATCAATACAATCAAGCTCTACCGTTCTGTACTTAATGTTCTCTCTCTTTCTCTGGCTAGGAAAGCGAATTTGTCTCGGAGAAAGTCTGGCTCGGATGGAACTCTTTCTTTTCTTTACATCCTTACTGCAAAATTTCACCTTCAAACCCATGGTTTCAAAGGAAGAATTAGATATCAGACCAACAGCGTCTGGTCTTGGGAGTGTCCCTCCAGAGTACAAGTGCTGCATTTTACCTCGTTAGTCTTTTACAATCTGTGAAAAATTGCTGCTTTACTTGTAGATCCGACCAAGCCACCCTTGAAAAAATATCTCTGATTCTTCAAAGAAATGAAAAGTTGAATGTCTAGAGTTCAATTGAAATACATACTGCATCCTAATATTCCTTGGACGTTCTTAACTCATGGCTTACGTGAATGTAGGTTTGGTTAGACATCCAGAATGTACTTATCATTGTATTACAGGTATAGCCACACTAGAAAGAAGATGTGAGTTGTGTGATGGCCATAAAACAACTCGCCTACACACTTTTGTCTTATTTCCGCTGCTATCCAGAGTATTCCTTTTTCTGATGTTGTTTTTCTTATATCTGTTATATGGTTCCAGAGATATTGCCCATCTTAATTAGTGCTAATGTTTTGGTCTTTGCTCAGAGGAATCTCTGGGGTCACATATTTAGGTTGTGCCGCATAATCACCTTGTACACCAAATCAGGTATAGACCACAAAAATGAGCACTGAATAGAAAGGTACATATATCAGGAGCCATGTAGGGGACTGCAAAAATAAAATAAAATAAAAAATAGAATACTAAGAGGAGCAGAGGGAATGCAATGATTTAAAAAATGATCCACTTTTAACCTGGTCATAGGTCCTCTTTGAAGAATGCGACATCATAATTGTATTAATCACTGGTTTAAATCAATATATAAAGTTTTACTTTTAGTTTCCATTTTCTTGTGAATGCTAAAAAAAAATCGTAGTCATCAAAAGATTGAATTTGTCTAAAGATACCGTATTTTCCGGACCATAAGATGCACTTTTTTCCCCTCAAAATTTTTGGGGAAAATGGGGGTGCATGTTATGGTAGGAATATACTTACAAATCCTGTGGCGGTGGCGGTCCCGGTGCAGCCTCGCGTACCTGGCTGGTGCGGCTGTGGTGCTGCGGTGACGGTTCTCTGTGGTGTTGTGGTGGCTGGGCTCTGTGGTGGTGGCGGGGCTTCACCAGCATTTCTTCAAAGCCCGGACGCCCCTGCAGCTTTGTTGCTGTGATGCGGTTCGGTGGTCTCGGGCAAAATGGCCGCCAGGGGTGGCACATGCTCAGATTCAGATCTCGGCAACGAGAAGGGAATTGAAAGTAAGGAAAAAGCAAGGAAGGAAATGAAAGGAATATAAGAAAGGAAATGGAAAGAAAGAGAAGGGAAGTAGATGAAAAGCAAAGAAAGGGAAGGGAAAGAAAATGAATGCAAAAGAAAGGGAGGGATTGGAAAGGAAAGTAAGAGAAGGTTGAAAGAGGGAAGGGAAAGGATGATAAGAGTATTTAAAGTAAAGAAAAGCAAGAAAATCAAAATAAAAGAATGGAAGGTAAGGGAAAAGAAGATGAAGGAAAGGAAGAAAAGCAAAGGAAAATAAGGAAATTGAAAATAAAGGAAAGGGAAAGGAAGTGGCAAGGGAAAAGAAAAGGGGGAAGAGACAAAAATATGCAGATTACACCATAGAAGCTGCTAAATTTTGCACCATCCAACTGTTCCCCATGATTGTACTCATAACTTTCTACAGGATCTGCTTTTAATATTACTTGTGTTAATGAATGGTGGGTTAGAGGTTTGTGATTCCTTGTGTCTAGTGGCTTGTTGATTTTTTCCAAGAAGTAACTCTCATTGAACAAATCAGCTGGTAGTGTGCTCTGCCTAGTGGTGCCAGACATTTTATATTTCAATTAACCTTTTGCGTTAAGAGGGCTTCTGGTTACTTTAAGACACCCAACATCTTAGGTTTGACTATATATCTTTACATGTGTAGCTTTTTAAAATTATAGGTATGCTTGAAAGAATTTGAAATTTTAAGACCAAATACTTGATTTATTTTCTGTTGGTGAATATATACTCGTATCTGCCCTTAAAGTTAACAATCATGCATATACCAAAAGTAGCACTTTTAGAAATAAAGATCATATTTTTCATCCAGTGTATTTTATTTATTTTCTAAGCCTTTTTGTACACAACAGATTTATGAAACCTTTATGCAAAATTTGCCTTAGGGAGCTGTGTCTCATTACATTGAAATATTCTGTCCCTTTACATTTGGCAAGTGATAGAAGCTGATTTCAGCCAAACTCTTCATATGAAGCCAAATCCTTTTCCATGCAAACTCTTCAATCCTTGCAAAGCTGGCATGTAACCTATTTCAGCAGAGAAGAAGGAAAATACAGACCTCCTTAGCTCCAGGAGAAAACAAAAGAAGAGATTAACCTTGGAACTAAGCAAGAGGCAATGAACTCTCATGAGGCCTGTAAGGGTCCCCCTACACATTGGATGGCTGATGATGGCCAAACGATGCTTTGGCCGATCATTCAGGAGACAGTCATACACAGAAGAACTTATTCGGCTCAGCGTTCAGGTGTTATATATGACAAAGCAGACTTCTCTGCTGGCAGCTTTTCTCCAAGGGAAAAAATTGATAGGCAGTTCAAAATCAAACTTGGCCGAGCAACATCTCCCCCAACAATCATTTGTCCAGTGACCCCATACACAGCAGAGTGTTGGTTGAACCCTTTGATACAAGCAAATGTGGCCCAAATTAGCTGAATGTATATGAGCGCTTAAGACTTTTAGTAGATCCACACTGTTGATTTGGTGTATTGGACACATCATATTCACATTTACGCTTCAGCAAACTTAACTTGATGATGTATACAATGAGGTGCCAGGCACATCTCCCTTCCTTCGTATGTTCCAAAAAACAAGGATTCAGATAAAGCCCCTGATCTAACCATAAAACACAGTACGCTGAGACAAATTAATTACAAACTAACTCCATTTGTATTTTTTTCTTGCTTTGTATTTCTTTTCAATGAGGAAGAAAGTCGATTTGAACTCCCTTGCAATTTCCATAATTCCATGACTTTTCCTTCTTGGTGTTGCAATTTTCAGTGCCTTTGGCTCCTGTAAAGCCAGGGCTGTCAATCACGAAATGGGTGCCTAAATTTATGGAGGAGAGAATGTGAACTGAAATGCTTGGTCAGGAGTGCTGTTGACTAGTATTCTTACCTGAGCCTTGATGTCTAATGAATGCTGAGACAAGTAGTCTCCCCTGAGAATTGATGTCTGATGAACGCTGGGCCAAGTAATCTCACCTAAGCCTTTATGGCTTGTGAACACTGGGCCAATTAGCCTCACTCGAGCCTTGATGAGTAATAAATTATATTCCCACCCAAGCCCTGATGTCTGATGAATGCTGTGCCGAATAGTCCTACCTGTGCCTTGATGGCACGACCAATGACTGAAGCGGTGTTTAAATACCGCGCCAATATCGCTGATTGGATGTGGCCGGCCGTGCGCGACTAATAACTTAAGCAGTGTTTAAATCCCGTGCCAATATAGCTGATTGGTCATGGCCGGCCGGGCTCGACCAATCAGCGCAGCGTGGTTTAAATCCCGCGTCAATTCGTGGCTGGACTGCGTCTGTCGCTGATTGGTCGCAGGATGTCGGGGGTTCAGGGCGCTGGATGTCGGGGGTTTGGGGTGCAGGATATAGTATAGCCACAAAGTATATAACACAGCCACGCAGTATCTAGCAGGAACGTAGTATGAATATCAACGTTACCAGATTCATTTTGTGACCACTGTTAGTCACTTAATAGTAGCATATACCTCCATGGATTAGCCATATAAGACTCAGGAGAACTAATGGAAGTTTTGTATAAAAAATGAACAAATTTTATTTATAACAATACACACGATTTAAAAACAAGCACATATCAGAATAATGAGAGTGCATATAACACAAAAGTGCAAATATCAAAAGACACCAGATTTAAAGGTTTACCGCACAGTAATTAGTATATACATAGAATTATATTGTGTTTAGGGTACAGACAACACTCTCCTATAAGATATCCCAAAGGGTAGTATTCCTATTGATAATAAGCCATCTTTTTAGCATAATCCCTTACTTATCCCCATCTAAGGGGATTCCATCTACCGGTACGTCAGTTAAATAAGGCTATAACCATAACAAATTCCACAATGTGGTGACCCCGGCGATGGGAATATTAGGAGGGCATGTCTCACCTCGTGCTGGATAGACCACTGCACGCACCCTGATGCGCGTTTCGCTGCTGTCAGCCTCGCATTCTCAAGGTGCAACCAATTAGCGAAGCATGGTTTAAATTCAGCTCTAATTCGCGGCCGGACTGCACCTGTCGCTGATTGTTCATGGCCGGCCGGCCGTGACCAATCGGTGAAGCCAGGGCTAGCTCCAGGTGTTTCAGGGCCCCGGGCAAAAGAGTCTCAGTGGGCCCCCTCTTTAACATATACCACGATTCATGATGCACAGATACAGCAGAGAAATATACCACAGCCAAGTAGCATATAATACAGCCGATGTAGCTTATACCACAGCCTACATAGCATATAGCACAGCCACATAGCATATAGCACAGGCCAAGTAGTATATAACACAGGCCACATAGTATATAACACAGCCCACGTAGCATATAGCACAGCCCACGTAGCATATAGCACAGCCACGGAGCACATAACACAGCCACGTAGCATATAGCACAGCCACATAGTATATATCACAGCCACATAGTATATAGCACAGCCCACGTAGTATATAGCACAGCCCATGTAGTATATAGCACAGCCCAAGTAGTATATAGCACAGCACACGCAGTATATAGCACAGCCCATGCAGTGTATAACACAGCCGATGTAGTATATAGCACAGCCCACGCAGTGTATAACACAGCCCACATAGTATATAGCACAGCCCACGTAGTATTTAACACAGCCCACACAGTGTATAACAGCCCACGTAGTATATAGCACAGCCCACGCAGTATAACAGCCCATGCAGTATATAGCACAGCCCACGTAGTATATAACACAGCCCACGTAGTATATAACACAGCCATGTAATTTATAGCACAGCCATGTAGTATATTGCCCAGGCATGTATATTGCACAGAGACATAGTATATTACACAGCCCATGCAGTATATAACACAGCCCGCGTAGTATATAACACAGCCCACGTAGTATATAACACAGAAATGTAGTATATTGCCCAGCCACATAATATATTGCACAGCCCACATAGTATATAGCACAGAGACATAGTATATAACACAGCCCATGCAGTATATAACACAGCCCACGTAGTATATAACACAGCCCACGTAGTATATATAGCAATGTGGGCACCATATCCCTGTTAAAAAAAGAATTAAAATAAAAAATAGCTATATACTCACCTTCCGGTGGCCCCCGGATCCAGGCGAGGTGTTTAGCGATGCTCCTCGCGATGCTCCGGTCCCAAGAATGCATTGCGGTCTCACGAGATGATGACTTAGTGGTCTCACAAGACCACTACATCATCATCTCGCGAGACCGCAATGCATGGCCTGGAGCGTCGCGAGGAGCGGGAAAGGCACCAGAAGGTGAGTATATAATGATTTTTTATTTTTTTTATCATTTTTAACATTAGATCTTTTTACTATTGATGCTGCATAGGCAGCATCAATAATAAAAAGTTGGTCACACAGAGTTAATAGCAGCGTTAACGGACTGCGTTACACTGCGGCATAACGCGGTGTAACACAGCCATTAACCCTGTGTGAGTGCTGACTGGAGGGGAGTATGGAGGGGGCACTGACAGAGAGTAGGAAGGGGCGGCCACGACCAATCAGCGATGCGGGATTTCCATGACAAACAGACCGACAGACAGACAAACAGATAGAAGTGCCCCTTAGAAGATCTATAATATAACGCTGGGAGCGTCACTCTGTCCGAAGCCTCTATAGACTGCGCAAGCGCAAGCGCCGGCGCAGTCTGGGCCTCACAGAGCGACGCTCCCGGGAGATCGCGGTATGCGTAAGCACTGAACGCATACCGCGATCTCCACCGGAGAGTCAGGGACCGCCAGGAGGGAGGGTAAGTATACTCACCTTTCCCGGTTCCAGCGCTGCTTGCGGCTCCGTCTCCCGGCTCCTCTGCTCCCGGCTCCGGAGGGCGCGGACTGCGCAGGCGCCGATTCCTGCTGCCGGAATCGGCGCCTGCGCAGTCCGCGGTTTCCGGCGCCATTTTCTTGAAGACACACTCCGGCTCCACTGCAGGTGTGTCTTCAAGAAAATGGCGCCGGAAAGCGCGGACTGCGCAGGCGCCGATTCCTGCTGCCGGAATCGGCGCCTGCGCAGTCCCCGCTTTCCGGCGCCATTTTCTTGAAGACATACCTGCAGTGGAGCCGGACGATAGGTGAGTATGGTATTTTTTATTTTTTTATATGGCAGCAGCATTCGGGGGCATACACACTGGAGCGGGGGGCATATAATACAATGGTGGCGCAGGATGGGAGCAGCACATGACAGAACGGGCGCAGGATGGCAGCAGCACATGACAGAACGGGCGCAGGATGGCCGCAGCACTTGACAGAACGGGCGCAGGATGGCTGCAGCACATGACAGAACGGGCGCAGGATGGCCGCAGCACATGACAGAACGGGCGCAGGATGGCCGCAGCACATGACAGAACGGGCGTAGGATGGCAGCAGCACATGACAGGACGGGCGCAGGATGGCAGCAGCACATGACAGAATGGGCGCAGGATGGCAGCAGCACATGACAGAACGGGCGCAGGATGGCCGCAGCACATGACAGAACGGGCGCAGGATGGCCGCAGCACATGACAGAACGGGCGCAGGATGGCCGCAGCACATGACAGAACGGGCGCAGGATGGCAGCAGCACATGACAGAACGGGCGCAGGATGGCAGCAGCACATGACAGAACGGGCGCAGGATGGCAGCAGCACATGACAGAACGGGCGCAGGATGGCAGCAGCACATGACAGAACGGGCGCAGGATGGCAGCAGCACATGACAGAACGGGCGCAGGATGGCAGCAGCAAATGACAGAACGGGGACGCAGGATGGGAGCAGCAAATGACAGAACGGGCGCAGGATGGGAGCAGCAAATGACAGGATGGGAGCAGCAAATGACAGAATGGAGGCACAGGATGGGAGCAGCACATGACAGAACGGGGGCGCAGGATGGGAGCAGCACATGACAGGATGGGGGCGCAGGATGGAGCAGCACATACCAGGATGGAGACCATATACCAATATAAATGCTCGCCACACGGGCGTAGAACGGGTTCAATAGCTAGTTAAATATGTAGATGAAATATAGACAAATGGAAACATGGATTTAAAATCACGCTGCCAAGCTCCCACCAGATGATGAAGTAACAGTGAAAGGTAGTTGGAAGCGATTGATATTTGTCAACGCATTTCAAAGCAAACAACACTTCTTTATCAGGACAAACCACTATATTAAATTGTAAAATACCCAACACCTTACAATTGACCATATATAACTTTACATGTGATTTTTAAAATTTATAGGTATGCTTGAAAGAGTTCGACATTTTAAGATCAAATGCGTGATTTCTTTTCTACTGACACATATACAGCACAGACCAAAATCTCATTTAAAGATTTTTCTGTATTTTCATGACTATGAAAATTGCACATTCACACTCAAGGCATCAAAACTATGAATTAACACATGTGGAATTATATACTTGTGACACCTGCCGCACCTGGTTCACAGCATACTTACCTCTCCCGGTGCGCTTCCCTCGCTGCTGCCGCTCCGGCTTTGTGTTCTGCTGGGTCCCGGCGTGCTTGACCGGCTCTGCGTGTCTCTGCTGTGTCCGCGCACCGCCTGGCCTCCCGACTTCCGGTCTCCTCGCTGGCTTCTAGTTCCCGGTGGTGGCGCGTGCGCACTCCTCCCTTCGGCTCCAGCGGCGCACGTGCCCGACCTTCATTCGTTCCGCTCCTCCTTACCATAATTCTGCTGGTTTCCTGACCCAGAAGCTCTACAGATGCTTCCTTTATCAGATAGCCTCTCCCTCTGTCCTTTGTCTGTTTGTCATTTGTCCTTACTTGACCCAGGTCCCTCTGTGCTTTGTTTCTCTCCAGTGCGATACTCTGTCCGTCTTGTGTCTAAACCTTACCCTGTCAGTCCTGGTGATCCGTCATATCCTGCTTGTCCAGTGTCTTCGCCATATCCAGTCTGTCTGTCATATCGTGCTTGTCCAGTGTCTCCGCCATATTCAGTCTGTCTGCCATATCCAGCCTGTCCTGTGTCTCCACCGTACCCAACCTGTCCTGGGTGTCCACCATAACCAGTCCACTCTGTGTTTCAGTCACTGTCACTCTGTCCTATGTCTCCGCCTTAGCGACTTCCGTGTCTTTCCTCTCCTACTTCCTGTTCCTTGGTATCAGCTTCTGCGGCAATAGTCTACCTTGGACCTGCCCCTAATGCTCCCTGTATTGGGGGTGGTCCACCAGACCAGCTCACCCTTGGGAGGTTCGTTGTCGTGGTTCTGCGGGTTCACTTTTCCATAAGATCTGACAATACTTAACAAAAAAGTGTGACACACCTTCTCATTTAAAGATTTTTCTGTATTTTCATGACTATGAAAATTGTACATTCACACTGAAGGCATGAAAACTATGAATTAACACATGTGGAATTATTCTTAACAAACAAGTGTGAAACAACTGAAATTATGTCTTATATTCTAGGTTCTTCAAAGTATCCACCTTTTGCTTTGATGACTGCTTTGCATACTCTTGGCATTCTCTTGATGAGCTTCAAGAGGTAGTCACCGGGAATGGTTTTCACTTCACAGGTGTGCCCTGTCAGGTTTAATAAGTGGGATTTCTTGCCTTATAAATGGGGTTGGGACCATCAGTTGTGTTGTGCAGAAGTCTGGTGGATACACAGCTAATAGTCCTACTGAATAGACTGTTAGAATTTGTATTATGGCAAGAAAAAAGCAGCTAAGTAAAGAAAAATGAGTGGCCATCATTACTTTAAGAAATGAAGGTCAGTCAGTCCGAAAAATTGGGAAAACTTTGAAAATGTTCCCAAGTGCAGTGGCAAAAGCTAGGGTTGAGCGACTTTTACTTTTATAGGATCGGGTCGGGTTTCACGAAACCCGACTTTTTCAAAAGTCGGGTCGAGTGAAATCGGCCGATCCTATAAAAAAGTCAGGGTTGGCCGAAACACGAAACCCCAATGCAGCGCATTGGGTTTCCAATGGTTCCCAGGGTCTGAAGGAGAGGAAACTCTCCTTCAGGCCCTGGGATCCATATTTAAGTGTAAAATAAGGAATTAAAATAAAAAATATTGCTATACTCACCCTCTGACGCGCCCTGGTACTAACCGGCAGCCTTCCTTCCTTAGAATCAGCGCGTGAAGGGCCTTAGATGACGTCGCGGCTTGTGATTGGTCGCGCGACCGCCCATGTGACCGCTCGCGCGACCAATCACAAGCCGCGACGTCACCGATGGTCCTTCAAGCGCTGATTCTTAGGAAGGAAGGCTGCCGGAAAGAAGCAGGGCGCGTCCGAGTGTGAGTATATTCCTATTAGTAACATACATAGTAACATAGTAACAGAGTTAGTAAGGCCGAAAAAAGACATTTGTCCATCCAGTTCAGCCTATATTCCATCATAATAAATCCCCAGATCTACGTCCTTCTACAGAACCTAATTGTATGATACAATATTGTTCTGCTCCAGGAAGACATCCAGGCCTCTCTTGAACCCCCCGACTGAGTTCGCCATCACCACCTCCTCAGGCAAGCAATTCCAGATTCTCACTGCCCTAACAGTAAAGAATCCTCTTCTATGTTGGTGGAAAAACCTTCTCTCCTCCAGACGCAAAGAATGCCCCCTTGTGCCCGTCACCTTCCTTGGTATAAACAGATCCTCAGCGAGATATTTGTATTGTCCCCTTATATACTTATACATGGTTATTAGATCGCCCCTCAGTCGTCTTTTTTCTAGACTAAATAATCCTAATTTCGCTAATCTATCTGGGTATTGTAGTTCTCCTATCCCCTTTATTAATTTTGTTGCCCTCCTTTGTACTCTCTCTAGTTCCATTATATCCTTCCTGAGCACCGGTGCCCAAAACTGGACACAGTACTCCATGTGCGGTCTAACTAGGGATTTGTACAGAGGCAGTATAATGCTCTCATCATGTGTATCCAGACCTCTTTTAATGCACCCCATGATCCTGTTTGCCTTGGCAGCTGCTGCCTGGCACTGGCTGCTCCAGGTAAGTTTATCATTAACTAGGATCCCCAAGTCCTTCTCCCTGTCAGATTTACCCAGTGGTTTCCCATTCAGTGTGTAATGGTGACATTGATTCCTTCTTCCCATGTGTATAACCTTACATTTATCATTGTTAAACCTCATCTGCCACCTTTCAGCCCAAGTTTCCAACTTATCCAGATCCATCTGTAGCAGAATACTATCTTCTCTTGTATTAACTGCTTTACATAGTTTTGTATCATCTGCAAATATCGATATTTTACTGTGTAAACCTTCTACCAGATCATTAATGAATATGTTGAAGAGAACGGGTCCCAATACCGACCCCTGCGGTACCCCACTGGTCACAGCGACCCAGTTAGAGACTATACCATTTATAACCACCCTCTGCTTTCTATCACTAAGCCAGTTACTAACCCATTTGCACACATTTTCCCCCAGACCAAGCATTCTCATTTTGTGTACCAACCTCTTGTGCGGCACGGTATCAAACGCTTTGGAAAAATCGAGATATACCACGTCCAATGACTCACCGTGGTCCAGCCTATAGCTTACCTCTTCATAAAAACTGATTAGATTGGTTTGACAGGAGCGATTTCTCATAAACCCATGCTGATATGGAGTTAAACAGTTATTCTCATTGAGATAATCCAGAATAACATCCCTCAGAAACCCTTCAAATATTTTACCAACAATAGAGGTTAGACTTACTGGCCTATAATTTCCAGGTTCACTTTTAGAGCCCTTTTTGAATATTGGCACCACATTTGCTATGCGCCAATCCTGCGGAACAGACCCTGTCGCTATAGAGTCCCTAAAAATAAGAAATAATGGTTTATCTATTACATTACTTAGTTCTCTTAGTACTCGTGGGTGTATGCCATCCGGACCCGGAGATTTATCTATTTTAATCTTATTTAGCCGGTTTCGCACCTCTTCTTGGGTTAGATTGGTGACCCTTAATATAGGGTTTTCATTGTTTCTTGGGATTTCACCTAGCATTTCATTTTCCACCGTGAATACCGTGGAGAAGAAGGTGTTTAATATGTTAGCTTTTTCCTCGTCATCTACAACCATTCTTTCCTCACTATTTTTTAAGGGGCCTACATTTTCAGTTTTTATTCTTTTACTATTGATATAGTTGAAGAACAGTTTGGGATTAGTTTTACTCTCCTTAGCAAGGTGCTTCTCTGTTTCCTTTTTGGCAGCTTTAATTAGTTTTTTAGATAAAGTATTTTTCTCCCTATAGTTTTTTAGAGCTTCAATGGTGCCATCCTGCTTTAGTAGTGCAAATGCTTTCTTTTTACTGTTAATTGCCTGTCTTACTTCTTTGTTTAGCCACATTGGGTTTTTCCTATTTCTAGTCCTTTTATTCCCACAAGGTATAAACCGCTTACAGTGCCTATTTAGGATGTTCTTAAACATTTTCCATTTATTATCTGTATTCTTATTTCTGAGGATATTGTCCCAGTCTACCAGATTAAGGGCATCTCTAAGCTGGTCAAACTTTGCCTTCCTAAAGTTCAGTGTTTTTGTGACTCCCTGACAAGTCCCCCTAGTGAAAGACAGGTGAAACTGTACAATATTGTGGTCGCTATTTCCTAGATGCCCGACCACCTGCAGATTTGTTATTCTGTCAGGTCTATTAGATAGTATTAGGTCTAAAAGTGCTGCTCCTCTGGTTGGATTCTGCACCAATTGTGAAAGATAATTTTTCTTGGTTATTAGCAGAAACCTGTTGCCTTTATGGGTTTCACAGGTTTCTGTTTCCCAGTTAATATCCGGGTAGTTAAAGTCCCCCATAACCAGGACCTCATTATGGGTTGCAGCTTCATCTATCTGTTTTAGAAGTAGACTTTCCATGGTTTCTGTTATATTTGGGGGTTTGTAACAGACCCCAATGAGAATTTTGTTACCATTTTTCCCTCCATGAATTTCGACCCATATGGACTCGACATCCTCATTTCCTTCGCTAATATCCTCCCTTAAAGTGGACTTTAGACAAGACTTTACATAGAGACAAACCCCTCCTCCTCTCCGATTTTTACGATCCTTTCTAAACAGACTGTAACCCTGTAAGTTAACTGCCCAGTCATAGCTTTCATCTAACCATGTCTCGGTTATTCCCACTATGTCAAAGTTACCTGTAGATATTTCTGCTTCTAGTTCTTCCATCTTGTTTGTCAGGCTTCTGGCGTTTGCAAGCATGCAGTTTAGAGGATTTTGTTTTGTTCCAATCTCCTCACTGTGGATTGTTTTAGAAATGTTCTTACCTCCCTTCTGAGTTTGTTTTCCTGGATCTTCTTTGTTCAAGTCTAATGTTTTTCTTCCCGTCCCCTCTTCTTCTAGTTTAACACCCTCCTGATGAGTGTAGCGAGTCTTCTGGCGAATGTGTGTTTCCCAGGTTTGTTGAGGTGTAGTCCGTCTCTGGCGAGGAGTCCATCGTACAAGTAATTCACACCGTGGTCCAGGAATCCGAATCCTTGTTGTCTGCACCATCGTCTTAGCCAGTTGTTTGCATCAAGGATCCTGTTCCATCTCCTGGTGCCATGCCCGTCTACTGGAAGGATAGAAGAAAAAACTACCTGTGCATCCAGTTCCTTTACTTTCTTCCCCAACTCTTCAAAGTCTTTGCAGATTGTCGGTAGGTCCTTCCTTGCCGTGTCATTGGTGCCAACATGTATCAGAAGAAATGGGTGGACGTCCTTGGAGCTGAAGAGCTTTGGTATCCTATCGGTCACATCCTTGATCATCGCACCTGGAAGGCAGTATACTTCTCTTGCAGTTATGTCCGGTCTGCAGATGGCTGCTTCTGTGCCTCTCAGTAGTGAGTCTCCCACCACCACCACTCTTCGTTGCTTCTTGGCTGTACTTTTTGCTGTCACTTGTTGCTGTGTGCCCTTTTCTTTTTTGCTTGCTGGTATTGCTTCATCCTTAGGTGTGCCATCTTCATCCTCTACAAAGATTTGATATCGGTTCTTCAGTTGTGTGGTTGGTGATTTCTCTATGGTCTTCTTGCTTCTTTTGGTCACATGCTTCCACTCATCTGCTTTTGGAGGTTCTCTGACACTTTTTTCACCTTCTGTGACCAGTAGAGATGCTTCTGTTCTGTCTAGAAAGTCTTCATTCTCTTTGATGAGTTTCAAAGTTGCTATTCTTTCTTCCAGACCCCGCACCTTTTCTTCTAAAAGGGCCACTAGTCTACACTTCTGACAGGTGAAATTTAATTCTTCTTCTGGTCGATCTGTGAACATGTAGCACATGCTGCAGCTCACCATGTAGGTTGTCACATCTGCCATGTTGCTCCTAGATCCTGCTGACTTGCTGTGTGTTTTCCTTCTTGTGTAATCTACTCAGCCAAGCTCTCTTGCAATAATGTCCTACAGGCAAAAATTCCCAACGATCTTCTAGCTTAGGGAGACTCTTCGCTTTCCCAGAAGGCACCTGGAATATGCAAATTAGCCTCCTCAAGCTTGAATCCCTGGTTTGGTGATTCTTTCCAAGCAGCTGGTCCCGGCTGTACCCAACGATCTTCTAGCTTAGGGAGACTCTTTGCTTTCCCAGAAGGCACCTGGAATATGCAAATTAGCCTCCTCAAGCTTGAATCCCTGGTTTGGTGATTCTTTCCAAGCAGCTGGTCCCGGCTGTACCCAACGATCTTCTAGCTTAGGGAGACTCTTCGCTTTCCCAGAAGGCACCTGGAATATGCAAATTAGCCTCCTCAAGCTTGAATCCCTGGTTTGGTGATTCTTTCCAAGCAGCTGGTCCCGGCTGTACCCAACGATCTTCTAGCTTAGGGAGACTCTTCGCTTTCCCAGAAGGCACCTGGAATATGCAAATTAGCCTCCTCAAGCTTGAATCCCTGGTTTTGAGTATATACTCACCCTCGGACGCGCCCTGCTTCTTTCCGGCAGCCTTCCTTCCTAAGAATCAGTGCTTGAAGGACCTTCGGTGACGTCGCGGCTTGTGATTGGTCGCGCGAGCGGTCACATGAGCGGTCGCACGACCAATCACAAGCCGCGACGTCATCTAAGGCCCTTCACGCGCTGATTCTAAGGAAGGAAGGCTGCCGGTTAGTACCAGGGCGCGTCAGAGCGTGAGTATAGCAATATTTTTTATTTTAATTCTTTATTTTACACTTAAATATGGATTCCGATACCGATTTCCGATATTGCAAACATATCGGAACTTGGAATCGGAATTCCGATACCAGATTCAGTAGATCGCCGACCTCATGGCCGACCCCACACAGGGGTCGGGTCGGGTTTCATGAAACCCGACTTTGCCAAAAGTCGGCGACTTCTGAAAATGGCCGACCCGTTTCGCTCAACCCTAGCAAAAGCCATCAAGCGCTACAAAGAAACTGGCTCACATGAGGACCACCCCAGGAAAGGAAGACAAGAGTCACCACTACTTCTGAGGATAAGTTTATCCGAGTCACCAGCCTCAGAAATCGCAGGTTAACAGCAGCTCAGATTAGAGACCAGGTCAATGTCACACAGAGTTCTAGTAGCAGACACATCTCTACTGTTAAGGGGAGACTTTGTACAGCAGGCCTTCATGGTAAAATAGCTGCTAGGAAACCACTGCTAATGACAGGCAACAAGCAGAAGAGACTTGTTTGGGCTAAAGAACAAAAGGAATGGACATTAGACCAGTGGAAATCTGTGCTTTGGTCTGATGAGTCCAAATTTGACATCTTTGGTTCCAACCACCTTGTCTTTGTGCGACACAGAAAAGGTGAACGGATGGACTCTACGTGCCTGGTTCCCACCGTGGAGCATGGAGGAGGAGGTGTGATGGTGTGGGGGTGCTTTGCTGGTGACACTGTTGGGGATTTATTCAAAATTGAAGGCATACTGAACCAGCATGGCTACCTGTTATCGCTGGTAATTCAGTGCCACAATGGACATAGAGGTCAGTGCACATACAGTGACCTGGCAATAACCCAAAAAATAAGAACGAGCTCTGAGACGTGGGAACTCTGTTGACCGCAATCCCTAATCCTCTCCAACACAACTAGAGGCAGCCGTGGATTGCGCCTAACGCTACCTATGCAACTCAGCACGGCCTGAGAAACTAACTAGCCTGAAGATGAAAAATAAGCCTACCTTGCCTCAGAGAAATACCCCAAAGGAAAAGGCAGCCCCCACATATAATGACTGTGAGTTAAGATGAAAAGACAAACGTAGAGATGAAATAGATTTAGCAAAGTGAGGCCCAACTTCCTGAACAGAGCGAGGATAGAAAAGGCAACTTTGCGGTCAACACAAAACCCTACTAAATCCACGCAAAGGGGGCAAAAAGATCCTCCGTACCGAACTAACGGCACAGAGGTACACCCTCTGCGTCCCAGAGCTTCCAGCAAACAGAAAAAACAAATAGACAAGCTGGAATAGAAAAAACAGCAAACAAATAGCAAAGAGGAACTTAGCTATGCAGAAGCAGGCCACAGGAACACTCCAGGAGGAAACAGGTCCAACACTAGAACATTGACTGGAAGCAAGGATCCAAGCACCAGGTGGAGTTAAATAGGGTAGCACCTAACGACTTCACCATATCACCTGAGGAAGGAAACTCAGAAGCCGCAGTACCACTTTTCTCCACCAACGGAAGATCACAGAGAGAATCAGCCGAAGTACCACTTGTGACCACAAGAGGGAGCTCTGCCACAGAATTCACAACAGTACCCCCCCTTGAGGAGGGGTCACTGAACCCTCACCAGAGCTCCCAGGACGACCAGGATGAGCCATATGAAAGGCACGAACAAGATCGGGAGCATGGACATCAGAGGCAAAGACCCAGGAATTATCTTCCTGAGCATAACCCTTCCACTTAACCAGATACTGGAGTTTCCGTCTAGAAACACGAGAATCCAAAATCCTCTCCACAAAATACTCCAACTCCCCCTCCACCAAAACCGGGGCAGGAGGATCAACAGATGGAACCACGGGTGCCACGTATCTCCGCAAAAATGACCTATGGAATACGTTATGTATGGAAAAAGAATCTGGCAGGGTCAGACGAAAAGACACAGGATTAAGGACCTCAGAAATCCTATACGGACCAATAAAACAAGGTTTAAACTTAGGAGAGGAGACCTTCATAGGAACATGACGAGAAGATAACCAAACCAAGTCCCCAACCCGAAGTCGGGGACCCACACAGCGTCTGCGATTAGCGAAACGTTGAGCCTTCTCCTGGGACAAGGTCAAATTGTCCACTACATGAGTCCAAATCTGCTGCAACCTGTCCACCACAGTATCCACACCAGGACAGTCCGAAGACTCAACCTGCCCTGAAGAGAAACGAGGATGGAACCCAGAGTTGCAGAAAAACGGTGAAACCAAGGTAGCCGAGCTGGCCCGATTATTAAGGGCGAACTCAGCCAAAGGCAAAAAGGACACCCAGTCATCCTGATCAGCAGAAACAAAGCATCTCAGATATGTCTCCAAGGTCTGATTGGTTCGTTCGGTCTGGCCATTAGTCTGAGGATGGAAAGCCGAGGAAAAAGACAAGTCAATGCCCATCCTACCACAAAAGGCTCGCCAAAACCTCGAAACAAACTGGGAACCTCTGTCAGAAACGATATTCTCTGGAATGCCATGTAAATGAACCACATGCTGGAAAAACAATGGCACCAAATCAGAGGAGGAAGGCAATTTAGACAAGGGTACCAAATGGACCATCTTAGAGAAGCGATCACAGACCACCCAAATGACTGACATCTTTTGAGAGACGGGAAGATCTGAAATAAAATCCATAGAGATATGTGTCCAAGGCCTCTTCGGGACCGGCAAGGGTAAAAGCAACCCACTGGCACGAGAACAGCAGGGCTTAGCCCGAGCACAAATCCCACAGGACTGCACAAAAGCACGCACATCCCGCGACAGAGATGGCCACCAAAAGGATCTAGCCACTAACTCTCTGGTACCAAAGATTCCAGGATGACCAGCCAACACCGAACAATGAACCTCAGAGATGACTTTATTCGTCCACCTATCAGGGACAAACAGTCTCTCCGCTGGGCAACGATCAGGTTTATTAGCCTGAAATTTCTGCAGCACCCGCCGCAAATCAGGGGAGATGGCAGACACAATTACTCCCTCTTTGAGGATACCCGCCGGCTCAGATACACCCGGAGAGTCGGGCACAAAACTCCTAGACAGAGCATCCGCCTTCCCATTTTTAGAGCCCGGAAGGTAAGAAATAACAAAGTCAAAACGGGCAAAAAACAACGACCAATGAGCTTATCTAGGATTCAACCGCTTGGCGGACTCGAGATAAGTCAAGTTCTTATGATCAGTCAAGACCACCACGCGATGCTTAGCTCCTTCAAGCCAATGACGCCACTCCTCGAATGCCCACTTCATGGCCAGCAACTCTCGATTGCCCACATCATAATTTCGCTCAGCAGGCGAAAACTTCCTGGAAAAGAAGGCACATGGTTTCATCACCGAGCAATCAGAACTTCTCTGCGACAAAACAGCCCCTGCTCCAATCTCAGAAGCATCAACCTCGACCTGGAATGGAAGCGAAACATCTGGCTGACACAACACAGGGGCAGAAGAAAAGCGACGCTTCAACTCTTGAAAAGCTTCCACAGCAGCAGAAGACCAATTGACCACATCAGCACCTTTCTTGGTCAAATCGGTCAATGGTTTAGCAATACTAGAAAAATTGCAGATGAAGCGACGATAAAAATTAGCAAAGCCCAGGAACTTTTGCAGACTTTTCAGAGATGTCGGCTGAGTCCAATTATGGATGGCTTGGACCTGAACAGGGTCCATCTCAATAGTAGAAGGGGAAAATATGAACCCCAAAAATGAAACCTTCTGAACACCAAAGAGACACTTTGATCCCTTTACAAACAAAGAATTAGCACGCAGGACCTGAAACACCGTTCTGACCTGCTTCACATGAGACTCCCAATCATCCGAGAAGATCAAAATGTCATCCAAGTACACAATCAGGAATTTATCCAGGTACTCTCGGAAGATGTCATGCATAAAGGACTGAAACACTGATGGAGCATTGGCAAGTCCGAATGGCATTACTAGATACTCAAAATGGCCCTCGGGCGTATTAAATGCAGTTTTCCACTCATCGCCTCGCTTAATACGCACAAGATTATACGCACCACGAAGATCTATCTTGGTGAACCAACTAGCCCCCTTAATCCGAGCAAACAAGTCAGAAAACAATGGCAAGGGGTACTGAAATTTAACCGTGATCTTATTCAGAAGGCGGTAATCTATACAAGGTCTCAGTGAACCATCCTTCTTGGCTACAAAAAAGAACCCTGCTCCCAATGGCGACGATGACGGGCGAATATGCCCCTTCTCCAAAGACTCCTTCACATAACTCCGCATAGCGGCATGCTCAGGCACAGATAAATTAAACAGTCGACCTTTTGGGAATTTACTACCAGGAATCAAATCGATAGCACAATCACAATCCCTATGCGGAGGTAGGGTATCGGACTTGGGCTCATCAAATAGATCCCGGTAATCAGACAAAAACTCAGGAACCTCGGAAGGGGTGGATGACGAAATAGTCAGAAATGGGACATCACAATGTACCCCCTGACAACCCCAGCTGGACACAGACATGGATTTCCAATCTAATACTGGATTATGGACTTGTAGCCATGGCAACCCCAACACGACCACATCATGCAGATTATGCAACACCAGAAAGCGAATAACCTCCTGATGTGCAGGAGCCATGCACATGGTCAGCTGGGTCCAGTACTGAGGCTTATTCTTGGCCAAAGGCGTAGCATCAATTCCTCTCAATGGAATAGGACACTGCAAGGGCTCCAAGACAAACCCACAACGCCTAGCATACTCCAAGTCCATCAAATTCAAAGCAGCGCCTGAGTCCACAAATGCCATGACAGAATACGATGACAAAGAGCAGATCAAGGTAACGGACAGAAGAAATTTTGACTGTACCGTACCAATGGTGGCAGACCTAGCGAACCGCTTAGTTCGCTTAGGACAATCAGAGATAGCATGAGTGGAATCACCACAGTAGAAACACAGCCCATTCAGACGTCTGTGTTCTTGCCGTTCAACTCTGGTCAAAGTCCTATCGCACTGCATAGGCTCAGGTCTAAGCTCAGGTACTACCGCCAAATGGTGCACAGATTTACGCTCGCGCAAGCGTCGACCGATCTGAATGGCCAAAGACATAGACTCATTCAGACCAGCAGGCATAGGAAATCCCACCATGACATCCTTAAGGGCTTCAGAGAGACCTTTTCTGAAAATAGCTGCGAGCGCACCTTCATTCCACTGAGTGAGTACGGACCACTTTCTAAATTTCTGACAGTATACCTCTATTTCATCCTGACCCTGACACAGAGCCAGCAAATTCTTCTCTGCCTGATCCACAGAATTAGGCTCATCGTACAGCAATCTGAGCGCCATGAAAAACGCATCGATATTACTTAATGCAGGATCTCCTGACGAAAGAGAAAATGCCCAGTCCTGAGGGTCACCACGCAAAAAAGAAATAACGATCCTAACTTGTTGTCCTGGGTCACCAGAGGAACGAGGTTTCAAAGCCAGAAATAGTTTGCAATTATTTTTGAAACTCAGAAATTTGGTTCTATCTCCAAAAAACAAATCAGGAATAGGAATTCTCGGTTCTAACATAGAATTCTGAACCACAAAGTCTTGAATACTTTGTACTCTTGCCGTGAGCTGATCCACACATGATGACAGACCTTTAATGTCCATTGCTACACCTGTGTCCTGAACCACCCAAATGTCTAGGGGAAAAAAAAGGCAAAACACAGTGCAAAGGAAAAAAAATGGTCTCAGAACTTCTTTTTTCCCTCTATTGAGAATCATTAGTACTTTTGGCTTCCAGTACTGTTATGGCTGGTAATTCAGTACCACAATGGACATAGAGGTCAGTGCACATACAGTAACATATTAACATAGTAACATAGTAACATAGTTAGTAAGGCCGAAAAAAGACATTTGTCCATCCAGTTCAGCCTATATTCCATCATAATAAATCCCCAGATCTACGTCCTTCTACAGAACCTAATAATTGTATGATACAATATTGTTCTGCTCCAGGAAGACATCCAGGCCTCTCTTGAACCCCTCGACTGAGTTCGCCATCACCACCTCCTCAGGCAAGCAATTCCAGATTCTCACTGCCCTAACAGTAAAGAATCCTCTTCTATGTTGGTGGAAAAACCTTCTCTCCTCCAGACGCAAAGAATGCCCCCTTGTGCCCGTCACCTTCCTTGGTATAAACAGATCCTCAGCGAGATATTTGTATTGTCCCCTTATATACTTATACATGGTTATTAGATCGCCCCTCAGTCGTCTTTTTTCTAGACTAAATAATCCTAATTTCGCTAATCTATCTGGGTATTGTAGTTCTCCCATCCCCTTTATTAATTTTGTTGCCCTCCTTTGTACTCTCTCTAGTTCCATTATATCCTTCCTGAGCACCGGTGCCCAAAACTGGACACAGTACTCCATGTGCGGTCTAACTAGGGATTTGTACAGAGGCAGTATAATGCTCTCATCATGTGTATCCAGACCTCTTTTAATGCACCCCATGATCCTGTTTGCCTTGGCAGCTGCTGCCTGGCACTGGCTGCTCCAGGTAAGTTTATCATTAACTAGGATCCCCAAGTCCTTCTCCCTGTCAGATTTACCCAGTGGTTTCCCGTTCAGTGTGTAATGGTGATATTGATTCCCTCTTCCCATGTGTATAACCTTACATTTATCATTGTTAAACCTCATCTGCCACCTTTCAGCCCAAGTTTCCAACTTATCCAGATCCATTTGTAGCAGAATACTATCTTCTCTTGTATTAACTGCTTTACATAGTTTTGTATCATCTGCAAATATCGATATTTTACTGTGTAAACCTTCTACCAGATCATTAATGAATATGTTGAAGAGAACAGGTCCCAATACTGACCCCTGCGGTACCCCACTGGTCACAGCGACCCAGTTAGAGACTATACCATTTATAACCACCCTCTGCTTTCTATCACTAAGCCAGTTACTAACCCATTTACACACATTTTCCCCCAGACCAAGCATTCTCATTTTGTGTACCAACCTCTTGTGCGGCACGGTATCAAACGCTTTGGAAAAATCGAGATATACCACGTCCAATGACTCACCGTGGTCCAGTCTATAGCTTACCTCTTCATAAAAACTGATTAGATTGGTTTGACAGGAGCGATTTCTCATAAACCCATGCTGATATGGAGTTAAACAGTTATTCTCATTGAGATAATCCAGAATAACATCCCTCAGAAACCCTTCAAATATTTTACCAACAATAGAGGTTAGACTTACTGGCCTATAATTTCCAGGTTCACTTTTAGAGCCCTTTTTGAATATTGGCACCACATTTGCTATGCGCCAGTCCTGTGGAACAGACCCTGTCGCTATAGAGTCACTAAAAATAAGAAATAATGGTTTATCTATTACATTACTTAGTTCTCTTAGTACTCGTGGGTGTATGCCATCCGGACCCGGAGATTTATCTATTTTAATCTTATTTAGCCGGTTTCGCACCTCTTCTTGGGTTAGATTGGTGACTCTTAATATAGGGTTTTCATTGTTTCTTGGGATTTCACCTAGCATTTCATTTTCCACCGTGAATACCGTGGAGAAGAAGGTGTTTAATATGTTAGCTTTTTCCTCGTCATCTACAACCATTCTTTCCTCACTATTTTTTAAGGGGCCTACATTTTCAGTTTTTATTCTTTTACTATTGATATAGTTGAAGAACAGTTTGGGATTAGTTTTACTCTCCTTAGCAATGTGCTTCTCTGTTTCCTTTTTGGCAGCTTTAATTAGTTTTTTAGATAAAGTATTTTTCTCCCTTTAGTTTTTTAGAGCTTCAGTGGTGCCATCCTGCTTTAGTAGTGCAAATGCTTTCTTTTTACTGTTAATTGCCTGCCTTACTTCTTTGTTTAGCCACATTGGGTTTTTCCTATTTCTAGTCCTTTTATTCCCACAAGGTATAAACCGCTTACACTGCCTATTTAGGATGTTCTTAAACATTTCCCATTTATTATCTGTATTCTCATTTCTGAGGATATTGTCCCAGTCTACCAGATTAAGGGCATCTCTAAGCTGTTCAAACTTTGCCTTCCTAAAGTTCAATGTTTTTGTGACTCCCTGACAAGTCCCCCTAGTGAAAGACAGGTGAAACTGCACAATATTGTGGTCGCTATTTCCTAAATGCCCAACCACCTGCAGATTTGTTATTCTGTCAGGTCTATTAGATAGTATTAGGTCTAAAAGTGCTGCTCCTCTGGTTGGATTCTGCACCAATTGTGAAAGATAATTTTTCTTGGTTATTAGCAGAAACCTGTTGCCTTTATGGGTTTCACAGGTTTCTGTTTCCCAGTTAATATCCGGGTAGTTAAAGTCCCCCATAACCAGGACCTCATTATGGGTTGCAGCTTCATCTATCTGCTTTAGAAGTAGACTTTCCATGCTTTCTGTTATATTTGGGGGTTTGTAACAGACCCCAATGAGAATTTTGTTACCATTTTTCCCTCCATGAATTTCAACCCATATGGACTCGACATCCTCATTCCCTTCGCTAATATCCTCTCTTAAAGTGGACTTTAGACAAGACTTTACATAGAGACAAACCCCTCCTCCTCTCCGATTTTTACGATCCTTTCTAAACAGACTGTAACCCTGTAAGTTAACTGCCCAGTCATAGCTTTCATCTAACCATGTCTCGGTTATTCCCACTATGTCAAAGTTACCTGTAGATATTTCTGCTTCTAGTTCTTCCATCTTGTTTGTCAGGCTTCTGGCGTTTGCGAGCATGCAGTTTAGAGGATTTTGTTTTGTTCCAATCTCCTCACTGTGGATTGTTTTAGAAATGTTCTTACCTCCCTTCTGAGTATGTTTTCCTGGGTCGTCTTTGTTCGAGTCTAATGTTTTTCTTCCCGTCCCCTCTTCTTCTAGTTTAACGCCCTCCTGATGAGTGTAGCGAGTCTTCTGGCGAATGTGTGTTTCCCAGGTTTGTTGAGGTGTAGTCCGTCTCTGGCGAGGAGTCCATCGTACAAGTAATTCACACCGTGGTCCAGTGACCTGGCAATAACCCAAAAAATAAGAACGAGCTCTGAGACGTGGGAACTCTGTTGACCGCAATCCCTAATCCTCTCCAACACAACTAGAGGCAGCCGTGGATTGCGCCTAACGCTACCTATGCAACTCGGCACGGCCTGAGAAACTAACTAGCCTGAAGATGAAAAATAAGCCTACCTTGCCTCAGAGAAATACCCCAAAGGAAAAGGCAGCCCCCACAAATAATGACTGTGAGTTAAGATGAAAAGACAAACGTAGAGATGAAATAGATTTAGCAAAGTGAGGCCCAACTTCCTGAACAGAGCGAGGATAGAAAAGGCAACTTTGCGGTCAACACAAAACCCTACTAAATCCACGCAAAGGGGGCAAAAAGACCCTCCGTACCGAACTAACGGCACGGAGGTACACCCTCTGCGTCCCAGAGCTTCCAGCAAACAGAAAAAACAAATAGACAAGCTGGAATAGAAAAAACAGCAAACAAATAGCAAAGAGGAACTTAGCTATGCAGAAGCAGGCCACAGGAACACTCCAGGAGGAAACAGGTCCAACACTAGAACATTGACTGGAAGCAAGGATCCAAGCACCAGGTGGAGTTAAATAGGGTAGCACCTAACGACTTCACCATATCACCTGAGGAAGGAAACTCAGAAGCCGCAGTACCACTTTTCTCCACCAACGGAAGATCACAGAGAGAATCAGCCGAAGTACCACTTGTGACCACAAGAGGGAGCTCTGCCACAGAATTCACAACAGCTACCACAGCATCTTGCAGCAGCATGCTATTCCATCCGGTTTGTGTTTAGTTGGGCCATCATTTATTTTACAGCAGGACAATGACCCCAAACACACCTCCAGGCTGTGTAAGGGCTATTTGACCAAGAAGGAGAGTGATGGGGTGCTACACCAAATGACCTGGCCTCCACAGTCCCCAGATCTGAACCCATTTGAGATGGTTTGGGGTGAGCTGGACCGCAGAGTGAAGGCAAAAGGGCCAACAAGAGCTAAGCATCTCTGGGAACTCCTTCAAGATTGTTGGAAGACCAATCCCAGTGACTACCTTTTGAAGCTCATCAAGAGAATGCCAAGAGTGTGCAAAGCAGTCATCAAAGCAAAAGGTGGCTACTTCGGAGAACCTAGAATATAAGACATAATTTCAGTTGTTTCACACTTTTTTGTAAGTATATAATTCCACATGTATTAATTCATAGTTTTGATGCCTTCAGTGTGAATGTACAATTTTCATAGTCATGAAAATACAGAAAAATCTTTAAATGAGAAGGTATGTCCCAACTTTTGGTCTGTACTGTATATCTGCCCTTAAAGTTAACAATCATTCCTATACTAGCAGTAGCACTTCTAGAAATAAAGGTAATATTTTTCATCAAGTGTCTTTTATATATTTTCTAAGCCTGTTTGCATCCACCTAATTTATGAAACCTTAAAACACTTTATGCAAAATTTGGCTCAGGGACCAGAGTCTCATTACATTGAAATATTCTGCTCCTTTACATTTGGCAAGTGATAGAAGCTGATTTCAGCCAAACTCTTTACATGAAGCCAAATGCTTTTCCATTCAAACTCTTGAATTCTTGCAAAGCAGTCATGTTGAGGTACAGTCACACTCAGCAACTTTCCAACGATCATGACCAGCGATACGACCTGGCCATGATCGTTGGAAAGTCCTTGTGTGGTCGCTGGGGAGCTGTCACACAGACAGCTCTCCAGCGACCAACGATGCCGAAGTCCCCGGGTAACCAGGGTAAACATCGGGTTACTAAGCGCAGGGCCGCGCTTAGTAACCCGATGTTTATCCTGGTTACCATTGTAAATGTAAAAAAAAAAAAACACATACTTACATTCCGGTGCCTGTCACGTCCCCGGCGTCCGCTTCCCTGCACTCCTCCTGCATCCTGTGTAAGCGCCGTCCGTAAAGCAAAGCGGTGACGTCACCACTGTGCTCTGCTTTACGGCCGGCCAGCGCTGACACAGGATGCAGGAGGAGTGCAGGGAAGCGGACGCCAGGGACGTGACAGGCACCGGAATGTAAGTATGTGTTTTGTTTTTTTTACATTTACAATGGTAACCAGGGTAAACATCGGGTTACTAAGCGCGGCCCTGCGCTTAGTAACCCGATATTTACCCTGGTTACCAGTGAACACTTTGCTGGATCGGCGTCACACACACCGATTCAGCGATCCAGCGACGAAATAAAGTTCTGGCCTTCTAGCTCCGACCAGCGATGTCACAGCAGGATCCAGATCGCTGCTGCGTGTCAAACACAACGATATCGCTATCCAGGATGCTACAACGTCACGGATCGCTGTCGTTATCGTTGTAATGTTTTTCAGTGTGAAGGTACCTTTATTTCAAAAGAGTAGGAAAATACAGACTTTCTTAGCTCCAGGGTAAAACAAAAGAAGCTTATCTCTCTGAGAAGACATTGAATGTTAATTAAGTGCTTGTAGAGGGGGATGTTTAAAATAAATTTGCTAGAGTGTAGTATAAAAAATACTCACTAAATGGCAGTATAGTCCACTCTTAGTGCATTGCATTGCTCTGTATTTCCTCCCCAGAGCTCCAGGCTTCTAATTTTGGAAGCACAATGCATCTCTATGGGAAATCTGTGTATGACCGATATTTCTCTTTGCTTTTCTTTGAACACAAGTTGTTCGACACCTGTATGTTTTTGGGGCAGGTCAGATGCAATTTGAGGAGTTACCTGACCCCCTTCCAGTTTTACAGTAGATTGCATTCCCCATCGGACTCCATACAGTAGAATGCATTCCCGATTGGACTGCTGGGGAAGCTTGAAATTTTGAAAATTTTGAGAAAATCCTGATTTTGTGAAAAATGACCCATTTCCCTTACTTCCACCGTAAAGGGGGCGTCAATATGTTGTAAGGTACCCCAAGAGAGGGACCTAAGTGTGGGTGAAGTTTGTGGTTCACAGGCGGAAAGTTGAATTGTGGGTGAAAAACTGTATTTTCATACTTTAAAAATTTCAGACAAGTGTCAGACTTCCAGGCGGGGGAAACCGCCGCTGGAGCAGTACCGAGGACGCTTCCAGGAGCCTGGGGAAGCTTTTACGGATGAGTCCTTGACACTTAGAAACATTTTGAGAAAATCCTGATTTTGTGAAAAATGACCCATTTCCCCTACTTCCACCCTAAAGGGGGCGTCAATATGTTGTAAAGTACCCCAAGACAGAGACCTGAGTGGGGGTGAAGTTTGTGGTTCACGGGCGGAAAGTTGAATTTTGGGTGAAAAACCGTATTTTCATACTTTAAAAATTTCAGACAAGTGTCAGACTTCCAGGCAGGGGAAACCGCTGGAAGTGTACCGAGGAAGCTTCCAGAAGCCTGGGAAAGCTTTTCTGGAAGAGTCCTTGACACTTACAAAAATTTTGAGAAATTCTCAATTTGTGAAAAATGACACACTTCCCCTACTTCCACCACAGGTGGGCGTCAATATGTTGTAAGGTATCCCAAGACAATGACCTGAATGTGGGTGAAGTTTGTGGTTCACAGGTGGAAAGTTGAATTTTGTGTGAAAAACCGTATTTTCATACTTTAAAAATTTCAGACAAGTGTCAAGTGTTGGGCATTTGTGCCCCCTCAAGCCTGCACCACCAGGATCCTTTTCATCAATGGACAGCCAGCTCTAACCCCCTGAATTCAAATTTCCTGGGGAGCAGGGGGACAAGTTATGTTTCTGTGTGTAGGTGGCCTCCTGGATGATGTTCCTGCCAAGTTTGGGTGGCCTGACCCCTTCTGCAGAGGAGTTATGGGGTTAGAGAACCTCTAAAAATGGCTCTGACTGAAAATGTCTTTTCAAATCTGCTGTCCAAATCAGACATTAGGGCCCCTGGTGGGACTTATGGTGAGGCCAGAGGGGCCATTGGGGTGTAATTTGAAAGCTAATTACCAGACTGAGGTGAAGGAACAGTTGTTGGGGCTGTATGGTGCTCTGTTGGGCATTTGTGCCCCCTCAAGCCTTCACCACCAGGATCCTTTTCATAGGGGATAGGGTTAGGGTTAGTGTTAGGGTTAGGGGTTAGGAATTAGGGGTTAGGGGTTAGGACTAGGGGTTAGGGCCAGGGGTTAGGGTTGGGGTTAGGGTTAGGTTTAGGGGTTAGGGTTAGAGGTTAGGGGTTAGGTTTATGGTTAGGGCTAGGGTTAGGGGTTAGGGTTAAGGGTTTGGGTTAGAGGTTAGGGCAAGGGGTTAGGGTTAGGGCAGGGGTGTCAAACTGCATTCCTCGAGGGCCTCAGACCATGCGTGTTTTCAAGATTTCCTTTGCATTACACAAGGTGCTGGAATCATTCTGCGCAGGTGATTAAATTATCACCTGTGCAATAGAAGGAAATCCTGAAAACATGACCTGTTTGCGGCACTCGAGGAATGCAGTTTAACACCCCTGGGTTAGGGGATAGCGTTAGGGGTTTGGGTTAGGGGTTATGGTTAGGGGTTAGGGTTAAGGCTTAGGGTTATGGTTAGGGTTAAGGGTTAGGGATTAGGGGTTAGGGTTAAGGGTTAGGGTTATGGTTAGGGGTTAGGGTTAGGGTTTGGGTTTGGGTTAAGGGTTTAGGGATAGGGTAAGGGGTTAAGATTTAGGGGTTAGGGTTAGGGGTTAGGGGTAGAGGTTAGGGGTAGGGATTAGGGGATAGGGTTAGGTTTAGGGTTAGGGGTTAGGATTTAGGGGTTAGGGGTTAGGGTTAGGGGTTAGGGCTAGGGGTTAGGGGTTTGGGGTTAGGGTTAGGTGTGGTGCTCTGTTGGCCATTGGTGCCCCCTCAAGCCTTCACCACCAGGATCCTTTTCATCAATGGACAGCCAGCTCTAACCCCCTGAATTCAATTTCCCAGGGCAGCAGGGGGACAAATGATGTCTCTGTGTGTAGGTGGCATCCTGGACAATATTCCTGCCAAGTTTGGTTTGCCAGGTACCTTCTGCTGGTTAGTTGTGGGGTTTCAGAACCTCAAAACCCACCCAAGGCCTCAAAATGTCTTTTCAAATCTGCTGTCCGAATCAGACATTGGGGCCCCTGGTGGGGCTTATGGTAAAGCCAGAGGGGCCATTGGGGTGTCATGTGAAAGCTAATTACCAGACTGAGGTGAGGGAACAGTTGTTGGGGCTGTGTGCTGCTCTGTTTGGGCATTTGTGCCCCTCAAGCCTGCACCACCAGGATCCTTTTCATCAATGGAAAGCCAGCTCTAACCACCTGAATTCAAATTCCCTGGGGAGCAGGGGACAAGTGATGTTGATGTGTGTAGGTGGCCTCCTGGATGATGTTCCTGCCAAGTTTGGGTTGTCTGACCCCTTCTGCAGAGGAGTTATGGGGTTAGAGAACCCCTAAAAATGGCTCTGACTGAAAATGTCTTTTCAAATCTGCTGTCCAAATCAGACATTGGGGCCCCTGGTGGGACTTATGGTGAGGCCAGAGGGGCCATTGGGGTGTCATTTGAAAGCTAATTACCAGACTGATGTGAGGGAACAGTTCTTGGGGCTGTGTGGTGCTCTGTTGGGCATTTGTGCCCCCTCAAGCCTTCACCACCAGGATCCTTTTCATCAAGGGACAGTCAGCTCTAACCCCCTGAATTAAATTTCCCTGGGCAGCAGGGGGACAAGTGATGTCTCTGTGTGTAGGTGGCATCCTGGACAATATTCCTGCCAAGTTTGGTTTGCCAGGTACTTCCTGCTGGGTAGTTGTGGGGTTTCAGCACCTCAAAACCACCCAAGGCCTCAAAATGTCTTTTCAAATCTGATGTCCGAATCAGACATTGGGGCCCCTGGTGGGACGTCCGGTAAAGCCAGAGGGGCCATTGGGGTGTCATTTGAAAGCTAATTACCAGACTGAGGTGAGGGAACAGTTGTTGGGGCTGTGTGGTGCTCTGTTTGGGCATTTGTGCCCCCTCAAGTCTTCACCACCAGGATCCTTTTCATCCTGGTGCCCAGGGAAATTGAATTCAATGCACTCCCCATCGGACTCCATACAGCAGAATGCACTCCCCATCACACTGCATGCAGTAGAATGCACTCCCCATCGGACTCAATACAGTAGATTGTACTCCCGATCGGACTCCATACAGTAGAATTCACTCCCCATCCTACTGAATGCAATAGAATGCATTCCCCATCGGACTCAATACAGTAGATTGCAATCTCTTGGCTCTCAGGCAGAGTGGTGGTATTTTAGTCCTATTTCTTGGATTTGAGCCTGAGAGCCATGGAATCCTGCACCGTATTTGGTGCAATTTGGCAGGATCTTAGGCAGAGTGGTGGTATGTTAGTACTATTTCTGGTATTTCAGTCTGAAAGCCATGGAATCCTGCACCTTATTTGGTGCAATTTGGCAGGCTCTCAGGGAGAGTGGTGGTATTTTAGTCCCATTTCTAGGATTTCTAAATTGGGTTGGGGTTAAGGGTTAGGGTTAGGGTAAGGGGTTAGGATTTAGGGGTTAGGGTTAGGGGTTAGGGTTAGGGGTTAGGGGTTAGGGCTAGGGGTTAGGGGTTTGGGGTTAGTGTTAGGGGATAGGGTTAGTGGCTAGGGTTAGGGGTTAGGGTTAGAGGTAAGGAGTTAGGGGTTAAGGTTAGGGTTAGGGGTTAGGGTTAGGGGTTAGGGTTAGGGGGTTAGGGTTATGGTTAGGGTTAAGGGTTAGGGTTAGGGTTAAGTGTTAGGGGTTAGGGTTCAGGGTTAAGGGTTAGGGTTATGGTTAGGGATTAGGGATAGGGTTGGAGTTAAGGGTTAGGGTAAGGGTTAGGATTTAGGGGTTGGGGGTTAGGGGTAGGGGGTAGGGGTTGGGATTAGGGGATAGGGTTAGGGTTAGGGTTAGGGGTTAGGATTTAGGGTTTAGAAATATGGGTTAGGTCTAGGGGTTAGGGCTAGTGGTTAGGGTTGCGGTTAGGGATTAGTGTTAGGTTTAGGGGTTAGGGTTAGGGGTAAGGGGTTAGGTTTATGATTAGGGCTAGGGTTAGGGTTTAGGGTTAGGGGTTTGGGTTAGAAGTTAAGGCAAGGGGTTAGGGGTTAGGGTTAGGGGTTAGGGGTTAGGTTTATGATTAGGGCTAGGGTTAGGGTTTAGGGTTAGGGGTTAGGGCAAGGGGTTAGGGGTTATGGTTAAGGGTTAGAGTTAAGGGTTAGGGTTATGGTTAGGGTTAAGGGTTAGGAGTTAGGGGTAAGGGTTAGGGTTTAGGGTTAAGGGTTAGGGTTATTGCTAGGGGTTAGGGATGGGGTTAAGGGTTTAGGGTTAGGGTAAGGGGTTAGGATTTAGGGGTTAGGGGTAGGGGTTAAGGGTAGCGATTAGGGGATAGGGTTAGATTTAGGGTTAGGGGTTAGGATTTAGGGGTTAGGGTTAGGGGTTAGGGCTAGGGGTTAGGGGTTTTGGGTTAGGGTTAGGGGTTAGGGTTAGGGGTTAGGGTTAGGGGTTATAGTTAGGGGTTAGGGTTAGGGGTTAGGGTTATGGTTAGGGATTAGGGTTAGTTGTTAGGGTTAGGGGTTAGGGTTAAGTGTTAGGGGTTAGGGTTATGGTTAGGGGTTAGGGTTAGGGTTAGGGGTTAGGGTTAGGTTTGGGGGTTAGGTTTAGGGGTTAGGGTTAGGGGTTTGGTGTTAGAATTAGGGGTTAGGGTTAAGGTTAGGGTTAGGCTTAGGGGTTAGGGTTAAAGTTAGGGTTAGCTTTATGGGTTAGGGGTTAGGTTAGGGGTTAGGGTTTAGGGTTAAGGGCTAGGGGTTAGCATTAGGGGTTAGGGGTTAGCGTTAGGGGTTATGGTTATGGATAGGGGTTAGGGGTAGGGGTTAGGATTAGGGGTTAAGGTTATGGTTAGGTTTAGGGATTAGGGTTAGGGGTTAGGGGTTAGGGTTAGGGGTTGGGGTTAGGGCTTTATGGTTAGGGTTAGGGGTTAGGGTTAGGTTTTGGGGCATTCTACTTCATGCAGTCTGATGGGAAGTGCATTTTACTTTATGGAGTTCGATGGAGAGTGCAATCTACTGTATTGAGTCCGATGGGGAGTGCATTCAACTGTAAGGAGTCCAATGGGCAAGGCATTCTACTATATGGAGGCCAATTGGGGATTGCATTCGACTGTATGGCGTTCGATGGAGAGTGCAATCTACTGTATTGAGGCCAGTCTGGAGGAGAAGGTTCCCTCTGTGGGGGAGAAGGTTCCCTCTGTGGGGGAGCAGATTCCTTGGGTTGAGGGCCAGAGCCTCTGATGGGGATCAGGCTCCCTCTGGGGGGGAGGCAGAGCCTCTGGGGCAGAGCAGGCTCTCTTGGTTGATGGCCAGAGCCTCTGGGGGGAGCAGGCTCCTTCATGGGGGAGCAGGCTCCCTGGGTTGAGGGCCAGAGCCTCTGATGTGGAGCAGACTCCCTGGGTTGAGGGCCAGAGACTCTCGGGGGAGCAGGCACCCTGTGTTGAGGGCGAGAGCCTCTGGGGGAGATGAGGCTGGCTCTGGGGGGAGCAGGCTCCCTGGGTTGAGGGCAAGAACCTCTGAGGGGAAGCAGGCTCCCTGGGTTGAGGGCAAGAACCTCTGAGGGGAAGCAGGCTCCCTGAGGAGAAGCAGGCTCCCTGGGTCGAAGGCCAGAGCCTCTGGGGAGGAGCAGGCTCCCTCTGGGGGGGGAGCAAGCTCTCTGGGTTGAGGGCCAGAGCCTCTGGGTGGGAGCAGGCTCCCTCTGCGGAAGAGCAGGCTCCCTAGGTTGAGGGGCAGAGCCTTTGGGGTGGAGCAGGCTCCCTGGTTTGTGGGTAAGAGCCTCTGGGAGAAGCAGGCTCCCTGGTTTGAGGGCCAGAGCCTCTGGGGGGGAACAGGCTCCCTCTGGGGGGAGGAAGGCTCCCTGGGTTGAGATCCAGAGACTCTGGGAGGAGCAGGCTCCCTCTGGGGGGGGACCAGGCTCCCTGGGTTGAAGGCCAGAGCCTCTGGGGGAGCAGGCGCTTTGGGTTGAGGGCCAGAGCCTCTGGGTGAGAGCAAGCTCCCTCTGCGGGGGGAGCAGGCTCCCTGGGTTGAGGGCCAGAGCTTCTGGGGTGGAGCAGCCTCTATGGTTTTAGGACAAGAGCCTCTGGGGGGGAGCAGGCTCCCTGGGTTGAGGGTCTGAGCCTCTGGGGAAGAGCAGGCGCCCTCTGGGGGGAGCAAGCTCCATTAGTTAAGGGCCTGAAGCTCTGGGGGGAGCAGGCTCCCTCTGTGGGGAGCAGGCTCCTTGGGTTGAGGGCCAGAGCCTCTGGGGGAGCAGGCTCCCTCTGGGGGTGAGCAGGCTCCTTGGTTTTAGGTCCTGAGCCTCTTTGGGGGAGCAGGCTCCCTCTGGGGGGAGCAGGCTCCCTGGGTTGAGGGTCAGCACCTCTGGGGGGGAACAGGCTCCCTGGGTTGAGGGCCAGAGCCTCTGGGGGAGCAGAAAGCCTGACACATATTATGGTTTTATAATTGTTAGTTTTGAAGATATTATTTTTTTAATTTAAATAATATGCCTAAATAAAAAATCGCGCACTTTGTGGTGACAAACAAAGGATACAAAACTTTTGGTCCTGACACATGAGGATATAGAGATATTTTAGCTAAAACCATGGAAAAAACAAAATGGCGAATGCAATAAACACTCTTTAGGGTACCATGCGAGCTACTCTTATCCTATAGCCACCAAATTTTCAGCATTTGTTTGAAACATACTGTACATATCTAAGAGCCTGTCAAATATTATGGTTTTATAATGTTTAGATTTGAATATATTAATTTTTAAATGTGGAAAAAAAAGAGGCCTAGTGAAAAAATGTTCAGGATTAAAAAGGAATTTCGGAGGCTACGTTTTGTCTACAGCTTCAATATTTTCAGCAATTGGTAAGAATGGAGGCCCCTAAAGGTTTGCCAAATTTTGTAGACTTCGGATGTTTGGTTTTGAAGATATTAATTTTTTTATTTAAAAAAAGGCCTGCAGAATGAAAAATTGCGCATTTTAAAAATTATTTTTGCAGGAACCGTGCATCCCAGCAACACGAGTTTTTGCATGCAAGATCTCTCAGTAGTCTTAAGCTAGGTGTAAAAAACTTGAATCAATACCGCAAATGGATATGGAAGTATTTCACCCGAAACACTGGCTAAACAAAATGGCCGACGCCTTTCCGATGCTCTGGACACGCCCCCTTTGGCGGCAAATGCCCGAGTAGGGTATCAAATCGACCGGCTTGAAAAGGCAAATGAATAGACGTCTGTAGTTTGTGGATCGGATGCATTTTAAAAAGTTTCAACCTCTTTCGACCCTTTTGCCGCTTTCGCCATTCCACGCCAGGGGTTTTGGAGCGCCAAAAAAAATCGCCAATACACCATTTTGTCGCCCTCGAAGTCAGCCACCAACTTCCGGAGTAAGATTACTGTTAGACATGACGTCTAGTAATCAATTTTTTCCATTTCACCTTGCCAGGTCCGCGTTTACCGGGTTAAGGGCCTGAAGCCGAGGTGATGCAAGTGAAGCTGTTGAGACTCAGATATTAGAGGTGCATGCTGACTGTACTGTGGTGTCAGGGCAGGAAGGGGAGGAAGGTGTCTCTCAGGGTGAGGAGTGTGAGAACAAAGAGGATGATGATGACGTTGTTAATATAAATTGGTGTGAACCCAGAGATATGCAGCAGAGTAGCTCAGCAGAGGAGATGGAGGTGGAGGAAGACAAAGAAGTTACTTTCGGCTTCCCACACAGACAAGAAGTGATGCAACCAAAACAAACACTACATCCTCAGCTCTAACTCTGGCTGTGGCCAGCACTGGTTGCGAGTGTGCAGTTCATAGGGGTGGCAAGGATTGCCTAGCCTAGGACTTTTTGAGACTGCAAAGGATGACCTACACAATCATAATAACAGTAACAGAATAACACACATTATTTGCAAAAAAAACATATTAGAGGCAAAAATTGCAATAATTTGACAACTACATGCATAACAACACATAAGCGACCAACATGCCTTAGTGCGGAAATCTTACTGTGCTAAAATACGCACTAGCAGGTCTCGCCAACCACCCGCCATCCCATCAGCCCCATCTGTTGCTTATTCCTCCTCAATCCCATGTCAAGTCTTCCCACAGGTCTCAAGCGATCGCACTTCAACCAATCGCACCCACAAGCCATCGACTTGCATTGCTACTGAGGTCTTACACCCTATCAGTTGACCGTTTGATTTGTGATGCTCTGACATAGTGGAATTCTACTCTGCAGATGTTGCAGCAACTGTGGCAATAGTGATGAGCCCTGGTGCAGTATGTCCTTTTACATAGCCTTGGCCAATGCAGTACAGACATGGTGCAAACGCTTGCAGAGTGGGTACAGATGAAGAACCTCTTCACCCTTCTGCACAGTTTCGAAATGGCTACAAAGATGGTTAGCGCTGACGATGCCACCATTATTCCAGTCACCTACATGCTGGAGCACACTTTGAATAGTCTCCGTGAGGAGGTGGTGGTCCCGGAGGAAGAGGCATAAGCAGAGGATGACGCGTAAGGGATAACAGTTTCTCAAATTTCTAGACTGTTATTGCACATGCGAGTGCCATCGGAGGATGGCTTGTAGCGATAGGGGGGCTCTCATTCCCAGACAAACTGTTAGTGAAGGTGCAGGTGCCAAGGAACAAAAGGAGAAGGGTGAGGTGATGGACTCACCACAGTCAGGAGATGAAGAGCATAATGATGACCTTGAGTGTTACCTCCACCACCGACACCCCATGGACTTGGACCTCATGGAAGAGCTCGACACATGATCTCCTTCTTGCTGCACTATTTTCAACATGATGTCTTTATTCTTAGGGTTAGAAATAGTGCTGACTACTAGGTTGCCATTCTGTTTGATCCATGGTACAAGAGTAAATTTAGACCAATGCTTCCACCCCTGGAAAGGGATGTGCGCATGCTGCAGTACCAAAACATGCTTATAGACAATCTTAAGAGTGGTTTTCACCAAGATAGCAGTGAGGCACCCAGTGTGCATCCTGGTCCTAAGCGTCCAACCCTGGGAACATCATGGTGTCATTGCAAAAACACTAGCAGCAGCAGTCTAAGAGGCATACGAGATTTCAGTGAGTCGTTTCACACATTTTTTAGACCAGTCCATGCACCAGCAGAGCAGAGTACAAATCGGAAACGTTGTGAACGACTGGAGAGGATTGTGCTGGAGCTCACTATCAAAGCCATCGGGGGGTTGGATTGTTTTGCATTTTGGTCTTCAAAAATGGAAGAGTGGCCTTAGCTTGCCTGTCATACTTTGGAGGGTTTGTCATGCCCAGCAGCCAGCATTCTCTCAGAGTGTGTCTTCAGCAATGCTGGTGGTGTCCTGACAGATATGCGCATCTGACTGTCCTCTAAAAGTATAGACCACCTAACTTTCATCAAAATGAACAAGTCAAGGATCTCCAATGACTTTTGCACCCCAGTCGCAGACTGGACAGACTAGGCGATGGTGTAGGTTTTAGTGTCATGCATTGATCTCTTGCTATTGTAGTCCGTGCCATCTTTGTGATGTCTTGTGTGCCCTCTGTTGCTACTGCTGCTGATGTTACAAACAATTTTTTAAAATGTGGAGACTCCAAGTTGGGTTTCCATCTGGTGTGTTACCTGTAGTAGAAGGTGTGTGAGAGGCCTATTATACTGTTTCTTCTCTGTGGAAATTGATGCCACTTTAGTGCTGTGTGACAATTATTTTTTCAAATGTGGAAACTCCAAGTTGAGTTTCTATCTGGTGGGTTGCCTGTAGTAGAGGGTGTGTCAGAGGCCAATTATACTGTTTGTCCTCTGTGGAAATACATGCTACCTTAGTGGTGTGTGACAATAATTTTTTGAAATGTGGAGACTCCAAGTGGGATCTCCATCTGGTGGGTTGCATGCGTAAATAGGGCTCCGAGGTAAGCAGAACTGGAATTACTTTTAGTTAATTACCTGTGTTACTTTCCTTACATTTTTTTCCCCTAAAGTACTGTATGAAACTGATGTTTGTGCCATTTGAGTGTGGCTGGAATAATGAAAAATAATTGGAGGTGTTGCATGAGGTATCAGGTCTCTCAGCTAAGAAGCCTTACACTGTTGCCTTAACCACCAGGTCCTCATTGAAACTTCAACTCCAAGCTGTACTGTAAATGCTGGGCCAGACCCCGATACCTCATGCATGGGCCACGGCTGACTGATTCTACACCATTATAAAAGGTTATGCTGTGGATCAATTGATCAGTCACCTACATGTGTTACTTTCCTTACATTTATCTACCAATATTACTGTGCCATCTGAGTGTGGCTGGTATAAAAAAATGTGGAGGTGTTGCATGAAGTATCTGGTCTCTCAGCTAAGAAGGCTTACACTGTTCCCTTAACCACCAGGTTCTCATTGAATCTTTAATTCCATGCTGTAAATGCTGGGCCAGACACTGATACTTCATGCATAGTCCATGGCTGACTGGTGTGCCATTTGCAAATTTCTACTGTGATGTCACTTTTCATGATGTTTACCCATAATTTTAGCTGTTTGGAAAGCGTTTTGTCACCCCTTAAGGTTTTGCATATATGTTTGGTTTAGCTTCCCGCTGAATCTAATAGAGTCCAACCGTTCGGCGAACGTCTAAACGTTCAGCTAATCGAATTGAACCAAACCAGTGTTCAGGCCCAGATTGGACATTTGCCCAAGGGGCCAACGACCTACAAAATGTGTAGCCAGCCCTACTTTATAGCCATAGGCCCTTTTGACTTTTGTCACCGGTCATTTAAAAGGTGTGCGTTTGCAGGCACACTCGCACTGGCGGTGCTGCCACAGCACCTGTTGGGATGAGGCTACATGGAATCTGCTTCTATGCACACCCAGCTCTGGAGACTCTCTGCTGCCTATAATCTGGGTAAGTCCTGGCCACATGGAACTTTTATTAGCATTTGCAGCAGTCACAGCCTACTATGTACTGTATATGCCGCAGTCACAGCCTCCTATGTACAGTTGTGTGAAAAAGTGTTTGCCCCATTCATGATTTCCTATTCTTTTGCATGTTTGTCACATTTCAATATTTCAGATCACCAAACAAATTAAAATATAAGACAAAGATAATACACGTAAACACAAAATGCAGTTTTTAAATACAGGACTTTATTATTAAGGGAAAAAGAAATTCAAATCTACAGCGCCCTGTGGGAAAAAGTGATTGCCCACCCTCCTTAAAACACAAATTAACCCTGGTTTATCACATCTTTGGGGAGCTGAGTTTAAATTCCCTAGCCACAGTCAGGCCTGATTACTGCCACACCTGTTCTCAATCAAGAAATCACTTAAAGAGGACTTGTCTCAAGTGATGTTGACCAAAAGGTCCACCAAAGCTAGACATCATGCAGAGATATAAAGAAAACAAATGAGAAACTAAGTAATTGAGATCTTTCAGTCTGGAAAAGATTATAAATCCATTTCTAAAGCTTTGTGACTTTAGCGAACTACAGTGAGAGCGATTATCCACAAATGGTGAAAACATGGAACACTGGAGAACCTTTGCAGGCATGGTTGGCCTACCAAAATTACCACAAGAGTGCAGCGATGACTCATCCAAAAGGTCACAAAAGACCCCACAACAACATCAAAAAAACTGCAGGCCTCACTTGCCTCAGTTAAGGTCAGTGTTCATGACTCCACCATTAGAAAGAGACTGAGTTAAAATGGCCTGCGTTCAGAGTTCCAAGACAAAAAACACTATTGAGCAATAAGAGCATAAAGGTTCATCTCTTTTTTGACAGAAAACTTTAAGATGATCCTTAAGACTGGTGTAGAAGTAACACAGCTTTCCTAAAAAGGAACATCATATAAACAGTAAAATATGGTGGTGGTAGTCTTATGGTCTGTTTTTCTGCTTCAGGACCTGGAAGACTTGCTGTGGTGAATAAAACCGTGAATTCTGCTGTCTACCAAAAAATCCTGAAGGAGAATGTCCAGCCATCTGTTTGTGACCTCAAACCGAAGCTCACTTGGGTCATGCAGCAGGACAATGATCCAAAACACACCAGCAAGTCAACCTCTGAATGGCTTAAGATAAACAAAATTAAGACTTTGGAGTGCAAAGTCAAAGTCCTGACCTTAATCCAACTGAGATACTGTGGTATGATTTTAAAAAGGTGGTTTATGCTCGGAAACCCACCAATGTGGCTGAATTACAACAATTCTGCAAAGACGAGTGGGCCAAAATTGCTCCAGAACATAAAAAAAAAACTCATTGTCACCTATCGCAAATGATTACAGTTGTTGCTGCTAAGGGTGACCCAACAAGTTACTAAGTGTAGAGAGCAATTACTTTTTTCACACAGGGCCCTGTAGGTTTAGATTTCTTTTACCCTTGATACTAATTACTTTTATTTAAAAACTGCATTTTATGTTTACTTGTGTTAACAATCTTTGTCTAATAATGAAACTTTTTTGGTGATCTGAACAACATTTAAGTTTGGCGAAGGGGGCAAACACTTTTTCACACAGCTGTATATACCATAGCCTCCTATGTACATACTGCAGTTACAGCCTCTTATTATTCTGTATTTATATACTGCACAGTACCACTTCTCCTGTCCTGTATATATACACTGAACAGTACCATTTCTCCTGTCCTGTATACAGGTTGTATTCCTCAGTGTCTATATTATTCTGTATATATACACTGCACAGTACCACTTCTCATGTCCTGTATACTGTGTGTGATTCTCAGTGGCTGCACATTATATATATATATATATTGTAGGGATTTCACTCACTCAGGTGTGACGGCTGACACTCAGGAGGCACATTCCTTTAAAAGTTCACAGAGTTTATTACTTCATAAACCACATGGCAAAATAACAGCAAACAAATAGCCTTTAGCTCAGGAAAAGAAAACAAAGTGTCCAGTCCATCAGGCTCAGTTCTGGAGCCTTCACACACTCAGGAGGGTTTTTACCTCCACACATATCTGCTGTGTTAAGCATTAGCCTGTCTTATATAAAGCTAACCACACCCAGTAACCCATCACATGATTAGCCATGTGGTCTGACATCACCACAGGTCCTGAAACACATATATATATACATGGTTATGTACAACAAAGAAATACTCCGGGCTACATTACAGCAACAAGGCACTTATGTGGCACATACCTCCCGTCGACTACACACCCTGTAGCCATGCTACTATATATATATATATATATATATACCTTGCACAGAATTGCTTCTCCCACCCTATATACTGGGTGTAATTTCCCCATTATTGATTTATTATTTTCTATATCCCTATATGCAAATAAAACACAATCTTGGAAAACCTGTTTAAAAAGGGTTATCACAAGTTTGGAAGTTATCCCCGTTTCTCTGGATAGTGGGTAACTTTTCAATCGCTGGGAATCCAACCTCTGGGACCCCCAAGATCCTGAGAACCAGAGCTCTGAGGAAGACCATGTAAATGGATCTGTAGTCGATCATGCCACTGTTGCACCATGTACATGTGGCTCTTCAAGTAACTCCTCTAAGAGAATGTTAAAGAGCATGACTAAGCAAAGCAAAATTCATTGAATGGGGGACTGTATAGTTCGGGGCTAGTGGTATTAGTGTGGCAGGGCTACTTTTTTGTCCCAGTCTGTGTCTTCACACTGTATTCCCATATAATCTTGGAATTAAAAAGCACAAATTAATGCACCAGTGGTGAGTGCCACTTATTTTTCTTCTCATCATTTTTGAAGATTGTACAGCTGCACAATTGAGCACCATCACATCTGACATTCTCTTTTAACCACCATTGCATGCTCCAGTGGTAAATACTTGCAGCAGTGCCGGTCAGCTGCTTTTTTTGAAAGGAATATCTTTACATTATGTTCTTTGGATGGAAGAGATCCTCAGTTTTTCCCAAATGTCACTAAATTCCTAAAGTGGTTTTAGGGGTAACGTTTCTCCTTATGGAGAGTGACATACCAGCTCTGGCATGTCAAGATAATGAGGCTTATTCGCCATGCAATGCTCCTTAGGAAAATTCAATATGCAAATTGCCTCATTAGAGAGAAAGGGGACTTGAATTCTATAGCGCCACCTGTTGGAAGCAGTGATTCTACAAGTCACAGTCATCCCTTAACCGAGTCTTGCAATATGACTTAGGATAAAAGCCTAATCAGAATCTCAATTTGCAGACACGGTGTTTCGGGCTATTGGCCATTATCAGTGCAAAGTATGAGAGCTAATTTGGCTAGGTGAGAGGCTCTGGACTGAGGTCTAAGGGACAACATTTCTTCTTATGGACAGTGACATACACTGCACTGATGAGGGCCAATAACCCAAAACACTGTTTCGCAAATTTAGAGTCTGATTCGGATTTTATCCAAGGTCATATTGCAAGACTTGTTAAAGGGTTGATTGTGATTTGTAGGATCGCTCCTTCCAACAGGTGGCGCTATAGAGTTCAAGTTCTCTTTCTCGATGAAGAGGTAATTTGCATATTATATTTCCAAGAGGAGCATTTCACAGAGAATAAGCCTCCTTAGCCTTGACATGCCAGAGATTTTATGTCACTCTCCATAAGGAGAAACATTACCCTTAGACCCCAGTCCAGAGCCTCTCACCTAGCCAATTCAGTTCTCATACTTTGCACTGACGAGGGCCAATAGTCTGAAACACCATATTTGCGAATTGAGATTCTGATTTGGCTTTTATCCTAGGTCATATTGCAAGACTCATTAAAGGGTTGATTGTGACTCTTAGGATCCCTGCTTCCAACAGGTGACGCTAAAGAGTTCAAGTCCTTTTTCTCTCTGAAGAGGCAATTTGCATATTAAAGTGGTTTTAAAGACCCTCAAAATAACATTTTGTATTTATTTATTGATTTATTTATTTTTTAATAGCAATGCTCTTCTCAAGTGCTGTACCTGGTAATGCAGCTCATTTCCATTCTGTAAATTGTTATTTATTCCATAAGCTAATGATACAAATGAGTAATACATGGAATGTTATCTTTCTTCCCTATAATCAAATTGCTTCCTGCACTCATGAACACTTCACTAATCTCCTAATCTCTTAGGTTCTTACAACTTATCATATTATTGTTCTTCTTGAGAACATGTTCGGGGTATAAGACATATCTCAAATGTGGGAGGAATATGCCCAATCCCACATCCCACCGGAGCAACTGAGATTTTTTCGGGGGGCACTGGTGACTTGATTGTGAAGTTCTGCAGAAGTGTGGTGATAAAAATAAAAAGCTCAATCTTCGCCAAGGTCATGCCTGGGCAAATTCTTCTACCTGGAAAGAAAAATCAATGAATTTAAAAACATCTAGAATCGGTGATATATTCGGCTTTATATTACATACACATTCATTTTAAAGGGTTGATTCAGGATTTTTTATTTTTTTACTATGTGCCTAAGAACTAACAGGCAGGTATTTGCTACCTACCTGCTTGTTGTGACTGCCGTGGATTCTCTTTTGCTCTGCTTTTTTGATGAGGCATACTGCCGAAGTCATGCTGATTGACAGCCTCTCCCCACTACATAACTGCGGAGAGCCGGCTGGCAATCAGCATGACGCGGTCAGTCACAACTCATGAAACAAAGCAGCCCAGGAGAGGAAAAGCTGCTCTGTTGACTTGGAGTAGCCAAATGTTACATGGCTGGTAACACCCAGCTGTCATTTAAGTTATACACTTCCAAGTGGAATATCTCCAGAATTCGATATCCTGTTTGGTCCAAAATCCAATTTTTTACTAAAATATTAGTGTCAGAAAGTAGTTTCATGTCACCCTCACCTGCAGAAAATGGCATCAAGGACTCGTTCTTCATTAGTTTCCCATTTTCATCCAAAAAGTTTTTTGGGTCAAAATGTTCAGGGTTCTTGAACTGTGTCTCGTCATTGTGCACACCTGTAAGAACTGAAGTGAAAACTGTTCCCTGTGATTTGATAAATAATTAGAAAATTGATCAGTAAACCTTTTTTTAATGCTTTTATTTTTCATTTTTAATATTTGCTTTAGTCCAAATTGATACTTACCTTCTTGAATTTATAATTGCGGATCTCAGTATCCATGGTCAATTCATGGGGAAGACCCAATGGTGTCACATCAGCAAATCTCTGAACTTCATGTATAAAAGCGTCTGTGTACGGCATTTTGAATCTGTCCTCAAAATTTGGTGGACGTTGGCCAATTACGTTGTCTATCTCATTGTAGACTTTCTCTGAGGAAAACAAAAAAAATTATATATATATTTTTAAATGCTGCTTAAAGGGGACCGGTTATCAAAAAATACCTAAAGTTTAAATCAGATTTTTGTGTTAGATGTATTTTTAATAAAATTTTGAGAATGTTTTTTGTTTCATATTACTATCATTATTTATTTTTTTTAAAGTTGTAATTTTGCAATTTCAGGGCACTTGGGATTTTTTACACTCGAACACCCTGCCCTTTCAGGAACAGTTAATTAGAAGGTTGCAGATCATCACAGGCAGTATTATAATGACAAGTAACACCGCTAAAAGCAACTGATGTCATATTACTACCATGATGAATGACAGTTTTATGCCTGAAACGCGTCATTTTAATGCCTTGGTACAAAAATTTTTAATGTGACTAGAATGATATAAGCTGTACTAATAAATTGGTAAATTTTATCTCCAAACAGCTGGATGCCTACGTTTGATTGTCTGCATTTCAAGTTAAGCAAAGGCTTTCCCTTTTTATGCCAAAGATCTTCACAGTAAATCTACAAGAGCTGGAGAGCATTGTATTTTCTGCTCATCTGATGTCTGACCCTGCTGCTCCTCCCTTCACAATGACTTTTTCCCATGCACATTAGACATTTTAATACAAAAGAGATAGGGTTTAGATCAGAATATTGTGGCTATGTTCATGTGTTGTTTCTTGAAGCAACAAGAAGTTAGAGTGTGAAAGAAGAAGTTAGAGGTGTGAAAATTGCAATGATAAAGGATATTGAACAAAATAAAAAAAAAACTGATTTAAACGATAGGTCAATTTCTGATGATAGCTTTCATTTAAGTTCTCATAAGGCATTTAAAGATGTGTCTGATACTAGTTACATACCTGTTATACTGGGGTATTTCAAAAGAAGCAAAAATGTAAATCTGGTGGTAGCGCTTACTGTTTCTGTCCCACCAAAGAACATGATCATAGTGTTCATCACCAAAGTATCAGTATTGTAGATATCTGCTTTAGTCTTCCCTTCCTATGTGCAGACAAGAGAAAATAGTGTATACAATGATAGAAAGTTCTTCTTAATATATATATGTGACAACTGATGGCCATTTGTGTATGGGAGGGGGTTACCTTCTCAATTTTGGTCAAGAAACAGTCAATAAAATCCCTTGGGTTATTAATGTCAAACGTTTTCATATTGATCTCCATTTTCTTCCTGACATAGTCTGCCATGAAAGAAAAGTTTTCTTTAATTTTATGATGTGGTCCAGGTATATACTTTAAGACATTTGGGTAAATGTTGTATAGCTGAAATAAAAGAAAAATGATTCAATTAGATTAAATTAAAAAAAACAGTCATATCTACCCCCATGTAAGGCTCCCATAGGAATTTCTGTATGCTCAATAGTTAACATATTTGGTCCCTCTTCTACAGTGAGGAGCAAATTTATAAGTTTACACAGGAGACTGTAATTGCTAAAAGGAAGAGAACATCATTCCAATATTTAAAGAAGCACTCCTCCTCCCATAAATGTTTTTATCTTAGTATATTGCATTCATCATATTATATAGCACTGTGTACTTACAATGGTTCCTTTTTTCTTTCTACTAGTTAATTCTTCTCTTTTCTGTGCTCTATGTAGAAACAGGAAGTCTCTTGTTCCTACATGACTCATCATCTCTTCAAATCCTGACCCAGCTGCTCCATTCTTCCCCTCTGCTTTAGGCTTTTGCAATGACTCATGACTTGTGCAGAGAAAATTGACCTCCTGTTCCTAAATTGAGCTTAGAAGGATTCAACTACCGTATTTTCTGGTGTATAAGACGACTGGGCGTATAAGACGACCCCCAACTTTTCCATATAAAATATGGAATTTGGGATATACCCGCCGTATAAGACAGGTGTCATCTTATACGCCCAGTCATCTTATACGGCGTGCCCAGTCATCTTATACGGCGTGTGGTTCCCAGGGTGTGGAGGAGAGGAGACTCTCCTTCAGGCCCTGGGATCCATATTCATGTAAAAAATAAAGAATAAAAATAAAAAATATGGATATACTCACCCCTCCGAAGGACCCTGGCTCTCACCGCTGCAAGCGTCTGCCACCGTTCCTAAGAATGCAGTGAGTGAAGGACCTTCGATGACGTCGCGGCCACGTGAGCGTTCCGCCAGTCTTAACAGAACACTAGCGCCAGGGTCTGGCTAGTAAATGGCGGACGATCAGCGTTTACAGCGGTACATCCAGCAGCTGGAGGGAAGGTTGGCGGCTCTAACGTTCAACCTCAGCTGTGGATGTCACTGCTGTCGCTGTTCAGGCTGCAAGTGTAGCCGCAGCCAGTTTGTCCGCTGCCACCCCTGCTCCGACTTTATCCCGTCTCCCGCTTTCTGACAAGTTTGCTGGTGACAGTAAACAATGTCGCGGATTCGTGAGCCAGTGCTCCATACACCTTGAGCTCCTGGCGTCACGTTTCCCTACGGAACGGGCGAAAGTGGGATTTATTTAATCTCTCTTGTCGGGCAGGGCGTTGGAGTGGGCAAGGCAGCTTTGGGAGCGTGAGGATCCTGTGGTACAGTGTGCTCCTCTCTTCCTGGACGCTCTGAAGCAGGTCTTTTTAGGACCTCGTGTTACCCACGATACCGTGCTCCAGTTGTTGACTATTACTCAGGGTTTGTCCGTGGTCAGCCAGTTTGCCATCCAGTTCCGGACTCTAGCTTCAGAGTTAAAGTGGCCAGACAAAGTTCTTATTCCGGTGTTCTGGAAAGGACTGGCAGACCACTTGAAGGACGCTTTGGCCACCAGGGAGATACCCGCCACACTGGAGGAGCTTATTTCAGTATCTACCCACATCGACCTCCGTTTTCTCGAGCGGAGGTTAGAGCGGACCCAGTGTAGTTAGAGATTTCGGCTGGCTCCCACCTTCGCCATACCTCTTGAGTCTCCTGTTTTGACGTCCGACTCCCATGAGGCCATGGAGGTTTCTCGAGCGGGACCTAAGTCTCAGGCCGCTCGAGTACCCGTGGTTTGCAAAAATTGTCACCAACTAGGACATTACGCCAATAAATGTCCACGGCGGTCGGGATTCGATCGCGTCTAGTAACCATTGGGGGAGGTTCACTAGACACAGCTGCATTTTCATCCAAACTGTCCTTTAAAGGGACAATCCTGTTAGGCTCCTCCACTCTAACAGTCGAGCTTTGTGTGGATTCAGGAGCAGAGGGAAATTTCATGTCCTCTGCTTTTGCTCTGCGCCACGCTATACCACTAGTAATGCTCGCCAAACCTGTAATAGTTAGAGTTGTGAATGGGGCGACACTTCCACTGCAAATCACATACCAGACTGTTCCATTCTCGTTGTCCATGTCCCCTTCCCACCAGGAGATTATTTCCCTTCTTGTCCTTCCCGAGGGAATGGATGAGATTTTACTGGGAATACCCTGGCTCCGTTTCCACTCCCCACATATTGAGTGGTCCTCAGGGAGAATATTGGGTTGGAGTAAGTCTTGTATGGGCAGGTGTGTGAGTGAGTGTGTACAGGTTTCTACTTCCAAGGTACCCGCAGACCTTTCTTCTCTTCCCAAGTGCTATTGGTGCTATGCAGACGTATTCTCTAAGAAGGCTGCAGAGACTCTACCGCCTTATTGCCCCTACGACTGTCCTATTGATCTCTTGCCTGGAGCTGAACCTCCTCGGGGAAGGGTATATCCCCTCTCTCTCCCTGAGACAGAGGCTATGTCTCAATAATCCAGGAGAATTTGGCAAGAGGGTTCATTAGGAAGTCAGTGTCTCCTGCAGGGGCGGGATTCTTCTTTGTACAGAAGAAGAATGGGGAATTACATCCTTGCATCGATTACAGGGGTCTTAATGCTATCACCATTAAAAATAAGTACCCGTTGCCTCTGATTTCTGAGCTCTTTGACAGGCTAAGGGGAGCAAAGGTATTCACCAAACTAGATCTGCGGGGTGCCTACAACCTGATTCGCATCCATGAGGGGGACGAATGGAAAACGGCTTTTTAATACCAGGGATGGGCACTATGAGTATCTGGTGATGCCCTTCGGGCTCTGTAATGCCCCAGCCGTTTTTCAGGACTTTGTCAATGATATCTTTCGGGATATGCTTTCCACCTCGGTCGTAGTCTATCTGGATGATATTCTCATCTTCTCTCCAGATATTGACTCCCACCGGAGAGATGTTGGCAGAGTCTTTGAACTCTTACGGGCGAATTCCTTTTATGCAAAGTTGGAGAAGTGTGTGTTTGAGCAGGAGTCTTTACCTTTCCTGGGCTATATCATCTCGGCCCTGGGATTGGCTATGGGTCCTGCCAAACTACAGGCTGTGATGGACTGGCAAGAACCCCATTCTCTTAAAGCGGTGCAGCGCTTTATGGGGTTCATAAATTACTATCGCCAGTTCATCCCCCACAGTAGTGTATAATAGCCATGATCCGTCAAACTCAATCTGACAGGTGCCCCGCCCCTATCAAAGTGTATCAAAGTGTCTAACCCCTCCCCTCCCCTTGTCTGACGGCTGGTATCCAGCTGTCCCTCCTTGTTTGATTTCCCCTTTTGATATAGTTTAATATAGTTTAATTTGTTGTAGTTTTGATATTATTCCCGTATTTTGTGGAATAACACATGTTTATAATTATAGCCTAGTCGTGTATTTATTTTACACGTGGTTTATAACACCTTTCTCATTTGTTTTATAATAGATTTTATACGTATCCCCGAGTTTGATTCTGTAAGCTTTTGTTTTATTCACAGTGTATTCATATAGTGGAGAACTTAAAGCTGTTTATATGTGTCTCTACTGAACACTATGGTGAACATTAACTAAATGTTTATTTTTCACAAACAGAGAATCTGCTGTGGGTATTTGCAGTGTATTCATATAGTGGAGAACTTAAAGCTATCTATTTGTTTTTGTAAATGGTGAACACTAACTAAATGGTGAACATTACCTAAATTAGGTTAACTGTGGCTCAGAGGTTTATAGCACCTAGGTCAAGCAATTGTTGTTGTATTTGCGTACCCCATAAATGTTTATTCTCACAAACAGAAAAGTTATTGTGTCCTGAAGATGACATCTGAGGTTATTTGTTTTTTGTATTAGCTTTCTCAGAAAACAGCTGTGTTATCGGAGGGTCAGATATTTTTGTACAAACTCATGCTGTTTGGTGATCTTTGTGAAGCAGAACTTTGTTTTATAACACATTTGTACTTGTATTGTACCTGGATTGATATTTGCTTTCTCTTTTTTGTGTCCTGAAGATGGCATCTGCAAAGTTTTTTGTTATCTACTGAGGCCATTGCAAGTTGTGTTTATTCACATTGTAGCAGGTTTTATCCTTGTGGCTGCCTTATATACACAGAAGAGATATGCACCAATGTCACAACACAAGTTATAATATGACCCAATGTTACAACACAAGTAAGAAGCGGCGTGTTTTATACGAATAAAAACCAAAGACACGATATTGTAAAAAAAAAAAAAAAAAATTTAAAAGATTTATTTCTCACGATAAAACAGCATCTCAAAGACATTTCAACACTATAAAAAATTCTTACAGAATATAAAAAGTAAAAACATTAAAATAGTACAATGAACAATTACACTTCTTACAAAATAATTAATATAGAGTTACAAGGCGAGTACAGCATTTTAGCCAGTACATTCTTTACATCGTGAGCCACATGGTTTGCAGCATCGGTAGAGACCTTTTTTAGGTAGCAGAGTTCCACGTGTGGTACCTAATGACGGGGAATGTAAAGATTGAATTGTACGGGGAACCGCCGCTAACTTCAGCGGTGTAGATACAGAGCGTGTCTCACTGTTGGTAATTTTTAATTCATCTAAAAGCTTCCTAGTAGCGGTGTTACCCACAACTGTAGACGGCATATTTAGTTCGGCCATAGCCTGCATAAATGAATCCCAACCCGGTGGTAAATTTCTACTGTTCAGAGCATGGCTCTGCGTTGTACTACGTACCAAATCCAGTAAGTTAGACCCTGGTATTACGGATCCTTTGAAAATAAATTCAGCATTATTATTCCATGCTGTGACATTTTTATTCTGCAGCAGCCTGTTTAGTAAAAATTCAGCATTCTTTTTATATCTCTGGTTTATATGGCTGACAATTTCAGCGATCTCATGATTTTTATCAGAGTCGGTATGATTTTTATCAGAGTCGGTATTTGGCAATTGATATATATATATATATATATAATATGACCCAATGTTACAACACAAGCAAGTAAGAAGCGGTATGTTTTATACGAATAAAAAAACCAAAGACACGATATTGTAAAAATAGAAAAAGATTTATTTCTCACAATAAAACAACAGCTCGAATTTTAACATGAAATAGACATTTAGGACTTATGTTATTATCTTTATGCACGTTGCCTGTGCTGTCTATAATTTGACTCTATCCTTGTTTTGTTGAAAATAACTGGACATACATAAGAAACCGGGCAATATATCTTTATAGAAATAACACTTCTGCACTCTTTGTGCATTTCTATCAGTTTTATTCATGCATTTATAACACACCATGTTTGATATTGGTAATTTGATTCTGGGAACACATTTTAAGTTACTTCTGCACATGTATTACTGTTTTTAGGCCATATAAATAGAAAATTATGTAGAAACCCAAAGTTTTGATAAGTGTATGAAAATACACCAATATTAACTATTTGTGCTATTTTAGGCGTAAATTTGTCCTATATGTATAGCAGTCAGGAGTTGGGGCGATGAAATATGTGTTACAAGCGTAGTGAATTGCAGATATATTCTACAGTGTATGTCATTTTGAGAAATGTGTGGCATAACCAATGTATACAGTAACAGGCGGAATGACTGAGTGTAATACTGCACTCAATACTGTGCAAAGGGTCTGAATACTTATGACCGTGTGATATTTCAGTTTTCTTTTTAATAAATTCGCAAAAAATCTACATTTCTGTTTTGTTCAGGCATGATGGCGTGCAGAGTGTACATTAATATATATATATATCTCAGAATGCAACTGAATAGTATTGCTAATTAGGCCATATAAATAGAAAATTATGTAGAAACGCAAAGTTTTGATAAGTGTATGAAAATACACCAATATTAACTATTTGTGCTATTTTAGGCGTAAATTTGTCCTATATGTATAGCAGTCAGGAGTTGGGGCGATGAAATATGTGTTACAAGTGTAGTGAATTGCAGATATATTCTACAGTGTATGTCATTTTGAGAAATGTGTGGCATAACTAATTACCTATTACGGCCACATTTCTATGCAGTGTATTTTAAAACCAGTGTTTCTGGCTGCAGACTGTAATGTGTAAGGTATTCTCATTTTTATATACTGTATTTTATAACACACCATGCCGTTTATATAATAATCACAGTTGTGTCTCTACAGGACAACGTGGCTTACAAAGACATTTCATTAATATAAGTGTGAAACTGACAGACAAGCACAGCTGTGTCTCTACAGGACATGCTGGTCACTAGACAGCCAGAGTTTCTGTGGGGGAGATATACTAACAGAGGTTCTGTTGACCCAATAAACCGGTGTAGAACGTACACAGAGAGCAACTTGCAATATTTACTAAGGTAGCGGAAATGAGTTTACTGCAGTTATCAGAGCATTGTATTTTATTTGACAGCCACAAGTCACACAGGTCATGATGATAGTGTATCTGCAGCATGTTATTTGGAAATAAAGAAGCCTTTTTTGTATTCGCCCGCATTTTATATAAAATCTGCATAAAAAAATCTTCTTGGCTACACCAAAACACGTAAGAAACAAATGTATAACTTTTAGATCTACCGCATCCACAGATATTATTCCAGCGTTCTTTAATTCTACATTATTTTAGCACATATTAATTTCACAACTTTTATATGATATTTATAACACTCATTTTATATGAGTTTTCTAACACATTCTCACGGGAATATTATATATATATATTTTGTGTTTTGCGCAATTATTTGACACTGTAATTGGCATTTTATATAAAATATGCATAAAAAATCTTCACATTCTCACGGGAATATTATATATATATTTTGTGCTCTGCATCATTATTTGACACTGTAATTCGCATTTTATATAAAATCTGCATAAAAAATCTTCTTGGCTGCACCAAAACACGTAAGAAACAAATGTATAACTTTTAGCGCTGTCGCATCCGCAGATATTATTCCAGCGTTCTTTAATTCTATATTATTTTATCACATATTAATTTCACAACTTTTATATGATATTTATAACACATTCTCATTTATAAGGGATTTATAACACAATATTGTAAAATCATTTATTGGTTCGCGGCCTTACTAATATCCTTTGAAAATAAATTCAGCATTATTATTCCATGCTGTAACATTTCTATTCTGCAGCCTCCTGTTTAGTAAAAATTCAGCATTCTTTTTATATCTTTGGTTTATATTATATTAGCTTTTTGATAATCCCGGGAGTGCCATCTATCTAGCCCTAGTATTTTTGTTATCTCAAAAGGGTGTGACACAGTCCCATATATTATTCCAGCATTCTTTAATTCTACATTATTTTAGCACATATTAATTTCACAACTTTTATATGATATTTATAACACTCATTTTATATGAGTTTTCTAACACATTCTCACGGGGATATTATATATATATATATATATACTGTATATATTTTGTGTTATGCACCATTATTTGACACTGTAATTCGCATTTTATATGCCGCTGCTTTTTCTTGTTTTTGTGTAAAAATCTCTGGCAGACAGGCACAGCTGTATCTCTACAAGACATGCGGGACACACCAGAGACATTGGAAATTGGGGGTTATAATGTCGAATTCAGAAAATAACCATTTTATATTGAATGACTAATGATTTCTATAGGCCTACTTTACTATGAAATTATGCATAAAAAATCTTCTTGGTTAACCCAAAACCGTAAGAAACAAACGCATAACTTTTAGCTCGAACACATCAGCATATATTATTACAGTTTTTTGCTGAATTAAAAATTATACAGTTATTTCATATTTTTGGGGCTTCATGACAGGAGAAATTATTGATAGAAACCCAGAGTTTTGATACGTGTATGAAAATACACCAATATTAACTATTTGTGCTATTTTAGGCACAAATTTGGTCTATATGCATAACAGGCAGGAGTTGGGGCGAAGAAATATGTGTTACATGCGTAGTGAATTGCAAATATATTCTGAAGTGTATGGCATTTTGAGAAATGTGTAGCATAACCAATTACCTATCACGGTCACTAGATGGCAGAATATCATATTAATTATACATTGGGGTTTACTTTTGGAAGCTTATAAAGGCGGTGTGTATGTGCACAGGATGACTTATTTTGTTTTTATAGTCACTAATATCCATATTAAATGACTCTTTAGCTTTATGAGTAAGAGACAACATACAAATAGAATCCTTTTCCCTAGTAGTTTTATATTCTATGTCTGATATATTTCTACACAAAGCTACAAAACTATTTTGTAGTTTATAATGTATCACAGTAGTTTCATGTGAAGTTACATCTTAGGTTCTGTTCAGACTATTGTAATATCTATAGCTTAAAATAGAGCCAAATAGCTACTTTCAAACACGGACATACACCATTGATTTTCGTCACAAATGGATCCAATATATCTCGTGTCACGGTTTATTTTTACCGCGTTGCGGTTTAAAGTTATAAGCATTTAAATAATAATTTTCTCATTAGATATGTGACTCGCGATATTTATTTGCTTAGGTTAGATCATTTTCAGTTTAACAATACATTTTATCACAAAAATGACCTTATTTGGGGCCCTAGAAACAACATAGCAGCATTAGTAAGCCCCTTTCTTTTTACATTATCAAGAATCCCTGGGTTAAGATAACGTAAGTTTATATGCATAAAGCATTTAATATAGTGCACCAAACATGATATGGTTTTTGATTTCTATGAACTGTCGCGAACAAATCATATAAGGTTAAAAATATGAATATTATTGAATATAATGTTTTACTATTGTTTACAGTATTTTATTTTCCGGGTGTTACTTTTGTTCATGTACTACTGGTTTCTTCCTCAGTTGTGATTTTTACCTTTTCTATATAAATATGGGTAAATGAATTGGCCATTATAGATTTATGGCGCTGTAAAGAGAGAGGAGAATTACAGAAAGGAGATGGCTGCAGGCAAACACACACACACAACAAACACACATAACATACAGAAAACACACAACACATACAACAAACATACATACACAACATACAGAACACACACACACACACAACACAGAACCCACACACCACAAACACACATAACATACAAAACACACACACACAACACATACAACAAACATACATACACAACATACAGAACACACACACACACACAACAAACACACATAACATACAAAACACAACATAACATACAGAAAACACACAACACATACAACAAACATACATACACAACATACAGAACACACACACACACACACACACACACACAACACAGAACCCACACACCACAAACACACAACATACAAAACACACACACACACAACACATACAACAAACATACATACACAACATACAGAACACACACACACACACAAAAAACACACATAACATACAAAACACAACATAACATACAGAAAACACACAACACATACAACAAACATACATACACAACATACAGAACACACACACACACAACAAACACACATAACATACAAAACACACACAACACATACAACATACACACACACACACACAACACACAGAACACATACAACACATGCTGTATGTGTTGTGTGTTTTCTGTATGTTATGTTGTGTTTTGTATGTTATGTGTGTTTTTTGTGTGTGTGTGTGTGTTCTGTATGTTGTGTATGTATGTTTGTTGTATGTGTTGTGTGTGTGTGTTTTGTATGTTGTGTGTTTATGGTGTGTGGGTTCTGTGTTGTGTGTGTGTGTGTGTGTGTGTGTGTGTTCTGTATGTTGTGTATGTATGTTTGTTGTATGTGTTGTGTGTTTTCTGTATGTTATGTTGTGTTTTGTATGTTATGTGTGTTTGTTGTGTGTGTGTGTGTGTTCTGTATGTTGTGTATGTATGTTTGTTGTATGTGTTGTGTGTGTGTGTTTTGTATGTTATGTGTGTTTGTGGTGTGTGGGTTCTGTGTTGTGTGTGTGTGTGTGTTCTGTATGTTGTGTATGTATGTTTGTTGTATGTGTTGTGTGTTTTCTGTATGTTATGTGTGTTTGTTGTGTGTGTGTGTTTGCCTGCAGCCATCTCCTTTCTGTAATTCTCCTCTCTCTTTACAGCGCCATAAATCTATAATGGCCAATTCATTTACCCATATTTATATAGAAAAGGTAAAAATCACAACTGAGGAAGAAACCAGTAGTACATGAACAAAAGTAACACCCGGAAAATAAAATACTGTAAACAATAGTAAAACATTATATTCAATAATATTCATATTTTTAACCTTATATGATTTGTTCGCGACAGTTCATAGAAATCAAAAACCATATCATGTTTGGTGCACTATATTAAATGCTTTATGCATATAAACTTACGTTATCTTAACCCAGGGATTCTTGATAATGTAAAAAGAAAGGGGCTTACTAATGCTGCTATGTTGTTTCTAGGGCCCCAAATAAGGTCATTTTTGTGATAAAATGTATTGTTAAACTGAAAATGATCTAACCTAAGCAAATAAATATCGCGAGTCACATATCTAATGAGAAAATTATTATTTAAATGCTTATAACTTTAAACCGCAACGCGGTAAAAATAAACCGTGACACGAGATATATTGGATCCATTTGTGACGAAAATCAATGGTGTATGTCCGTGTTTGAAAGTAGCTATTTGGCTCTATTTTAAGCTATAGATATTACAATAGTCTGAACAGAACCTAAGATGTAACTTCACATGAAACTACTGTGATACATTATAAACTACAAAATAGTTTTGTAGCTTTGTGTAGAAATATATCAGACATAGAATATAAAACTACTAGGGAAAAGGATTCTATTTGTATGTTGTCTCTTACTCATAAAGCTAAAGAGTCATTTAATATGGATATTAGTGACTATAAAAACAAAATAAGTCATCCTGTGCACATACACACCGCCTTTATAAGCTTCCAAAAGTAAACCCCAATGTATAATTAATATGATATTCTGCCATCTAGTGACCGTGATAGGTAATTGGTTATGCTACACATTTCTCAAAATGCCATACACTTCAGAATATATTTGCAATTCACTACGCATGTAACACATATTTCTTCGCCCCAACTCCTGCCTGTTATGCATATAGACCAAATTTGTGCCTAAAATAGCACAAATAGTTAATATTGGTGTATTTTCATACACGTATCAAAACTCTGGGTTTCTATCAATAATTTCTCCTGTCATGAAGCCCCAAAAATATGAAATAACTGTATAATTTTTAATTCAGCAAAAAACTGTAATAATATATGCTGATGTGTTCGAGCTAAAAGTTATGCGTTTGTTTCTTACGGTTTTGGGTTAACCAAGAAGATTTTTTATGCATAATTTCATAGTAAAGTAGGCCTATAGAAATCATTAGTCATTCAATATAAAATGGTTATTTTCTGAATTCGACATTATAACCCCCAATTTCCAATGTCTCTGGTGTGTCCCGCATGTCTTGTAGAGATACAGCTGTGCCTGTCTGCCAGAGATTTTTACACAAAAACAAGAAAAAGCAGCGGCATATAAAATGCGAATTACAGTGTCAAATAATGGTGCATAACACAAAATATATACAGTATATATATATATATATATAATATCCCCGTGAGAATGTGTTAGAAAACTCATATAAAATGAGTGTTATAAATATCATATAAAAGTTGTGAAATTAATATGTGCTAAAATAATGTAGAATTAAAGAATGCTGGAATAATATATGGGACTGTGTCACACCCTTTTGAGATAACAAAAATACTAGGGCTAGATAGATGGCACTCCCGGGATTATCAAAAAGCTAATATAATATAAACCAAAGATATAAAAAGAATGCTGAATTTTTACTAAACAGGAGGCTGCAGAATAGAAATGTTACAGCATGGAATAATAATGCTGAATTTATTTTCAAAGGATATTAGTAAGGCCGCGAACCAATAAATGATTTTACAATATTGTGTTATAAATCCCTTATAAATGAGAATGTGTTATAAATATCATATAAAAGTTGTGAAATTAATATGTGATAAAATAATATAGAATTAAAGAACGCTGGAATAATATCTGCGGATGCGACAGCGCTAAAAGTTATACATTTGTTTCTTACGTGTTTTGGTGCAGCCAAGAAGATTTTTTATGCAGATTTTATATAAAATGCGAATTACAGTGTCAAATAATGATGCAGAGCACAAAATATATATATAATATTCCCGTGAGAATGTGAAGATTTTTTATGCATATTTTATATAAAATGCCAATTACAGTGTCAAATAATTGCGCAAAACACAAAATATATATATATAATATTCCCGTGAGAATGTGTTAGAAAACTCATATAAAATGAGTGTTATAAATATCATATAAAAGTTGTGAAATTAATATGTGCTAAAATAATGTAGAATTAAAGAACGCTGGAATAATATCTGTGGATGCGGTAGATCTAAAAGTTATACATTTGTTTCTTACGTGTTTTGGTGTAGCCAAGAAGATTTTTTTATGCAGATTTTATATAAAATGCGGGCGAATACAAAAAAGGCTTCTTTATTTCCAAATAACATGCTGCAGATACACTATCATCATGACCTGTGTGACTTGTGGCTGTCAAATAAAATACAATGCTCTGATAACTGCAGTAAACTCATTTCCGCTACCTTAGTAAATATTGCAAGTTGCTCTCTGTGTACGTTCTACACCGGTTTATTGGGTCAACAGAACCTCTGTTAGTATATCTCCCCCACAGAAACTCTGGCTGTCTAGTGACCAGCATGTCCTGTAGAGACACAGCTGTGCTTGTCTGTCAGTTTCACACTTATATTAATGAAATGTCTTTGTAAGCCACGTTGTCCTGTAGAGACACAACTGTGATTATTATATAAACGGCATGGTGTGTTATAAAATACAGTATATAAAAATGAGAATACCTTACACATTACAGTCTGCAGCCAGAAACACTGGTTCTAAAATACACTGCATAGAAATGTGGCCGTAATAGGTAATTAGTTATGCCACACATTTCTCAAAATGACATACACTGTAGAATATATCTGCAATTCACTACACTTGTAACACATATTTCATCGCCCCAACTCCTGACTGCTATACATATAGGACAAATTTACGCCTAAAATAGCACAAATAGTTAATATTGGTGTATTTTCATACACTTATCAAAACTTTGCGTTTCTACATAATTTTCTATTTATATGGCCTAATTAGCAATACTATTCAGTTGCATTCTGAGATATATATATATATTAATGTACACTCTGCACGCCATCATGCCTGAACAAAACAGAAATGTAGATTTTTTGCGAATTTATTAAAAAGAAAACTGAAATATCACACGGTCATAAGTATTCAGACCCTTTGCACAGTATTGAGTGCAGTATTACACTCAGTCATTCCGCCTGTTACTGTATACATTGGTTATGCCACACATTTCTCAAAATGACATACACTGTAGAATATATCTGCAATTCACTACGCTTGTAACACATATTTCATCGCCCCAACTCCTGACTGCTATACATATAGGACAAATTTACGCCTAAAATAGCACAAATAGTTAATATTGGTGTATTTTCATACACTTATCAAAACTTTGGGTTTCTACATAATTTTCTATTTATATGGCCTAAAAACAGTAATACATGTGCAGAAGTAACTTAAAATGTGTTCCCAGAATCAAATTACCAATATCAAACATGGTGTGTTATAAATGCATGAATAAAACTGATAGAAATGCACAAAGAGTGCAGAAGTGTTATTTCTATAAAGATATATTGCCCGGTTTCTTATGTATGTCCAGTTATTTTCAACAAAACAAGGATAGAGTCAAATTATAGACAGCACAGGCAACGTGCATAAAGATAATAACATAAGTCCTAAATGTCTATTTCATGTTAAAATTCGAGCTGTTGTTTTATTGTGAGAAATAAATCTTTTTCTATTTTTACAATATCGTGTCTTTGGTTTTTTTATTCGTATAAAACATACCGCTTCTTACTTGCTTGTGTTGTAACATTGGGTCATATTATATATATATATATATATATCAATTGCCAAATACCGACTCTGATAAAAATCATACCGACTCTGATAAAAATCATGAGATCGCTGAAATTGTCAGCCATATAAACCAGAGATATAAAAAGAATGCTGAATTTTTACTAAACAGGCTGCTGCAGAATAAAAATGTCACAGCATGGAATAATAATGCTGAATTTATTTTCAAAGGATCCGTAATACCAGGGTCTAACTTACTGGATTTGGTACGTAGTACAACGCAGAGCCATGCTCTGAACAGTAGAAATTTACCACCGGGTTGGGATTCATTTATGCAGGCTATGGCCGAACTAAATATGCCGTCTACAGTTGTGGGTAACACCGCTACTAGGAAGCTTTTAGATGAATTAAAAATTACCAACAGTGAGACACGCTCTGTATCTACACCGCTGAAGTTAGCGGCGGTTCCCCGTACAATTCAATCTTTACATTCCCCGTCATTAGGTACCACACGTGGAACTCTGCTACCTAAAAAAGGTCTCTACCGATGCTGCAAACCATGTGGCTCACGATGTAAAGAATGTACTGGCTAAAATGCTGTACTCGCCTTGTAACTCTATATTAATTATTTTGTAAGAAGTGTAATTGTTCATTGTACTATTTTAATGTTTTTACTTTTTATATTCTGTAAGAATTTTTTATAGTGTTGAAATGTCTTTGAGATGCTGTTTTATCGTGAGAAATAAATCTTTTAAATTTTTTTTTTTTTTTTTTACAATATCGTGTCTTTGGTTTTTATTCGTATAAAACACGCCGCTTCTTACTTGTGTTGTAACATTGGGTCATATTATAACTTGTGTTGTGACATTGGTGCATATCTCTTCTGTGTATATAAGGCAGCCACAAGGATAAAACCTGCTACAATGTGAATAAACACAACTTGCAATGGCCTCAGTAGATAACAAAAAACTTTGCAGATGCCATCTTCAGGACACAAAAAAGAGAAAGCAAATATCAATCCAGGTACAATACAAGTACAAATGTGTTATAAAACAAAGTTCTGCTTCACAAAGATCACCAAACAGCATGAGTTTGTACAAAAATATCTGACCCTCCGATAACACAGCTGTTTTCTGAGAAAGCTAATACAAAAAACAAATAACCTCAGATGTCATCTTCAGGACACAATAACTTTTCTGTTTGTGAGAATAAACATTTATGGGGTACGCAAATACAACAACAATTGCTTGACCTAGGTGCTATAAACCTCTGAGCCACAGTTAACCTAATTTAGGTAATGTTCACCATTTAGTTAGTGTTCACCATTTACAAAAACAAATAGATAGCTTTAAGTTCTCCACTATATGAATACACTGCAAATACCCACAGCAGATTCTCTGTTTGTGAAAAATAAACATTTAGTTAATGTTCACCATAGTGTTCAGTAGAGACACATATAAACAGCTTTAAGTTCTCCACTATATGAATACACTGTGAATAAAACAAAAGCTTACAGAATCAAACTCGGGGATACGTATAAAATCTATTATAAAACAAATGAGAAAGGTGTTATAAACCACGTGTAAAATAAATACACGACTAGGCTATAATTATAAACATGTGTTATTCCACAAAATACGGGAATAATATCAAAACTACAACAAATTAAACTATATTAAACTATATCAAAAGGGGAAATCAAACAAGGAGGGACAGCTGGATACCAGCCGTCAGACAAGGGGAGGGGAGGGGTTAGACACTTTGATACACTTTGATAGGGGCGGGGCACCTGTCAGATTGAGTTTGACGGATCATGGCTATTATACACTACTCCCCACTTCTCAACTTTGGTAGCTCCCTTGGTATCCCTCACCAAGAAGGGAGCGAATCCCAAATTGTGGTCGGAAGAGATCTCCAAGGCCTTCACTTCTATAAAGTCTCATTTTGCTAGCACTCCCATCTTACATCGTCCTGATGTGGATAAGCCATTCCTTATGGAGGTGGATGCCTCATCCGTTGGTGCCGGAGAAGTCCTCTATCAAAAGGATGCTCAAGTTCGGAAGCATCCATGCTTCTTCATCTCAAAGACCTTCACACCAGCGGAGAGAAATTACTCCATCAAGGATAGGGAGTTGCTAGCAATGAAGTTGGCCTTTACGGAGTGGAGACATCTTTTGGAAGGTGCTCGGTTTCCCTTCCAAGTCTTCACGGACCACAAAAATTTGGTCTATTTGCGTACAGCCCAGCAGCTTAATTCTCGTCAGGCCAGATGGTCCTTGTTCTTCTCCCGGTTCCACTTCACTCTCCATTATCTCGCCGGGGAGAAGAACATTCGTGCTGACGCTCTCTCTCGCTCCCTTGTGTCAACTAAGGAGGAGGAGGAGGAGGAGGAGCCTCGGCATATTGTCCCTTCGGAGAGTCTGAGAACTGTAGCTCCGGTTTCACTAGAGTATGTGCCTCCGGGCAAGACTTTTGTTCTGATCAATTTGCGACCGGAAGTTCTCTCTTGGGCTCATTCATCCAGAGTGGGTGGACACTTTGGGGCAAAGAGGACATCTGAGTTGCTGGCGAGAATATACTGGTGGCCACATATGGTTCGTGACGTCAGTGACTATGTTCGGGCATGTGTCTCCTGTGCCAAAAATAAGTCTCCTCATCAACGGCCAGCTGGATTGTTATATCCTCTGCCGGTGGCAGACAGGCCCTGGGAGATGGTCGAGATGGACTTTGTGGTGGGTTTGCCTAAGTCTCGTGGCTGTACTGTCATTTGGGTAATCACTGACCATTTTTCTAAAATGGTGCATTTGGTGCCGCTTCCTCGGCTACCTTCTGCACGGGTCTTGGCAGCATTGTTTATTAAAGATATCTTCCGCCTTCACGGTATGCCGGACAAAATTGTCAGTGATCGGGGTCCTCAGTTTGCATCTCGGTTCTGGAGAGAGCTTTGTCATCTTCTCAGTATTGAGTTAAATCTCTCTTCTGCCTATCATCCCGAGACGAATGGGTTGGTGGAGAGAGCCAACCAGACCTTGGTCACATATCTGCGACATTTTGTCTCTGCCAGGCAGGATAACTGGGCATCCTTGTTACCGTGGGCAGAGTTCGCCCTTAAAAACGCTGTAGCCGATTCCACCGGTCAGACTCCTTTCCTCCTTAATTACGGCCAGCATCCTCGGGTTCCTGTGCCTATGCCCGTGTCCTCTGCTGACTCCAGGGTGGCAGACTGGGCAGTGGAGGCACGAGACATTTGGGACCACACTCAGGATGCCATCCGGGCCTCCAAGGAGAGAATGAGGCTCCTGGCGACTTAGTGTGGCTCGCCGCTCGTAACATCAGGCTGGGTGTTGAGTCCACTAAGTTTGGTCCTCGCTACTTGGGTCCCTTCAAGGTCCTCGAACAGGTTAATCCTGTGGTTTACTGTCTAGCCCTTCCTCCACGCCTAGGTATCACCGATACCTTTCATGTGTCCCTCCTTAAGCCCGTGTACATGTCCCGGTTTTCTGAGTCATCTACCGGGACGTCGGGTTCGTCTATGGACGATTACGAGGTGAACGCTATTTTGGGGTGCAAGGTGGTTTGTGGCAAAAAATTTTATTTGGTGGACTGGAGGGGTTACGGTCCTGAGGATAGATCCTGGGAGCCTGCTGAGCACATTCGGGCTCCGCAGCTCATTGCTGCCTTCGAACGTAGCAAGGCCCAAGGGGGGTGGTGTTAGGGGTCGGGTTCCCGCTTCTGCACAGGGGGAATCTCGGGCCGTTTCTGCTGCGGTCTCCCATTCTTCTCCTGCCGCAGTGGAACCTGCTCAGCAGAGGCATCGGTCCTTGCGTCTGGCTCAGTCTCACTCTGTGCTTAGGCTTGCTGTTGCTTCTCCAGCTTTTGCCATTAAAGCCAGTGCTGGGCAGCGGCGAGCAGACGCTTTTGGGACTAAGTCCTGCTTTTTCCCTTCTGAGCATGCCCAGGGTGAGATCTTCCATTGGAGATCGAGGGTCACATGCTCAGATGCTGCTGCGGTTCCAATTGGTCCTTTTTTGGAAGGTCCTATACATACTGCAGCTATATAAGCTTCGCATGACCGCACGGCCATGCGCTAGTGTACAATTGTATACGTGTGTATGTTGATGAGTGCAAGTCGTCCTTTAAATAACCCACCCTATTGTATGACTGTTCGCATAAGGAGTATGGCTGCTATCTAGCGCCCGACTATCCTCACAACGTGATACACACGAATCAGCGTCCATTGCTGTGACCGCCAGTGCGGTGCGCAATTAGTCTGTACGGACTTCAACCCCGAGTCTAGGGATTGAGTTCGGTGACTCTTAGCTTGCGCTCTTTAGTGCGGTATTGCGGTCCTGTGACTTAACAGGGTTCGCTTTCACCGCCATATAGCGCTGCCATTTACTAGCAGCAGGTTTTCACCTGCACGGTGGACCCCGGACTGCCAACGCACCTAATATTATTTCATCTTAAACTTGGTGCGTTCCGCCAGTCTTAACACCAGCCTTGCTAAAGCTGACAGCTGAGGGTTGAAGCACTCCGATGTGAGTTTTGCCTGGCTGGTTATAAAAAACACAAGGGAATGCACGTCATTTTTTAAAAAAATTATTTATCTACAGCGCAGGCATCGGTTGATGCATACTTTCGACAGCAGCTCCTGCTCTCACTGTTATTAGCGGTAGCAGGCGTTGACTGAAGGGACCAATAGTCCCATCAGCCAGCACCAATGACTAGAGGTAAACTTTATACTTTCAATCACAGCTGGGAGCTCATGCTGTCTTTTGACAGCGTGGGAACGGCGGCTCTCTGACTGGCAGTGATGATTTTACCACCGATCAGAATCGGTGTTTGCCACACATGACAGCATGACAAACACCCTGTGTTCAGGGGGCCAAACCCGACCAGTAACACAGACTTCCTGGCTAGAGGCTTTTGACAGACTTTACATATGGCAAACAAAGCACCTATAGCTCCTTAATGCAAAATCATAGACTACATGAACACGCTGAGCACATGATTCTTAAGTTGGAAATGTAATGTATATGACATTTATTCTTAAATCTAAGGTTATACTTACTATTCCAATAGCCAGGAGAAAACCTCTTGAAATATAAAACATAACCTTTAATGGTAACTCTCTAAAAATGATTTTTATGGACAATAACGTGATAAAGTGCATATAGTGCTCAAATAACCAGTGCTCAATAAAAAAATGGTTTTATCTCACCAAATCAGTCGTTTTTCTCACGGGAGCGTCCTCATATATTTAAAGGGGATGGGAAAACAATTACTATACTACCCAGTCGTGCCCCTGTGTTGCTCCCGCCCTGACAAGGGCAGTCCCCAAGTCAGGCTAAATAATTGTACCCACCATGACCAAGTAAACTTCCCTACGCGTTTCCTCTCCCATAGGGGAGATTCATCAGGGAAAAAGAAAGGGGTATAAATATTATAGGATATCCTGTTTAAGAAGGGAGAGCCCCTGCATCGGCAGGTAGCTCCTACAGTTAGGTCCATATATATTTGGACAGAGACAACATTTTTCTAATTTTGGTTATAGACATTACCACAATGAATTTTAAACAAAACAATTCAGATGCAGTTGAGGTTCGGACTTTCTGCTTTCATTTGAGGGTATCCACATCAAAATGGGATGAAGGGTTTAGTAGTTTCAGCTCCTTAACATGTGCCGCCCTGTTTTTAAAGGGACCATAAGTAATTGGACAATTGACTCCAAGGCTATTTCTTGGACAGGTGTGGGCAATCCCTTCATTATGTCATTCTCAATTAAGCAGATAAAAGGCCTGGAGTTGTTTTGAGGTGCGGTACTTGCATTTGGAAGGTTTTGCTGCAAAGTAAACATGCGGTCAAAGGAGCTCTCCATGCAGGTGAAACAAGCCATCCTTAAGCTGCGAAAACAGAAAAAACCCATCCAAGAAATTGCTACAATATTAGGAGTGCCAAAATCTACAGTTTGGTACATCCTGAGAAAGAAAAAAAGCACCGGTAAACTCATCAATGCAAAAAGACCTGGGCGCCCACGGAAGACAACAATTGTGGATGATCGCAGAATAATCTCCATGGTGAAGAGAAACCCCTCACAATAGCCAACCACGTGAACAACACTCTCCAGGAGGTCGGCGTATCAATAGCCAAATCTACCTTAAAGAGAAGACTGCATGAAAGTAAATACAGAGGGTTCACTGCACGGTGCAAGCCACTCGCAAGATTCAAGAATAAAAAGGCTAGACTGGACTCTGCTAAAAAACATCTAAAAAAGCCAGCACAGTTCTGGAAGAACATTCTTTGGACAGATGAAACCAAGATCAACCTCTACCAGAATGATGGAAAGAGAAAAGTATGGCGAAGGCGTGGTACAGCTCATGATCCAAAGCATACCACATCATCTGTAAAACACGGTGGAGGCAGTGTGATGGCTTGGGCATGCATGGCTGCCAGTGGCACTGGGTCACTAGTGTTTATTGATGATGTGACACAGGACAGAAGCAGCCGAATGAATTCTGGGGTATTCAGAGACATACTGTGTGCTCAGATCCAGCCAAATGCAGCCAAACTGATTGGTCGTCGTTTCATACTACAGATGGACAATGACCAAAACATAAAGCCAAAGCAACCCAGGAGTTTAGTAAAGCAAAGAAGTGGAATATTCTTGAATGGCCAAGTCAGTCACCTGATCTCAACCCAATTGAGCATGCATTTCACTTGTTAAAGACTAAACTTCAGACAGAAAGGCCCACAAACAAACAACAACTGAAAATCACCGCCGTGAAGGCCTGGCAGAGCATCAAAAAGACGAAAACACAGCGTCTGGTGATGTCCATGAGTTCAAGACTTCAGACAGTCATTGCCAACAAAGGGTTTTCAATCAAGTATTAAAAATGAACATTTTATTTAAAATCATTGAATCTGTCCAATTACTTTTAGTCCCTTTAAAAACAGGGTGGCACATGTTAAGGAGCTGAAACTCCTAAACCCTTCATCCAATTTTACTGTGGATACCCTCAAATGAAAGCTGAAAGTCTGAACTTCAACTGCATCTGAATTGTTTTGTTTAAAATTCATTGAGGTAATGTCTATAACCAAAATTAGAAAAATATTGTCTCTGTCCAAATATATCTGGACCTAACTGTATGTGTCCAGTGCACCTAGTTTTGGTATGGACTATGGTAAGGTGAGATGAAAGACGGGAAGGCATTCCCTTATATAGTTTCCCCCCTCTCTACTTAATTACATAGCGTCCTACCTCATTTCCGGCAGGTCTGCATGACCGTTATATTTATTAAACGTCCCTGGCGCTGTATCGCCATCTTACCCACACGCCGTGTGTATACATTTCCGGGATCTGGATAGTTCTTCACTGCGCATGCGGGTTGGAGACCTAGTTAGTGAAGCCGTGCTCTTACCGGCTTTCACTTCCGGTTCATGCTGCCTAGCTTGCCCGCTATTGCGCAGTGCAGAATACAAGCACATACCTGCCGCCTGACTGTATTCCTGGTAACCTTCGTGCTCCAGGGTTCCTCACTAATGTGCATGCGGCCTTTTTGCCCGTACAAATATCCACCTTGAAGGCCATACAGTTTATGGGTATTGAGAAAGTCAGGCCACCAAGAAGAGGGGGTGACTTCGATAGGGTTCTGCTTCAAAGAGAATGAAGGTGGATATTTCGCCTTGAGACCTGTTATCCGCATGGTCTGAATGAACAATTGAGTTACAGTTGCTTTCTTTGAAATTACAATATCTGTATATGATTCTCCCCATCAATTGGGGTTTTTACTGCAGGTCACGAATATGTTGGAATTTGGGTTTCTGCCCCCTAGGAGTACTAAGCCTATAAAACAGGATATATTATCTATCATGATTTGAAAATATGAGCCGCTGCCATATTTTATCTATATCTTTATCTCTGGCCCCATTGTATTAGGCATAAAACTGAGAATTTATAGATTTTTTATGGATATCTATATAGGGACAGTTTCCTCATTGTCTACTTTATCCCCCTCTCATTATAACACCTAAAATTAAAAATATATATGCGCGTATAATAAGGTTATGTATTTACAAAAGGCCGCATGCGCATTAGCGTGGTTCCCTGGGAGCACGACTGTTGCCGGGGATACAGCTGGGCCACTAGGCTACATTTAATTTTGTACTGCGCAGCAGCGGGCAAAAAGGCCGCATGCACATTAGTGAGGAACCCTGGAGCACGAAGGTTACCAGGAATACAGTCAGGCGGCAGGTATGTGCTTGTATTCTGCACTGCGCAATAGCGGGCAAGCTAGGCAGCATGAACCGGAAGTGAAAGCCGATAAGAGCACGGCTTCACTAACTAGGTCTCCAACCCGCATGCGCAGTGAAGAACTATCCAGATCCCGGAAATGTATACACATGGCGTGTGGGTAAGATGGCGATACAGCGCCAGGGACGTTTAATAAATATAACAGTCATGCAGACCTGCCGGAAATGAGGTAGGACGCTATGTAATTAAGTAGAGAGGGGGGGAAACTATATAAGGGAATGCTTTCCCGTCTTTCATCTCACCTTACCATAGTCCATACCAAAACTAGGTGCACTGGACACATAGGAGCTACCTGCCGATGCCGGAGCTCTCCCTTCTTAAACAGGATACCCTATAATATTTATACCCCTTTCTTTTCCCCTGATGAATCTCACCTATGGGAGAGGAAACGCGTAGGGAAGTTTACTTGGTCATGGTGGGTACAATTATTTAGCCTGACTTGGGGACTGCCCTTGTCAGGGCGGGAGCAACACAGGGGCACGACTGGGTAGTATAGTAATTGTTTTCCCATCCCCCTTAAATATATGAGGACGCTCCCGTGAGAAAAACGACTGATTTGGTGAGATATAACCATTTTTTTATTGAGCACTGGTTATTTGAGCACTATATGCACTTTATCACATTATTGTCCATAAAAATCATTTTTAGAGAGTTACCATTAAAGGTTATGTTTTATATTTCAAGAGGTTTTCTCCTGGCTATTTGTATATTCTCTGTTAGAGGACCTTTTAGGGGTATCGGACGTGGGTACACCCTATAATTTGGCTATTTTTTATACTTACTATTCCCCAGCGTGAGCTCATAATTTCAAAGTTGTCTTGAACACACTTTACAAGCTTTTGAAAATTTTCATCTTGATATTCAAACCGACTACCAAATACCACAGAGCAAATCACATTGGACACAGCACGTAATGTGTGGTAATTGAGATCTATAGGGGATCCTAAAATAACACATACAAATAGGTAAATCAAAAGTTAAAGTTCAGGGGTCACAGAATTGATGTCATGTTTTTAAACAGGGTTAGTTGTGTGGCATAACTAGGTTTACTGTTGAAGTCAGTTGTAATGATCACACAGGGCTCATCAGCAGGCTCTCATTAATGGTGCCTTACGATATTATATTGGGAGATGGTGAAATAACCTACTGCTAGCCAGCAAGAGCAGTGTGTCGGGCTCACTTGGCATCAGCCATCGCACTGCTGCACACCCTTAAAATCTGCCTTCCAGCAATCATCTGACCAAGCTGAAGCAACACCCAATCTCTACCCCCAAACTACAGGGTCCCCACACAGCATAATCGCTGGGAGCAGCGGTGTCCCACCTCCCAGCAATGCTAGGAGTGCATCTCCTAGAATGCGATAACCAGACTGAGCGACCACCCCCTCAAGTTACACCCCCCATGGTGACACCCCACCCCCCATTGCCTGTAAAGGGTGATGGGCATTTCAGGCCTGTGAGTTTTTCCTTGCCAGTCTTGATGAACTATGCCCTGGAGTAAGATGTGACAAGTTCATTAAGAGATGTGCATATTCTAATAAACCTTTCAAATGCCGCGTTCCACCACTCCAACTGAAGTGCATTTTTGTCAAAATTTACACAACTTTTGTGCAGTTAGTCATGAATACAGTTAATGGGAATTAATTCACACAAAGCTGTCCATTGCACTACTTGGTCTACAGGCCATGACAGTAATCTGGGGCCACTGGAAAGGAGCCAAGAAACCAACCTCTTACATTGATTAGCAAGCCAAGTGCAAAATCATGGTTATGGCATTAAACAAATCTGATGTCATACTATATTGGTTAATCAAAAGAAGTCTTGTGGATGCAAATAGGTAAAGGGCAGTTCGCACACTTTCTGTCCTATGGTCACAGATTACTGTCATGTCCAATAGACATCTGTGACCTCGTCTCCCGGTACTTACCTACACGCAACCTCTGATCCTCACAAGATCTCCTACTCTACTCCCCTCTTATCTCCTCTTCCCACAATCGTATACAAGATTTCTCTCACGTATCACCCCTACTCTGGAACCCTCTACCACAACACATCAGACTCTCGCCTACCATCGAAACCTTCCAAAAGAACCTGAAGACCTACCTCTTCCGACAAGCCTACAACCTGCAGTAACCACCGATCGACCAAACCGCTGCACGACCAGCTCTATCCTCACCTACTGTATTCTCACCCATTCCTTGTAGATTGTGAGCCTTCGCGGGCAGGGTCCTCACTCCTCCTGTACCAGTTATGACTTGTATTGTTTAAGATTATTGTACTTGCTTTTATTATGTATACCCCTCCTTACATGTAAAGCGCCATGGAATAAATGGCGCTATAACAATAAATAATAATAATAATAGACCAAGTCATTTGAAACAATTCAAACCAACTATAACTGTATTGAATTTGTTGGGTGCATTTGGTCATGCCCCATCATGCCCAAGACCTGCCCATTTTTCGAAAAGTTGGCTGAGGTGGCCAGGACTGGTGTAAGTGTAAGCACAAAAGAAGTGACATTTAAAGCAGTTTCATGTCACAAAAACTTCTTGATGAATCACAACCTAAATTTTCATTACAAAGTCGTATTACTTTTACTTAGTTCTTGTTTTGTCATTCCTCTTACTTAATTCCTGTATGTATGAAGCAGTTATTCTGTTATTTTCTCACTGTATGTTGGTATTTTCTAAGTACTGTGTGGTGGTATTTTTTTGCGAGGCACTGCTATCTGACAGTTCTTGTATGGTGGTGGCACTGTAAAACACTGATGTTTAAGCAACCGTACGCAGGTGATAGTTCACCAATGAATGGTTCTGTTATTGGGCACTTTGCTATACAGTCTGCATACATGGACATTGTGTTATGTAGGCATTTGTAAACTGCATGGCAGTAAATCAAAAGGAGGTGGTGTCAAAAGCAGGCGCTATACCAGGCACAATTCAAAAACAGGCTTACCCTTGATTCTATTCTGCAATCATATACCGTATTAAAAATAAAAAATTGTGAAGAATAAACAAATATATGAAGTATGTTGATAATATTAAACCTTACCATTAGACTTTCTCAGCACCTCAGTCAGATACATAGCCTCTTCTCGTATCCTCTCCTCAAAGCTTCGTTTTCCAACTCCAAAATTACCCAGCGTTAGCGCGGAAAACCGTCTGAACTCCTTCCACTTTTCACCACTACTGAATGCAAGATCTGTTCAAAATAATAAAATAGTTAATTCCAAATGAAATTCCTTATGGGCCTTTAGAGCTCAATACATACTCGAGGATTGTATTGCAGTAGCAAAATAAACTGCAGCATCGTCAAATTTTCAATAATTTATGTGTGATTTACACAAACTCTGGGTTTGGTAAGATACGGTGGGAGAAATAAGTATTTGATCCCTTGCTGATTTTGTAAGTTTGCCCACTGACAAAGACATAAACAGTCTATAATTTTAAGGGTAGGTTAATTTTAACATGGAGAGATAGAATATCAAAAATAAAATCCAGAAAATCGCACTGTATAAATTATATAAATTCATTTGCATTTTGTAGTGAGAAAGAAGTATTTGATTCCTCTGACAAACAAGACTTAATACTTGGTAGCAAAATACTTGTTGGCAAGCACAGCAGTGTTTTTTGTAGTTGATGCTGAGGTTTGCAAACATGTCAGGAGCAATTTTGGTCCACTCCTCTTTGCAGATCATCTCTAAATCATTAAGATTTTGAGGTTGTCACTTCGCAACTCAGAGCTTCAACTCCCTCCATAAGTTTTCTATGGGATTAAGGTCTGGAGACTGGCTAGGCCACTGCTTCTTTTTGAGCAACTCCTTTGTTGCTTTGGCTGTATGTTTTGGGTCATTGTCTTGCTGGAAGACCCGGCCACGACTCATTTTTAATGTCCTGGCGGAGGGAAGGAGGTTGTCACTCAGGATTTTATGGTACATGGCTCCATCCATTTTTCCATTGATGTGGTGAAGTAGTCCTGTGCCCTTAGCAGAGAAACACCCCCAAAACATAATGTTTCCACCTCCATGATTGACAGTGAAGATGGTGTTCCTTGGGTTATAGACAGCATTTCTCTTCCTCCAAACATAGCAAGTTGAGTTAATGCCAAAGAGATCAAGTTTTATTATACTCACCTGGGGGCCGGTCTGGTCTAATGAGCATCCCAGGTCCGGGTCTGGGGCCTCCCATCTTCATGCGATGTTGTCTTCCTGCTTGCTTTGTGCCGCGCTCCTGCGCAGGTGTACTGATCTGCCCTGTTGAGAGCAGAGCAAAGTACTGCAGTGCACAGGCACTTGGCCTCTCTGACCTTTCCTGGCACCTGCACACTACTGTACTTTGTTCTGCCCTCAACAGGGCAGATCAGTACACCTGCGCAGGAGCACGGCATGAAGGAAGCAGGATAACGACATCGCATGAAGATGGGAGGCGCGGACCCTGACCTGCGACACCCATCGGACCGGACCGCCCCCGGGTGAGTGTAATAAAACTTGTTTTTCTTCTCTTTCAGGTTGGACCGGGGGCTAATCTACAGCATTACAGAATGCTGTAGATAAGCCCTGAAAGGCAGTGGCCGCATCTTATAGCAGCAAAATGAGGTGACAGGTTCCCTTGAAGGTGATCTCTCACCTTCCTCATGATCAAGGATACCCCACGAGGTGAGATTTTGCATGGTACCACAGATCAACGGTGATTGAAAGTCATTTTGCAATTATTCCATTTTCTTACTATTGCACCAACAGTTGTTTCCTTCTCACCCAGCGTCTTACTTATGGTTTTGTAGCCATTCCAGCTTTGTGCTGGTCTATTATCTTGTCCCTGACATCCTTATAAAGCTCTTGTCCATATTGTAGAATTTAGAGTCTGACTGATTAATTCTGTGGACAGGAATCTTTTATAAAGGTGACTATGTAAGAGAGCTGTCTTTAATGCAGGAAACAAGTTGATTAGGAGCATCTAACTGGTTTGTAAGAGCAAAAACTCTTAATGGTTGGTAGGAGATCAAATACTTATTTCTCACAGCAAAATGCAAATTATATAATTTATACAATGTGATTTTCTGGATTTTATTTTTGATATTCTCTCTCTCATTGTTAAAATTAACCTACCCTTAAAATTATAGACTGTTCATATCTTTGTCAGTGGGCAAACTTACAAAATCAGCAAGGAAGAAAATACTTATTTCCGCCACTGTAGGTGCATTTCATGCTTTATAGCTTTGTTTCATACATAACAATATGTGATCTTAATTATCTACTTGGAACCTTTGAGAGAGTTTGACTCGCTAAATGTTGCATAGTTTGGTAGCAGAATAAACTTGTGAGAGTAGATTATATGGGGTAATTCAACTTTTATCTACACAGAACATAAGGTACATGCATGAGCTTCTTAATACAGCATAACAGAAGTCTGAAGGACCTTTACCAGAGAGAAAGTGAAACCAAAGTAAAACAAGTATATGCATAACATTCGACTAAGCATATAACAGTAAAAACATCGCCATCTACTGTCAGAAAGGTGTAAACTCCTCCTGCACGCAAATAAGTCTGTATCTGTTGCATATCTGCCAACAGTAAGAACCCATTTATTGGCCTGATTGCCTCTTGCTTTGGCATGTAAAGGAGTTATTATTACATGTTTCATGCCTTTCAATGAACCAAAGAAGGAAAGACAACAAGAATTCTTGCAGAAATATGTTGCCATGCGCTCTTTTATATTTTACAGGTCCTGGATTGCCAAGGATGGCAATCATTAAAGATGGGGGTTGTGTAAAGGAAAGATAAGTTGTCTGAAACCTCCCTGAAAACGTTATGTGCTGTTATAAAAAGGCTGTTTTATACTGAATTTAATGTAATACTCCCCATTAGAGCTAAAGTAGATTAGACAGCTGGGAAAGGAACAGTTAACAGTCAGCGAGCCATGCAGATGGGATTAGTGTTTGGGAGTAAAGCAAGGTTATGTTATGGCTACAGTGAGTCAGGGTGAATGAATAGTTCTGAGATGAGAAAGATATAGGCCCCTTACTAAGATGTGCATTAAAGGAAGATTGCAGGAGTACCAAGTTTTGAAGTAACTAACTAGATTGAGTGGCAGAAATCAAGCCAGAAAATCCTTAGCACTCAGGAGTGAGTCTTACAGGAAGGAGGCAACAGTAGTGAGTACGGCCTAAGCCAGAAATAGTTCTGTGAATTAAGGGGCCCAAGGTAGCCAAGAAGGAGTGGGACTGAAGAGGCACTGTGTAAGCTGGTCCTGGAATCATAGAAATAACACGAGGCCAACCAGGCAGGGACACAGGTACTACTACAAAAGTGGAATATAGCACTAGTAAGAAGTTAATATGGAGATGGGAAGATCAAGTTGTTTATTCCGTATATTTGAAAAGTCCTTGCTGCTACTTGCAGTCGATATGCCTGTGCCTCTGTGCAAAACAGATGAAGATTTTGATATTAAGATTTGAACCTGCCACCAACTGTATTAATGTTATACTAGAAAAGACTATTTTATTTATATAAAATAGACTGAGATCTTCCTTGTCTACTGCATAAGCTGGAGGTTCCTGTACCATTTTCTAGTATGTGGCTTAAGAAAGATTGCCGAAGTCAAACCATAACACCTGCACCCAAAGGATCTCGTTTCACTGATGTCTGAGGTTGCAGTGCTGCATATTGACCCTTGCACCCATTACAAGCAGACACATTAAGTATTTGAATTACATGAAGAGGCTATTGATTCATTTTAGAATTGGGTAAAACCAAATTTCCCCTGTTGTGATGTTGCCATGGAACTGAGTAGGACAATATGGTAACAGGTTGTCGGTGATATTGTTCAAAGCAGGCCACCCCTCCAAATGTGGATTATTGGTCTAGATCCATCAATATTCCAATGATATTCTCCTGGAACCACAATAAGAATAAAAGTAGCCAAACAGCCAACAAGTGTGAAGAAAAAGTCAATGAATAATACACAGAAATCAAAGAAGAATAAACTTCCCCTGACTAAATACTCACCATCTCCTTTGGTAAAATCATAGAATGAAGCATAATAGGCTCGACCACTGAACTCTTCTGCTTTGTCAATGAAAGTTTCTTTGAGGGCTTTATAACTACAAAGAATGATAACTGGTCGAGTCCCCTCATATACTGTAAATATGTCACCATATTTTTTCGACAACTAGGAGAAAACAGAGACATTCAACATGACAGGTTATGAACTGAAACTATACTATAATGTTCCATAGGTGGCCAAAACAAATTCCATTGAGTAGGTCGATGGTTCTTAAGGAGCATTACTGTTGTGAATTCTGTGGTCAAGCTCCCTCCTGTGGTCATGAGTGGTACTTCGGCTGGTTCTGTCTGTGAGCTTCCTCTGGTGGATGTGAGTGGGGCTGCGGCTTCTGAGTTTCCTTCCTCAGGTGACGGGGTTAAGTCATTAGGTGCTGCTCTATTTAACTCCACCTAGTTCTTTGTTCCTGGCCTCCAGTCAATGTTCCAGTATTGGCCTTGCTTTCTCCTGGATCGTTCCTGTGGCCTGTCTGCCTTGCATGAGCTAAGTTTTGCTTATGTTACTTTGTTTGCTATATTTTCTGTCCAGCTTGCTATATTGGTTTTTGTTGCTTGCTGGAAGCTCTGAGACGCAGAGGGAGCACCTCCGTACCGTTAGTCGGTGCGGAGGGTCTTTTTGTCCCCTCTGCGTGGTTGTTTGTAGGTTTTTGTGCTGACCGCAAAGCTATCTTTCCTATCCTCGCTCTATTCAGTAAGTCGGGCCTCACTTTGCTAAAATCTATTTCATCTCTGTGTTTGTATTTTCATCTTACTCACAGTCATTATATGTGGGGGTCTGCCTTTTCCTTTGGGGAATTTCTCTGAGGCAAGGTAGGCTTATTTTTCTATCTTCAGGGCTAGCTAGTTTCTCAGGCTGTGACGAGGCGCCTAGGTTTTGTCAGGAGCGCTCCACGGCTACCTTTAGTGTCATTTGATAGGATTAGGGATTGCGGTCAGCAGAGTTCCCACGTCTCAGAGCTCGTCCTATGTTAGTAACTAAACAGGTCACTTATGCGCTCTTAACCACTAGGTCTATTGTGGTTCTGAATCACCTGTTCATAACACATTACTAGAAAAGTGGGAAAGCTTCATATCCTCAAGAGATACATATTGCAGCTTGAAAAGAAAAACAATACATTGAGCTTTCACAGTTTCATGGGGAAGAGAAAAATTACAATGGGCAAAGCTATAAATATGTATGGAGAAGATTCAAACATATAAAGTTAACCAATGGAAAACAAAAAAGTACATGTGAACGGAGGAATGCACATCCAAAATTAGGAAATTTTGGTATGAAACGAAAACAAATATACAGTGCCCACAAGTAGTATTCAACCCCCTGCAGATTTAGCAGGTTTAATAAGATGCAAATAAGTTAGAGCCTTCAAACTTCAAACAAGAGCAGGATTTATTAACAGATGCATAAATCTTACAAACCAAAAAGTTTTGTTGCTCAGTTAAATTTTTATAAATTTTAAACATAAAAGTGTGGGTCAATTATTATTCAACCCCTAGGTTTAATATTTTGTGGAATAACCTTTGTTTGCAATTGCAGCTAATAATCGTCTTTTATAAGACCTGATCAGGCCGGCACAGGTCTCTGGAGTTATCTTGGCCCACTCCTCCATGCAGATCTACTCCAAGTTATCTAGGTTCTTTGGGTGTCTCATGTGGACTTTAATCTTGAGCTCCTTCCACAAGTTTTCAATTGGGTTAAGGTCAGGAGACTGACTAGGCCACTGCAACACCTTGATTTTTTGCCTCTTGAACCAGGCCTTGGTTTTCTTGGCTGTGTGCTTTGGGTCGTTGTCTTGTTGGAAGATGAAATGACGACCCATCTTAAGATCCTTGATGGAGGAGCGGAGGTTCTTGGCCAAAATCTCCAGGTAGGCCGTGCTATCCATCCTCCCATAGATGCGGACCAGATGGCCAGGTGTTGTAAGTTCTGTTTTTGGGCTCCCTCTGGTGGTTACTGATGGTTTTGGGTGACTTGTCTTTCCTGGGTCTCTGGGTTCCACCTGTTCCATCAGGATATGGGAGTTTCCTATTTAACCTGGCTTTGCTGGCATTTCCTCGCCGGTTATCAATGTATCCAGTGTGTCTTGTTACCTCTGCTCCCTGCTCCTAGAACCTTCTGGTCAAGCTAAGTTTGGATTTTCCTGTTTTGGTGCTTTGCTTTATTTGGTTTTTTAGTCCAGCCTGCAGATATGTGATTCTTGCTGCTGGTTGCTCTAGTGGGCTGAAATTGCTCCTCATGTACCATGAGTTGGCACATGAGTTCAAGTAATTTCAGGATGGTTTTTTGAAGGGTTTTTCGCTGACCGCGCAGTTCACTTTTGTATCCTCTGCTATCTAGCTTTAGCGGGCCTCATTTTGCTGAAACTGTTTTCATACTGCGTATGTGCTTTCCTCTCATTTCACCGTCATTATATGTGGGGGGCTGCTATTTCTGTGGGGTATTTCTCTGGAGGCAAGAGAGGTCTGTGTTTCTTCTAATAGGGGAAGTTAGATCTTCGGCTGGAGCGAGACGTCTAGGATCATCGTAGGCACGTTCCCCGGCTACTTTTATTTGTGTGTTAGGTTCAGGGTCGCCGTCAGCTCAGGTTCCATCGCCCTAGAGCTTGTTTGTATCAGTGCTTGTCCTTTAGTGATCCCCTGCCATTGGGATCATGGCAGCCAGGCCCCTTGGCTGAGAAAAAGCCCCACAGCATGATGCTGCCACCACCATGCTTGACTGTAGGGATGGTATTCTTGGGGTCGTATGCAGTGCCATCCAGTCTCCAAACGTCACGTGTGTGGTTGGCACCAAAGATCTCGATCTTGGTCTCATCAGACCAGAGAACCTTGAACCAGTCAGTCTCAGAGTCCTCCAAGTGATCATGAGCAAACTGTAGATGAGCCTTGACATGACGTTTTGAAAGTAAAGGTACCTTACGGGCTCGTCTGGAACGGAGACCATTGCGGTGGAGTACGTTACTTATGGTATTGACTGAAACCAATGTCCCCACTGCCATGAGATCTTCCCGGAGCTCCTTCCTTGTTGTCCTTGGGTTAGCCTTGACTCTTCAGACAAGCCTGGCCTCGGCACGGGAGGAAACTTTCAAAGGCTGTCCAGGCCGTGGAAGGCTAACAGTAGTTCCATAAGCCTTCCACTTCCGGATGATGCTCCCAACAGTGGAGACAGGTAGGCCCAACTCCTTGGAAAGGGTTTTGTACCCCTTGCCAGCCTTGTGACCCTCCACGATCTTGTCTCTGATGGCCTTGGAATGCTCCTTTGTCTTTCCCATGTTGACCATGTTTGAGTGCTGTTCACAAGTTTGGGGAGGGTCTTAAATAGTCAGAAAAGGCTGGAAAAAGAGATAATCCAAACATGTGAAGCTCATTGTTCTTTGTGCCTGAACTACTTCTTAATACTTTAGGGGAACCAAACAGAATTCTGGTGGGTTGAGGGGTTGAATAATAAATGACCCTCTGAAAAAACTTTTCCCAATTTAAAAAAAAAAAATAAACAATGAAATAACATTCTTTTTTGCTGCAGTGCATTTCACACTTCCAGGCTGATCTACAGTCCAAATGTCACAATGCCAAGTTAATTCAAGATGTGTAAACCTGCTAAATCTGCAGGGGGTTGAATACTACTTGTAGGCACTGTAACACAGCGAAAACCACCATCACAGCGACAGTGCAAGAGCAGGGCGGGCATCCCGGTGCCTCATAACATCCATGCTGCAACACTGAGTCTTCACGACCCCAGGCCGCACTGCCCGGCTGACACAACACCGCAGCAGCAATGGCGGCCACAGAGCACCAAACACCAGGTGAATAGATGTAAAAACTTCACCTTCCACATGTTCTCAGACTGTGGACTGAGAGCAAAAATAGGCAGAACCCCTCCTGCAGTCTCCTGCTAATTTAAAAACACCGGGGTCAAATTGGAGGAGTGTGGGTCCAAGTAAAACAAAAATAATAGGGGACAACAATGCATATGCCAGAACTGCCAAAAAAAGATGTCCATACTTTTTTTTCAGCTTATTGCATGAACTGTCCTTTTTTTCGGTTCTGCACTCCTTCCATTTGGCATAGGTGATTTTAAATAGCTGGAGACTGCAAAGAGCTTATTTTTGCTCTCATTTGAGAGCTTGGTGAAGGTGAGTTTCAATGCTTCTTTCATTTGGTGTTGGTGCTGTGTGGCAGCCATTGTTGCTGTGGTTTTGTACTTGTGGGGCGGTGCATTGTCGCTGCAGCAGTCGTTACCGCACGATGCCAGTCCTTTAAGGAAAAAAAAAGTTAGGACCCACTGAGAGGTTTGCGGTGACGTGGCAGTGGGCTTCACACAGTCTAATCAGAATGTTAAACTAAGAACCTCATGCCCAGTTATATATATTTTTGCCTAGCAGCATTAGATCGATGCATGATTTTTGGAGGTGCGATCCATATTGTGTAATAAATATGATAATTCAGAGACTAAAAGACAAGGTGAGAGAATAAGAAAAAAAAAACACTAGTGACCTATAGCGGCAACAGCAATATCGATCAAGACAAAAAAAACATGTATTTAATGCAAATTTCGAGTTTCATGGGCATAACATTTTAAGTTGCTCTCATGTGCCCCCTGACCAAGTCTTGTGACCAGCTGATTAGTGCAGTAACTCTTAAATGACACAGCACTTTACACCTTTTCACCACCAGTGATATCCTGCTGGGCATTATCAAAAACTCACTGACACAAAAAGGACTAAAATCCTCAAAATTTATACAAAAATCACTGAAAAGAAGGTAGAGATACTTACCTACCCAGGCCTCAAAGCAAATGCACTATCAGGGTGCAGCGGACCCAACTAATTAAGGCAGAAACACAGGTACAATACCAGTGCACAAAAAATCCCAATCTGCATATAGCATTATTCACACACGAGTTTCCCATAAATGACTTATATTTATTTGTATCACTAAAGAGAACCTGACAGGTGATACACGCTGCTCAAACCGTGGGCCGTATGTATCACCCACTGGCTAAATGATCACAGCCATGAATGTTTACTTTGGCGTTTCAGAGTAAAATATACTTTCACTAGCCTTCGAGGACTGAGCCGGATTGGTAACTAGCTGTACAAGCTCGTCCCCCGCAGCCTACACTGACTAAAAACGCTCTGTCAATATGCGCAAGCAAGCAGAGGCTTGTCAGTAACTGTCAGTGGGTCGAAAGAAGCCGCCAGCTATCAAAAGTATGCTTCACTCTGAAACGCTGTAGAGTTTGAAGGTACAATATACATGGATGTGATCATACAGTCAAGTCCTGATACATGCTGCCCACCTTTTGGTCAGCATGTAGCACCTGACAGATTCCCTTTAACTCATACAGTGTATGCTACAATTGTCGACAAATTTGCAATCTCACATCAGTCACAACCCCCATACATTTCAGTGCTAACATAACTGTAAAGATGTGAAGTTATCTAGCAATATTGTACTTGGCTCACGATATGCAGCAGTGGTGAACACAGCATACAATATCACACAACACAGCATCGCATGCATCAGACTTAAATTTGATCATAACAAAAGTGCTGCCTTCATTCTTATTTATCCAGCACTTTCTTTCTGGCTTTACTCACCTCCAGGAGGGACTTCACAACATCATCAAGGTTCATTAGATGAAGAGTTCCGATTATGGGAAGAGGAGTTGGTCCAGGAGGCAACTTTGACTTCTCCAACAGTAGCTTTATATAGTTAACCAACACGCTGGTTATGAGAATCACCAAGAGGACGGTAACCAGTGAGTAGAAATCCATCCTGTGGACAGAAATTAGCACCAAATCATCCAAAAAGTCAGCCATTTAAAATACTTAAATCACTTTCATTGACCATTTACTGTCTATTTTCAAAATCTTAATTTAGGGACAAGACAAGGTCCAAAAAAGTAGAAACTAAGTTTTATTACTGATGTGTTAAGACAAGACAGTACAGAAGAAGCAACAAGATAATTAGTCTCCTAGGAAAGTAGAGAGACAATAACTTGTGTAATATACTGTACCTAATGTTAAATGTGCTCACGGAACCAGTCAGGAGGTCACCAGATAGTTACTCGTCGGGTTTGGGTAGCTCTGAGCTCAGCCATACTTCTTGGAGTCAAATAGAGTGCCCGAAGAATGGGCTAATTCCTGGGGAGTGTATCATTCATTTTCATTAAGGATGAGGGAACCCGAACTGTAAGGTTCAGGGTACATACCTGACTTCTAGTGTCCGGTGCTGAACTCCAAACACGGACTTCTCCCAGAAGTCCATGTTACTGTTCAGAGTTCGGATGCTTAATAAAGCTTCTTGAAAGACTGAAATGCAGCCAGTCAACAGGCTTTTTAGCTGTGGACACTTCCAGAGTAATCCCAGCCATGGCAAGTATTGGCATGGCTGTAATTGGCCAGTGCCACCCGTGTCCTGGCCTGTATAACCACCAGATCACGGGTGGTGTCGCTGATCAAGTGAGGGACAGTGTAAATTAAATAAATAATTTAAAAAAAACAATGTGAGTTCCCTCCTATTTTTAATAACTAGCCAAAGGAAAGCAGATAGCTGTGAGCTGGTTTTATTATGATGCAAAGTGGCCAATATCCATGAACCTTCTCAGCCTATTAATATCAGCCCCCAGCTGTCTGCTTTGCCTTTCATGGTTTTTAAAAATGGGTGGATCCTAAAAAATTGACTTGGTATCCCCACTATTTTTAATAACCAGCTAAGGCAAAGCAGACAGCTTCGGGTTGATATTAATAGGCTGGGAAGCTCCATGGATATTCTCCCCTTTACAGCCTAATAAGACCAGCCCTCAACTGCCCCAGAAATAGTGCATCCATTAGATGTGCCAATTCTGGCACTTAGCCTCGGCTTTCCCAATTGCCCTTGTGCATTGGCAATCAGGATAAAAAGATTGTGGTAGTGTGGTGGTGTGGTGCTGACATGAAACCCACAGATTAGTAAAGGAGAGACACCCCCATTTCTAATCCAGCAGTCACAAGAAATAAACACACACAAAAAAAGATTTATTTAAGAACAAAACTCCCCGACAATTTCTCTCTTTCATCCATTTATTAAAAAAAAAAGACACCAGTCGGCCATAGTAAGTAAACTGACAGTCCAGAAATGTTCAGACAAGATGCCAATTTTTCACAAAAAGAAATAAGACAGAAATGTCTTGAGAGAGAGACAAAGAGACTGAGATAGAGAGAGACAGGAAGAGACACAGATACAGAAAGATAGAGGAGAGAGACAAAGACTGAGGCAGAGAGAGATAGGGAGAGACAGGGAGACAGAGTGAGAGAGAGAGACAGGAAGAGAGAGACAAACAGTGGAAGAGAAGAGAGGAGACAGGCAAAGACAGAGAGAGATAGGCAGAAAAAAAGAGAGATAGAGAGGGAGACAAAGAAATAGAGAGATCATAGACAGAGAGAAAGACAGATTTGGTGTCCTCAGATAAACTCTCTGTTGACACCAAATAATTGATTGACGCCTATGTCAGATAACTTTTTGGTTCTCCATCTCATAACCAGACATTACATTTCTAGAGAAGCCAGATAGCCTAAAGGTACCTTCACACTAAACGACGCTGCAGCGATCCAGACAACGATCCGGATCGCTGCAGCGTCGCTGTTTGGTCGCTGGAGAGCTGTCACACAGACAGCTCTCCAGCGACCAACGATGCCGGTAACCAGGGTAAACATCGGGTTACTAATCACAGGGCCGCCCTTGATAACCCGATGTTTACCCTGGTTACCAGCGTAAAAGTAAAAAAAAACAAACACTACATACTTACCTTCCGCTGTCTGTCCCCCGGCGCTGTGCTTTCCTACCCTGGTTACCAGTGAAGACATTGCTGAATCGGCGTCACACACGCCGATTCAGCGATGTCTGCAGGAGGTCCAGCGACCAAATAAAGTTCTGGACTTTCTGCAGCGACCTACGACATCACAGCAGGATCCTGATCGCTGCTGCGTGTCAAACTGAACGATATCGCTAGCCAGGACGCTGCAACGTCACGGATCGCTAGCGATATCATTCAGTGTGAAGGTACCTTAAGCAATGTATTCGCTGAGTGGAAGAGTACTCAGAAAAATGTCCAAATATTGGTGGATCCATGATTGCGAGGTAACAGAGTCAGTGTGCCAGGATTATGTGCTATGCCACCATACAGGGGAATCATCAATCATCTCTACACTAGAAAAAGTATAAATGCAGCAAATGTTTTGCTCTATATGTAGTTGCAATTTCTAGTGTGTTTACATGACCTCTGCCTCTTCTCTGAAATAGTAGTGGCGCTTTAATGGTGGATGTGATGTAGGAAGATGGACCGGGTCGGTGATGCCTCTCTCGTGCCGGTGCCAGAACTATTGAGGCTTTCACCATTGTTGCAGGGGGGAAGGCTTTCCAACCCAGACAGACCTTTGCACTCAACTGTAGAGATGGGTCAGGTATAAAAGGGGCAGTATGCGAGAAAGTGAGAGACTTGTCGGGAAGACAGCACACAACAGGAGAAGGTTGACTCACTTTCTTTGGGTCTACGCAATAACCTAGGTCCACACTGCAGTTCCTCAGATCTTTTGCACACTGACTGTGAGGGACATGAGGTTGTGTGTCCGTCCATTCCGACTACCGAAGCTCTGACCCATGAGTGTGCGGCCAGAAGGATCGTTGAGGAGCAGATAACTACATTCCCGTCACCAGCATTGTTCAGAGACATCTTCCAGTGGAGGCAGAGACTGCTACACCCAGTGGATATCTCCCCGGTAACCCGATTCCTTGCCTGAGAGAGAGAGAACCAGGATACGCTGTTTCGGCCGGGAGACAGTGCTTCACCTTCCTCCAAGAACAGGCCAGAGACTTCATGTGTCACCTACAGTGCCACCGTGGGATTTCAAGCTTCCACAGCCCGGAAATCATCAGACTGATAAGTTTACCAGTTTACTAACCGTTTGTTCATACCCTGATACAAAACACAAGTTTATTTCCCCCTTAACCCTTTCCCTCCCTGCGTGGAGTAATCTTTGTAATAAACCCATTAACTCTTGTTCTGCCTCCTGCTCTTCACTGCATCCCACGTTCCTGCTATCTTACAGTGACAAAGCACAATCGGACACATTCTCTATAGTTATTGCCTTCAAATTTACAAAATGTGTAATAAAAATGAATAATTGTCGTAATCAAGATTTTATGTTTAAAAAAATAGTGTTTTTTTGTTTCTCTTCGTTTTTTTTTTTTTTTTTTTTTTAATCTTCCTAGACCTTATCGATTTAAAAAACATCCCACAATCTTGCTGTCTTCATCCTCACTAAAACCAGACAATAAGATATCTATTGCCACAGGCAAGATTATTAATAAATATTGTGCATGTTATAAAGGACAGTTTATCGGCAGGAATTCTGGCACAAAATTGGTAAATCTCTGCCTCAAATTTAATTTTTACACTAGTATCTAAGGGGTCAAAAAAAAAGAAAAATGGAATTCATTATACTCCAGGAGAGAGAACATTTTAGAATGGCTTATGTGACTCTAGTAAAAGAAAATAAAATTAACACTTTCCTCCACACTCCTGGAAAAAGCAAATATTTCTTCTCGGATTTGGCAAAATTATAGTTTGCAGCTTGTGCTTCCCTGTTTTTGGATCCGTCCTGAAATTGGCAATTTTTCAACTAAATGTCAAGGAAAAAATTAGAATGTTTAGGACCCTCATGTAATAGGGGGTATTTAAGAATAAAATACCCAGGGGCAAAAACCACCTAGCAATACTTGGCAATATTTGGCGGTTTTATTCAGCTTGTATGTGATTTGCATCATTTTGAGCCATCCGTAGAGTCAGTATTATCTGTATTCTTCTTTAATGATTTTGCATATTTTTGGTAACATCTGGTAATGTTATATAGGCTGTAAATGGCAATGTTATATTAGCACTATCTGGTGGTATTAATTTGATTAAAATTATGAGTAAACTGCCTAAAAATTGTAAACAAAAAGTTCTACGTTGCTTTTTGACCCTAAACCGATTTTCCCTGATATTCATGTAATAGTAGATCACGAGACATATAATATAACCCAATAATCTCTGCCATAGTATAAAAACCTTTTAATTAAAATAGCATAAAATGGTGACATGATCGATAGAGAATTGAAAGACACTTACGGTACTTTAAACTGCAGCGTGTTGATCTCGACTTCTTTTTAGAATAACCTCTGATTACACAATAGTTAGCTCTAAGTAATGTTCAGTTCTTGTAGTCACATGTATATGGGGAGAGACAAAAATGCTCTGTCAAGGTGCCAAATATTGGCAAAAAAAATAATAAGGCAAACATTTCATAACTGACACTTTCAGGTCTGTTGTCATTTATATTTTGTGGTTATTCGTGGACTCCAGATATGAGCAGAATGAGGAATACAGTCAGGACCAGAAATATTTGGACAGTGGCACAAGTTTTGTCACTTTAGCTGATCATATTGAAGATAAAGTTATGTAATCAATTAGGTCTTAATGTGCAGACTCTCAGCTTTAGGCCGGAGTCACAGTAGCGATTTTAAAATTGGTCCAATTTTGTTCCTGCAAAGTCAGACGAGTGTAATGCAAGTGTTATGCGTTTTTCATGCAAATACAATCCGATTTTTCACACCTAGCATCCGAATTACATCCGAATGCAGTGTGAAGATGACTGAAAGGTGATCTATAAGTATATAAGGGGACAATACAAATATCTCTCCAAGGATCTGTTTATACCAAGGAATGTGATGGTCACAAGGGGGCATTCTTTGCGTCTGGAGGAGAGAAGGTTTTTCCATCGACATAGATGAGGATTCTTTACTGTTAGGGCAGTGAGAATCTGGAATTCCTTGTCTGAGGTGATGGCGAACTCAGTCAAGGGGTTCAAGAGAGTCCTGGATGTCTTCCTGGAGCAGAACAATATTGTATCTTACAGTTATTAGATTCTTTAGAAGGACGTAGATCTGGGGATTTATTCTGACGGAATATAGGCTGCACTGGATGGACAAATGTCTTTTTTCGGACTTGCTAACTATGTTACTATGTTACTATACAGTACAGACCAAAAGTTTGGACACACCGTCTCATTTAAAGATTTTTCTGTATTTTCATGACTATGAAAATTGTACATTCACACTGAAGGCATCAAAACTATGAATGAACACATGTGGAATTATATACTTAACAAAAAAGTGTGAAACAACTGAAAATATGTCTTATATTCTAGATTCTTCAAAGTAGCCACCTTTTGCGTTGATGACTGCTTTGCACACTCTTGGCATTCTCTTGGTGAGCTTCAAGAGGTAGTCACAGGGAATGGTTTTCACTTCACAGGTGTGCCCTGTCAGGTTTAATAAGTGGGATTTCTTGCCTTATAAATAGGGTTGGGACAATCAGTTGGTTTTTGCAGAAGTCTTGTGGATACACTGAATAGACTGTTAGAATTTGAATTATGGCAAGAAAAAAGCAGCTAAGTAAAGAAAAACGAGTGGTCATCATTACATTAAGAAATGAAGGTCAGTCAGTCCGAAAAGTTGGGAAAACTTTGAAAGTGTCCCCAAGTGCAGTGGCAAAAACCATCAAGCGTTACAAAGAAACTAGCTCACATGAGGACAGCCCCAGGAAAGGAAGACCAAGAGTCACCTCTGCTTCTGAGGATAAGTTTATCCGAGTCACCAGCCTCAGAAATCGCAGGTTAACAGCAGCTCAGATTAGAGACCAGGTCAATGCCACACAGAGTTATAGCAGCAGACACATCTCTACAACAACTGTTAAGAGGACACTTTGTGCAGCAGGCTTTCATGGTAAAATAGCTGCTAAGAAACCACTGCTAAGGACAGGCAACAAATAGAAGAGACTTGTTTGGGCTAAAGAACACAAGGAATGGACATTAGACCAGTGGAAATCTGTGCTTTGGTCTGTTGAGTCCAAATGTGAGATCTTTGGTTCCAACCACCATGTCTTTGTGGGATGGAGAAAAGGTGAACGGATGGACTCTACATGCCTGGTTCCCACTGTGAAGCATGGAGGACAAGGTGTGATGGTGTGGGGGTGCTTTGCTGGTGAAACTGTTGGGGATTTATTCAAAATTGAAGGCATACTGTATCAGCATGGCTACCACAGCATCTTGCAGTGGCATGCTATTCCATCCGATTTGCGTTTAGTTGGACCATCATTTATTTTTCAACAGGGCAATGACCCTAAGCACACCTCCAGGCTGTGTAAGGGCTATTTCACCAAGAAGGAGAGTGATGGGGTGCTACGCCAAATGACCTGGCATCCACAGTCACCAGACCTAAACCCAATCAATATGGTTTGGGGTGAGCTGGACCGCAGAGTGAAGGCAAAAGGGCCAACAAATGCTAAGCATCTCTGGGAACTCCTTCAAGATTGTTGGAAAACCATTCCCGGTGACTACCTCTTGAAGCTCATCAAGAGCCTGCCAAGAGTGTGCAAAGCAGTCATCAAAGCAAAAGCTGGCTACTTTGAAGAACCTAGAATATAAGACATAATTTCAGTTTTTTCACACTTTTTTGTTAAGTATATAATTCCACATGTGTTAATTCATAGTTTTGATGCCTTCAGTGTGAATGTACAATTTTCATAGTCATAAATATACAGAAAACCTTTAAATGAGAAGGTGTGTCCAAACTTTTGGTCTGTACTGTATATACATATATACACTACTCAAATTAATAAAAGGAACACTTAAACAATAGAATATAACTCCAAGTAAATCAAACTTCTGTGAAATCAAACTGTCCACTTAGGAAGCAACACTGATTGACAATCAATTTCACATGCTGATGTGCAAATGGAATAGACTACAGCTGGAAATTATTGGAAATTATCAAGACACCCTCAATAAAGGAGTGGTTCTGCAGGTGGGGACAATAGACCACACCTTAGTGCCAATGCTTTCTGGCTGATGTTTTTGTCAGTTTTGAATGTTGGTTGTGCTTTCACACTCGTGGCAGCATATGAGGGACTGGAGGCGCTACCAGAGGCTGGAGGCGCTACCAGGAGACAGGCCAGTACACCAGGAGATGTGTAGGAGGCTATAGGAGGGCAACAACCCAGCAGCAGGAACGCTACCTCAGCCTTTGTGCAAGGAGGAACAGGAGGAGCACTGCCAGAGCCCTGCAAAATGACCTCCAGCAGGCTACAAATGTGCATGTGTCTGCGCACATGGTTAGAAACTGACTCCATGAGGATGGTCTGAGTGCCCTACGTCCACAGATGGGGGTTGTGCTTACAGCCCAACACCGTGCAGGACGCTTGGCATTTGCCGCAGAACACCAGGATTTACAAATTCGCCACTGGCGCCCTGTGCTCTTCACCGATGAAAGCAGGTTCACATTGATCACATGTGACAGACGTGACAGAGTCTGGAGACACAGTGGAGAGAGATCTGCTGCCTGCAACATCCTTCAGCATGACCGGTTTGGCAGTGGGTCAGTAATGGTGTGGGGTGGCATTTCTTTGGAGGGCCGCACAGCCCTTCATGTGCTCACCAGAGGTAGCCTGACTGCCATTAGGTACCGAGATGAGATCCTCAAACCCCTTGTGAGACCATATGCTGGTGTAGTTGGCCCTGGGTTCCTCCTAACGCAGGACAATGCCAGACCTCATGTGGCTGGAGTGTGTCACCAGTTCCTGCAAGATGAAGGCATTGAAGCTATGGACTGGCCCGCCCGTTCCCCAGACATGAATCCCATGGAACACATCTGGGACATCATGTCTAGCTCCATCCACCAACGTCACGTTGCACTACAGACTGTCCAGGAGTTGGCGGATGCTTTAGTCCTGGTCTGGGAGGAGATCCCTCAGGAGACCATCCGCTGCTTCATCAAGAACATTCCCAGGCGTTTCAGGGAAGTCATACAGGCACGTGGAGGCCACACACACTACTGAGCATCACTTCCTTGTCTTGAGGTATTTCCACTGAAGATGGATTAGCCTGCAATTTGATTTTCCACTTTGATTTTGAGCATCATTCCAACTCCAGACCTCCATGGGATATTAGTTGTGATTTACATTGATCATTTTTAGGTTTTACTGTTCTCAAAGCATTCCACTATATAATGAATAAAGATTTACAACTGGAATATTTCATTCAGTGATATCTAGGATGTGGGATTTTAGTGTTCCCTTTATTTTTTTAGCAGTGTATATATATAATAGATAGAGAGATAGAAAGCTGGGAATTCTGCATCCTTCTACAGTAAAACGTGCGTTGGGGTGGGTGGGGGATGCTCCTTGGGTCCTGTCACGAGGCCCTTGTCTCTCGGTGCTTCTTCAGTGTTACTCTGCATGCTTGTTTTTTTTTCCTATTCTATATTTCTAAAACAATGTGTACTCCTAAGTGAACTTCTAAATGGGGTGTCTATATTTTGATTTATAAAGTCTCTGCTGCACACCTTTTAATGTATTATTGTATCTTTTTTACTGAGCCTGATATATAGAACCTGTATACTCTTTGATCTCACTTATTTGGACCAGGTTTTTTGTCACTAGAGCTCTAGGTGTTCTCATAGGGGGTTTATTCCCCAGGTTATACATAGCCTAGAAAGTTCTATTTGCTTCAATTCATTATCCTTATTGTTATTGAACAATAGGGCTCTATATTTTTACCACACTATATTGTTCAAGTGTTGTGATTTTACATGTACTGATGTGAGGGCTCCCCCTACTGGGCACTTTTGTCTCTTTTCTTATTTTTACTTGTTTTTAAATATTTAAAATAAAGTTGTATATTTTAATCTATATATCGTTCACTTCTTTGGACTACTGCTAACGTAAGTCTATTGGTAGTGATACACTGTACTTCTCATATAATTGGAATATTATCAAAAAGTTACTTTATTTCAGTTCTTAACTGCAAAAAGTGACACTCAAATATTATATAGAGTCATTACAAACAGAGTGATCTATTTCAAGTGTTTATTTCCGTTGATGATTATGGCTTTCAACCAATGAAAATCTAAAAGTCATTTTCTCAGTAAATTAGAATAATTAACAAAAAACAAAGGCTTCCTAAGTGTTTAAAAAGGTCCCTTAGTCTGTTTCAGTAGGCTCCACAATCATGGGGAAGACTGCTGACTTGACAGATGTCCAGAAATTAACTTTTTGATGATATTCTAATTTTGTGAGAAGCACCTGTATGTGACCTGGCAGTCTATCTTTGTCGCCCCAAAATAGATTCTAGCTGCTTTTTATAGGTAATGAAGGCTTCAAAAGATAGGAGGCAGAAAAAGGGGCTCACAGGGTCAGAAAGAAGCTTATTTTTCTGATAAGATATCTTACAGTAATTTATACTATTGAATTAATTATGCAAAATTTCTTGAAACAACAGTGGCTCTTTAAATCTATAGTGAACAGCTTCCAAATTCGTTCTCAACCCTGCTGATTATGCAATCTATTAAGAATCCTGGTAAAATGTATTAAAGGTACAGATTGTTCCTAATCCTAGCCAAAGGCTGATCAGAACTAACATTAGAGGAATCAAAAAACGAAAGATGGAACTCATTATACTCCATAAGAGAGAGATAAGATTTTCTAATGGCTAAAACTGTGGCATTGTGCGAAAAACTGTTGTGATCCAGGCACAAAGAAACGTTTAAACTTTTCTTATTTTTATATGCGCCATGAGAAGCGAATACTTCCACTCAGAGACTTGGAAAAGGTCCAGTTTGTGATTATGAATATATTCTAAAATTGGAAAAAAAATGCCGTTTTGGCACTAAGGCTAGTTTCACATTTGCGTTTAAAAACGCAGCGTTTAAAACGCAAGCGCAGGTGGTGAAAAAACGCATGTAAACGCGTGCAAACGCTGTGTTTTTTAGACGCATGCATTTTTTCCTGCGTTTGCGTTTTTGAAACGCATGATGAGAAGTGTGTGACAGCTGCCGATCATAAAAATCAACTAGAAAACCCACTATAAATAGAAATAGCTAGGGTTAGGGTTAGTGTTTGTATCCCTAGGGTTAGGGTTAGGGGTAGGGTTAGGGTTAGGGTTAGGGTTTGGATCCCTGGGGTTAGGGTTAGGGGTAGGGTTAGGGCTAGGGTTAGGGTTAGGGTTTGGATCCCTAGGGTTAGCGTTAGGGTTAGGGGTAGAATTAGGGTTAGGGTTTGGATCCCTAGGGTTAGGGTTAGGGCTAGGGTTAGGGTTAGGGTTTGGATCCCTTGGTGTTAGGGTTAGGGTTATGGTTAGGGGTAGGGTTAGGGTTAGGGTTTGTATCCCTAGGGTTAGGGTTAGGGTTTGGATCCCTAGGGTTAGGGGCAGGGTTAGGGTTTGGGTTAGGGTTTGGATCCCTAGGGTTAGGGTTAGGGGTAGGGTTAGGGCTAGGGTTAGGGTTAGGGTTTGGATCCCTAGGGTTAGGGTTAGGGGTAGGGTTAGGGGTAGGGTTAGGGGTAGGGTTTGTATTCCTAGGGTTAGGGTTAGGGTTTGGATCCCTAGGGTTAGGGTTAGGGGCAGGGTAAGGGTTAGGGTTTGGATCCCTAGGGTTAGGGTAAGGGTTAGGGTTTGGATCCCTAGGGTTAGGGTTAGGGTTAGGGGCAGGGTTAGGGTTAGGGTTTGGATCCCTAGGGTTAGGGGTAGGGTTAGGGCTAGGGTTAGGGTTAGGGTTTGGATCCCTAGGGTTAGGTTTAGGGGTAGGGTTAGGGGTAGGGTTAGGGGTAGGGTTAGGGGTAGGGTTAGGGTTAAGGTTTGTATTCCTAGGGTTAGGGTTAGGGTTAGGGTTTGGATCCCTAGGGTTAGGGCTAGGGTTAGGGTTAGGGTTAGGGTTTGTATCCCTAGGGTTAGGGTTAGGGGTAGGGTTAGGGTTAGGGTTTGGATCCCTAGGGTTAGGGTTAGGGGTAGGGTTAGGGCTAGGGTTAGGGTTAGGGTTTGGATCCCTAGGGTTAGGGTTAGGGGTAGGGTTAGGGTTTGTATTCCTAGGGTTAGGTGTAGGGTTGGGGTTAGGGTTAGGGTTTGGATCCCTAGGGTTAGGGTTAGGGGTAGGGTTAGGGCTAGGGTTAGGGTTTGGATCCCTAGGGTTAGGGTTAGGGGTAGGGGTAGGGTTAAAGCTAGGGTTAGGGTTAGGGTTTGGATCCCTAGGGTTAAGGTTAGGGGTAGGGTTAGGGCTAGGGTTAGGGTTTGGATCCCTTTATCACCTTGAAGGTGGGGGGTGGCTTATCAGTGTGTAGACTAGTTTTTCTCTATGTAAACGCATGCGTTTAAAAACGCAACCAAACGCATGTGCTTAACAACTCATGCATTCACATAGACATCAATACGTTTTTTTGCCGCAAAAAAAGCATGCATTTTTTTGCCGCAAAAAAATGCCTCTAGAAATTACTACATGTTGCATTTCCGCAACAAAACGCAAGCATAGAAACGACGCATGCGTCGTCAAATGCGGCAAAACGCATAAAAAAAAAACAGATGCGTTTTTAATGTTAAATATAGAAAAAAAACGCATGCGTTATTTGCGTTAAAACGCAGCGGCAGCCTAAATCTCAAAGAAACCAGCCTAAATCTCAAGAAAAAACATGAGGATATAGGACCATTATTCACTACGGAGGAACAGAAAATGGGATTCCCAGAAGTCAGTGAAAAATACAGAAGTGGTGCATGTTTTTATATTATACTTTTTCTTTTCCAATGTTTTTATTTTCATTTTAGCAACATAACAAGTTTTGGGTTTATAGGCATTGTTTGCTATTAGGTAACATATAACATAAGATATTCCATATTATAATTGACATTTGACATAAAATGGTTGTCTAAAAGTCTTTGTATTGTTTCATTAACAATTTTAAGCATATCAGATGCTTCATATCGTTTTAGGAATATAGAAAAAGTACATTCCAATATTTCTATTTTCATTTTAGTAACAAAACTGGATTCATTCATTTTATAGGCATTGTTTGCCATTATGTAACATATACTGTAACATACTGTATAATATTTTTATATTTAGTATTATATTTGACATAAACATTCTCTATAAAGCTTTATTGTGTTTTGTTATCAATTTTAGATGCTTTAAACGCTTTATATCACTTTAGAGATAAACAATAAAAATAAACTGAAATGTACAAAGATAGAATAAAATAAACTTTATCAAACAATTTTTAAGGTACGTATATTGGATTTATACCTTTGAGGATAAGAGTTAGGGATATATATTGTCCCAGTGAGACCACTTATTTGTAAATTTCACTAGCTGGTTGTTCACTAAGGCGAAGGATATTTCATATGTCCTATGGAGAGATAGTTTTTCTATTATGTCTAAAAATGAAGGAGGGAGATGATGTTTCCAGTGAAAAGCTATGCTGTTTTTTACTACCAGTAATATTTGTATGATCATATTTCTTTTATCAGGATTAAGGTCCTCGAGGCCCAGGGAAAGCGAAGCTATTTGGGGTGTTAAATTTAGTGCTTTGCCATAAATCTTGTCTATAAGGGTGGATATTTGTGTTCAGAGAGGTTTTAGTTTTGGGCAATGCCAAAGCATGTGAAGGAGGTCCCCTTTAATGCCGCATTTTCTCCAGCAGGCGGCAGATCCATCTTGGTTAATATGAGCTAATCTTGTTGGAGTATAGTACCAGCGGGTATTTATTTTGAAATGAAATTCTTGAAGAGATATAGATAATGTGGAGTCATTTGTGGAAGACGAAAAAATAATCTCCAGCATGGATCTTCTAAAAAGTCAATTTATTGGAAACACTTTAAAATGCAAACATTTGCAAAAAAGAGATGGGGGTCCCAGGTGGTCAACGCCGAAGAGTTTCGACCATCAGGTCTTAGTCATGCCATGACTAAGACCTGATGGTCGAAACGCGTCGGCGTTGACCACCTGGGACCCCCATCTCTTTTTTGCAAATGTTTGCATTTTAAAGTGTTTGCAATAAATTGACTTTTTAGAAGATCCATGCTGGAGATTATTTTTTCTTTTTCATTGCTGGCTCTGGACTATGCCCTTGACCAAGGCGGCTCCGTGTGTGGACATCATAGCACTGTTGAGGGATTGGTGAGCTGACTTATTTTCTTCCTATTTTTTCCTTTTTCCCCATTTTTGTAATATGTGGAATACAGAGCGTCCTCCCGTTCTTCTCTGGTAAAGGTAGACTGCAGATCCTTTTCCTATTTACGTATAAATAGGTGTTTGGGCATTTCCCAATCATGATTTAACCAGTCGTAAATGTATTTGTGACTCCAAAAGGCTACTTGTTCTATGTTACTTACTAAGTTTAAGGATGCTTCAGAGAATTTAGGACCCTTCTGGAGAAACTTCATGATTTGTTCTTTTAGCGATACAAATTGTAAGAACATCGACGACGGGAGCTTAAGCTTGTCTTTAAGGTTGCTAAATTTTATTAAAGAGTTGCCGTCATAGATGTCTCCCAATTTCGTGATTCCTTTTTCCTCCCAGAGGGTTGAAGGAGTGATATTGTTACATGTATAAATGGTGGAGAGAGGAATTTTAACCAAGATAGCTTTTATAGATGTACCCTTTCTTGATTTAGACAATTTTTCCCAAGCACTTATAGTGGCCTGAAATACCGGATGAGTCACTGAATTAAGTTGATGACCAGTTAGTGTTTTTATAATTAAATCTCTGGTGTTTTTGTTTTTGTTTAGAAGGGTTTCCATATCTACCCATGCTGGGGGTTTTGATATTGTTAGCCATAATCTACTTTGCCTTATCAAAGATGTATAAAAGTGGGCAGCTATATTGGGAATCCCAAGCCCCCATAAGCCCTTTTTTTTATAAATGATACTTGAAGATGTCCTGGGCTTTTTATTATTCCAAATAAATTTGGTAATGATGGTTTGGAGTGATGTAAGGTATGATACCGAAATAGGAAGAGGAATGGAATTCAGAGTGTATAAAATCTTAGGTAACGTAAAGATTTTTATTGTAAGGACTTCGCCCCAAAGGTGGTAGTGTTGTTATTTATAGTTTTAATTAAGGAATTGATATTATTTGTTACTATGTTGTTTAGATTTTTAGTGATCTTAATCTCTAAATAGGTAATTTCTTTATTAGTCCAGGTAATGGGGGAGAAAGCCTTGATTTGCTTAATTTGCTCTTCCTCTACATTTAGAGGTAGGATTTTTTATTTTATTGCGTTAATTTTGAAATGGGAGACATTTGAGAAAGAATCCAATATCCTGTGAAGTTCTGTCATGGATTTGAAAGGATCTGTTAGGGTACCGTTACACTATACGATTTACCAACGATCAAGACCAGCGATACGACTTGGCCGTGATCGTTGGTAAGTCGTTGTGTGGTCGCTGGAGAGCTGTCACACAGACAGCTCTCCAGCGACCAACGATGCCGGTAACCAGGGTAAACATCTGGTTACTAAGCGCAGGGCCGCGCTTAGTAACCCGATGTTTACCCTGGTTACCATCCTAAAAGTAAAAAAAACAAACGCTTCATACTTACCTTCGGCTGTCTGTCCCCGGCGCTGTGCTTCTCTGTACTGTCTGTGAGCACAGCGGCCGGAAAGCAGAGCGGTGACGTCACCGCTCTGCTTTCCGGCCGCTGTGCTCACAGTGAGTGCAGGAAAGCACAGCGCCGGGGACAGACAGCCGAAGGTAAGTATGAAGCGTTTGTTTTTTTTACTTTTAGGATGGTAACCAGGATAAACATTGGGCTACTAAGCGCGGCCCTGCGCTTAGTAACCCGATGTTTACCCTGGTTACAAGCGAACGCATCGCTGGATCGGTGTCACACACACTGATCCAGCGATGACAGCGGGAGATCCAGCGACGAAAGAAAGTTCCAAACGATCTGCTACGACGTACGATTCTCAGCAGGGTCCCTGAGCGCTGCTGCGTGTCAGACACAGCGATATCGTATGGATATCGCTGGAACGTCACGGATCGTACCGTCGTAGCGACAAAAGTGGCACTGTGTGACGGTACCCTTAGGGTGAGAATGATGTCATCAGCAAACATACTTCATTTATATTGGCGAGAGGGGGTTTCCAATCCCTTATGTTATTATTTTGTCTGACCATTTGTGCAAGGGGCTCCATGGCTAAGATTAAAAGGAGTGGGGATAAGGGGCATCACTGTCTTGTACCATTTGTTATAGCGAAGGAGGGAGATACATGATTGTTAGCAACGATTTTTGCTCTAGGGTTGGAGTAGAGGGCCATAATTGTAGTAATAAAGGAATTATCAAAACTGAATTTGATCAGGGTCTGCCATAGGAAGCACCACTCCAGACAGTCAAAAGCTTTTTCTGCATCTAGAGAGACGATCAGGGTGCTTTGTTTTGTTTGATTAGCTATTTTGATGGCGTTGATGATTCTCCTGGTACCGTCTGAAGCGCGGCGATCCACGACAAACCCGATCTGTTCATTATTTATTAAGGTGGGAAGTATCAGATTAAACCTATTAGCTAGAATTTTGGTGTATATTTTGATGTCGCAATTGAAAAGGGAAATAGGTCAAAAATTGTCAATGTCTTCAAGGTTATCTTTGAGTTTGGGAATTAAAACAATAGAAGCTTTGAGCATTTCAGTAGGGAAGGTACCCGAGGATGAGGCCATGTTAAATGTTTGCAAGAGATGGGGGAGAGAGTTTTGAAGAAAGTTCTATAATAATCGTTGCCAAAGCCATCGGGACCTGGGGATTTTGATGGCTTTATTTGCTTAATACAATCCTCTATCTCCTCTAAATCAAAGGGAGCTGATAGTATTGACTTGTCTTCCGTTGCTAATTTTTGGGAGGTTGATTGAAGAAAGGAATGAGGTTATGGCATCTTGGTGGAGTTGGGAGGGTTTTTTTGGGGGAGGTTAATGTTATATAGCTTCTCGTAGAATTTCGCAAATTCATTTACTATGTCTTGGGGATGAGATAGTATTGTTCCTTTTGAATTTTTTATTGTGTCAATTCTGTTATGGAGCCTTCTTTTTTTAATGCAATTGCACATAAATTTAGTGGGTTTGTTTAAAGATGTATACAATTTATATTTGGTGTTTTTGACTGCTGCTTCATAAGGGGAGAATAATATTAATTTTAGGTCTTGTGTCAATTTTCGATATCTCAGTCTGTAATGTAGAAGAAGGGCAGGGGAGTGCAATTTGCTCAATAATTTTATTTTTTAGAAGAGATTGGATTCTTTCTGTGTCAGCCCTTTTTTCTTTCTTTTCTCTGGAAGAGATCTGGATCAGCAAACCTCTAATCACTGCCTTGTGGGCACACCATCTAATGATGAGGTTAGTGGAGTCAGAGCAATTTTCTTTAAAGTACAGTTTAATCAAGGATTCTATTGAGTATTTATGTATGGGGTTGTTGATTATATTAGAGTTACATTTCCACAAAGTTTTGTTGTTTATTGGGGGTCCCAGAACGAGCTCTCCAACCTCCGGGGAATGGTCTGAAATTGTTCTGTCTTTTATATAAATTTTTGTAAACCTTGCCAAAGTAAAGACGTCAGCGATAATTAGGTCTATTCTGGACGCTGATTGATGAGTCTCTGAGAAGAAAGAGTATTCAATGGAAGATGCGTTGATACATCGAAACGTATCGTAGAGCTCATTCTGGAACAGCCAAGGGTTGAGATCTCCTGTTTGTGGTCTCTTTTTGGAAGAGGAGTCAAGGAGGTGGTCTGGGGTGGAGTTAAAGTCTTTCAATATAATGGGTATACCTTTTTTGTTTTGGTCGAATTTTTTAACAAACCCATTTAGAAATCTTTTTTGGTTTTTATTAGGGGCATAGATGTTGGCAATTGTACGGGTTATGTTGTTAATACGGCAAATTAGGATGTGATATCTGCCGTTATTGTCCCTGACTTCTTCAATAAATTCAAATGGGATCGAGTTTTTTATTATTGTCATTACCCCCACTTTCTTTTTTGAATTGTTAGATTGGTATCTATGTGGGAAATTTTTGTGTTCAAATTTTGGATGGTCTTCATTTTTAAATTTGGTCTCTTGGACACATATTAAGTCTGTTTTAGAGTTGTCAAGTTCTCTCCATAGGGAAAATGTTTTCCTAGGACTATTAAAGTCCTTTAATATTGTATGTCATGATTTTAAGGTTCATGTTTATAGTGTATTGTGTAAAAAGAGTTGGGGAAAGTGGAAGTTAAAGTAGAAATAAAAGTCTCACTGGTCAATACTAAAACGTACCTCTATTGATCAAGAATTAAGGTGTATATGGTACACCTAGAAATGAATTAAATATTTACAAATATTCAAAAATGGGGTGTATAGAATACACCAACAATTGAGAAATTTGTTTAATACATAGAACCCACTCACAGTGGGTTATATATTCTTCATGAGGGTATGAACTAAACGTGAACTGAGGAAGAAGAAAATTAACCTCTTGTATCGGGAATGAATGAATGATCTAAACCGAAACCAAAAGTCATGATCCTCTATGTGAGGGGTTGTCTTTTAATGAGGCAATACATTTTTTTCCCTTCTTCAGGTGTGAAGATTGGGATGGTTTTTCCGTCTAAGAAAATTAAGAGTTTGAGAGGATGTTGTTATCCCTGAGTGATGAGGTAACAGTATTGAAAGTTTTCCTTGGACAGGTCAGCAAATATATTGAGAATGTTATAAGGTTCTGGAATTATTTTTTTCTATTTTAAGTATTGCAGTATTCTTTCCTTGGTGTTGTAGAAATGGATTCTAAGAATTACGTCCCTGGGAAAATCTGGTGAAATTTTGGGGGGTTTTGGGAGCCTATGGATTCGATCTATGATTAGGTCTGATTCTGAGAGAGTAGGAATAGCTTTCCTAAAGATGGATTTTACATGGTTTGAGAGGTTATTCGTGTGGATATTTTCCGGGATACCTCGGATTTTTAAGTTATTCCTGCGATTACGGTCTTCTATGTCAGCCAGTTTGTTTTTTAGCTTTTTGACCTCTGAAGCCAGATCTTGAATAGTATTGGAAGATTTTGTAGTAATTTTTTCCACTACCCCAATTCTTGTTTCATGATCTGAGATTTTTAAGCTAAGTTGTTCAAAAGTGACTTCAAACCGTTTAGCTTGAATGTCGAAGTTTTTTAACATCTTTTCGTTTATTTTGTTAGCTAGATTAAGCATAAATGCCTCAGTACTAGTATTGTTGCTGAGAGAGGGGATTTGACTAGGATTAGTATCCAATAAATTTGGTGGGGTTGTATCATGGTCATTGTCTAATTTGAGCTTATTTTTAGTGGACTTGTGTTAGGGGAAGAATCACTGAAACTGGAACTGGAGAGTTCTTCTTCTTGTTCTGATCCCTGAGATGGTGTGGAGAGTTTTTGTCTCTCCTCCTCTCGATCTTTTCTTTTGTTGGACTGAGATGAGTCCATATTTTCAGGTTGGTCCTCCATCTGAGGAAACTTTGGAGGATTCAATTTTTTTATTTTTTGAGGGGTATTATAGGTTTTTCTCTCATCTTTTATGGCGGATCTAGATTTTTCAGGGCTTAAGGTGTTAATCTTGTCCCCTGGAGGGTAGCAGTAGTAATGTATTCTTTCCCCTCCTTGCGTTTTGGTTTGCTTGGAGAATTGAGGAATGTTAGATTTAGGAACGGTTCCCTCTTTTTTTCCCATGGTGATGATATTATGCAGAGTATATTCGTCAATAATAACTATCAAATATGCTTATAGAGCATACACAGATATTTAAACCTGTTGAGACAAAGCAGAGTACCGATAGTATATTATGACAATTAGTTCTTAGCAAATCCTGTCAGGATAGAAGAAAAGAGAATATAATGCAGCAAATATAAACTAAATTTTAAGCAGGTGTATCCAGCAGAAATCTTCCGCTCCAGAGGTTAGGGTCAGCAGCTTGTAGAGAGAGTAGGTGTAAAAGAATTCTCTAGACTGAGAAAACTGTGGAAGGAGGGGTACCATATGGCGCAGCAAGCTTTAAGAAACGTTGCTGTAGTATAAACATGTGGCCTGATACTAAAGGCCTTGACAAGGTCTGTTTATAGTGTTTCTGTAACAGGTGTGAGAGGGTAATTGTTAACTACAGCCCCAGGGAGGTTTAGTATAGCAGATGTCCAAAACGCAGATTGTGGAGTAAGGGGTACCACAGGGCGCAGCAAGCCTTGAGAAACACTACTGTAGATTAAATGTGTGGCCTGATGTCAAATGCCTTGCCACGAACTGCTTATAACGCTCCTGTATCAGGGGTGAAAGGGTAATTGTTTTTCCACAGCCCCAAGGAGGTTTAATACAGCATATGCCCAGCAAATGTTCAGATCATTTTTTAGGAGGGGTACCACAGGGTGCAGGGAGCCCCGAGAGACGCTGCTGTAATATAGCAACTCTTCTTGGGTTAATATGCTGTTAGAGTTAGAGCAAGCTGAGGCTGAAGGGAGGAAGTGGGGGGACCATAAGGCACAGTGTGCCCTTTGAAGTGTTGCTGTTGTAGTACAAAAAATGTATATAGTATGCCTTCTTTGGCAGATTTAATAACCCACAGCCCTGGGGGGTATGAAGAGCTAATTCGGTTATGGTGAGCAAAGTACAGCCACAGTAATAATAGAACCTCACTGCGGCCGGGGGCCTCTGGTTTGACAAAAAAAGGCGGGAAACCGTGGAGGATCCTGTTAGTATATGTTAGTGCCGGTTTTTTGTGCTCCACCGATAGCAGGGGGAGAACCATTGCAAGAACTCACCGCAGCTTCGATGTCCGGTGTCCGGAGTGTCCTCTCCGGTTGTAGTCTGGTGAAGACACCGGGTCCGGCGGTTGGGAACAGCGATGGCTCCGTTTGACGGTCCCGACACTACTAGAAAAACGTCAGGCTATAGAAAGGGGACCACCACTAGAATATATACAAAATTAAACGAATTTTATTTTGTCAGCCAAAAAACGTGCACCACACTATTAACCCCTTCATGACCCAGCCTATTTTGACCTTAAAGACCTTGCCGTTTTTTGCAATTCTGACCAGTGTCCCTTTATGAGGTAATAACTCAGGAACGCTTCAACGGATCCTAGCGGTCCTGAGATTGTTTTTTCATGACATATTGGGCTTCATGTTAGTGGTAAATTTAGGTCAATAAATTCTGCGTTTATTTGTGATAAAAACGGAAATTTGGCGAAAATTTAGAAAATTTCGCAATTTTCACATTTTGAATTTTTATTCTGTTAAACCAGAGAGTTATGTGACACAAAATAGTTAATATTTTACTTTACATCGACACAATTTTGGAAACAAAATTTTTTTTTGCTAGGAAGTTATAAGGGTTAAAATTTGACCAGCGATTTCTCATTTTTACAACGAAATTTACAAAACCATTTTTTTTAGGGACCACCTCACATTTGAAGTCAGTTTGAGGGGTCTATATGGCTGAAAATACCCAAAAGTGACACCATCCTAAAAACTGCACCCCTCAAGGTACTCAAAACCACATTCAAGAAGTTTATTAACCCTTCAGGTGCTTCACAGCAGCAGAAGCAACATGGAAGGAAAAAATGAACATTTAACTTTTTAGTCACAAAAATTATATTTTAGCAACAATTTTTTTATTTTCCCAATGGTAAAAGGAGAAACTGAACCACGAAAGTTGTTGTCCAATTTGTCCTGAGTATGCTGATACCTTATATGTGGGAGTAAACCACTGTTTGGGCGCACAGCAGGGCTTGGAAGGGAAGGAGCGCCACTTGACTTTTTGAATCAAAAATTGGCTCCACTCTTTAGCGGACACCATGTCACGTTTGGAGAGCCCCCGTGTGCCTAAAAATTGGAGCTCCTCCACAAGTGACCCCATTTTGGAAACTAGACGCCCCAAGGAACTTATCTAGATGCATAGTGAGCACTTTGAACCCCCAGGTGCTTCACAAATTGATCCGTAAAAATGAAAAAGTACTTTTTTTTCACAAAAAAATTCTTTTAGCCTCAATTTTTTCATTTTCACATGGGCAACAGGATAAAATGGATCCTAAAATTTGTTGGGAAATTTCTCCTGAGTACACTGATACCTCATATGTGGGGGTAAACCACTGTTTGGGCACATGGTAAGGCTCGGAAGGGAAGGAGCGCCATTTGACTTTTTGAATGAAAAATTATCTCCATCGTTAGCGGACACCATGTCGCGTTTGGAGAGCTCCTGTGTGCCTAAACATTGGCGCTCCCCCACAAGTGACCCCATTTTGGAAACTAGACCCCCCAAGGAACTTATTTAGATGCCTAGTGAGCACTTTATACCCTCAGGTGCTTCACAAATTGATCTGTAAAAATGAAAAAGTACTTTTTTTTCACAAAAAAATTCTTTTCGCCTCAATTTTTTCATTTTCACATGGGCAATAGGATAAAATGGATCATAAAATTTGTTGGGCAATTTCTCCCGAGTACGCCGATGCCTCATATGTGGGGGTAAACCACTGTTTGGGCACTCGGCAGGGCTCGGAAGGGAAGGCGCGCCATTTGACTTTTTGAATGGAAAATTAGCTCCAATTGTTAGCGGACACCATGTTGCGTTTGGAGAGCCCCTGTGTGCCTAAACATTGGAGCTCCCCCACAAGTGACCCCATTTTGGAAACTAGACCCCCCAAGGAACTTATCTAGATGCATATTGAGCACTTTAAACCCCCAGGTGCTTCACAGAAGTTTATAACGCAGAGCCATGAAAATAAAAAATAATTTTTCTTTCCTCAAAAAAGATTTTTTAGCCTGGAATTTCCTATTTTGCCAAGGGTAATAAGAGAAATTGGACCATAAATGTTGTTGTCCAGTTTGTCCTGAGTACGCTGAAACCCCATATGTGGGGGTAAACCACTGTTTGGGCGCACGGCAGGGCTCGGAAGGGAAGGCACGCCATTTGGCTTTTTAAATGGAAAATTAGCTCCAATCATTAGCGGACACGATGTCACGTTTGGAGAGCCCCTGTGTGGCTAAACATTGGAGATCCCCCAGAAATGACCCCATTTTGGAAACTAGTCCACCAAAAGAACTAATCTAGATGTGTGGTGAGGACTTTGAACCCCCAAGTGCTTCACAGAAGTTTATAACGCAGAGCCATGAAAATAAAAAAAAATAAATATATTTTCTCAAAAATGATCTTTTAGCCTGCAATTTTTTATTTTCCCAAGGGTAACAGGAGAAATTTGACCCCAAAAGTTGTTGTCCAATTTCTCCTGAGTACGCTGATACCCCATATGTGGGGGTAAACTACTGTTTGGGCACATGCCGGGGCTCAGAATTGAAGTAGTGACGTTTTGAAATGCAGACTTTGATGGAATGCTCTGCGGGCGTCACGTTGCGTTTGCAGAGCCCCTGATGTGGCTAAACAGTAGAAACCCCTCACAAGTGACCCCATTTTGGAAACTAGACCCCGAAAGGAACTTATCTAGATGTGTGGTGAGCACTTTGAACCCCCAAGTGCTTCATAGAAGTTTATAATGCAGAGCCGTGAAAATAATAAATACGTTTTCTTTCCTCAAAAATAATTATTTAGCCCAGAATTTTTTATTTTCCCAAGGGTTACAGGAGAAATTGGACCCCAAAAGTTGTTGTCCACTTTCTCCTGAGTACGCTGATACCCCATGTGTGGAGGTAAACCACTGTTTGGGCACACGTCGGGGCTCAGAAGGGAAGTAGTGACTTTTGAAATGCAGACTTTGATGGAATGGTCTGCGGGCGTCACATTGCGTTTGCAGAGCCCTTGGTGTGCCTAAACAGTAGAAACCCCCCATAAGTGACCCCATTTTAGAAACTAGACCCCCCAAGGAACTTATCTAGATATGTGGTGAGCACTTTGAACCCCCAAGTGCTTCACAGACGTTTACAACGCAGAGCCGTGAAAATAAAAAATCATTTTTCTTTCCTCAAAAATGATGTTTTAGCAAGCATTTTTTTATTTTCACAAGGGTAACAGGAGAAATTGGACCCCAGTAATTGTTGCGCAGTTTATCCTGAGTATGCTGGTACCCCATATGTGGGGGTAAACCACTGTTTGGGCACACGTCGGGGCTCGGAAGTGAGGGAGCACCATTTGACTTTTTGAATACGAGATTGGCTGGAATCAATGGTGGCGCCATGTTGCGTTTGGAGACCCCTGATGTGCCTAAACAGTGGAAACCCCTCAATTCTAACTCCAACACTAACCCCAACACACCCCTAACCCTAATCCCAACTGTAGCCGTAACCCTAATCACAACCCTAAGCCTAAGGCTATGTGCCCACGTTGCGGATTCGTGTGAGATTTTTCAGCATCATTTTTGAAAAATCCGCGGGTAAAAGGCACTGCGTTTTACCTGCGGATTTTCCGCGGATTTCCAGTATTTTTTGTGCGGATTTCACCTGCGGATTCCTATTGAGGAACAGGTGTAAAACGCTGCGGAATCCGCACAAAGAATTGACATGCTGCGGAAAATACAACGCAGCGTTTCCGCGTGGTATTTTCCGCACCATGGGCACAGCGGATTTGGTTTTCCATATGTTTACATGGTACTGTAAACCTGATTAGTGTTGAGCGATACCGTCCGATACTTGAAAGTATCGGTATCGGATAGTATCGGCCGATACCCGAAAAATATCGGATATCGCCGATACCGATATCCGATACCAATACAAGTCAATGGGACATCAAGTATCGGAATGTATCCTCATGGATCCCAGGGTCTGAAGGAGAGGAAACTCTCCTTCAGGCCCTGGGATCCATATTAAAGTGTAAAATAAAGAATTAAAATAAAAAATATTGTTATATTCACCTCTCCGGCGGCCCCTGGACATCAGCGGGAGGATCCGGCGTCCGGCACGGCTTCTTTCTTCAAAATGCGCGCCTTCAGGACCTGTGGAATGACGTCCCGGCTTCTGATTGGTCGCGTGCCGCCCATGTGACCGCCACGCGACCAATCAGAAGCCGCGACGTCATTCCTCAGGTCCTAGAAGGCGCTCATTCTAGGACTTTAGCTGAGGAATGACGTCGCGGCTTCTGATTGGTCGCGTGGCGGTCACATGGGCGGCACGCGACCAATCAGAAGCCGGGACGTCATTCCACAGGTCCTGAAGGCGCGCATTTTGAAGAAAGAAGCCGTGCCGGACGCCGGATCCTCCCGCTGATGTCCAGGGGCCGCCGGAGAGGTGAATATAACAATATTTTTTATTTTAATTCTTTATTTTACACTTCCGATACCGATACCCGATATCACAAAAATATCGGATCTCGGTATCGGAATTCCGATACCGCAAGTATCGGCCGATACCCGATACTTGCGGTATCGGAATGCTCAACACTAAACCTGATGGAACACTGCTGCTAATCCGCAGCCAAATCCGCACCGTGTGCACATAGCCTAATTCTAAAGGTATGTGCACACGCTGCGGAAAACGCTGCGGATCCGCAGCAGTTTCCCATGAGTTTACAGTTCAATGTAAACCTATGGGAAACAAAAATCGCTGTACACATGCTGCGGAAAAACTGCACGGAAACGCAGCGGTTTACATTCCGCAGCATGTCACTTAATCAAATAGAAAATCGCAGTTGTAAAACCGCAGTGAAATGCGCAGAAAAAACGCGGTAAATCCGCCATAAACACGCAGCGGTTTAGCACTGCGGATTTATCAAATCCGCAGCGGAAAAATCTGCAGAGGACCAGAATACGTGTGCACATACCGAAACCCTAACCCTAGCCCTAACCCTACCCCTAGCCCTAACCCTACCCCTAGCCCTAACCCTAGCCCTAACCCTAACCCTACCCCTAACCCTAACCCTACCCCTAACCCTACCCCTAACCCTACCCCTACCCCTAACCCTAACCCTACCCCTAACCCTCCCCCTAACCCTAACCCTACCCCTAACCCTACCCCTAACCCTAACCCTACCCCTAACCCTATTCTAACATTAGTGGAAAAAAAAAATCTTTATTTTTTATTGTCCCTACCTATGGGGGTGACAAAGGGGGGGGGTCATTTATTATTTTTTTTATTTTGATCACTGAGATATAATCTCTCTCAGTGATCAAAGTGCACTTTGGAACGAATCTGCCGGCCGATTCGGCGGGCACACTGCGCATGCGCCCGCCATTTTGGAAGATGGCGGCGCCCGGGGAGAAGACGGACGGACCCCGGCAGGATCGGTAAGTATGATGGGGTGGGGGGGAGCACGGGGGGGGGATCGGAGCATGGGGGGGGATCGGAGCATGGGGGGTGTCGGAGCGCGGGAGGGGTGGAACGGAGCACGAGGGGGTGGAACGGTGCACGGGGGGTGGAACGGAGCACGGGGGGGTGGAACGGAGCACGGGGGGGTGGATCGGAGCACGGGGAGGGTGATTGGAGCACGGGGGGAGCGGGAGCACAGGACGGGGGCGCGCCGCCCTCTGCCTGAACAGTCAGTGTGGAGAGATGCCGAGATGGGACGCTGAGGAGTTGCGGGCAGCAAGAGAGGTGAGTATGTCATTTTTTTTTATTGCAGCAGCAGCAGCATTATATATTGCACAGCTTTATATGGAGCATCTATGGTGTTAGGGCTAGTGGAATGCACCAAATAATAAGATAGGTAGAATAAGGTGTGTTCGCAGCCCGGGGTCCACCGTGCAGAGATGGGACCTGCTGCCAAGTAACGACGGACTATATGGCGGTACAATGTGAATACACACACGGGTTAACTTCACCCTGTGTGAAGGAAGTGAACCCTGTTAAGTCACAGGGCCATGGTACTGCACACAAGAGCACAAGCAAGGAGTCTCCGAGCTCAGTCCTAAGACTTGGGATCTGAGTCTGTGTAGACTACTTGCGGTCGACACCGCAACTCAGGTGTCAGCGTAACCAAAATAATAACTAAAGAATGCACGAGAGTGCATGTGGTGCCACACTGGCGGATGCCACTAACCACCCAGGCTTGGGTCAGGAAAGCGCTGTGAAAGCGCACGGCGCCGCACTGGCGGACACAGCAACTAGACACTGTATTGGTGTGTAACGTGCTGTTGGGTAAGTCGGGCGCTAGACAGCAATCATCCACCTTCCGCAAACAGTCATCCAATAGGGAGGGTTTTTTAAAGAATGACTTTCACTCACAACACACACACGTTTACAAATGTACACTAGCACATGGCTGTGCGGTCATGCGAAGCTTATATAGCTGCAGCACGTTCAGGACCTTCCAATAAAGGACCAATGGGAAGCTGCCACAGAAGTTTAGCACCTTCAAGACCTTCCTGGAGGACCAATGGGAACCGCTACAGCATCGGAGCATGTGACCCTCGATCTCCAACGGGGGATCTCACCCTGGGCATGCTCAGAAGGGAAAAAGCAGGACTTAGTCCCAAAAGCGTCTGCTCGCCACTGCTTTGGAGGCATCCACCTCCATAATAAATGGCCTATCTACATCGGGGCGATGTAGGATGGGAGCGCTAGCGAAGTGTGACTTAATCAAGAGAAAGAACTTGGAGACCTCCTCCGACCACAACTTGGGATTTGCCCCCTTCTTGGTGAGGGCAACCAAGGGAGCTACCAAAGTTGAGAAGTGGGGAATGAACTGTCGATAGTAATTGCTGAACCCCATAAAGCGCTGTACCGCTTTGAGAGAATGGGGTTCCTGCCAGTCCATCACAGCCTGTAGCTTGGCAGGATCCATAGCCAATCCCTGGGCAGAGATGATATAGCCAAGGAAAGGACTCCTGCTCAAACACACACTTCTTCAACTTGGCATAGAGGGTATTAGCCCGTAGGAGGTCGAAGACCTTGCAAACATCTCTCCGGTGGGAGTCTATATCTGGAGAGTAGATGAGAATATCATCCAGATAAACTACGACCGAGGTGGAAAGCATATCCCGGAAGACGTCGTTCACAAAGTCTTGGAAAACAGCTGGGGCATTACAGAGCCCGAAGGGCATCACCAAATATTCATAGTGCCCATCCCTGGTGTTAAAAGCCGTCTTCCATTCGTCCTCCTCATGGATGCGAATCAGGTTGTAAGCACCCTGCAGATCTAATTTAGTAAATACCCTTGCTCCCTGTAGCCTATCAAAAAGCTCAGATATCAGGGGCAAAGGATACTTATTCTTAACGGTGATGGCGTTAAGACCCCTATAATCTATACATGGGCGTAGTTCCCCATTCTTCTTCTGCATGAAAAAGAACTCTGCCCCAGCAGGTGACACTGACTTCCTGATGAACCCTCTTGCCAGATTCTCTTAACTGTACTGAGACATTGCCTCCATCTCCGGGAGAGAAAACGGATAGACTCGACCCCGGGGAGGCTCAGCACCAGGCAAGAGATCAATAGGACAGTCATAGGGGCGATGAGGCGGAAAGGTCTCTGCCGCCTTTTTGGAGAACACGTCCATATAGGACCAATATTGCTTGGGGAGAGAGGATAGATCTGCGGGTACCTCTGTAGTAGCAACCTGAACGCACTCCCTCTGACACCTACCCCCACAAGATTCACCCCATCCCAGAATTCTGCCTGAGGACCACTCGATATGAGGAGAGTGGTACCGTAGCCAAGGTATCCCCAACAGGACCTCATCAATTCCCTCAGGAATGACGAGCAGAGATATAATCTCCTGTTGGGATGGCGACATGGACAGAGTAAAAGGGATGGTCTGGTGTGTTATCTGTGAAGGCAGTGTCGACTCATTCACCACTCGTACCGTTACTGGTTGAGCTAGCATAACCAGGGGTATAGCGTGACATTGGGTGAAGGCAGAAGACATAAAATTGCCTCCACCCCAGAACCCACGCAGAGCTCTACCGAGTGAGTGAATGAGCCTATTGTTATTGTCCCCTTAAAGGATAATTTGGAGGCAAACGTCGCCTTGTCTAGTGTACCTCCACCTACTACCACTAGACGCTGACGTTTCCTCGACCGCTGGGGACATCTGGTGGCAAGATGTCCTGACTGCTGGCAAACATGACAAATCTGGAGTGCACAAGCGGTCCGGGACTTAGATCCCACTCGTGACACTTCCATGGCCTCATGTGACTCAGGGACCTGGACTGGAGATTCCAAAGGTTTGTCGAAGGTGGGAGCCAACCGAAACCTCTGCCTACACTGGGCTCGCTCTAACCTCCGCTCGTGAAAACGGAGGTCAACACGAGTGGACACTGCTATTAACTCCTCCAGTGTGGCGGGAATCTTCCACGTGGTCAGCCAGCCCCCTCCAAAATATCGGAATTAGGGCTTTATCCGACCACTCCAACTCAGATGCTAGGATGCGGAAGTGGACAGCAAAATGGCTGACCAAGGACGAGCCCTGAGTCAATGCCAGCAGTTGGAGCGCCATATCATGGGTGACACGAGTTCCTAAAAAGACCTGTTTCAGAGTGCTCAGGAAAAACGAAGCACTCTGCACCACATGATCGCCACGCTCCCACAGCGGCATAGCCCACTCTAACGCCCTGTCCGACAGGAGAGACACAATAAACCCCACCTTTGCCCGCTCTGTAGGGAAACGAGAGGCCAGAAGCTCGAGATGTATAGAGTTGAGCGACTTTTAGTTTTTTAGGGTCGAGTCGGGTTTCGCGAAACCCGACTATCTCAAAAGTCGAGTCGAGCGAAATCGGCCGATTAAAGTCGAGGATCGACCGAAACACGAAACCCAATGCAAGTCAATGGGGAAGCATAGTCGGCAGTGAGTGGAGGCCAGGAAAACACCTACAGTGCCCATTTTAATGGCAAAAACATCCATTCTTGTTACTGAAGCTTGTCAATCTTAATTTACCTTATAATAATAGTTAGGCATTGGAAATTGGGGGTCATTTGGCTAAATTTGTGGGTGGTAGGGCTGGTTCAAGTATTTAGTGGGCCCAGGAAATGTGGACCACATCACGGCAGTGGAGCAGGGAGAGGTAAGTATTTCAACTTTGCAAGTGCTGTGATCCTGAGCAAGCAGGGGGGGCTCACTCGTTGGCATTGGCACTGGCACAGGGCCCCTCAAAGTACGACGGTGTGTTTGCACGGCGGGGGCGCCTCCCACCGGCAGCGACACTTTTGCGTACTATGAGGGGCCCTGAGCCAGTGACGTCGCCAACGAGTATCCCCCCAACCTGATGAAGGAACCTGCACTTTCTTCTGCACCTTCCTCTTTGTCCCCGTGTAAGGTGGTATGGTATGCGGGAAGGGGAACCTGACTTTCAGCAGGGTCACATTCTGGCTGTGTAGCGTGCACGGGGAATGTAGAGTTATGGGTCAATGTACCAGCTGACTCATCTATCACTGGCTGGGCAATGGGCAGGATGAGGAGGAAACACAGATATAGGCCCAAATAATAAAGTGGGCTAAATGCAGTTCAAAATTGGTAACAGGACTAACCAGGGTGCATTGCTTTGTTCAGTGGAGTACAACTGTAATGAGAGGCTGACACAGTTTCAAGTGATAGTTTTGCTCAGTGTTTTACAATTTAGCACATAAATATACTTCTTATTTCTTCTGCCCAAGTGCATGACCTTACATTTATCCCCATTAAAACTCATTTGCCATTTATCAGCCCCAGCTTCTAGTTTGCATAAATCCTCCTGTAATATTAAATTGTCCGCCTCTGTATTTGTTACCTTGCAGAGTTTAGTGTCATCTGCAAAAATTAAAATCCTACTCTGTATGCCCCCTACAAGGTCATTAATAAATATGTTAAAAAGAAGAGGGCCCAATACAGACCCTGTGGTATACCACTGCAAACCGCGACCCAGTCCGAGTGTGCTCCATTAATAACCACCCTTTGTTTCCTATCCCTGAGCCAGTTCTTAACCCACTTACACATATTTTCCTCTCTCCCCATTGTTCTCATTTTATGTATCAATCTTTTTATGTGGCACCATATCAAAAGCTTTTGAAAAGTCCATATACACCATGTCCACTGCGTTTCCATGGTCCAGTCCGGAACTTACCTCTTCATAGAAGATTATCAGATTAGTCTGACATGAACGGTCCCTCGTAAACCCGTGTTGATATTCGGTCATGAGGTTATTCCTTTTCAGATACTCTAGTATAGCATCTCTTAGAATACCCTCCAGAATTTTACCCATGGTAGAGGTTAAGCTTACTGGCCTATAATTACCGAGTTCAGTTTTTGTCCCCTTTTTGAATATTGGCACCACATTTGCTATACGCCAGTCCTGTGGTACAGACCCTGTTATTATGGAGTCTTTAAAGATTAAAAATAATGGTCTATCAATGACTGTACTTAATTCCTGCAGTACTCAGGGGTGTATCCCATCCGGGCTCGGAGATTTGTCAATTTTAGTGATTTTTAGACATCGCCGACTTCCTGCTGGGTTAGCAGGTGACATTTTATGGGGAATTTTTGTTATCACTAGTCATTTTGTCTGCCATGGAATTTTCTTGTGTAAATACTGTTGAAAAAATTCATTTAGCATATTGGCTTTTTCCTCATCCTCATCCACCATTTTACCCAGACTATTTTTAAGGGGGCCAACACTACCATTTTTTTGTTTCTTACTATTTATGTAGTTAAAGAATATTTTGGGATTATTTTTAATCTCTCTGGCAATGAGTCTCTCTGTCTCAAATTTTGCTGCCTTGATTTGCTTTTTAGAGATGTTATTTAATTTTATGTATTTATTTAATGGCTCATCACTACCTACTTCCTTTAAGTCTCTAAATGCTTTATTTTTGCTTATTGCGTCCCTTACAGCTCTATTTAGCCATATTGTTTTCCTCCTATTTCTAGTATGTTTATTCCCATACGGTATATACTGTGCACAGGTCCTATCCAGGATGCTAATAAACGTCTCCCATTTTCTTTGTGTATTTTTATGTCTCAGGATATCGTCCCAGTTAATTGAACCAAGATCATCTCTCATCCGTTGGAAATTTGCCCTCCTGAAGTTTAGTGTCCTTGTAACCCCTCTACTACACATCTTATAAAAGGATATATGAAAATTTATTATTTTGTGATCGCTATTTCCCAAGTGACCCCCAACCCTTATATTTGCTATGCGGTCTGGCCTGTTGGTTAATATTAGGTCTAGCAGTGCCCCCATTCTTGTTGGGTCCTGAACCAGTTGTGAAAGGTAATTGTCTCTCATAGTTGTAAAAAAACGATTACCTTTGCTGGAACTGCAGGTTTCTGTTCCCCAATCTATTTCACTGTAGTTGAAGTCCCCCATAATAATGATATCTCCTTGAGTCGCAGCTTCATCTATTTGCATTACGAGGATATTCTCCGTTGCCTCCATTATTTTTGGAGACTCATAACAAACCCCTATAATTTATTATTTTTTCGCCCACTCCTTATCTCCACGCACAGCGACTCTACGTTTTCATCGATTCAGCTATATTATCACGCAGGATGGGTTTTAAGGATGATTTCACATATAGACACACACCTCCCCCTCGCTTATCTGTTCGGTCATTTCTGAACAGACTATAGCCCTGTAAATTAACAGCCCAGTCATGGCTCTCATCCAGCCATGTCTGTAATTCTCAGTATCTGTATTATTCTGTATATATACTTTGCACAGTACCACTTCTCCTGTCCTGAATCCTGGGTGTAATTCTCAGTATCTGTATTATTCTGTAAATATATACAGTACAGTATTACTACTCCAGTCCTGTATATATACACTGCACAATACAACTACTCCTGTCCTGTAGATATACACTGCACAGTACCACTATTCCTGTCCTGTATATATACATTGCACAGTTCCACTTCTTCTGTCCTGTATACTGGATGTAATTCTCAGTATCTGTATTATTCTGTATATATACACTGCACACAGGGCCGTATTTGCCACTAGGCAGTTGAGGGCACGTGCCTAGGGTGGGACAATGCAGGGGGCGGCACCTGAGCAAGGTTGTTTTTTTATTATCTATTTAAGTCCTGGGTCACCTCCTGACCGACCGCCCCCCTGCCTCCCGCCCCCCCCCCCCCCCCCCGGCCGCCTGCTTCCCATGCACCCTCCTTGAAGTCGTCATACTCACCCAGCTCCAGCGATGCCTGGTCTCAGCGTCTGCAGCTCGTCCTGAGTGAGCAGTCACGTGGTACCACTTATTAAGGTCATGAATATGGGCATATTCCTGACTTTAATGAGCGGTACCACATGACCGCTCACTCAGGAAGAAGGTGCTGCGCCGGGAGTCAGGACAGAGCCAGAGGGATGTTCGGCGCGGCTGCACGGTGTGGGAAAGGTGAGTATGAGGTACGGGGGGAATATGAGCCATGCATACAGGAAGGGGGAATATGAGCCATGCATACAGGAGGGGGAATATGAGCCATGCATACAGGGGGGTGAATATGAGCCATGCATACAGGAGGGGGGTGAATATGAGCCATGCATACAGGAGGGGGGGAAATATGAGCCATGCATGAAGGAGGGGGGGGAATATGAGCCATGCATACAGGATGGGGAGGGGAATATGAGCCATGCATACAGGAGGGGGAGAATATGAGCCATGCATACAGGAGGGGGGAATATGAGCCATGCATACAGGAGGGGGGAAATATGAGCCATGCATATGGGATGGGAGGGAGATGAGCCATGCATACAGGAGGGGGGATATGAGCCATCCATACAGGATGGGGGGAGATGAGTCATGCATACAAGATGGGAGGGGGCCATTATACAGTATGGAGCATCATGTGTGGCCATTATACAGTATTCAGCATCATGTGGGGTCATTATACAGTATTGAGCATCATGTGGGGCCATTATACAGTATTGAACATCATGTGGGGTCATTATACAGTATGGAGCATCATGTGTGGCCATTATACAGTATGGAGCATCATGTGTGGCCAATGGCCATTATACGGTATTGAGCATCATGTGTGGCCATTATACAGTATGGAGCATCATGTGTGGCCATTATACAGTATTGAGCATCATGTGTGGCCATTATACACTATGGAGCATCATGTGTGGCCATTATACAGTATGGAGCATCATGTGGGGCCATTATACAGTATTGAACATCATGTGGGGTCATTATACAGTATGGATCATCATGTGTGGCCATTATACAGTATGGAGCATTAGGTGTGGCCAATGGCCATTATACAGTATTGAACATCATGTGGGGTCATTATACAGTATGGAGCATCATGTGTGGCCATTATACAGTATGGAGCATCATGTGTGGCCAATGGCCATTATACAGTATTGAGCATCATGTGTGGCCATTATACAGTATGGAGCATCATGTGTGGCCATTATACAGTATTGAGCATCATGTGTGGCCATTATACACTATGGAGCATCATGTGTGGCCATTATACAGTATGGAGCATCATGTGGGGCCATTATACAGTATTGAGCATCATGTGGGGCCATTATACAGTATTGAACATCATGTGGGGTCATTATACAGTATGGATCATCATGTGTGGCCATTATAAAGTATGGAGCATTAGGTGTGGCCAATGGCCATTATACAGTATTGAACATTATGTGGGGTCATTATACAGTATGGAGCATCATGTGTGGCCATTAAACAGTATGGAGCATCATGTGTGGCCAATGGCCATTATACAGTATTGAGCATCATGTGTGGCCATTATACACTATGGAGCATCATGTGTGGCCATTATAGAGTATTGAGCATCATGTGGGATCATTATACAGTATGGAGCATCATGTGTGGCCATTATAGAGTATGGAGCATCATGTGTGGCCAATGGCCATTATACAGTATTGAGCATCATGTGTGGCCATTATACAGTATGGAGCATCATATGTGGCCATTATACAGTATTGAGCATCATGTGTGGGTATTATACAATATGGAGCATCATGTGTGGCCATTATACAGTATGGAGCATCATGTGGGGCCATTATACAGTATTGAGCATCATTTGGGGCCATTATACAGTATTGAACATCATGTGGGGTCATTATACAGTATGGAGCATCATGTGTGGCCATTATACAGTATGGAGCATTATGTGTGGCCAATGGCCATTATACAGTATTGAACATCATGTGGGGTCATTGTACAGGATGGAGCATCATGTGTGGCCATTATACAGTATGGAGCATCATGTGTGGCCAATGGCCATTATACAGTATTGAGCATTATGTGTGGCCATTATACACTATGGAGCATCATGTGTGGCCATTATAGAGTATTGAGCATCATGTGGGATCATAATACAGTATGGAGAACTGTGTGTGGCCATTATACAGTATGGAGCATCATGTGTGACCGTTATATAGTATTGAGCATCATGTGTGGCCATTATACAGTATTAAGCATCATGTATGGCCATTATACAGTATGGAGTATCATGTGTGGCCATTATAAAGTATGGAGCACTGTGTGGCCATTATACAGTATTGAGCATCATGTGTGGCCATTATACAGTATGGAGCACTGTATGGCCATATTTTTTTTGTTATAATTATTGTATATGAAACAGTGTGATCAGCAGTGCTAAATGGGTGTGGTTGGGTCGTGGATATGGGTGTGACTAGTTGTGAAATGGGTGTGGTCAGAGGCATGGCCTAAAATTTGCCACGGTGCACTAAGCGCACCGCAAACTTTATACCTCTTTCCCTTCTTCAAAAGTTGGGAGGTATGGTATCACATTTGCCAGATCACGGCAAGTGCCACAAATCCCATAGGGAATGAATGAGGCCAAACGCAGTGTTGCTGTAAGTGATCCGTTACGCGGCAGATGCAGAAAAACTGCCAAATCTGCTGCAAAAGGCGACTTTCACATCAGCGATTCTTGCCAAAGTCACTGCCGATAGTGTCATACTCACCAAAGGAGGAGGAAGAACTAAAAGTGCCTAGGGCAGCAGAAACTCGAAATACAGCCCTGACTGCACAGTACTACTTCTTCTGTCCTATATACTGGGTGTAATTCTCAGTATCTGTATTATTCTGTATATATACACTGCACAGTACCACTTCTCCTGTCCTGTATACTGGGTGTAATTCTCAGTATCTGTATTAGGCCGGGGTCACACTAGACCGTAATACGGCCGAGTACAATGCGATAAAAAATCGCATTGCACTCGGACCAATATTACTATATGGGGCCGCTCCCACTAGCCGACTTTTTCTCGGCCATTTTCCTCGGTCCGAGACACTCGCAGTATGCTGCGATTGTCTCGGACCGAGGAAAACTCTCGGCTCACTCGCACCCATATAAACCTATGGGTGCGAGTGAGACAGCGCACACCACTGGGATATCATCAGCGGACCCCAGCAATGGAGGAGATGGAGAAATTCATTTCTCCGCCTCCTCCACAGCTGTGCTCCGATCCTCCCTGTGCAAGAGAATCGGAGCACAGACGCACGACACTCGGCTCCTGCTCTGCTGCGAGCAGGAGCCAAGTGTCATTAGCATATTGCATCCGATGCTCTCGCATCGGATGCAATACGCTAGTGTGACCCCGGCCTTATTCTGTATATACAGTGAGGCAAAAAAGTATTTAGTCAGTCAGCAATAGTGCAAGTTCCACCACTTAAAAAGATGAGAGGCGTCTGTAATTTACATCATAGGTAGACCTCAACTATGGGAGACAAACTGAGAAAAAAAAATACAGAAAATCACATTGTCTGTTTTTTTATCATTTTTTTTGCATTTTATGGTGGAAAATAAGTATTTGGTCAGAAACAAACAATCAAGATTTCTGGCTCTCACAGACCTGTAACTTCTTCTTTAATAGTCTCCTCTTTCCTCCACTCATTACCTGTAGTAATGGCACCTGTTTAAACTTGTTATCAGTATAAAAAGACACCTGTGCACACCCTCACACAGTCTGACTCCAAACTCCACTATGGTGAAGACCAAAGAGCTGTCAAAGGACACCAGAAACAAAATTGTAGCCCTGCACCAGGCTGGGAAGACTGAATCTGCAATAGCCAACCACCTTGGAGGGAAGAAATCAACAGTGGGAGCAATAATTAGAAAATGGAAGACATACAAGACCACTGATAATCTCCCTCGATCTGGGGCTCCACGCAAAATCCCACCCTGTGGGGTCAGAATGATCACAAGAACGGTGAGCAAAAATCCCAGAACCACGCGGGGGGACCTAGTGAATGAACTGCAGTGTAACACACTACGCCACCATGGGCTCAGATCCTGCAGTGCCAGACGTGTCCCACTGCTTAAGCCAGTACATGTCCGGGCCCGTCTGAAGTTTGCTAGAGAGCATTTGGATGATCCAGAGGAGTTTTGGGAGAATGTCCTATGGTCTGATGAAACCAAACTGGAACTGTTTGGTAGAAACACAACTTGTCGTGTTTGGAGGAAAAAGAATACTGAGTTGCATCCATCAAACACCATACCTACTGTAAAGCATGGTGGTGGAAACATCATGCTTTGGGGCTGTTTCTCTGCAAAGGGGCCAGGACAACTGATCCGGGTACATGAAAGAATGAATGGGGCCATGTATCATGAGTAGTGTTGAGCGATACCTTCCGATATCGGAAAGTATCGGTATCGGATTGGATCGGCCGATATTCAAAAAATATCGGATATCGCCGATACCGATACCCGATCCCAATGCAAGTCAATGGGACGAAAATATCGGAATTAAAATAAACCCTTTCTTTCCTTGTAGGTTCATTCTACATGAAGGTAAACAACTAAGAATAATGCAGGATGTATTTGGGGAGGTGGCGGAGACATTAAAGTCATAGTAGAGGCGTAGCCCAATCAAATAGAATAGCATTATTTTTTATTATTTTTTTTTTTTAAAGACGTTAGGATTGACAAAGATATTGACTATTTTTTTTTTTTTTTAAATATTGATGTTTCACTATTCCACGCCCTTCCCCTTTTTTTTTTTTTTTTTTTACTTTTCCCACACTTTCATCTTCATTAACATCAGCATCTTTGACATCAACTTCTTCACCTTATTCATCTTCTTCTAAATCTTCTATCTATTTTTTTTTATTACATTCTTCATATTCATTTTATCCAACTATTATTATTCTTCCTATTCTACTTTTTCATCATATTCACATTTGTGACAGGCATTCCCGTAGTTGTTATCTATAAAAGTTTGAAGATTACACCTTCCATTCTGCCAGTCACAAAAGTTACATTTGTCCGCGTTCAGTTTGTCCTGCAGCATCAGGCTTTATCCAGGGGCACCACGAGGAGGAACGGACTCACCCCCATACACTGCTTAGTCTTCTTCTGCATATAATTTAGATAATATCTTTTGCTCTGATATTAAGTGTTATGCTTAATGTTCTTCTGCTCTTTGTTCTGCAGCCTCTTGTTCTTCTGCTTCTCGGTCTTCCATGTCGTCGTCTCCAGGGTCGTCGTCTCCGCCGTCGTCGTCTCCGCCGTCGTCGTCTCTACCGTCGTCATCTCCGCCGTCGTCGTCGTCGTCATCGGGGTGGTCTTCAGGGTCGTCATCTCCAGGGTCGTCGTCATCTCAGTGGTTGTCGTCGTCATCTTAGGGGTGGTCTTCCGGGTCGTCGTCTTTAGGGTCTTCAACTTGGAAATGTAGCAGAAGGTACAAGAAGGCTGAGAAAATGCCGAGAACCAGCTGATGGAACTGGAACTCGGATGGCTACCCGAAGGTCCAAGAGCCAATGGAACTACCGAGGACCAGCTGACGTTACTGGAACCCGGTTACTAAGCAGGAGGTACCCGTGCTAAAAAGCACTACCAAGGACCGCCTGACGTTGGCGGAACTCGGATACCCAGAAGGAGGCACCTAAGCCAAAGGCTCTGCCCGGAACCAGCTGACGTTACTGGAACCAGGATGGGGAGCAGAAGGTAAAAGAGCAAAAGACACTGCCGAGAACCAGCTGACGGTACTGGAACCCAGATGGGTAGCCGAAGGTCCAAGAGCCAATGGAACTACCGAGGACCAGCTGACGTTACTGGAACCCGGTTACTAAGCAGGAGGTACCCGTGCCTGAAAGCACTACCAAGGACCACCTGACGTTGGTGGAACTCGGATACCCAGAAGGAGGCACCTAAGCCAAAGGCTCTGCTCGGAACCAGCTGACGGTACTGGAACCAGGATGGGGAGCAGAAGGTACAAGAGCAAAAGACACTCCCGAGAACCAGCTGACGGTACTGGAACCTGGATGCGTTGGCCAACTGTGCAAGAGCCAATGGCACGACCGGGGACCAGCTGACGGTGCTGGAACCCGGTTACAAAGCTGTAGGTGCCCGCGCTTAAAAGCACTACCAAGGACCGCCTGGCGTTTGCGGAACTCGGATACCCAGGAGGAGGCACCTAAGCCAAAGGCTCTGCCCGGAACCAGCTGACGGTGCTGGAACCAGGTGGTGGACCCGAAGGTCCACAGGAGAGAACAGCTAGGCCGCGAGGCAGCCGCAGTTACCGAACCCCAACAGTCCTACAGCGGGAGCTTGGCCTACTGGCACTGCAGAACCAGCCTTGACTACCAATTCACGCAGCCCACATAGGAAGCTCCTAAACTGGAGGCACCCTGGAGTTGGCTAACCCGACCGCAACACGAAGGGGCAACGCATAGGTGTCTCAGTGAGTTTGACAGGACCCGGAAACAGCTGACGGTGCTGGAACCAGGCTGGGCACGAGGGAGTACCCGTGACAAAAACACTGCCGGGAACCAGCTGGCGGTGCTGGAACCCGGATGCGTCGCCCCAGTGTGCAAGAGCCAATGGCACGACCGGGGACCAGCTGACGGTGCTGGAACCCGGTTACAAAGCTGTAGGTGCCCGCACTTAAAAGCACTACCAAGGACCGCCTGGCGTTTGCGGAACTCGGATACCCAGGAGGAGGCACCTATGCCAAAGGCTCTGCCCGGAACCAGCTGACGGTGCTGGAACCAGGTGGTGGACCCGAAGGTCCACAGGAGAGAACAGCTAGGCCGCGAGGCAGCCGCAGTTACCGAACCCCAACAGTCCTACAGGGGGAGCTTGGCCTACTGGCACTACAGAACCAGCCTTGACTACCAATTCACGCAGCCCACATAGGAAGCTCCTAAACTGGAGGCACCCTGGAGTTGGCTAACCCGACCGCAACACGACGGGGCAACGCATAGGTGTCTCAGTGAGTTTGACAGGACCCGGAAACAGCTGACGGTGCTGGAACCAGGCTGGGCACGAGGGAGCACCCGTGACAAAAACACTGCCGGGAACCAGCTGGCGGTGCTGGAACCCGGATGCGTCGCCCCAGTGTGCAAGAGCCAATGGCACGACCGGGGACCAGCTGACGGTGCTGGAACCCGGTTACTAAGCTGTAGGTGCCCGCGCTTAAAAGCACTACCGAGGACCGCCTGGCGTTGGCGGAACTCGGACACCCAGGAGGAGGCACCTAAGCCAAAGGCTCTGTCCGGAACCAGCTGACGGTACTGGAACCAGGCGGTGGACCCGAAGGTCCACAGGAGAGAACAGCTAGGCCGCGAGGCAGCCGCAGTTACCGAACCCCAACAGTCCTACAGCGGGAGCTTGGCCTACTGGCACTACAGAACCAGCCTTGACTACCAATTCACGCAGCCCACATAGGAAGCTCCTAAACTGGAGGCACCCTGGAGTTGGCTAACCCGACCGCAACACGACGGGGCAACGCATAGGTGTCTCAGTGAGTTTGACAGGACCCGGAAACAGCTGACGGTGCTGGAACCAGGCTGGGCACGAGGGAGTACCCGTGACAAAAACACTGCCGGGAACCAGCTGGTGGTGCTGGAACCCGGATGCGTTGCCTATTCAAGATTGTCTTCCTAGAGCCCCAACTAGCGGTGTTGGAGCAAAGGGTAAGCAGGGGGAGCAGAGTGTAGGGCGCAGCCTGCACTGGAGGCAGCTTTGTGTCTGCGTTGCGTTTGCAGGACACGTTGCCGGCTACACAGCGGGGGAAGAGCTGGCGTTGCTGAACCCCACTGACACATTGGCTGGTGTTTTTATCTGTGCAGCTAGCACTTCCGGGCAAAAACTGGCAGTGTTAGAGCCCAGGGTCAGCAGCAGGAGGAGGAGAGGAGCAGAGTGTAGGCCGCAGCCTAATTGAACCAATTTCAAAGGTAATCTTTAACCCACCCTCAAGTGTTACAATGTAGAAGAGCCACACCTTGTGCAGCAGTAATGCTCCACAAGTGATAGGTTGCTCTTTAAATTTTGCTCATTGCACACGCAGAATGAAAGACGTACACAATTTTGCCCATTGTACAGTAGAACTGTATTGGAGGCATGACTTGTCTTTTTAAGGAGACGCGGCACAGGTGTCCAAAAATAACGCCTTGGTGCTGGGCGCATCCTCCTGAGCGTTGTTATTTGCTGTACAGGAGTCTGCGCTCTTGTGTTATCCCTTGGCAATGCCCTGTGAGCGCTGCCCGTCTTCTGACCTCATTTCATGTTGGCCGGTGCGGTTAGCGATGGCCATGAATCCCAGACCCACAGTGTGATTTCTAAAATTCACACTGCAGGTCTGGGATTCCTGGCCTTGTGCAGTAAATATGTTCGCCGCTCACTCATGTCCTTACACCTTACACCTGCCTCAGACTGGGCGGCCTCAGCTGATCCCTTATCGCATGCCGCGGCCATGAGGCCGCACAGTCTGAAGAAGGCGGAAGGAGGGGAGTGAAGACAGGCGAATATATGCACTGCTTGTGCCCATCAAGCACACCCTCGCTGTCAAAATAAATGAGACAACGAGGGGCGTTGTGTCGGGCAGGGCGGACGCACAGGCACAGCCAGCCAACCAATGATGTCAGAACACGGGCAGCGCTACCAAGGGGGGTGCTGCGTATCATTAGTAAGGAAAGTCACACCTCAGGGGCAGTGTAATGGACTCTATTGAGACACATTTTGTACGTGTTGAGTTCCACCTGGGCAAGGAGAAAAAGTCAGCCACCTTGTACAAATGGAGCAGTACTGCTGTACAAGGTGGCTGTTATACATAGAAACACCTGGGGGTGGGGGTCAGGGTCCCTTTAATTTCAGTTCAGGTGCCTGCATGGCGTTTGCAGGTCACGTTGCCGGATACACAGCAGGGGAACAGCTGGCGGTGCTGAACCCCACTAACACATTGGCTGGTGTTTTTCTCTGTGCAGCTAGCACGTCCGGGCCCCAACTGGCGGTGTTAGAGCCCAGGGTCAGCAGGAGGAGGAGAGGAGCAGAGTGTAGGCCGAAGCCTGCACTGGTGGCAGCTTTTGGTCTGTTTTGCCAGCGTGGCTTGTGCTGGACACGATGCCGGCTACACAGCAGGGGAACAGCTGGCGGTACTGAACCCCACTAACACATTGGCGGGTGTTTTTCTCTGTGCAGCTAGCACGTCCGGGCCCCAACTGGCGGTGTTAGAGCCCATGGTCAGCAGGAGGAGGAGGAGAGGAGCAGAGTGTAGGCCGAAGCCTAGTAGAACCAATTTCAAAGGTAACCTTTAACCCCCCCTCAGGTGTTGCAAAGTACAAGAGCCACACCTTGTGCAGCACTAATGCTGCACAAGTCAGAGGTTGCTCTATGAATTTTGCTCATTGCACACGCAGAATGAAAGACGTACACAATTTTACCCATTATACAGTAAGACTGTATTGGAGGCGTGATTTTTGATTTAAAGGAGACGCAGCACAGGTGCACAAAAAAAACGCCTTGGTGCTGGGCGCAGCCTCCTGAGCGTTGTTATTTGCTGTACAGGAGTCTGCGGTCTTGTTAGCCCTTGGCCATGCGCTGTGAGCGCTACCTGTCTTATGACCTCATTTCATGTTGGCTGGTGCGGTTAACGATGGCCATGAATCCCAGACCCACAGTGTCTTTTAATAAAGTCACAGTGCGGGGCTGGGATTCGTGGCCTTGTGCAGTAAATATCTTCGCCGCTCACACATGTCCTTACACCTGCTTCAGACTGGGCGGCCTCAGCTGATCCCTTATCGCATGCCGCAGGCCATGACGCCGCACAGTTTGAAGAAGGCGGAAGGAGGGGAGTGAAGTCAGGCGAAGATATGCACTGCTTGTGCCCATCAATCACACCCTCGCAGTCCAAATATATCAGACAACGAGGGGCGTTGTGTCGGGCAGGGCGGACGCACAGGCACAGCCAGCCAACCAATGATGTCAGAAGACGCCTAGCGTTACCAAGAGGGGTGCTGCGTGTCATTTAAAAGGAGAATCACACCTCAGGGGCAGTGTAATGGACTCTAATGAGACACATTTTGTGCGTGTTGAGTTCCTTGTGGGCAAGGAGAAAAAGTCAGCCACCTTGTACAAATGCAGCAGTACTGCTGTACAAGGTGGCGGTTATACATAGAGACACCTGGGGGGGGCCAGGGTCCCTTTAATTTCAGTTCAGGTGCCTGCATGGCGTTTGCAGGACACGTTGCCAGCTACACAGCAGGGGAACAGCTGGCGGTGCTGAACCCCACTAACACATTGGCGGGTGTTTTTCTCTGTGCAGCTAGCACTTCCGGGCCCCAACTGGCGGTGTTAGAGCCCAGGGTCAGCAGGAGGAGGAGAGGAGCAGAGTGTAGGCCAAAGCCTGCACTGTTGGCAGCTTTTTGTCTGTTGTGCCAGCGTGGCTTGTGCTGGACACGATGCCGGCTACACAGCAGGGGAACAGCTGGCGGTGCTGAAGCCCACTAACACATTGGCTGGTGTTTTTATCTGTGCAGCTAGCACATCCGGGCCCAAACTGGCGGTGTTAGAGCCCAGGGTCAGCAGCAGGAGGAGGAGAGGAGCAGAGTATAGGCCGCAGCCTAATTGAACCAATTTCAAAGGTAACCTTTAACCCACCCTCAGGTGTTACAATTTAGAAGAGCCACATCTTGTGCAACAGTAATGCTACACAAGTGAAAGGTTGCTCTTTACATTTTGCTCATTGCACACGCAGAATGAAAGACGTACACAATTTTGCCCATTGTACAGTAGAACTGTATTGGAGGCGTGACTTGTCTTTTTAATGACACGCAGAACAGGTGTCCAAAAATAACGCCTTTGTGCTGGGCGCTGCTTCCTGTTGTGAATTCTGTGGCAGAGTTCACTCCTGTGGTCACAAGTGGTACTTCGGCTGATTCTCTCTGGGATCTTCCGTTTGTGGAGGAAAGTGGTACTGCAGCTTCTGAGTTTCCTCCCTCAGGTGATCTGGTGAGCTCGTTAGCTTCTTCTCTACTTAACTCCACCTGATGCTTTGATCCATGCTTCCTGTCAATGTTCCAGTGTAGGACTTGTTTTTTCCCTGGATCATTCCTGTGGCCTGCTGCTCTGCAAAGCTAAGTTTTGCTTATGTTATTTTGTTGCTATTTTTCTGTCCAGCTTGCTTTATTGGTTTTTCTCACCTGCTGGAAGCTCTGAGACGCAGAGGGACCACCTCCGTACCGTTAGTCGGTGCGGAGGGTCTTTTTGTCCCCTCTGCGTGGTTATTTATAGGTTTTTGTGCTGACCGCAAAGTTATCTTCCCTATCCTCGTTCTGTTCAGCTAGTCGGGCCTTACTTTGCTAAATCTGTTTCATCTCTATGTTTGTGTTTTCATCTTACTCACAGTCATTATATGTGGGGGGCTGCCTTTTCCTTTGGGGAATTTCTCTGAGGCAAGGTAGGCTTATTTTTCTATCTTCAGGACTAGCTAGTTTCTCAGGCTGTGACGAGGCGCCTAGGTTCTGGTCAGGAGCGCTCCACGGCTACCTTTAGTGTGGTTTGATAGGATTAGGGATTGCGGTCTGCAGAGTTCCCACGTCTCAGAGCTCGTGCTATTATTTTGGGTTATTGTCAGATCACTGTATGTGCTCTGACCTCCATGTCCATTGTGATTCTGAATTGCCTTTCATAACAGCTTCCTGAGCGTTGTTATTTGCTGTACAGGAGTCTGCGCTCTTGTGTTATCCCTTGGCAATGCCCTGTGAGCGCTGCCCGTCTTCTGACCTCATTTCATGTTGGCCGGTGCGGTTAGCGATGGCCATGAATCCCAGACCCACAGTGTGTTTTCTTAAAATTCACACTGCGGGTCTTGGATTCATGGCCTTGTGCAGTAAATATGTTCGCCGCTCACTCATGTCCTTACACCTGCCTCAGACTGTGCGGCCTCAGCTGATCCCTTATCGCATGCCGCGGCCATGAGGCCGCACAGTCTGAAGAAGGCGGAAGGAGGGGAGTGAAGACAGGCGAAGATATGCACTGCTAGTGCCCATCAAGCACACCCTCGCTGTCAAACGAAATGAGACAACGAGGGGCGTTGTTTTGGGCAGGTCGGACGCACAGGCACAGCCAGCCAACCAATGATGTCAGAAGACGGGCAGCGCTACCAAGGGGGGTGCTGTGTATCATTAGTAAGGAAAGTCACACCTCAGGGGCAGTGTAATGGACTCTAATGAGACACATTTTGTACGTGTTGAGTTCCACGTGGGCAAGGAGAAAAAGTCAGCCACCTTGTACAAATGCAGCATTACTGCTGTACAAGGTGGCTGTTATACATAGAAAAACCTGGGTGGGGGGCCAGGGTCCCTTTAATTTCAGTTCAGGTGCCTGCATGGCGTTTGCAGGACACGTTACCAGCTACACAGCAGGGGAACAGCTGGCGGTGCTGAACCCCACTAACACATTGGCGGGTGTTTTTCTCTGTGCAACTAGCACGTCCGGGCAAAAACTGGCGGTGTTAGAGCCCAGGGTCAGCAGGAGGAGCATAGTGTAGGCCGAAGCCTACACTGGTGGCAGCCGTTGTTCTGTTGTGCCAGCGTGGCTTGTGCTGGACACGTTGCCGACTACACAGCAGGGGAACAGCTGACGGTGCTGAACCCCACTGACACATCAGCGAGTGTTTTTTCTGTGTAGACAACACTTCCAGGTGGCAACTGACAGTGTTGAAACCCAGGGAATCAAAGAGGAGCAGAGTGTAGGCCAAAGCCTGCAGTGGAGCAAGTTGAAAGGGAACCTTTAACCCTCCCCCCAGGCATTTGTTGCTGAAAGAGCCATCTTGTACAGCAGTAATACTGCACTTGGAAAATGGTGGCTCCTAAAATTATGCTCCTTGCATACGCTGAAGTACACACTCATACAATGTGTCCCCTCACACCGTTAAACCGTCCTGGAGGTGGGACTTTCCTTTGTAATGTGACACGGCACAGCCGTCATTCCAACCCCCTTGGTGCCGTGCGCCACCTCCTCAACGTTGTTTGGTTCTGTCACGGAGCCCGCGCTGTAATGTTATCCCTTGGCCATGCACAGTTAGCGGTGCCCGTCTTCTGACATCATTTAGGTGTCAGGCTGGCAGTGCCTGTGCGTCCAAGCTGCCCGAGATCCAACCTCGCAGTGTCATCTAATGTAATCCCACTGCGGGCCTGGGATCCAAGGGCATGCGCAGTGCATATCATCGCCTCTCACTTCCCTCCTTCCTACTTCTTCAGACTGTGCGGCGTCACGGCCGTGGCATGCTATTAGGGATCAGATGACGCCGCCTAGTCTGAAGAAGCGTGAAGAAGGGGAGTGAGAGGCTAGTATATGCAGTGCGCATGGCCATGGATCCCAGGCCCACTGTGGGATCACATTAGACGACACTGCGAGGTGGGATTTCGGGCAGCGTGGACGCACAGGCGCAGCCAGGACGACAACAAATGATGTCAGAGGACGGGCAGCGCAAACTGTGCATGGCCAAGGGATAACATAACAGCGCAGGCTCCATGACGGAATCAAACAACGCTAAGGAGGCGGCGCACGGAGCCAAGGGGGTAGGAATGACAGCTGTGCTGCGTCACATTACAAAGGAAAATCCCACCTCCGGGACGGTTGGACGGTGTGAGGGGACACCTTACATGAGTGTGTAGTTCAGCGTTTCCAAGGAGCATAATTTCAAGAGCGACCTTTTCCTTGTGCAGTATTAGTGCTGCACAAGATGGCTCTTTCAGTAACAAACGCCTAGGGGGGGGGGGACAGGTCCCCTTACATTTTAGTCGTGCCAGCGTGGCGGTCGCATGACACGTTGCCAGATACACAGCTGGGGATCAGCTGACGTTACTGAACCCCAATAACAGAGGAGCGACTGTTGACTGTGCAGGCAGCACTTCCAGGCACCAACTGGCGGTGTTAGAGCCCAGGGACAGCAGGAGGAGCAGATTGGAGGTATTGCCGCACACACAGCTGGGGATCAGCTGACGTTACTGAACCCCAATAACAGAGGAGGGACTGTTGACTGTGCAGACAGCACTTCCAGGCACCAACTGGCGGTGTTAGAGCCCAGGGACAGCAGGAGGAGCAGATTGGAGGTATTGCCGCACACACAGCTGGGGATCAGCTGACGTTACTGAACCCCAATAACAGAGGAGCGACTGTTGACTGTGCAGACAGCACTTCCAGGCACCAACTGGCGGTGTTAGAGCCCAGGGACAGCAGGAGGAGCAGATTGGAGGTATTGCCGCACACACAGCTGGGGATCAGCTGACGTTACTGAACTCCAATAACAGAGGAGGGACTGTTGACTGTGCAGACAGCACTTCCAGGCACCAACTGGCGGTGTTAGAGCCCAGGGACAGCAGGAGGAGCAGATTGGAGGTATTGCCGCACACACAGCTGGGGATCAGCTGACGTTACTGAACCCCAATAACAGAGGAGGGACTGTTGACTGTGCAGACAGCACTTCCAGGCACCAACTGGCGGTGTTAGAGCCCAGGGACAGCAGGAGGAGCAGATTGGAGGTATTGCCGCACACACAGCTGGGGATCAGCTGACGTTACTGAACCCCAATAACAGAGGAGCGACTGTTGACTGTGCAGACAGCACTTCCAGGCACCAACTGGCGGTGTTAGAGCTCAGGGACAGCAGGAGGAGCAGAGGAACAGAGTGTAGGCCGAAGCCTGATTGGAGCAATTTGAAAGGGAACCTTTAACCCCCCTCCCAGACGTTTGTAGCTGAAAGAGCCATCTTGTGCAGCAAGATGCAAAAGGAAAAGGTTGCTCTTTTAATTATGCTCCTTGCAAACACAGAAGTAAACACTAAAAATGTGTCCCCTTATACCGTAAAACCGTCCCGGAGGTACGAATTTCCTTCGTAATGGGACGCAGCACAGCTGTCATTCCTATCCCCTTGGTGCCGTGCGCTGCCTCCTCAGCGTTGTTTTAAGCTGTCACGGAGCCTGCGCTGTTCTGTCATCCCTTGGCCATGTCCAATTAGCGCTGCCTGTCTTCTGACATAATTTGGCGTCAGGCTGTCAGTGCCTGTGCGTCCACGCTGCTCCAGATCCCACCTCGCAGTGTCATCTAACGTAATCCCACTGCGGGCCTTGGATCCATGGGCATGCACAGTGCATATCCTCGACTCTCACTCCCCTCTTTCCCTCTTCTTCAGACTGTACGGTGTCACGGCCGTGGCATGCTATTAGGGATCAGCTGACGGCGCACAGTCTAAAGAAGGCGGAGGGAGATGAGCGAGAGCCCGAGGGAAAGATATGCACTGCGCATGCCCATGGATCCCAGGCCCGCAGTGTGATTCAATCAGAAGACACTGCGAGGCGGGATCTCGGGCAGCGCGGCCGCACAGGCGCAGCCAGCCTGACACCAAATTATGTCAGAAGACAGGCAACGCAAATAGGGCATGGCCAAGGGATAACAGAACAGCGCAGGCTCCGTGACAGCTTAAAACAACGCTGAGGAGGCAGCGCATGGCAGCAAGGGGGTAGGAATGACGGCTGTGCTGCGTCACATTACGAAGGAAAGTCCCAGCTCCGGGACAGTATAATGGTATCAGTGAACACATTTTATAAGTGTTAAGTTCTGCGTGTGCAAGGAGCTAAACTAAAGGTGGCTCTTTCAGTAACAAGCGACGGGGGGGGGACAGTTTCCCTTACATTTAGGTTGTTGTGCCAGCGTGGCGGTCGCAGGACACATTGCCGGCTACACAGCTGGGGATCAGCTGACGTTACTGAAACCCAATAACACTGGGTTGTATGTTTTTACTGTGCAGCCTGCACTTCTGAGCCGCAACTGGCGGTGTTGGAGCCCAGGAATAGCAGTTCAGGTGGTAGAAAGATGAACACAGCAGGAGACCTGGATGACACCCAATTACTTAATCAGGCAGAGGAGTGGCAAATTCCTGCGAGATCCAGGCCTGGTTCATTTTCAGGAAAGTAAGCCGGTCAACGTTATCGGAGGATAGTCGCATCCGACGGTCTGTTAGTACACCACCTGCGGCACTAAAGACACGTTCCGATAAGACACTAGCCGCAGGGCAAGCCAGCACCTCCAATGCATACTGGCTTAGCTCTGGCCATGTATCCAGCTTACAGACCCAAAACTTGAACGGGGAAGAGCCATCTGGGAGTACAGTAAGAGGGCAAGCCATGTAGTCTGTCACCATCTGACGGAACCGTTGCCTCCTGCTGACTGGAGCCGCCGGTGATGGTGCAGACATTTGGGGCGGGCACACAAAATTGTGCCAGAGTTGTGCCATACTGGGCTTGCCTTGGGCAGAGGCACTGCTTCTGCTCCCTTTTTGGGCAGAGCCTCCCCCACTGCCTCGACGCACTGAGCTGCTTTGTAAAGCACTAGCAGCACTCCTCTCAGTTGGACTGGAGAAGATGATGGAATTCACCAGTGTGTCGTGGTACTCCCGCAATTTACGCTCCCGGGTCAACGCTGGGATGAGGTTTTGGACGTTGTCCCGGTAGCGAGGATCGAGGAGGGTGAACACCCAATAATCAGGCATGTTGAGAATGTGGTCGATGCGGCGGTCGTTTCTCAGGCACTGCAGCATGAAATCCACCATGTGCTGCAGACTGCCAACTGGCCCAGAAACGCTGTCCCCTGCTTGAGACATGATCTCTGCCCGCTCGTCATCACCCCATCCTCGCTGTACACACTGACCACTGGACAATTGTGTCACTCCCTCCTCTGGACGGAGCTCTTCCTCCTCCATTGACTCCTCATCCTCCTCACAAATTGGCCCCTGCGTACCCCTTTGTGAGGAACCACGTGGCGCTGACTCTCCAGAAGCTGATGGAAAAGGTGACTCCTCATCCTCCACCTCTTCCACAACATCATCCCTTAACCCTTGCAAAGTTTGCTGAAGCAGGCAGATAAGGGGGACAGTCATGCTGACTAGTGCATCATCTGCACTTGCCATCCGCGTGGAATAATCAAAAGGAGGCAAAACCAGGCATACGTCCTTCATAGTGGCCCACTCTGTGGTTGTGAAGTCTGATCGGCGCTGACTGCGACTTCTTTGCGCCTGATGCAGCTGGTACTCCATAACTGCTTGCTGCTGCTCACACAACCGCTCCAACATATGTAACGTGGAATTCCACCTGGTAGGTAGGTCACATATGATGCGGTGTTCCGGAAGGCGGAATCGGCGCTGCAGAGCAGCAATGCGGGATCTTGCCAAGCTGGAACACCGCAAGTGAGCACACTCTAGGCGGACCTTGTGCAGCAGTGCATCAAGATCCGGATAGTCCCTCAGAAAACTCTGCACAACCAAATTGAGCACATGTGCCAGACATGGGATGTGAGTGAGGTTGCCAAGGGCCAAAGCTGCCACCAGATTTCGGCCATTGTCACACACTACCATGCCTGGCTGGAGATTCGCTGGCAGTAACCACACATCGCTCTCCTGCTTGATGGCATTCCAGAGCTCCTGCGCTGTGTGGCTTCGATTCCCCAATGAAACTAGTTTCAAGACAGCCTGCTGACGTTTGGCCACGGCTGTGCTCATGTCGGTCATAGGTAAACGTTCACGGGTCCATGTGGAGGTGGACTGTGACGACTCCTGCAGAGATGATTCTGAGGAACTTGTGTAAGAGGAGGAGTCAATGCGTACAGACTGGATTCCTGCAATCCTTGGAGTGGGCAGGACACGTCCTGCGCCACTCGCACGATCTGTACCTGGCTCAACAACATTAGCCCAATGGGCAGTGAGGGAAACATATCGCCCCTGTCCATGCTGACTGGTCCACGCATCGGTGGTGAGGTGGACCTTGCTACTGACGGCGTTCAGTAGCGCATGTTTTATGTTTCCCTCAACATGCCTGTGCAGGGCAGGGACAGCTTGCCTGCTGAAGTAAAAGCGGCTGGGCACCTTGTACTGTGGGACTGCCAATGCCATCAAGTCACGGAAGCTGTCAGTCTCCACCAGCCTGAATGAGAGCATTTCCAGGGACAACAGTTTGGCAATGCCTGCATTCAGAGCCTGTGCTCGGAGGTGGTTGGCCGAGAATGCCCGCCTTTTCTCCCATGCCTGTACTACCGATGGCTGTAGACTAGGCTGGGAGTGTGAGGATGACTGGGAAGGTGGTGCTGTGGGTGGAATTACACAAGGTCTCTGGACAACAGTGCCAGAGGTTCTTCCATGGCGATCCTGGGAGGAAGCCAAACCAGCTGTGCGTGAGCTGGAGGAAGAGGCAACACGAGCTGAAGAGGTGGTAGCTGCCGCTGTTGGTTGGCCTACATCTTCAGTGTGTTTCTGTAACTCCACTGCGTGCCTGGTCCGCACATGTTTCCACATATTTGTGGTATTGAGGTTGCTGACACTTTTACCTCTTTTGACTTTCTGATGATACAGCTTGCATTTGACAAAACAAATGTCATCTGCAACTGTGTCAAAAAAGGACCAGGCACTGCAAGTCTTGGGAGCGCCCTTTTTGGCTTTGGAAAGAGACAGGCTCCTAACGGGTGCAAAAATGGAGGCTACAGGCTTCGCAGTCTTCCCCCTCCCTCTCCCTCTTTGGCCCGTAAGGGGAATCTCTTCCTCTGAGCTGCTCCCACCACCTTCCTGTTCCTCACGCCACGATGACTACCCTCTGCCACCAACTGCTCCTCCTGGGTAGTCTCGGCAGCACAGTACGCACCAGAAAGCGGCACGTGAGTTTCATCATCAGATGCGTACTGCGCTGTGGTCACCGCAGGCACTGGCCCACCCGCCTCTTCAGAGTCAGAGAGACAAAGCTGTTGGGCATCACTGCACACTGCCTCTTCTTCCATTTCTCCAATGCTGCTTGGCTGGCCCCCTGTTTCCAAGCCAAGAGATTCAGAGAACAGAAGTAGAGACGGCTCCTGTCCTGGGCTCTCTGACTGCCTGGCCAATTTGGCAGATGGTGAAGAGACAGATGGCTGCTCTCCAGTGCTCTGTGCCTGAGAGGATGTGGCACTAACTGAAGTCAATGCCGAGGCGTTAGCTGCCATCCACCCGACAACGGCTTCAATTTGATCTTCACGCAGCAGCGGTGCACGGCGCTCTCCGACAAAGCTGTGCATGAAGGACTGTTCCCTGCTGAAACTGAGTGACGACGAGTCACCGGTGCCCGCAGCAGGCACAGAATCACCACGTCCTCTCCCTGCTCCTCACCCTGCTCCGCGCCCACGCCCACATGCCTTACTCCCTGCCCTCTTCATCTTGGTTGACAGATAAAGATAAGCAGAAAAGTACTAAGGCCTTAGTGTGCTTATTCCTGAAATGCTCCTCCTAACAGGTGTAAGAAACACTAATGTTGTAAAGTGTGGACTAAACTTTATTATTTTTCAAATGTGGCCTACACAAGTGTTAAGTGGTGTTTGGTAAACTTTACTTTTTTTTTTTTCTGCAAATCGGACTACAGAGCAAGTTTAACTCACACGGGGACCGTGCAGACAGCCGTAAACGGCGCTGCAAGGCCCAAAAACCCTCCTCTAGGTTATCCTATGTAGTGTTTTTCCACTATTTAGCTGGAGACGGGTGGAAAGACACTAATAGGATATTTTTTTAAATTTTAAACAGGCTGCACTATTTGAAAAAAAGATAACAAATATACACAATAAGTGCATACACACCCTATAAGTGATATAAGGGTCCACCTGCTGCAGTCCACCCCTGTCAAACGTAACAGCGCCGCTATCCTTCAATATTTTTGTCTATTTGAAAAAAAGGAAAATTTTTTTCAAGGTATGAGGCAGTAACGAACCCTGAGCTGAATCCAACCGGCTATGGCTGCACACAGACTACAGGTCGAGCTGCGCTCACACAAAGACCGTGCAGACAGCCGTAAACGGCGCTGCAAGGCCCAAAAACACCCCTCTAGGTTATCCTATGTAGTGTTTTTCCACTATTTAGCTGGAGACGGGTGGAAAGACACTAATAGGAAATATTTTTTTAAATTTTAAACAGGCTGCTCTATTTGAAAAAAAGGAAAAATTTTTTCAAGGTATGAGGCAGTAACGAACCCTGAGCTGAATCCAACCGGCTATGGCTGCACACAGACTACAGGGCGAGCTGCGCTCACACCGAGACCATGCAGACAGCCGTAAACGGCGCTGCAAGGCCCAAAAACCCTCCTCTAGGTTATCCTATGTAGTGTTTTTCCACTATTTAGCTGGAGACGGGTGGAAAAACACTAATAGAAAATTTTTTAAAAATTTTTAAACAGGCTGCTCTATTTGAAAAAAAGGAAAAATTTTTTCAAGGTATGAGGCAGTAACGAACCCTGAGCTGAATCCAACCGGCTATGGCTGCACACAGACTACAGGGCGAGCTGCGCTCACACCGAGACCGTGCAGACAGCCGTAAACGGCGCTGCAAGGCCCAAAAACCCCCCTCTAGGTTATCCTATCTAGTGTTTTTCCACAATTTAGCTGGAGACGGGTGGAAAAACACTAATAGGAAATTTGAGAAAAAATGTGCAGCAGGCTGCACTATGAGCAAAAAAGGACAACTGTGTGAGGCAGTGTGAACCCCCCCTGAGCTGAATACAACCGGGTATATGGCTGCACACAGACTACAGAGTGAGCTGCACACACACACACAGAGAGACCTTGCAGAACGCTGTTAAAACAGCGCTGCAAGGCAAGAGCAAGGTGAACATAGTAACATAGTAACATAGTAACATAGTTAGTAAGGCCGAAAAAAGACATTTGTCCATCCAGTTCAGCCTATATTCCATCATAATAAATCCCCAGATCTACGTCCTTCTACAGAACCTAATTGTATGATACAATATTGTTCTGCTCCAGGAAGACATCCAGGCCTCTCTTGAACCCCTCGACTGAGTTCGCCATCACCACCTCCTCAGGCAAGCAATTCCAGATTCTCACTGCCCTAACAGTAAAGAATCCTCTTCTATGTTGGTGGAAAAACCTTCTCTCCTCCAGACGCAAAGAATGCCCCCTTGTGCCCGTCACCTTCCTTGGTATAAACAGATCCTCAGCGAGATATTTGCATTGTCCCCTTATATACTTATACATGGTTATTAGATCGCCCCTCAGTCGTCTTTTTTCTAGACTAAATAATCCTAATTTCGCTAATCTATCTGGGTATTGTAGTTCTCCCATCCCCTTTATTAATTTTGTTGCCCTCCTTTGTACTCTCTCTAGTTCCATTATATCCTTCCTGAGCACCGGTGCCCAAAACTGGACACAGTACTCCATGTGCGGTCTAACTAGGGATTTGTACAGAGGCAGTATAATGCTCTCATCATGTGTATCCAGACCTCTTTTAATGCACCCCATGATCCTGTTTGCCTTGGCAGCTGCTGCCTGGCACTGGCTGCTCCAGGTAAGTTTATCATTAACTAGGATCCCCAAGTCCTTCTCCCTGTCAGATTTACCCAGTGGTTTCCCATTCAGTGTGTAATGGTGACATTGATTCCTTCTTCCCATCTGTATAACCTTACATTTATCATTGTTAAACCTGATCTGCCACCTTTCAGCCCAAGTTTCCAACTTATCCAGATCCATCTGTAGCAGAATACTATCTTCTCTTGTATTAACTGCTTTACATAGTTTTGTATCATCAGCAAATATCGATATTTTACTGTGTAAACCTTCTACCAGATCATTAATGAATATGTTGAAGAGAACAGGTCCCAATACTGACCCCTGCGGTACCCCACTGGTCACAGCGACCCAGTTAGAGACTATACCATTTATAACCACCCTCTGCTTTCTATCACTAAGCCAGTTACTAACCCATTTACACACATTTTCCCCCAGACCAAGCATTCTCATTTTGTGTACCAACCTCTTGTGCGGCACGGTATCAAACGCTTTGGAAAAATCGAGATATACCACGTCCAATGACTCACCGTGGTCCAGTCTATAGCTTACCTCTTCATAAAAACTGATTAGATTGGTTTGACAGGAGCGATTTCTCATAAACCCATGCTGATATGGAGTTAAACAGTTATTCTCATTGAGATAATCCAGAATAACATCCCTCAGAAACCCTTCAAATATTTTACCAACAATAGAGGTTAGACTTACTGGCCTATAATTTCCAGGTTCACTTTTAGAGCCCTTTTTGAATATTGGCACCACATTTGCTATGCGCCAGTCCTGCGGAACAGACCCTGTCGCTATAGAGTCACTAAAAATAAGAAATAATGGTTTATCTATTACATTACTTAGTTCTCTTAGTACTCGTGGGTGTATGCCATCCGGACCCGGAGATTTATCTATTTTAATCTTATTTAGCCGGTTTCGCACCTCTTCTTGGGTTAGATTGGTGACCCTTAATATAGGGTTTTCATTGTTTCTTGGGATTTCACCTAGCATTTCATTTTCCACCGTGAATACCGTGGAGAAGAAGGTGTTTAATATGTTAGCTTTTTCCTCGTCATCTACAACCATTCTTTCCTCACTATTTTTTAAGGGGCCTACATTTTCAGTTTTTATTCTTTTACTATTGATATAGTTGAAGAACAGTTTGGGATTAGTTTTACTCTCCTTAGCAATGTGCTTCTCTGTTTCCTTTTTGGCAGCTTTAATTAGTTTTTTAGATAAAGTATTTTTCTCCCTATAGTTTTTTAGAGCTTCAATGGTGCCATCCTGCTTTAGTAGTGCAAATGCTTTCTTTTTACTGTTAATCGCCTGTCTTACTTCTTTGTTTAGCCACATTGGGTTTTTCCTATTTCTAGTCCTTTTATTCCCACAAGGTATAAACCGCTTACACTGCCTATTTAGGATGTTCTTAAACATTTCCCATTTATTATCTGTATTCTCATTTCTGAGGATATTGTCCCAGTCTACCAGATTAAGGGCATCTCTAAGCTGTTCAAACTTTGGCTTCCTAAAGTTCAATGTTTTTGTGACTCCCTGACAAGTCCCCCTAGTGAAAGACAGGTGAAACTGCACAATATTGTGGTCGCTATTTCCTAAATGCCCAACCACCTGCAGATTTGTTATTCTGTCAGGTCTATTAGATAGTATTAGGTCTAAAAGTGCTGCTCCTCTGGTTGGATTCTGCACCAATTGTGAAAGATAATTTTTCTTGGTTATTAGCAGAAACCTGTTGCCTTTATGGGTTTCACAGGTTTCTGTTTCCCAGTTAATATCCGGGTAGTTAAAGTCCCCCATAACCAGGACCTCATTATGGGTTGCAGCTTCATCTATCTGCTTTAGAAGTAGACTTTCCATGCTTTCTGTTATATTTGGGGGTTTGTAACAGACCCCAATGAGAATTTTGTTACCATTTTTCCCTCCATGAATTTCAACCCATATGGACTCGACATCCTCATTCCCTTCGCTAATATCCTCCCTTAAAGTGGACTTTAGACAAGACTTTACATAGAGACAAACCCCTCCTCCTCTCCGATTTTTACGATCCTTTCTAAACAGACTGTAACCCTGTAAGTTAACTGCCCAGTCATAGCTTTCATCTAACCATGTCTCGGTTATTCCCACTATGTCAAAGTTACCTGTAGATATTTCTGCTTCTAGTTCTTCCATCTTGTTTGTCAGGCTTCTGGCGTTTGCAAGCATGCAGTTTAGAGGATTTTGTTTTGTTCCAATCTCCTCGCTGTGGATTGTTTTAGAAATGTTCTTACCTCCCTTCTGAGTATGTTTTCCTGGATCTTCTTTGTTCAAGTCTAATGTTTTTCTTCCCGTCCCCTCTTCTTCTAGTTTAACGCCCTCCTGATGAGTGTAGCGAGTCTTCTGGCGAATGTGTGTTTCCCAGGTTTGTTGAGGTGTAGTCCGTCTCTGGCGAGGAGTCCAACATACCAGTAATTCACACCGTGGTCCAGGAATCCGAATCCTTGTTGTCTGCACCATCGTCTTAGAACAGTGAAGAACACACAGCGTTTTGCTAAATTAGCCTTGGGAAAGGAAAATAAAGCAATTAGCTATCTCAACTGGCCCTCAGTTAGAACACAGCGTCCTGTTCCTAACTGAAATCACAGCAGAGTGAGCGCAAAATGGCGGCAGCGTTTTTTTTATAGTGCATGGTGACATCAGTTCAGCATCCAATCACAGCCTTGCCAGTAGTTACATGCCCACCATGCTAAACAGGATATGCCCACACTTCCATTCATTCCTCATTGGCTGCTGCGTGCAGTTTGAATTCCGGGAACTTCCGATTCCGGTATCCGATACGCGGGAAGTATCGGAATTCGGTATCGGAATTCCGATACCGCAAGTATCGGCCGATACCCGATACTTGCGGTATCGGAATGCTCAACACTAATCATGAGATTTTGAGTGCAAACCTCCTTCCATCAGCAAGGGCATTGAATATGAAACGTGGCTGGGTCTTTCAACATGACAATGATCCAAAGCACACCGCCAGGGCAACGAAGGAGTGGCTTCGTAAGAAGCATTTCAAGGTCCTGGAGTGGCCTAGCCAGTCTCCAGATCTCAACCCTATAGAAAACCTTTGGAGGGAGTTGAAAGTCCGTGTTGCCAATCGAAAAGCCAAAAACATCACTGCTCTATAGGAGATCTGCATGGAGGAATGGGCCAACATACCAACAACAGTGTGTGGCAACCTTGTGAAGACTTACAGAAAACGTTTGACCTCTGTCATTGCCAACAAAGGATATATTACAAAGTATTGAGATGAAATTTTGTTTGTGACCAAATACTTATTTTCCACCATAATATGCAAATAAAATGTTAAAAAAACAGACAATGTGATTTTCTGTATTTTTTTTTCTCAGTTTGTCTCCCATAGTTGAGGTCTACCTATGATGTAAATTACAGACGCCTCTGATCTTTTTAATTGGTGGAACTTGCACTATTGCTGACTGACTAAATACTTTTTTGCCCCACTGTATACACTGCACAGTACCACTTCTCCTGTCCTGTATACTGGGTGTAATTCTCAGTATCTGTATTATTCTGTATATATACATTGCACAGTACCACTTCTCCTGTCCTGTATACTGGGTATAATCATCAGTATCTGCATTTTTACCCTTCGCCATGACAGCACCCACTGGAGAGATAGGGATCCGCCCCAAGGAACAGGAAACCTACAGAGACATAAAAGGGGGCGGTCCCCCTCTCCTCCTCAGTTTAGGTTTCCTGTTCCCAGGGGACAGGATCTCTGGATTCTCCAAGAAGACTTACAGAAAATCATACCTGGGCCATAAGCATCCGCCTGTGCGGTCTCTGCGGGAACGGCAGGGGATGCGGTCCAGTAGCAGCGTCGGGGGAGACTCCGTTAGACGGCTCCCCCCTCGTCTGGCCAGCATGTGGGATGGCTGGGTCCATGGGGGCCGGCCGAATCCTGGTACGACACTGCGGGAGTGCGGCCGAAGGAGGCGCCGGACGCTGGACCGGCTTATTTGGGGTCCGCGATCCGTGGCTCTGCAGCAGCGGCAGCCGGCACACCGCTCCCAGACGCAGGCCGGAATAATGGCGGCCGCGCATGCGGGGAGCGGTGGAAGATTCCCCTTACTGACCCGGAGGTGTTGGACTACTTCCGGGTCACTCACACAGCGGTGAGGGAAAGCGCGGTTTCGCGCATGCGCAGTACACCGCTGTGTGAAGGGGTGGGGAAAGGAAAAAAAAAAAAAAAGTCCGGATCCTGGCAGTTAAAAGGGGATGGTTGCAAACGCACAGGCGATGCAACATGTCAAGTCAGTCAAGCAAGTCAAGCAAGTCAGTGGACCCAACAGGTGAGCCATCCAGCAGGAGGTCCTCAGATGCCAGCCGTAGAGGTGAAGCCACAGATTCCAGATCCAGGAAGACGCTTCAACAACCTGATCCGGTACCGTACAGCTTCACTGGGTGAGTGTTAAAATCCCTCTGCCTATAAAGCTGACACACTTTTCCACAATATCTTCCTCACCCAGGCCAAAAGGAGACAAAAGTCTAAACACAAACAGTGTGCATTATGTGACGAGCCTCTCCCAGACGCCCACCCCAAAAAACTCTGCAACCAGTGTATCACCGAAACAATGCAGAGCCAATCCATGTCGGTTACGGATATACGGGCCATAATTAGGGAAGAGTTGCAGGCCATTAAACAAGCCAGTGCACCCCCTAAAAAATCCAGTAAGGAAAAGGCTGTATCCAGCTCTGAGTCTGATGAGGAAGGCGTCATCCACTCTGATTCCTCATGTTCATCATCCTCATCCTCGACACAATCTGACATTGGAGGTCGAGCTTGTTTCCCCCTTGATGGGGTTGACAACCTGGTAAAATCTATCAGGAATACCATAGGTTGTGAGGATGCAAAAGACGACCAAACTGCACAAGACATCATGTTTGCAGGGTTGGCAGAGAGGAAGAGAAGAGTCTTCCCAGTAATTCCTGCGGTTAAGGCACTAATAAGGAGGGAATGGGAAAAGCAGGACCAGAGGGGCTTTCTCCCATCAGCCTCCAAAAGGAAGTACCCCTTTAGCGACGAGGAATTAAACACATGGACCAAAATTCCTAAAGTGGACGCTGCGGTGGCCTCCACTTCTAAACAGTCAGCCTTACCAGTCGAGGATGCAGGGCTACTCTCTGATCCTCTAGATCGGAAAGCAGAGTCGTCACTGAAATGGTCATGGGAAGCTTCCATGGGCATATTTAAGCCTACGATTGCCAGCACGTGCACAGCTAGATCTATGCTTGTTTGGATCGATCAGTTAGATCAACAGATTGAGCAGGGGATCTCCAGACAAAAATTGCGGGATGCACTGCCATTAATTAGAGGAGCAGCAGCATTCATGGCCGATGCGTCAGCCGACTCTCTACGCCTTGCAGCGAGGTCAGCAGGCCTAGTGAATAATGCCAGACGTGCATTGTGGATGAAGAGTTGGAAGGGGGATACACATTCGAAAGCTAAGATCTGTGGTATCCCGTGTGAGGGTGAGTTTCTTTTTGGAAAAGCTTTAGATGACATCCTCAAAAAAGCAAAAGAGAGGAAAAAAGCCTTCCCTGACCCCTCAATTCCTTTCTATAGGAAGACCTTTAGGAGGAGACCGTTCGGGAAAAGAACGCAAAATGAAAGACCGTCACGGTGGGCTACAAGAGAGGGAAAACAGAGTGGCACTATGTTTAAAGCGCCCCCCTTCCGTAGAGACAACAAATATTAAAGGGCCAGTTACCCCAGTAGGGGGCAGGTTAAAATTTTTCTTTCCCCAATGGCAGAAGATTACATTAAATTCCTGGGTTCTGAATATTATTAAAGAAGGAATGAAAATAGAATTCCTCCAAATTCCCCATGATTTTTTTGTTTTAACAGCCCTTTCCTCACCAGTTCAACAAAGGGCCCTTGAACTGGAAATCCAAAGTCTGATAATTAAAAATGTCTTAGTTAGGGTGCCAAAGGGACAAGAGGGTAGGGGGTTCTACTCTCCGTTATTTTTAATCCCTAAACCCGATGGTTCCTTTAGAACGATTATAAATCTAAAAAAACTCAATAAGTTTATAAAAAATTATACGTTTAAAATGGAATCTATTAGATCTGCCATTAAACTCCTGTATCCAAATTGTAAAATGGGCGGCATTGATTTAAAAGATGCCTACTACCATCTCCCTATTCATAACAGGTATCAAAAATACTTAAGAGTGGCGGTAACTCTTGAGGGGGAGACATATCATTTCCAATACACGGCTATGCCCTTTGGTCTCTCTACAGCTCCAACGATTTTCACCAAAGTTATGTTAGAAGTGATGGCCTACCTCCGCCAAAAAGACACCTTAATCATCCCCTATTTGGATGATTTTTTAGTTGTTGGAAATTCATCCCTTCAGTGTGCTGAGCGGTTAGCGAACACTGTCTCATCCCTAAAAGACCTGGGCTGGATCATCAACTATGAAAAATCCAGACTCATCCCACTTTCTCTCCAGACATTCCTAGGTTTTAATCTAGACTCCACAAAACAAAAATGTCTACTCCCACAAGTAAAGATATCACTAATAGAGGAGAAAGTAGTAGCGGCCATTCAAAAACCCCATATGTCCTTGAGGGCAGGTATGTCCTTACTAGGATCCCTTTCCTCCTGTACTCCAGCCGTTCAGTGGGCACAACTCCATACCCGAACATTGCAACATCAGATACTTCGGGAACAGAGGAAATTTTTAGGGCACCTCGAATCAAAAATAACATTATCAGGAAAAGTGTTATCTTCCTTGTCGTGGTGGTTGGATAGCAAAAACTTAACGGAAGGTGTCCCTTGGGTGATAACACCATCCCACACGGTAACCACTGATGCTAGTCCCCACGGGTGGGGTGCACACATGGGAGATAAATTCTGCCAGGGAATATGGAATAAGAAGGAGATTTTAGATTCATCCAATTTGAAAGAGTTGAAGGCAGTAAACTATGCACTGCATCAATTTCTCCCACAGCTACGAGGAAACCACGTCAGAGTCTGTTCAGACAACACTACGACAGTGGCGTATTTAAACAAACAAGGCGGCACACGATCAGACGCTCTAATGTCTTCCGCAAAGAATACTTTAACCCTGGCCGAAAATCATCTATTGTCCCTCTCTGCGGTCCACATCAAAGGAGAGAACAATCAACAAGCAGACTTTCTAAGTCGACACACTCTACATCAAGGAGAATGGTGTCTAAATCCTCACATATTCCACAAAGTGACAGTATTGTGGGGCAGGCCCCAGATAGACCTGTTTGCTACGAAACAGAACAGACAGGTCCAAAAATTTGCATCTCGGTTCTGTGCAGACCACCCGGACATTCTAGATGCTCTTCAAACACCCTGGCAATTCAAGCTGGCATATGCCTTCCCTCCGATAATTCTGCTTCCGCAAGTAATACGGAAGATCAGGGAAGAACAAGCCAGGATAATATTGATCGCACCATTCTGGCCCAAAAGACCATGGTTCTCGTGCCTGCAGTCAATGTCGGTGACAGATCCATGGGTCCTTCCCTCAATCCCAGACCTTCTCTCTCAGGGACCTTTCTTCCACCCTCAAGTGGACAGCCTCCACTTGACGGCCTGGAATTTGAAAGGCAGATACTAAATTCCAGGGGGTTCTCAAAAGGCCTCATTGATACACTCCTGCTCAGCAGGAAACCATCTACAACTAAAATTTATACCAAAATATGGAAAAAGTTTCTTCAGTTCCATACAGGTTCAAACCCCTCTGAGGTTCCAATAAAATCTATCCTAGAGTTTCTACAGAAAGGGAAAGAATTAGGTCTGTCAGTTAACACACTAAAAGTACAGGTGTCCGCTCTAGGAGCCCTCTATGGCCATAATATTGCGGGTAATAAATGGGTATCCCGATTCATCACGGCTTGTGAGCGAGATACTCCGGTCCACATACCTAGAATAGCTCCTTGGGACCTAAACCTAGTTTTAGACTCTCTAACGGAACCTCCATTTGAGCCTATAGACACAATATCCCTGAAACACTTATCGCTAAAGACAGCCTTCTTAGTAGCCTTAACATCGGCTAGAAGAGTCAGCGACATTCAGGCCTTGTCGATAGATCAACCTTACCTTCTCACATTTCATGACAGACTAGTTTTAAAACCAGACCCCTTATACCTTCCTAAGGTAGCAGGGAAATTCCACAGGTCACAAGAAATACACCTTCCTACTTTCTTTAAAGACCCCTCTACTCCTGAAGAACAAAAATTTCACACTTTAGATGTCAGGAGAATAGTCTTACAATATATTGAGAAAACTAGTGGTTGGAGGCAGAGTAGGGGTCTGTTCATTTCCTTTCAGGGTAGAAGAAAGGGTATGGAGTCACGAAAGCAACATTGTCCAGATGGATAAGAGATGCTATCCGGCTGGCCTACTCCATCAAGAATATAGAACCTCCGGAGGGCATTAAAGCACATTCCACTAGAGCCATGGCTTCCTCCTGGGCCGAAAAAGGGAACGTTCCAATTGAGGACATATGTAAGGCCGCAACCTGGTTGGCTCCTTCCACTTTCTATAATCACTACAGGCTTAATCTTTCATCAGACTCTGACCTACACTTTGGCAGGACTATCCTCAGCACGGTGGTCCCCCCCTAGGTGTTGGTCTCTGGAAATCTCTCCAGTGGGTGCTGTCATGGCGAAGGGTAAATAACCGGATTACTTACGGTAATGCTCTTTTAATGAGTCCATGACAGCATCCAGTCACATCCCTCCCTAATAGAGGAAAAATGTAATTACTTCTATGAAGTTTATAACCTGATAATATGTTGCAATATATGACTAACACTGGCGGTCCTCCGGGTACTCTGAAATTAAACTGAGGAGGAGAGGGGGACCGCCCCCTTTTATGTCTCTGTAGGTTTCCTGTTCCTTGGGGCGGATCCCTATCTCTCCAGTGGGTGCTGTCATGGACTCATTAAAAGAGCATTACCGTAAGTAATACGGTTAATCCTGTATATATACACTGCACAGTACCCCTTCTCCTGTCCTGTATACTGGGTGCAATTCCCAGTATCTGTATTATTCTGTATATATACACTGCACAGTACCATTTCTCCTGTCCTGTATAATGGGTGTAATTCTCAGTATCTGTATTATTCTGTATATATATACACTGCACAGTACCACTTCTTCTGCCCTCTTTACTGGGTGTAATTCTCAGTATCTGTATTATTCTGTATATATACACTGTACAGTACCACTCCTCCTGTCCTGTATACTGGGTGTAATTATCAGTATCTGTATTATTCTGTATATATACACTGCACAGTACCACTCCTCCTGTCCTGTATACTGGGTGTAATTATCAGTATCTGTATTATCCTCTATATATACACTGCACAGTACCACTTCTCCTGCCCTGTATACTGGGTGTAATTCTCAGTATCTGTATTATTCTGTATATATACACTGCACAGTACCACTTCTCCTGTCCTGTATAATGGGTGTAATTCTCAGTATCTGTATTATTCTGTATATATATACACTGCACAGTACCACTTCTTCTGCCCTCTTTACTGGGTGTAATTCTCAGTATCTGTATTATTCTGTATATATACACTGTACAGTACCACTCCTCCTGTCCTGTATACTGGGTGTAATTATCAGTATCTGTATTATCCTCTATATATACACTGCACAGTACCACTTCTCCTGCCCTGTATACTGGGTGTAATTCTCAGTATCTGTATTATTCTGTATATATACACTGCACAGTACCACTTCTCCTGTCCTGTATAATGGGTGTAATTCTCAGTATCTGTATTATTCTGTATATATACACTGTACAGTACCACTTCTCCTGTCCTGTATACTGGGTGTAATTATCAGTATCTGTATTATCCTCTATATATACACTGCACAGTACCCCTTATCCTGTCCTGTATACTGGGTGTAATTCTCAGTATCTGTATTATTCTGTATATATATATACACTGCACAGTACCACTTCTCCTGTGCTGTTTACTGGGTGTAATTATTAGTATCTGTATTATCCTCTATATATACACAGTACAGTACCACTTCTTCTGTCCTGTATACTGGGTGTAATTGTCAGGATCTGTATTATTCTGTATATATACACTGCACAGTACCACTTCTCCTGTGCTGTTTACTGGGTGTAATTATTAGTATCTGTATTATCCTCTATATATACACAGTACAGTACCACTTCTTCTGTCCTGTATACTGGGTGTAATTGTCAGGATCTGTATTATTCTGTATATATACACTGCACAGTACCACTTCTCCTGCCCTGTATACTGGGTGTAATTGTCAGGATCTGTATTATTCTGTATATATACACTGCACAGTACCACTTCTCCTGTCCTGTATACTGGGTGTAATTCTCAGTATCTGTATTATTCTGTATATATACACTGCACAGTACCACTTCTCCTGTCCTGTATACTGGGTGTAATTCTCAGTATCTGTATTATTCTGTATACATACACTGCACAGTACCACTTCTCCTGCCCTGTATACTGGGTGTAATTATCAGTATCTGTATCATTCTGTATATATACACTGCACAGTACCACTTCTCCTGCCCTGTATACTGGGTGTAATTCTCAGTATCTGTATTATTCTGTATATATACACTGCATAGTACCACTTCTCCTGCCCTGTATACTGGGTGTAATTCTCAGTATCTGTATTATTCTGTATATATACACTGCACAGTACCACTTCTCCTGCCCTGTATACTGGGTGTAATTATCAGTATCTGTATTATTCTGTATATATACACTGCACAGTACCACTTCTCCTGCCCTGTATACTGGGTGTAATTCTCAGTATCTGTATTATTCTGTATATATACACAGTACAGTACCACTTCTTCTGTCCTGTATACTGGGTGTAATTCTCAGTATCTGTATTATTCTGTATATATACACAGTACAGTACCACTTCTCCTGCCCTGTATACTGGGTGTAATTCTCAGTATCTGTATTATTCTGTATATATACACTGCACAGTACCACTTCTCCTGCCCTGTATACGGGGTGTAATTATCAGTATCTGTATTATTCTGTATATATACACTGCACAGTACCACTTCTTCTGCCCTCTATACTGGGTGTAATTCTGAGTATCTGTATTATTCTGTATATATACACACTGTACAGTACCACTTCTCCTGTCCTGTTTACTGGGTGTAATTATTAGTATCTGTATTATCCTCTATATATACACAGTACAGTACCACTTCTCCTGCCCTGTATACTGGGTGTAATTCTCAGTATCTGTATTATTCTGTATATATACACTGCACAGTACCACTTCTCCTGCCCTGTATACGGGGTGTAATTATCAGTATCTGTATTATTCTGTATATATACACTGCACAGTACCACTTCTTCTGCCCTCTATACTGGGTGTAATTCTCAGTATCTGTATTATTCTGTATATATACACTGCACAGTACCACTTCTCCTGTCCTGTTTACTGGGTGTAATTATTAGTATCTGCATTATTCTGTATATATACACTGCACAGTACCACTTCTTCTGTCCTGTATACTGGGTGTAATTCTCAGTATCTGTATTATTCTGTATATATACACTGCACAGTACCACTTCTTCTGCCCTCTATACTGGGTGTAATTCTCAGTATCTGTATTATTCTGTATATATACACTGCACAGTACCACTTCTTCTGCCCTCTATACTGGGTGTAATTCTCAGTATCTGTATTATTCTGTATATATACACTGCACAGTACCACTTCTCCTGCCCTGTATACTGGGTGTAATTATTAGTATCTGTATTATCCTCTATATATACACTGCACAGTACCACTTCTTCTGTCCTGTATACTGGGTGTAATTCTCAGTATCTGTATTATTCTGTATATATACACTGCACAGTACCACTTCTTCTGTCCTGTATACTGGGTGTAATTCTCAGTATCTGTATTATTCTGTATATATACACTGCACAGTACCACTTCTTCTGTCCTGTATACTGGGTGTAATTCTCAGTATCTGTATTATTCTGTATATATACACTGCACAGTACCACTTCTTCTGTCCTGTATACTGGGTGTAATTCTCAGTATCTGTATTATTCTGTATATATACACTGCACAGTACCACTTCTCCTGCCCTGTATACTGGGTGTAATTCTCAGTATCTGTATTATCCTCTATATATACACTGCACAGTACCACTTCTTCTGTCCTGTATACTGGGTGTAATTCTCAGTATCTGTATTATTCTGTATATATACACAGTACAGTACCACTTCTTCTGTCCTGTATACTGGGTGTAATTGTCAGGATCTATATTATTCTGTATATATACACAGTACAGTACCACTTCTCCTGCCCTGTATATTGGGTGTAATTCTCAGTATCTGTATTATTCTGTATATATACACTGCACAGTACCACTTCTTCTGTCCTGTATACTGGGTGTAATTATTAGTATCTGTATTATTCTGTATATATACACTGCACAGTACCACTTCTCCTGCCCTGTATACTGGGTGTAATTATCAGTATCTGTATTATTCTGTATATATACACTGCACAGTACCACTTCTTCTGCCCTCTATACTGGGTGTAATTCTGAGTATCTGTATTATTCTGTATATATACACACTGCACAGTACCACTTCTCCTGCCCTGTATACTGGGTGTAATTATCAGTATCTGTATTATTCTGTATATATACACTGCACAGTACCACTTCTCCTGCCCTGTATACTGGGTGTAATTATCAGTATCTGTATTATTCTGTATATATACACTGCACAGTACCACTTCTTCTGCCCTCTATACTGGGTGTAATTCTGAGTATCTGTATTATTCTGTATATATACACACTGCACAGTACCACTTCTCCTGCCCTGTATACTGGGTGTAATTATCAGTATCTGTATTATTCTGTATATATACACTGCACAGTACCACTTCTCCTGTTCTGTATACTGGGTGTAATTCTCAGTATCTGTATTATTCTGTATATATACACTGCACAGTACCACTTCTCCTGTCCTGTATACTGGGTGTAATTCTCAGTATCTGTATTATTCTGTATATATACACTGCACAGTACCACTTCTCCTGTCCTGTATACTGGGTGTAATTCTCAGTATCTGTATTATTCTGTATATATACACTGCACAGTACTACTTCTTCTGCCCTCTATACTGGGTGTAATTCTCAGTATCTGTATTATTCTGTATATATACACTGCACAGTACCACTTCTCCTGCCCTGTATACTGGGTGTAATTATCAGTATCTGTATTATTCTGTATATATACACTGCACAGTACCACTTCTTCTGCCCTCTATACTGGGTGTAATTCTCAGTATCTGTATTATTCTGTATATATACACACTGCACAGTACCACTTCTTCTGTCCTGTATACTGGGTGTAATTGTCAGGATCTGTATTATTCTGTATATATACACAGTACAGTACCACTTCTTCTGTCCTGTATACTTTGTGTAATTCTCAGTATCTGTATTATTCTGTATATATACACTGCACAGTACCACTTCTCCTGCCCTGTATACTGGGTGTAATTCTCAGTATCTATATTATTCTGTATATATACACTGCACAGTACCACTTCTCCTGTCCTGTATAATGGGTGTAATTCTCAGTATCTGTATTATTCTGTATATATACACTGCACAGTACCACTCCTCCTGTCCTGTATACTGGGTGTAATTGTCAGGATCTGTATTATTCTGTATATATACACTGCACAGTACCACTTCTTCTGTCCTGTATACTGGGTGTAATTGTCAGGATCTGTATTATTCTGTATATATACACAGTACAGTACCACTTCTTCTGTCCTGTATACTTTGTGTAATTCTCAGTATCTGTATTATTCTGTATATATACACTGCACAGTACCACTTCTCCTGCCCTGTATACTGGGTGTAATTCTCAGTATCTGTATTATTCTGTATATATACACTGCACAGTACCACTTCTCCTGTCCTGTTTACTGGGTGTAATTATTAGTATCTGTATTATCCTCTATATATACACAGTACAGTACCACTTCTCCTGTCCTGTATACTGGGTGTAATTCTCAGTATCTGTATTATTCTGTATATATACACTGCACAGTACCACTTCTCCTGCCCTGTATACTGGGTGTAATTATCAGTATCTGTATTATTCTGTATATATACACTGCACAGTACCACTTCTCCTGTCCTGTATACTGGGTGTAATTATTAGTATCTGTATTATTCTGTATATATACACTGCACAGTACCACTTCTCCTGTCCTGTTTACTGGGTGTAATTGTCAGGATCTGTATTATTCTGTATATATACGCTGCACAGTACCACTTCTCCTGTCCTGTATACTGGGTGTAATTATTAGTATCTGTATTATTCTGTATATATACACTGCACAGTACCACTTCTCCTGTCCTGTTTACTGGGTGTAATTGTCAGGATCTGTATTATTCTGTATATATACGCTGCACAGTACCACTTCTCCTGTCCTGTATACTGGGTGTAATTATTAGTATCTGTATTATTCTGTATATATACACTGCACAGTACCACTTCTCCTGTCCTGTTTACTGGGTGTAATTGTCAGGATCTGTATTATTCTGTATATATACACAGTACAGTACCACTTCTCCTGTCCTGTATACTGGGTGTAATTATTAGTATCTGTATTATTCTGTATATATACACAGTACAGTACCACTTCTTCTGTCCTGTATGCTGGGTGTAATTGTCAGGATCTGTATTATTCTGTATATATACACAGTACAGTACCACTTCTCCTGTCCTGTTTACTGGGTGTAATTCTCAGTATCTGTATTATCCTCTATATATACACTGCACAGTACCACTTCTTCTGTCCTGTATACTGGGTGTAATTGTCAGGATCTGTATTATTCTGTATATATACACTGCACAGTACCACTTCTCCTGTCCTGTATACTGGGTGTAATTATTAGTATCTGTATTATTCTGTATATATACACTGCACAGTACCACTTCTCCTGTCCTGTATACTGGGTGTAATTATTAGTATCTGTATTATCCTCTATATATACACAGTACAGTACCACTTCTTCTGTCCTGTATACTGGGTGTAATTATTAGTATCTGTATTATCCTCTATATATACACAGTACAGTACCACTTCTTCTGTCCTGTATACTGGGTGTAATTGTCAGGATCTGTATTATTCTGTATATATACACAGTACAGTACCACTTCTCCTGCCCTGTATATTGGGTGTAATTCTCAGTATCTGTATTATTCTGTATATATACACTGCACAGTACCACTTCTTCTGTCCTGTATACTGGGTGTAATTATTAGTATCTGTATTATTCTGTATATATACACTGCACAGTACCACTTCTCCTGCCCTGTATACTGGGTGTAATTATCAGTATCTGTATTATTCTGTATATATACACTGCACAGTACCACTTCTTCTGCCTTCTATACTGGGTGTAATTCTGAGTATCTGTATTATTCTGTATATATACACTCTGCACAGTACCACTTCTCCTGTCCTGTTTACTGGGTGTAATTATTAGTATCTGTATTATCCTCTATATATACACAGTACAGTACCACTTCTTCTGCCCTCTATACTGGGTGTAATTGTCAGGATCTGTATTATTCTGTATATATACACTGCACAGTACCACTTCTCCTGTCCTGTATACTGGGTGTAATTATCAGTATCTGTATTATTCTGTATATATACACTGCACAGTACTACTTCTTCTGCCCTCTATACTGGGTGTAATTCTCAGTATCTGTATTATTCTGTATATATACACTGCACAGTACCACTTCTCCTGCCCTGTATACTGGGTGTAATTATCAGTATCTGTATTATTCTGTATATATACACTGCACAGTACCACTTCTCCTGCCCTGTATACTGGGTGTATTTATCAGTATCTGTATTATTCTGTATATATACACTGCACAGTACCACTTCTTCTGCCCTCTATACTGGGTGTAATTCTCAGTATCTGTATTATTCTGTATATATACACTGCACAGTACCACTTCTCCTGCCCTGTATACTGGGTGTAATTCTCAGTATCTGTATTATTCTGTATATATACACTGCACAGTACCACTTCTTCTGTCCTGTATACTGGGTGTAATTGTCAGGATCTGTATTATTCTGTATATATACACTGCACAGTACCACTTCTCCTGTCCTGTATACTGGGTGTAATTATCAGTATCTGTATTATTCTGTATATATACACTGCACAGTACCACTTCTTCTGTCCTGTATACTGGGTGTAATTGTCAGGATCTGTATTATTCTGTATATATACACTGCACAGTACCACTTCTCCTGTCCTGTATACTGGGTGTAATTATCAGTATCTGTATTATTCTGTATATACACACTGCACAGTACCACTTCTTCTGCCCTCTATACTGGGTGTAATTCTGAGTATCTGTATTATTCTGTATATATACACACTGCACAGTACCACTTCTCCTGTCCTGTTTACTGGGTGTAATTATTAGTATCTGTATTATCCTCTATATATACACAGTACAGTACCACTTCTTCTGTCCTGTATACTGGGTGTAATTGTCAGGATCTGTATTTTTCTGTATATATACACTGCACAGTACCACTTCTCCTGTCCTGTATACTGGGTGTAATTCTCAGTATCTGTATTATTCTGTATATATACACTGCACAGTACTACTTCTTCTGCCCTCTATACTGGGTGTAATTCTCAGTATCTGTATTATTCTGTATATATACACTGCACAGTACCACTTCTTCTGCCCTCTATACTGGGTGTAATTCTCAGTATCTGTATTATTCTGTATATATACACTGCACAGTACCACTTCTCCTGCCCTGTATACTGGGTGTAATTATCAGTATCTGTATTATTCTGTATATATACACTGCACAGTACCACTTCTCCTGCCCTGTATACTGGGTGTATTTATCAGTATCTGTATTATTCTGTATATATACACTGCACAGTACCACTTCTTCTGCCCTCTATACTGGGTGTAATTCTCAGTATCTGTATTATTCTGTATATATACACTGCACAGTACCACTTCTCCTGCCCTGTATACTGGGTGTAATTCTCAGTATCTGTATTATTCTGTATATATACACTGCACAGTACCACTTCTTCTGTCCTGTATACTGGGTGTAATTGTCAGGATCTGTATTATTCTGTATATATACACTGCACAGTACCACTTCTCCTGTCCTGTATACTGGGTGTAATTATCAGTATCTGTATTATTCTGTATATATACACTGCACAGTACCACTTCTTCTGCCCTCTATACTGGGTGTAATTCTGAGTATCTGTATTATTCTGTATATATACACACTGCACAGTACCACTTCTCCTGTCCTGTTTACTGGGTGTAATTATTAGTATCTGTATTATCCTCTATATATACACAGTACAGTACCACTTCTCCTGCCCTGTATACTGGGTGTAATTCTCAGTATCTGTATTATTCTGTATATATACACTGCACAGTACCACTTTTCCTGTCCTGTATACTGGGTGTAATTATTAGTATCTGTATTATCCTCTATATATACACTGCACAGTACCACTTCTTCTGTCCTGTATACTGGGTGTAATTCTCAGTATCTGTATTATCCTGTATATATACACTGCACAGTACCACTTCTCCTGTCCTGTATACTGGGTGTAATTCTCAGTATCTGTATTATTCTGTATATATACACTGCACAGTACCACTTCTTCTGTCCTGTATACTGGGTGTAATTCTCAGTATCTGTATTATTCTGTATATATACACTGCACAGTACCACTTCTCCTGTCCTGTTTACTGGGTGTAATTATTAGTATCTGTATTATCCTCTATATATACACAGTACAGTACCACTTCTTCTGTCCTGTATACTGGGTGTAATTGTCAGGATCTGTATTATTCTGTATATATACACTGCACAGTACCACTTCTCCTGTCCTGTTTACTGGGTGTAATTATTAGTATCTGTATTATCCTCTATATATACACAGTACAGTACCACTTCTCCTGTCCTGTATACTGGGTGTAATTGTCAGGATCTGTATTATTCTGTATATATACACTGCACAGTACCACTTCTCCGGTCCTGTATACTGGGTGTAATTATTAGTATCTGTATTATTCTGTATATATACACTGCACAGTACCACTTCTCCTGCCCTGTATACTGGGTGTAATTATCAGTATCTGTATTATTCTGTATATATACACTGCACAGTACCACTTCTTCTGCCCTCTATACTGGGTGTAATTCTGAGTATCTGTATTATTCTGTATATATACACACTGCACAGTACCACTTCTCCTGTCCTGTTTACTGGGTGTAATTATTAGTATCTGTATTATCCTCTATATATACACAGTACAGTACCACTTCTTCTGTCCTGTATACTGGGTGTAATTGTCAGGATCTGTATTATTCTGTATATATACACTGCACAGTACCACTTCTCCTGTCCTGTATACTGGGTGTAATTCTCAGTATCTGTATTATTCTGTATATATACACTGCACAGTACCACTTCCCTTGTCCTGTATACTGGGTGTAATTCTCAGTATCTGTATTATTCTGTATATATACACTGCACAGTACCACTTCTCCTGCCCTGTATACTGGGTGTAATTATCAGTATCTGTATTATTCTGTATATATACACTGCACAGTACCACTTCTCCTGCCCTGTATACTGGGTGTATTTATCAGTATCTGTATTATTCTGTATATATACACTGCACAGTACCACTTCTTCTGTCCTGTATACTGGGTGTAATTGTCAGTATCTGTATTATTCTGTATATATACACTGCACAGTACCACTTCTCCTGCCCTGTATACTGGGTGTATTTATCAGTATCTGTATTATTCTGTATATATACACTGCACAGTACCACTTCTTCTGCCCTCTATACTGGGTGTAATTCTCAGTATCTGTATTATTCTGTATATATACACTGCACAGTACCACTTCTCCTGCCCTGTATACTCGGTGTAATTATCAGTATCTGTATTATTCTGTATATATACACTGCACAGTACCACTTCTCCTGCCCTGTATACTGGGTGTAATTATCAGTATCTGTATTATTCTGTATATATACACAGTACAGTACCACTTCTTCTGTCCTGTATACTGGGTGTAATTGTCAGGATCTGTATTATTCTGTATATATACACTGCACAGTACCACTTCTCCTGTCCTGTATACTGGGTGTAATTCTCAGTATCTGTATTATTCTGTATATATACACTGCACAGTACCACTTCTCCTGTCCTGTATACTGGGTGTAATTCTCAGTATCTGTATTATTCTGTATATATACACTGCACAGTACCACTTCTCCTGTCCTGTATACTGGGTGTAATTCTCAGTATCTGTATTATTCTGTATATATACACTGCACAGTACTACTTCTTCTGCCCTCTATACTGGGTGTAATTCTCAGTATCTGTATCATTCTGTATATATACACTGCACAGTACCACTTCTCCTGCCCTGTATACTGGGTGTAATTATCAGTATCTGTATTATTCTGTATATATACACTGCACAGTACCACTTCTTCTGCCCTCTATACTGGGTGTAATTCTCAGTATCTGTATTATTCTGTATATATACACTGCACAGTACCACTTCTTCTGTCCTGTATACTGGGTGTAATTGTCAGGATCTGTATTATTCTGTATATATACACAGTACAGTACCACTTCTTCTGTCCTGTATACTTTGTGTAATTCTCAGTATCTGTATTATTCTGTATATATACACTGCACAGTACCACTTCTCCTGCCCTGTATACTGGGTGTAATTCTCAGTATCTGTATTATTCTGTATATATACACTGCACAGTACCACTTCTCCTGTCCTGTATAATGGGTGTAATTCTCAGTATCTGTATTATTCTGTATATATACACTGCACAGTACCACTTCTCCTGCCCTGTATACTGGGTGTAATTCTCAGTATCTGTATTATTCTGTATATATACACTGCACAGTACCACTTCTCCTGTCCTGTTTACTGGGTGTAATTATTAGTATCTGTATTATCCTCTATATATACACAGTACAGTACCACTTCTCCTGTCCTGTATACTGGGTGTAATTCTCAGTATCTGTATTATTCTGTATATATACACTGCACAGTACCACTTCTCCTGTCCTGTATAATGGGTGTAATTCTCAGTATCTGTATTATTCTGTATATATACACTGCACAGTACCACTTCTCCTGCCCTGTATACTGGGTGTAATTCTCAGTATCTGTATTATTCTGTATATATACACTGCACAGTACCACTTCTCCTGCCCTGTATACTGGGTGTAATTATCAGTATCTGTATTATTCTGTATATATACACTGCACAGTACCACTTCTTCTGCCCTCTATACTGGGTGTAATTCTCAGTATCTGTATTATTCTGTATATATACACTGCACAGTACCACTTCTTCTGTCCTGTATACTGGGTGTAATTGTCAGGATCTGTATTATTCTGTATATATACACAGTACAGTACCACTTCTTCTGTCCTGTATACTTTGTGTAATTCTCAGTATCTGTATTATTCTGTATATATACACTGCACAGTACCACTTCTCCTGCCCTGTATACTGGGTGTAATTCTCAGTATCTGTATTATTCTGTATATATACACTGCACAGTACCACTTCTCCTGTCCTGTATAATGGGTGTAATTCTCAGTATCTGTATTATTCTGTATATATACACTGCACAGTACCACTTCTCCTGCCCTGTATACTGGGTGTAATTCTCAGTATCTGTATTATTCTGTATATATACACTGCACAGTACCACTTCTCCTGTCCTGTTTACTGGGTGTAATTATTAGTATCTGTATTATCCTCTATATATACACAGTACAGTACCACTTCTCCTGTCCTGTATACTGGGTGTAATTCTCAGTATCTGTATTATTCTGTATATATACACTGCACAGTACCACTTCTCCTGCCCTGTATACTGGGTGTAATTCTCAGTATCTGTATTATTCTGTATATATACACTGCACAGTACCACTTCTCCTGCCCTGTATACTGGGTGTAATTATCAGTATCTGTATTATTCTGTATATATACACTGCACAGTACCACTTCTTCTGCCCTCTATACTGGGTGTAATTCTCAGTATCTGTATTATTCTGTATATATACACTGCACAGTACCACTTCTCCTGTCCTGTATGCTGGGTGTAATTGTCAGGATCTGTATTATTCTGTATATATACACTGCACAGTACCACTTCTCCTGTCCTGTATACTGGGTGTAATTATTAGTATCTGTATTATTCTGTATATATACACTGCACAGTACCACTTCTCCTGTCCTGTTTACTGGGTGTAATTGTCAGGATCTGTATTATTCTGTATATATACGCTGCACAGTACCACTTCTCCTGTCCAGTATACTGGGTGTAATTATTAGTATCTGTATTATTCTGTATATATACACTGCACAGTACCACTTCTCCTGTCCTGTTTACTGGGTGTAATTGTCAGGATCTGTATTATTCTGTATATATACGCTGCACAGTACCACTTCTCCTGTCCTGTATACTGGGTGTAATTATTAGTATCTGTATTATTCTGTATATATACACTGCACAGTACCACTTCTCCTGTCCTGTTTACTGGGTGTAATTGTCAGGATCTGTATTATTCTGTATATATACGCTGCACAGTACCACTTCTCCTGTCCTGTATACTGGGTGTAATTATTAGTATCTGTATTATTCTGTATATATACACAGTACAGTACCACTTCTTCTGTCCTGTATGCTGGGTGTAATTGTCAGGATCTGTATTATTCTGTATATATACACAGTACAGTACCACTTCTTCTGTCCTGTATACTGGGTGTAATTGTCAGGATCTGTATTATTCTGTATATATACACTGCACAGTACCACTTCTCCTGTCCTGTATACTGGGTGTAATTCTCAGTATCTGTATTATTCTGTATATATACACTGCACAGTACCACTTCTCCTGTCCTGTATACTGGGTGTAATTCTCAGTATCTGTATTATTCTGTATATATACACTGCACAGTACCACTTCTCCTGTCCTGTATACTGGGTGTAATTCTCAGTATCTGTATTATTCTGTATATATACACTGCACAGTACCACTTCTCCTGCCCTGTATACTGGGTGTAATTATCAGTATCTGTATTATTCTGTATATATACACTGCACAGTACCACTTCTCCTGCCCTCTATACTGGGTGTAATTCTCAGTATCTGTATTATTCTGTATATATACACTGCACAGTACTCCTTCTTCTGCCCTCTATACTGGGTGTAATTCTCAGTATCTGTATCATTCTGTATATATACACTGCACAGTACCACTTCTCCTGCCCTGTATACTGGGTGTAATTATCAGTATCTGTATTATTCTGTATATATACACTGCACAGTACCACTTCTCCTGTCCTGTATACTGGGTGTAATTATCAGTATCTGTATTATTCTGTATATATACACAGTACAGTACCACTTCTTCTGTCCTGTATACTGGGTGTAATTATCAGTATCTGTATTATTCTGTATATATACACTGCACAGTACCACTTCTCCTGTCCTGTATAATGGGTGTAATTCTCAGTATCTGTATTATTCTGTATATATACACTGCACAGTACCACTTCTCCTGTCCTGTATAATGGGTGTAATTCTCAGTATCTGTATTATTCTGTATATATACACTGCACAGTACCACTTCTCCTGCCCTGTATACTGGGTGTAATTCTCAGTATCTGTATTATTCTGTATATATACACTGCACAGTACCACTTCTCCTGTCCTGTATAATGGGTGTAATTCTCAGTATCTGTATTATTCTGTATATATACACTGCACAGTACCACTTCTCCTGCCCTGTATACTGGGTGTAATTCTCAGTATCTGTATTATTCTGTATATATACACTGCACAGTACCACTTCTCCTGTCCTGTTTACTGGGTGTAATTATTAGTATCTGTATTATCCTCTATATATACACAGTACAGTACCACTTCTCCTGTCCTGTATACTGGGTGTAATTCTCAGTATCTGTATTATTCTGTATATATACACTGCACAGTACCACTTCTCCTGTCCTGTATAATGGGTGTAATTCTCAGTATCTGTATTATTCTGTATATATACACTGCACAGTACCACTTCTCCTGCCCTGTATACTGGGTGTAATTCTCAGTATCTGTATTATTCTGTATATATACACTGCACAGTACCACTTCTCCTGCCCTGTATACTGGGTGTAATTATCAGTATCTGTATTATTCTGTATATATACACTGCACAGTACCACTTCTTCTGCCCTCTATACTGGGTGTAATTCTCAGTATCTGTATTATTCTGTATATATACACACTTCACAGTACCACTTCTCCTGTCCTGTATGCTGGGTGTAATTGTCAGGATCTGTATTATTCTGTATATATACACTGCACAGTACCACTTCTCCTGTCCTGTATACTGGGTGTAATTATTAGTATCTGTATTATTCTGTATATATACACTGCACAGTACCACTTCTCCTGTCCTGTTTACTGCGTGTAATTGTCAGGATCTGTATTATTCTGTATATATACGCTGCACAGTACCACTTCTCCTGTCCTGTATACTGGGTGTAATTATTAGTATCTGTATTATTCTGTATATATACACTGCACAGTACCACTTCTCCTGTCCTCTATACTGGGTGTAATTGTCAGTATCTGTATTATTCTGTATATATACACTGCACAGTACCACTTCTCCTGTCCTCTATACTGGGTGTAATTCTCAGTATCTGTATTATTCTGTATATATACACTGCACAGTACCACTTCTCCTGTCCTCTATACTGGGTGTAATTCTCAGTATCTGTATTATTCTGTATATATACACTGCACAGTACTACTTCTTCTGCCCTCTATACTGGGTGTAATTCTCAGTATCTGTATTATTCTGTATATATACACTGCACAGTACCACTTCTCCTGCCCTGCATACTGGGTGTAATTATCAGTATCTGTATTATTCTGTATATATACACTGCACAGTACCACTTCTCCTGCCCTGTATACTGGGTGTATTTATCAGTATCTGTATTATTCTGTATATATACACTGCACAGTACCACTTCTTCTGCCCTGTATACTGGGTGTAATTATCAGTATCTGTATTATTCTGTATATATACACTGCACAGTACCACTTCTTCTGCCCTCTATACTGGGTGTAATTCTCAGTATCTGTATTATTCTGTATATATACACTGCACAGTACCACTTCTTCTGTCCTGTATACTGGGTGTAATTGTCAGGATCTGTATTATTCTGTATATATACACTGCACAGTACCACTTCTCCTGTCCTGTATACTGGGTGTAATTCTCAGTATCTGTATTATTCTGTATATATACACTGCACAGTACCACTTCTCCTGTCCTGTATACTGGGTGTAATTATCAGTATCTGTATTATTCTGTATATATACACTGCACAGTACCACTTCTTCTGCCCTCTATACTGGGTGTAATTCTGAGTATCTGTATTATTCTGTATATATACACACTGCACAGTACCACTTCTCCTGTCCTGTTTACTGGGTGTAATTATTAGTATCTGTATTATCCTCTATATATACACAGTACAGTACCACTTCTTCTGTCCTGTATACTGGGTGTAATTATCAGTATCTGTATTATTCTGTATATATACACTGCACAGTACCACTTCTCCTGTCCTGTATACTGGGTGTAATTCTGAGTATCTGTATTATTCTGTATATATACACACTGCACAGTACCACTTCTCCTGTCCTGTTTACTGGGTGTAATTCTCAGTATCTGTATTATTCTGTATATATACACTGCACAGTACTACTTCTTCTGCCCTGTATACTGGGTGTAATTCTCAGTATCTGTATTATTCTGTATATATACACTGCACAGTACCACTTCTCCTGTCCTGTATACTGGGTGTAATTCTCAGTATCTGTATTATTCTGTATATATACACTGCACAGTACCACTTCTCCTGTCCTGTATACTGGGTGTAATTCTCAGTATCTGTATTATTCTGTATATATACACTGCACAGTACTACTTCTTCTGCCCTGTATACTGGGTGTAATTCTCAGTATCTGTATTATTCTGTATATATACACTGCACAGTACCACTTCTCCTGTCCTGTATACTGGGTGTAATTCTCAGTATCTGTATTATTCTGTATATATACACTGCACAGTACCACTTCTCCTGTCCTGTATACTGGGTGTAATTCTCAGTATCTGTATTATTCTGTATATATACACTGCACAGTACCACTTCTCCTGTCCTGTATACTGGGTGTAATTCTCAGTATCTGTATTATTCTGTATATATACACTGCACAGTACTACTTCTTCTGCCCTGTATACTGGGTGTAATTCTCAGTATCTGTATTATTCTGTATATATACACTGCACAGTACCACTTCTCCTGCCCTGTATACTGGGTGTAATTATCAGTATCTGTATTATTCTGTATATATACACTGCACAGTACCACTTCTTCTGCCCTCTATACTGGGTGTAATTCTCAGTATCTGTATTATTCTGTATATATACACTGCACAGTACCACTTCTTCTGTCCTGTATACTGGGTGCAATTGTCAGGATCTGTATTATTCTGTATATATACACAGTACAGTACCACTTCTTCTGTCCTGTATACTGGGTGTAATTCTCAGTATCTGTATTATTCTGTATATATACACTGCACAGTACCACTTCTCCTGCCCTGTATACTGGGTGTAATTCTCAGTATCTGTATTATTCTGTATATATACACTGCACAGTACCACTTCTCCTGTCCTGTATAATGGGTGTAATTCTCAGTATCTGTATTATTCTGTATATATACACTGCACAGTACCACTTCTCCTGCCCTGTATACTGGGTGTAATTCTCAGTATCTGTATTATTCTGTATATATACACTGCACAGTACCACTTCTCCTGTCCTGTTTACTGGGTGTAATTATTAGTATCTGTATTATCCTCTATATATACACAGTACAGTACCACTTCTCCTGTCCTGTATACTGGGTGTAATTCTCAGTATCTGTATTATTCTGTATATATACACTGCACAGTACCACTTCTCCTGCCCTGTATACTGGGTGTAATTATCAGTATCTGTATTATTCTGTATATATACACTGCACAGTACCACTTCTTCTGCCCTCTATACTGGGTGTAATTCTCAGTATCTGTATTATTCTGTATATATACACACTTCACAGTACCACTTCTCCTGTCCTGTATGCTGGGTGTAATTATCAGTATCTGTATTATTCTGTATATATACACTGCACAGTACCACTTCTTCTGCCCTGTATACTGGGTGTAATTATCAGTATATGTATTATTCTGTATATATACACTGTACAGTACCACTTCTCCTGTCCTGTATACTGGGTGTAATTATCAGTATATGTATTATTCTGTATATATACACTGTACAGTACCACTTCTCCTGTCCTGTATACTGGGTGTAATTGTCAGGATCTGTATTATTCTGTATATATACACTGCACAGTACCACTTCTCCTGTCCTGTATACTGGGTGTAATTATTAGTATCTGTATTATTCTGTATATATACACTGCACAGTACCACTTCTCCTGTCCTGTTTACTGGGTGTAATTGTCAGGATCTGTATTATTCTGTATATATACACTGCACAGTACCACTTCTCCTGTCCTGTATACTGGGTGTAATTATTAGTATCTGTATTATTCTGTATATATACACTGCACAGTACCACTTCTCCTGTCCTGTTTACTGGGTGTAATTGTCAGGATCTGTATTATTCTGTATATATACACTGCACAGTACCACTTCTCCTGTCCTGTATACTGGGTGTAATTATTAGTATCTGTATTATTCTGTATATATACACAGTACAGTACCACTTCTTCTGTCCTGTATACTGGGTGTAATTGTCAGGATCTGTATTATTCTGTATATATACGCTGCACAGTACCACTTCTCCTGTCCTGTATACTGGGTGTAATTATTAGTATCTGTATTATTCTGTATATATACACAGTACAGTACCACTTCTTCTGTCCTGTATACTGGGTGTAATTATCAGTATCTGTATTATTCTGTATATATACACAGTACAGTACCACTTCTTCTGCCCTGTATACTGGGTGTAATTATCAGTATCTGTATTATTCTGTATATATACACTGCACAGTACCACTTCTTCTGTCCTGTATACTGGGTGTAATTGTCAGGATCTGTATTATTCTGTATATATACACAGTACAGTACCACTTCTTCTGTCCTGTATACTGGGTGTAATTATTAGTATCTGTATTATCCTCTATATATACACAGTACAGTACCACTTCTTCTGTCCTGTATACTGGGTGTAATTATCAGTATCTGTATTATTCTGTATATATACACAGTACAGTACCACTTCTTCTGCCCTGTATACTGGGTGTAATTATCAGTATCTGTATTATTCTGTATATATACACTGCACAGTACCACTTCTTCTGTCCTGTATACTGGGTGTAATTGTCAGGATCTGTATTATTCTGTATATATACACTGCACAGTACCACTTCTCCTGTCCTGTTTACTGGGTGTAATTGTCAGGATCTGTATTATTCTGTATATATACGCTGCACAGTACCACTTCTCCTGTCCTGTATACTGGGTGTAATTATTAGTATCTGTATTATTCTGTATATATACACTGCACAGTACCACTTCTCCTGTCCTGTTTACTGGGTGTAATTGTCAGGATCTGTATTATTCTGTATATATACGCTGCACAGTACCACTTCTCCTGTCCTGTATACTGGGTGTAATTATTAGTATCTGTATTATTCTGTATATATACACTGCACAGTACCACTTCTCCTGTCCTGTATACTGGGTGTAATTGTCAGGATCTGTATTATTCTGTATATATACACAGTACAGTACCACTTCTTCTGTCCTGTATACTGGGTGTAATTATTAGTATCTGTATTATCCTCTATATATACACAGTACAGTACCACTTCTCCTGTCCTGTATACTGGGTGTAATTATTAGTATCTGTATTATCCTCTATATATACACTGCACAGTACCACTTCTTCTGTCCTGTATACTGGGTGTAATTCTCAGTATCTGTATTATTCTGTATATATACACTGCACAGTACCACTTCTCCTGTCCTGTATACTGGGTGTAATTATTAGTATCTGTATTATCCTCTATATATACACAGTACAGTACCACTTCTCCTGTCCTGTATACTGGGTGTAATTCTCAGTATCTGTATTATTCTGTATATATACACTGCACAGTACCACTTCTTCTGTCCTGTATACTGGGTGTAATTCTCAGTATCTGTATTATTCTGTATATATATACACTGCACAGTACCACTCCTCCTGTCCTGTATACTGGGTGTAATTCTCAGTATCTGTATTATTCTGTATATATATACACTGCACAGTACCACTTCTCCTGCCCTGTATACTGGGTGTAATTCTCAGTATCTGTATTATCCTCTATATATACACTGCACAGTACCACTTCTTCTGTCCTGTATACTGGGTGTAATTCTCAGTATCTGTATTATTCTGTATATATATACACTGCACATTACCACTTCTCCTGCCCTGTATACTGGGTGTAATTCTCAGTATCTGTATTATCCTCTATATATACACTGCACAGTACCACTTCTCCTGTCCTGTATACTGGGTGTAATTATTAGTATCTGTATTATCCTCTATATATACACTGCACAGTACCACTTCTTATGTCCTGTATACTGGGTGTAATTCTCAGTATCTGTATTATCCTGTATATATACACTGCACAGTACCACTTCTCCTGTCCTGTATACTGGGTGTAATTCTCAGTATCTGTATTATTCTGTATATATACACTGCACAGTACCACTTCTCCTGTCCTGTATACTGGGTGTAATTCTCAGTATCTGTATTATCCTCTATATATACACTGCACAGTACCACTTCTTCTGTCCTGTATACTGGGTGTAATTCTCAGTATCTGTATTATCCTGTATATATACACTGCACAGTACCACTTCTTCTGTCCTGTATACTGGGTGTAATTCTCAGTATCTGTATTATTCTGTATATATACACTGCACAGTACCACTTCTTCTGTCCTGTATACTGGGTGTAATTCTCAGTATCTGTATTATTCTGTATATATATACACTGCACAGTACCACTTCTCCTGCCCTGTATACTGGGTGTAATTCTCAGTATCTGTATTATCCTCTATATATACACTGCACAGTACCACTTCTTCTGTCCTGTATACTGGGTGTAATTCTCAGTATCTGTATTATTCTGTATATATACACTGCACAGTACCACTTCTTCTGTCCTGTATACTGGGTGTAATTGTCAGGATCTGTATTATTCTGTATATATACACTGCACAGTACCACTTCTCCTGTCCTGTATACTGGGTGTAATTATTAGTATCTGTATTATCCTCTATATATACACTGCACAGTACCACTTCTTCTGTCCTGTATACTGGGTGTAATTCTCAGTATCTGTATTATCCTGTATATATACACTGCACAGTACCACTTCTCCTGTCCTGTATACTGGGTGTAATTCTCAGTATCTGTATTATTCTGTATATATACACTGCACAGTACCACTTCTTCTGTCCTGTATACTGGGTGTAATTCTCAGTATCTGTATTATTCTGTATATATACACTGCACAGTACCACTTCTCCTGTCCTGTTTACTGGGTGTAATTATTAGTATCTGTATTATCCTCTATATATACACAGTACAGTACCACTTCTTCTGTCCTGTATACTGGGTGTAATTGTCAGGATCTGTATTTTTCTGTATATATACACTGCACAGTACCACTTCTTCTGCCCTGTATACTGGGTGTAATTATCAGTATCTGTATTATTCTGTATATATACACTGCACAGTACCACTTCTTCTGTCCTGTTTACTGGGTGTAATTATTAGTATCTGTATTATTCTGTATATATACACTGCACAGTACCACTTCCCCTGTCCTGTATAATGGGTGTAATACTCAGTGTCTGTATTATTCTGTATATATACACTGCACAGTACCACTTCTCCTGTCCTGTTTACTGGGTGTAATTATTAGTATCTGTATTATCCTCTATATATACACTGCACAGTACCACTTCTTCTGTCCTGTATACTGGGTGTAATTCTCAGTATCTGTATTATTCTGTATATATACACTGCACAGTACCACTTCTCCTGTCCTGTATACTGGGTGTAATTCTCAGTATCTGTATTATTCTGTATATATATACACTGCACAGTACCACTTCTTCTGCCCTCTTTACTGGGTGTAATTATCAGTATCTGTATTATTCTGTATATATACACTGCACAGTACCACTTCTCCTGTCCTGTATACTGGGTGTAATTATCAGTATCTGTATTATTCTGTATATATACACTGCACAGTACCAATTCTCCTGTCCTGTATACTGGGTGTAATTATCAGTATCTGTATTATTCTGTATATATACACTGCACAGTACCACTTCTCCTGTCCTGTATACTGGGTGTAATTATCAGTATCTGTATTATTCTGTATATATACACTGCACAGTACCACTTCTTCTGCCCTGTATACTGGGTGTAATTATCAGTATCTGTATTATTCTGTATATATATATATATACACTGCACAGTACCACTCCTCCTGTCCTGTATACTGGGTGTAATTATCAGTATCTGTATTATTCTGTATATATACACTGCACAGTACCACTTCTTCTGTCCTATATACTGGGTGTAATTCTCAGTATCTGTATTATTCTGTATATATACACTGCACAGTACCACTTCTCCTGTCCTGTATACTGGGTGTAATTATCAGTATCTGTATTATTCTGTATATATACACTGCACAGTACCACTTCTCCTGTCCTGTATACTGGGTGTAATTATCAGTATCTGTATTATTCTGTATATATACACTGCACAGTACCACTTCTCCTGTCCTGTATACTGGGTGTAATTATCAGTATCTGTATTATTCTGTATATATACACTGCACAGTACCACTTCTCCTGTCCTGTATACTGGGTGTAATTCTCAGTATCTGTATTATTCTGTATATATACACTGCACAGTACCACTTCTCCTGTCCTGTATACTGGGTGTAATTATCAGTATCTGTATTATTCTGTATATATACACTGCACAGTACCACTTCTCCTGTCCTGTTTACTGGGTGTAATTATTAGTATCTGTATTATCCTCTATATATACACTGCACAGTACCACTTCTTCTGTCCTGTATACTGGGTGTAATTCTCAGTATCTGTATTATTCTGTATATATACACTGCACAGTACCACTTATCCTGTCCTGTATACTGGGTGTAATTCTCAGTATCTGTATTATTCTGTATATATACACAATGCACAGTGCCCCTTATCCTGTCCTGTATACTGGGTGTAATTATTAGTATCTGTATTATCCTCTATATATACACTGCACAGTACCACTTCTCCTGTCCTGTATACTGGGTGTAATTCTCAGTATCTGTATTATTCTGTATATATACACTGCACAGTACCACTTCTCCTGTCCTGTATACTGGGTGTAATTCTCAGTTTCTGTATTATTCTGTATATATACACTGCACAGTACCACTTCTCCTGTCCTGTATACTGGGTGTAATTGTCAGGATCTGTATTATTCTGTATATATACACTGCACAGTACCACTTCTGTCCTGTATAGTGGGTGTAATTCTCAGTATCTGTATTATTCTGTATATATACACTGCACAGTACCACTTCTCCTGTCCTGTATACTGGGTGTAATTCTCAGTATCTGTATTATTCTGTATATATACACTGCACAGTACCACTTCTTCTGCCCTGTATACTGGGTGTAATTCTCAGTATCTGTATTATTCTGTATATATACACTGCACAGTACCACTTCTTCTGCCCTGTATACTGGGTGTAATTATCAGTATCTGTATTATTCTGTATATATACACTGCACAGTACCACTTCTCCTGTCCTGTATACTGGGTGTAATTGTCAGGATCTGTATTATTCTGTATATATACACTGCACAGTACCACTTCTCCTGTCCTGTATACTGGGTGTAATTCTCAGTATCTGTATTATTCTGTATATATACACTGCACAGTACCACTTCTCCTGTCCTGTATACTGGGTGTAATTCTCAGTATCTGTATTATTCTGTATATATACACTGCACAGTACCACTTCTTCTGCCCTGTATACTGGGTGTAATTCTCAGTATCTGTATTATTCTGTATATATACACTGCACAGTAACACTTCTCCTGTCCTGTTTACTGGGCGTAATTATTAGTATCTGTATTATCCTCTATATATACACTGCACAATACCACTCCTCCTGTCCTGTATACTGGGTGTAATTCTGAGTATCTGTATTATTCTGAATATACACACTGCACAGTACCCCTTATCCTGTCCTGTATACTGGGTGTAATTATTAGTATCTGTATTATCCTCTATATATACACTGCACAGTACCACTTCTTCTGTCCTCTATACTGGGTGTAATTATTAGTATCTGTATTATTCTGTATATATACACTGCACAGTACCACTTCTTGTGCCCTGTATACTGGGTGTAATTCTCAGTATCTGTATTATTCTGTATATATACACTGCACAGTACCACTTCTCCTGTCCTGTATACTGGGTGTAATTCTCAGTATCTGTATTATTCTGTATATATACACTGCACAGTACCACTTCTTCTGCCCTGTATACTGGGTGTAATTATCAGTATCTGTATTATTCTGTGTGTATATACACTGCACAGTACCACTTCTCCTGTCCTGTATACTGGGTGTAATTCTCAGTATCTGTATTATTCTGTATATATACACTGCACAGTACCACTTCTTCTGCCCTGTATACTGGGTGTAATTATCAGTATCTGTATTATTCTGTATATATACACTTCACAGTACCACTTCTCCTGTCCTGTTTACTGGGCGTAATTATCAGTATCTGTATTATCCTCTATATATACACTGCACAGTACCACTTCTTCTGTCCTGTATACTGGGTGTAATTCTCAGTATCTGTATTATTCTGTATATATACACTGCACAGTACCACTTATCCTGTCCTGTATACTGGGTGTAATTCTCAGTATCTGTATTATTCTGTATATATACACAATGCACAGTGCCCCTTATCCTGTCCTGTATACTGGGTGTAATTATTAGTATCTGTATTATCCTCTATATATACACTGCACAGTACCACTTCTCCTGTCCTGTATACTGGGTGTAATTCTCAGTATCTGTATTATTCTGTATATATACACTGCACAGTACCACTTCTCCTGTCCTGTATACTGGGTGTAATTCTCAGTATCTGTATTATTCTGTATATATACACTGCACAGTACCACTTCTCCTGTCCTGTATACTGGGTGTAATTCTCAGTTTCTGTATTATTCTGTATATATACACTGCACAGTACCACTTCTCCTGTCCTGTATACTGGGTGTAATTGTCAGGATCTGTATTATTCTGTATATATACACTGCACAGTACCACTTCTGTCCTGTATAGTGGGTGTAATTCTCAGTATCTGTATTATTCTGTATATATACACTGCACAGTACCACTTCTCCTGTCCTGTATACTGGGTGTAATTCTCAGTATCTGTATTATTCTGTATATATACACTGCACAGTACCACTTCTTCTGCCCTGTATACTGGGTGTAATTCTCAGTATCTGTATTATTCTGTATATATACACTGCACAGTACCACTTCTTCTGCCCTGTATACTGGGTGTAATTATCAGTATCTGTATTATTCTGTATATATACACTGCACAGTACCACTTCTCCTGTCCTGTATACTGGGTGTAATTGTCAGGATCTGTATTATTCTGTATATATACACTGCACAGTACCACTTCTCCTGTCCTGTATACTGGGTGTAATTCTCAGTATCTGTATTATTCTGTATATATACACTGCACAGTACCACTTCTCCTGTCCTGTATACTGGGTGTAATTCTCAGTATCTGTATTATTCTGTATATATACACTGCACAGTACCACTTCTTCTGCCCTGTATACTGGGTGTAATTCTCAGTATCTGTATTATTCTGTATATATACACTGCACAGTACCACTTCTCCTGTCCTGTTTACTGGGCGTAATTATTAGTATCTGTATTATCCTCTATATATACACTGCACAATACCACTCCTCCTGTCCTGTATACTGGGTGTAATTCTCAGTATCTGTATTATTCTGAATATACACACTGCACAGTACCCCTTATCCTGTCCTGTATACTGGGTGTAATTATTAGTATCTGTATTATCCTCTATATATACACTGCACAGTACCACTTCTTCTGTCCTCTATACTGGGTGTAATTATTAGTATCTGTATTATTCTGTATATATACACTGCACAGTACCACTTCTTGTGCCCTGTATACTGGTTGTAATTCTCAGTATCTGTATTATTCTGTATATATACACTGCACAGTACCACTTCTCCTGTCCTGTATACTGGGTGTAATTCTCAGTATCTGTATTATTCTGTATATATACACTGCACAGTACCACTTCTTCTGCCCTGTATACTGGGTGTAATTATCAGTATCTGTATTATTCTGTGTGTATATACACTGCACAGTACCACTTCTCCTGTCCTGTATACTGGGTGTAATTCTCAGTATCTGTATTATTCTGTATATATACACTGCACAGTACCACTTCTTCTGCCCTGTATACTGGGTGTAATTATCAGTATCTGTATTATTCTGTATATATACACTTCACAGTACCACTTCTCCTGTCCTGTTTACTGGGCGTAATTATCAGTATCTGTATTATCCTCTATATATACACTGCACAGTACCACTTCTCCTGTCCTGTATACTGGGTGTAATTCTCAGTATCTGTATTTTTCTGTATATAAACACTACACAGTACTACTTCTGTCCTGTATACTGGGTGTAATTATCAGTATCTGTATTTTTCTGTATATATACACTGCACAGTACCACTCCTCCTGTCCTGTATACTGGGTGTAATTATCAGTATCTTTATTATTCTGTATATACACACTGCACAGTACCACTCCTCCTGTCCTGTTTACTGGGTGTAATTATTAGTATCTGTATTATTCTGTATATATACACTGCACAGTACCACTTCTCCTGTTCTGTATACTGGGTGTAATTCTCAGTATCTGTATTATTCTGTATATATACACTGCACAGTACCACTCCTCCTGTCCTGTATACTGGGTGTAATTATCAGTATCTGTATTATTCTGTATATATACACTGCACAGTACCACTCCTCCTGTCCTGTATACTGGGTGTAATTATCAGTATCTTTATTATTCTGTATATATACACTGCACAGTACCACTTCTGTCCTGTATACTGGGTGTAATTTTCAGTATCTGTATTTTTCTGTATATATACACTGCACAGTACCACTTCTGTCCTGTATACTGGGTGTAATTTTCAGTATCTGTATTATTCTGTATATATACACTGCACAGTACCACTTCTCCTGTCCTGTATACTGGGTGTAATTATCAGTATCTTTATTATTCTGTATATACACACTGCACAGTACCCCTTATCCTGTCCTGTATACTGGGTGTAATTATCAGTATCTGTATTATTCTGTATATATACACTGCACAGTACCACTTCTCCTGTTCTGTATACTGGGTGTAATTCTCAGTATCTGCATTATTCTGTATATATACACTGCACAGTACCACTTCTGTCCTGTATACTGGGTGTAATTTTCAGTATCTGTATTTTTCTGTATATATACACTGCACAGTACCACTTCTGTCCTGTATACTGGGTGTAATTTTCAGTATCTGTATTATTCTGTATATATACACTGCACAGTACCACTTCTCCTGTCCTGTATACTGGGTGTAATTATTAGTATCTGTATTATCCTCTATATATACACTGCACAGTACCACTTCTGTCCTGTATATTGGGTGTAATTATCAGTATCTGTATTTTTCTGTATATATACACAGTACAGTACCACTTCTCCTGTCCTGTATACTGGGTGTAATTTTCAGTATCTGTATTTTTCTGTATATATACACTGCACAGTACCACTTCTGTCCTGTATACTGGGTGTAATTTTCAGTATCTGTATTATTCTGTATATATACACTGCACAGTACCACTTCTCCTGTCCTGTATACTGGGTGTAATTATTAGTATCTGTATTATCCTCTATATATACACTGCACAGTACCACTTCTGTCCTGTATATTGGGTGTAATTATCAGTATCTGTATTTTTCTGTATATATACACAGTACAGTACCACTTCTGTCCTGTATACTGGGTGTAATTCTCAGTATCTGTATTATTCTGTATATATACACTGCACAGTACCACTTCTCCTGTTCTGTATACTGGGTGTAATTCTCAGTATCTGTATTATTCTGTATATATACACTGCACAGTACCACTTCTGTCCTGTATACTGGGTGTAATTTTCAGTATCTGTATTTTTCTGTATATATACACTGCACAGTACCATTTCTCCTGTTCTGTATACTGGGTGTAATTGTCAGGATCTGTATTATTCTGTATATATACACTGCACAGTACCACTTCTGTCCTGTATACTGGGTGTAATTTTCAGTATCTGTATTTTTCTGTATATATACACTGCACAGTACCACTTCTGTCCTGTATACTGGGTGTAATTTTCAGTATCTGTATTTTTCTGTATATATACACTGCACAGTACCACTTCTCCTGTCCTGTATACTGGGTGTAATTGTCAGGATCTGTATTATTCTGTATATATACACTGCACAGTACCACTTCTGTCCTGTATACTGGGTGTAATTTTCAGTATCTGTATTTTTCTGTATATATACACTGCACAGTACCACTTCTCCTGTCCTGTATACTGGGTGTAATTGTCAGGATCTGTATTATTCTGTATATATACACTGCACAGTACCACTTCTGTCCTGTATACTGGGTGTAATTCTCAGTATCTGTATTATTCTGTATATATACACTGCACAGTACCACTTCTCCTGTCCTGTATAATGGGTGTAATTCTCAGTATCTGTATTATTCTGTATATATACACTGCACAGTACCACTTCTCCTGCCCTGTATACTGGGTGTAATTCTCAGTATCTGTATTATTCTGTATATATACACTGCACAGTACCACTTCTCCTGCCCTGTATACTGGGTGTAATTCTCAGTATCTGTATTATTCTGTATATATACACTGCACAGTACCACTTCTCCTGCCCTGTATACTGGGTGTAATTCTCAGTATCTGTATTATTCTGTATATATACACTGCACAGTACCACTTCTCCTGTCCTGTATACTGGGTGTAATTGTCAGGATCTGTATTATTCTGTATATATACACTGCACAGTACCACTTCTCCTGTCCTGTATACTGGGTGTAATTATTAGTATCTGTATTATTCTGTATATATACACTGCACAGTACCACTTCTCCTGTCCTGTTTACTGCGTGTAATTGTCAGGATCTGTATTATTCTGTATATATACGCTGCACAGTACCACTTCTCCTGTCCTGTATACTGGGTGTAATTATTAGTATCTGTATTATTCTGTATATATACACTGCACAGTACCACTTCTCCTGTCCTCTATACTGGGTGTAATTGTCAGTATCTGTATTATTCTGTATATATACACTGCACAGTACCACTTCTCCTGTCCTCTATACTGGGTGTAATTCTCAGTATCTGTATTATTCTGTATATATACACTGCACAGTACCACTTCTCCTGTCCTCTATACTGGGTGTAATTCTCAGTATCTGTATTATTCTGTATATATACACTGCACAGTACTACTTCTTCTGCCCTCTATACTGGGTGTAATTCTCAGTATCTGTATTATTCTGTATATATACACTGCACAGTACCACTTCTCCTGCCCTGCATACTGGGTGTAATTATCAGTATCTGTATTATTCTGTATATATACACTGCACAGTACCACTTCTCCTGCCCTGTATACTGGGTGTATTTATCAGTATCTGTATTATTCTGTATATATACACTGCACAGTACCACTTCTTCTGCCCTCTATACTGGGTGTAATTATCAGTATCTGTATTATTCTGTATATATACACTGCACAGTACCACTTCTTCTGCCCTCTATACTGGGTGTAATTCTCAGTATCTGTATTATTCTGTATATATACACTGCACAGTACCACTTCTTCTGTCCTGTATACTGGGTGTATTTGTCAGGATCTGTATTATTCTGTATATATACACTGCACAGTACCACTTCTCCTGTCCTGTATACTGGGTGTAATTCTCAGTATCTGTATTATTCTGTATATATACACTGCACAGTACCACTTCTCCTGTCCTGTATACTGGGTGTAATTATCAGTATCTGTATTATTCTGTATATATACACTGCACAGTACCACTTCTTCTGCCCTCTATACTGGGTGTAATTCTGAGTATCTGTATTATTCTGTATATATACACACTGCACAGTACCACTTCTCCTGTCCTGTTTACTGGGTGTAATTATTAGTATCTGTATTATCCTCTATATATACACAGTACAGTACCACTTCTTCTGTCCTGTATACTGGGTGTAATTGTCAGGATCTGTATTATTCTGTATATATACACTGCACAGTACCACTTCTCCTGTCCTGTATACTGGGTGTAATTATCAGTATCTGTATTATTCTGTATATATACACTGCACAGTACCACTTCTCCTGTCCTGTATACTGGGTGTAATTCTGAGTATCTGTATTATTCTGTATATATACACACTGCACAGTACCACTTCTCCTGTCCTGTTTACTGGGTGTAATTATTAGTATCTGTATTATCCTCTATATATACACAGTACAGTACCACTTCTTCTGTCCTGTATACTGGGTGTAATTATCAGTATCTGTATTATTCTGTATATATACACTGCACAGTACCACTTCTCCTGTCCTGTATACTGGGTGTAATTCTGAGTATCTGTATTATTCTGTATATATACACACTGCACAGTACCACTTCTCCTGTCCTGTTTACTGGGTGTAATTATTAGTATCTGTATTATCCTCTATATATACACAGTACAGTACCACTTCTTCTGTCCTGTATACTGGGTGTAATTGTCAGGATCTGTATTATTCTGTATATATACACTGCACAGTACCACTTCTCCTGTCCTGTATACTGGGTGTAATTCTCAGTATCTGTATTATTCTGTATATATACACTGCACAGTACCACTTCTCCTGTCCTGTATACTGGGTGTAATTCTCAGTATCTGTATTATTCTGTATATATACACTGCACAGTACTACTTCTTCTGCCCTGTATACTGGGTGTAATTCTCAGTATCTGTATTATTCTGTATATATACACTGCACAGTACCACTTCTCCTGCCCTGTATACTGGGTGTAATTATCAGTATCTGTATTATTCTGTATATATACACTGCACAGTACCACTTCTTCTGCCCTCTATACTGGGTGTAATTCTCAGTATCTGTATTATTCTGTATATATACACTGCACAGTACCACTTCTTCTGTCCTGTATACTGGGTGTAATTGTCAGGATCTGTATTATTCTGTATATATACACAGTACAGTACCACTTCTCCTGCCCTGTATACTGGGTGTAATTCTCAGTATCTGTATTATTCTGTATATATACACTGCACAGTACCACTTCTCCTGTCCTGTATAATGGGTGTAATTCTCAGTATCTGTATTATTCTGTATATATACACTGCACAGTACCACTTCTCCTGCCCTGTATACTGGGTGTAATTCTCAGTATCTGTATTATTCTGTATATATACACTGCACAGTACCACTTCTCCTGTCCTGTTTACTGGGTGTAATTATTAGTATCTGTATTATCCTCTATATATACACAGTACAGTACCACTTCTCCTGTCCTGTATACTGGGTGTAATTCTCAGTATCTGTATTATTCTGTATATATACACTGCACAGTACCACTTCTCCTGCCCTGTATACTGGGTGTAATTATCAGTATCTGTATTATTCTGTATATATACACTGCACAGTACCACTTCTTCTGCCCTGTATACTGGGTGTAATTATCAGTATATGTATTATTCTGTATATATACACTGTACAGTACCACTTCTCCTGTCCTGTATACTGGGTGTAATTATCAGTATATGTATTATTCTGTATATATACACTGTACAGTACCACTTCTCCTGTCCTGTATACTGGGTGTAATTGTCAGGATCTGTATTATTCTGTATATATACACTGCACAGTACCACTTCTCCTGTCCTGTATACTGGGTGTAATTATTAGTATCTGTATTATTCTGTATATATACACTGCACAGTACCACTTCTCCTGTCCTGTTTACTGGGTGTAATTGTCAGGATCTGTATTATTCTGTATATATACACTGCACAGTACCACTTCTCCTGTCCTGTATACTGGGTGTAATTATTAGTATCTGTATTATTCTGTATATATACACTGCACAGTACCACTTCTCCTGTCCTGTTTACTGGGTGTAATTGTCAGGATCTGTATTATTCTGTATATATACGCTGCACAGTACCACTTCTCCTGTCCTGTATACTGGGTGTAATTATTAGTATCTGTATTATTCTGTATATATACACAGTACAGTACCACTTCTTCTGTCCTGTATACTGGGTGTAATTGTCAGGATCTGTATTATTCTGTATATATACACAGTACAGTACCACTTCTTCTGTCCTGTATACTGGGTGTAATTATTAGTATCTGTATTATCCTCTATATATACACAGTACAGTACCACTTCTTCTGTCCTGTATACTGGGTGTAATTATCAGTATCTGTATTATTCTGTATATATACACAGTACAGTACCACTTCTTCTGCCCTGTATACTGGGTGTAATTATCAGTATCTGTATTATTCTGTATATATACACTGCACAGTACCACTTCTTCTGTCCTGTATACTGGGTGTAATTGTCAGGATCTGTATTATTCTGTATATATACACTGCACAGTACCACTTCTCCTGTCCTGTTTACTGGGTGTAATTGTCAGGATCTGTATTATTCTGTATATATACGCTGCACAGTACCACTTCTCCTGTCCTGTATACTGGGTGTAATTATTAGTATCTGTATTATTCTGTATATATACACTGCACAGTACCACTTCTCCTGTCCTGTATACTGGGTGTAATTGTCAGGATCTGTATTATTCTGTATATATACACAGTACAGTACCACTTCTTCTGTCCTGTATACTGGGTGTAATTATTAGTATCTGTATTATCCTCTATATATACACAGTACAGTACCACTTCTCCTGTCCTGTATACTGGGTGTAATTATTAGTATCTGTATTATCCTCTATATATACACTGCACAGTACCACTTCTTCTGTCCTGTATACTGGGTGTAATTCTCAGTATCTGTATTATTCTGTATATATACACTGCACAGTACCACTTCTCCTGTCCTGTATACTGGGTGTAATTATTAGTATCTGTATTATCCTCTATATATACACAGTACAGTACCACTTCTCCTGTCCTGTATACTGGGTGTAATTCTCAGTATCTGTATTATTCTGTATATATACACTGCACAGTACCACTTCTTCTGTCCTGTATACTGGGTGTAATTCTCAGTATCTGTATTATTCTGTATATATATACACTGCACAGTACCACTCCTCCTGTCCTGTATACTGGGTGTAATTCTCAGTATCTGTATTATTCTGTATATATATACACTGCACAGTACCACTTCTCCTGCCCTGTATACTGGGTGTAATTCTCAGTATCTGTATTATCCTCTATATATACACTGCACAGTACCACTTCTTCTGTCCTGTATACTGGGTGTAATTCTCAGTATCTGTATTATTCTGTATATATATACACTGCACATTACCACTTCTCCTGCCCTGTATACTGGGTGTAATTCTCAGTATCTGTATTATCCTCTATATATACACTGCACAGTACCACTTCTCCTGTCCTGTATACTGGGTGTAATTATTAGTATCTGTATTATCCTCTATATATACACTGCACAGTACCACTTCTTATGTCCTGTATACTGGGTGTAATTCTCAGTATCTGTATTATCCTGTATATATACACTGCACAGTACCACTTCTCCTGTCCTGTATACTGGGTGTAATTCTCAGTATCTGTATTATTCTGTATATATACACTGCACAGTACCACTTCTTCTGTCCTGTATACTGGGTGTAATTCTCAGTATCTGTATTATCCTCTATATATACACTGCACAGTACCACTTCTCCTGTCCTGTATACTGGGTGTAATTCTCAGTATCTGTATTATCCTCTATATATACACTGCACAGTACCACTTCTTCTGTCCTGTATACTGGGTGTAATTCTCAGTATCTGTATTATCCTGTATATATACACTGCAGAGTACCACTTCTTCTGTCCTGTATACTGGGTGTAATTCTCAGTATCTGTATTATTCTGTATATATACACTGCACAGTACCACTTCTTCTGTCCTGTATACTGGGTGTAATTCTCAGTATCTGTATTATTCTGTATATATATACACTGCACAGTACCACTTCTCCTGCCCTGTATACTGGGTGTAATTCTCAGTATCTGTATTATCCTCTATATATACACTGCACAGTACCACTTCTTCTGTCCTGTATACTGGGTGTAATTCTCAGTATCTGTATTATTCTGTATATATACACTGCACAGTACCACTTCTTCTGTCCTGTATACTGGGTGTAATTGTCAGGATCTGTATTATTCTGTATATATACACTGCACAGTACCACTTCTCCTGTCCTGTATACTGGGTGTAATTATTAGTATCTGTATTATCCTCTATATATACACTGCACAGTACCACTTCTTCTGTCCTGTATACTGGGTGTAATTCTCAGTATCTGTATTATCCTGTATATATACACTGCACAGTACCACTTCTCCTGTCCTGTATACTGGGTGTAATTCTCAGTATCTGTATTATTCTGTATATATACACTGCACAGTACCACTCCTTCTGTCCTGTATACTGGGTGTAATTCTCAGTATCTGTATTATTCTGTATATATACACTGCACAGTACCACTTCTCCTGTCCTGTTTACTGGGTGTAATTATTAGTATCTGTATTATCCTCTATATATACACAGTACAGTACCACTTCTTCTGTCCTGTATACTGGGTGTAATTGTCAGGATCTGTATTTTTCTGTATATATACACTGCACAGTACCACTTCTTCTGTCCTGTTTACTGGGTGTAATTATTAGTATCTGTATTATTCTGTATATATACACTGCACAGTACCACTTCCCCTGTCCTGTATAATGGGTGTAATACTCAGTGTCTGTATTATTCTGTATATATACACTGCACAGTACCACTTCTCCTGTCCTGTTTACTGGGTGTAATTATTAGTATCTGTATTATCCTCTATATATACACTGCACAGTACCACTTCTTCTGTCCTGTATACTGGGTGTAATTCTCAGTATCTGTATTATTCTGTATATATACACTGCACAGTACCACTTCTCCTGTCCTGTATACTGGGTGTAATTCTCAGTATCTGTATTATTCTGTATATATATACACTGCACAGTACCACTTCTTCTGCCCTCTTTACTGGGTGTAATTATCAGTATCTGTATTATTCTGTATATATACACTGCACAGTACCACTTCTCCTGTCCTGTATACTGGGTGTAATTATCAGTATCTGTATTATTCTGTATATATACACTGCACAGTACCAATTCTCCTGTCCTGTATACTGGGTGTAATTATCAGTATCTGTATTATTCTGTATATATACACTGCACAGTACCACTTCTCCTGTCCTGTATACTGGGTGTAATTATCAGTATCTGTATTATTCTGTATATATACACTGCACAGTACCACTTCTTCTGCCCTGTATACTGGGTGTAATTATCAGTATCTGTATTATTCTGTATATATATATATATACACTGCACAGTACCACTCCTCCTGTCCTGTATACTGGGTGTAATTATCAGTATCTGTATTATTCTGTATATATACACTGCACAGTACCACTTCTTCTGTCCTATATACTGGGTGTAATTCTCAGTATCTGTATTATTCTGTATATATACACTGCACAGTACCACTTCTCCTGTCCTGTATACTGGGTGTAATTATCAGTATCTGTATTATTCTGTATATATACACTGCACAGTACCACTTCTCCTGTCCTGTATACTGGGTGTAATTATCAGTATCTGTATTATTCTGTATATATACACTGCACAGTACCACTTCTCCTGTCCTGTATACTGGGTGTAATTATCAGTATCTGTATTATTCTGTATATATACACTGCACAGTACCACTTCTCCTGTCCTGTATACTGGGTGTAATTCTCAGTATCTGTATTATTCTGTATATATACACTGCACAGTACCACTTCTCCTGTCCTGTATACTGGGTGTAATTATCAGTATCTGTATTATTCTGTATATATACACTGCACAGTACCACTTCTCCTGTCCTGTTTACTGGGTGTAATTATTAGTATCTGTATTATCCTCTATATATACACTGCACAGTACCACTTCTTCTGTCCTGTATACTGGGTGTAATTCTCAGTATCTGTATTATTCTGTATATATACACTGCACAGTACCACTTATCCTGTCCTGTATACTGGGTGTAATTCTCAGTATCTGTATTATTCTGTATATATACACAATGCACAGTGCCCCTTATCCTGTCCTGTATACTGGGTGTAATTATTAGTATCTGTATTATCCTCTATATATACACTGCACAGTACCACTTCTCCTGTCCTGTATACTGGGTGTAATTCTCAGTATCTGTATTATTCTGTATATATACACTGCACAGTACCACTTCTCCTGTCCTGTATACTGGGTGTAATTCTCAGTTTCTGTATTATTCTGTATATATACACTGCACAGTACCACTTCTCCTGTCCTGTATACTGGGTGTAATTGTCAGGATCTGTATTATTCTGTATATATACACTGCACAGTACCACTTCTGTCCTGTATAGTGGGTGTAATTCTCAGTATCTGTATTATTCTGTATATATACACTGCACAGTACCACTTCTCCTGTCCTGTATACTGGGTGTAATTCTCAGTATCTGTATTATTCTGTATATATACACTGCACAGTACCACTTCTTCTGCCCTGTATACTGGGTGTAATTCTCAGTATCTGTATTATTCTGTATATATACACTGCACAGTACCACTTCTTCTGCCCTGTATACTGGGTGTAATTATCAGTATCTGTATTATTCTGTATATATACACTGCACAGTACCACTTCTCCTGTCCTGTATACTGGGTGTAATTGTCAGGATCTGTATTATTCTGTATATATACACTGCACAGTACCACTTCTCCTGTCCTGTATACTGGGTGTAATTCTCAGTATCTGTATTATTCTGTATATATACACTGCACAGTACCACTTCTCCTGTCCTGTATACTGGGTGTAATTCTCAGTATCTGTATTATTCTGTATATATACACTGCACAGTACCACTTCTTCTGCCCTGTATACTGGGTGTAATTCTCAGTATCTGTATTATTCTGTATATATACACTGCACAGTACCACTTCTCCTGTCCTGTTTACTGGGCGTAATTATTAGTATCTGTATTATCCTCTATATATACACTGCACAATACCACTCCTCCTGTCCTGTATACTGGGTGTAATTCTGAGTATCTGTATTATTCTGAATATACACACTGCACAGTACCCCTTATCCTGTCCTGTATACTGGGTGTAATTATTAGTATCTGTATTATCCTCTATATATACACTGCACAGTACCACTTCTTCTGTCCTCTATACTGGGTGTAATTATTAGTATCTGTATTATTCTGTATATATACACTGCACAGTACCACTTCTTGTGCCCTGTATACTGGGTGTAATTCTCAGTATCTGTATTATTCTGTATATATACACTGCACAGTACCACTTCTCCTGTCCTGTATACTGGGTGTAATTCTCAGTATCTGTATTATTCTGTATATATACACTGCACAGTACCACTTCTTCTGCCCTGTATACTGGGTGTAATTATCAGTATCTGTATTATTCTGTGTGTATATACACTGCACAGTACCACTTCTCCTGTCCTGTATACTGGGTGTAATTCTGAGTATCTGTATTATTCTGAATATACACACTGCACAGTACCCCTTATCCTGTCCTGTATACTGGGTGTAATTATTAGTATCTGTATTATCCTCTATATATACACTGCACAGTACCACTTCTTCTGTCCTCTATACTGGGTGTAATTATTAGTATCTGTATTATTCTGTATATATACACTGCACAGTACCACTTCTTGTGCCCTGTATACTGGGTGTAATTCTCAGTATCTGTATTATTCTGTATATATACACTGCACAGTACCACTTCTCCTGTCCTGTATACTGGGTGTAATTCTCAGTATCTGTATTATTCTGTATATATACACTGCACAGTACCACTTCTTCTGCCCTGTATACTGGGTGTAATTATCAGTATCTGTATTATTCTGTGTGTATATACACTGCACAGTACCACTTCTCCTGTCCTGTATACTGGGTGTAATTCTCAGTATCTGTATTATTCTGTATATATACACTGCACAGTACCACTTCTTCTGCCCTGTATACTGGGTGTAATTATCAGTATCTGTATTATTCTGTATATATACACTTCACAGTACCACTTCTCCTGTCCTGTTTACTGGGCGTAATTATCAGTATCTGTATTATCCTCTATATATACACTGCACAGTACCACTTCTTCTGTCCTGTATACTGGGTGTAATTCTCAGTATCTGTATTATTCTGTATATATACACTGCACAGTACCACTTATCCTGTCCTGTATACTGGGTGTAATTTTCAGTATCTGTATTATTCTGTATATATACACAATGCACAGTGCCCCTTATCCTGTCCTGTATACTGGGTGTAATTATTAGTATCTGTATTATCCTCTATATATACACTGCACAGTACCACTTCTCCTGTCCTGTATACTGGGTGTAATTCTCAGTATCTGTATTATTCTGTATATATACACTGCACAGTACCACTTCTCCTGTCCTGTATACTGGGTGTAATTGTCAGGATCTGTATTATTCTGTATATATACACTGCACAGTACCACTTCTCCGGTCCTGTATACTGGGTGTAATTATTAGTATCTGTATTATTCTGTATATATACACTGCACAGTACCACTTCTCCTGTCCTGTATACTGGGTGTAATTCTCAGTATCTGTATTATTCTGTATATATACACAGTACAGTACCACTTCTCCTGTCCTGTATACTGGGTGTAATTCTCAGTATCTGTATTATTCTGTATATATACACTGCACAGTACCACTTCTCCTGTCCTGTATACTGGGTGTAATTCTCAGTTTCTGTATTATTCTGTATATATACACTGCACAGTACCACTTCTCCTGTCCTGTATACTGGGTGTAATTGTCAGGATCTGTATTATTCTGTATATATACACTGCACAGTACCACTTCTGTCCTGTATAGTGGGTGTAATTCTCAGTATCTGTATTATTCTGTATATATACACTGCACAGTACCACTTCTCCTGTCCTGTATACTGGGTGTAATTCTCAGTATCTGTATTATTCTGTATATATACACTGCACAGTACCACTTCTTCTGCCCTGTATACTGGGTGTAATTCTCAGTATCTGTATTATTCTGTATATATACACTGCACAGTACCACTTCTTCTGCCCTGTATACTGGGTGTAATTATCAGTATCTGTATTATTCTGTATATATACACTGCACAGTACCACTTCTCCTGTCCTGTATACTGGGTGTAATTGTCAGGATCTGTATTATTCTGTATATATACACTGCACAGTACCACTTCTCCTGTCCTGTATACTGGGTGTAATTCTCAGTATCTGTATTATTCTGTATATATACACTGCACAGTACCACTTCTCCTGTCCTGTATACTGGGTGTAATTCTCAGTATCTGTATTATTCTGTATATATACACTGCACAGTACCACTTCTTCTGCCCTGTATACTGGGTGTAATTCTCAGTATCTGTATTATTCTGTATATATACACTGCACAGTACCACTTCTCCTGTCCTGTTTACTGGGCGTAATTATTAGTATCTGTATTATCCTCTATATATACACTGCACAATACCACTCCTCCTGTCCTGTATACTGGGTGTAATTCTCAGTATCTGTATTATTCTGAATATACACACTGCACAGTACCCCTTATCCTGTCCTGTATACTGGGTGTAATTATTAGTATCTGTATTATCCTCTATATATACACTGCACAGTACCACTTCTTCTGTCCTCTATACTGGGTGTAATTATTAGTATCTGTATTATTCTGTATATATACACTGCACAGTACCACTTCTTGTGCCCTGTATACTGGGTGTAATTCTCAGTATCTGTATTATTCTGTATATATACACTGCACAGTACCACTTCTCCTGTCCTGTATACTGGGTGTAATTCTCAGTATCTGTATTATTCTGTATATATACACTGCACAGTACCACTTCTTCTGCCCTGTATACTGGGTGTAATTATCAGTATCTGTATTATTCTGTGTGTATATACACTGCACAGTACCACTTCTCCTGTCCTGTATACTGGGTGTAATTCTCAGTATCTGTATTATTCTGTATATATACACTGCACAGTACCACTTCTTCTGCCCTGTATACTGGGTGTAATTATCAGTATCTGTATTATTCTGTATATATACACTTCACAGTACCACTTCTCCTGTCCTGTTTACTGGGCGTAATTATCAGTATCTGTATTATCCTCTATATATACACTGCACAGTACCACTTCTCCTGTCCTGTATACTGGGTGTAATTCTCAGTATCTGTATTTTTCTGTATATATACACTGCACAGTACTACTTCTGTCCTGTATACTGGGTGTAATTATCAGTATCTGTATTTTTCTGTATATATACACTGCACAGTACCACTCCTCCTGTCCTGTATACTGGGTGTAATTATCAGTATCTTTATTATTCTGTATATACACACTGCACAGTACCACTCCTCCTGTCCTGTTTACTGGGTGTAATTATTAGTATCTGTATTATTCTGTATATATACACTGCACAGTACCACTTCTCCTGTTCTGTATACTGGGTGTAATTCTCAGTATCTGTATTATTCTGTATATATACACTGCACAGTACCACTCCTCCTGTCCTGTATACTGGGTGTAATTATCAGTATCTGTATTATTCTGTATATATACACTGCACAGTACCACTCCTCCTGTCCTGTATACTGGGTGTAATTATCAGTATCTTTATTATTCTGTATATATACACTGCACAGTACCACTTCTGTCCTGTATACTGGGTGTAATTTTCAGTATCTGTATTTTTCTGTATATATACACTGCACAGTACCACTTCTGTCCTGTATACTGGGTGTAATTTTCAGTATCTGTATTATTCTGTATATATACACTGCACAGTACCACTTCTCCTGTCCTGTATACTGGGTGTAATTATCAGTATCTTTATTATTCTGTATATACACACTGCACAGTACCACTCCTCCTGTCCTGTATACTGGGTGTAATTATCAGTATCTGTATTATTCTGTATATATACACTGCACAGTACCACTTCTCCTGTTCTGTATACTGGGTGTAATTCTCAGTATCTGCATTATTCTGTATATATACACTGCACAGTACCACTTCTGTCCTGTATACTGGGTGTAATTTTCAGTATCTGTATTTTTCTGTATATATACACTGCACAGTACCACTTCTGTCCTGTATACTGGGTGTAATTTTCAGTATCTGTATTATTCTGTATATATACACTGCACAGTACCACTTCTCCTGTCCTGTATACTGGGTGTAATTATTAGTATCTGTATTATCCTCTATATATACACTGCACAGTACCACTTCTGTCCTGTATATTGGGTGTAATTATCAGTATCTGTATTTTTCTGTATATATACACAGTACAGTACCACTTCTCCTGTCCTGTATACTGGGTGTAATTTTCAGTATCTGTATTTTTCTGTATATATACACTGCACAGTACCACTTCTGTCCTGTATACTGGGTGTAATTTTCAGTATCTGTATTATTCTGTATATATACACTGCACAGTACCACTTCTCCTGTCCTGTATACTGGGTGTAATTATTAGTATCTGTATTATCCTCTATATATACACTGCACAGTACCACTTCTGTCCTGTATATTGGGTGTAATTATCAGTATCTGTATTTTTCTGTATATATACACTGCACAGTACCACTTCTGTCCTGTATACTGGGTGTAATTCTCAGTATCTGTATTATTCTGTATATATACACTGCACAGTACCACTTCTCCTGTTCTGTATACTGGGTGTAATTCTCAGTATCTGTATTATTCTGTATATATACACTGCACAGTACCACTTCTGTCCTGTATACTGGGTGTAATTTTCAGTATCTGTATTTTTCTGTATATATACACTGCACAGTACCATTTCTCCTGTTCTGTATACTGGGTGTAATTGTCAGGATCTGTATTATTCTGTATATATACACTGCACAGTACCACTTCTGTCCTGTATACTGGGTGTAATTTTCAGTATCTGTATTTTTCTGTATATATACACTGCACAGTACCACTTCTGTCCTGTATACTGGGTGTAATTTTCAGTATCTGTATTTTTCTGTATATATACACTGCACAGTACCACTTCTCCTGTCCTGTATACTGGGTGTAATTGTCAGGATCTGTATTATTCTGTATATATACACTGCACAGTACCACTTCTGTCCTGTATACTGGGTGTAATTCTCAGTATCTGTATTATTCTGTATATATACACTGCACAGTACCACTTCTTCTGTCCTGTATACTGGGTGTAATTCTCAGTATCTGTATTATTCTGTATATATACACTGCACAGTACCACTTCTCCTGTCCTGTTTACTGGGTGTAATTATTAGTATCTGTATTATCCTCTATATATACACAGTACAGTACCACTTCTTCTGTCCTGTATACTGGGTGTAATTGTCAGGATCTGTATTTTTCTGTATATATACACTGCACAGTACCACTTCTTCTGTCCTGTTTACTGGGTGTAATTATTAGTATCTGTATTATTCTGTATATATACACTGCACAGTACCACTTCCCCTGTCCTGTATAATGGGTGTAATACTCAGTGTCTGTATTATTCTGTATATATACACTGCACAGTACCACTTCTCCTGTCCTGTTTACTGGGTGTAATTATTAGTATCTGTATTATCCTCTATATATACACTGCACAGTACCACTTCTTCTGTCCTGTATACTGGGTGTAATTCTCAGTATCTGTATTATTCTGTATATATACACTGCACAGTACCACTTCTCCTGTCCTGTATACTGGGTGTAATTCTCAGTATCTGTATTATTCTGTATATATATACACTGCACAGTACCACTTCTTCTGCCCTCTTTACTGGGTGTAATTATCAGTATCTGTATTATTCTGTATATATACACTGCACAGTACCACTTCTCCTGTCCTGTATACTGGGTGTAATTATCAGTATCTGTATTATTCTGTATATATACACTGCACAGTACCAATTCTCCTGTCCTGTATACTGGGTGTAATTATCAGTATCTGTATTATTCTGTATATATACACTGCACAGTACCACTTCTCCTGTCCTGTATACTGGGTGTAATTATCAGTATCTGTATTATTCTGTATATATACACTGCACAGTACCACTTCTTCTGCCCTGTATACTGGGTGTAATTATCAGTATCTGTATTATTCTGTATATATATATATATACACTGCACAGTACCACTCCTCCTGTCCTGTATACTGGGTGTAATTATCAGTATCTGTATTATTCTGTATATATACACTGCACAGTACCACTTCTTCTGTCCTATATACTGGGTGTAATTCTCAGTATCTGTATTATTCTGTATATATACACTGCACAGTACCACTTCTCCTGTCCTGTATACTGGGTGTAATTATCAGTATCTGTATTATTCTGTATATATACACTGCACAGTACCACTTCTCCTGTCCTGTATACTGGGTGTAATTATCAGTATCTGTATTATTCTGTATATATACACTGCACAGTACCACTTCTCCTGTCCTGTATACTGGGTGTAATTATCAGTATCTGTATTATTCTGTATATATACACTGCACAGTACCACTTCTCCTGTCCTGTATACTGGGTGTAATTCTCAGTATCTGTATTATTCTGTATATATACACTGCACAGTACCACTTCTCCTGTCCTGTATACTGGGTGTAATTATCAGTATCTGTATTATTCTGTATATATACACTGCACAGTACCACTTCTCCTGTCCTGTTTACTGGGTGTAATTATTAGTATCTGTATTATCCTCTATATATACACTGCACAGTACCACTTCTTCTGTCCTGTATACTGGGTGTAATTCTCAGTATCTGTATTATTCTGTATATATACACTGCACAGTACCACTTATCCTGTCCTGTATACTGGGTGTAATTCTCAGTATCTGTATTATTCTGTATATATACACAATGCACAGTGCCCCTTATCCTGTCCTGTATACTGGGTGTAATTATTAGTATCTGTATTATCCTCTATATATACACTGCACAGTACCACTTCTCCTGTCCTGTATACTGGGTGTAATTCTCAGTATCTGTATTATTCTGTATATATACACTGCACAGTACCACTTCTCCTGTCCTGTATACTGGGTGTAATTCTCAGTTTCTGTATTATTCTGTATATATACACTGCACAGTACCACTTCTCCTGTCCTGTATACTGGGTGTAATTGTCAGGATCTGTATTATTCTGTATATATACACTGCACAGTACCACTTCTGTCCTGTATAGTGGGTGTAATTCTCAGTATCTGTATTATTCTGTATATATACACTGCACAGTACCACTTCTCCTGTCCTGTATACTGGGTGTAATTCTCAGTATCTGTATTATTCTGTATATATACACTGCACAGTACCACTTCTTCTGCCCTGTATACTGGGTGTAATTCTCAGTATCTGTATTATTCTGTATATATACACTGCACAGTACCACTTCTTCTGCCCTGTATACTGGGTGTAATTATCAGTATCTGTATTATTCTGTATATATACACTGCACAGTACCACTTCTCCTGTCCTGTATACTGGGTGTAATTGTCAGGATCTGTATTATTCTGTATATATACACTGCACAGTACCACTTCTCCTGTCCTGTATACTGGGTGTAATTCTCAGTATCTGTATTATTCTGTATATATACACTGCACAGTACCACTTCTCCTGTCCTGTATACTGGGTGTAATTCTCAGTATCTGTATTATTCTGTATATATACACTGCACAGTACCACTTCTTCTGCCCTGTATACTGGGTGTAATTCTCAGTATCTGTATTATTCTGTATATATACACTGCACAGTACCACTTCTCCTGTCCTGTTTACTGGGCGTAATTATTAGTATCTGTATTATCCTCTATATATACACTGCACAATACCACTCCTCCTGTCCTGTATACTGGGTGTAATTCTGAGTATCTGTATTATTCTGAATATACACACTGCACAGTACCCCTTATCCTGTCCTGTATACTGGGTGTAATTATTAGTATCTGTATTATCCTCTATATATACACTGCACAGTACCACTTCTTCTGTCCTCTATACTGGGTGTAATTATTAGTATCTGTATTATTCTGTATATATACACTGCACAGTACCACTTCTTGTGCCCTGTATACTGGGTGTAATTCTCAGTATCTGTATTATTCTGTATATATACACTGCACAGTACCACTTCTCCTGTCCTGTATACTGGGTGTAATTCTCAGTATCTGTATTATTCTGTATATATACACTGCACAGTACCACTTCTTCTGCCCTGTATACTGGGTGTAATTATCAGTATCTGTATTATTCTGTGTGTATATACACTGCACAGTACCACTTCTCCTGTCCTGTATACTGGGTGTAATTCTCAGTATCTGTATTATTCTGTATATATACACTGCACAGTACCACTTCTTCTGCCCTGTATACTGGGTGTAATTATCAGTATCTGTATTATTCTGTATATATACACTTCACAGTACCACTTCTCCTGTCCTGTTTACTGGGCGTAATTATCAGTATCTGTATTATCCTCTATATATACACTGCACAGTACCACTTCTTCTGTCCTGTATACTGGGTGTAATTCTCAGTATCTGTATTATTCTGTATATATACACTGCACAGTACCACTTATCCTGTCCTGTATACTGGGTGTAATTTTCAGTATCTGTATTATTCTGTATATATACACAATGCACAGTGCCCCTTATCCTGTCCTGTATACTGGGTGTAATTATTAGTATCTGTATTATCCTCTATATATACACTGCACAGTACCACTTCTCCTGTCCTGTATACTGGGTGTAATTCTCAGTATCTGTATTATTCTGTATATATACACTGCACAGTACCACTTCTCCTGTCCTGTATACTGGGTGTAATTGTCAGGATCTGTATTATTCTGTATATATACACTGCACAGTACCACTTCTCCGGTCCTGTATACTGGGTGTAATTATTAGTATCTGTATTATTCTGTATATATACACTGCACAGTACCACTTCTCCTGTCCTGTATACTGGGTGTAATTCTCAGTATCTGTATTATTCTGTATATATACACAGTACAGTACCACTTCTCCTGTCCTGTATACTGGGTGTAATTCTCAGTATCTGTATTATTCTGTATATATACACTGCACAGTACCACTTCTCCTGTCCTGTATACTGGGTGTAATTCTCAGTTTCTGTATTATTCTGTATATATACACTGCACAGTACCACTTCTCCTGTCCTGTATACTGGGTGTAATTGTCAGGATCTGTATTATTCTGTATATATACACTGCACAGTACCACTTCTGTCCTGTATAGTGGGTGTAATTCTCAGTATCTGTATTATTCTGTATATATACACTGCACAGTACCACTTCTCCTGTCCTGTATACTGGGTGTAATTCTCAGTATCTGTATTATTCTGTATATATACACTGCACAGTACCACTTCTTCTGCCCTGTATACTGGGTGTAATTCTCAGTATCTGTATTATTCTGTATATATACACTGCACAGTACCACTTCTTCTGCCCTGTATACTGGGTGTAATTATCAGTATCTGTATTATTCTGTATATATACACTGCACAGTACCACTTCTCCTGTCCTGTATACTGGGTGTAATTGTCAGGATCTGTATTATTCTGTATATATACACTGCACAGTACCACTTCTCCTGTCCTGTATACTGGGTGTAATTCTCAGTATCTGTATTATTCTGTATATATACACTGCACAGTACCACTTCTCCTGTCCTGTATACTGGGTGTAATTCTCAGTATCTGTATTATTCTGTATATATACACTGCACAGTACCACTTCTTCTGCCCTGTATACTGGGTGTAATTCTCAGTATCTGTATTATTCTGTATATATACACTGCACAGTACCACTTCTCCTGTCCTGTTTACTGGGCGTAATTATTAGTATCTGTATTATCCTCTATATATACACTGCACAATACCACTCCTCCTGTCCTGTATACTGGGTGTAATTCTCAGTATCTGTATTATTCTGAATATACACACTGCACAGTACCCCTTATCCTGTCCTGTATACTGGGTGTAATTATTAGTATCTGTATTATCCTCTATATATACACTGCACAGTACCACTTCTTCTGTCCTCTATACTGGGTGTAATTATTAGTATCTGTATTATTCTGTATATATACACTGCACAGTACCACTTCTTGTGCCCTGTATACTGGGTGTAATTCTCAGTATCTGTATTATTCTGTATATATACACTGCACAGTACCACTTCTCCTGTCCTGTATACTGGGTGTAATTCTCAGTATCTGTATTATTCTGTATATATACACTGCACAGTACCACTTCTTCTGCCCTGTATACTGGGTGTAATTATCAGTATCTGTATTATTCTGTGTGTATATACACTGCACAGTACCACTTCTCCTGTCCTGTATACTGGGTGTAATTCTCAGTATCTGTATTATTCTGTATATATACACTGCACAGTACCACTTCTTCTGCCCTGTATACTGGGTGTAATTATCAGTATCTGTATTATTCTGTATATATACACTTCACAGTACCACTTCTCCTGTCCTGTTTACTGGGCGTAATTATCAGTATCTGTATTATCCTCTATATATACACTGCACAGTACCACTTCTCCTGTCCTGTATACTGGGTGTAATTCTCAGTATCTGTATTATCCTCTATATATACACTGCACAGTACCACTTCTCCTGTCCTGTATACTGGGTGTAATTATCAGTATCTGTATTATCCTCTATATATACACTGCACAGTACCACTTCTCCTGTCCTGTATACTGGGTGTAATTCTCAGTATCTGTATTTTTCTGTATATATACACTGCACAGTACTACTTCTGTCCTGTATACTGGGTGTAATTATCAGTATCTGTATTTTTCTGTATATATACACTGCACAGTACCACTCCTCCTGTCCTGTATACTGGGTGTAATTATCAGTATCTTTATTATTCTGTATATACACACTGCACAGTACCACTCCTCCTGTCCTGTTTACTGGGTGTAATTATTAGTATCTGTATTATTCTGTATATATACACTGCACAGTACCACTTCTCCTGTTCTGTATACTGGGTGTAATTCTCAGTATCTGTATTATTCTGTATATATACACTGCACAGTACCACTCCTCCTGTCCTGTATACTGGGTGTAATTATCAGTATCTGTATTATTCTGTATATATACACTGCACAGTACCACTCCTCCTGTCCTGTATACTGGGTGTAATTATCAGTATCTTTATTATTCTGTATATATACACTGCACAGTACCACTTCTGTCCTGTATACTGGGTGTAATTTTCAGTATCTGTATTTTTCTGTATATATACACTGCACAGTACCACTTCTGTCCTGTATACTGGGTGTAATTTTCAGTATCTGTATTATTCTGTATATATACACTGCACAGTACCACTTCTCCTGTCCTGTATACTGGGTGTAATTATCAGTATCTTTATTATTCTGTATATACACACTGCACAGTACCACTCCTCCTGTCCTGTATACTGGGTGTAATTATCAGTATCTGTATTATTCTGTATATATACACTGCACAGTACCACTTCTCCTGTCCTGTATACTGGGTGTAATTATCAGTATCTGTATTATTCTGTATATACACACTGCACAGTACCACTCCTCCTGTCCTGTATACTGGGTGTAATTATCAGTATCTGTATTATTCTGTATATATACACTGCACAGTACCACTCCTCCTGTCCTGTATACTGGGTGTAATTATCAGTATCTGTATTATTCTGTATATATACACTGCACAGTACCACTCCTCCTGTCCTGTATACTGGGTGTAATTCTCAGTATCTGTATTATCCTCTATATATACACTGCACAGTACCACTTCTCCTGTTCTGTATACTGGGTGTAATTCTCAGTATCTGCATTATTCTGTATATATACACTGCACAGTACCACTTCTGTCCTGTATACTGGGTGTAATTTTCAGTATCTGTATTTTTCTGTATATATACACTGCACAGTACCACTTCTGTCCTGTATACTGGGTGTAATTTTCAGTATCTGTATTATTCTGTATATATACACTGCACAGTACCACTTCTCCTGTCCTGTATACTGGGTGTAATTATTAGTATCTGTATTATCCTCTATATATACACTGCACAGTACCACTTCTGTCCTGTATATTGGGTGTAATTATCAGTATCTGTATTTTTCTGTATATATACACAGTACAGTACCACTTCTCCTGTCCTGTATACTGGGTGTAATTTTCAGTATCTGTATTTTTCTGTATATATACACTGCACAGTACCACTTCTGTCCTGTATACTGGGTGTAATTTTCAGTATCTGTATTATTCTGTATATATACACTGCACAGTACCACTTCTCCTGTCCTGTATACTGGGTGTAATTATTAGTATCTGTATTATCCTCTATATATACACTGCACAGTACCACTTCTGTCCTGTATATTGGGTGTAATTATCAGTATCTGTATTTTTCTGTATATATACACAGTACAGTACCACTTCTCCTGTCCTGTATACTGGGTGTAATTTTCAGTATCTGTATTTTTCTGTATATATACACTGCACAGTACCACTTCTGTCCTGTATACTGGGTGTAATTTTCAGTATCTGTATTATTCTGTATATATACACTGCACAGTACCACTTCTCCTGTCCTGTATACTGGGTGTAATTATTAGTATCTGTATTATCCTCTATATATACACTGCACAGTACCACTTCTGTCCTGTATATTGGGTGTAATTATCAGTATCTGTATTTTTCTGTATATATACACTGCACAGTACCACTTCTGTCCTGTATACTGGGTGTAATTCTCAGTATCTGTATTATTCTGTATATATACACTGCACAGTACCACTTCTCCTGTTCTGTATACTGGGTGTAATTCTCAGTATCTGTATTATTCTGTATATATACACTGCACAGTACCACTTCTGTCCTGTATACTGGGTGTAATTTTCAGTATCTGTATTTTTCTGTATATATACACTGCACAGTACCATTTCTCCTGTTCTGTATACTGGGTGTAATTGTCAGGATCTGTATTATTCTGTATATATACACTGCACAGTACCACTTCTGTCCTGTATACTGGGTGTAATTTTCAGTATCTGTATTTTTCTGTATATATACACTGCACAGTACCACTTCTGTCCTGTATACTGGGTGTAATTTTCAGTATCTGTATTTTTCTGTATATATACACTGCACAGTACCACTTCTCCTGTCCTGTATACTGGGTGTAATTGTCAGGATCTGTATTATTCTGTATATATACACTGCACAGTACCACTTCTGTCCTGTATACTGGGTGTAATTTTCAGTATCTGTATTTTTCTGTATATACAGTGGGGCAAAAAAGTATTTAGTCAGTCAGCAATAGTGCAAGTTCCACCACTTAAAAAGATGAGAGGCGTCTGTAATTTACATCATAGGTAGACCTCAACTATGGGAGACAAACTGAGAAAAAAAAATCCAGAAAATCACATTGTCTGTTTTTTTATCATTTTATTTGCATATTATGGTGGAAAATAAGTATTTGGTCAGAAACAAAATTTCATCTCAATACTTTGTAATATATCCTTTGTTGGCAATGACAGGGGTCAAACGTTTTCTGTAAGTCTTCACAAGGTTGCCACACACTGTTGTTGTTATGTTGGCCCATTCCTCCATGCAGATCTCCTCTAGAGCAGTGATGTTTTTGGCTTTTCGCTTGGCAACACGGACTTTCAACTCCCTCCATAGGTTTTCTATAGGGTTGAAATCTGGAGACTGGCTAGGCCACTCCAGGACCTTGAAATGCTTCTTACGAAGCCACTCCTTCGTTGCCCTGGCAGTGTGCTTTGGATCATTGTCATGTTGAAAGACCCAGCCACGTTTCATCTTCAATGCCCTTGCTGATGGAAGGAGGTTTGCACTCAAAATCTCACGATACATGGCCCCATTCATTCTTTCATGTACCCGGATCAGTCGTCCTGGCCCCTTTGCAGAGAAACAGCCCCAAAGCATGATGTTTCCACCACCATGCTTTACAGTAGGTTTGGTGTTTGATGGATGCAACTCAGTATTCTTTTTCCTCCAAACACGACAAGTTGTGTTTCTACCAAACAGTTCCAGTTTGGTTTCATCAGACCATAGGACATTCTCCCAAAACTACTCTGGATCATCCAAATGCTCTCTAGCAAACTTCAGACGGGCCCGGACATGTACTGGCTTAAGCAGTGGGACACGTCTGGCACTGCAGGATCTGAGTCCATGGTGGCGTAGTGTGTTACTTATGGTAGACCTTGTTACATTGGTCCCAGCTCTCTGCAGTTCATTTACTAGGTCCCCCCGCGTGGTTCTGGGATTTTTGCTCACCGTTCTTGTGATCATTCTGACCCCACGGGGTGGGATTTTGCGTGGAGCCCCAGATCGAGGGAGATTATCAGTGGTCTTGTATGTCTTCCATTTTCTAATTATTGCTCCCACTGTTGATTTCTTCACTCAAAGCTGGTTGGCTATTGCAGATTCAGTCTTCCCAGCCTGGTGCAGGGCTACAATTTTGTTTCTGGTGTCCTTTGACAGCTCTTTGGTCTTCACCATAGTGGAGTTTGGAGTCAGACTGTTTGAGGGTGTGCACAGGTGTCTTTTTATACTGATAACAAGTTTAAACAGGTGCCATTACTACAGGTAATGAGTGGAGGAAAGAGGAGACTTTTAAAGAAGAAGTTACAGGTCTGTGAGAGCCAGAAATCTTGATTGTTTGCTTCTGACCAAATACTTATTTTCCACCATAATATGCAAATAAAATGATAAAAAAACAGACAATGTGATTTTCTGGATTTTTTTTCCTCAGTTTGTCTCCCATAGTTGAGGTCTACCTATGATGTAAATTACAGACGCCTCTCATCTTTTTAAGTGGTGGAACTTGCACTATTGCTGACTGACTAAATACTTTTTTGCCCCACTGTATACACTGCACAGTACCATTTCTCCTGTTCTGTATACTGGGTGTAATTGTCAGGATCTGTATTATTCTGTATATATACACTGCACAGTACCACTTCTGTCCTGTATACTGGGTGTAATTTTCAGTATCTGTATTTTTCTGTATATATACACTGCACAGTACCACTTCTCCTGTCCTGTATACTGGGTGTAATTATTAGTATCTGTATTATCCTCTATATATACACTGCACAGTACCACTTCTCCTGTCCTTATCAGTATCTGTATTATCCTGTATATATACACTGCACAGTACCACTTCTGTCCTGTATACTGGGTGTAATTATCAGTATATGTATTATTCTGTATATATACACTGCACAGTACCACTTCTCCTGTCCTTATCAGTATCTGTATTATTCTGTATATGCACACATATTGGTTTATTATTTTCTAAATCCCTATGGGCAAATAAAACAAAATCTTGAAAACCTGTTTAAAAGGATTATCACGAGTTTGAAGGTTATCTCTTATCCTCTGGATAGTGGATAACTCTCCAACTGCTGGGAATCCGACCTCTGGGACCCCCAAAATCCCGAGAACCAGAGCTCTGAAGAACGCCATGTAAATGGAACAATCATATCACTGTTGCACCATTTACCTGTGGCTCTTCAAGTAACTCCTCCAAGAGATTGCTGAGGAGCATGACCAAGCAAACCAAAATTCATTGATTGGGGAGTGTTATCGCTTGTGGGCTGGTGGGATTAGTGTGGCAGAGCTACGTTTTTGTCCCAGTCAGGTTCTGCCAGTCTGTGTCTTCACTCTGAATTCTCATGTGATCTTGGAATAAAAAAACACAAAATAATGCACCAGTGGTGAGTGCCCCTTATTTTTCTTCTCTTCATTTTTGAAGATTGTACAGCTGCATAGCTGAGCACCATCATGTCTGACGTTCTGTTTTAACAAGCATTGAATAATCCAGTGGTATATACTTGCAGCAGGGCTGATCGGCTGCTTTTTTTAAAGGAAACCCTAAAAATAACATTTTGTATTTATTGATTTTTTTTTATATCAATGCTCTTCTCAAGTGCTGTACCTGATAATGCAGCTCCTTTCCAATCTGTAAACTGTTATTTATTCCATAAGCTAATGATACAAATGAGTAATACATGGAATGTTATCTTTCTTCCCTATAAAAAAATTGCTTCCCGCACTCATGAATACTTCACTAATCTCCTAATCTCTTAGTTTATTACAACTTATGATATTATTGTTCTTCTTGAGAACATGCTCGGGGTATAAGACATATCTCAAAAGTGGGAGGAACATGGCCAAGTCCACATCCCACCGCAGTGACTGAGATCTTCTCCAGGGACACTGGTGACTTGATTGTGAAGTTCTGCAGAAGTGTGGTGATAAAAATGAAATGCTCCATAAGAGCCAAGCTCTTGCCCGGACAAATTCTTTTACCTGGAAATAAAAGATGGTGAATATAAAAAAACATCTAGAATCGGTGACATATTCGGCTTTATATTACATACACATTCATTTTAAAGGGCTTATCCGGGATTTTTTATTTTTTTACTATGTGCCTAAGAACTAACAAGCAGGTATTTGCTACCTACCTGCTTGTTGTGACTGCCGTGGATTCTCTTTTGCTCTGTTGACGGGGCGTACTGCCGAAGTCATGCTTATTGACAGCCTCTCCCCACTACATAACTGCGGAGAGCCAGCTGGCAATCAGCATGACGCGGTCAGTCACACCCCGTGAAACAAAGCAGCCCAGGAGAGGAAAAGCTGCTCTGTTGACTTGGAGCAAACAAATGTTATATGGCTGGTAACACCCAGCTGTCATTTAATTTATACATTTCCAAGTGGAATATCTCCAGAATTCGATGCCCTGTTTGGTCCAAAATCCATGTTTTCACTAAAATATTAGTGTCAGAAACTAGTTTCATGTCACCCTCACCTGCAGAAAATGGCACCAAGGACTCGTTCTTCATCAGTTTACCATTTTCATCCAAAAAGTTTTTTGGGTCAAAATTCTTAGGGTTCTTGAACTGTGTCTCGTCATTGTGCACACCTGTAAGAACTGGAGTGAAAACTGTTCCCTGTGATTTGGAAAATAATTAGAAAATGATGAGTAAACTTTTTTTAATGCTTTTTTTAATTTTTAATATTTTCCTTTGTCTAAATTGGTACTTACTTTCTTGAATATATAATTGCGAATCTTAGTATCCATGGTCAATTCATGGGGAAGACCCAATGGTGTCACATCACCAAATCTCTGAACTTCATGTATAAAAGCGTCTGTGTACGGCATTTTGAATCTGTCCTCAAAATTTGGTGGACGTTGGCCAATTACGTTGTCTATCTCATTGTAAACTTTCTCTGAGGAAAACAAAAAAATTATAGAATTTTTATATGTTGTTTAAACGGGAGCTATTATCTAAAAATTACCTAATGTTTAAATCATGTTCTCGTGTTATATGTATTTTTTATATAATTTTGGAAATGTTTTTTGTTTCATATTACTATCATTAATTCTTTTCTGTAAGTCGTAATTTTGCAATTTCATGGTACTTAGGTTTTTTTTCACTCAAACCCACTGTTCTTTCAGGAAGAATTTATCACAAGGTTCCAGATTATCAAGGGCAGTATCATAATGACAAGCAACACCGCTTTAACTGATGTCATATTTTTGTCATGATTAATAACAGTTTTATGCCTGAAATGTGTCATTTTATTGCCTTGATGCAATATTATTAATGTACCTGTAATTATATAAACTGTACTAATAAATTGGTGAAGTTTTATATTCAAACAAGTGGATGCCAATGTGTCATGCCGTTCTGTCTGTATCTGCTTTTCGGTGTGACAATGCATGTCTGTGCATGACTTTCCACATGTGTCAGTGCATGCAGTCACAGCCAGATGCCCTGAGCCTCAGTTCCTGCACTGATTGTGCTGTAATGGTTTCGGTTTGTGCTAAGGGTGTGCGTGGCCACACCTCCCCTGTTTTTATCAGGGTTAGGGTGTGTACTTGAAATGCTGTCCCCAGCCAATTGCTGAGGGGCAGATCCTATATAAAGTTCCCCTGCCCTTTGGGCAGGGCTGGAGCTACTCACAAAGCTCCTGAACTTTGCTATGTGTGTTTGTGTTCATGCACCTCTCCTGTCTATGTTTTGGTATCAAAGTCCTTGCCTTGATTCCTGTTCAGTCCTGTTCTGGTGCCTGTCCTGGAGGCGGTATAGCCAGGCCTGAATCCTTGATCCTGTAACTGTCCTGTCTGAACTGTGTTTGCTGTGATTATGTTCCTGGAATACCTCTGCATCTGGAGCCTCACACCCTGTGACTTTGAGTCTCTTGTAACCGATGTTTCTGCTGAGCATCTACAACTCTGTGCTCTTACTACCATGCGGTGTTAACCCTGTTTGGTCCACGTCCAGTACGGCGGTGCTTGCACCATCACGCTTCAGTTCCTTCCTAGGTCTGATGCCCGGAGCCTGACAACCGCAGTCTGGAACCTGATGGCCCTGCTGGAGCTTGGAGCCTGATGACTGGTGCTGCTTGTAGGTCGTGTCGGATGTCCAGAACCGAACGACTCCTGTCTGATGTCTGCCGGTGACCCTGGGTCCAGATGTTCTGATGTTCTGTCTGTACCCTGATGTCGTGCCTGCGTCCTGATGACCTTGTGTACCCTGATGTCCTGTGTCTGATGTCCTGATATAACTTGTGCCCTTGGCTGCCACACCAGTGTCCCAGTCGACGACCTGGGCTGCCACGCCAGTGTCCCAGATGTCTATCCAGTATTCCTGATGTCCTGAGACCTTGCCTGTGTCCTGATGTCTGTCCTGATGTCCTGTCTGTACCCTGATGTCTTGCCTGCATCCTAATGTAAGAAGAAGAAGAACAATATGCGGCACTCACCCCAATATAGCTGTGAAGATCGTGAACTTTATTGGAGAACAACTTGAAAATACATCCGTATTCACATAATTGGAAACGTGAATATAACCACTGAACTAATGTGATTAGTGCATAACTGTGACATATTAAAATAAATCTACATACAGACGGACACTACCTAAAGGATACTTCAAATTTGATATCACATACCATACGATATTATTTTCTTTACAAGTATTATTTGACAAATCAATATTCGACAAATCAGTCTGTATGTAGATTTATTTTAATATGTCATAGTTATGCACTAATCACATTAGTTCAGTGGTTATATTCACGTTTCCAATTATGTGTACATGTTAGAGATCCTTTAAAAGGAAATGACTTGTTGTAATCTACTATCCAGACCCGTCGAAGCACCTGTGTGTGTGAAACGGCCGTCGTCCATGTGCTCCTATACCGCACCCTCATGTTTTACCTGATGTCCTGACGGATGTATTTTCAAGTTGTTCTCCAATAAAGTTCACGATCTTCACAGCTATATTGGGGTGAGTGCCGCATATTGTTCTTCTTCTTCTTACATTTGGACTTGTCGCTGAATATTCCTTATGCTGAGCACCAATACCCTGAGCTTTCGTGACGCCTGACATACAGCTGCCCATTAAGAGTCCCGTTTTGGAATACGTTACTACTCTAGTTCCGTCCTATCTTTGGTATTTCTTGCCTGCATCCTGTTGACCTTGTTTACCCTGATGTCCTGCCTGTGTCCTGATGTCTGGCCTATATGTGCCTCGGTGATCCGTTGGTGCCTTGGGGTCCACTGGGTGGTGCCCTTCTGGAGGTGTGGAATCGAGAGCCTGGCATAGTCATGTTTGGTTTGTGTACTGTGTGACTTTGCTTTGGTGGACTTTGCTTTCTCTGTGCCTGAAGTTATGCGGTGTGGTCGGGTCCTGCGTGTCTCTTTCCTTGTCCTCATGCTCAGCTGCCACAGAGCCCCGGTCTCTGCCCTCCCCTGGTTCGGGTTGCCTGGGTACCCCTCTGCAGTACAGAGGGTCCGTATTGCATCCCCGGGGGAGGTTGGTCGGCTTGGGGGCATCTATGGGGCTGGGCCGCATCAGCGGCTGCAGCTCACCATGACACTTTGTTTGCTTTATCTGCATTTCAAGATAAGCAAAGGTTTTTACTTTTTGTGCCAAAGATCTTCATAGCAAATCTACAAGAGCTGGGGAACTTTGTATTTTGTGCTCATCTGATGTCATGTCTGACCATGCTACTCCTCCCTTCCCAACGACTTTTGCCCATGCTCATTAGACACTTCAATACAAAAAGATAGTGTTTAGATCTGAATATTGAGGCTATGTACATGTGTTGTTTCTTGAAACAGCAAGAAGTTAGATTGTAAAAAAGCCCCAGTGGTCAGTGTGAAAATTGCAACATTTATAAAATAAAGGATATTGACCAAATTTTTTTCTTTAAATACTGATTTAAACGATAGGTCAATTTCTGATGATAGCTTTCATTTAAGTTCTCATAAGGCATTTAAAGATGTGTCTGATACTAGTTACATACCTGCTATACTGGGGTATTTCATAAGAAGCAATAATGTAAATCTCATAGTAGCGCTTACTGTTTCTGTCCCACCAAAGAACATGAGCAAAGTATTCATCACCAAAGTATCAGTATTGTAGATATCTGCTTTAGTCTTCCCTTCCTGTGTGTAGACAAGAGAAAATAGTGTATACAATGATAGAAAGTGCTTCTTAATATATATATGGGACAACTGATGGATATTTTTGTTTGGGAGGGGGTTACCTTCTCAATTTTGGTCAAGAAACAGTCAATAAAATCTCTTGGGTTATTACTGTCCAAAGTTTTCATGTTGATCTCCATTTTCTTCCTGATATAGTCTGCCATGAAAGAAAAGTTTTCCATCATTTTATGATGAGGTCCAGGTATATACTTCAGGACATTTGGGTAAATGTTGTATAGCTGAAATAAAAGAAAAAATATTAAATTAGATTAAATAAAAAACAGACACATCTACACCCATGTAAGGCTCCCACAGGAATTTCTGTATGCTCATTAGTTAACATATTCGGTCCTTTCTATAGTTAGGAGCAAACTTATAAATTTAACCAGGAGATGGTAATTCCTAAAAGGAAAATAACATAATTCCAATAATATTGAAAGAAGCACTTCTCCTCCCATCAAAGTTTTTATCCTCTTAGTATTGTGCATTTTTCATAATATATAGGGCTGTGTACTTACAATTGCTCATTTTACCTTTCTACCCAGATAATTTTTCTCTTTTCTGTTCTCTATGTAGAAACAGGAAGACTCTTGTCCCTACATGAATCATCATCTCTTCACCTCCGGACCCAGCTTCTCCCTCCTCTCCCTGCCAGGGACTCTTGCAATAACTCATGACTTGTACAGAGAAAATTTACCTCCTGCTCCTACATCTGCATGCGTCCTGCGTACCTATTTTTAACATTGGGTACGCAGGCCATGTGGATGTATGCGGATACATCCACGTGCGTCATTTTGACGCTGCGCTGAACTGCGTTGAATGCAACAAGTTGCATTTTGTTGCGGTTGGCGCAGCATCAAAACGATGCATGCGGACACATCCGCATGGCCTGCACACCCAATGTTAAAGTTAGGTACGTAGGACACATGCAGATGTAGGCGGAGCTGAATGGAAGAGGTGCGGCAGTGGGTGGGGCTTAACTGAGGAAATACACAGTCCTCCACAGCTCTGCCCAACGCAAATATGAAACTAACCTTAGTCAGTCGTACCATAGGCCAGTTACTAGTTTTGTAAATCTTCATGCACAATGTATAACATGTGTAATATGTATTTCTGCTGTATCATGCACTGACTGTATGTATTATGGTTGTATACAAATTCATCACTTCAATACATTATCATGTTCAATAAAAGCATAGACTCAACCACAGTCTTCTTATTGGACCACGGTATAGTGGTTTATCTGCCTGTATAGCTACATGAGTCTGCCTCATTTAGTGAGGATAGAGCAAAGCTATTTGTAGCTCATACCTTGGTGATCTAAAGCAGCTTAGTGATCAGAATGTTTTGCCCAGTGTGGTGATATGAATAATGGAGTTAAAAATAATGACAAAGGAGGTCTAGGCTTGTGACAAGGGTAAATTCTAGCATTGCTGGTAGCCTAATGTATTAAAAGATTTAGGGTTGCAGTGCAATTAATAATGTGTTTTGCTGAAAATAAGATCTACCCTGAAAATAAGCCCTAGCATGATTTTACAGGATTTTTAGAGTATGCTTGAAATATAAGCCCTACTCCAAAAATAAGCCCTAGTTACAGTCAAGGGCAAGGCCGATGCTAGGAAGGAAGGGGAAATCGTTTGATTGCAGTGATTGCCTCAAAAAGGTTGTGCAACAAAATATTAAGTTAAGGGTACCATCATTTCTGTCAAGGCCTATTTCATGAGTTTTATTTTTTAAAATTCTGTGGAGGCATGGTTAAAAAGCAATGTCTGACTTTCATTTGTTCATTTTCATAGATCTTTTATTTACTACTACTTTTGTCAGATTCAAGTTATTTATGTTAACATTGTGGGTTTTTCTGTGATTAAACAAGTGGTACCAACAATTTTGACCACGTGTGTATGTTTGATTTGGGGGGTGATTTGAACTTTTATATTTTTTTAATTTTTTTATATTTTTAAAAACTTTTGTTAACTTTTGGCATGCTTCAATAGTCTCCACGGGAGACTAGAAGCTGCCATAATCCAATCGGCTCTGCTACATACAAGCAATGATCAAATCGCCTGTATGTAGCACAAGTGCTCTCTTACTATAAGCGCCAACCACCGGGCGGTGCTCATAGCAATCCAGCACTGACAACCATAGAGGTCTGCTGGAGAACCCCGGTTGTCATGCCAACCCATCGGTGACCCGCGATCACGTGACAGGGTCACCGATGGGGGGGATTTCCAACGCGCTTGCATGAGTTAAATGCTGCTGTTAGAGTTTGACAGTGTAATTTAACGGGTCAACAGATCGGGGTTCCACCTGCAGCTATTAGAGGCACATGTCAGCTGTTCAAAACAGCTGACAAGTGCCAGGAAAAATGTGCACTCAGTGCCGGAGTCTAACATCAGAATACATTTACGCCTGATGTCGGAAAGCCGTTACGGACCTTTGGTGACTTCACAGGTCTATTAAGTTCAGTGTTTGTAAATACATACAGTATGTATGTTCAGTGTGTGTATATATACAGTTGTGCTCAAATGTTTACATACCCCGGCAGAATTTTTGCTTTCTTGGTCTTTTTTCAGAGAATATGAATAACGCAAAAAAAATGTACACCACTTATGGTTAGTGGTGGGTGAAGCCATTTATCGTCAAACTACTGTGCTTTCTCTTTTCTAAATCATAATAACAACTTAAAACATCCAAATGACCCTGATCAAAAGTTCACATGCCCCATTTCTTAGCACTGTGTATTTCCCCCTCTAAGTTCAATGACAGCTTGAAGTCTTTTGTGGTAGTTGTGGATGAGGTTATTTATTTTCTCAGGTGGTAAAGCTGCCCACTCTTCTTGGCAAAAAGCCTCCAGTTCCAGTTAATTCCTAGGCTGTCTAGCATGAACTGTGCTCTTGAGATCTCCCCAGAGTGGCTCAATGATATTGAGACTGAGATTGACACTCCTGAACCTTCAATTTGTTCTGCTGTAGCAAATGACAGGTCGACTTGTCCTTGTGTTTTGGGTCGTTGTAATGTTGGAACGGCCAAGTACTGTTAGAATCTATTTTTTTGACCATCCGCCATCTTGTTGTGGTTTTCAGGCTGCTAGCCTTTTTCCCCTAGTGCTGGGTTTGTCCTAGGTCAGGTGTTTGTATCACCCTTTATTACCCAGCACCTGTCTCCCAATCCTTACTGGACAACAGCATTAATCTGCTAGTGTTCTGGCTTGGTGCCTTGTTAGCCTTCTGTGTTTTGTGTTGTGCAGTTCTGGGATCTCTAGTTCTGCCAGTTTTGTTTTTGGTTCTCCTTTCGTTTCTGCAGCTTCCTCTATTTTACTACTAGGAGGTTACCTGTTTTTGTTTTTTGTTCCCAGTTCCTAGATCATTCAGGGATACCCTTCCCCCCACCTGTAGGTCTTTGAGTTTAGTCTAGGAAATGTTGGTGAGTCTATTCACAAGAAACAGCTCACCCACGCCATCATAGGGTTTCAGCCTAGTCATAGTTCAGGGTCAGCTTTTCCCCTTTCTATCCTAGTCCTGAGTTGCAGTTCTGTAACAAGTACGTTCCATGTGCAGCTTCCGGGCTTATTGCAAATTTGCCTCCAGTATTTGATGATGCTGCATTCAACTTTTCTTCAATTTTAACCAAGTTCCAGTGCATTTTGTAGCTCACACATCCCCAGTACATCAGTGATCCACCTCCCTGCTTTACTGTAGGAATGGTGTTCCTTTCATCATAAGCCTTGTTGACCTCTCTCCAAATGTAATGTTTATGGTTGTGGTATTTACACAATAATGGCTACTTCTGGCGACTCGACCATGCAGCCCATTTTTCTTCAAGCGCTTCCTTATTGTGCATTTTGAAACAGCCACACTGCTAGTTTTCAGAGAGTTCTGTCAGCTAATGTTATTTGTGGGTTTTTCTTTGCATCCTGAACACTTTTCCTTGCAGTTGTGGATAAAATTTTTGTTGGTCTACCTGACCGTGGTTTTGATTTTACAGGGACCCTGATTTTCCATTTGTTAATCACAATTGGAACACTGCTGACTGGCATTATTAATTCCGTCGATATCTTTTTGCATCCCTTTCCTGTTTTATACAGTTCCACTACCTTTTCCTGTAGATCCACTGACAGTTCTTTTGCTTTCCCCATGCCTCACAATCCAGAAATGTCAGTGGCTGGATGAAAGATGCAAGAGTCTGTCTGGATCCCAGAAACTCACTCAGCTTTTATGTGCATACACTGATTACCATTTGTAAAGCGTTGCGGAATATGTTGGCGCTATATAAATAAAAAATTATTATTATTATTACCAGCAAACAGGTCAGGATGTTACCCTTAGTAGCCATTCAAACCCATTTTTGTCAACTTCTGTGCATATTATCAGGCCAAAATCACCAGGGTGTGTGAAATTTTGATCAGGGTCATTTGGATTTTTTGGGTTGTCATTATGATTTAAAAAGAGAAAACACAGTAGTTTGGCAATAAATGGCTTTACCCAACCACTAACCGTGAGTGGAGAAAAAGTTTTGGTGTTATCATTCATATTCTCTGAAAAAGGCCAACAAAGCAAAAATTCTGCTGGGGTATGTAAACTTTTGAGCATGACTGTGTGTACATTTCTGACAGAAGAGCAAGGCACTTTTAAGATTCCTAATATATTAAGTGGTTTGTTCCTTTTAATGAATTGGGTGCATCTACCACCCTACCCGTGCCCTCCGCTCCGCTAATGACCTCAGGTTAGCATCCTCAATAATCAGAACCTCCCACTCCCGTCTCCAAGACTTTACACGTGCTGCGCCGATTCTTTGGAATGCACTACCTAGGTCAATACGATTAATCCCCAATCCCCACAGTTTTAAGCGTACCCTAAAAACTCATTTGTTCAGACTGTCCTACCGCCTCAATGCATTAACGTAACGATCCCTGTGTGGCCTATTTAAAAAAAAAAAATGAATGTTCTCATTCACTTTATGCAGTTAATAGCCCTCTGTGTCTGTACTGTTACATACTTAGGCAGTTAACTGGTTCATGCAGCTTTACATGAACACCCGAGCCTTACACTATGGCTGGTCCGAATAACTAAAGCAATTGTTACCATCCACCTCTCGTGTCTCCCCTTTTCCTCATAGTCTGTAAGCTTGCGAGCAGGGCCCTCATTCCTCCTGGTATCTGTTTTGAACTGTATTTCTGTTATGCTGTAATGTCTATTGTCTGTGCAAGTCCCCTCTATAATTTGTAAAGTGCTGCGGAATATGTTGGCGCTATATAAATAAAAATTATTATTATAAAAATTATTATTATTATCTTACTCCGGTGACCCAGTTCATTAAAATTGGCCTGCACAGTCTTAATGAATCAGGGCCATTTTTCTCGTTAGCACATCACCTGGTGCAAACAGGAGATGAACTGCTCATAACATTGTTTGTATAGGGACAGAATAATCTATTAGGCCACCTTCACATGTTCAGAATTGGGTCAGTATTTTACATCAATATTGGTAAACCAAAACAAGGAGTGGGTGATAAATGTAGAAGCGGTGCATATGTTTCTATTAAACTTTTCCTCTGATTGTTCCACTCCTGGTTATGATTTACAAATACTAATGTAAAATACTGACCAAATACTGAACATGTGACCACGGCCTTAGTGATCCTTCTAACCCCATCATTCTTCATCAGCTTGTGTAAAAAGTAGATTGTTGTAGGAGCAATAACCTACCTGGAAAAATATATATATATATTTTTTTTTTTTTTTTTTTTTTAATTTAGAATTTTTTTTAATTCTCTTTCTCTCTTGTATTGAATGCTCCTTTTAAGATATTCAGATAAACTACTTTAATTTACAACTTTATCCCATTCAGATATGTAGACATTCTAATACAGAATCTGTTATAAACATTATTTTATACTGCAGTTACTTGACTATGTATTCCCCTATACCAGGAATGGGGAACCTTTTTCCAGTCGGGGGACATTTGGAAATTTCTACCATCATTCGGGGGCCACACATATTCATCACTGTGGAGGCTGGGGGTAATAAACAACACTGAGGGGCTATATACATGACTAGGAAGCACAGACAGCACTGTGGGTATATATGTCCTTGGGTAAATATATGTCACTGGTGGGGTCACATACATCACTGGGGGCTATATACATCACAGGTAGGCGGATCTACAGCACTGGGGGAAATACAGTACTCAGGGGATATACAGAACTTCTGGGGTAAATGCAGCACTGGGGAATATACATATCACTTGGGGGCACATACAGCCCTGGAGGGGGATATACAGCACTGGGGGAACAGACATCACCAGGTAGGCACATAGATCGCCAGGTGGGACTCCAAGATCACCAGGGAGACACAGAGATCACCAGGGGGTGGCATGAAGATCACAGGGGGCTCAGAGATCACGGAGTGGCACATAGCTGGAGGGGACAGGGATCCCAGGGGGCACAGAGAACACATGGGAGAACAGCTATCACAAGGGGTACATAGCAGGGAGCAAAGGGGGCACATAGATCACAGGGGGGCACAAAACTGAGAACCACAGAGATCACGGGAGTGCACATAGCTGGGGGGGCACAGAGATCATGGGGGCATATAGCTGGAAGGCATAGGAATCACAGGGGGCATATAGCTGGGGGAGTAGAGAGATAACAGGGGGAACAGATCAAAAGGGGGTTGCACAAAGATCACAGGAAGGGGGCACAGAGAGTTCACAGGGGGAGGAAAGATCACAGGGGGGCACATATCTGGGGGTCACAGAAATCACAGGGGGCACATAGCGGGAAGCACAGGGATTACAGGGGTATATATAGCTATGGGGCACAGAGATCACAGGGGGGCACATAACTGGGGCCACAGAGATCACAGGGGGCACATAACTTGGGCCACAGAGATCACAGGAGGGGCACAGAGATCCCATGGGGGCACATAGCTGGGAAACACAGATCACAGGGGGCCATATAGTTGGGGGGCACAGAGATCATATTGGGGCACATAACTGGGGGAGCCACAGAGATCACAGGTGGGCACATAGCTCAGGGGCAGAGATCACCAGCAGAAAGGTACAGAGCTGTGGACACAGAAATCACCACTCATCAGCAGACAGGAACAGAGCTGCTGGCACAGAGATCTCTCTGGTATCAGCTCCTCTTCCTACCCGCCCACCCCAATGACATCATCATTCATGTGCAGGCAGCGTTCTGTAATGAACGCTGCATATCGCGCACTTGGGGGTTAAAGGGCCGGCAGCTGGCAGGATACGGCTGCCGCCCGAGCATTGTGGACTCCGGGGACCTGCCGCAGGCCACATGAAAAGTTTCCCACCCCTGCCCTATGCCAACTGGTTCCCTCATTACCTTGGTTCAGATGGTTGGCTTGATCAGGACCGCCTCTATTGCAGAGCGTCTCAGTGGGATGGTGGAGGCTATGCAGCACGCAGAGACCAGTGTCTACGGTTGCACCACCAGAGATCTGGTTTTAGAATCCTTCCCCTCTTTCTATTGTGCACAATTTGGTGTGGTAATTGCATCCCCCAATGCTTGGGAAACCACATATGTTTAGAAGGAGAGGAATATGCAAGCTGAATATGGGACAAAACAATTCTGTAGGGTTTTATAAAAGAAAAAAGTGGCAATGAGATATTTATTTATTATTTATTTATTATTATCTTTTATTGTTGATTACATTTTTTTTTCTCTCCACTTGGCAAGGTGAAACTACATACCTTTTAGGAAAGGAGTTTATTTAATATCCTTTTGAGAAGCTCTGGTCAGAACATATTGGTCTTTTTGGTCACACATGATTTTGTTGCAGGTAAGTGGAAACACATACAAGTTTTCACAGTTGTAACTGCACCCACATTGGATAGGGGTGTATATAAAACCCCCCACAAGTCATTTTGCTTTAGTCACCCGAGGAAGGCTCTTTTAGAGTAAAAACACGTTGTGATTTTAATACCTATTTAAAGTTTTTTATGATTTTTGAATTATCGCAAGCATGAAAACATCTTTAATACTCATGGTTTTTAAATGAATTTCATTTGGCAAATACAAAGTATCTTCACCATTCTGGACATCACTCGAAGGAGTGGTTCATAACTGACATCTGTTTGAGGATTCATTCCACCAGAGGGGAGCGCCTCTGATTTCTTTTCGCACATGATTATATTTAAATTTTGCTCAAAAACAAATATAGACTGTTGTTAATGGAAAAAAAATTTGACATTCCCTGAAAATAAGCGCTAACCCATCTTTAGGAGCAACAAATAATATAAGACCCTGTCTTATTTTTGGAGAATCAATTTTCTTCTACAGGTCGATCCTTGTGTCCTATGAATGTCAGCTACTCTGCAATGTAGTTTGGCCAACAATGAACCAGTAAGAGTAGTAAGGAAACATTGCTATAGAAGAACCACACCCGGTTATGTCTGTGTAATCGCCGAGTTTTACAGGAGGAAGATGCTTCAGGACAAGCTGGGGTCTTTTGTCCTGGAGAGCCTTTTCAGTAGTTTCTTCAGCGTTTTTTGCATAGTCTTCACTGGCAGTGGATTTTTGTTTATTTTTTGCATATAATGTAGTGAAAGCTGAATGAAGATTTGTCAGGTCAATTCTTTTAACTGCTTTACTGCTTTGAGAGCCTAAATTGCTTTAAAAAAAAGCTCAAAAGCCCGAACGTGTGCACATCAAGTCATTGTAATATTGCAGTGTAAATCTTCCTTATATTTAGCATTATTAAGTGCCTTTTCAGGTTTCTGAGAGGACCCACCTGAAAAAGACGATGTGTCCCCATACCGTAATATTGTCATATCTCCTCCCTGCTCCATCTACATCTGTTTCAGTCACTAGGTTCCCACTACAAGCGACGTTGGTGATAAATGTGATGTACCTCTGGACAACACACACGCTGCCCAGCCAGGGAGTTGGAGCACCCGCTAGGACCGTGGGGTACTCTGTACCGGGCCAGTTCTGTTCTTGAAGGGGTGGTTACGGTGGCAGTGACCCAGTCTGTGGCCCTGGGCATCCATTAAAAAGGATTAATGAAAATGGGAATAAAGTCTAATGTAGTAGTGTTCGTGACGCCACCTGTGGTACTCGGCCAGGGATGGCTGACGCTGCTTAAAGGGGTCCTTTGGGACTGATGGTTTTGCAGCTTAGGTAATGTTCACATTTGCGTTGTTGGGCGCAGCGTCGTCGACGCAACCAACAACGCAATACACAAGGCTGCGTTTTTTACGCATGTGTTGCCATAAACTAGTAATGTTCCTGAATTTTGGGGCAGGGAAAATGCTAAAAGTAGCGTTCTCCGCGCCCTGTCTGATGCGTCAAACTGACGCATGCGTCGTAAAACGCAATACAACGCATACCGGCGCATGTCCATGCGCCCCCCATGTTAAACATGCCCAACAGCGCAAATGTGAACGTAGACTTTGATGGTATAGCTCCCTACAGGTGGAGCTTGGTCCCCAGGGCTCCCTGGGTAGATGGTAAGAGGGATGGTTGACGGTGGGGTGCAGGATTGAGGGTTTAGGAAATAATTGCAGGACACAGGGATAAAAGTTTCCTTTACCTGTTACTGGTAGAATTCAGGTACAGTCCAGGGTACAGGTAACAGGTGATGGTGGGGTCCGGGCAGCCTGGAAACATCTTGGGATCCACTTAGCCAGGTGGGTTTGGAGGCCTTCCCTCTGCGCTGTATATCTGACCCTTGCTGCCTGAAGCTCTGCACAAGTCCTCTCAGTGTCTGTATTCTCAATCTGTATGGCTGACAGCTTGAACCTTTTGTGGGCACTGTCCTTTCTCTGACAGCCCCAGGCTCTTCACTTGTTGTGGTACCTGCAGGTGTTGGATGGGACAGGAGACTTGCAATCTCCTGCCCTCAGTGGCTGGGTCTGCCACTCCCACACCACCACGGACCCTGGTGTCCAGCCTCTTGGCGTTTTCCCCTGAGGTGAGCCCACTCGCAGCTTCAGACCCCAGATTCCTCTCCTTTTGCCTCCTCTCCTCTCACTGTTCCTAGCAGACTCTCTGCTAACTCCTCCTCCAGCCAGAATATATAGAGAAGCTACCTTGAAGCCAGGTTTAGAGCTCCACCTTCTGGCCTGGAGTTAGAACAGTGTTGCATGTCAGTATTACCTGACTAAGGGATCCCTCCTTGTTTCCAGGCATGACATCACCTCCCCCGTGAGGAAGGCAATACCATTGTGGCATCCGGACTCCTGGAGTGCCACAGATTAGTCTGGCCAAGACCTGTGGTACAACTAAGCCAGGCTAATGAGAATGTGTGCTGTCCAGCAGCCATTCAGGGATAATCATCTGTCCACTGTGGCCAATGGGGCAGTACACCACTCTATATAAACTCAAAACTGCCAGATATTGTGCCTGGAAGCTTCCTGGACAGATATAGACCCAACTTGCACTGATTTAATCTCATTCTGCTTTCCCTCCTGATTCTGACCTCAGATTATATGACTTCTCTCTGGACTGATTTTATGGTATCTGACCCCTGCTGTCCCCCTTGACTTGAATTTTTTTCTGTGCTGTACTCCCTCCTGAATCTGACCAATCCCTCCTCTGGCCAACAGCCACTTTGTGAAAGTAATATAGGGGACCCCAATGTAATTACAGATGCCCGTATAGGAGATTAAGGGTGAAAGTTGGGGTTTCCTCTGGGTTCTGCCAGTTGTATTGACTAGTGCTCAGTCTGTCCAAGGTTGTCTTACTGACCTAGATGCTTTTGACAGACTTTACATATGGCACACAGAGCACCTATGGCTCGTTAGTGCAAAATCATACACTACACGCACATGCTGAGCACATGATTCTTTAACTGGAAATGTAATGTATATGAAATGCGATCTTAAATCTAAGGTTATACTTACTATTCCCCAGCGTGAGCTCAAAACTTTGAAGTTGTCTTGAACACATTTTACAAGCTTTTGGAAATTTTCATCTTGATATTCAAACCGACTACCAAATACCACAGAGCTAGGGTTGAGCGAAACGGGTCGAACATTTTCAAAAGTCGCCGACTTTTGGCTAAGTCGGGGTTTCATGAAACCCGATCCGACCCCTGTGCGGGGTCGGCCATGCGGTACGCGACTTTCGCGCCAAAGTCGCGTTTCAATGACGCGAAAAGCGCCATTTCTCAGCCAATGAAGGTAAACGCAGAGTGTGGGCAGCGTGATGACATAGGTCCTGGTCCCCACCATCTTAGAGAAGGGCATTGCAGTGATTGGCTTGCTGTCTGCGACGTCACAGGGGCTATAAAGAGGCGTTCCCGCCGACCGCCATCTTACTGCTGCTGATCTGAGCTTAGGGAGAGGTTGCTGCCGCTTTGTCAGAAGCAGGGATAGCGTTAGGCAGGGTCCATTAACCACAAAACCGCTTGTGCTGCAGCGATTTGCACTGTCCAACACCACCCTCGGTGTGCAGGGACAGTGGAATTTTTTTTTTTTTTTTTTTTCCCCTCAGCGCTGTAGCTCATTGGGCTGCCCTAGAAGGCTCCCTGATAGCTGCATTGCTGTGTGTACGCCGCTGTGCAAACCAACTGCTTTTTTCAAAGCACAAATCCTCTTGTTCCTTCCTTTCTGCACAGCTATCTTTTTTGTTTGTCCACACTTTTTATTTCATTTGTGCATCAGTCCACTCCTTATTGCTGCCTGCCATACCTGGCTGAGATTACTGCAGGCAGGGAGATAGTAGCTGCCTGCCATACCTGGCTGAGATTACTGCAGGCAGGGAGATAGTAATTGTAGGACATTCCCTGTTTTTTTTTTTTTTTTTTTTTTGGTGGGAGATTAAGATTGGCAATTTGGCATTTCTGCTAGAGTGCCATCCCTGTGTGTGCCATCTCTCTCACATAGTGGGCCATAGAAAGCCTTTTCATTTTTCTGTATTTTTTTTTGTGGGGTGTATAAATTCTCCCTGATAAAAATACAGTGGGAGATTAATATTGGCCTTTGGGCTTGTGTGCCAGTCCTGAGTGTGCCATCTCTCTCACAAATAGTGGGCCATAGAAAGCCTATTTTATTTTTTTTTGGGTTTTATAAATTCTCCCTGAAAAAAAGGGAGATTAATATTGGCCTCTGGGCTTCTGTGCCAGTCCTGAGCGTGCCATCTGTGCCAGTCCTGAGCGTCCCATCTCTCTCACAAATAGTGGGCCATAGAAAGCCTATTTAATTTTTTTTTTGGTTTTATAAATTTTCCCTGAAAAAAGGGAGATTAATATTGGCCTCTGGGCTTGTGTGCCAGTTGTGAGCGTGCCATCTGTGCCAGTCCTGAGCGTGCCATCTCTCTCACAAATAGTGGGCCATAGAAAGCCTATTTAATTTTTTTTTTGGTTTTATAAATTTTCCCTGAAAAAAGGGAGATTAATATTGGCCTCTGGGCTTGTGTGCCAGTTGTGAGCGTGCCATCTGTGCCAGTCCTGAGCGTGCCATCTCTCTCACAAATAGTGGGCCATAGAAAGCCTATTTAAATATTTTTTTGGTTTTATAAATTCTCCCAGAAAAAAAGGGAGATTAATATTGGCCTCTGGGCTTCTGTGCCAGTTGTGAGCGTGCCATCTGTGCCAGTCCTGAGCGTGCCATCTCTCTCACAAATAGTGGGCCATAGAAAGCCTATTTAAATATTTTTTTGGTTTTATAAATTCTCCCAGAAAAAAAGGGAGATTAATATTGGCCTCTGGGCTTCTGTGCCAGTCCTGAGCGTGCCATCTGTGCCAGTCCTGAGCGTCCCATCTCTCTCACAAATAGTGGGCCATAGAAAGCCTATTTTATTTTTTTTTTGGGTTTCAGAAATTCTCCCTGGAAAAAAAAAGGGAGATTAATATTGCCCTTTGGGCTTGTGTGCCAGTACTAAGCGTTCCATCTCTCTCTCTCTCTCAGTCAGTGGGCCATAGAACGCATATTTTTGGTTTTATTTGTTTTCTAAATTCTCCCTGAAAAAATCATTTTATTTTATTTGGTTTCTAAATTCTTCCTGATAAAATCATATTTTTTTTATTATTTTTATTTCTAAAGTCTCCCTGAAAAAAAAAAAAAAAAAAAACAACCAAAAAAACAGTGGGAGATTAATATTGGCCTTTCTGCTTGTGTGCCAGTCTTGACTCCTGGGTGTGCCATCTCTCTCTCTCTCTCTCTCTCTCTCTCTCTCTCTCTCTCTCTCTCTCTCCAATTGTGGTCCATAGAAAGCCTATATTTTTTTTCCTTGATTTGGGTTCTAAAATCTACCAGAGAAAATAACTACATCAATCATTGGTAGAAAAATATTGGCCTCTGGGTTTGTGTGCCACTCCTGACTCCTGTGTGCGTCATCTCTCAGTCAGTGGGCCATAGAACGCCTATTTTTGGTTTTATTTGTTTTCTAAATTCTCCCTGAAAAAATTATTTTATTTTATTTGGTTTCTAAATTCTTCCTGATAAAATCATATTTTTTTTATTATTTTTTTTTCTAAAGTCTCCCTGAAAAAAAAAAAAAAAAAACAACCAAAAAAAACAGTGGGAGATTAATATTGGCCTTTCTGCTTGTGTGCCAGTCTTGACTCCTGGGTGCGTCATCTCTCAGTCAGTGGGCCATAGAACGCCTATTTTTGGTTTTATTTGTTTTCTAAATTCTCCCTGAAAAAATCATTTTATTTTATTTGGTTTCTAAATTCTTCCTGATAAAATCATATTTTTTTTATTATTTTTTTTTCTAAAGTCTCCCTGAAAAAAAAAAAAAAAAAAACAACCAAAAAAAACAGTGGGAGATTAATATTGGCCTTTCTGCTTGTGTGCCAGTCTTGACTCCTGGGTGCGTCATCTCTCAGTCAGTGGGCCATAGAACGCCTATTTTTGGTTTTATTTGTTTTCTAAATTCTCCCTGAAAAAATCATTTTATTTTATTTGGTTTCTAAATTCTTCCTGATAAAATCATATTTTTTTTATTATTTTTTTTTCTAAAGTCTCCCTGAAAAAAAAAAAAAAAAAAACAACCAAAAAAAACAGTGGGAGATTAATATTGGCCTTTCTGCTTGTGTGCCAGTCTTGACTCCTGGGTGTGCCATCTCTCTCTCTCTCTCTCTCCAATTGTGGTCCATAGAAAGCCTACATTTTTTTTCCTTGATTTGGGTTCCAAAATCTACCAGAGAAAATAACTCCATCAATCATTGGTAGAAAAATATTGGCCTCTGGGCTTGTGTGCCACTCCTGATTCCTGTGTGCGTCATCTCTCACTCAGTGGCCCATAGAAAGCATATAGTTTGTTACATTTGTTTTCTAAATTCTCCCTGCAAAAATCTATTTTTTTTTTTTTGGGGGGTTTCTAAAGTGTTCCTGAAAAAAATAAAAATAAAAAAAAAATAATAGTGTGACATTAATATTAACATTTGTGCTTCAGTGACAGTCCTGCGTGTGGGGCATCTCTCTAATTTGCAGCCACCAAAAAAAGAGTGTGTAACATTGGGCCTGATTTTCGCTGTGGTCTCACCAACCTGTAAAGGGGTAGCTAAATCATACAGAAGTTATAGCTCACCGTGTAAGTTGTGTGACTGCAACAAATAACGTTAGTTTGGTTACGTTTTTAAAACAATGAGGAAGTCTAGTGGAAGAGGTCGTGGCCGGGGGCGTTCATTGTCAGCTGGTAATGAGGGTAGTGGTAGTGGTGGAGCATCAGGTGGTCGTGGGGGAAAAAATATTGCACCTAAGTCTGGAGCTGTGGAGCCAGGTTCGTCGTCCGGCTACACAAGGCCTCGAACGCTCCCTTTTCTGGGATTAGGAAAACCGCTTTTAAAGCCGGAGCAGCAAGAGCAAGTTTTGGCTTATCTTGCTGACTCAGCCTCTAGCTCTTTTGCCTCATCTCGTGAAACTGGTAAAAGTAAAAGCAGCGCGTCGTTAGTGGATGTTCACGGTCAGGGACAAGTCACTTCCTTGTCCTCTTCAGCAAAAACAACAACAGAGAAGAATGCAGCAGGCGACACAACGGGTTACTCCATGGAGCTCTTTACACATACCGTCCCTGGCTTAGAAAGTGAAGCAGTTAACAGTCCATGCCCATTACAAATTGAATCTGACATGGAGTGCACTGACGCACAGCCACAGCCAGACTACTATGCTGGTCCTTTGACTCAGACCACAACATTGCCCTCGCAGGGTGCTGATCAAGAATCAGACCCTGATGAGACTATGTTGCCCCATCACGAACGCTATACCACCGAACGACACGGTGACACAGACGAAGTTGCGCAGGAGGTACAAGAAGAGTTATTAGATGACCCAGTTCTTGACCCCGATTGGCAGCCATTGGGGGAACAGGGTGCAGGCGGCAGCAGTTCTGAAGCAGAGGAGGAGGAGGGGCCGCAGCAGGCATCAACATCGCCACAGGTTCCATCTGCCGGGCCCGTATCTTGCCCAAAACGCGTGGCAAAGCCAAAACCTGGTGGAGGACAGCGTGGCCATCCGGTTAAAGCTCAGTCTGCAATGCCTGAAAAGGTATCCGATGCTAGAAAGAGTGCAGTCTGGCATTTTTTTAAACAACATCCAATTGATCAGCGCAAAGTCATCTGTCAAAAATGTTCTACTTCCTTAAGCAGAGGTCAGAATCTGAAAAGTCTCAATACTAGTTGCATGCATAGACATTTAACCACCATGCATTTGAAAGCTTGGACTAACTACCAAACGTCCCTTAAGGTTGTTGCACCCTCGGCCAATGAAGCTAGTCATCAACGCAACATCCCTTCCGGCAGTGTAGGACCACCATTTAGCGCACCACCTGCTGTATCTGTGCAGGTATCTTTGCCAGGCCAAAGCAGTCAGGGTCAGGGAATCACCAGTTTCGTAGTAGGAAACACTGCATCTAGGGCACCGGCGGCAACAATACCATCTCCCACCGTCTCTCAGTCTGCCATGTCCACCGGCACCCCCGCTAGTTCCACGATCTCCAGCTCTCCAGTCCAGCTCACCCTACATGAGACTATGGTTAGAAAAAGGAAATACTTAGCCTCGCATCCGCGTACACAGGGTTTGAACGCCCACATAGCTAGACTAATCTCGTTAGAGATGATGCCCTACCGGTTAGTTGAAAGCGAAGCTTTCAAAGACCTGATGGACTACGCTGTACCACGCTACGAGCTACCCAGTCGACACTTTTTTTCCAGAAAAGCCATCCCAGCCCTCCACCAGCATGTTAAAGAGCGCATCGTCCATGCACTCAGGCAATCTGTGAGCACAAAGGTGCACCTGACAACAGATGCATGGACCAGTAGGCATGGCCAGGGACGTTACGTGTCCATCACGGCACACTGGGTAAATGTGGTGGATTCAGGGTCCACAGGGGACAGCAAGTTTGGGACAGTTCTGCCTAGCCCACGGTCTAGTAAACAGTTGTCTGTAGCCGTTCGCACCCCCTCCTCCTCCTCCTCCTCGTCCTCCTGCAGAAGCAAGAGCTCGTCCACAGACCGCAGTCGCACAAACACTCCATCCGCACCTGCCACTGTTGCACACCAGGTCTCCCATTATGGGGCAGCTACTGGCATACGTCAGCAGGCTGTATTGGCTATGAAGTGTTTGGGCGACAATAGACACACCGCGGAAGTTCTGTCCGAGTTCTTGCAGCAAGAAACGCAGTCGTGGCTGGGCACTGTAGATCTTGAGGCAGGCAAGGTAGTGAGTGATAACGGAAGGAATTTCATGGCTGCCATCTCCCTTTCCCAACTGAAACACATTCCTTGCCTGGCTCACACCTTAAACCTGGTGGTGCAGTGCTTCCTGAAAAGTTATCCGGGGTTATCCGACCTGCTCCTCAAAGTGCGTGGACTTTGCGCACATATCCGCCGTTCGCCTGTACACTCCAGCCGTATGCAGACCTATCAGCGTTCTTTGAACCTTCCCCAGCATCGCCTAATCATAGACGTTGCAACAAGGTGGAACTCAACACTGCACATGCTTCAGAGACTGTGCGAACAGAGGCGGGCTGTTATGTTTTTGTGGGAGGATACACATACACGGGCAGGCAGTAGGATGGCAGACATGGAGTTGTCAGGTGTGCAGTGGTCGAAGATTCAAGACATGTGTCAAGTCCTTCAGTGTTTTGAGGAATGCACACGGCTGGTTAGTGCAGACAACGCCATAATAAGCATGAGCATCCCCCTAATGCGTCTGCTGATGCAAAGTTTGACGCACATAAAGGATCAGGCGTCTGCACCAGAGGAAGAGGAAAGCCTTGATGACAGTCAGCGATTGTCTGGTCAGGGCAGTGTACATGACGAGGTACCGGGCGAAGAGGAGGTGGAGGATGAGGAGGATGATGGGGATGAGTATATTTTTAATGAGGAAGCTTTCCCGGGGGCACGGGAAATTGGTGGCGTGGCAAGGCCGGGTTCTGGTTTTTTGAGGGACACAAGTGACGTAGATTTGCCTGCAACTGCCCCTCAACCAAGCACAACCGCAGATTTGACAACGGGAACTTTGGCCCACATGGCGGATTATGCCTTGCGTATCCTCAAAAGGGACACACGCATTACAAAAATGATGAACGATGACGATTACTGGTTGGCCTGCCTCCTTGATCCTCGCTATAAAGGCAAATTGCAAAATATTATGCCACATGAGAACTTGGAACTAATATTAGCAACAAAACAATCAACTCTTGTTGACCGTTTGCTTCTGGCATTCCCTGCACACAGCGCCCGTGATCGTTCTCACACGAGCTCCAGGGGCCAGCAGACCAGAGGTGTTAGAGGGGCAGAAATCAGAAGTGGCGTTGGACAGAGGGGTTTTCTGACCAGGTTGTGGAGTGATTTTTCTATGACCGCAGACAGGACAGGTACTGCAGCATCAATTCAAAGTGACAGGAGACAACATTTGTCCAGTATGGTTACAAACTATTTTTCATCCCTTATCGACGTTCTCCCTCAACCGTCATTCCCATTTGATTACTGGGCATCCAAATTAGACACCTGGCCAGAATTGGCAGAATATGCATTGCAGGAGCTTGCTTGCCCGGCAGCTAGTGTCCTATCAGAAAGAGTATTCAGTGCTGCAGGTTCAATACTAACAGAAAAAAGGACTCGTCTGGCTACCCAAAATGTAGATGATCTAACCTTCATTAAAATGAACCACAACTGGATTTCAAAATCTTTTGCCCCACCCTGCCCGGCTGACACCTAGCTTTCCTATGAAAAGGTCTTGCCTGTGGACTATTCTGAATGACTTTTCCAATCTCGTAATTTTCTTCACCTGATTGTCCAGCATACGACATGTTTCCACCTCACGAAATGGCCAAACTCCCCACACGGGGCCGTGCTATCGCCACTTTGCGCTTGGACCCTTGAGAGTGCTGTTTGTCTGAAGAGGTGGGTGTGGCCGCTTTTGGTCGACGGCACTGCCACTGGGTCCCTCATAGTACAATAAAGTGTCTCTGGCGGTGGTGGTGCGCACCCAACGTCAGACACACCGTTGTAATATGAGGGGCCCTGTGCCTGTACCGCCGGCCACAAGACAGTTCCCCCCCCCAGCTCAAACAGTGCTCTACCACTAGCAAAATTATCTCTCACAGCTTCACCAATGTGTAGTCTAGCCGCTGACATCCTTCAATGCCTGGCACTGACAATACCATTGTTTTGACATTTTTGTTATGTTAGGCCTTCGAAGCCTGTCTGCGGTCCCTTCTTTCTACAACTACTACACTGACCAGGCCACTGCTGGCCGTGTTACCCTGGAACCAATTTAAAAGTGCCTACAGTCAGCCCAATTTTGTTATGTTAGGCCTTCGAAGACTGTCTGCCGTCACTCCTTCCACTAGACTTCCACTGACCATACACTGCTGCCCATGTACCCCTGGAACCAATTTAAAGTGCCTACAGCCAGCCCAATTTTGTTATGTTAGGCCTTCGAAGCCTGTCTGCGGTCACTCCTTCCACTAGACTTCCACTGACCAGACCACTGCTGCCCGTGTACCCCTGGAACCAATTTAAAAGTGCCTACAGCCATGTGTTATTATTTTAGGCCTTCGATGCCTGTCTGCGGTCACTCCTTCCACTAGGCCTCCACTGACCACACCACTGCTGCCCGTGTACCCCTGGAACCAATTTAAAATTGCCTACAGCCAGCCCAATTTTTTTATTTTAGGCCTTCGATGCCTGTCTGCGGTCCATTCTTTCAACTACTACTACACTGACCAGGTCACTGCTGCCCGTGTACCCCTGGAACCAATTTAAAATTGCCTACAGCCAGCCCAATTTTTTTATTTTAGGCCTTCGATGCCTGTCTGCGGTCCATTCTTTCAACTACTACTACACTGACCAGGTCACTGCTGCCCGTGTACCCCTGGAACCAATTTAAAATTGCCTACAGCCAGCCCAATTTTTTTATTTTAGGCCTTCGATGCCTGTCTGCGGTCCATTCTTTCAACTACTACTACACTGACCAGGTCACTGCTGCCCGTGTACCCCTGGAACCAATTTAAAATTGCCTACAGCCAGCCCAATTTTTTTATTTTAGGCCTTCGATGCCTGTCTGCGGTCCATTCTTTCAACTACTACTACACTGACCAGGTCACTGCTGCCCGTGTACCCCTGGAACCAATTTAAAATTGCCTACAGCCATGTGTTATTATTTTAGGCCTTCGATGCCTGTCTGCGGTCACTCCTTCCACTAGGCCTCCACTGACCACACCACTGCTGCCCGTGTACCCCTGGAACCAATTTAAAATTGCCTACAGCCAGCCCAATTTTTTTATTTTAGGCCTTCGATGCCTGTCTGCGGTCCATTCTTTCAACTACTACTACACTGACCAGGTCACTGCTGCCCGTGTACCCCTGGAACCAATTTAAAATTGCCTACAGCCAGCCCAATTTTTTTATTTTAGGCCTTCGATGCCTGTCTGCGGTCCATTCTTTCAACTACTACTACACTGACCAGGTCACTGCTGCCCGTGTACCCCTGGAACCAATTTAAAATTGCCTACAGCCAGCCCAATTTTTTTATTTTAGGCCTTCGATGCCTGTCTGCGGTCCATTCTTTCAACTACTACTACACTGACCAGGTCACTGCTGCCCGTGTACCCCTGGAACCAATTTAAAATTGCCTACAGCCAGCCCAATTTTTTTATTTTAGGCCTTCGATGCCTGTCTGCGGTCCATTCTTTCAACTACTACTACACTGACCAGGTCACTGCTGCCCGTGTACCCCTGGAACCAATTTAAAATTGCCTACAGCCATGTGTTATTATTTTAGGCCTTCGATGCCTGTCTGCGGTCACTCCTTCCACTAGGCCTCCACTGACCACACCACTGCTGTCCGTGTACCCCTGGAACCAATTTAAAATTGCCTACAGCCATGTGTTATTATTTTAGGCCTTCGATGCCTGTCTGCGGTCACTCCTTCCACTAGGCCTCCACTGACCACACCACTGCTGTCCGTGTACCCCTGGAACCAATTTAAAATTGCCTACAGCCATGTGTTATTATTTTAGGCCTTCGATGCCTGTCTGCGGTCACTCCTTCCACTAGACTTCCACTGACCAGACCACTGCTGCCCGTGTACCCCTGGAACCAATTTAAAAGTGCCTACAGCCAGCCCAAGTTTGTTATGTTAGGCCTTCGATGCCTGTCTGCGGTCACTCCTTCCACTAGGCCTCCACTGACCACACCACTGCTGCCCGTGTACCCCTGGAACCAATTTAAAATTGCCTACAGCCAGCCCAATTTTTTTATTTTAGGCCTTCGATGCCTGTCTGCGGTCCATTCTTTCAACTACTACTACACTGACCAGGTCACTGCTGCCCGTGTACCCCTGGAACCAATTTAAAATTGCCTACAGCCAGCCCAATTTTTTTATTTTAGGCCTTCGATGCCTGTCTGCGGTCCATTCTTTCAACTACTACTACACTGACCAGGTCACTGCTGCCCGTGTACCCCTGGAACCAATTTAAAATTGCCTACAGCCATGTGTTATTATTTTAGGCCTTCGATGCCTGTCTGCGGTCACTCCTTCCACTAGGCCTCCACTGACCACACCACTGCTGTCCGTGTACCCCTGGAACCAATTTAAAATTGCCTACAGCCATGTGTTATTATTTTAGGCCTTCGATGCCTGTCTGCGGTCACTCCTTCCACTAGGCCTCCACTGACCACACCACTGCTGTCCGTGTACCCCTGGAACCAATTTAAAATTGCCTACAGCCATGTGTTATTATTTTAGGCCTTCGATGCCTGTCTGCGGTCCATTCTTTCAACTACTACTACACTGACCAGGGCACTGCTGGCCGTGTACCCCTGGAACCAACATCAGAAAATATAAAAATAAGTATTTTGCTTATAAAAAAGAAAATACTGGTGAGATATCAAATGCAGACATTTTAACATTAAAAACAAACACACAACTCTAATCTGGTACAGTACTAAAAATGGCCACCAGCTACAATTACTTTCTCCTGCAAGTAGTTAACTGAAAGTTTTTTTAAATTGAAAACACACATATGGCATCCACCGAGTGTTGTCCTGTCGCGTCTTCTTTATATTATTGCCGAGAAGATGCAAAATAATGAAAATAATAAAATCATTAATTACCAAAATAATAGAGAAAGTCAACACCACATTGCAAATAAACATTCATTCCAAATAAAGAAGCAGGGCGCGTCCGAGGGTGAGTATATACCTAATAAGAATATAATCACCCTCGGACGCGCAATGCTTATTTCCAACAGCCTTCCTTCCTAAGAATCAGCCCTTCCGTCGTGTAGAGAGACGTTGTGTTACACTCCAAGGTGTTCCCCAGGTTGCCTTTCCTGAGCTTCGATCTTCCGGCTCTCGTTTAGTAGTTCTTGGAAACTACTCTGCATTAGGCCTTCAAATTGGGTATGGGGTGTAGAGAGATGGTGTGTTCCACTCCAAGGTGTTCCCCAGGTTGCCTTTCCTGAGCTTCGATCTTCCGGCTCTCGTTTAGTAGTTGTTGGAAACTACGCTGCATTAGGCCTTCAAATTGGGTATGGGGTGTAGCGAGAGGGTGTGTTACACTCCAAGGTGTTCCCCAGGTTGCCTTTCCTGAGCTTCGATCTTCCGGCTCTCGTTTAGTAGTTCTTGGAAACTACACTGCATTAGGCCTTCAAATTGGGTATGGGGTGTAGAGAGAGGGTGTGTTACACTCCAAGGTGTTCCCCAGGTTGCCTTTCCTGAGCTTCGATCTTCCGGCTCTCGTTTAGTAGTTGTTGGAAACTACGCTGCATTAGGCCTTCAAATTGGGTATGGGGTGTAGCGAGAGGGTGTGTTACACTCCAAGGTGTTCCCCAGGTTGCCTTTCCTGAGCTTCGATCTTCCGGCTCTCGTTTAGTAGTTCTTGGAAACTACACTGCATTAGGCCTTCAAATTGGGTATGGGGTGTAGAGAGAGGGTGTGTTACACTCTAAGGTGTTCCCCAGGTTTCCTTGCCATTGCTTCGGTCTTCCGACTCTCGTTTAGTAGTTGTAGAAAAGTACACTGCATTAGGCCATACAAAATGGGTATGGGGTGGAGAGAGATGGTGTGTTACACTCCAAGGTGTTCCCCAGGTTGCCTTTCCTGAGCTTCTATCTTCAGGCTCTCATTAAATTGTGGTTAAATGGAACAACTGCATTTGGCGTACTAGTTGGTTTGGGGCCTACTATCGGTGTCTGCCACTCCTTGCTGTTCTCCTCCACTGAACAAAGCTGTGCCGCCTGTTTACTACGGTTGCCAATTTTGAACTGCATTTCGACTACTTACTGATTTGGCCCTACTCTCTGTGTCAGCCTCTCATTCCAGTTGTCCTCCACTGCAATGCCCCCTGGTTATTCCTGTGTTACCAATTTTGAACTGCATTTAGCCCACTTTCTTCTTTGGGCCTATATCTGTGTTTCCACTTCATCGTGCCCATTGCCCAGCCAGTGATAGATGAGTCTGCTGGTACATTGACCCATAACGCAACATTCCCCGTGCACGCTACACAACAACATTGTGACCCTGCTGAAAGTCAGGTTGCTCTTCCCGCATACCATACCACCTTACACGGGGACAAAGAGGAAGGTGCAGATGAAAGTGCAGGTTCCTTCATCAGGTGGGGGGAGGAATACTAGTTGGCGACGTCACTGGCACAGGGCCTCTCATAGTACGCAAAAGTGTTGCTGCCGGTGGGAGGCGCCCCCGCCGTGCAAACACACCGCTGTACTTTGAGGGGCCCTGTGCCAGTGCCAATGCCAACGAGTGGGCCCCCCCTGCTTGCTCAGGTTCACAGCACTTGCAAAGTTGAAATACTTACCTCTCCCTGCTCCACTGCCGTGACGTGGTCCAGATTTCCTGGGCCCACTAATTACTTGAACCAGCCCTACCCCCCACAACTTTAGCCAAATGACCCCCAATTTCAAATGCCTTCCAATTATTATAAGGTAAATTACGCTTGACAAGCTTCATTAAGAAGAATGGATGGTTTTGACATTAAAATGGGCACTCTAGGTGTTTTCCTGGCCCCCACTCACTGCCGACTATGCTGCCCCATTGACTTGCATTGGGTTTCGTGTTTCGGTCGATCCCGACTTTACGTCATAATCGGCCGATTTCACTCGACCCGACTTTGGACATAGTCGGGTTTCGCAAAACCCGGCTCGACTCTAAAAAGGTCAAGGTCGCTCAACTCTAGTTGTGGCCATTTTCCTAACTTATGGGTCTCCGCTCCAAGTGCTCCTATCAGCACTGGAATAACTGTTGCCTTCACCTTTCACATCTTCTCCAGTTCTCCTTTGAGGCACTGATATTTCTCCAGCTTCTCATATTCCTTCTTTTTGAGGTTGCTGTCACTTGGCACGGCCACATCTATTAACATTGCTGTCTTCTGATTCTTGTCTACTATCACAATGTTTGGTAGGGTAGCCAACACCTGCTTTTCCAAATTGGATCTTGAAGACCCATGGGATTTTAGCCCTTTCATTGTCTACCACTTTCTCTGGGATCTCCCACCTTTACTTAGGGGGACCTAGCCCATATGCTGTGCAGATGTTCCTGTTTACAATTCCCACTACTTGGATTGTGGCGTTCAGTATACGCTGTTCCTGCTTCATTTTGCATCCTGCCACTATAAGTTGGACGGTTTCTGAGGTTTCTGAGGTCTGCACCTTGGGTCTTGTCTTGTGTGGTAGATTCCTGTGTCTATGGATCTGGTACTTAGTGCTTGCTCTTGTGCTGCTATGATTAGTGCCTCTGTGCTGTCTTGGAGTCCAGCTTTCTCCAGCCATTGGTAGGATTTCTCCATGTCAGCGACCTCCATTATCTGTCAATGGTACATCCCATGTAGCGGTTTGTCTTGGCATGGTGCTTCATATTCCTGTTCTTCCTTCCAGATCTGTTGTTGTTGCTGCCTTAGGCTTTCTCTCAGCATCTAATTTTTTGGTGCCATTCTTCTGATCTATTCCTGGATACTCCTTGTTTCATCTGTGATGGTGGCTTGGATGCTTATCAAGCCTCAACCACCCTCCTTTCTGTTGGTATACAATCTTTGGGTGCTAGACTTAGACCTCCATGTATTGTGAGGAGCTTTTGTGTCTTCACATCCGCAGCTTCTACCTCTTCATTTGGCCAATACACTATTCCAGCAGGGTATCTGATTACTGGCAGGGCATATGTATTGATGGCATGGATTTTATTCTTCCCATTGAGCTGGCTCTTCAGGACCTGTCTTACCCTTTGATAGAATTTGGATGTTGCTCCTTTCCATTCCTCCTCATCATGGTTACCGTCTCCCTGTGGGATGCCGAGGTACTTGTAGCATGTCTGTACATCTGCTTGTACCCTCCTGGTAATTCCACTCCATCAGTTTTGTCTACCTTGCCTCTCTTTATTACCAACCGGCTGCACTTCTCCAGTCTGGAGGACATCTCGATGTCTGCACTGTAGATCCTTGTCAAGTGGATCACTGAATTAAAGTCTCGTTTGTTTTTCGCATACAGCTTGATGTCATCCAAATAGACGAGGTGACTGATGGTGCTTCCACTCTTGAACTTGTATCCATAGCCCGACTCTGTAATTATCTGACTGAGGAGATTCAAACCTATGCAGAACAGAAATGGGGACAGTGTATATGCTGCATTTGAAGGTCACTTGTGCTAGTTGTCTTGAGTTGATTTCCAATGTTGTTCTTCATAGCCCCATTGAGTTTCTGACAAAGGTTCTTAATTTCCTATTGACATTGTAGAGAACCAAGCATTCACAGATCCATGTGTGTGGCATTGAGTCATAGGCTTTCCTCCCGTGTCGGTCCCAATGCCTTTCTGAGCTTGATTCATGTACTGGTTCATATGGTTCTGTAGCTTGGTGGCTATGATGCAGGCATGACAGGAGTATCCATGTTGTTGTAAAGCAGGTTATTGGGCAGTAATTGAATGGAACTATTCCTTTGAGAGGATTCTTCATGATCAGCAATGTACTTCCTTGTGTTAGCCAAGCTGGGTGGTGGCCTGCTTCATTTGCTTTGCCATTCGTTCATGTACTGCTGTTAATTTCTTTAGCCAGTAGGTGTGGATCATGTCTGGTCCAGCTCTTCATGTTTTTGACCTACTGTTGGATGTCTGCTTCTGTAATGGTAACTGGTTCTTTCTCCAGGTGGTTGCTGTGTTTCATTTTCGGATCTTGCAGCCACTTACTCAGACCTTGTATTAGTCCCATTGCTCCCATGGTAATGTCTCCATACAGTGTTCATTCTGTGCCACCTCAAATTACCATATAAACCTCTAGTTTCTTTGTATGAGAAGTTGTCGAGCAGTACGTGCAGCGCCCCAGAGACCTGGTCGTTGCAGTATGGCCCCAAGGCGAGTAGCGGTATGTCCGATGGCACTAAGGAGTTCTCCTGACCAGGTATCACCAGAACACATTACACTTCACACTCCGGCCACTAGGGGGAGAAAAAGGCTTTATTTATTGGGCCACTCCTCACGCTGGTAAAACTAGGGGCTGGGGAGGAAGTTAGTCAGAAGCTGACTGGGTTGGAACCAGGCAACATCCCGTGGCAGGGGGTGTTGCAGGGAGAAGGCACAGGGGGGTCCCTGTCAGGCGTGGGAACCTGGCAGGTGCCTAGCAAACAGAAGAGAACGTTACGGAACCGCGCCTGCACACCTTGCGGCAGTATCCTAAGAGAGAGACACGAGGGGAAGAATATTGTGGAATAGTGTAAACGAGATCAGCACAAAGGAGAGCCAGTAAGAGTCGTGCCGAGAGAGGAAGGCAACATCTTACTGAGGCGCGTAGTCGGTGGCCGGATCACCGTAGGAGTAACTGACATCAGGCCTTACTTCAAATTCCGCTGGACAGTTGATTATAGGTTGGCTGTCTACCTTTTACACCTACGAAGACATAGGGGGCAACATTGGGAGAGGGGCGTCTCTAGGGTCCCGGAAGACCTCCAAGCCTTGCGTCAAATGGGTGGCGTCCTAGCCATAACATATCTGGGGGACGTTAGAAACTAGCAACATCTGGAACCAAAGAACGAGAGAGAGAGAGAGAAAGCTGTAGAGAACGAACGAACGAGAACAGCAGTTGTGAGGACTATTCCGAATGCTCAGCAGGGTAGGACTACAACACACAGGCGCTATTGGTAGGCAACGATTTCTATCTGCGAGGGAAACTCTGGATGTGCCCATCGGACTGGCCGGTCTCTGATAGCCCGGTTGAACGTGCTCTGGACTGAGTGTACTGAAGCCTTCAGTAAAAGGTAAAGAGACAGCAACCCTGTGTCCTCGTTATTGCCTGCACCTCACACCATCTCCATCCACACTACTGGGAAGCCCTGGGGATTTACTTCACCTGTGGGAAGGTATACCATCCGGCTGCTATCCCATCACACTAGTGGACCCCACAGCAGCGTCGGTCACCCTTACCGAACACCACAGGTGGCGTCACGAACTACTGACAGACTGTACTACCATTTTCATTGGACGCCCCTTAGCAGAGTCACGACCGGGTCCAGCCACCGTGACAACCGCAGAACCGAAGGAGAAGGGACCGATACCGAGTGACTTGTGGCCCTGTGTCTGGGGGCGCTCCATACACATACGTCAGTCGGCTGTGCCCCACCTCCCCCCATTCCCTTTGGCGTCATTTCATTTGCCTACTGCCGACTTCCGGTACCTCCTGTGTGCACATGCATCGCAATATGCCATGAACTTCCTGTCATTGGTCTACGCTGGACATTTAAACTCCCTTCCTCTAGATGATGCCACCCCTTCACAAAGGCAATGCTGAAACACACGTCGATGCAGGCGCATCTTGTCCCTTGGAGTCTCTATTGCTGGTACCACTAAGGTCATATGCCCTTATAACCCTGTGCATTCAATTGTGACATCAACTAAAATGCTACTATTATGTACTATTTTTTTCTTGTTGCATGTTCACCTTACCCCTTGCTTCGATTAATTAAGGCTATTTCTTTTTAGACTTTGTACTTATTTTGACTTCTTCTTGTTGGCGTCTTGGTGTTTCACTGATAGATCTTGTCTGCATCACAGTCTGGAAAAATATACGAACTCACTGTCTATTATTTAGACATTATTCATACTGTATGTACCTATTCATATTTACTGCATAATAATAGTGCATGAGCATTTTACATTGCCTCTTGCCTTGATTTTTCAAATTTAATGAATGCAAACAAGATAGATCACATTTCAATTAGATCTTTAGAACCTTAGAGGGGTTGTCCACTACTTGGACAACATTTACTGAAATGTTATATTCACCAGTGTCAAAAAAACAGATACTCACCTCTCGCACTGGCACCATTCCAGGGATATTACATTGTTATGCCGGGGGACAACTGCAGCCGATCAGTGGCAGCTAACAAGCTTCAGTTCTCACATTTCCCTTGGACATCTAAGCTTGATCCAAGGGAAGTATGAGTGAAGCAATGCATTAGCAGCTTGCTGATTGGCTGCAGCATTCACTTTGCATAATAATGTCTCAAATGCGACAGTGTGACAGTGTATTTTACACAGGGGAATACATTATATACAGTGGGGAAAATAAGTATTTGATACATTTTTCCAACCTACAAAAAATTAGGAGGTCTGTAATATTTATCGTAGGTACAATTCAACCGTGAGTGACAGAATTTTAAAATGAATCCAGAAAATCACATTGTATGATTTTTATGTAATTAAGTTGCATTTTACTGCATGAAATAAGTATTTGATGCAATAGAAAAACAGAACTTAATATTTGATACGGAAACCTTTGCTTGCAATTACAGATGTTTCCTGTAGTTCTCGACTAAGCCTGCACACACTGCAGCAGGGATTTTGGCCCACTCCTCCATACAGATCTTCTCCAGATCTTTCAGGTTTCGATGCTGTTGCTGGGTACATTGAGTTTCACCTCCCTCCAAAGATTTTCCATTGTGTTCAGGTCTGGAGACTGGCTAGGCTGCTCCAGGACCTTGAAATGCTTCTTACAGAGCCACTCCTTAGTTGCCCTGGCAGTTTGTTTTGGGTCATTGTCATGCTGGAAGACCCAGCCACAATCCATCTTCAATGGTCTTACTGAGGGAAGGAGGTTGTTGGCCAAAATCTTGTGATACATGACCCCATCAAATCCTCCCTCCAATACGGTGCAGTCATCCTGTCCCCTTTGCAGAAAAGTACCCCCAAAGTATGATGTTTCCCCCACCATGCTTCACATGTGGGATAGTGTTCTAGGGATGCACTCATAATTCTTCTTCCTCCAAACACGGCCAATGGAGTTGATATCTAAAAGTTCTATGTTTGTCTCATCTGACACATGACCTTTTCCAATGCCTTCTCTGGATCATCTAGATGGTCATTGGTGAACTTCAAATGGGCCTGGACTTGTGCCAGCGTGAGCAGGGGGACCTTGTGTGCTCTGTGGGATTTTAATCCATAACAGTGTAGTGTGTTACTAATGGTAATGCTTGAGACTGTGGTCCCAACTCTGTTAAGTTCCTGGTTCTCCCATGCAGTTTCGGGCTAATTCCTGACCTTTCTCAGAATCATCTTTACCCCATAAGACGAGATTTTGCATGGAGCCCCGACCAAAGAAGATTGACAGTAATCTTATGCTTCTTCCATTTTCTAATTGGGCCAAGAATTGTCGCTTTCTCACCAAGCTGCAGGGCTACAATTTTGTGATCCTACAAAAATCCATGGGGTAAGAAGTCCAATATACTCATATTAAAAGTTAAATAATTTTATTAATAATCACACAAACAAAGGAGTAACTACAGACTAACAACACAAAATCCAGTAATGATGCTTGTACAGAGGGCACAGACAACTGTAATAACACCAAGGGTATATAGAGCGAATAACCCCGTACTGAATATGGTACAACATATAACGGAAAAGTGCTTAGTGCAATGTAAGGTGCCAAAAAAGTATGAGGCTGAATCCCTATCTGAGGTAAATAACTCTGTATACGCTGTGTCACCTACAGGGCCAGAAGGTAAACAAATGTGCAAAGTGCACCGCTCATCTTACCCATGTGCCAGTGCCTGTCTCTTCAGCAGCCCCGACGCGCGTTTCGCGTTTGGCTTCCTCGGGGGGCTGTCAATTTTGTTCCTGTGTCCTTAGACAGCTCTTTGGTCTTGGCCATGATGGAGAGGTTGGAGTGTGATTGAGTGTGTGGACAGGTGTCTTTTATACAGGTAACGAGTTCACACAGGTGCAATTATTACCGGTAATGAGTGCAGAGTAGGAGGGATTCTTAATGGAAACTAACAGGTCTGTGAGAGCCAGAATTCTTGCTGGTTGGTCGGTGATCAAATACTTATTTCATGCAAAAAAATGCAATTTAATTATTTAAGACATCATGCAATGTGATTTTCTGGCTTTTATTTTTAGATTGTATCTCTCACAGTTGAAGTGTACCTATGATAAAAGTTACAGACCTATCCATTCTTTGCAGGTGGGAAAGCTTGCAAAATCGGCAGTGTATCAAATACTTATTTTCCCCACTGTAACTACCGTATATCTTGAAAAGCTGTGATGAGGCCACATTTCCTAATGCAATGACTTTATGAGGTATTATGGGGCTTGGAGTCAATAGAGCTATTGCCTGCCCTCAAAATTTCCACAATCAAGATGGCAGACAGAGACTGAATTTTTCTCTTCTAAAAAGCAAAAATGAGAAGATATAGGGAAACAAAAGAGCACTGTTATACGTATGAGGTTGTTTTGGGATGCATTCATGTACTTATTAGAGTTTCTTTTTACGAATAAACTTTTACCCCCATAGATATAGGATTTACCAATGGTGAGAGCTGGAAGAATCGCCGGCGATTTGCTTTGCTGACACTGAGAAACTTTGGAATGGGGAAAAAGAGCATCGAAGAGAGGATCCTGGAGGAGGTGCAATTCCTCATCAAAGAGTTTGAGAACACAAAGCGTAAGATCATAGACACATTTGGAATGTACAGTACAGACCAAAAGTTTGGACACACCTTCTCATTTAAAGATTTTTCTGTATTTTCACGACTATGAAAATTGTACATTCACACTGAAGGCATCAAAAATATGAATTAACACATGTGGAATAATATATTTAACAAAAAAAGTGTGAAACAACTGAAATTATGTCTTATATTCTAGGTTCTTCAAAGTAGCCACCTTTTGCTTTGATGACAGCTTTGCACACTCTTGGCATTCTCTTGATGAGCTTCAAGAGGCAGTCACCGGGAATGATTTTCACTTCACAGGTGTGCCCTGTCAGGTTAAATAAGTGGGATTTCTTGCCTTTTAAATGGTGATGCGACCATCAGTTGTGTTGTGCAGAAGTCTGGTGGATACACAGCTGATAGTCATACTGAATAGACTGAAGAATTTATATTATGGCAAGAAAAAAAGCAGCTAAGTAAAGAAAAACGAGTGGCCATCATTACTTTAACAAATGAAGGTCAGTCAGTCCGAAGGTCAGTCAGTCCGAAAAATTGGGAAAACTTTGAAAGTGTCCCCAAGTTGCATTGGCAAAAACCATCAAGCACTACAAAGAAACTGGCTCACATGAGGACCACCGCCCCAGGAAAGGAAGACCAAGAGTCACCTCTGCTTCTGAGGATAAGTTTATCCGAGTCACCGGCCTCAGATATCGCAGGTTAACAGCAGCTCAGATTAGAGACCAGGTCAATGCCACACAGAGTTCTAGCAGCAGACACATCTCTACAACAACTGTTAAGAGGAGACTTTGTGCAGCAGGCCTTCATGGTAAAATAGCTGCTAGGAAACCACTGCTAAGGACAGGCAACAAGCAGAAGAGACTTGTTTGTTTGGGCTAAAGAACACAAGGAATGGACATTAGACCAGTGTAAATCTGTGCTTTGGTCTGATGAGACCAAATTTGAGATCTTTGGTTCCAACCACTGTGTCCTTGTGCGATGCAGAAAAGGTGAACGGATGGACTCTACATGCCTGGTTCCCACTGTGAAGCATGGAGGAGGAAATGTGATGGTGTGGGGGTGCTTTGCTGGTGACACTGTTGGGGATTTATTCAAAATTGAAGGCATACTGAACCAGCATGGCTACCACAGCATCTTGCAGCAGCATACTATTCCATCCGGTTTGCGTTTAGTTGGACCATCATTTATTTTTCAACAGGACAATGACCCCAAATACACCTGCAGGGTGTGTAAGGGCTATTTGACCAAGAAGGAGAGTGATGGGGTGCTACGCCAGATGAGCTTGGCCTGAACCCAATCAAGATGGTTTGGGGTGAGCTGGACCGCAGAGTGAAGGAAAAAGGGCCAACAAGTGATAAGCATCTCTGGGAACTCCTTCAAGATTGTTGGAATACCATTCCTGGTGACTTACCTCTTGAAGCTCATCAAGAGAATGCCAAGAGTGTACAAAACAGTCATCAAAGCAAAAGGTGGCTACTTTGAAGAACCTAGAATATATGACATAATTTCAGTTGTTTCACACTTTTTTGTTAAATATATAATTCTGCATGTGATAATTCATAGTTTTGATGCCTTCAGTGTGAATGTACAATTTTCATAAGTCATGAAAATACAAAAAAATCTTTGAATGAGGTGTGTCCAAACTTTTGGTCTGTACTGTATGTTAGTGTTTTTTGTGCTCATGTTCCAAAATAGATGACAATTTCATGACTTTTGTCAAGTAGTGCTTTTCAGCCTCCCCAAAAATTGAAGCAGCATAATTTGAATTGAGCCCACATTTTAAATATGGTCTCAAATGTCATGGGGATACAATTCTGTGGGTGTATTGACTAATCTGTTTTTTGATACTTGTACTTTTTTGTAGTTGGGTATCTATCAAATTTTAAACAATAGAGTTCCCGCAGCCAGACTTGGCACTAGCCAACTCTGCTTGGCAAGTCCCAGGGAACACCCTGGTTTCACCCTTCCATCCCAGTAAAGGGATCTGTCCTTCATTGCAGAGACTCCTAGGCTGCATCCACGGAGTGACTACTGGCCGGTGGAGCAAGCTGGTATTAGAATGCTATACAGGACAGGTCAGAGTCAGAGATAGGGACAATGACAACATCTATAGAAAGGGGCCGGATAAAAAAAGAAAGCTGAGGGAAGTCCAGGGATGAGGCAGAGATGCAAGGGTAGTAGTATCAAACAGTCACTATCTGGTTGGATGGCAATTACATTTCCCAGCATAAGATAGCAGGACATGATACCCTCACCCTTGCTATCAATGCCAACCACAAAGTCAGAGCTGCAGAGCCAGACAATGATGACAGAGGGCAATAGAGCAGGATCAGGTAAATGAGGACTAAAGGTTTATTTGAAGCCATCAGACACATGGTTTTGTTCCCAGTACTGTAAATCCCAAGAGTAAGCTTTGTACAGACACAGAGCCATCAAGTAATGCTGGGAGATTTGCACTCCGAAGCCTGCAGAATTATAAACGCAGCTCGGACTGTAATACAAGCTGAAATTCTAGATCAGTACAAGATAACTAATGCAACGTATGTATGAAATGGCCTAACATTTCATATAGATTTGATCTACTGTATATGTAAACCATAAAATGCAAATTTACACTTTGTTTAATTAATATAATGTAATGTCTTTTGTGCCTTTTGTTGCTTAGAATCTCCAGTGGATCTTACAATATTCTTAGCTCGGGCAGTCTCCAATGTGATCTGCTCCATAATCTATGGGAATCGCTTTGATTACGAGGACAAGAGACTGTTAGCAATCACTGCCAGTATCTACAACAACTTCTGTGTCATGAGCAGCACGTGGGGGACTGTGAGTATAAAAATATAATATGCAGTACAATGTTTATAGTGATGGCTCCAGCCTTATAATTTGGCATCCAACTGAGGCAATTACAAGGCTCGGAGTCTAAATGGCAGAAGAGGCACAGTTCTGTTTAAAGGGTTAATCCTATCTACTTACTCCCACTTCAAGTGATAGATTAAGCAAAAATGATAAACTCATGGATGCCAATGATGTCACAAGTAGTGTTGAGCATTCCGATACCGCAAGTATCGGGTATCGGCCGATACTTGCGGTATCGGAATTCCGATACCGAGATCCGATACTTTTGTGGTATCGGGTATCGGTATCGGATACATAGAGATGTGTAAAATGAAGAATTAAAATAAAAAATATTGATATATTTACCTCTCCGGCGGCCCCTGGTGAGTCCGCGGGTAACCGGCAGGCTTCGTTGTTCAAAATCAGCACTTTTAGGACCTGAGAATCACGTCCCGGCTTCTGATTGGTCGCGGGCCGCCCATGTGACCGCCACGCGACCAATCACAAGCCGCGACGTCACCGCAAGCTATTAGCGCGCTCATTTTTGAAAAATGAGCGCGTTAATGGCTTTCAAAGACGTAGCGGGTTGTGATTGGTCGCGTGGCCGCGACCAATCACTAGCCGCGACGTCACCGCAAGCTATTAACGCGCTCATTTTTAAAAATGAGCGCGTTAATGGCTTTCAAAGACGTAGCGGGTTGTGATTGGTCGCGGCCGCGACCAATCACAAGCCGCGACGTCACCGCAAGCTATTGACGCGCTCATTTTTAAAAATGAGCGCGTTAATGGCTTTGAAAGACATAGCGGCTTGTGATTGGTCGCGTGGCCGCGACCAATCACAAGCCGCGACGTCACCGCAAGCTATTGACGCGCTCATTTTTAAAAATGAGCGCGTTAATGGCTTTGAAAGACATAGCGGCTTGTGATTGGTCGCGTGGCCGCGACCAATCACAAGCCGCGACGTCACCGCAAGCTATTGACGCGCTCATTTTTAAAAATGAGCGCGTTAATGGCTTTGAAAGACATAGCGGCTTGTGATTGGTCGCGTTGCCGCGACCAATCACAACCCGCTACGTCACCGCAAGCTATTGACGCGCTCATTTTTAAAAATGAGCGCGTTAATGGCTTTGAAAGACATAGCGGCTTGTGATTGGTCGCGTGGCCGCGACCAATCACAAGCCGCGACGTCACCGCAAGCTATTGACGCGCTCATTTTTGAAAATGAGCGCATTAATGGCTTTGAAAGACATAGCGGCTTGTGATTGGTCGCGTTTCAACTTCAAGAGTTTCAACTTAAGCGACTGGTTCAAGACTTGTGCACTTGCCCTCAACCTGATCTGTAGTCCTTCAAATAGCACAGAGCAGCTAAGCTTCAACTTTCATTCAAAGGGACTTACCCACTAACAGGGCAGGATTTCAAAATCAAGGACAGCATGGATTATCAGAAAGTTGGAAAACCCCTTTGATGGAGCAAAAGGCATATCGAACACCATTATCAGATGTCTACATGTGGCACTTCGTGTTTATCTAAAATCAACACTATGTATAATGAGAACAGATATTACAAATCTGTACACGATGGATCACAGAGGGATAGCAACCCTCACTCATCTTTTCATGTGCCAATCTCAGCATGGATTCTTATATGGAAAAGCTCTATGATTAATCTTTGCTCTGAAACTCAGGTTAACATTTCCAATCATCCGGTACAGGAAGTCATGGTCCTTCCATGCCATTTTTATAGCTTGGGAATATATACAGTTAGGGCCAGAAATATTTGGACAGTGACACAAGTTTTGTTATTTTAGCTGTTTACAAAAACATGTTCAGAAATACAATTATATATATAATATGGGCTGAAAGTGCACACTCCCAGCTGCAATATGATAGTTTCCACATCCAAATCGGAGAAAGGGTTTAGGAATCATAGCTCTGTAATGCATAGCGTCCTCTTTTTCAAGGGACCAAAAGTAATTGGACAATGGACTCTAAGGGCTGCAATTAACTCTGAAGGCGTCTCCCTCGTTAACCTGTAATCAATGAAGTAGTTAAAAGGTCAGGGGTGGATTCCAGGTGTGTGGTTTTGCATTTGGAAGCTGTTGCTGTGAGCAGACAACATGCGGTCAAAGGAACTCTCAATTGAGGTGAAGCAGAACATCCTGAGGCTGAAAAAAAAGAAAAAATCCATCAGAGAGATAGCAGACATGCTTGGAGTAGCAAAATCAACAGTTGGGTACATTCTGAGAAAAAAGGAATTGACTGGTGAGCTTGGGAACTCAAAAAGGCCTGGGCGTCCACGGATGACAACAGTGGTGGATGATTGCCGCATACTTAATTTGGTGAAGAAGAACCCGTTCACAACATCAACTGAAGTCCAGCACACTCTCAGTGAAGTAGGTGTATCTGTCTCTAAGTCAACAGTAAAGAGAAGACTCCATGACAGTAAATACAAAGGGTTCACATCTAGATGCAAACCATTCATCAATACCAAAAATAGACAGGCCAGAGTTAAATTTGCAGAAAAACACCTCAAGAAGCCAGCTGTTAGGGGTCGAGTTCCCACTTCTGCACAGGGGGAATCTCGAGCCACCTCCGCTGCGGTCTCCCATTCTTGTCCAGCCGCAGTGGAGTCTTCTCAGCAAGGACGTCGGTCCCAGCGTCTTGCTCATTCTCACTCTGTTCTGAGAGTTACTGCTGCTTCTCCAGTCTCTGCTATTAAAGTCTGTGCTGGTCAGCAGCGAGCGGACTTCTCTGGGACTAAGTCCTTGTCTGCACGTACTGAGCATGCCCAGCGTAAGGTTCCCCGTTGGAGATCGAGGGTCATGTGCTCAGGCTCTGCAGCACATTCCATTGGTCCACTTGGCAGGTCCTAGAAGGGCAAAAGTGCTGTGGCCACTTCCTGTGCTGCTGCTATATAAACTGCGCATGACCGCACGGCCATGCGCTAGTATTGTCAAACAATTGCTAATGTGTGTATGTTGTGAGTGCAAGTCATCCTTGGATACCCCTACCCTATAGTATGACTGTTCGCGGAAGGTGTATGGCTGCTACCTAGCGCCCGACTTATCCTACAGCACTAGTCACACATTATAGCGTCCAGTTGCTGTGACCGCCAGTACGGCGCCGTGCACTTCCTCTGCTTTCCTTACCCAAGCCTGGGTGGTTAGTGGCGTTCGTCAGTGCGGCACTGCATGCTCTTCTGTTTCATTTCACACCCAGTTGCGGTGTTGCGCCAGCAAGGGTCTAATCAGACTTCAATCCCAGTTGGGGTTGAGTTCGCTGACTACTTGCTCGCGCTTTAGGTGCGGTACCGCGGTCCTGTGCCTTAACAGGATTGCTTCTTTCACGCTGGGTGAGGTTAACCCACGCGTGTATACTCTAGTGTACCGCCATATAGTCTGCTAATTGCTAGCAGCAGGTTTTCACCTGCACGGTGGACCCCGGACTGCGAACGCATCTATACCATCTGTCTTGGTGCGTTCCGCCAGTCCTAACAGAATACTAGCGCCAGGGTCTGGCTAGTAAAATGGCAGACGACCAGCGTTTACAGCGGTACATCCAGCAGCTGGAGGGAAGGTTGGTGTCTCTTGAGCGTTCAACCTCAGCTGTGGATGTTACTGCTGTAGCTGTTCAGGCTGCAAGTGTGGCTGCAGCTACCTTGTCCACTGCCGCTCCTGTACCGACGCTATCTCGCCTCCCGCTACCAGAGAAATTTTCTGGTGACAGTAAGTCCTGTAGGGGTTTCATGAGTCAGTGCTCAATACATCTCGAGCTTCTGGCCTCTCGTTTCCCTACAGAGCGGGCTAAGGTGGTCTTTATAATTTCCTTATTGTCGGACAGGGCGTTGCAGTGGGCTACGCCGCTGTGGGAGCGTGGCGATCATGTGGTGCAGAGTGCTCCGTTATTCCTGAGCACTCTGAAACAGGTCTTTCTAGGACCTCGTGTCACCCATGACACGGCGCTCCAACTGTTGGCACTGACTCAGGGCTCGTCCTTGGTCAGCCTTTTTGCCGTCCATTTCCGCACTCTGGCATCTGAGCTGGAGTGGTCGGATAAACCCTTATCCCTATATTTTGGAGGGGGCTGGCTGACCACGTTAAGGATGCTCTGGCCACTAGGGAGATTCCCGCCACACTGGAGGAGTTAATAGCAGTATCTACTCGCATTGACCTCCGTTTTCACGAGCGGAGGTTAGAGTGAGCCCAGTGTAGGCAGAGGTTTCGGCTGCCTCCCACCTTCGCCAAACCTTTGGAATCTCCAGTCCAGGCTCCTGAGTTCCAGGAATCTAAGGTGGTGTCACGAGCGGGATCTAAGTCCCAGACCGCTCGTGCACTCCAGGGTTGCCATGTTTGCCAACAGTCAGGACATCTTGCCACCAGATGTCATCAGCGGTCGAGGAAACGTCAGCGTCTAGTGGTAGTAGGTGGAGGTGCACTAGACACTGCGACGTTTGCCTCCAAATTGTCCTTTAAGGGGACAATTACCTTTGGCTCATCCTCCCACTCGGTAGACCTCTGCGTGGATTCTGGGGCGGAGGGCAATTTTATGTCTTCTGCCTTCGCCCAACGTCACGCAATACCCCTGGCTATGCTATCTCAACCAGTAACGGTACGAGTGGTGAATGGGTCGACACTTCCCGCACAGATAACACATGAGACCATCCCTGTTACTCTGTCCCTGTCGCCATCCCATCAGGAGATTATTTCTCTGCTCGTCATTCCTGAGGGTATTGATGAGGTCCTGTTGTGGATACATTGGCTACGGTACCACTCTCCTCACATCGAGTGGTCCTCAGGCAGAATTCTGGGATGGGGTGAATCATGTGGGGGTAGGTGTCACCGAGAGTGCGTCCAGGTTGCTACTACTGAGGTACCCGCAGATCTATCCTCTCTCCCCAAGCAATATTGGTCTTACGCAGACGTGTTCTCCAAGAAGGCGGCGGAGACCCTTCCGCCCCATCGCCCCTATGACTGTCCTATTGATCTCTTGCCTGGTGCGGAGCCTCCCCGGGGTCGAGTTTATCCATTATTTCTCCCGGAGACGGAGGCCATGTCTCAGTACATTCAAGAGAATCTGGCAAGAGGGTTTATCAGGAAGTCAGTGTCACCTGCTGGGGCAGGGTTCTTCTTCGTGCAGAAGAATGGGGAGCTACGTCCATGCATAGACTACAGGGGTCTTAACGCTATCACCGTTAAGAACAACTATCCTTTGCCCTTGATATCTGAGCTCTTCGATAGGCTTCGGGGAGCAAGGGTATTTACTAAATTAGATCTGCGGGGTGCTTACAACCTGATTCGCATCCGTGAGGGGGACGAATGGAAAACGGCGTTTAACACCAGAGATGGGCACTATGAGTATCTGGTGATGCCCTTCGGGCTCTGTAATGCCCCAGCCGTTTTTCAAGACTTTGTCAACGACATCTTCCGGGATATGCTTTCCACCTCAGTTGTAGTCTATCTGGATGATATTCTCATCTTTTCTCCAGATATTGACTCCCATCGGAGAGATGTTGGCAGAGTCTTCGACCTCCTACGGGCAAACTCTCTTTACGCTAAGTTGGAGAAGTGTATGTTTGAGCAGGAGTCTTTGCCGTTCCTGGGCTATATCATCTCCGCCCAGGGATTGGCTATGGATCCTGCCAAACTACAGGCTGTGATGGACTGGCAAGAGCCCCATTCTCCTAAAGCGGTGCAGCGCTTTATGGGGTTCATTAATTATTACCGCCAGTTCATTCCCCACTTCTCAACTCTGGTCGCTCCCTTGGTAGCCCTCACGAAGAAGGGAGCGAATCTTAAATTGTGGTCGGAAGAGGTCTCCAAGGCCTTCACTTCTATTAAGTCCCACTTTGCTAGCGCTCCCATCTTACATCGTCCTGATGTGGATAAGCCATTCCTAATGCAGGTGGATGCCTCGTCCGTGGGTGCTGGAGCAGTCCTCTACCAGAAGGATGCTCAAGGTCGGAAGCATCCATGCTTCTTCTTCTCTAAGACTTTCTCGCCAGCGGAGAGAAACTACTCCATCGGGGATAGGGAGCTGCTAGCAATGAAGTTGGCCTTTTCAGAGTGGAGACATCTTCTGGAAGGTGCGCGGTTTCCCTTCCAGGTTTACACTGACCACAAAAATTTGGTCTACTTACAGACAGCCCAGCGGCTAAATTCTCGCCAAGCCAGATGGTCCTTGTTCTTTTCCCGGTTCCACTTTTCTCTTCATTTTCTCGCCGGGGAGAAGAATATTCGTGCTGATGCTCTCTCTCGCTCCCTTATGTCAACTGAAGAGGAGGAAGAGGAGCCTCGGCTTATTGTTCCCTCTGAGAGCCTGAGAACCGTAGCACCGGTTTCGCTTGAGTCTGTGCCTCCGGGCAAGACTTTTGTGCCCATTAATTTGCGACCGGAGGTTCTCTCTTGGGCTCATTTGTCCAGAGTGGGTGGACACTTTGGGACAAAGAGGACATCTGAGCTACTGGCGAGGACGTACTGGTGGCCGCATATGGTCCGGGATGTCAGGGATTATATTCTGGCGTGTGTGCCAAAAATAAATCTCCGCGTCAAAGGCCAGCTGGGTTGCTCTATCCCTTGCCGGTGGCAGATAGGCCCTGGGAGATGGTCGGGATGGACTTTGTCGTGGGTTTGCCCAAGTCTCTCGGCTGTACCATCATTTGGGTCATCACCGATCATTTCTCGAAAATGGTGCATTTGGTGCCGCTACCACGGTTACCTTCTGCACGGGCCTTGGCTGCGTTGTTCATTAAGCACATCTTTCGCCTACATGGTATGCCTGACAAAATTGTCAGTGACCGGGGTCCCCAGTTTGCGTCTCGGTTCTGGAGAGAGCTGTGTCGTCTTCTCAGTATTGAGTTGAATCTCTCTTCCGCTTATCATCCCGAGACGAATGGGTTGGTAGAGAGGGCCAACCAGACCTTGGTCACATACCTGCGACATTTTGTTTCAGCCAGGCAGGATGACTGGGCATCCTTGCTATCATGGGCAGAGTTTGCGCTGAACAACGCCGTAGCCGACTCCACTGGACAAACCCCATTCCTCCTCAACTATGGTCAGCATCCACGGGTACCTGTGCCTATGTCCGTGTCTTCCACAGACTCCAGGGTGGCAGACTGGGCTGTGGAGGCACGAGATATTTGGGACCGCACTCAGGATGCCATTCGGGCCTCTAAGGAGAGAATGAGGTCCTCCGCCGGTGCTCATTGGCGCCCCGCCCCGTCCTTTGCTCCTGGCGACTTGGTGTGGCTCTCCGCCCGTAACATCAGGCTGCGAGTTGAGTCCACTAAATTTGCTCCTCACTACTTGGGTCCCTTCAAGGTCCTCGAACAGGTTAATCCTGTGGTCTACCGTCTGGCCCTTCCTCCACGCCTTGGTATCACCGACACCTTTCATGTGTCCCTCCTTAAGCCCGTATACATGTCTCGGTTTTCTGAGTCATCTGCCAGGACATCGGGTTCGTCTACGGACGATTTCGAGGTGAACGCTATCTTGGGGTGCAAGGTGGTACGTGGCAAAAAAATTTTTTTGGTGGACTGGAAGGGTTACGGCCCTGAGGATAGGTCCTGGGAGCCTGCTGAGCACATTCGGGCTCCGCAGCTCATTGCTGCCTTCGAACGTAGCGAGGCCCAAGGAGGGGGGGGCCCTAGGAGGGGGGGTAATGTTAGGGGTCGAGTTCCCGCTTCTGCACAGGGGGAATCTCGAGCCACCTCCGCTGCGGTCTCCCATTCTTGTCCAGCCGCAGTGGAGTCTGCTCAGCAAGGACGTCGGTCCCAGTGTCTTGCTCATTTTCACTCTGTTCTGAGAGTTACTGCTGCTTCTCCAGTCTCTGCTATTAAAGTCTGTGCTGGTCAGCAGCGAGCGGACTTCTCTGGGACTAAGTCCTTGTCTGCACGTACTGAGCATGCCCAGCGTAAGGTTTCCCGTTGGAGATCGAGGGTCATGTGCTCAGGCTCTGCAGCACATTCCATTGGTCCTCTTGGCAGGTCCTAGAAGGGCAAAAGTGCTGTTGCCACTTCCTGTGCTGCTGCTATATAAACTGCGCATGACCGCACGGCCATGCGCTAGTATTGTCAAACAATTGCTAATGTGTGTATGTTGTGAGTGCAAGTCGTCCTTGGATACCCCTACCCTATAGTATGACCGTTCGCGGAAGGTGTATGGCTGCTACCTAGCGCCCGACTTATCCTACAGCACTAGTCACACATTATAGCGTCCAGTTGCTGTGACCGCCAGTACGGCGCCGTGCACTTCCTCTGTGCTTTCCTTACCCAAGCCTGGGTGGTTAGTGGCGTTCGTCAGTGCAGCACTGCATGCTCTTCTGTTTCATTTCACAACCAGTTGCGGTGTTGCGCCAGCAAGGGTTTAATCGGACTTCAATCCCAGTTGGGGTTGAGTTCGCTGACTACTTGCTCGCGCTTTATGTGCGGTACCGCGGTCCTGTCCCTTAACAGGATTGCTTCTTTCACGCTGGGTGAGGTTAACCCACGCGTGTATACTCTAGTGTACCGCCATATAGTCTGCTAATTGCTAGCAGCAGGTTTTCACCTGCACGGTGGACCCCGGACTGCGAACGCATCTATACCATCTGTCTTGGTGCGTTCCGCCAGTCCTAACACCAGCTCAGTTCTGGAAAAGTATTCTATGGACAGATGAGACAAAGATCAACCTGTACCAGAATGATGGGAAGAAAAAAGTTTGGAGAAGAAAGGGAACGGCACATGATCCAAGGCACACCACATCCTCTGTAAAACATGGTGGAGGCAACGTGATGGCATGGGCATGCATGGCTTTCAATGGCACTGGGTCACTTGTGTTTATTGATGACATAAGAGCAGACAAGAGTAGCCGGATGAATTCTGAAGTGTACCGGGATATACTTTCAGCCCAGATTCAGCCAAATGCTGCAAAGTTGATTGGACGGCGCTTCATAGTACAGATGGACAATGACCCTAAGCATACAGCCAAAGCTACCCAGGAGTTCATGAGTGCCAAAAAGTGGCACATTCTGCAATGGCCAAGTCAATCTCCAGATCTAAACCCAATTGAGCATGCATTTCACTTGCTCAAATCCAGACTTAAGACGGAAAGACCCACAAACAAGCAAGACCTGAAGGCTGCGGCTGTAAAGGCCTGGCAAAGCATTAAGAAGGAGGAAACCCAGCGTTTGGTGATGTCCATGGGTTCCAGACTTAAGGCAGTGATTGCCTCCAAAGGATTTGCAACAAAATATTGAAAATAAAAATATTTTGTTTGGGTTATGTTTATTTGTCCAATTACTTTTGACCTCCTAAAATGTGGAGTGTTTGTAAAGAAATGTGTACAATTCCTACATTTTCTATCAGATATTTTTGTTCAACCCTTCAAATTAAACGGTACAATCTGCACTTGAATTCTGTTGTAGAGGTTTCATTTCAAATCCAATGTGGTGGCATGCAGAGCCCAACTCGCGAAAATTGTGTCACTGTCCAAATATTTCTGGCCCTAACTGTAGCTATAACTAAATAACTGTTAATACTGATGAACTTAGGAACTACATACTGTACCTATTCTCATTCTCCCCAAGAATTAACATGGGAACAAGACCAACTTGGAGTTGGATACCTCTTATACAGTCTCTACTATATGCCTACCATTCAAATAAAAAGCTTGGATGTACCGCTCCTGTCAGAGCTTATTTCTGTTTTGAGGAGTTTAATGACTTCCATGTTGCCAAATAGGACATTGAGATGTGGATTTTTTATAAAAGTCAGTAGAGGGTATGCTGTTCACCAGAAAATCCTTTGACCTGACCGATCCATGTGGACGAGGAACACAGCCACCCGTCAACTGAGTGTATGAATTAGTTCGAAAAGACAAAACAAAAAGAAGTAATGCTGGATCCTTGAGATAAAAATGTCCTTGTTTTTATTTGAAAATCATTTAAAAAATCAAATCAGGGTAGTCAGTAACTGGTTAACGCATTTTAGCAAGAGCCTTAGTGGATTTTTGATGGTTAGAATACCCATTTAATATGTATCATTCATGACATCATAGAAGCAACAAACATTTTAATCACTATATCTTGGAATAAAACTAAGTTCCCCAATTAGATGTGTTAAAAAATGTTCATATGCTAAGATAGTATTATAAATATGCCCCTGCTATGTACTGTGTAATGGCTGTGTCTGACCATGCAGAGCTGCTCCAGTTCATGGTCAAGACATACCACTTGACCACTTGTGATAATTGAGTATACAGACGACATAGCATGAGGTCTCAGCCACTTCTTTATGAAGTGAAACATTTCTCTTCCTAAGATAACACAGGAGTGAGTGTTTCTTCCACGTTTCCAGCCCACTGAGCTCATCATAAATCAAGTAAGTCACATAGGAGCTCCACTGTCTACTAAACCTATATGTCACTGATTCAAATGATGATGAGTTCACAGGAATTGTGATGTGGCAGAAAGACTTGGTCCAGTGATAAAACAGGAAGAAAAATGTGTTAACTTAGAAAGGGGCAGTTGGGAGGCCCTCCTGTTTAGTCTGTATACTCACTTATCATAAGTGATATATTCTTCCTTCCCTGACAGTGGGATGTGCCTGAAGTGGAGAAGCTCTACATGGTTGGGCACAATCATTACATAGTTGATACAATTACTTTTATCATGACTTCATTAAGAACTTTGGTGCTGGATGAATCTTTTTTTTCCTTCATAACATTTATTTTCATAAACAAAAGGGTATTTATTTTTATTCTTTCTTAGCTCTACAACATGTTTCCAAATCTTATGGACTATTTGCCAGGTCCACATAAGAAAATATGGAGAAATTTTCAAGATATCTATGATATCTCAGCAGACTTAATAGAAAATCACGAGAAGACGCTTGATCCAAAAAATCCACGAGATTATATAGACTGCTTCCTCATCAAGATAAAACAGGTAAAATGACCAATTCCAAAATATTCACAATATGATCATCTGATTTATAAAATGTTTTATACATACCATAATTTGGAATATAAGAAGGGTTCTTGTTTAAAACCCCTATCTATCTGCCATACACTACTTGGGATTGACTACACAGAGTGTATCTTTCTCTAGAGGATCCAACATGCTAATTTATTACATGAATAGCTGACTGATTTTAATACAATCTCTGTAATGCTTCATTTTCCCTCTGGAGGCACTGCAGGAAAAATGAGCCCTTTGAATCCTTTGAGATTACAGTTGACCATCGGTGGAATCGGAAGTGGGACATGGCGTGATCAAGTTATTAATAGTGGATCCATATAGTAAATAGGGATTTCCAAAGTGGACTTTGGAACCACTTTAAAAAGGACTTTTGCCAGACGTAAAAGGAATTTGTCATCAGTAAAATGCTCTATTCTTTATATTAAGTTTTGATTTGAATGTATTTTATACATAATAATTAAAACACCCAACAACTACTTTCTTGAGCTATGTTGTGAAATTCACTGTTTCAAGTGAATTCGAACATTTTGAGATTAAATTTGTGGTTTGCAAAATGAAAACAAAATTATCCTGCGTTATCTACTGTATATATAGGTGTTGTTAGTCCTTGTACAGGAGGAGGAGGTGAGCTGTGACATCACCTATTGTGAATGGTGGATCCTGTGTTCTCTACTGAATATATAGGTGTTATCAGTCATTGTACAGGAGGAGGAGGTGAGCTGTGACATTATCTATTGTGTATGGTGCATCCTGTGTTATCTACTGTATATAGTGGTGTTATCAGTGATTGTACAGGAGGAGGAGGTGAGCTGTGACATCCCCTATTGTGAATGGTGGATCCTGTGTTATCTACTGTATATAGAGTTGTTATCAGTCATTGTACAGGAGGAGGAGGTGAGCTGTGACATTATCTATTGTGTATGGTGCATCCTGTGTTATCTACTGTATATAGTGGTGTTATCAGTCATTGTACAGGAAGAGGAGGTGAGCTGTGACATCACCTATAGTGAATGGTGGATCCTGTGTTATCTACTGTATATAGAGGTGTTATCAGTTATTGTACAGGAGAAGGAGGTGAGCTGTGACATCCCCTATTGTGTATGGTACATCCTGTGTTATCTACTGTATATAGAGGTGTTATCAGTCATTGTACAGGAAGAGGAGGTGAGCTGTGATATCACCTATTGTGAATGGTGGTTCCTGTGTTATCTACTGTATATAGAGGTGTTATCAGTTATTGTACAGAAGGAGGTGAGCTGTGACATCACCTATAGTGAATGGTGGATCCTGTGTTATCTACTGTATATAGAGGTGTTATCAGTTATTGTACAGGAGAAGGAGGTGAGCTGTGACATCCCCTATTGTGTATGGTACATCCTGTGTTATCTACTGTATATAGAGGTGTTATCAGTCATTGTAAAGGAGGAGGAGGTGAGCTGTGACATCACCTATTGTGAATGGTGGATCCTGTGTTATATGCTGTATATAGAGGTGTTATCAGTCATTGTACAGGAAGAGGAGGTGAGCTGTGATATCACCTATTGTGAATGGTGGTTCCTGTGTTATCTACTGTATATAGAGGTGTTATCAGTTATTGTACAGAAGGAGGTGAGCTGTGACATCACCTATTGTGAATGGTGGATCCTGTGTTATCTACTGTATATAGAGGTGTTATTTGTCCTTGTACAGGAGGAGGTGAGCTGTGACATCACCTATTGTGAATGGTGGATCATGTATTATCTACTGTATATAGAGGTGTTATCAGTCATTGTACAGGAGGAGGATGTGAGCTGTGACATCATCTATTGTGTATGGTGCATCCTGTGTTATCTACTGTATATAGTGGTGTTATCAGTCATTGTACAGGAGGAGGAGGTGAGCTGTGACATCCCCTATTGTGAATGGTGGATCCTGTATTATCTACTGTATATAGAGGTGTTATCAGTCATTGTACAGGAGGAGAATGTGAGCTGTGACATCATCTATTGTGTATGGTGCATCCTGTGTTATTTACTGTATATAGTGGTGTTATCAGTCATTGTACAGGAGGAGGAGGTGAGCTGTGACATCCCCTATTGTGAATGGTGGATCCTGTATTATCTACTGTATATAGAGGTGTTATCTGTCATTGTACAGGAGGAGGATGTGAGCTGTGACATCATCTATTGTGTATGGTGCATCCAGTGTTATCTACTGTATATAGTGGTGTTATCAGTCATTGTACAGGAGGAGGAGGTGAGCTGTGACATCCCCTATTGTGAATGGTGGATCCTGTATTATCTACTGTATATAGAGGTGTTATTTGTCCTTGTACAGGAGGAGGAGGTGAGCTGTGACATCACCTATTGTGAATGGTGGATCCTGTGTTATCTACTGTATATAGAGGTGTTATCAGTCATTGTACAGGATGAGGAGGAGGTGAGCTGTGACATCTCCTATTGTGAATGGTGGATCCTGTGTTATCTACTGTGTATAGTGGTGTTATCAGTTACTGTACAGGAGAAGGAGGTGAGCTGTGACATCACCTATTGTGAATGGTGGATCCTGTGTTATCTACTGTACATAGAGGTGTTAACAGTCATTGTACAGGAGGAGGAGGTGAGCTGTGACATCACCTATTGTGAATGGTGGATCCTGTGTTCTCTACTGTATATAGAGGTGTTATTTGTCCTTGCACAGGAGGAGGTGAGCTGTGACATCACCTATTGTGAATGGTGGATCGTGTGTCATCTATTGTATATAGAGGTGTTATAAGTCATTGTACAGGAGGAGGTGAGAGTTGACATAGCTTATTATAAATGGTGGATCCTGTCTTATCTGCTGTATGTAGAGATCTTTCAGTCATTGTACATCAGGGGGAGAAGGTGAGCTGTGACATCACCTGTAGTGAATGCATACATTTTTGTTATCTACTGTATGTAGAGGTGTTGCAGAGTGATTGTATAAGAAGGAAAGGAGGGCAGGGCTATCACATATTGTCAATAGTGTATCCTGTGCTATCTACTGTATCTAGAGGTTTCATTGTACAGGAGGAGGAGGTGAGCTGTGATTTCACATGCTATTGTGAATGATGGATTCTCCTGTGTTATCTACTTCATACAAAAGCGTTATCTTTCATTGAAATATTGTCTGTAATGATAATGAAGCTGCTGAACATAGAAAAGAAATGTAAATTTAGTATAACGCTTAGCGGCCAATGTGAACATTTCAAGCTTTTTAATTTTATTTCATAATTGATAGTTATATAGAAATTGTCAGAAAGAATGTCAAATTTATAAATATTTAGTTGTTTTTATTTTTCCAAAAAAGAGATTTAACATAAGAACTTGATTCAAACAGTATTCCATTTAATGTGGTGATTCCTTGAGTTTTCCTGGCCTGTTTCTACTCAAGAACACCTTTATCACTTTGTTACCTGTCTGTTATGACCTGGTGGTTAGGAGCACCCGGAACGACCTGATGGTTAAACACACACAGGAAATGCTCTGGGAAGTGGGAGCTCTGCCGACCGCAACCCCTAATCCTATCACACAACTAGAAATAGCCGTGGAGCGTTCCTGACTCTCCCTAGACGCCTCTTCACAGCCTAAGAGCTAACTAGCCCTAAAGATAGAAAATAAAGCCTACCTTGCCTCAGAGAAATTCCCCAAAGGAAAAGGCAGCCCCCTACATATATTGACTGTGAGATAAGATGAAAGTCACAAACACAGAAATGAAACAGGTTTTAGCAAAGGGAGGCCAGACTTACTAAACAGACTGAGGATAGGAAAGGTATCTTTGCGGTCAGCACAAAACCCTACAAAAAGACCACGCAGAGTGTGCAAAAAGACCTCCGCACCGACTCACGGTGCGGAGGTGCCACTCTGCATCCCAGAGCTTCCAGCTAGCAGGGCAAGATCATGATAGCCAGCTGGACAAGGAAACAATGAACAAATAAATAACTAGCAGGGACTTAGCTTCTGCTGGAGTAGACAGGTCACCAGAAAGATCCAAGAGCGAACTGAACCAGTACAAGAACATTGACAGCTGGCATGGAGTAAAGATCTGAGTGGAGTTAAATAGAGCAGCTAGCCAAAGAATAACATACGTCACCTGTGGAAGGAACCTCAGAAGCAGCAGCTCCACTCACAGCCACCAGAGGGAGTCCATGGACAGAACTCGCCGAAGTACCATTCATGACCACAGGAGGGAGTTCGAAAACAGAATTAACAACACCTGTCATCTGCATCACTTCTCCTGGAAGGCGTTAAAGGGTGTGTCATTAAAGGGGTAGCCGCTTACTTCTGTTAGTGCTGCTTCCTCAAATTGACCAGAACTTCTGTCTGTATAATGGTTTCAGATGGAGGAGCGCGTAACCAGATCCATCCATCCAGGCCACCCTCAATTGTAAAACACTTCACATGGGAAAGCTACATTTTTATTTTGAGGAGGGTGATGTATATGTCAGGTCATATGATCCTCCAACAGCAGCCATTGTATGGACAAAAATGTAAGTCAGTTTGTAAGGAAAGCTACAGTAACAAGAGAAATGGGACAACCCATTGAGGGTTGTCATGAACCTAATGAACACATCTTTCTAGTAATTTAACAAAACCAACCTGTTTTAGGTAATTTAAGATTTTTACATTCTTAGGAGGCGGATATCCCAGATACCAGCTTCTATATCAAAAGTTTGCCAAGAACCATTCAAAATCTGCTTTTTGGTGGAACAGAGACTGTCAGTACGACTCTGCGATATGGAATCCTTATCCTTATGAAATATCCCGAGATAGCAGGTGAACTCAGAACACGTATATGATGATTATTGTATTATGAGGAGGTCAGGGTGGCAGTCGTGGCGAAGTGCTGTTGCATTCCCACACCCTGGCACCCCACAAAGGAAATATAAAGTAGAACACGCACTTTAGATTTCAGGATTCCTTCTGCTTCAGTGATCCCAGCTCCAGATTCCCGGTTCTCACAAACTACTCCAGAATCTATGTCCATGCTTAACAGTCCTACTTTGCTTAGCAACAGGGTTCTTATAACAGATGAAGCGCAGTTTTAATGCAATGGCATTCCTGATTCCTGGTGCTTTCCTTGTCCTCCCTTGCAATCTCTGCCTCGTCCGACAATCTCTGTCCCTCCCGGCAATCTTTGCCTTTCCCGGAAATCTCTGCCTTGCTGGACAATCTCTGTCTCACCTGGCAATCTCTGCCTCGCTGGACCACCTCTGTCTTGCCTGGCAATGTCTGCCTCACTGGACAATCTTTGTCCCCCCTGACAATCTCTGTCTCTCCCAGCAATCTCTGCCTCGCTGAACAATCTCTGTCCCATCTGACAATCTCTGTCTCTCCTGGCAATTTTTGCCCCTTCCGTGCCTTTAGGTCTACCAACTTCCTCCCATTTCCTATGTCCAGTTTCAAAAGGAAAATATAAAAGGCGTGCTCAGCTCTGCCTAATTCCGGTCGTAGGCTCGGATTCTCTTTGGAAAGGTTACCATTTAAGATGATGACCACTTGCACGCTACTCAGCCTGGGGTCCCTTCTTGCCTTAGCAACTTCACCCCCATGGCTATCTGACTTCCTTTCTTCACTGCTACATCACTACTCCTCACTAAAACCAGGAAGTCACTCACTATAGCTCACTGTTCTGTAGGACACCATCTGTAACTCCTCCCAGTCTGGAAAACCCTTATGCTACTGCTGCCCTCTATTCTATCCCTAATCCTATGCACAATACATGTCAAGAACATACACATTTAGAATAACAGTAAATGAATACAATAACAGTCATAAACTCTATGGAACCACACGTTTTTAATATGAACACTGTTTAAAGAGAGGGAGGCATATGACGGCCCCTGTCACCTCCTTACACTATCATAATCAAAGAATGAATACTAGGGATGAAAGAGCCACTGAAAGGCTCATTGAATTTACATTGAATTTCACAAAAAGTTAGGATTTGCAATAATCCAAATTTGTTTGAAGATACGATTCACGCGAATTCAGCAAAATGGTGACCAATCAGACACCATTTAGCTGGATTCAAAGAAGCTGAAAATAGATTTAAAACCAATTTTTTGAAAATGATTCAATCAGCCATTACCCTTAGACTTCGGGAGGCTTCTGTCCAGTGACTAGTGAGGTCGTCAAGGTGTCATCTTCAGTATCTTCTGGAGCCCAGCAACTTTGAAATCTTCTGTGTTGAGTAGGCCATGATGAACACCACACAACATTGTGAGGTTACTGCCTTGCCAACACATGAGGTGCCAAAGATGAAGTGCACTGGAAGATGCCGAAGATGTCTGTCGCTGGAGGATGCAGAAAATATCTCAATAAGCATAAACAGCCAGACAAAGGGTTGTGCAGGAGGACAGATGAGGGCTGAATTAGTATAAATAGCTTTTAAAAAAAACATTTTTTAGATATGTTTATTATTCTGACTCCATAACTAGGCTGCAGATGTGAGGCTCATGAGACAGTGTTTCTATGGATGTCTGTATTGAAACAGTACTCACACCAAGAAACTTCATCAGATAGCTTGACTCGACTGCAGAGGCACTTATGAAAATTCCAGGAGAACTTTATTCTCAAGCTGATTTTTTATATTGTGCACAATAGTGACAGCAGCAGCTGCAACAATTGCTGTTTGTAAAAGACAATTCTGAAACAGCGATATGCAAAGATTAACCTAGCAAGATGGATGACAAAAGCTAACCGAGAAGGAGGAAGGGAGGAGTTACTTACATTAGAAATGGGCTAGAGTAAGAGAGAAAGGACAAACTTGTGAAAGGCAAACCTGATTTTGTAGCAGTGTAACAACAACAATACAAAGACAATTCCATTCTTATATGATTCTCATGTTGTGAGAAATGACATTTAACATACAGTGGGGTATCTCAAGACCTCCAGGAATAACAATGTAATATCAATTCACATTGAATAAAATCAATGCAAATCAAATTTCCTGGACAAATACTGCATGAATTTGAATTTCAGCAGATTAGGCCATCACTTAACACCAACCCTTCAGAAAATGTCACGTCCATTGATATAAATACATCACTGAACTAAATGGTGTATTTTTAGTATTTTGTTTTTCGGATGACTTTAGCTTACTTTTTATGATACCTGGCCCATTATACAATCATGTAGTAACACGTTTCTTCACTCTGGTCCAGAGAGAATCCAAAAGGAAATTGATAACGTTGTGGGACGAGATAGAAGCCCATCAATAGCAGATAGGAGTAAGATGCCCTACACCGAGGCAACGATCCATGAATTCATGAGATTCTGTGATGTCATACCTATCAGTCTTCCTCGCAGCACATCAACAAATACAGTTTTCAGAGGATTCTCCATTCCAAAGGTTTGTGAATATTTCAAGTAAAATCCAATGACAATCCTTATCCTGCGACTGTAAATGAGATTTCCACAGCCCTATTCACATGACGCAGTGCAAATTCCTGCAGATTTTTTGGTACCGGTAAGGAAAAAGCTACCACTTTCAAAAGAGGTTGCATGCTAATTATTTTTTGTGGATTCTGTAAAAAATAGCTGAGGATTAGCACCATTAAATGGCAGTCAAAAATGAAAATCATGGCAGAAATCCAAGAGTCAGCCTGAAATTTCTGCACTGGAAGTAAAAGTCGGAATTGTATTCGGGTGTTAACATAGTCTACATGGGCAAAATATGTTGGCAGCTCATTGTTCTCTTTCATTTCTCAAAGAGCCATGTGTGAGCTATGGCTTAGGCCGGTTTCACACATCCTGATATTTCCAGTACCAGAAAAAATGGTACCCGAGATATCTGTGTCCGTGTGTCCGTTTGTTGTGAATGCAATACTTGCGGCACACATGTGGCAAATGTGTGTCACCGGTGTACCGCATCAGTACCACACGGATGTCCCCCTGGGAAGAAGAGCTACAGTAAGCGCTGTTCCCTGGCAGCTGGTGATGAAGACGCTCTCATCATTTTTCCCTATTCTGCCGGCTATCGGCGCGAGAAGAGGAGAATGATGAGAGTTATAATAAAGTCTGAATTATGACAGCAGGTGGGAGCTTTTGGGACTCTTACTCCCATCATTGGACACTTGCTGGCGCTAATAACAGTGACAGCAGGAGCGGATGATCAGGGTATTCCTCAGCCACCACCTGTGATCTAACAGCGTGGGGACCCCTCCATTCTTCATAACCAACCTACCCGAAGCTGAGAGCTGAGGTTGCAGCTGTGAGTTTTGCCTGGTTGGTTCAAGAAAATAGGGGGGACCCACATCAGGTTTTTCATTCATTTATTTTGTTAGATCGCAGTTGGTGGCTGTTGAATACCTCGATCATCCCATCCTGCTGTCACTGTTATTAAATGGTGGTTCTGATAATAAATAAATGCTATATATGTACTGATGGGGATTCTGCTACTGTATTTATTTACTGTGATGGTTCTGGTGCTGTATTGAAGAACTATTGATGGCTCTGGTGTTCTATTTATGTAGTGATAATTATTCTGGTTTCATATTAATTTACTGATGATGATGATGCTTCTGTTGACGACTGATGATAATATCACCAGAATCACCATCAGCTTATGAATACATCACCAGAACCACCATTAGTACATGAATACAGGACCAGAACCACAATCACTACATGAATGTGTCACCAAAACTACTATCAAAACAGGAATACATTACTAGAACCACCATTGGTACTGGAATACAACAGAAAAACCACTATTAGAACCATAATACAGCACCGTAGCCACCATCAGTACAGGACTATATCACAGCACCAGAACCATCAGTTTTGTTGCAAGCTGCATTTGCCAAATGATGGACACAAAAAATATCAAACATATCATTTTTAGTTTTAATTAAGTTATTTGCCAAATGCTGGACAAGTTTATTGAAATCCAATGGCCCCATTATAGTTAAGCTATATTTGTTTCAATTGGGATCCACTGGTCTGACATTTAAAATATAGGATGCCAGGGATGAATATTGCTATTTGTCCCTGGTTTTGTGTAAATGGTCTGCAAACAATGAATTATTCTATACGCAACTTTGAAATTGCACAACTTGTTAAATAATGCATCTAAAATATACCGCTTTTTTCTACTTTTTCTGGTATTTATTGGTAAGCAACATAACATTTTTAGTGTAAGTGGTCATTGTAGCACTTGTTACCTGACCCATCGGAGGGGGAGGATGCATTAGTGGACCTGTTTCCTTAGTTTTTGACATATTACTTTGATTGGGGGCAGGTGTAGGAGGCGCTATTAGCTTCATCTGCCGAAGGCACCAAAACACCTTGTCTCAGCCCTGCCAAAGATCCAAGAGCTTATGCCTCTTTATTTTAGGAAATGGAGGTGTTTTTAATGCCTAGATCAAAGTCAAAAGTTCTGTTTCTACATGACATTTCCAATATTTTTAAAAGGACAGATACACAATATATAGCTCTTATGTAAGCAGACCTAGGGTAATCCTTCCATGATGATATATGACATGTACTGTACAAGGAGGCGTTCTGACATTTTGGAAAATATCAACACGATGAATGAAATTGCCCTCTCTCTTCTGTTTATTTATTGAATAAATTTAATTTTTCATATAGGGCACATTAATTACTCCACTCTTGACTTCAGTTCATTATGATCCTGAATATTATACTGAACCAAACATGTTCAACCCAAACAATTTTTTGGATGAAAAGGGTCTTTTTAAGAAGAATGATGCTCACATGCCCTTTGCAGCTGGTAAGAAGTGTTATGTTTACACTTTTTATGATTTGGACTCTGCCATTGATTATTTTGTAATTGCCTGACACAAAGGTCTGGAGAAATAGCTCATTGCATATAGCACACTTGGCAAATCATAGATGAATCAATTTTCCAGCGGTAAAAAAAAATCCATCCAGAAACACTATACAGACCTTAACATGGGTTGTGCTTGGATGGTGACCAGAAAGCAGATTTCAAGAAGCTTCCATGGCTCCAAAACATACATGGAAGAGATGTGATGTGGGCATGGAAGAGATATGTAGGGACTCAAAAAAAGAAAATGTCTGGATGCCACCATACTATGAGGGGGCTTAGTGGGGGTAATTGTTGTGAATTCTGTGGCTGAATTCACTCCTGTGGTCACAAGTGGTACTGCAGCTTCTGGGCTTCCTTCCTCAGGTGTTCTGGTGAGCTCATTAGCTGCTTCGTTACTTAACTCCACCTGATGCTGCTATCCTTGCTCCTAGTCAATGTTCCAGTGTTGGATCTGAGCTTCTCCTGATTGTTCCTGTGACCTGCTGCTCTGTATAGCTAAGTGCTTTTTTGCTTTTTTGATGTTTTTTTTCTGTCCAGCTTGTCTTTTGTTTTGCTGGAAGCTCTGAGACGCAAAGGGTGTACCGCCGTGCCGTTAGTCCGGCACGGTGGGTCTTTTTGCCCCCTTTGCGTGGTTTTTGCTTTAGGGTTTTTTGTAGACTGCAAAGTTCGCTTTACTGTCCTCGCTCTGTCTAAGATTATCGGGCCCCACTTTGCTGAATCTATTTCATCCCTACGTTTTGTCTTTTCATCTTACTCACAGTCATTATATGTGGGGGGCTGCCTTTTCCTTTGGGGTATTTCTCTGGGGGCAAGTCAGGCCTATTTTTCTGTCTTCAGGCTAGCTAGTTTCTTAGGTTGTGCCGAGTTGCCTAGGTAGTTGTTAGGCGCAATCCACAGCCACTTTTAGTTGTGTTTAGGATAGGATCAGGTGTGTGGTCTACAGAGTTTCCACGTCTCAGAGCTCGTTTCTTTGTTTTTGGGTATTTGTCAGATCACTGTGTGCGCTCGGATCGCTAGGCACACTGTGTCTCTGGATTGCCTTCATAACACCTTTCATTAGCAGACATAACAGTACTAGGAGCCATCTAATGATTCTCAATAGAGGGAAAGAAAAAGTTCTGACATCCTTTTTTTTTTTTTTTTTCCTCTGCTCTGTGTTCACTTTTTTTTTTTTCCCCTAGACATTTGGGTGATTCTGGACACAGGTGTGGACATGGATGTTCAGGGTCTGTGCTCTTCAATGGATAATCTCGTTATAAATGTACAAAAGATTCAAGATACTATTGATCAGAAATATATGCTAGAACCAAGAATTCCTATTCCTGATTTGTTTTTTGGAGATAGAACGAAGTTTCTAAGTTTCAAAAATAATTGTAAGCTATTTCTGGCCTTGAAACCTCATTCTTCTGGTAATCCTAGTCAACAGGTTTTGATTATTATTTCTTTTTTGCGCAGCGACCCTCAAGACTGGGCATTTTCTCTTGCGCCAGGAGACCCTGCATTGAGTAGTGTCGATGCGTTTTTCCTGGCACTCGGATTACTGTACGATGAGCCTAATTCGGTGGATCAGGCTGAGAAAAATTTGCTGGCTTTGTGCCAGGGTCAGGATGATATAGAAGTATATTGTCAGAAATTTAGGAAATGGTCAGTACTCACTCAGTGGAATGAATCTGCGCTGGCAGCTTTGTTCAGAAAGGGTCTCTCTGAGGCTCTTAAGGATGTCATGGTGGGATTTCCTATGCCTGCTGGTTTGAATGAGTCTTTGTCTTTGGCCATTCAGATCGGTCGACGCTTGCGCGAGCGTAAATCTGTGCACCATTTGGCGGTATTGCCTGAGGTTAAACCTGAGCCTATGCAGTGCGATAGGACTATGACCAGAGTTGAACGGCAAGAACACAGACGTCTGAATGGGCTGTGTTTCTACTGTGGTGATTCCACTCATGCTATTTCTAATTGTCCTAAGCGCACTAAGCGGTCCGCTAGGTCTGCCGTCATTGGTACTGTACAGTCCAAATTCCTTCTGTCCATTACCTTGATATGCTCTTTGTCGTCGTTTTCTGTCATGGCGTTTGTGGATTCAGGCGCTGCTCTGAATCTGATGGATTTGGATTATGCTAAACGTTGTGGGTTTTTCTTGGAGCCCTTGCAGTGTCCTATTCCATTGAGAGGAATTGATGCTACACCTTTGGCCAAGAATAAACCTCAGTACTGGGCCCAGCTGACCATGTGTATGGCTCCTGCACATCAGGAAGTTATTCGCTTTCTGGTGTTGCATAATCTGCATGATGTGGTCGTGTTGGGGTTGCCATGGCTACAAACCCATAATCCAGTATTGGATTGGAATTCCATGTCGGTATCCAGCTGGGGTTGTCAGGGGGTACATGGTGATGTTCCATTTTTGTCGATTTCGTCATCCACCCCTTCTGAGGTCCCAGAGTTCTTGTCTGATTATCAGGATGTATTTGAAGAGCCCAAGTCCGATGCCCTACCTCCGCATAGGGACTGTGATTGTGCTATCAATTTGATTCCTGGTAGTAAATTCCCTAAAGGTCGATTATTTAATTTATCCGTGCCCGAACACGCCGCTATGCGCAGTTATGTGAAGGAATCCCTAGAGAAGGGACATATTCGCCCATCGTCATCACCACTGGGAGCAGGGTTCTTCTTTGTAGCCAAGAAGGATGGTTCGCTGAGACCGTGTATTGATTACCGCCTTCTTAATAAGATCACTGTTAAATTTCAGTATCCCTTGCCATTGTTATCTGACTTGTTTGCTCGGATTAAGGGGGCTAGTTGGTTCACTAAGATAGATCTTCGTGGTGCGTATAATCTGGTGAGAATCAGGCAAGGAGATGAATGGAAAACTGCATTCAATACGCCCGAGGGTCATTTTGAGTATCTAGTGATGCCGTTCGGACTTGCCAATGCTCCATCAGTGTTTCAATCCTTTATGCATGACATCTTCCGTGAGTACCTGGATAAATTCCTGATTGTTTACTTGGATGACATTTTGATCTTCTCAGATGATTGGGAGTCTCATGTGAAGCAGGTCAGAATGGTTTTTCAGGTCCTGCGTGCTAACTCTTTGTTTGTGAAGGGATCAAAGTGTCTCTTCGGTGTGCAGAAAGTTTCATTTTTGGGGTTCATCTTTACCCCTTCTACTATCGAGATGGATCCAGTTAAGGTCCAAGCCATCCAGGATTGGATTCAGCCGACATCTCTGAAAAGTCTGCAAAAGTTCCTGGGCTTTGCTAATTTTTATCGTCGCTTCATCTGTAATTTTTCTAGCATTGCCAAACCATTGACCGATTTGACCAAGAAGGGTGCTGATTTGGTTAATTGGTCTTCTGCTGCTGTGGAAGCTTTTCAGGAGTTGAAGCGTCGTTTTTGTTCTGCCCCTGTGTTGTGTCAACCAGATGTTTCTCTTCCGTTCCAGGTCGAGGTTGATGCTTCTGAGATTGGAGCAGGGGCGGTTTTGTCACAGAGAGGTTCTGATTGCTCAGTGATGAAACCATGTGCTTTCTTTTCCAGGAAGTTTTCGGCCGCTGAGCGTAATTATGATGTGGGCAACCGAGAGTTGCTGGCCATGAAGTGGGCATTCGAGGAGTGGCGTCATTGGCTTGAAGGAGCTAAGCATCGCGTGGTGGTATTGACTGATCATAAGAACTTGACTTATCTCGAGTCTGCCAAGCGCTTGAATCCTAGACAGGCCCGTTGGTCGTTATTTTTTGCCCGCTTCGACTTTGTGATTTCGTACCTTCCGGGCTCTAAAAATGTGAAGGCGGATGCTCTGTCTAGGAGTTTTGTGCCCGACTCTCCGGGTTTATCTGAGCCAGCGGGTATCCTCAAGGAAGGAGTCATTGTGTCTGCCATCTCCCCTGATTTGCGGCGGGTGCTGCAAAAATTTCAGGCGAATAAACCTGATCGTTGTCCAGCGGAGAAACTGTTTGTCCCTGATAGGTGGACTAATAAACTTATCTCTGAACTTCATTGTTCGGTGTTGGCTGGTCATCCTGGAATCTTTGGTACCAGAGAGTTAGTGGCTAGATCCTTCTGGTGGCCATCTCTGTCACGGGATGTACGTACTTTTGTGCAGTCCTGTGGGATTTGTGCTAGGGCTAAGCCCTCCTGTTCTCGTGCCAGTGGGTTGCTTTTGCCCTTGCCGGTCCCAAAGAGGCCTTGGACACATATTTCGATGGATTTCATTTCTGACCTTCCCGTTTCTCAAAAGATGTCAGTTATTTGGGTGGTCTGTGATCGCTTTTCTAAAATGGTCCATCTGGTGCCCTTGGCTAAATTGCCTTCCTCCTCTGATTTGGTACCTTTGTTCTTTCAGCATGTGGTTCGGTTGCATGGCATTCCTGAGAATATTGTTTCTGACAGAGGTTCCCAGTTTGTTTCAAGGTTCTGGCGAGCCTTTTGTGGTAGGATGGGCATTGACCTATCCTTTTCCTCGGCTTTCCATCCTCAGACTAATGGCCAGACCGAACGAACCAATCAGACCTTGGAAACATATCTGAGATGTTTTGTTTCTGCAGACCAGGATGATTGGGTGTCCTTTTTGCCGTTGGCTGAGTTCGCCCTTAATAATCGGGCCAGCTCGGCTACCTTGGTTTCTCCATTTTTTTGCAATTCTGGGTTCCATCCTCGTTTCTCTTCAGGACAGGTTGAGTCTTCGGACTGTCCTGGTGTGGATTCTGTGGTGGACAGGTTGCAGCAGATCTGGACTCAGGTAGTGGACAATTTGACCTTGTCCCAGGAGAAGGCTCAACTTTTTGCTAATCGCAGACGCCGTGTGGGTCCCCGACTTCGTGTTGGGGATCTGGTTTGGTTATCTTCTCGTTATATTCCTATGAAGGTTTCCTCTCCTAAATTTAAACCTCGTTTTATTGGTCCGTATAGGATTTCTGAGATTCTCAATCCTGTGTCTTTTCGTCTGACCCTCCCAGACTCCTTTTCCATACATAATGTATTCCATAGGTCGTTGTTGCGGAGATACGTGGCACCTATGGTTCCATCTGTTGAGCCTCCTGCCCCGGTTTTGGTGGAGGGGGAATTGGAGTATATTGTGGAGAAGATTTTGGATTCTCGTGTTTCTAGACGGAAACTCCAGTATCTGGTTAAATGGAAGGGTTATGCTCAGGAAGATAATTCCTGGGTTTTTGCCTCTGATGTTCATGCTCCAGATCTTGTTCGTGCCTTTCATGCGGCTCATCCTGGTAGGCCTGGGGGATCTGGTGAGGGTTCGGTGACCCCTCCTCAAGGGGGGGGTACTGTTGTGAATTCTGTGGCTGAATTCACTCCTGTGGTCACAAGTGGTACTGCAGCTTCTGGGCTTCCTTCCTCAGGTGTTCTGGTGAGCTCATTAGCTGCTTCGTTACTTAACTCCACCTGATGCTGCTATCCTTGCTCCTAGTCAATGTTCCAGTGTTGGATCTGAGCTTCTCCTGATTGTTCCTGTGACCTGCTGCTCTGTATAGCTAAGTGCTTTTTTGCTTTTTTGATGTTTTTTTTCTGTCCAGCTTGTCTTTTGTTTTGCTGGAAGCTCTGAGACGCAAAGGGTGTACCGCCGTGCCGTTAGTCCGGCACGGTGGGTCTTTTTGCCCCCTTTGCGTGGTTTTTGCTTTAGGGTTTTTTGTAGACTGCAAAGTTCGCTTTACTGTCCTCGCTCTATCTAAGATTATCGGGCCCCACTTTGCTGAATCTATTTCATCCCTACGTTTTGTCTTTTCATCTTACTCACAGTCATTATATGTGGGGGGCTGCCTTTTCCTTTGGGGTATTTCTCTGGGGGCAAGTCAGGCCTATTTTTCTGTCTTCAGGCTAGCTAGTTTCTTAGGTTGTGCCGAGTTGCCTAGGTAGTTGTTAGGCGCAATCCACAGCCACTTTTAGTTGTGTTTAGGATAGGATCAGGTGTGTGGTCTACAGAGTTTCCACGTCTCAGAGCTCGTTTCTTTGTTTTTGGGTATTTGTCAGATCACTGTGTGCGCTCGGATCGCTAGGCACACTGTGTCTCTGGATTGCCTTCATAACACCTTTCATTAGCAGACATAACAGGTAATACTGTTTAGCGGGGGCAGAGGGGTTATCATACTGTGTGGAGGGCTGTGGGGTAATAATACATGTTAGAGTAAGACCTAGCATAATATGAATCTGCACTAGCAGTTAGTCAACATACTTAAAGGGCAACTGTCAGCAGCATTTCACTCCCAAACTAGGTATATGTGCATGTAACACTTTCAAAGACGAGTCAGGCAATATGTTAATATGGCATGGTCCGCTCCTCTTTACTGAGAAATCAGCATTTGAAGTGATATGCAAATGAGGCTAAAGAGCTTTGGTAGATCTGAAACCTCTGTCACTCCAGCTCTACTCCCTTCGCAGTACTGCCGCTTACTGCTTGACTTAAAGCCTCTATGCTGTGTGACTTCAGCAAAGGGACCCATCTATCAAGCAGGAGGAGATGACACTGAGAGGGGAATAGAGCATAAATGACCCATGGCTTCAGATCTGCAAATAATTCTTCAATCTCATTTGTATATAAATTCAAACGCTGATTTCTGAGTAATGAAGGAACTGACCGGCCATATAAAGCTATTGCTGGACTTGTCTTTGAAAGAGCTATATGCACATATAAATATATTGGGATGTGAAATCATGCTGACAGGATCCCTTTAATTCTGCTCAATATTAAGTGACACAATTAATATGTAACATTACTAATAATACATTTCAGTAATAATATTAGTATTGATCATTAATAACATTAGCCTACTGGTTCAGCCCACTACAACAGTGATAGTCTTTGCAAAAAATGAACTGTCTACTATTGCTCTATTATTATTTTTCTGAAAAAGACTTGAAAGAGACATTTAAATCTGATTTCTAAATGTTACTGTTCCGTTAATTTTGATTTAATAGTTACATGAGTATCAATACAATCAAGCTCTACCGTTCTGTACTTAATGTTCTCTCTCTTTCTCTGGCTAGGAAAGCGAATTTGTCTCGGAGAAAGTCTGGCTCGGATGGAACTCTTTCTTTTCTTTACATCCTTACTGCAAAATTTCACCTTCAAACCCATGGTTTCAAAGGAAGAATTAGATATCAGACCAACAGCGTCCGGTCTTGGGAGTGTCCCTCCAGAGTACAAGTGCTGCATTTTACCTCGTTAGTCTTTTACAATCTGTGAAAAATTGCTGCTTTACTTGTAGATCAGACCAAGCCACCCTTGAAAAAATATCTCTGATTCTTCAAAGAAATGAAAAGTTGAATGTCTAGAGTTCAATTGAAATACATACTGCATCCTAATATTCATTGGACCTTCTTAACTCATGGCTTACGTGAATGTAGGTTTGGTTAGACATCCAAAATGTACTTATCATTGTATTACAGGTGTAGCCACACCAGAAAGATGTGAGTTGTGTGATGGCCATAAAACAACTCACCTACACACCTTTGTCTTATTTCCGCTGATATCCAGAGTATTCCTTTTTTTATTGTTGTTTTTCTTATATCCGTTATATGGTTCCAGAGATATTGCCCATCTTAATTAGTGCTAATGTTTTGGTCTTTGCTCAGAGGAATCTCTGGGGTCACATATTTAGGTTGTGCCGCATAATCACCTTGTACACCAAATCAGGTATAGACCACAAAAATGAGCACTGAATAGAAAGGTACATATATCAGGAGCCATGTAGGGGACTGCAAAAATAAAAAAAAAATAGAATACTAAGAGGAGCAGAGGGAATGCAATGATTTAAAAAATGATCCACTTTTAACCTGGTCATAGGTCCTCTTTGAAGAATGCGACATCATAATTGTATTAATCACTGGTTTAAATCAATATATAAAGTTTTACTTTTAGTTTCCATTTTTTTGTGAATGCTAAAAAAATCGCAGTCATCAAAAGATTGAATTGTCTAAAGATACCGTATTTTCCGGACCATAAGACGCACTTTTTTCCCTCAAAATTTTTGGGGAAAATGGGAGTGCATGTTATGGTAGGAATATACTTACAAATCCTGTGGCGGTGGCGGTCCCGGTGCAGCCTCGCGTACCTGGCTGGTGCGGCTGTGGTGCTGCGGTGGCGGTTCTCTGTGGTGTTGTGGTGGCTGGGCTCTGTGGTGGTGGCGGGGCTTCACCAGCATTTCTTCAAAGCCCGGACGCCCCTGCAGCTTTGTTGCTGTGATGCGGTTCGGTGGTCTCGGGCAAAATGGCCGCCAGGGGTGGCACATGCTCAGATTCAGATCTCGGCAACGAGAAGGGAATTGAAAGTAAGGAAAAAGCAAGGAAGGAAATTAAAGGAATATAAGAAAGGACATGGAAAGAAAGAGAAGGGAAGTAAATGAAAAGCAAAGAAAGGGAAGGGAAAGAAAATGAATGCAAAAGAAAGGGAGGGATTGGAAAGGAAAGTAAGAGAAGGTTGAAAGAGGGAAGGGAAAGGATGATAAGAGTATTTAAAGTAAAGAAAAGCAAGAAAATCAAAATAAAAGAATGGAAGGTAAGGGAAAAGAAGATGAAGGAAAGGAAGAAAAGCAAAGGAAAATAAGGACATGGAAAATAAAGGAAAGTGAAAGGATGTGGCAAGGGAAAAGAAAAGGGGGAAGAGACAAAAATATGCAGATTACACCATAGAAACTGCTAAATTTTGCACCATCCAACTGTTCTCCATGATTGTACTCATAACTTTCTACATGATCTGCTTTGAATATTACTTGTGTTAATGAATGGTGGGTTAGAGGTTTGTGATTCCTTGTGTCTAGTGGCTTGTTGGTATTTTCCAAGAAGTAACTCTCATTGAACAAATCAGCTGGTAGTGTGCTCTGCCTAGTGGTGCCAGACATTTTATATTTCAATTAACCTTTTGCGTTAAGAGGGCTTCTGGTTACTTTAAGACACCCAACATCTTAGGTTTGACTATATATCTTTACATGTGTAGCTTTTTAAAATTATAGGTATGCTTGAAAGAATTTGAAATTTTAAGACCAAATACTTGATTTATTTTCTGTTGGTGAATATATATCTGCCCTTAAAGTTAACAATCATGCATATACCAAAAGTAGCACTTTTAGAAATAAAGATCATATTTTTCATCCAGTGTATTTTATTTATTTTCTAAGCCTTTTTGTACACAACAGATTTATGAAACCTTTATGCAAAATTTGCCTTAGGGAGCTGTGTCTCATTACATTGAAATATTCTGTCCCTTTACATTTGGCAAGTGATAGAAGCTGATTTCAGCCAAACTCTTCATATGAAGCCAAATCCTTTTCCATGCAAACTCTTCAATCCTTGCAAAGCTGGCATGTAACCTATTTCAGCAGAGAAGAAGGAAAATACAGACCTCCTTAGCTCCAGGAGAAAACAAAAGAAGAGATTAACCTTGGAACTAAGCAAGAGACAATGAACTCTCATGAGGCCTGTAAGGGTCCCCCTACACATTGGATGGCTGATGGCCAAACGATGCTTTGGCCGATCATTCAGGAGACAGTCATACACAGAAGAACTTATTCGGCTCAGCGTTCAGGTGTTATATATGACAAAGCAGACTTCTCTGCTGGCAGCTTTTCTCCAAGGGAAAAAATTGATAGGCAGTTCAAAATCAAACTTGGCCGAGCAACATCTCCCCCAACAATCATTTGTCCAGTGACCCCATACACAGCAGAGTGTTGGTTGAACCCTTTGATACAAGCAAATGTGGCCCAAATTAGCTGAATGTATATGAGCGCTTAAGACTTTTAGTAGATCCACACTGTTGATTTGGTGTATTGGACACATCATATTCACATTTACGCTTCAGCAAACTTAACTTGATGATGTATACAATGAGGTGCCAGGCACATCTCCCTTCCTTCGTATGTTCCAAAAAACAAGGATTCAGATAAAGCCCCTGATCTAACCATAAAACACAGTACGCTGAGACAAATTAATTACAAACTAACTCCATTTGTATTTTTTTCTTGCTTTGTATTTCTTTTCAATGAGGAAGAAAGTCGATTTGAACTCCCTTGCAATTTCCATAATTCCATGACTTTTCCTTCTTGGTGTTGCAATTTTCAGTGCCTTTGGCTCCTGTAAAGCCAGGGCTGTCAATCACGAAATGGGTGCCTAAATTTATGGAGGAGAGAATGTGAACTGAAATGCTTGGTCAGGAGTGCTGTTGACTAGTATTCTTACCTGAGCCTTGATGTCTAATGAATGCTGAGACAAGTAGTCTCCCCTGAGAATTGATGTCTGATGAACGCTGGGCCAAGTAATCTCACCTAAGCCTTTATGGCTTGTGAACACTGGGCCAATTAGCCTCACTCGAGCCTTGATGAGTAATAAATTATATTCCCACCCAAGCCCTGATGTCTGATGAATGCTGTGCCGAATAGTCCTCCCTGTGCCTTGATGGCACGACCAATGACTGAAGCGGTGTTTAAATACCGCGCCAATATCGCTGATTGGATGTGGCCGGCCGTGCGCGACTAATAACTTAAGCAGTGTTTAAATCCCGTGCCAATATAGCTGATTGGTCATGGCCGGCCGGGCTCGACCAATCAGCGCAGCGTGGTTTAAATCCCGCGTCAATTCGTGGCTGGACTGCGTCTGTCGCTGATTGGTCGCAGGATGTCGGGGGTTCAGGGCGCTGGATGTCGGGGGTTTGGGGTGCAGGATATAGTATAGCCACAAAGTATATAACACAGCCACGCAGTATCTAGCAGGAACGTAGTATGAATATCAACGTTACCAGATTCATTTTGTGACCACTGTTAGTCACTTAATAGTAGCATATACCTCCATGGATTAGCCATATAAGACTCAGGAGAACTAATGGAAGTTTTGTATAAAAAATGAACAAATTTTATTTATAACAATACACACGATTTAAAAACAAGCACATATCAGAATAATGAGAGTGCATATAACACAAAAGTGCAAATATCAAAAGACACCAGATTTAAAGGTTTACCGCACAGTAATTAGTATATACATAGAATGCGCGTTTCGCTGCTGTCAGCCTCGCATTCTCAAGGTGCAACCAATTAGCGAAGCATGGTTTAAATTCAGCTCTAATTCGCGGCCGGACTGCACCTGTCACTGATTGTTCGTGGCCGGCCGGCCGTGACCAATCGGTGAAGCCAGGGCTAGCTCCAGGTGTTTCAGGGCCCCGGGCAAAAGAGTCTCAGTGGGCCCCCTCTTTAACATATACCACGATTCATGATGCACAGATACAGCAGAGAAATATACCACAGCCAAGTAGCATATAATACAGCCGATGTAGCTTATACCACAGCCTACATAGCATATAGCACAGCCACATAGCATATAGCACAGGCCAAGTAGTATATAACACAGGCCACATAGTATATAACACAGCCCACGTAGCATATAGCACAGCCCACGTAGCATATAGCACAGCCACGGAGCACATAACACAGCCACGTAGCATATAGCACAGCCACGGAGCACATAACACAGCCACGTAGCATATAGCACAGCCCATGTAGTATATAGCACAGCCCAAGTAGTATATAGCACAGCACACGCAGTATATAGCACAGCCCATGCAGTGTATAACACAGCCGATGTAGTATATAGCACAGCCCACGCAGTGTATAACACAGCCCACATAGTATATAGCACAGCCCACGTAGTATTTAACACAGCCCACACAGTGTATAACAGCCCACGTAGTATATAGCACAGCCCACGCAGTATAACAGCCCATGCAGTATATAGCACAGCCCACGTAGTATATAACACAGCCCACGTAGTATATAACACAGCCATGTAATTTATAGCACAGCCATGTAGTATATTGCCCAGGCATGTATATTGCACAGAGACATAGTATATTACACAGCCCATGCAGTATATAACACAGCCCGCGTAGTATATAACACAGCCCACGTAGTATATAACACAGAAATGTAGTATATTGCCCAGCCACATAATATATTGCACAGCCCACATAGTATATAGCACAGAGACATAGTATATAACACAGCCCATGCAGTATATAACACAGCCCACGTAGTATATAACACAGCCCACGTAGTATATAGCAATGTGGGCACCATATCCCTGTTAAAAAAAGAATTAAAATAAAAAATAGCTATATACTCACCTTCCGGTGGCCCCCGGATCCAGGCGAGGTGTTTAGCGATGCTCCTCGCGATGCTCCGGTCCCAAGAATGCATTGCGGTCTCACGAGATGATGACTTAGTGGTCTCACAAGACCACTACATCATCATCTCGCGAGACCGCAATGCATGGCCTGGAGCGTCGCGAGGAGCGGGAAAGGCACCAGAAGGTGAGTATATAATGATTTTTTATTTTTTTTATCATTTTTAACATTAGATCTTTTTACTATTGATGCTGCATAGGCAGCATCAATAATAAAAAGTTGGTCACACAGAGTTAATAGCAGCGTTAACGGACTGCGTTACACTGCGGCATAACGCGGTGTAACACAGCCATTAACCCTGTGTGAGTGCTGACTGGAGGGGAGTATGGAGGGGGCACTGACAGAGAGTAGGAAGGGGCGGCCACGACCAATCAGCGATGCGGGATTTCCATGACAAACAGACCGACAGACAGACAAACAGATAGAAGTGCCCCTTAGAAGATCTATAATATAACGCTGGGAGCGTCACTCTGTCCGAAGCCTCTATAGACTGCGCAAGCGCAAGCGCCGGCGCAGTCTGGGCCTCACAGAGCGACGCTCCCGGGAGATCGCGGTATGCGTAAGCACTGAACGCATACCGCGATCTCCACCGGAGAGTCAGGGACCGCCAGGAGGGAGGGTAAGTATACTCACCTTTCCCGGTTCCAGCGCTGCTTGCGGCTCCATCTCCCGGCTCCTCTGCTCCCGGCTCCGGAGGGCGCGGACTGCGCAGGCGCCGATTCCTGCTGCCGGAATCGGCGCCTGCGCAGTCCGCGGTTTCCGGCGCCATTTTCTTGAAGACACACTCCGGCTCCACTGCAGGTGTGTCTTCAAGAAAATGGCGCCGGAAAGCGCGGACTGCGCAGGCGCCGATTCCTGCTGCCGGAATCGGCGCCTGCGCAGTCCCCGCTTTCCGGCGCCATTTTCTTGAAGACATACCTGCAGTGGAGCCGGACGATAGGTGAGTATGGTATTTTTTATTTTTTTATATGGCAGCAGCATTCGGGGGCATACACACTGGAGCGGGGGGCATATAATACAATGGTGGCGCAGGATGGGAGCAGCACATGACAGAACGGGCGCAGGATGGCAGCAGCACATGACAGAACGGGTGCAGGATGGCCGCAGCACTTGACAGAACGGGCGCAGGATGGCTGCATCACATGACAGAACGGGCGCAGGATGGCCGCAGCACATGACAGAACGGGCGCAGGATGGCCGCAGCACATGACAGAACGGGCGTAGGATGGCAGCAGCACATGACAGGACGGGCGCAGGATGGCAGCAGCACATGACAGAATGGGCGCAGGATGGCAGCAGCACATGACAGAACGGGCGCAGGATGGCCGCAGCACATGACAGAACGGGCGCAGGATGGCCGCAGCACATGACAGAACGGGCGCAGGATGGCCGCAGCACATGACAGAACGGGCGCAGGATGGCAGCAGCACATGACAGAACGGGCGCAGGATGGCAGCAGCACATGACAGAACGGGCGCAGGATGGCAGCAGCACATGACAGAACGGGCGCAGGATGGCAGCAGCACATGACAGAACGGGCGCAGGATGGCAGCAGCACATGACAGAACGGGCGCAGGATGGCAGCAGCAAATGACAGAACGGGGACGCAGGATGGGAGCAGCAAATGACAGAACGGGCGCAGGATGGGAGCAGCAAATGACAGGATGGGAGCAGCAAATGACAGAATGGAGGCACAGGATGGGAGCAGCACATGACAGAACGGGGGCGCAGGATGGGAGCAGCACATGACAGGATGGGGGCGCAGGATGGAGCAGCACATACCAGGATGGAGACCATATACCAATATAAATGCTCGCCACACGGGCGTAGAACGGGTTCAATAGCTAGTTATATATGTAGATGAAATATAGACAAATGGAAACATGGATTTAAAATCACGCTGCCAAGCTCCCACCAGATGATGAAGTAACAGTGAAAGGTAGTTGGAAGCGATTGATATTTGTCAACGCATTTCAAAGCAAACAACACTTCTTTATCAGGACAAACCACTATATTAAATTGTAAAATACCCAACACCTTACAATTGACCATATATAACTTTACATGTGATTTTTAAAATTTATAGGTATGCTTGAAAGAGTTCGACATTTTAAGATCAAATGCGTGATTTCTTTTCTACTGACACATATACAGCACAGACCAAAATCTCATTTAAAGATTTTTCTGTATTTTCATGACTATGAAAATTGCACATTCACACTCAAGGCATCAAAACTATGAATTAACACATGTGGAATTATATACTTGTGACACCTGCCGCACCTGGTTCACAGCATACTTACCTCTCCCGGTGCGCTTCCCTCGCTGCTGCCGCTCCGGCTTTGTGTTCTGCTGGGTCCCGGCGTGCTTGACCGGCTCTGCGTGTCTCTGCTGTGTCCGCGCACCGCTTGGCCTCCCGACTTCCGGTCTCCTCGCTGGCTTCTAGTTCCCGGTGGTGGCGCGTGCGCACTCCTCCCTTCGGCTCCAGCGGCGCACGTGCCCGACCTTCATTCGTTCCGCTCCTCCTTACCATAATTCTGCTGGTTTCCTGACCCAGAAGCTCTACAGATGCTTCCTTTATCAGATAGCCTCTCCCTCTGTCCTTTGTCTGTTTGTCATTTGTCCTTACTTGACCCAGGTCCCTCTGTGCTTTGTTTCTCTCCAGTGCGATACTCTGTCCGTCTTGTGTCTAAACCTTACCCTGTCAGTCCTGGTGATCCGTCATATCCTGCTTGTCCAGTGTCTTCGCCATATCCAGTCTGTCTGTCATATCGTGCTTGTCCAGTGTCTCCGCCATATTCAGTCTGTCTGCCATATCCAGCCTGTCCTGTGTCTCCACCGTACCCAACCTGTCCTGGGTGTCCACCATAACCAGTCCACTCTGTGTTTCAGTCACTGTCACTCTGTCCTATGTCTCCGCCTTAGCGACTTCCGTGTCTTTCCTCTCCTACTTCCTGTTCCTTGGTATCAGCTTCTGCGGCAATAGTCTACCTTGGACCTGCCCCTAATGCTCCCTGTATTGGGGGTGGTCCACCAGACCAGCTCACCCTTGGGAGGTTCGTTGTCGTGGTTCTGCGGGTTCACTTTTCCATAAGATCTGACAATACTTAACAAAAAAGTGTGACACACCTTCTCATTTAAAGATTTTTCTGTATTTTCATGACTATGAAAATTGTACATTCACACTGAAGGCATGAAAACTATGAATTAACACATGTGGAATTATTCTTAACAAACAAGTGTGAAACAACTGAAATTATGTCTTATATTCTAGGTTCTTCAAAGTATCCACCTTTTGCTTTGATGACTGCTTTGCATACTCTTGGCATTCTCTTGATGAGCTTCAAGAGGTAGTCACCGGGAATGGTTTTCACTTCACAGGTGTGCCCTGTCAGGTTTAATAAGTGGGATTTCTTGCCTTATAAATGGGGTTGGGACCATCAGTTGTGTTGTGCAGAAGTCTGGTGGATACACAGCTAATAGTCCTACTGAATAGACTGTTAGAATTTGTATTATGGCAAGAAAAAAGCAGCTAAGTAAAGAAAAATGAGTGGCCATCATTACTTTAAGAAATGAAGGTCAGTCAGTCCGAAAAATTGGGAAAACTTTGAAAATGTTCCCAAGTGCAGTGGCAAAAGCTAGGGTTGAGCGACTTTTACTTTTATAGGATCGGGTCGGGTTTCACGAAACCCGACTTTTTCAAAAGTCGGGTCGAGTGAAATCGGCCGATCCTATAAAAAAGTCAGGGTTGGCCGAAACACGAAACCCCAATGCAGCGCATTGGGTTTCCAATGGTTCCCAGGGTCTGAAGGAGAGGAAACTCTCCTTCAGGCCCTGGGATCCATATTTAAGTGTAAAATAAGGAATTAAAATAAAAAATATTGCTATACTCACCCTCTGACGCGCCCTGGTACTAACCGGCAGCCTTCCTTCCTTAGAATCAGCGCGTGAAGGGCCTTAGATGACGTCGCGGCTTGTGATTGGTCGCGCGACCGCCCATGTGACCGCTCGCGCGACCAATCACAAGCCGCGACGTCACCGATGGTCCTTCAAGCGCTGATTCTTAGGAAGGAAGGCTGCCGGAAAGAAGCAGGGCGCGTCCGAGTGTGAGTATATTCCTATTAGTAACATACATAGTAACATAGTAACAGAGTTAGTAAGGCCGAAAAAAGACATTTGTCCATCCAGTTCAGCCTATATTCCATCATAATAAATCCCCAGATCTACGTCCTTCTACAGAACCTAATTGTATGATACAATATTGTTCTGCTCCAGGAAGACATCCAGGCCTCTCTTGAACCCCCCGACTGAGTTCGCCATCACCACCTCCTCAGGCAAGCAATTCCAGATTCTCACTGCCCTAACAGTAAAGAATCCTCTTCTATGTTGGTGGAAAAACCTTCTCTCCTCCAGACGCAAAGAATGCCCCCTTGTGCCCGTCACCTTCCTTGGTATAAACAGATCCTCAGCGAGATATTTGTATTGTCCCCTTATATACTTATACATGGTTATTAGATCGCCCCTCAGTCGTCTTTTTTCTAGACTAAATAATCCTAATTTCGCTAATCTATCTGGGTATTGTAGTTCTCCTATCCCCTTTATTAATTTTGTTGCCCTCCTTTGTACTCTCTCTAGTTCCATTATATCCTTCCTGAGCACCGGTGCCCAAAACTGGACACAGTACTCCATGTGCGGTCTAACTAGAGATTTGTACAGAGGCAGTATAATGCTCTCATCATGTGTATCCAGACCTCTTTTAATGCACCCCATGATCCTGTTTGCCTTGGCAGCTGCTGCCTGGCACTGGCTGCTCCAGGTAAGTTTATCATTAACTAGGATCCCCAAGTCCTTCTCCCTGTCAGATTTACCCAGTGGTTTCCCATTCAGTGTGTAATGGTGACATTGATTCCTTCTTCCCATGTGTATAACCTTACATTTATCATTGTTAAACCTCATCTGCCACCTTTCAGCCCAAGTTTCCAACTTATCCAGATCCATCTGTAGCAGAATACTATCTTCTCTTGTATTAACTGCTTTACATAGTTTTGTATCATCTGCAAATATCGATATTTTACTGTGTAAACCTTCTACCAGATCATTAATGAATATGTTGAAGAGAACAGGTCCCAATACCGACCCCTGCGGTACCCCACTGGTCACAGCGACCCAGTTAGAGACTATACCATTTATAACCACCCTCTGCTTTCTATCACTAAGCCAGTTACTAACCCATTTACACACATTTTCCCCCAGACCAAGCATTCTCATTTTGTGTACCAACCTCTTGTGCGGCACGGTATCAAACGCTTTGGAAAAATCGAGATATACCACGTCCAATGACTCACCGTGGTCCAGCCTATAGCTTACCTCTTCATAAAAACTGATTAGATTGGTTTGACAGGAGCGATTTCTCATAAACCCATGCTGATATGGAGTTAAACAGTTATTCTCATTGAGATAATCCAGAATAACATCCCTCAGAAACCTTTCAAATATTTTACCAACAATAGAGGTTAGACTTACTGGCCTATAATTTCCAGGTTCACTTTTAGAGCCCTTTTTGAATATTGGCACCACATTTGCTATGCGCCAATCCTGCGGAACAGACCCTGTCGCTATAGAGTCCCTAAAAATAAGAAATAATGGTTTATCTATTACATTACTTAGTTCTCTTAGTACTCGTGGGTGTATGCCATCCGGACCCGGAGATTTATCTATTTTAATCTTATTTAGCCGGTTTCGCACCTCTTCTTGGGTTAGATTGGTGACCCTTAATATAGGGTTTTCATTGTTTCTTGGGATTTCACCTAGCATTTCATTTTCCACCGTGAATACCGTGGAGAAGAAGGTGTTTAATATGTTAGCTTTTTCCTCGTCATCTACAACCATTCTTTCCTCACTATTTTTTAAGGGGCCTACATTTTCAGTTTTTATTCTTTTACTATTGATATAGTTGAAGAACAGTTTGGGATTAGTTTTACTCTCCTTAGCAAGGTGCTTCTCTGTTTCCTTTTTGGCAGCTTTAATTAGTTTTTTAGATAAAGTATTTTTCTCCCTATAGTTTTTTAGAGCTTCAATGGTGCCATCCTGCTTTAGTAGTGCAAATGCTTTCTTTTTACTGTTAATTGCCTGTCTTACTTCTTTGTTTAGCCACATTGGGTTTTTCCTATTTCTAGTCCTTTTATTCCCACAAGGTATAAACCGCTTACAGTGCCTATTTAGGATGTTCTTAAACATTTTCCATTTATTATCTGTATTCTTATTTCTGAGGATATTGTCCCAGTCTACCAGATTAAGGGCATCTCTAAGCTGGTCAAACTTTGCCTTCCTAAAGTTCAGTGTTTTTGTGACTCCCTGACAAGTCCCCCTAGTGAAAGACAGGTGAAACTGTACAATATTGTGGTCGCTATTTCCTAGATGCCCGACCACAGGCAGATTTGTTATTCTGTCAGGTCTATTAGATAGTATTAGGTCTAAAAGTGCTGCTCCTCTGGTTGGATTCTGCACCAATTGTGAAAGATAATTTTTCTTGGTTATTAGCAGAAACCTGTTGCCTTTATGGGTTTCACAGGTTTCTGTTTCCCAGTTAATATCCGGGTAGTTAAAGTCCCCCATAACCAGGACCTCATTATGGGTTGCAGCTTCATCTATCTGTTTTAGAAGTAGACTTTCCATGGTTTCTGTTATATTTGGGGGTTTGTAACAGACCCCAATGAGAATTTTGTTACCATTTTTCCCTCCATGAATTTCGACCCATATGGACTCGACATCCTCATTTCCTTCGCTAATATCCTCCCTTAAAGTGGACTTTAGACAAGACTTTACATAGAGACAAACCCCTCCTCCTCTCCGATTTTTACGATCCTTTCTAAACAGACTGTAACCCTGTAAGTTAACTGCCCAGTCATAGCTTTCATCTAACCATGTCTCGGTTATTCCCACTATGTCAAAGTTACCTGTAGATATTTCTGCTTCTAGTTCTTCCATCTTGTTTGTCAGGCTTCTGGCGTTTGCAAGCATGCAGTTTAGAGGATTTTGTTTTGTTCCAATCTCCTCACTGTGGATTGTTTTAGAAATGTTCTTACCTCCCTTCTGAGTTTGTTTTCCTGGATCTTCTTTGTTCAAGTCTAATGTTTTTCTTCCCGTCCCCTCTTCTTCTAGTTTAACGCCCTCCTGATGAGTGTAGCGAGTCTTCTGGCGAATGTGTGTTTCCCAGGTTTGTTGAGGTGTAGTCCGTCTCTGGCGAGGAGTCCATCGTACAAGTAATTCACACCGTGGTCCAGGAATCCGAATCCTTGTTGTCTGCACCATCGTCTTAGCCAGTTGTTTGCATCAAGGATCCTGTTCCATCTCCTGGTGCCATGCCCGTCTACTGGAAGGATAGAAGAAAAAACTACCTGTGCATCCAGTTCCTTTACTTTCTTCCCCAACTCTTCAAAGTCTTTGCAGATTGTCGGTAGGTCCTTCCTTGCCGTGTCATTGGTGCCAACATGTATCAGAAGAAATGGGTGGAAGTCCTTGGAGCTGAAGAGCTTTGGTATCCTATCGGTCACATCCTTGATCATCGCACCTGGAAGGCAGTATACTTCTCTTGCAGTTATGTCCGGTCTGCAGATGGCTGCTTCTGTGCCTCTCAGTAGTGAGTCTCCCACCACCACCACTCTTCGTTGCTTCTTGGCTGTACTTTTTGCTGTCACTTGTTGCTGTGTGCCCTTTTCTTTTTTGCTTGCTGGTATTGCTTCATCCTTAGGTGTGCCATCTTCATCCTCTACAAAGATTTGATATCGGTTCTTCAGTTGTGTGGTTGGTGATTTCTCTATGGTCTTCTTGCTTCTTTTGGTCACATGCTTCCACTCATCTGCTTTTGGAGGTTCTCTGACACTTTTTTCACCTTCTGTGACCAGTAGAGATGCTTCTGTTCTGTCTAGAAAGTCTTCATTCTCTTTGATGAGTTTCAAAGTTGCTATTCTTTCTTCCAGACCCCGCACCTTTTCTTCTAAAAGGGCCACTAGTCTACACTTCTGACAGGTGAAATTTAATTCTTCTTCTGGTCGATCTGTGAACATGTAGAACATGCTGCAGCTCACCATGTAGGTTGTCACATCTGCCATGTTGCTCCTAGATCCTGCTGACTTGCTGTGTGTTTTCCTTCTTGTGTAATCTACTCAGCCAAGCTCTCTTGCAATAATGTCCTACAGGCAAAAATTCCCAACGATCTTCTAGCTTAGGGAGACTCTTCGCTTTCCCAGAAGGCACCTGGAATATGCAAATTAGCCTCCTCAAGCTTGAATCCCTGGTTTGGTGATTCTTTCCAAGCAGCTGGTCCCGGCTGTACCCAACGATCTTCTAGCTTAGGGAGACTCTTTGCTTTCCCAGAAGGCACCTGGAATATGCAAATTAGCCTCCTCAAGCTTGAATCCCTGGTTTGGTGATTCTTTCCAAGCAGCTGGTCCCGGCTGTACCCAACGATCTTCTAGCTTAGGGAGACTCTTCGCTTTCCCAGAAGGCACCTGGAATATGCAAATTAGCCTCCTCAAGCTTGAATCCCTGGTTTGGTGATTCTTTCCAAGCAGCTGGTCCCGGCTGTACCCAACGATCTTCTAGCTTAGGGAGACTCTTCGCTTTCCCAGAAGGCACCTGGAATATGCAAATTAGCCTCCTCAAGCTTGAATCCCTGGTTTTGAGTATATACTCACCCTCGGACGCGCCCTGCTTCTTTCCGGCAGCCTTCCTTCCTAAGAATCAGTGCTTGAAGTACCTTCGGTGACGTCGCGGCTTGTGATTGGTCGCGCGAGCGGTCACATGAGCGGTCGCGCGACCAATCACAAGCCGCGACGTCATCTAAGGCCCTTCACGCGCTGATTCTAAGGAAGGAAGGCTGCCGGTTAGTACCAGGGCGCGTCAGAGCGTGAGTATAGCAATATTTTTTATTTTAATTCTTTATTTTACACTTAAATATGGATTCCGATACCGATTTCCGATATTGCAAACATATCGGAACTTGGAATCGGAATTCCGATACCAGATTCAGTAGATCGCCGACCTCATGGCCGACCCCACACAGGGGTCGGGTCGGGTTTCATGAAACCCGACTTTGCCAAAAGTCGGCGACTTCTGAAAATGGCCGACCCGTTTCGCTCAACCCTAGCAAAAGCCATCAAGCGCTACAAAGAAACTGGCTCACATGAGGACCACCCCAGGAAAGGAAGACCAAGAGTCACCACTACTTCTGAGGATAAGTTTATCCGAGTCACCAGCCTCAGAAATCGCAGGTTAACAGCAGCTCAGATTAGAGACCAGGTCAATGTCACACAGAGTTCTAGTAGCAGACACATCTCTACTGTTAAGGGGAGACTTTGTACAGCAGGCCTTCATGGTAAAATAGCTGCTAGGAAACCACTGCTAATGACAGGCAACAAGCAGAAGAGACTTGTTTGGGCTAAAGAACAAAAGGAATGGACATTAGACCAGTGGAAATCTGTGCTTTGGTCTGATGAGTCCAAATTTGACATCTTTGGTTCCAACCACCTTGTCTTTGTGCGACACAGAAAAGGTGAACGGATGGACTCTACGTGCCTGGTTCCCACCGTGGAGCATGGAGGAGGAGGTGTGATGGTGTGGGGGTGCTTTGCTGGTGACACTGTTGGGGATTTATTCAAAATTGAAGGCATACTGAACCAGCATGGCTACCTGTTATCGCTGGTAATTCAGTACCACAATGGACATAGAGGTCAGTGCACATACAGTGACCTGGCAATAACCCAAAAAATAAGAACGAGCTCTGAGACGTGGGAACTCTGTTGACCGCAATCCCTAATCCTCTCCAACACAACTAGAGGCAGCCGTGGATTGCGCCTAACGCTACCTATGCAACTCAGCACGGCCTGAGAAACTAACTAGCCTGAAGATGAAAAATAAGCCTACCTTGCCTCAGAGAAATACCCCAAAGGAAAAGGCAGCCCCCACATATAATGACTGTGAGTTAAGATGAAAAGACAAACGTAGAGATGAAATAGATTTAGCAAAGTGAGGCCCAACTTCCTGAACAGAGCGAGGATAGAAAAGGCAACTTTGCGGTCAACACAAAACCCTACAAAATCCACGCAAAGGGGGCAAAAAGATCCTCCGTACCGAACTAACGGCACAGAGGTACACCCTCTGCGTCCCAGAGCTTCCAGCAAACAGAAAAAACAAATAGACAAGCTGGAATAGAAAAAACAGCAAACAAATAGCAAAGAGGAACTTAGCTATGCAGAAGCAGGCCACAGGAACACTCCAGGAGGAAACAGGTCCAACACTAGAACATTGACTGGAAGCAAGGATCCAAGCACCAGGTGGAGTTAAATAGGGTAGCACCTAACGACTTCACCATATCACCTGAGGAAGGAAACTCAGAAGCCGCAGTACCACTTTTCTCCACCAACGGAAGATCACAGAGAGAATCAGCCGAAGTACCACTTGTGACCACAAGAGGGAGCTCTGCCACAGAATTCACAACAGTACCCCCCCTTGAGGAGGGGTCACTGAACCCTCACCAGAGCTCCCAGGACGACCAGGATGAGCCATATGAAAGGCACGAACAAGATCGGGAGCATGGACATCAGAGGCAAAGACCCAGGAATTATCTTCCTGAGCATAACCCTTCCACTTAACCAGATACTGGAGTTTCCGTCTAGAAACACGAGAATCCAAAATCCTCTCCACAAAATACTCCAACTCCCCCTCCACCAAAACCGGGGCAGGAGGATCAACAGATGGAACCACGGGTGCCACGTATCTCCGCAAAAATGACCTATGGAATACGTTATGTATGGAAAAAGAATCTGGCAGGGTCAGACGAAAAGACACAGGATTAAGGACCTCAGAAATCCTATACGGACCAATAAAACAAGGTTTAAACTTAGGAGAGGAGACCTTCATAGGAACATGACGAGAAGATAACCAAACCAAGTCCCCAACCCGAAGTCGGGGACCCACACAGCGTCTGCGATTAGCGAAACGTTGAGCCTTCTCCTGGGACAAGGTCAAATTGTCCACTACATGAGTCCAAATCTGCTGCAACCTGTCCACCACAGTATCCACACCAGGACAGTCCGAAGACTCAACCTGCCCTGAAGAGAAACGAGGATGGAACCCAGAGTTGCAGAAAAACGGTGAAACCAAGGTAGCCGAGCTGGCCCGATTATTAAGGGCGAACTCAGCCAAAGGCAAAAAGGACACCCAGTCATCCTGATCAGCAGAAACAAAGCATCTCAGATATGTCTCCAAGGTCTGATTGGTTCGTTCGGTCTGGCCATTAGTCTGAGGATGGAAAGCCGAGGAAAAAGACAAGTCAATGCCCATCCTACCACAAAAGGCTCGCCAAAACCTCGAAACAAACTGGGAACCTCTGTCAGAAACGATATTCTCTGGAATGCCATGTAAACGAACCACATGCTGGAAAAACAATGGCACCAAATCAGAGGAGGAAGGCAATTTAGACAAGGGTACCAAATGGACCATCTTAGAGAAGCGATCACAGACCACCCAAATGACTGACATCTTTTGAGAGACGGGAAGATCTGAAATAAAATCCATAGAGATATGTGTCCAAGGCCTCTTCGGGACCGGCAAGGGTAAAAGCAACCCACTGGCACGAGAACAGCAGGGCTTAGCCCGAGCACAAATCCCACAGGACTGCACAAAAGCACGCACATCCCGCGACAGAGATGGCCACCAAAAGGATCTAGCCACTAACTCTCTGGTACCAAAGATTCCAGGATGACCAGCCAACACCGAACAATGAACCTCAGAGATGACTTTATTCGTCCACCTATCAGGGACAAACAGTCTCTCCGCTGGGCAACGATCAGGTTTATTAGCCTGAAATTTCTGCAGCACCCGACGCAAATCAGGGGAGATGGCAGACACAATTACTCCCTCTTTGAGGATACCCGCCGGCTCAGATACACCCGGAGAGTCGGGCACAAAACTCCTAGACAGAGCATCCGCCTTCCCATTTTTAGAGCCCGGAAGGTAAGAAATAACAAAGTCAAAACGGGCAAAAAAACAACGACCAACGAGCTTATCTAGGATTCAACCGCTTGGCGGACTCGAGATAAGTCAAGTTCTTATGATCAGTCAAGACCACCACGCGATGCTTAGCTCCTTCAAGCCAATGACGCCACTCCTCGAATGCCCACTTCATGGCCAGCAACTCTCGATTGCCCACATCATAATTTCGCTCAGCAGGCGAAAACTTCCTGGAAAAGAAGGCACATGGTTTCATCACCGAGCAATCAGAACTTCTCTGCGACAAAACAGCCCCTGCTCCAATCTCAGAAGCATCAACCTCGACCTGGAATGGAAGCGAAACATCTGGCTGACACAACACAGGGGCAGAAGAAAAGCGACGCTTCAACTCTTGAAAAGCTTCCACAGCAGCAGAAGACCAATTGACCACATCAGCACCTTTCTTGGTCAAATCGGTCAATGGTTTAGCAATACTAGAAAAATTGCAGATGAAGCGACGATAAAAATTAGCAAAGCCCAGGAACTTTTGCAGACTTTTCAGAGATGTCGGCTGAGTCCAATTATGGATGGCTTGGACCTGAACAGGGTCCATCTCAATAGTAGAAGGGGAAAAAATGAACCCCAAAAATGAAACCTTCTGAACACCAAAGAGACACTTTGATCCCTTTACAAACAAAGAATTAGCACGCAGGACCTGAAACACCGTTCTGACCTGCTTCACATGAGACTCCCAATCATCCGAGAAGATCAAAATGTCATCCAAGTACACAATCAGGAATTTATCCAGGTACTCTCGGAAGATGTCATGCATAAAGGACTGAAACACTGATGGAGCATTGGCAAGTCCGAATGGCATTACTAGATACTCAAAATGGCCCTCGGGCGTATTAAATGCAGTTTTCCACTCATCGCCTCGCTTAATACGCACAAGATTATACGCACCACGAAGATCTATCTTGGTGAACCAACTAGCCCCCTTAATCCGAGCAAACAAGTCAGAAAACAATGGCAAGGGGTACTGAAATTTAACCGTGATCTTATTCAGAAGGCGGTAATCTATACAAGGTCTCAGTGAACCATCCTTCTTGGCTACAAAAAAGAACCCTGCTCCCAATGGCGACGATGACGGGCGAATATGCCCCTTCTCCAAAGACTCCTTCACATAACTCCGCATAGCGGCATGCTCAGGCACAGATAAATTAAACAGTCGACCTTTTGGGAATTTACTACCAGGAATCAAATCGATAGCACAATCACAATCCCTATGCGGAGGTAGGGTATCGGACTTGGGCTCATCAAATAGATCCCGGTAATCAGACAAAAACTCAGGAACCTCGGAAGGGGTGGATGACGAAATAGTCAGAAATGGGACATCACAATGTACCCCCTGACAACCCCAGCTGGACACAGACATGGATTTCCAATCTAATACTGGATTATGGACTTGTAGCCATGGCAACCCCAACACGACCACATCATGCAGATTATGCAACACCAGAAAGCGAATAACCTCCTGATGTGCAGGAGCCATGCACATGGTCAGCTGGGTCCAGTACTGAGGCTTATTCTTGGCCAAAGGCGTAGCATCAATTCCTCTCAATGGAATAGGACACTGCAAGGGCTCCAAGACAAACCCACAAGGCCTAGCATACTCCAAGTCCATCAAATTCAAAGCAGCGCCTGAGTCCACAAATGCCATGACAGAATACGATGACAAAGAGCAGATCAAGGTAACGGACAGAAGAAATTTTGACTGTACCGTACCAATGGTGGCAGACCTAGCGAACCGCTTAGTTCGCTTAGGACAATCAGAGATAGCATGAGTGGAATCACCACAGTAGAAACACAGCCCATTCAGACGTCTGTGTTCTTGCCGTTCAACTCTGGTCAAAGTCCTATCGCACTGCATAGGCTCAGGTCTAAGCTCAGGTACTACCGCCAAATGGTGCACAGATTTACGCTCGCGCAAGCGTCGACCGATCTGAATGGCCAAAGACATAGACTCATTCAGACCAGCAGGCATAGGAAATCCCACCATGACATCCTTAAGGGCTTCAGAGAGACCTTTTCTGAAAATAGCTGCGAGCGCACCTTCATTCCACTGAGTGAGTACGGACCACTTTCTAAATTTCTGACAGTATACCTCTATTTCATCCTGACCCTGACACAGAGCCAGCTAATTCTTCTCTGCCTGATCCACAGAATTAGGCTCATCGTACAGCAATCTGAGCGCCATGAAAAACGCATCGATATTACTTAATGCAGGATCTCCTGACGAAAGAGAAAATGCCCAGTCCTGAGGGTCACCACGCAAAAAAGAAATAACGATCCTAACTTGTTGTCCTGGGTCACCAGAGGAACGAGGTTTCAAAGCCAGAAATAGTTTGCAATTATTTTTGAAACTCAGAAATTTGGTTCTATCTCCAAAAAACAAATCAGGAATAGGAATTCTCGGTTCTAACATAGAATTCTGAACCACAAAGTCTTGAATACTTTGTACTCTTGCCGTGAGCTGATCCACACATGATGACAGACCTTTAATGTCCATTGCTACACCTGTGTCCTGAACCACCCAAATGTCTAGGGGAAAAAAAAGGCAAAACACAGTGCAAAGGAAAAAAAATGGTCTCAGAACTTCTTTTTTCCCTCTATTGAGAATCATTAGTACTTTTGGCTTCCAGTACTGTTATGGCTGGTAATTCAGTACCACAATGGACATAGAGGTCAGTGCACATACAGTAACATAGTAACATAGTAACATAGTAACATAGTTAGTAAGGCCGAAAAAAGACATTTGTCCATCCAGTTCAGCCTATATTCCATCATAATAAATCCCCAGATCTACGTCCTTCTACAGAACCTAATAATTGTATGATACAATATTGTTCTGCTCCAGGAAGACATCCAGGCCTCTCTTGAACCCCTCGACTGAGTTCGCCATCACCACCTCCTCAGGCAAGCAATTCCAGATTCTCACTGCCCTAACAGTAAAGAATCCTCTTCTATGTTGGTGGAAAAACCTTCTCTCCTCCAGACGCAAAGAATGCCCCCTTGTGCCCGTCACCTTCCTTGGTATAAACAGATCCTCAGCGAGATATTTGTATTGTCCCCTTATATACTTATACATGGTTATTAGATCGCCCCTCAGTCGTCTTTTTTCTAGACTAAATAATCCTAATTTCGCTAATCTATCTGGGTATTGTAGTTCTCCCATCCCCTTTATTAATTTTGTTGCCCTCCTTTGTACTCTCTCTAGTTCCATTATATCCTTCCTGAGCACCGGTGCCCAAAACTGGACACAGTACTCCATGTGCGGTCTAACTAGGGATTTGTACAGAGGCAGTATAATGCTCTCATCATGTGTATCCAGACCTCTTTTAATGCACCCCATGATCCTGTTTGCCTTGGCAGCTGCTGCCTGGCACTGGCTGCTCCAGGTAAGTTTATCATTAACTAGGATCCCCAAGTCCTTCTCCCTGTCAGATTTACCCAGTGGTTTCCCGTTCAGTGTGTAATGGTGATATTGATTCCCTCTTCCCATGTGTATAACCTTACATTTATCATTGTTAAACCTCATCTGCCACCTTTCAGCCCAAGTTTCCAACTTATCCAGATCCATCTGTAGCAGAATACTATCTTCTCTTGTATTAACTGCTTTACATAGTTTTGTATCATCTGCAAATATCGATATTTTACTGTGTAAACCTTCTACCAGATCATTAATGAATATGTTGAAGAGAACAGGTCCCAATACTGACCCCTGCGGTACCCCACTGGTCACAGCGACCCAGTTAGAGACTATACCATTTATAACCACCCTCTGCTTTCTATCACTAAGCCAGTTACTAACCCATTTACACACATTTTCCCCCTGACCAACCATTCTCATTTTGTGTACCAACCTCTTGTGCGGCACGGTATCAAACGCTTTGGAAAAATCGAGATATACCACGTCCAATGACTCACCGTGGTCCAGTCTATAGCTTACCTCTTCATAAAAACTGATTAGATTGGTTTGACAGGAGCGATTTCTCATAAACCCATGCTGATATGGAGTTAAACAGTTATTCTCATTGAGATAATCCAGAATAACATCCCTCAGAAACCCTTCAAATATTTTACCAACAATAGAGGTTAGACTTACTGGCCTATAATTTCCAGGTTCACTTTTAGAGCCCTTTTTGAATATTGGCACCACATTTGCTATGCGCCAGTCCTGTGGAACAGACCCTGTCGCTATAGAGTCACTAAAAATAAGAAATAATGGTTTATCTATTACATTACTTAGTTCTCTTAGTACTCGTGGGTGTATGCCATCCGGACCCGGAGATTTATCTATTTTAATCTTATTTAGCCGGTTTCGCACCTCTTCTTGGGTTAGATTGGTGACTCTTAATATAGGGTTTTCATTGTTTCTTGGGATTTCACCTAGCATTTCATTTTCCACCGTGAATACCGTGGAGAAGAAGGTGTTTAATATGTTAGCTTTTTCCTCGTCATCTACAACCATTCTTTCCTCACTATTTTTTAAGGGGCCTACATTTTCAGTTTTTATTCTTTTACTATTGATATAGTTGAAGAACAGTTTGGGATTAGTTTTACTCTCCTTAGCAATGTGCTTCTCTGTTTCCTTTTTGGCAGCTTTAATTAGTTTTTTAGATAAAGTATTTTTCTCCCTATAGTTTTTTAGAGCTTCAGTGGTGCCATCCTGCTTTAGTAGTGCAAATGCTTTCTTTTTACTGTTAATTGCCTGCCTTACTTCTTTGTTTAGCCACATTGGGTTTTTCCTATTTCTAGTCCTTTTATTCCCACAAGGTATAAACCGCTTACACTGCCTATTTAGGATGTTCTTAAACATTTCCCATTTATTATCTGTATTCTCATTTCTGAGGATATTGTCCCAGTCTACCAGATTAAGGGCATCTCTAAGCTGTTCAAACTTTGCCTTCCTAAAGTTCAATGTTTTTGTGACTCCCTGACAAGTCCCCCTAGTGAAAGACAGGTGAAACTGCACAATATTGTGGTCGCTATTTCCTAAATGCCCAACCACCTGCAGATTTGTTATTCTGTCAGGTCTATTAGATAGTATTAGGTCTAAAAGTGCTGCTCCTCTGTTTGGATTCTGCACCAATTGTGAAAGATAATTTTTCTTGGTTATTAGCAGAAACCTGTTGCCTTTATGGGTTTCACAGGTTTCTGTTTCCCAGTTAATATCCGGGTAGTTAAAGTCCCCCATAACCAGGACCTCATTATGGGTTGCAGCTTCATCTATCTGCTTTAGAAGTAGACTTTCCATGCGTTCTGTTATATTTGGGGGTTTGTAACAGACCCCAATGAGAATTTTGTTACCATTTTTCCCTCCATGAATTTCAACCCATATGGACTCGACATCCTCATTCCCTTCGCTAATATCCTCCCTTAAAGTGGACTTTAGACAAGACTTTACATAGAGACAAACCCCTCCTCCTCTCCGATTTTTACGATCCTTTCTAAACAGACTGTAACCCTGTAAGTTAAATGCCCAGTCATAGCTTTCATCTAACCATGTCTCGGTTATTCCCACTATGTCAAAGTTACCTGTAGATATTTCTGCTTCTAGTTCTTCCATCTTGTTTGTCAGGCTTCTGGCGTTTGCGAGCATGCAGTTTAGAGGATTTTGTTTTGTTCCAATCTCCTCACTGTGGATTGTTTTAGAAATGTTCTTACCTCCCTTCTGAGTATGTTTTCCTGGGTCGTCTTTGTTCGAGTCTAATGTTTTTCTTCCCGTCCCCTCTTCTTCTAGTTTAACGCCCTCCTGATGAGTGTAGCGAGTCTTCTGGCGAATGTGTGTTTCCCAGGTTTGTTGAGGTGTAGTCCGTCTCTGGCGAGGAGTCCATCGTACAAGTAATTCACACCGTGGTCCAGTGACCTGGCAATAACCCAAAAAATAAGAACGAGCTCTGAGACGTGGGAACTCTGTTGACCGCAATCCCTAATCCTCTCCAACACAACTAGAGGCAGCCGTGGATTGCGCCTAACGCTACCTATGCAACTGGGCACGGCCTGAGAAACTAACTAGCCTGAAGATGAAAAATAAGCCTACCTTGCCTCAGAGAAATACCCCAAAGGAAAAGGCAGCCCCCACAAATAATGACTGTGAGTTAAGATGAAAAGACAAACGTAGAGATGAAATAGATTTAGCAAAGTGAGGCCCAACTTCCTGAACAGAGCGAGGATAGAAAAGGCAACTTTGCGGTCAACACAAAACCCTACTAAATCCACGCAAAGGGGGCAAAAAGACCCTCCGTACCGAACTAACGGCACGGAGGTACACCCTCTGCGTCCCAGAGCTTCCAGCAAACAGAAAAAACAAATAGACAAGCTGGAATAGAAAAAACAGCAAACAAATAGCAAAGAGGAACTTAGCTATGCAGAAGCAGGCCACAGGAACACTCCAGGAGGAAACAGGTCCAACACTAGAACATTGACTGGAAGCAAGGATCCAAGCACCAGGTGGAGTTAAATAGGGTAGCACCTAACGACTTCACCATATCACCTGAGGAAGGAAACTCAGAAGCCGCAGTACCACTTTTCTCCACCAACGGAAGATCACAGAGAGAATCAGCCGAAGTACCACTTGTGACCACAAGAGGGAGCTCTGCCACAGAATTCACAACAGCTACCACAGCATCTTGCAGCAGCATGCTATTCCATCCGGTTTGTGTTTAGTTGGGCCATCATTTATTTTACAGCAGGACAATGACCCCAAACACACCTCCAGGCTGTGTAAGGGCTATTTGACCAAGAAGGAGAGTGATGGGGTGCTACACCAAATGACCTGGCCTCCACAGTCCCCAGATCTGAACCCATTTGAGATGGTTTGGGGTGAGCTGGACCGCAGAGTGAAGGCAAAAGGGCCAACAAGAGCTAAGCATCTCTGGGAACTCCTTCAAGATTGTTGGAAGACCAATCCCAGTGACTACCTTTTGAAGCTCATCAAGAGAATGCCAAGAGTGTGCAAAGCAGTCATCAAAGCAAAAGGTGGCTACTTCGGAGAACCTAGAATATAAGACATAATTTCAGTTGTTTCACACTTTTTTGTAAGTATATAATTCCACATGTGTTAATTCATAGTTTTGATGCCTTCAGTGTGAATGTACAATTTTCATAGTCATGAAAATACAGAAAAATCTTTAAATGAGAAGGTATGTCCCAACTTTTGGTCTGTACTGTATATCTGCCCTTAAAGTTAACAATCATTCCTATACTAGCAGTAGCACTTCTAGAAATAAAGGTAATATTTTTCATCAAGTGTCTTTTATTTATTTTCTAAGCCTGTTTGCATCCACCTAATTTATGAAACCTTAAAACACTTTATGCAAAATTTGGCTCAGGGACCAGAGTCTCATTACATTGAAATATTCTGCTCCTTTACATTTGGCAAGTGATAGAAGCTGATTTCAGCCAAACTCTTTACATGAAGCCAAATGCTTTTCCATTCAAACTCTTGAATTCTTGCAAAGCAGTCATGTTGAGGTACAGTCACACTCAGCAACTTTCCAACGATCATGACCAGCGATACGACCTGGCCATGATCGTTGGAAAGTCCTTGTGTGGTCGCTGGGGAGCTGTCACACAGACAGCTCTCCAGCGACCAACGATGCCGAAGTCCCCGGGTAACCAGGGTAAACATCGGGTTACTAAGCGCAGGGCCGCGCTTAGTAACCCGATGTTTATCCTGGTTACCATTGTAAATGTAAAAAAAAAAAACCACATACTTACATTCCGGTGCCTGTCACGTCCCCGGCGTCCGCTTCCCTGCACTCCTCCTGCATCCTGTGTAAGCGCCGTCCGTAAAGCAAAGCGGTGACGTCACCACTGTGCTCTGCTTTACGGCCGGCCAGCGCTGACACAGGATGCAGGAGGAGTGCAGGGAAGCGGACGCCAGGGACGTGACAGGCACCGGAATGTAAGTATGTGTTTTGTTTTTTTTACATTTACAATGGTAACCAGGGTAAACATCGGGTTACTAAGCGCGGCCCTGCGCTTAGTAACCCGATATTTACCCTGGTTACCAGTGAACACTTTGCTGGATCGGCGTCACACACACCGATTCAGCGATCCAGCGACGAAATAAAGTTCTGGCCTTCTAGCTCCGACCAGCGATGTCACAGCAGGATCCAGATCGCTGCTGCGTGTCAAACACAACGATATCGCTATCCAGGATGCTACAACGTCACGGATCGCTGTCGTTATCGTTGTAATGTTTTTCAGTGTGAAGGTACCTTTATTTCAAAAGAGTAGGAAAATACAGACTTTCTTAGCTCCAGGGTAAAACAAAAGAAGCTTATCTCTCTGAGAAGACATTGAATGTTAATTAAGTGCTTGTAGAGGGGGATGTTTAAAATAAATTTGCTAGAGTGTAGTATAAAAAATACTCACTAAATGGCAGTATAGTCCACTCTTAGTGCATTGCATTGCTCTGTATTTCCTCCCCAGAGCTCCAGGCTTCTAATTTTGGAAGCACAATGCATCTCTATGGGAAATCTGTGTATGACCGATATTTCTCTTTGCTTTTCTTTGAACACAAGTTGTTCGACACCTGTATGTTTTTGGGGCAGGTCAGATGCAATTTGAGGAGTTACCTGACCCCCTTCCAGTTTTACAGTAGATTGCATTCCCCATCGGACTCCATACAGTAGAATGCACTCCCGATTGGACTGCTGGGGAAGCTTGAAATTTTGAAAATTTTGAGAAAATCCTGATTTTGTGAAAAATGACCCATTTCCCTTACTTCCACCGTAAAGGGGGCGTCAATATGTTGTAAGGTACCCCAAGAGAGGGACCTAAGTGTGGGTGAAGTTTGTGGTTCACAGGCGGAAAGTTGAATTGTGGGTGAAAAACTGTATTTTCATACTTTAAAAATTTCAGACAAGTGTCAGACTTCCAGGCGGGGGAAACCGCTGGAGCAGTACCGAGGACGCTTCCAGGAGCCTGGGGAAGCTTTTACGGATGAGTCCTTGACACTTAGAAACATTTTGAAAAAATCCTGATTTTGTGAAAAATGACCCATTTCCCCTACTTCCACCCTAAAGGGGGCGTCAATATGTTGTAAAGTACCCCAAGACAGAGACCTGAGTGGGGGTGAAGTTTGTGGTTCACGGGCGGAAAGTTGAATTTTGGGTGAAAAACCGTATTTTCATACTTTAAAAATTTCAGACAAGTGTCAGACTTCCAGGCAGGGGAAACCGCTGGAAGTGTACCGAGGAAGCTTCCAGAAGCCTGGGAAAGCTTTTCTGGAAGAGTCCTTGACACTTACAAAAATTTTGAGAAATTCTCAATTTGTGAAAAATGACACACTTCCCCTACTTCCACCACAGGTGGGTGTCAATATGTTGTAAGGTATCCCAAGACAATGACCTGAATGTGGGTGAAGTTTGTGGTTCACAGGTGGAAAGTTGAATTTTGTGTGAAAAACCGTATTTTCATACTTTAAAAATTTCAGACAAGTGTCAAGTGTTGGGCATTTGTGCCCCCTCAAGCCTGCACCACCAGGATCCTTTTCATCAATGGACAGCCAGCTCTAACCCCCTGAATTCAAATTTCCTGGGGAGCAGGGGGACAAGTTATGTTTCTGTGTGTAGGTGGCCTCCTGGATAATGTTCCTGCCAAGTTTGGGTGGCCTGACCCCTTCTGCAGAGGAGTTATGGGGTTAGAGAACCTCTAAAAATGGCTCTGACTGAAAATGTCTTTTCAAATCTGCTGTCCAAATCAGACATTAGGGCCCCTGGTGGGACTTATGGTGAGGCCAGAGGGGCCATTGGGGTGTAATTTGAAAGCTAATTACCAGACTGAGGTGAAGGAACAGTTGTTGGGGCTGTATGGTGCTCTGTTGGGCATTTGTGCCCCCTCAAGCCTTCACCACCAGGATCCTTTTCATAGGGGATAGGGTTAGGGTTAGTGTTAGGGTTAGGGGTTAGGAATTAGGGGTTAGGGGTTAGGACTAGGGGTTAGGGCCAGGGGTTAGGGTTGGGGTTAGGGTTAGGTTTAGGGGTTAGGGTTAGAGGTTAGGGGTTAGGTTTATGGTTAGGGCTAGGGTTAGGGGTTAGGGTTAAGGGTTTGGGTTAGAGGTTAGGGCAAGGGGTTAGGGTTAGGGCAGGGGTGTCAAACTGCATTCCTCGAGGGCCTCAGACCATGCGTGTTTTCAAGATTTCCTTTGCATTACACAAGGTGCTGGAATCATTCTGCGCAGGTGATTAAATTATCACCTGTGCAATAGAAGGAAATCCTGAAAACATGACCTGTTTGCGGCACTCGAGGAATGCAGTTTAACACCCCTGGGTTAGGGGATAGCGTTAGGGGTTTGGGTTAGGGGTTATGGTTAGGGGTTAGGGTTAAGGCTTAGGGTTATGGTTAGGGTTAAGGGTTAGGGATTAGGGGTTAGGGTTAAGGGTTAGGGTTATGGTTAGGGGTTAGGGTTAGGGTTTGGGTTTGGGTTAAGGGTTTAGGGATAGGGTAAGGGGTTAAGATTTAGGGGTTAGGGTTAGGGGTTAGGGGTAGAGGTTAGGGGTAGGGATTAGGGGATAGGGTTAGGTTTAGGGTTAGGGGTTAGGATTTAGGGGTTAGGGGTTAGGGTTAGGGGTTAGGGCTAGGGGTTAGGGGTTTGGGGTTAGGGTTAGGTGTGGTGCTCTGTTGGCCATTGGTGCCCCCTCAAGCCTTCACCACCAGGATCCTTTTCATCAATGGACAGCCAGCTCTAACCCCCTGAATTCAATTTCCCAGGGCAGCAGGGGGACAAATGATGTCTCTGTGTGTAGGTGGCATCCTGGACAATATTCCTGCCAAGTTTGGTTTGCCAGGTACCTTCTGCTGGTTAGTTGTGGGGTTTCAGAACCTCAAAACCCACCCAAGGCCTCAAAATGTCTTTTCAAATCTGCTGTCCGAATCAGACATTGGGGCCCCTGGTGGGGCTTATGGTAAAGCCAGAGGGGCCATTGGGGTGTCATGTGAAAGCTAATTACCAGACTGAGGTGAGGGAACAGTTGTTGGGGCTGTGTGCTGCTCTGTTTGGGCATTTGTGCCCCTCAAGCCTGCACCACCAGGATCCTTTACATCAATGGAAAGCCAGCTCTAACCACCTGAATTCAAATTCCCTGGGGAGCAGGGGACAAGTGATGTTGATGTGTGTAGGTGGCCTCCTGGATGATGTTCCTTCCAAGTTTGGGTTGTCTGACCCCTTCTGCAGAGGAGTTATGGGGTTAGAGAACCCCTAAAAATGGCTCTGACTGAAAATGTCTTTTCAAATCTGCTGTCCAAATCAGACATTGGGGCCCCTGGTGGGACTTATGGTGAGGCCAGAGGGGCCATTGGGGTGTCATTTGAAAGCTAATTACCAGACTGATGTGAGGGAACAGTTCTTGGGGCTGTGTGGTGCTCTGTTGGGCATTTGTGCCCCCTCAAGCCTTCACCACCAGGATCCTTTTCATCAAGGGACAGTCAGCTCTAACCCCCTGAATTAAATTTCCCTGGGCAGCAGGGGGACAAGTGATGTCTCTGTGTGTAGGTGGCATCCTGGACAATATTCCTGCCAAGTTTGGTTTGCCAGGTACTTCCTGCTGGGTGGTTGTGGGGTTTCAGCACCTCAAAACCACCCAAGGCCTCAAAATGTCTTTTCAAATCTGATGTCCGAATCAGACATTGGGGCCCCTGGTGGGACGTCCGGTAAAGCCAGAGGGGCCATTGGGGTGTCATTTGAAAGCTAATTACCAGACTGAGGTGAGGGAACAGTTGTTGGGGCTGTGTGGTGCTCTGTTTGGGCATTTGTGCCCCCTCAAGCCTTCACCACCAGGATCCTTTTCATCCTGGTGCCCAGGGAAATTGAATTCAATGCACTCCCCATCGGACTCCATACAGCAGAATGCACTCCCCATCACACTGCATGCAGTAGAATGCACTCCCCATCGGACTCAATACAGTAGATTGTACTCCCCATCGGACTCCATACAGTAGAATTCACTCCCCATCCTACTGAATGCAATAGAATGCATTCCCCATCGGACTCAATACAGTAGATTGCAATCTCTTGGCTTTCAGGCAGAGTGGTGGTATTTTAGTCCTATTTCTTGGATTTGAGCCTGAGAGCCATGGAATCCTGCACCGTATTTGGTGCAATTTGGCAGGATCTTAGGCAGAGTGGTGGTATGTTAGTACTATTTCTGGTATTTCAGTCTGAAAGCCATGGAATCCTGCACCTTATTTGGTGCAATTTGGCAGGCTCTCAGGGAGAGTGGTGGTATTTTAGTCCCATTTCTAGGATTTCTAGATTGGGTTGGGGTTAAGGGTTAGGGTTAGGGTAAGGGGTTAGGATTTAGGGGTTAGGGTTAGGGGTTAGGGTTAGGGGTTAGGGGTTAGGGCTGGGGGTTAGGGGTTTGGGGTTAGTGTTAGGGGATAGGGTTAGTGGCTAGGGTTAGGGGTTAGGGTTAGAGGTAAGGAGTTAGGGGTTAAGGTTAGGGTTAGGGGTTAGGGTTAGGGGTTAGGGTTAGGGGGTTAGGGTTATGGTTAGGGTTAAGGGTTAGGGTTAGGGTTAAGTGTTAGGGATTAGGGTTCAGGGTTAAGGGTTAGGGTTATGGTTAGGGATTAGGGATAGGGTTGGAGTTAAGGGTTAGGGTAAGGGTTAGGATTTAGGGGTTGGGGGTTAGGGGTAGGGGGTAGGGGTTGGGATTAGGGGATAGGGTTAGGGTTAGGGTTAGGGGTTAGGATTTAGGGTTTAGAAATATGGGTTAGGTCTAGGGGTTAGGGCTAGTGGTTAGGGTTGCGGTTAGGGATTAGTGTTAGGTTTAGGGGTTAGGGTTAGGGGTAAGGGGTTAGGTTTATGATTAGGGCTAGGGTTAGGGTTTAGGGTTAGGGGTTTGGGTTAGAAGTTAAGGCAAGGGGTTAGGGGTTAGGGTTAGGGGTTAGGGGTTAGGTTTATGATTAGGGCTAGGGTTAGGGTTTAGGGTTAGGGGTTAGGGCAAGGGGTTAGGGTTATGGTTAAGGGTTAGAGTTAAGGGTTAGGGTTATGGTTAGGGTTAAGGGTTAGGAGTTAGGGGTAAGGGTTAGGGTTTAGGGTTAAGGGTTAGGGTTATTGCTAGGGGTTAGGGATGGGGTTAAGGGTTTAGGGTTAGGGTAAGGGGTTAGGATTTAGGGGTTAGGGGTAGGGGTTAAGGGTAGCGATTAGGGGATAGGGTTAGATTTAGGGTTAGGGGTTAGGATTTAGGGGTTAGGGTTAGGGGTTAGAGCTAGGGGTTAGGGGTTTTGGGTTAGGGTTAGGGGTTAGGGTTAGGGGTTAGGGTTAGGGGTTATAGTTAGGGGTTAGGGTTAGGGGTTAGGGTTATGGTTAGGGATTAGGGTTAGTTGTTAGGGTTAGGGGTTAGGGTTAAGTGTTAGGGGTTAGGGTTATGGTTAGGGGTTAGGGTTAGGGGTTAGGGTTAGGTTTGGGGGTTAGGTTTAGGGGTTAGGGTTAGGGGTTTGGTGTTAGAATTAGGGGTTAGGGTTAAGGTTAGGGTTAGGCTTAGGGGTTAGGGTTAAAGTTAGGGTTAGCTTTATGGGTTAGGGGTTAGGTTAGGGGTTAGGGTTTAGGGTTAAGGGCTAGGGGTTAGCATTAGGGGTTAGGGGTTAGCGTTAGGGGTTATGGTTATGGATAGGGGTTAGGGGTAGGGGTTAGGATTAGGGGTTAAGGTTATGGTTAGGTTTAGGGATTAGGGTTAGGGGTTAGGGGTTAGGGTTAGGGGTTGGGGTTAGGGCTTTATGGTTAGGGTTAGGGGTTAGGGTTAGGTTTTGGGGCATTCTACTTCATGCAGTCTGATGGGAAGTGCATTTTACTTTATGGAGTTCGATGGAGAGTGCAATCTACTGTATTGAGTCCGATGGGGAGTGCATTCAACTGTAAGGAGTCCAATGGGCAAGGCATTCTACTATATGGAGGCCAATTGGGGATTGCATTCGACTGTATGGCGTTCGATGGAGAGTGCAATCTACTGTATTGAGGCCAGTCTGGAGGAGAAGGTTCCCTCTGTGGGGGAGAAGGTTCCCTCTGTGGGGGAGCAGATTCCTTGGGTTGAGGGCCAGAGCCTCTGATGGGGATCAGGCTCCCTCTGGGGGGGAGGCAGAGCCTCTGGGGCAGAGCAGGCTCTCTTGGTTGATGGCCAGAGCCTCTGGGGGGAGCAGGCTCCTTCATGGGGGAGCAGGCTCCCTGGGTTGAGGGCCAGAGCCTCTGATGTGGAGCAGACTCCCTGGGTTGAGGGCCAGAGACTCTCGGGGGAGCAGGCACCCTGTGTTGAGGGCGAGAGCCTCTGGGGGAGATGAGGCTGGCTCTGGGGGGAGCAGGCTCCCTGGGTTGAGGGCAAGAACCTCTGAGGGGAAGCAGGCTCCCTGGGTTGAGGGCAAGAACCTCTGAGGGGAAGCAGGCTCCCTGAGGAGAAGCAGGCTCCCTGGGTCGAAGGCCAGAGCCTCTGGGGAGGAGCAGGCTCCCTCTGGGGGGGGAGCAAGCTCTCTGGGTTGAGGGCCAGAGCCTCTGGGTGGGAGCAGGCTCCCTCTGCGGAAGAGCAGGCTCCCTAGGTTGAGGGGCAGAGCCTTTGGGGTGGAGCAGGCTCCCTGGTTTGTGGGTAAGAGCCTCTGGGAGGAGCAGGCTCCCTGGTTTGAGGGCCAGAGCCTCTGGGGGGGAACAGGCTCCCTCTGGGGGGAGGAAGGCTCCCTGGGTTGAGATCCAGAGACTCTGGGAGGAGCAGGCTCCCTCTGGGGGGGGACCAGGCTCCCTGGGTTGAAGGCCAGAGCCTCTGGGGGAGCAGGCGCTTTGGGTTGAGGGCCAGAGCCTCTGGGTGAGAGCAAGCTCCCTCTGCGGGGGGAGCAGGCTCCCTGGGTTGAGGGCCAGAGCTTCTGGGGTGGAGCAGCCTCTATGGTTTTAGGACAAGAGCCTCTGGGGGGGAGCAGGCTCCCTGGGTTGAGGGTCTGAGCCTCTGGGGAAGAGCAGGCGCCCTCTGGGGGGAGCAAGCTCCATTAGTTAAGGGCCTGAAGCTCTGGGGGGAGCAGGCTCCCTCTGTGGGGAGCAGGCTCCTTGGGTTGAGGGCCAGAGCCTCTGGGGGAGCAGGCTCCCTCTGGGGGTGAGCAGGCTCCTTGGTTTTAGGTCCTGAGCCTCTTTGGGGGAGCAGGCTCCCTCTGGGGGGAGCAGGCTCCCTGGGTTGAGGGTCAGCACCTCTGGGGGGGAACAGGCTCCCTGGGTTGAGGGCCAGAGCCTCTGGGGGAGCAGAAAGCCTGACACATATTATGGTTTTATAATTGTTAGTTTTGAAGATATTATTTTTTTAATTTAAATAATATGCCTAAATAAAAAATCGCGCACTTTGTGGTGACAAACAAAGGATACAAAACTTTTGGTCCTGACACATGAGGATATAGAGATATTTTAGCTAAAACCATGGAAAAAACAAAATGGCGAATGCAATAAACACTCTTTAGGGTACCATGCGAGCTACTCTTATCCTATAGCCACCAAATTTTCAGCATTTGTTTGAAACATACTGTACATATCTAAGAGCCTGTCAAATATTATGGTTTTATAATGTTTAGATTTGAATATATTAATTTTTAAATGTGGAAAAAAAAGAGGCCTAGTGAAAAAATGTTCAGGATTAAAAAGGAATTTCGGAGGCTACGTTTTGTCTACAGCTTCAATATTTTCAGCAATTGGTAAGAATGGAGGCCCCTAAAGGTTTGCCAAATTTTGTAGACTTCGGATGTTTGGTTTTGAAGATATTAATTTTTTTATTTAAAAAAAGGCCTGCAGAATGAAAAATTGCGCATTTTAAAAATTATTTTTGCAGGAACCGTGCATCCCAGCGACACGAGTTTTTGCATGCAAGATCTCTCAGTAGTCTTAAGCTAGGCGTAAAAAACTTGAATCAATACCGCAAATGGATATGGAAGTATTTCACCCGAAACACTGGCTAAACAAAATGGCCGACGCCTTTCCGATGCTCTGGACACGCCCCCTTTGGCGGCAAATGCCCGAGTAGGGTATCAAATCGACCGGCTTGAAAAGGCAAATGAATAGACGTCTGTAGTTTGTGGATCGGATGCATTTTAAAAAGTTTCAACCTCTTTCGACCCTTTTGCCGCTTTCGCCATTCCACGCCAGGGGTTTTGGAGCGCCAAAAAAAATCGCCAATACACCATTTTGTCGCCCTCGAAGTCAGCCACCAACTTCCGGAGTAAGATTACTGTTAGACATGACGTCTAGTAATCAATTTTTTCCATTTCACCTTGCCAGGTCCGCGTTTACCGGGTTAAGGGCCTGAAGCCGAGGTGATGCAAGTGAAGCTGTTGAGACTCAGATATTAGAGGTGCATGCTGACTGTACTGTGGTGTCAGGGCAGGAAGGGGAGGAAGGTGTCTCTCAGGGTGAGGAGTGTGAGAACAAAGAGGATGATGATGACGTTGTTAATATAAATTGGTGTGAACCCAGAGGTATGCAGCAGAGTAGCTCAGCAGAGGAGATGGAGGTGGAGGAAGACAAAGAAGTTACTTTCGGCTTCCCACACAGACAAGAAGTGATGCAACCAAAACAAACACTACATCCTCAGCTCTAACTCTGGCTGTGGCCAGCACTGGTTGCGAGTGTGCAGTTCATAGGGGTGGCAAGGATTGCCTAGCCTAGGACTTTTTGAGACTGCAAAGGATGACCTACACAATCATAATAACAGTAACAGAATAACACACATTATTTGCAAAAAAAACATATTAGAGGCAAAAATTGCAATAATTTGACAACTACATGCATAACAACACATAAGCGACCAACATGCCTTAGTGCGGAAATCTTACTGTGCTAAAATACGCACTAGCAGGTCTCGCCAACCACCCACCATCCCATCAGCCCCATCTGTTGCTTATTCCTCCTCAATCCCATGTCAAGTCTTCCCACAGGTCTCAAGCGATCGCACTTCAACCAATCGCACCCACAAGCCATCGACTTGCATTGCTACTGAGGTCTTACACCCTATCAGTTGACCGTTTGATTTGTGATGCTCTGACATAGTGGAATTCTACTCTGCAGATGTTGCAGCAACTGTGGCAATAGTGATGAGCCCTGGTGCAGTATGTCCTTTTACATAGCCTTGGCCAATGCAGTACAGACATGGTGCAAACGCTTGCAGAGTGGGTACAGATGAAGAACCTCTTCACCCTTCTGCACAGTTTCGAAATGGCTACAAAGATGGTTAGCGCTGACGATGCCACCATTATTCCAGTCACCTACATGCTGGAGCACACTTTGAATAGTCTCCGTGAGGAGGTGGTGGTCCCGGAGGAAGAGGCATAAGCAGAGGATGACGCGTAAGGGATAACAGTTTCTCAAATTTCTAGACTGTTATTGCACATGCGAGTGCCATCGGAGGATGGCTTGTAGCGATAGGGGGGCTCTCATTCCCAGACAAACTGTTAGTGAAGGTGCAGGTGCCAAGGAACAAAAGGAGAAGGGTGAGGTGATGGACTCACCACAGTCAGGAGATGAAGAGCATAATGATGACCTTGAGTGTTACCTCCACCACCGACACCCCATGGACTTGGACCTCATGGAAGAGCTCGACACATGATCTCCTTCTTGCTGCACTATTTTCAACATGATGTCTTTATTCTTAGGGTTAGAAATAGTGCTGACTACTAGGTTGCCATTCTGTTTGATCCATGGTACAAGAGTAAATTTAGACCAATGCTTCCACCCCTGGAAAGGGATGTGCGCATGCTGCAGTACCAAAACATGCTTATAGACAATCTTAAGAGTGGTTTTCACCAAGATAGCAGTGAGGCACCCAGTGTGCATCCTGGTCCTAAGCGTCCAACCCTGGGAACATCATGGTGTCATTGCAAAAACACTAGCAGCAGCAGTCTAAGAGGCATACGAGATTTCAGTGAGTCGTTTCACACATTTTTTAGACCAGTCCATGCACCAGCAGAGCAGAGTACAAATCGGAAACGTTGTGAACGACTGGAGAGGATTGTGCTGGAGCTCACTATCAAAGCCATCGGGGGGTTGGATTGTTTTGCATTTTGGTCTTCAAAAATGGAAGAGTGGCCTTAGCTTGCCTGTCATACTTTGGAGGGTTTGTCATGCCCAGCAGCCAGCATTCTCTCAGAGTGTGTCTTCAGCACTGCTGGTGGTGTCCTGACAGATATGCGCATCTGACTGTCCTCTAAAAGTATAGACCACCTAACTTTCATCAAAATGAACAAGTCAAGGATCTCCAATGACTTTTGCACCCCAGTCGCAGACTGGACAGATTAGGCGATGGTGTAGGTTTTAGTGTCATGCATTGATCTCTTGCTATTGTAGTCCGTGCCATCTTTGTGATGTCTTGTGTGCCCTCTGTTGCTACTGCTGCTGATGTTACAAACAATTTTTTAAAATGTGGAGACTCCAAGTTGGGTTTCCATCTGGTGTGTTACCTGTAGTAGAAGGTGTGTGAGAGGCCTATTATACTGTTTCTTCTCTGTGGAAATTGATGCCACTTTAGTGCTGTGTGACAATTATTTTTTCAAATGTGGAAACTCCAAGTTGAGTTTCTATCTGGTGGGTTGCCTGTAGTAGAGGGTGTGTCAGAGGCCAATTATACTGTTTGTCCTCTGTGGAAATACATGCTACCTTAGTGGTGTGTGACAATAATTTTTTGAAATGTGGAGACTCCAAGTGGGATTTCCATCTGGTGGGTTGCATGCGTAAATAGGGCTCCGAGGTAAGCAGAACTGGAATTACTTTTAGTTAATTACCTGTGTTACTTTCCTTACATTTTTTTCCCCTAAAGTACTGTATGAAACTGATGTTTGTGCCATTTGAGTGTGGCTGGAATAATGAAAAATAATTGGAGGTGTTGCATGAGGTATCAGGTCTCTCAGCTAAGAAGCCTTACACTGTTGCCTTAACCACCAGGTCCTCATTGAAACTTCAACTCCAAGCTGTACTGTAAATGCTGGGCCAGACCCCGATACCTCATGCATGGGCCACGGCTGACTGATTCTACACCATTATAAAAGGTTATGCTGTGGATCAATTGATCAGTCACCTACATGTGTTACTTTCCTTACATTTATCTACCAATATTACTGTGCCATCTGAGTGTGGCTGGTATAAAAAAATGTGGAGGTGTTGCATGAAGTATCTGGTCTCTCAGCTAAGAAGGCTTACACTGTTCCCTTAACCACCAGGTTCTCATTGAATCTTTAATTCCATGCTGTAAATGCTGGGCCAGACACTGATACTTCATGCATAGTCCATGGCTGACTGGTGTGCCATTTGCAAATTTCTACTGTGATGTCACTTTTCATGATGTTTACCCATAATTTTAGCTGTTTGGAAAGCGTTTTGTCACCCCTTAAGGTTTTGCATATATGTTTGGTTTAGCTTCCCGCTGAATCTAATAGAGTCCAACCGTTCGGCGAACGTCTAAACGTTCAGCTAATCGAATTGAACCAAACCAGTGTTCAGGCCCAGATTGGACATTTGCCCAAGGGGCCAACGACCTACAAAATGTGTAGCCAGCCCTACTTTATAGCCATAGGCCCTTTTGACTTTTGTCACCGGTCATTTAAAAGGTGTGCGTTTGCAGGCACACTCGCACTGGCGGTGCTGCCACAGCACCTGTTGGGATGAGGCTACATGGAATCTGCTTCTATGCACACCCAGCTCTGGAGACTCTCTGCTGCCTATAATCTGGGTAAGTCCTGGCCACATGGAACTTTTATTAGCATTTGCAGCAGTCACAGCCTACTATGTACTGTATATGCCGCAGTCACAGCCTCCTATGTACAGTTGTGTGAAAAAGTGTTTGCCCCATTCACGATTTCCTATTCTTTTGCATGTTTGTCACATTTCAATATTTCAGATCACCAAACAAATTAAAATATAAGACAAAGATAATACACGTAAACACAAAATGCAGTTTTTAAATACAGGACTTTATTATTAAGGGAAAAAGAAATTCAAATCTACAGCGCCCTGTGGGAAAAAGTGATTGCCCACCCTCCTTAAAACACAAATTAACCCTGGTTTATCACATCTTTGGGGAGCTGAGTTTAAATTCCCTAGCCACAGTCAGGCCTGATTACTGCCACACCTGTTCTCAATCAAGAAATCACTTAAAGAGGACTTGTCTCAGGTGATGTTGACCAAAAGGTCCACCAAAGCTAGACATCATGCAGAGATATAAAGAAAACAAATGAGAAACTAAGTAATTGAGATCTTTCAGTCTGGAAAAGATTATAAATCCATTTCTAAAGCTTTGTGACTTTAGCGAACTACAGTGAGAGCGATTATCCACAAATGGTGAAAACATGGAACACTGGAGAACCTTTGCAGGCATGGTTGGCCTACCAAAATTACCACAAGAGTGCAGCGATGACTCATCCAAAAGGTCACAAAAGACCCCACAACAACATCAAAAAAACTGCAGGCCTCACTTGCCTCAGTTAAGGTCAGTGTTCATGACTCCACCATTAGAAAGAGACTGAGTTAAAATGGCCTGCGTTCAGAGTTCCAAGACAAAAAACACTATTGAGCAATAAGAGCATAAAGGTTCATCTCTTTTTTGACAGAAAACTTTAAGATGATCCTTAAGACTGGTGTAGAAGTAACACAGCTTTCCTAAAAAGGAACATCATATAAACAGTAAAATATGGTGGTGGTAGTCTTATGGTCTGTTTTTCTGCTTCAGGACCTGGAAGACTTGCTGTGGTGAATAAAACCGTGAATTCTGCTGTCTACCAAAAAATCCTGAAGGAGAATGTCCAGCCATCTGTTTGTGACCTCAAACCGAAGCTCACTTGGGTCATGCAGCAGGACAATGATCCAAAACACACCAGCAAGTCAACCTCTGAATGGCTTAAGATAAACAAAATTAAGACTTTGGAGTGCAAAGTCAAAGTCCTGACCTTAATCCAACTGAGATACTGTGGTATGATTTTAAAAAGGTGGTTTATGCTCGGAAACCCACCAATGTGGCTGAATTACAACAATTCTGCAAAGACGAGTGGGCCAAAATTGCTCCAGAACATAAAAAAAAAACTCATTGTCACCTATCGCAAATGATTACAGTTGTTGCTGCTAAGGGTGACCCAACAAGTTACTAAGTGTAGAGAGCAATTACTTTTTTCACACAGGGCCCTGTAGGTTTAGATTTCTTTTACCCTTGATAATAATTACTTTTATTTAAAAACTGCATTTTATGTTTACTTGTGTTAACAATCTTTGTCTAATAATGAAACTTTTTTGGTGATCTGAACAACATTTAAGTTTGGCGAAGGGGGCAAACACTTTTTCACACAGCTGTATATACCATAGCCTCCTATGTACATACTGCAGTTACAGCCTCTTATTATTCTGTATTTATATACTGCACAGTACCACTTCTCCTGTCCTGTATATATACACTGAACAGTACCATTTCTCCTGTCCTGTATACAGGTTGTATTCCTCAGTGTCTATATTATTCTGTATATATACACTGCACAGTACCACTTCTCATGTCCTGTATACTGTGTGTGATTCTCAGTGGCTGCACATTATATATATATATATATTGTAGGGATTTCACTCACTCAGGTGTGACGGCTGACACTCAGGAGGCACATTCCTTTAAAAGTTCACAGAGTTTATTACTTCATAAACCACATGGCAAAATAACAGCAAACAAATAGCCTTTAGCTCAGGAAAAGAAAACAAAGTGTCCAGTCCATCAGGCTCAGTTCTGGAGCCTTCACACACTCAGGAGGGTTTTTACCTCCACACATATCTGCTGTGTTAAGCATTAGCCTGTCTTATATAAAGCTAACCACACCCAGTAACCCATCACATGATTAGCCATGTGGTCTGACATCACCACAGGTCCTGAAACACATATATATATACATGGTTATGTACAACAAAGAAATACTCCGGGCTACATTACAGCAACAAGGCACTTATGTGGCACATACCTCCCGTCGACTACACACCCTGTAGCCATGCTACTATATATATATATATATATATATATATACCTTGCACAGAATTGCTTCTCCCACCCTATATACTGGGTGTAATTTCCCCATTATTGATTTATTATTTTCTATATCCCTATATGCAAATAAAACACAATCTTGGAAAACCTGTTTAAAAAGGGTTATCACAAGTTTGGAAGTTATCCCCGTTTCTCTGGATAGTGGGTAACTTTTCAATCGCTGGGAATCCAACCTCTGGGACCCCCAAGATCCTGAGAACCAGAGCTCTGAGGAAGACCATGTAAATGGATCTGTAGTCGATCATGCCACTGTTGCACCATGTACATGTGGCTCTTCAAGTAACTCCTCTAAGAGAATGTTAAAGAGCATGACTAAGCAAAGCAAAATTCATTGAATGGGGGACTGTATAGTTCGGGGCTAGTGGTATTAGTGTGGCAGGGCTACTTTTTTGTCCCAGTCTGTGTCTTCACACTGTATTCCCATATAATCTTGGAATTAAAAAGCACAAATGAATGCACCAGTGGTGAGTGCCACTTATTTTTCTTCTCATCATTTTTGAAGATTGTACAGCTGCACAATTGAGCACCATCACATCTGACATTCTCTTTTAACCACCATTGCATGCTCCAGTGGTAAATACTTGCAGCAGTGCCGGTCAGCTGCTTTTTTTGAAAGGAATATCTTTACATTATGTTCTTTGGATGGAAGAGATCCTCAGTTTTTCCCAAATGTCACTAAATTCCTAAAGTGGTTTTAGGGGTAACGTTTCTCCTTATGGAGAGTGACATACCAGCTCTGGCATGTCAAGATAATGAGGCTTATTCGCCATGCAATGCTCCTTAGGAAAATTCAATATGCAAATTGCCTCATTAGAGAGAAAGGGGACTTGAATTCTATAGCGCCACCTGTTGGAAGCAGTGATTCTACAAGTCACAGTCATCCCTTAACCGAGTCTTGCAATATGACTTAGGATAAAAGCCTAATCAGAATCTCAATTTGCAGACACGGTGTTTCGGGCTATTGGCCATTATCAGTGCAAAGTATGAGAGCTAATTTGGCTAGGTGAGAGGCTCTGGACTGAGGTCTAAGGGACAACATTTCTTCTTATGGACAGTGACATACACTGCACTGATGAGGGCCAATAACCCAAAACACTGTTTCGCAAATTTAGAGTCTGATTCGGATTTTATCCAAGGTCATATTGCAAGACTTGTTAAAGGGTTGATTGTGATTTGACAGGATCGCTCCTTCCAACAGGTGGCGCTATAGAGTTCAAGTTCTCTTTCTCGATGAAGAGGTAATTTGCATATTATATTTCCAAGAGGAGCATTTCACAGAGAATAAGCCTCCTTAGCCTTGACATGCCAGAGATTTTATGTCACTCTCCATAAGGAGATACATTACCCTTAGACCCCAGTCCAGAGCCTCTCACCTAGCCAATTCAGTTCTCATACTTTGCACTGACGAGGGCCAATAGTCTGAAACACCATATTTGCGAATTGAGATTCTGATTTGGCTTTTATCCTAGGTCATATTGCAAGACTCATTAAAGGGTTGATTGTGACTCTTAGGATCCCTGCTTCCAACAGGTGACGCTAAAGAGTTCAAGTCCTTTTTCTCTCTGAAGAGGCAATTTGCATATTAAAGTGGTTTTAAAGACTCTCAAAATAACATTTTGTATTTATTTATTGATTTATTTATTTTTTAATAGCAATGCTCTTCTCAAGTGCTGTACCTGGTAATGCAGCTCATTTCCATTCTGTAAATTGTTATTTATTCCATAAGCTAATGATACAAATGAGTAATACATGGAATGTTATCTTTCTTCCCTATAATCAAATTGCTTCCTGCACTCATGAACACTTCACTAATCTCCTAATCTCTTAGGTTCTTACAACTTATCATATTATTGTTCTTCTTGAGAACATGTTCGGGGTATAAGACATATCTCAAATGTGGGAGGAATATGCCCAATCCCACATCCCACCGGAGCAACTGAGATTTTTTCGGGGGGCACTGGTGACTTGATTGTGAAGTTCTGCAGAAGTGTGGTGATAAAAATAAAAAGCTCAATCTTCGCCAAGGTCATGCCTGGGCAAATTCTTCTACCTGGAAAGAAAAATCAATGAATTTAAAAACATCTAGAATCAGTGATATATTCGGCTTTATATTACATACACATTCATTTTAAAGGGTTGATTCAGGATTTTTTATTTTTTTACTATGTGCCTAAGAACTAACAGGCAGGTATTTGCTACCTACCTGCTTGTTGTGACTGCCGTGGATTCTCTTTTGCTCTGCTTTTTTGATGAGGCATACTGCCGAAGTCATGCTGATTGACAGCCTCTCCCCACTACATAACTGCGGAGAGCCGGCTGGCAATCAGCATGACGCGGTCAGTCACACCTCATGAAACAAAGCAGCCCAGGAGAGGAAAAGCTGCTCTGTTGACTTGGAGTAGCCAAATGTTACATGGCTGGTAACACCCAGCTGTCATTTAATTTATACACTTCCAAGTGGAATATCTCCAGAATTCGATATCCTGTTTGGTCCAAAATCCAATTTTTTACTAAAATATTAGTGTCAGAAAGTAGTTTCATGTCACCCTCACCTGCAGAAAATGGCATCAAGGACTCGTTCTTCATTAGTTTCCCATTTTCATCCAAAAAGTTTTTTGGGTCAAAATGTTCAGGGTTCTTGAACTGTGTCTCGTCATTGTGCACACCTGTAAGAACTGAAGTGAAAACTGTTCCCTGTGATTTGATAAATAATTAGAAAATTGATCAGTAAACCTTTTTTTAATGCTTTTATTTTTCATTTTTAATATTTGCTTTAGTCCAAATTGATACTTACCTTCTTGAATTTATAATTGCGAATCTCAGTATCCATGGTCAATTCATGGGGAAGACCCAATGGTGTCACATCAGCAAATCTCTGAACTTCATGTATAAAAGCGTCTGTGTACGGCATTTTGAATCTGTCCTCAAAATTTGGTGGACGTTGGCCAATTACGTTGTCTATCTCATTGTAGACTTTCTCTGAGGAAAACAAAAAAAATTATATATATATTTTTAAATGCTGCTTAACCCCTTTACCCCCAAGGGTGGTTTGCACGTTAATGACCGGGCCAATTTTTACAATTCTGACCACTGTCCCTTTATGAGGTTATAACTCCGAAACGCTTCAACGGATCCTGGTGATTCTGACATTGTTTTCTCGTGACATATTGTACTTCATGATAGTGGTAAAATTTCTTTGATAGTACCTGCGTTTATTTGTGAAAAAAACGGAAATTTGGCGAAAATTTTGAAAATTTCGCAATTTTCAAACTTTGAATTTTTATGCAATTAAATCACAGAGATATGTCACACAAAATACTTAATAAGTAACATTTCCCACATGTCTCCTTTACATCAGCATAATTTTGGAACCAATTTTTTTTTTTGTTAGGGAGTTATAAGGGTTAAAAGTTGACCAGCAATTTCTCATTTTTACAACACCATTTTTTTTTAGGGACCACGTCTCATTTGAAGTCATTTTGAGGGGTCTATATGATAGAAAATGCCCAAGTGTGACACCATTCTAAAAACTGCACCCCTCAAGGTGCTCAAAACCACATTCAAGAAGTTTATTAACCCTTCAGGTGTTTAATAGGAATTTTTGGAATGTTTAAATAAAAATGAACATTTAACTTTTTTACACAAAAAATTTACTTCAGCTCCAATTTGTTTTATTTTACCAAGGGTAACAGGAGAAATTGGACCCAAAAAGTTGTTGTCCAATTTGTCCTGAGTACGCTGATACCCCATATGTGGCAGTAAACCACTGTTTGGGCGCATGGGAGAGCTCGGAAGGGAAGGAGCGCTATTTGACTTTTCAATGCAAAATTGACAGGAATTGAGATGGGACGCCATGTTGCGTTTGGAGAGCCACTGATGTGCCTAAACATTGAAACCCCCCACAAGTGACACCATTTTGGAAAGTAGACCCCCTAAGGAACTTATCTGGATGTGTGGTGAGCACTTTGACCCACCAAGTGCTTCACAGAAGTTTATAATGCAGAACCGTAAAAATAAAAAATCATATTTTTTCACAAAAATTATATTTTTGCCCCCAATTTTTTATTTTTCCAAGGGTAAGAGAAGAAATTGGACCTCAAAAGTTGTTGTCCAATTTGTCCTGAGTACGCTGATACCCCATATGTGGCAGTAAACCACTGTTTGGGCGCATGGGAGAGCTCGGAAGGGAAGGAGCGCAGTTTGACTTTTCAATGCAAAATTGACAGAAATTGAGATGGGACGCCATGTTGCGTTTGGAGAGCCACTGATGTGCCTAAACATTGAAACCCCCCACAAGTGACACCATTTTGGAAAGTAGACCCCCTAAGGAACTTATCTAGAGGTGTGGTGAGCACTTTGACCCACCAAGTGCTTCACAGAAGTTTATAATGCAGAACCGTAAAAATAAAAAATCATATTTTTTCACAAAAATTATATTTTTGCCCCCAATTTTTTATTTTTCCAAGGGTAAGAGAAGAAATTGGACCTCAAAAGTTGTTGTCCAATTTGTCCCGAGTACGCTGATACCCCATATGTGGCAGTAAACCACTGTTTGGGCGCATGGGAGAGCTCGGAAGGGAAGGAGCGCCGTTTGACTTTTCAATGCAAAATTGACAGGAATTGAGATGGGACGCCATGTTGCGTTTGGAGAGCCACTGATGTGCCTAAACATTGAAAACCCCCACAAGTGACACCATTTTGGAAAGTAGACCCCCTAAGGAACTTATCTGGATGTGTGGTGAGCACTTTGACCCACCAAGGGCTTCACAGAAGTTTATAATGCAGAGCCATAAAAATAAAACAAAATTTTTTTCCCACAAAAATTATTTTTTAGCCCCCAGTTTTGTATTTTCCCTAAAGTAACAGGAGAAATTGGACCACAAAAGTTGTTGTCCAATTTGTCCTGAGTACGCTGATACCCCATATGTGGGGGGGAACCACCGTTTGGGCGCATGGGAGGGTTCGGAAGGGAAGGAGCGCCATTTGGAATGCAGACTTAGATGGAATGGTCTGCAGGCGTCACATTGCGTTTGCAGAGCCCCTAATGTACCTAAACAGTAGAAACCCCCCACAAGTGACACCATTTTGGAAAGTAGACCCCCTAAGGAACTCATCTTGATGTGTTGTGAGAGCTTTGAACCCCCAAGTATTTCACTACAGTTTATAACGCAGAGCCATGCAAATAAAAAATATTTTTTTTTCCACAAAAATTATATTTTAGCCCCCAGTTTTGTATTTTTCCAAGGTTAGCAGGAGAAATTGGACCCTAAATGTTGTTGTCCAATTTGTCCTGAGTACGCTGATACCCGATATGTGGGGGGGAACCACCGTTTGGGCGCATGGGAGGGCTCGGAAGGGAAGGAGCATCATTTGGAATGCAGACTTAGATGGATTGGTCTGCAGGCGTCACATTGCGTTTGCAGAGCCCCTAATGTACCTAAACAGTAGAAACCCCCCACAAGTGACCCCATATTGGAAACTAGACCCCTCAATGAACTTATCTAGATGTGTTGTGAGAACTTTGAACCCCCAAGTGTTTCACTACAGTTTATAACGCAGAGCCGTGAAAATAAAAAATCTTTTTGTTTTCCCACAAAAATTATTTTTTAGCCCCCAGTTTTGTATTTTCCCAAGGGTAACAGGAGAAATTGGTCCACAAACGTTGTTGTCCAATTTGTCCTGAGTACGCTGATACCCCATATGTTGGGGTAAACCCCTGTTTGGGCACACAGGAGAGCTCGGAAGGGAAGGAGCACTGTTTTACTTTTTCAACGCAGAATTGGCTGGAATTGAGATCGGACGCCATGTCGTGTTTGGAGAGCCCCTGATGTGCCGAAACAGTGGAAACCCCCCAATTATAACTGAAACCCTAATCTAAACACACCCCTAACCCTAATTCCAACGGTAACCCTAACCACACCTCTAACCCTGACACACCCCTAACCCTAATCCCAACCCTATTCCCAACTGTAAATGTAATCTAAACCCTAACCCTAACTTTAGCCCCAACCCTAACTGTAGCCCCAACCCTAACCCTAATCCTAGCCCTAACCCTAGCCCTAACCCTAACCCTAGCCCTAACCCTAGCCCTAACCCTAGCCCTAACCCTAGCCCTAACCCTAACCCTAGCCCTAGCCCTAACCCTAGCCCTAACCCTAGCCCTAACCCTAGCCCTAACCCTAACCCTAGCCCTAACCCTAGCCCTAGCCCTAACCCTAGCCCTAACCCTAGCCCTAACCCTAGCCCTAACCCTAGCCCTAACCCTAGCCCTAACCCAGCCCTAACCCTAGCCCTAACCCTAGCCCTAGCCCTAACCCTAGCCCTAACCCTAGCCCTAATGGGAAAATGGAAATAAATACATTTTTTTTTATTTTTCCCTAACTAAGGGGGTGATGAAGGGGGGTTTGATTTACTTTTATAGCGAGTTTTTTAGCGGATTTTTATGATTGGCAGCCGTCACACACTGAAAGACCCTTTTTATTGCAAAAAATATTTTTTGCAATACCACATTTTGAGAGCTATAATTTTTCCATATTTTGGTCCACAGAGTCATGTGAGGTCTTGTTTTTTGCGGGACGAGTTGACGTTTTTATTGAAAACATTTTTGGGCACGTGACATTTTTTTATCGCTTTTTATTCCGATTTTTGTGAGGAAGAATGACCAAAAGCCAGCTATTCATGAATTTCTATTGGGGGAGGCGTTTATACCGTTCCGCGTTTAGTAAAATTGATAAATCAGTTTTATTCTTCGGGTCAGTACGATTACAGCGATACCTCATTTATATCATTTTTTTATGGTTTGGTGCTTTTATACGATAAAAACTATTTTACAGAAAAAATAATTATTTTTGCATCGCTTTATTCTCAGGACTATAACTTTTTTATTTTTTTGCTGATGATGCTGTATGGCGGCTCTTTTTTTGCGGGACAATATGACGCTTTCAGCGGTACCATGGTTATTTATATCTGTCTTTTTGATTGCGTGTTATTCCACTTTTTGTTCGGCGGTATGATAATAAAGCGTTGTTTTTTGCCTCGTTTTTTTTTTTTTTTTCTTACGGTGTTTACTGAAGGGGTTAACTAGTGGGCCAGTTTTATAGGTCGGGCCGTTACGGACGCGGCGATACTAAATATGTGTACTTTTATTGGTTTTTTTTTTTTATTTAGATGAAGAAATGTATTTATGGGAATAATATTTTTTTTTTTTTTTCATTATTTTGGAATATTTTTTTTTATTTTTTTTACACATTTGGAAAATTTTTTTTTAACTTTTTTACTTTGTCCCAGGGGGGGACATCACAGATCAGTGATCTGACAGTTTGCACAGCACTCTGTCAGATCACTGATCTGATAGGAGTGCAGGCTGCTTCACAGTGCCTGCTCTGAGCAGGCTCTGTGAAGCCACCTCCCTCCCTGCAGGACCCGGATCCGCGGCCATCTTGGATCCGGGGCTCGAGCAGGGAGGGAGGTGAGGAGACCCTCGCAGCAACGCGATCACATCGCGTTGCTGCGGGGGTCTCAGGGAAGCCCGCAGGGAGCCCCCTCCCTGCGCGGTGCTTCCCTGCACCGCCGGCACATCGCGATCATCTTTGATCGCGGTGTGCCAGGGGTTAATGTGCCGGGGGCGGTCCGTGACCGCTCCTGGCACATAGTGCCGGATGTCAGCTGCGATAAGCAGCTGACACCCGGCCGCGATCGGCCGCGCTCCCCCCGTGAGCGCGGCCGATCGGCTATGACGTACTATCCCGTCCAGGGTCAGATAAGCCCAGGGCACCTCGACGGGATAGTACGTCTAAGGTCACAGAGGGGTTAAAGGGGACCGGTTATCAAAAAATACCTAAAGTTTAAATCAGATTTTTGTGTTAGATGTATTTTTAATAAAATTTTGAGAATGTTTTTTGTTTCATATTACTATCATTATTTTTTTTTTTTAAAGTTGTAATTTTGCAATTTCAGGGCACTTGGGATTTTTTACACTCGAACACCCTGCCCTTTCAGGAACAGTTAATTAGAAGGTTGCAGATCATCACAGGCAGTATTATAATGACAAGTAACACCGCTAAAAGCAACTGATGTCATATTACTACCATGATGAATGACAGTTTTATGCCTGAAACGCGTCATTTTAATGCCTTGGTACAAAAATTTTTAATGTGACTAGAATGATATAAGCTGTACTAATAAATTGGTAAATTTTATCTCCAAACAGCTGGATGCCTACGTTTGATTGTCTGCATTTCAAGTTAAGCAAAGGCTTTCCCTTTTTATGCCAAAGATCTTCACAGTAAATCTACAAGAGCTGGAGAGCATTGTATTTTCTGCTCATCTGATGTCTGACCCTGCTGCTCCTCCCTTCACAATGACTTTTTCCCATGCACATTAGACATTTTAATACAAAAGAGATAGGGTTTAGATCAGAATATTGTGGCTATGTTCATGTGTTGTTTCTTGAAGCAACAAGAAGTTAGAGTGTGAAAGAAGAAGTTAGAGGTGTGAAAATTGCAATGATAAAGGATATTGAACAAAATAAAAAAAAACTGATTTAAACGATAGGTCAATTTCTGATGATAGCTTTCATTTAAGTTCTCATAAGGCATTTAAAGATGTGTCTGATACTAGTTACATACCTGTTATACTGGGGTATTTCAAAAGAAGCAAAAATGTAAATCTGGTGGTAGCGCTTACTGTTTCTGTCCCACCAAAGAACATGATCATAGTGTTCATCACCAAAGTATCAGTATTGTAGATATCTGCTTTAGTCTTCCCTTCCTATGTGCAGACAAGAGAAAATAGTGTATACAATGATAGAAAGTGCTTCTTAATATATATATGTGACAACTGATGGCCATTTGTGTATGGGAGCGGGTTACCTTCTCAATTTTGGTCAAGAAACAGTCAATAAAATCCCTTGGGTTATTAATGTCAAACGTTTTCATATTGATCTCCATTTTCTTCCTGACATAGTCTGCCATGAAAGAAAAGTTTTCTTTAATTTTATGATGTGGTCCAGGTATATACTTTAAGACATTTGGGTAAATGTTGTATAGCTGAAATAAAAGAAAAATGATTCAATTAGATTAATTTAAAAAAAACAGTCATATCTACCCCCATGTAAGGCTCCCATAGGAATTTCTGTATGCTCAATAGTTAACATATTTGGTCCCTCTTCTACAGTGAGGAGCAAATTTATAAGTTTACACAGGAGACTGTAATTGCTAAAAGGAAGAGAACATCATTCCAATATTTAAAGAAGCACTCCTCCTCCCATCAATGTTTTTATCTTAGTATATTGCATTCATCATATTATATAGCACTGTGTACTTACAATGGTTCCTTTTTTCTTTCTACTAGTTAATTCTTCTCTTTTCTGTGCTCTATGTAGAAACAGGAAGTCTCTTGTTCCTACATGACTCATCATTAGGGTTGAGCGAAACGGGTCGAACATTTTCAAAAGTCGCCGACTTTTGGCTAAGTCGGGGTTTCATGAAACCCGATCCGACCCCTGTGCGGGGTCGGCCATGCGGTACGCGACTTTCGCGCCAAAGTCGCGTTTCAATTACGCGAAAAGCGCCATTTCTCAGCCAATGAAGGTAAACGCAGAGTGTGGGCAGCGTGATGACATAGGTCCTGGTCCCCACCATCTTAGAGAAGGGCATTGCAGTGATTGGCTTGCTGTCTGCGACGTCACAGGGGCTATAAAGAGGCGTTCCCGCCGACCGCCATCTTACTGCTGCTGATCTGAGCTTAGGGAGAGGTTGCTGCCGCTTTGTCAGAAGCAGGGATAGCGTTAGGCAGGGTCCATTAACCACAAAACCGCTTGTGCTGCAGCGATTTGCACTGTCCAACACCACCCTCGGTGTGCAGGGACAGTGGAATTTTTTTTTTTTTTTTTTTTCCCCTCAGCGCTGTAGCTCATTGGGCTGCCCTAGAAGGCTCCCTGATAGCTGCATTGCTGTGTGTACGCCGCTGTGCAAACCAACTGCTTTTTTCAAAGCACAAATCCTCTTGTTCCTTCCTTTCTGCACAGCTATCTTTTTTGTTTGTCCACACTTTTTATTTCATTTGTGCATCAGTCCACTCCTTATTGCTGCCTGCCATACCTGGCTGAGATTACTGCAGGCAGGGAGATAGTAGCTGCCTGCCATACCTGGCTGAGATTACTGCAGGCAGGGAGATAGTAATTGTAGGACATTCCCTGTTTTTTTTTTTTTTTTTTTTTTGGTGGGAGATTAAGATTGGCAATTTGGCATTTCTGCTAGAGTGCCATCCCTGTGTGTGCCATCTCTCTCACATAGTGGGCCATAGAAAGCCTTTTCATTTTTCTGTATTTTTTTTTGTGGGGTGTATAAATTCTCCCTGATAAAAATACAGTGGGAGATTAATATTGGCCTTTGGGCTTGTGTGCCAGTCCTGAGTGTGCCATCTCTCTCACAAATAGTGGGCCATAGAAAGCCTATTTTATTTTTTTTTGGGTTTTATAAATTCTCCCTGAAAAAAAGGGAGATTAATATTGGCCTCTGGGCTTCTGTGCCAGTCCTGAGCGTGCCATCTGTGCCAGTCCTGAGCGTCCCATCTCTCTCACAAATAGTGGGCCATAGAAAGCCTATTTAATTTTTTTTTTGGTTTTATAAATTTTCCCTGAAAAAAGGGAGATTAATATTGGCCTCTGGGCTTGTGTGCCAGTTGTGAGCGTGCCATCTGTGCCAGTCCTGAGCGTGCCATCTCTCTCACAAATAGTGGGCCATAGAAAGCCTATTTAATTTTTTTTTTGGTTTTATAAATTTTCCCTGAAAAAAGGGAGATTAATATTGGCCTCTGGGCTTGTGTGCCAGTTGTGAGCGTGCCATCTGTGCCAGTCCTGAGCGTGCCATCTCTCTCACAAATAGTGGGCCATAGAAAGCCTATTTAAATATTTTTTTGGTTTTATAAATTCTCCCAGAAAAAAAGGGAGATTAATATTGGCCTCTGGGCTTCTGTGCCAGTTGTGAGCGTGCCATCTGTGCCAGTCCTGAGCGTGCCATCTCTCTCACAAATAGTGGGCCATAGAAAGCCTATTTAAATATTTTTTTGGTTTTATAAATTCTCCCAGAAAAAAAGGGAGATTAATATTGGCCTCTGGGCTTCTGTGCCAGTCCTGAGCGTGCCATCTGTGCCAGTCCTGAGCGTCCCATCTCTCTCACAAATAGTGGGCCATAGAAAGCCTATTTTATTTTTTTTTTGGGTTTCAGAAATTCTCCCTGGAAAAAAAAAGGGAGATTAATATTGCCCTTTGGGCTTGTGTGCCAGTACTAAGCGTTCCATCTCTCTCTCTCTCTCAGTCAGTGGGCCATAGAACGCATATTTTTGGTTTTATTTGTTTTCTAAATTCTCCCTGAAAAAATCATTTTATTTTATTTGGTTTCTAAATTCTTCCTGATAAAATCATATTTTTTTTATTATTTTTATTTCTAAAGTCTCCCTGAAAAAAAAAAAAAAAAAAAACAACCAAAAAAACAGTGGGAGATTAATATTGGCCTTTCTGCTTGTGTGCCAGTCTTGACTCCTGGGTGTGCCATCTCTCTCTCTCTCTCTCTCTCTCTCTCTCTCTCTCTCTCTCTCTCCAATTGTGGTCCATAGAAAGCCTATATTTTTTTTCCTTGATTTGGGTTCTAAAATCTACCAGAGAAAATAACTACATCAATCATTGGTAGAAAAATATTGGCCTCTGGGTTTGTGTGCCACTCCTGACTCCTGTGTGCGTCATCTCTCAGTCAGTGGGCCATAGAACGCCTATTTTTGGTTTTATTTGTTTTCTAAATTCTCCCTGAAAAAATTATTTTATTTTATTTGGTTTCTAAATTCTTCCTGATAAAATCATATTTTTTTTATTATTTTTTTTTCTAAAGTCTCCCTGAAAAAAAAAAAAAAAAACAGTGGGAGATTAATATTGGCCTTTCTGCTTGTGTGCCAGTCTTGACTCCTGGGTGCGTCATCTCTCAGTCAGTGGGCCATAGAACGCCTATTTTTGGTTTTATTTGTTTTCTAAATTCTCCCTGAAAAAATCATTTTATTTTATTTGGTTTCTAAATTCTTCCTGATAAAATCATATTTTTTTTATTATTTTTTTTTCTAAAGTCTCCCTGAAAAAAAAAAAAAAAAAACAACCAAAAAAAACAGTGGGAGATTAATATTGGCCTTTCTGCTTGTGTGCCAGTCTTGACTCCTGGGTGCGTCATCTCTCAGTCAGTGGGCCATAGAACGCCTATTTTTGGTTTTATTTGTTTTCTAAATTCTCCCTGAAAAAATCATTTTATTTTATTTGGTTTCTAAATTCTTCCTGATAAAATCATATTTTTTTTATTATTTTTTTTTCTAAAGTCTCCCTGAAAAAAAAAAAAAAAAAAACAACCAAAAAAAACAGTGGGAGATTAATATTGGCCTTTCTGCTTGTGTGCCAGTCTTGACTCCTGGGTGCGTCATCTCTCAGTCAGTGGGCCATAGAACGCCTATTTTTGGTTTTATTTGTTTTATAAATTCTCCCTGAAAAAATCATTTTATTTTATTTGGTTTCTAAATTCTTCCTGATAAAATCATATTTTTTTTATTATTTTTTTTTCTAAAGTCTCCCTGAAAAAAAAAAAAAAAAAACAACCAAAAAAAACAGTGGGAGATTAATATTGGCCTTTCTGCTTGTGTGCCAGTCTTGACTCCTGGGTGCGTCATCTCTCAGTCAGTGGGCCATAGAACGCCTATTTTTGGTTTTATTTGTTTTCTAAATTCTCACTGAAAAAATCATTTTATTTTATTTGGTTTCTAAATTCTTCCTGATAAAATCATATTTTTTTTATTATTTTTTTTTCTAAAGTCTCCCTGAAAAAAAAAAAAAAAAAAACAACCAAAAAAAACAGTGGGAGATTAATATTGGCCTTTCTGCTTGTGTGCCAGTCTTGACTCCTGGGTGCGTCATCTCTCAGTCAGTGGGCCATAGAACGCCTATTTTTGGTTTTATTTGTTTTCTAAATTCTCCCTGAAAAAATCATTTTATTTTATTTGGTTTCTAAATTCTTCCTGATAAAATCATATTTTTTTTATTATTTTTTTTTCTAAAGTCTCCCTGAAAAAAAAAAAAAAAAAAACAACCAAAAAAAACAGTGGGAGATTAATATTGGCCTTTCTGCTTGTGTGCCAGTCTTGACTCCTGGGTGTGCCATCTCTCTCTCTCTCTCTCTCCAATTGTGGTCCATAGAAAGCCTACATTTTTTTTCCTTGATTTGGGTTCCAAAATCTACCAGAGAAAATAACTCCATCAATCATTGGTAGAAAAATATTGGCCTCTGGGCTTGTGTGCCACTCCTGATTCCTGTGTGCGTCATCTCTCACTCAGTGGCCCATAGAAAGCATATAGTTTGTTACATTTGTTTTCTAAATTCTCCCTGCAAAAATCTATTTTTTTTTTTTTGGGGGGTTTCTAAAGTGTTCCTGAAAAAAATAAAAATAAAAAAAAAATAATAGTGTGACATTAATATTAACATTTGTGCTTCAGTGACAGTCCTGCGTGTGGGGCATCTCTCTAATTTGCAGCCACCAAAAAAAGAGTGTGTAACATTGGGCCTGATTTTCGCTGTGGTCTCACCAACCTGTAAAGGGGTAGCTAAATCATACAGAAGTTATAGCTCACCGTGTAAGTTGTGTGACTGCAACAAATAACGTTAGTTTGGTTACGTTTTTAAAACAATGAGGAAGTCTAGTGGAAGAGGTCGTGGCCGGGGGCGTTCATTGTCAGCTGGTAATGAGGGTAGTGGTAGTGGTGGAGCATCAGGTGGTCGTGGGGGAAAAAATATTGCACCTAAGTCTGGAGCTGTGGAGCCAGGTTCGTCGTCCGGCTACACAAGGCCTCGAACGCTCCCTTTTCTGGGATTAGGAAAACCGCTTTTAAAGCCGGAGCAGCAAGAGCAAGTTTTGGCTTATCTTGCTGACTCAGCCTCTAGCTCTTTTGCCTCATCTCGTGAAACTGGTAAAAGTAAAAGCAGCGCGTCGTTAGTGGATGTTCACGGTCAGGGACAAGTCACTTCCTTGTCCTCTTCAGCAAAAACAACAACAGAGAAGAATGCAGCAGGCGACACAACGGGTTACTCCATGGAGCTCTTTACACATACCGTCCCTGGCTTAGAAAGTGAAGCAGTTAACAGTCCATGCCCATTACAAATTGAATCTGACATGGAGTGCACTGACGCACAGCCACAGCCAGACTACTATGCTGGTCCTTTGACTCAGACCACAACATTGCCCTCGCAGGGTGCTGATCAAGAATCAGACCCTGATGAGACTATGTTGCCCCATCACGAACGCTATACCACCGAACGACACGGTGACACAGACGAAGTTGCGCAGGAGGTACAAGAAGAGTTATTAGATGACCCAGTTCTTGACCCCGATTGGCAGCCATTGGGGGAACAGGGTGCAGGCGGCAGCAGTTCTGAAGCAGAGGAGGAGGAGGGGCCGCAGCAGGCATCAACATCGCCACAGGTTCCATCTGCCGGGCCCGTATCTTGCCCAAAACGCGTGGCAAAGCCAAAACCTGGTGGAGGACAGCGTGGCCATCCGGTTAAAGCTCAGTCTGCAATGCCTGAAAAGGTATCCGATGCTAGAAAGAGTGCAGTCTGGCATTTTTTTAAACAACATCCAATTGATCAGCGCAAAGTCATCTGTCAAAAATGTTCTACTTCCTTAAGCAGAGGTCAGAATCTGAAAAGTCTCAATACTAGTTGCATGCATAGACATTTAACCACCATGCATTTGAAAGCTTGGACTAACTACCAAACGTCCCTTAAGGTTGTTGCACCCTCGGCCAATGAAGCTAGTCATCAACGCAACATCCCTTCCGGCAGTGTAGGACCACCATTTAGCGCACCACCTGCTGTATCTGTGCAGGTATCTTTGCCAGGCCAAAGCAGTCAGGGTCAGGGAATCACCAGTTTCGTAGTAGGAAACACTGCATCTAGGGCACCGGCGGCAACAATACCATCTCCCACCGTCTCTCAGTCTGCCATGTCCACCGGCACCCCCGCTAGTTCCACGATCTCCAGCTCTCCAGTCCAGCTCACCCTACATGAGACTATGGTTAGAAAAAGGAAATACTTAGCCTCGCATCCGCGTACACAGGGTTTGAACGCCCACATAGCTAGACTAATCTCGTTAGAGATGATGCCCTACCGGTTAGTTGAAAGCGAAGCTTTCAAAGACCTGATGGACTACGCTGTACCACGCTACGAGCTACCCAGTCGACACTTTTTTTCCAGAAAAGCCATCCCAGCCCTCCACCAGCATGTTAAAGAGCGCATCGTCCATGCACTCAGGCAATCTGTGAGCACAAAGGTGCACCTGACAACAGATGCATGGACCAGTAGGCATGGCCAGGGACGTTACGTGTCCATCACGGCACACTGGGTAAATGTGGTGGATTCAGGGTCCACAGGGGACAGCAAGTTTGGGACAGTTCTGCCTAGCCCACGGTCTAGTAAACAGTTGTCTGTAGCCGTTCGCACCCCCTCCTCCTCCTCCTCCTCGTCCTCCTGCAGAAGCAAGAGCTCGTCCACAGACCGCAGTCGCACAAACACTCCATCCGCACCTGCCACTGTTGCACACCAGGTCTCCCATTATGGGGCAGCTACTGGCATACGTCAGCAGGCTGTATTGGCTATGAAGTGTTTGGGCGACAATAGACACACCGCGGAAGTTCTGTCCGAGTTCTTGCAGCAAGAAACGCAGTCGTGGCTGGGCACTGTAGATCTTGAGGCAGGCAAGGTAGTGAGTGATAACGGAAGGAATTTCATGGCTGCCATCTCCCTTTCCCAACTGAAACACATTCCTTGCCTGGCTCACACCTTAAACCTGGTGGTGCAGTGCTTCCTGAAAAGTTATCCGGGGTTATCCGACCTGCTCCTCAAAGTGCGTGGACTTTGCGCACATATCCGCCGTTCGCCTGTACACTCCAGCCGTATGCAGACCTATCAGCGTTCTTTGAACCTTCCCCAGCATCGCCTAATCATAGACGTTGCAACAAGGTGGAACTCAACACTGCACATGCTTCAGAGACTGTGCGAACAGAGGCGGGCTGTTATGTTTTTGTGGGAGGATACACATACACGGGCAGGCAGTAGGATGGCAGACATGGAGTTGTCAGGTGTGCAGTGGTCGAAGATTCAAGACATGTGTCAAGTCCTTCAGTGTTTTGAGGAATGCACACGGCTGGTTAGTGCAGACAACGCCATAATAAGCATGAGCATCCCCCTAATGCGTCTGCTGATGCAAAGTTTGACGCACATAAAGGATCAGGCGTCTGCACCAGAGGAAGAGGAAAGCCTTGATGACAGTCAGCGATTGTCTGGTCAGGGCAGTGTACATGACGAGGTACCGGGCGAAGAGGAGGTGGAGGATGAGGAGGATGATGGGGATGAGTATATTTTTAATGAGGAAGCTTTCCCGGGGGCACGGGAAATTGGTGGCGTGGCAAGGCCGGGTTCTGGTTTTTTGAGGGACACAAGTGACGTAGATTTGCCTGCAACTGCCCCTCAACCAAGCACAACCGCAGATTTGACAACGGGAACTTTGGCCCACATGGCGGATTATGCCTTGCGTATCCTCAAAAGGGACACACGCATTACAAAAATGATGAACGATGACGATTACTGGTTGGCCTGCCTCCTTGATCCTCGCTATAAAGGCAAATTGCAAAATATTATGCCACATGAGAACTTGGAACTAATATTAGCAACAAAACAATCAACTCTTGTTGACCGTTTGCTTCTGGCATTCCCTGCACACAGCGCCCGTGATCGTTCTCACACGAGCTCCAGGGGCCAGCAGACCAGAGGTGTTAGAGGGGCAGAAATCAGAAGTGGCGTTGGACAGAGGGGTTTTCTGACCAGGTTGTGGAGTGATTTTTCTATGACCGCAGACAGGACAGGTACTGCAGCATCAATTCAAAGTGACAGGAGACAACATTTGTCCAGTATGGTTACAAACTATTTTTCATCCCTTATCGACGTTCTCCCTCAACCGTCATTCCCATTTGATTACTGGGCATCCAAATTAGACACCTGGCCAGAATTGGCAGAATATGCATTGCAGGAGCTTGCTTGCCCGGCAGCTAGTGTCCTATCAGAAAGAGTATTCAGTGCTGCAGGTTCAATACTAACAGAAAAAAGGACTCGTCTGGCTACCCAAAATGTAGATGATCTAACCTTCATTAAAATGAACCACAACTGGATTTCAAAATCTTTTGCCCCACCCTGCCCGGCTGACACCTAGCTTTCCTATGAAAAGGTCTTGCCTGTGGACTATTCTGAATGACTTTTCCAATCTCGTAATTTTCTTCACCTGATTGTCCAGCATACGACATGTTTCCACCTCACGAAATGGCCAAACTCCCCACACGGGGCCGTGCTATCGCCACTTTGCGCTTGGACCCTTGAGAGTGCTGTTTGTCTGAAGAGGTGGGTGTGGCCGCTTTTGGTCGACGGCACTGCCACTGGGTCCCTCATAGTACAATAAAGTGTCTCTGGCGGTGGTGGTGCGCACCCAACGTCAGACACACCGTTGTAATATGAGGGGCCCTGTGCCTGTACCGCCGGCCACAAGACAGTTCCCCCCCCCAGCTCAAACAGTGCTGTACCACTAGCAAAATTATCTCTCACAGCTTCACCAATGTGTAGTCTAGCCGCTGACATCCTTCAATGCCTGGCACTGACAATACCATTGTTTTGACATTTTTGTTATGTTAGGCCTTCGAAGCCTGTCTGCGGTCCCTTCTTTCTACAACTACTACACTGACCAGGCCACTGCTGGCCGTGTTACCCTGGAACCAATTTAAAAGTGCCTACAGTCAGCCCAATTTTGTTATGTTAGGCCTTCGAAGACTGTCTGCCGTCACTCCTTCCACTAGACTTCCACTGACCATACACTGCTGCCCATGTACCCCTGGAACCAATTTAAAGTGCCTACAGCCAGCCCAATTTTGTTATGTTAGGCCTTCGAAGCCTGTCTGCGGTCACTCCTTCCACTAGACTTCCACTGACCAGACCACTGCTGCCCGTGTACCCCTGGAACCAATTTAAAAGTGCCTACAGCCATGTGTTATTATTTTAGGCCTTCGATGCCTGTCTGCGGTCACTCCTTCCACTAGGCCTCCACTGACCACACCACTGCTGCCCGTGTACCCCTGGAACCAATTTAAAATTGCCTACAGCCAGCCCAATTTTTTTATTTTAGGCCTTCGATGCCTGTCTGCGGTCCATTCTTTCAACTACTACTACACTGACCAGGTCACTGCTGCCCGTGTACCCCTGGAACCAATTTAAAATTGCCTACAGCCAGCCCAATTTTTTTATTTTAGGCCTTCGATGCCTGTCTGCGGTCCATTCTTTCAACTACTACTACACTGACCAGGTCACTGCTGCCCGTGTACCCCTGGAACCAATTTAAAATTGCCTACAGCCAGCCCAATTTTTTTATTTTAGGCCTTCGATGCCTGTCTGCGGTCCATTCTTTCAACTACTACTACACTGACCAGGTCACTGCTGCCCGTGTACCCCTGGAACCAATTTAAAATTGCCTACAGCCATGTGTTATTATTTTAGGCCTTCGATGCCTGTCTGCGGTCACTCCTTCCACTAGGCCTCCACTGACCACACCACTGCTGTCCGTGTACCCCTGGAACCAATTTAAAATTGCCTACAGCCATGTGTTATTATTTTAGGCCTTCGATGCCTGTCTGCGGTCACTCCTTCCACTAGACTTCCACTGACCAGACCACTGCTGCCCGTGTACCCCTGGAACCAATTTAAAAGTGCCTACAGCCAGCCCAATTTTTTTATTTTAGGCCTTCGATGCCTGTCTGCGGTCCATTCTTTCAACTACTACTACACTGACCAGGTCACTGCTGCCCGTGTACCCCTGGAACCAATTTAAAATTGCCTACAGCCAGCCCAATTTTTTTATTTTAGGCCTTCGATGCCTGTCTGCGGTCCATTCTTTCAACTACTACTACACTGACCAGGTCACTGCTGCCCGTGTACCCCTGGAACCAATTTAAAATTGCCTACAGCCAGCCCAATTTTTTTATTTTAGGCCTTCGATGCCTGTCTGCGGTCCATTCTTTCAACTACTACTACACTGACCAGGTCACTGCTGCCCGTGTACCCCTGGAACCAATTTAAAATTGCCTACAGCCATGTGTTATTATTTTAGGCCTTCGATGCCTGTCTGCGGTCACTCCTTCCACTAGGCCTCCACTGACCACACCACTGCTGTCCGTGTACCCCTGGAACCAATTTAAAATTGCCTACAGCCATGTGTTATTATTTTAGGCCTTCGATGCCTGTCTGCGGTCACTCCTTCCACTAGGCCTCCACTGACCACACCACTGCTGTCCGTGTACCCCTGGAACCAATTTAAAATTGCCTACAGCCATGTGTTATTATTTTAGGCCTTCGATGCCTGTCTGCGGTCCATTCTTTCAACTACTACTACACTGACCAGGGCACTGCTGGCCGTGTACCCCTGGAACCAACATCAGAAAATATAAAAATAAGTATTTTGCTTATAAAAAAGAAAATACTGGTGAGATATCAAATGCAGACATTTTAACATTAAAAACAAACACACAACTCTAATCTGGTACAGTACTAAAAATGGCCACCAGCTACAATTACTTTCTCCTGCAAGTAGTTAACTGAAAGTTTTTTTAAATTGAAAACACACATATGGCATCCACCGAGTGTTGTCCTGTCGCGTCTTCTTTATATTATTGCCGAGAAGATGCAAAATAATGAAAATAATAAAATCATTAATTACCAAAATAATAGAGAAAGTCAACACCACATTGCAAATAAACATTCATTCCAAATAAAGAAGCAGGGCGCGTCCGAGGGTGAGTATATACCTAATAAGAATATAATCACCCTCGGACGCGCAATGCTTATTTCCAACAGCCTTCCTTCCTAAGAATCAGCCCTTCCGTCGTGTAGAGAGACGTTGTGTTACACTCCAAGGTGTTCCCCAGGTTGCCTTTCCTGAGCTTCGATCTTCCGGCTCTCGTTTAGTAGTTCTTGGAAACTACTCTGCATTAGGCCTTCAAATTGGGTATGGGGTGTAGAGAGATGGTGTGTTCCACTCCAAGGTGTTCCCCAGGTTGCCTTTCCTGAGCTTCGATCTTCCGGCTCTCGTTTAGTAGTTGTTGGAAACTACGCTGCATTAGGCCTTCAAATTGGGTATGGGGTGTAGCGAGAGGGTGTGTTACACTCCAAGGTGTTCCCCAGGTTGCCTTTCCTGAGCTTCGATCTTCCGGCTCTCGTTTAGTAGTTCTTGGAAACTACACTGCATTAGGCCTTCAAATTGGGTATGGGGTGTAGAGAGAGGGTGTGTTACACTCCAAGGTGTTCCCCAGGTTGCCTTTCCTGAGCTTCGATCTTCCGGCTCTCGTTTAGTAGTTGTTGGAAACTACGCTGCATTAGGCCTTCAAATTGGGTATGGGGTGTAGCGAGAGGGTGTGTTACACTCCAAGGTGTTCCCCAGGTTGCCTTTCCTGAGCTTCGATCTTCCGGCTCTCGTTTAGTAGTTCTTGGAAACTACACTGCATTAGGCCTTCAAATTGGGTATGGGGTGTAGAGAGAGGGTGTGTTACACTCTAAGGTGTTCCCCAGGTTTCCTTGCCATTGCTTCGGTCTTCCGACTCTCGTTTAGTAGTTGTAGAAAAGTACACTGCATTAGGCCATACAAAATGGGTATGGGGTGGAGAGAGATGGTGTGTTACACTCCAAGGTGTTCCCCAGGTTGCCTTTCCTGAGCTTCTATCTTCAGGCTCTCATTAAATTGTGGTTAAATGGAACAACTGCATTTGGCGTACTAGTTGGTTTGGGGCCTACTATCGGTGTCTGCCACTCCTTGCTGTTCTCCTCCACTGAACAAAGCTGTGCCGCCTGTTTACTACGGTTGCCAATTTTGAACTGCATTTCGACTACTTACTGATTTGGCCCTACTCTCTGTGTCAGCCTCTCATTCCAGTTGTCCTCCACTGCAATGCCCCCTGGTTATTCCTGTGTTACCAATTTTGAACTGCATTTAGCCCACTTTCTTCTTTGGGCCTATATCTGTGTTTCCACTTCATCGTGCCCATTGCCCAGCCAGTGATAGATGAGTCTGCTGGTACATTGACCCATAACGCAACATTCCCCGTGCACGCTACACAACAACATTGTGACCCTGCTGAAAGTCAGGTTGCTCTTCCCGCATACCATACCACCTTACACGGGGACAAAGAGGAAGGTGCAGATGAAAGTGCAGGTTCCTTCATCAGGTGGGGGGAGGAATACTAGTTGGCGACGTCACTGGCACAGGGCCTCTCATAGTACGCAAAAGTGTTGCTGCCGGTGGGAGGCGCCCCCGCCGTGCAAACACACCGCTGTACTTTGAGGGGCCCTGTGCCAGTGCCAATGCCAACGAGTGGGCCCCCCCTGCTTGCTCAGGTTCACAGCACTTGCAAAGTTGAAATACTTACCTCTCCCTGCTCCACTGCCGTGACGTGGTCCAGATTTCCTGGGCCCACTAATTACTTGAACCAGCCCTACCCCCCACAACTTTAGCCAAATGACCCCCAATTTCAAATGCCTTCCAATTATTATAAGGTAAATTACGCTTGACAAGCTTCATTAAGAAGAATGGATGGTTTTGACATTAAAATGGCCACTCTAGGTGTTTTCCTGGCCCCCACTCACTGCCGACTATGCTGCCCCATTGACTTGCATTGGGTTTCGTGTTTCGGTCGATCCCGACTTTACGTCATAATCGGCCGATTTCACTCGACCCGACTTTGGACATAGTCGGGTTTCGCAAAACCCGGCTCGACTCTAAAAAGGTCAAGGTCGCTCAACTCTACTCATCATCTCTTCAAATCCTGACCCAGCTGCTCCATTCTTCCCCTCTGCTTTAGGCTTTTGCAATGACTCATGACTTGTGCAGAGAAAATTGACCTCCTGTTCCTAAATTGAGCTTAGAAGGATTCAACTACCGTATTTTCTGGTGTATAAGACGACTGGGCGTATAAGACGACCCCCAACTTTTCCATATAAAATATGGAATTTGGGATATACCCGCCGTATAAGACAGGTGTCATCTTATACGCCCAGTCATCTTATACGGCGTGCCCAGTCATCTTATATGGCGTGTGGTTCCCAGGGTGTGGAGGAGAGGAGACTCTCCTTCAGGCCCTGGGATCCATATTCATGTAAAAAATAAAGAATAAAAATAAAAAATATGGATATACTCACCCCTCCGAAGGACCCTGGCTCTCACCGCTGCAAGCGTCTGCCACCGTTCCTAAGAATGCAGTGAGTGAAGGACCTTCGATGACGTCGCGGCCACGTGAGCGTTCCGCCAGTCTTAACAGAACACTAGCGCCAGGGTCTGGCTAGTAAATGGCGGACGATCAGCGTTTACAGCGGTACATCCAGCAGCTGGAGGGAAGGTTGGCGGCTCTAACGTTCAACCTCAGCTGTGGATGTCACTGCTGTCGCTGTTCAGGCTGCAAGTGTAGCCGCAGCCAGTTTGTCCGCTGCCATCCCTGCTCCGACTTTATCCCGTCTCCCGCTTTCTGACAAGTTTGCTGGTGACAGTAAACAATGTCGCGGATTCGTGAGCCAGTGCTCCATACACCTTGAGCTCCTGGCGTCACGTTTCCCTACGGAACGGGCGAAAGTGGGATTTATTTAATCTCTCTTGTCGGGCAGGGCGTTGGAGTGGGCAAGGCAGCTTTGGGAGCGTGAGGATCCTGTGGTACAGTGTGCTCCTCTCTTCCTGGACGCTCTGAAGCAGGTCTTTTTAGGACCTCGTGTTACCCACGATACCGTGCTCCAGTTGTTGACTATTACTCAGGGTTTGTCCGTGGTCAGCCAGTTTGCCATCCAGTTCCGGACTCTAGCTTCAGAGTTAAAGTGGCCAGACAAAGTTCTTATTCCGGTGTTCTGGAAAGGACTGGCAGACCACTTGAAGGACGCTTTGGCCACCAGGGAGATACCCGCCACACTGGAGGAGCTTATTTCAGTATCTACCCACATCGACCTCCGTTTTCTCGAGCGGAGGTTAGAGCGGACCCAGTGTAGTTAGAGATTTCGGCTGGCTCCCACCTTCGCCATACCTCTTGAGTCTCCTGTTTTGACGTCCGACTCCCATGAGGCCATGGAGGTTTCTCGAGCGGGACCTAAGTCTCAGGCCGCTCGAGTACCCGTGGTTTGCAAAAATTGTCACCAACTAGGACATTACGCCAATAAATGTCCACGGCGGTCGGGATTCGATCGCGTCTAGTAACCATTGGGGGAGGTTCACTAGACACAGCTGCATTTTCATCCAAACTGTCCTTTAAAGGGACAATCCTGTTAGGCTCCTCCACTCTAACAGTCGAGCTTTGTGTGGATTCAGGAGCAGAGGGAAATTTCATGTCCTCTGCTTTTGCTCTGCGCCACGCTATACCACTAGTAATGCTCGCCAAACCTGTAATAGTTAGAGTTGTGAATGGGGCGACACTTCCACTGCAAATCACATACCAGACTGTTCCATTCTCGTTGTCCATGTCCCCTTCCCACCAGGAGATTATTTCCCTTCTTGTCCTTCCCGAGGGAATGGATGAGATTTTACTGGGAATACCCTGGCTCCGTTTCCACTCCCCACATATTGAGTGGTCCTCAGGGAGAATATTGGGTTGGAGTAAGTCTTGTATGGGCAGGTGTGTGAGTGAGTGTGTACAGGTTTCTACTTCCAAGGTACCCGCAGACCTTTCTTCTCTTCCCAAGTGCTATTGGTGCTATGCAGACGTATTCTCTAAGAAGGCTGCAGAGACTCTACCGCCTTATTGCCCCTACGACTGTCCTATTGATCTCTTGCCTGGAGCTGAACCTCCTCGGGGAAGGGTATATCCCCTCTCTCTCCCTGAGACAGAGGCTATGTCTCAATAATCCAGGAGAATTTGGCAAGAGGGTTCATTAGGAAGTCAGTGTCTCCTGCAGGGGCGGGATTCTTCTTTGTACAGAAGAAGAATGGGGAATTACATCCTTGCATCGATTACAGGGGTCTTAATGCTATCACCATTAAAAATAAGTACCCGTTGCCTCTGATTTCTGAGCTCTTTGACAGGCTAAGGGGAGCAAAGGTATTCACCAAACTAGATCTGCGGGGTGCCTACAACCTGATTCGCATCCATGAGGGGGACGAATGGAAAACGGCTTTTTAATACCAGGGATGGGCACTATGAGTATCTGGTGATGCCCTTCGGGCTCTGTAATGCCCCAGCCGTTTTTCAGGACTTTGTCAATGATATCTTTCGGGATATGCTTTCCACCTCGGTCGTAGTCTATCTGGATGATATTCTCATCTTCTCTCCAGATATTGACTCCCACCGGAGAGATGTTGGCAGAGTCTTTGAACTCTTACGGGCGAATTCCTTTTATGCAAAGTTGGAGAAGTGTGTGTTTGAGCAGGAGTCTTTACCTTTCCTGGGCTATATCATCTCGGCCCTGGGATTGGCTATGGGTCCTGCCAAACTACAGGCTGTGATGGACTGGCAAGAACCCCATTCTCTTAAAGCGGTGCAGCGCTTTATGGGGTTCATAAATTACTATCGCCAGTTCATCCCCCACTTCTCAACTTTGGTAGCTCCCTTGGTATCCCTCACCAAGAAGGGAGCGAATCCCAAATTGTGGTCGGAAGAGATCTCCAAGGCCTTCACTTCTATAAAGTCTCATTTTGCTAGCACTCCCATCTTACATCGTCCTGATGTGGATAAGCCATTCCTTATGGAGGTGGATGCCTCATCCGTTGGTGCCGGAGAAGTCCTCTATCAAAAGGATGCTCAAGTTCGGAAGCATCCATGCTTCTTCATCTCAAAGACCTTCACACCAGCGGAGAGAAATTACTCCATCAAGGATAGGGAGTTGCTAGCAATGAAGTTGGCCTTTACGGAGTGGAGACATCTTTTGGAAGGTGCTCGGTTTCCCTTCCAAGTCTTCACGGACCACAAAAATTTGGTCTATTTGCGTACAGCCCAGCAGCTTAATTCTCGTCAGGCCAGATGGTCCTTGTTCTTCTCCCGGTTCCACTTCACTCTCCATTATCTCGCCGGGGAGAAGAACATTCGTGCTGACGCTCTCTCTCGCTCCCTTGTGTCAACTAAGGAGGAGGAGGAGGAGGAGGAGCCTCGGCATATTGTCCCTTCGGAGAGTCTGAGAACTGTAGCTCCGGTTTCACTAGAGTATGTGCCTCCGGGCAAGACTTTTGTTCTGATCAATTTGCGACCGGAAGTTCTCTCTTGGGCTCATTCATCCAGAGTGGGTGGACACTTTGGGGCAAAGAGGACATCTGAGTTGCTGGCGAGAATATACTGGTGGCCACATATGGTTCGTGACGTCAGTGACTATGTTCGGGCATGTGTCTCCTGTGCCAAAAATAAGTCTCCTCATCAACGGCCAGCTGGATTGTTATATCCTCTGCCGGTGGCAGACAGGCCCTGGGAGATGGTCGAGATGGACTTTGTGGTGGGTTTGCCTAAGTCTCGTGGCTGTACTGTCATTTGGGTAATCACTGACCATTATTCTAAAATGGTGCATTTGGTGCCGCTTCCTCGGCTACCTTCTGCACGGGTCTTGGCAGCGTTGTTTATTAAAGATATCTTCCGCCTTCACGGTATGCCGGACAAAATTGTCAGTGATCGGGGTCCTCAGTTTGCATCTCGGTTCTGGAGAGAGCTTTGTCATCTTCTCAGTATTGAGTTAAATCTCTCTTCTGCCTATCATCCCGAGACGAATGGGTTGGTGGAGAGAGCCAACCAGACCTTGGTCACATATCTGCGACATTTTGTCTCTGCCAGGCAGGATAACTGGGCATCCTTGTTACCGTGGGCAGAGTTCGCCCTTAAAAACGCTGTAGCCGATTCCACCGGTCAGACTCCTTTCCTCCTTAATTACGGCCAGCATCCTCGGGTTCCTGTGCCTATGCCCGTGTCCTCTGCTGACTCCAGGGTGGCAGACTGGGCAGTGGAGGCACGAGACATTTGGGACCACACTCAGGATGCCATCCGGGCCTCCAAGGAGAGAATGAGGTCCTCCGCCAATGCACATCTGTGCCCTGCTCCGACCTTTGCTCCTGGCGACTTAGTGTGGCTCGCCGCTCGTAACATCAGGCTGGGTGTTGAGTCCACTAAGTTTGGTCCTCGCTACTTGGGTCCCTTCAAGGTCCTCGAACAGGTTAATCCTGTGGTTTACTGTCTAGCCCTTCCTCCACGCCTAGGTATCACCGATACCTTTCATGTGTCCCTCCTTAAGCCCGTGTACATGTCCCGGTTTTCTGAGTCATCTACCGGGACGTCGGGTTCGTCTATGGACGATTACGAGGTGAACGCTATTTTGGGGTGCAAGGTGGTTTGTGGCAAAAAATTTTATTTGGTGGACTGGAGGGGTTACGGTCCTGAGGATAGATCCTGGGAGCCTGCTGAGCACATTCGGGCTCCGCAGCTCATTGCTGCCTTCGAACGTAGCAAGGCCCAAGGGGGGTGGTGTTAGGGGTCGGGTTCCCGCTTCTGCACAGGGGGAATCTCGGGCCGTTTCTGCTGCGGTCTCCCATTCTTCTCCTGCCGCAGTGGAACCTGCTCAGCAGAGGCATCGGTCCTTGCGTCTGGCTCAGTCTCACTCTGTGCTTAGGCTTGCTGTTGCTTCTCCAGCTTTTGCCATTAAAGCCAGTGCTGGGCAGCGGCGAGCAGACGCTTTTGGGACTAAGTCCTGCTTTTTCCCTTCTGAGCATGCCCAGGGTGAGATCTTCCATTGGAGATCGAGGGTCACATGCTCAGATGCTGCTGCGGTTCCAATTGGTCCTTTTTTGGAAGGTCCTATACATACTGCAGCTATATAAGCTTCGCATGACCGCACGGCCATGCGCTAGTGTACAATTGTATACGTGTGTATGTTGATGAGTGCAAGTCGTCCTTTAAATAACCCACCCTATTGTATGACTGTTCGCATAAGGAGTATGGCTGCTATCTAGCGCCCGACTATCCTCACAACGTGATACACACGAATCAGCGTCCATTGCTGTGACCGCCAGTGCGGTGCGCAATTAGTCTGTACGGACTTCAACCCCGAGTCTAGGGATTGAGTTCGGTGACTCTTAGCTTGCGCTCTTTAGTGCGGTATTGCGGTCCTGTGACTTAACAGGGTTCGCTTTCACCGCCATATAGCGCTGCCATTTACTAGCAGCAGGTTTTCACCTGCACGGTGGACCCCGGACTGCCAACGCACCTAATATTATTTCATCTTAAACTTGGTGCGTTCCGCCAGTCTTAACACCAGCCTTGCTAAAGCTGACAGCTGAGGGTTGAAGCACTCCGATGTGAGTTTTGCCTGGCTGGTTATAAAAAACACAAGGGAATGCACGTCATTTTTAAAAAAAATTATTTATCTACAGCGCAGGCATCGGTTGATGCATACTTTCGACAGCAGCTCCTGCTCTCACTGTTATTAGCGGTAGCAGGCGTTGACTGAAGGGACCAATAGTCCCATCAGCCAGCACCAATGACTAGAGGTAAACTTTATACTTTCAATCACAGCTGGGAGCTCATGCTGTCTTTTGACAGCGTGGGAACGGCGGCTCTCTGACTGGCAGTGATGATTTTACCACCGATCAGAATCGGTGTTTGCCACACATGACAGCATGACAAACACCCTGTGTTCAGGGGGCCAAACCCGACCAGTAACACAGACTTCCTGGCTAGAGGCTTTTGACAGACTTTACATATGGCAAACAAAGCACCTATAGCTCCTTAATGCAAAATCATAGACTACATGAACACGCTGAGCACATGATTCTTAAGTTGGAAATGTAATGTATATGACATTTATTCTTAAATCTAAGGTTATACTTACTATTCCAATAGCCAGGAGAAAACCTCTTGAAATATAAAACATAACCTTTAATGGTAACTCTCTAAAAATGATTTTTATGGACAATAACGTGATAAAGTGCATATAGTGCTCAAATAACCAGTGCTCAATAAAAAAATGGTTTTATCTCACCAAATCAGTCGTTTTTCTCACGGGAGCGTCCTCATATATTTAAAGGGGATGGGAAAACAATTACTATACTACCCAGTCGTGCCCCTGTGTTGCTCCCGCCCTGACAAGGGCAGTCCCCAAGTCAGGCTAAATAATTGTACCCACCATGACCAAGTAAACTTCCCTACGCGTTTCCTCTCCCATAGGGGAGATTCATCAGGGAAAAAGAAAGGGGTATAAATATTATAGGATATCCTGTTTAAGAAGGGAGAGCCCCTGCATCGGCAGGTAGCTCCTACAGTTAGGTCCATATATATTTGGACAGAGACAACATTTTTCTAATTTTGGTTATAGACATTACCACAATGAATTTTAAACAAAACAATTCAGATGCAGTTGAGGTTCGGACTTTCTGCTTTCATTTGAGGGTATCCACATCAAAATGGGATGAAGGGTTTAGTAGTTTCAGCTCCTTAACATGTGCCGCCCTGTTTTTAAAGGGACCATAAGTAATTGGACAATTGACTCCAAGGCTATTTCTTGGACAGGTGTGGGCAATCCCTTCATTATGTCATTCTCAATTAAGCAGATAAAAGGCCTGGAGTTGTTTTGAGGTGCGGTACTTGCATTTGGAAGGTTTTGCTGCAAAGTAAACATGCGGTCAAAGGAGCTCTCCATGCAGGTGAAACAAGCCATCCTTAAGCTGCGAAAACAGAAAAAACCCATCCAAGAAATTGCTACAATATTAGGAGTGCCAAAATCTACAGTTTGGTACATCCTGAGAAAGAAAAAAAGCACCGGTAAACTCATCAATGCAAAAAGACCTGGGCGCCCACGGAAGACAACAATTGTGGATGATCGCAGAATAATCTCCATGGTGAAGAGAAACCCCTTCACAATAGCCAACCAAGTGAACAACACTCTCCAGGAGGTAGGCGTATCAATAGCCAAATCTACCTTAAAGAGAAGACTGCATGAAAGTAAATACAGAGGGTTCACTGCACGGTGCAAGCCACTCGCAAGATTCAAGAATAAAAAGGCTAGACTGGACTCTGCTAAAAAACATCTAAAAAAGCCAGCACAGTTCTGGAAGAACATTCTTTGGACAGATGAAACCAAGATCAACCTCTACCAGAATGATGGAAAGAGAAAAGTATGGCAAAGGTGTGGTACAGCTCATGATCCAAATCATACCACATCATCTGTAAAACACGGTGGAGGCAGTGTGATGGCTTGGGCATGCATGGCTGCCAGTGGCACTGGGTCACTAGTGTTTATTGATGATGTGACACAGGACAGAAGCAGCCGAATGAATTCTGGGGTATTCAGAGACATACTGTGTGCTCAGATCCAGCCAAATGCAGCCAAACTGATTGGTCGTCGTTTCATACTACAGATGGACAATGACCAAAACATAAAGCCAAAGCAACCCAGGAGTTTAGTAAAGCAAAGAAGTGGAATATTCTTGAATGGCCAAGTCAGTCACCTGATCTCAACCCAATTGAGCATGCATTTCACTTGTTAAAGACTAAACTTCAGACAGAAAGGCCCACAAACAAACAACAACTGAAAATCACCGCTGTGAAGGCCTGGCAGAGCATCAAAAAGACGAAAACACAGCGTCTGGTGATGTCCATGAGTTCAAGACTTCAGACAGTCATTGCCAACAAAGGGTTTTCAATCAAGTATTAAAAATGAACATTTTATTTAAAATCATTGAATCTGTCCAATTACTTTTAGTCCCTTTAAAAACAGGGTGGCACATGTTAAGGAGCTGAAACTCCTAAACCCTTCATCCAATTTTACTGTGGATACCCTCAAATGAAAGCTGAAAGTCTGAACTTCAACTGCATCTGAATTGTTTTGTTTAAAATTCATTGAGGTAATGTCTATAACCAAAATTAGAAAAATATTGTCTCTGTCCAAATATATCTGGACCTAACTGTATGTGTCCAGTGCACCTAGTTTTGGTATGGACTATGGTAAGGTGAGATGAAAGACGGGAAGGCATTCCCTTATATAGTTTCCCCCCTCTCTACTTAATTACATAGCGTCCTACCTCATTTCCGGCAGGTCTGCATGACCGTTATATTTATTAAACGTCCCTGGCGCTGTATCGCCATCTTACCCACACGCCGTGTGTATACATTTCCGGGATCTGGATAGTTCTTCACTGCGCATGCGGGTTGGAGACCTAGTTAGTGAAGCCGTGCTCTTACCGGCTTTCACTTCCGGTTCATGCTGCCTAGCTTGCCCGCTATTGCGCAGTGCAGAATACAAGCACATACCTGCCGCCTGACTGTATTCCTGGTAACCTTCGTGCTCCAGGGTTCCTCACTAATGTGCATGCGGCCTTTTTGCCCGCTGCTGCGCAGTACAAAATCAAATGTACGCCGGTAGCCTAGTGGCCCAGCTGTATCCCCGGCAACAGTCGTGCTCCCAGTGTACCACGCTAATGCGCATGCGGCCTTTTGTAAGTACATAACCTTATTATACGCGCATATATATTTTTATTTTTTGGTGTTATAATGAGAGGGGGATAAAGTAGACAATGGGGAAACCGTCCGTATATAGATATCCATAAAAAATCTGTAAATTCTCAGTTTTATGCCTAATACAATGGGGCCAGAGATAAAGATATAGATAAAATATGGCAGTGGCTCATATTTTCAAATCATGATAGATAATATATCCTGTTTTATAAGCTTAGTACTCCTAGGGGGCAGAAACCCAAATTCCAACATATTCGTGACCTGCAGTAAAAACCCCAATTGATGGGGAGAATCATATACAGATATTGTAATTTCAAAGAAAGCAACTGTAACTCAATTGTTCATTCAGACCATGCGGATAACAGGTCTCAAGGCGAAATATCCACCTTGAAGGCCATACAGTTTATGGGTATTGAGAAAGTCAGGCCACCAAGAAGAGGGGGTGACTTCGATAGGGTTCTGCTTCAAAGAGAATGAAGGTGGATATTTCGCCTTGAGACCTGTTATCCGCATGGTCTGAATGAACAATTGAGTTACAGTTGCTTTCTTTGAAATTACAATATCTGTATATGATTCTCCCCATCAATTGGGGTTTTTACTGCAGGTCACGAATATGTTGGAATTTGGGTTTCTGCCCCCTAGGAGTACTAAGCCTATAAAACAGGATATATTATCTATCATGATTTGAAAATATGAGCCGCTGCCATATTTTATCTATATCTTTATCTCTGGCCCCATTGTATTAGGCATAAAACTGAGAATTTATAGATTTTTTATGGATATCTATATAGGGACAGTTTCCTCATTGTCTACTTTATCCCCCTCTCATTATAACACCTAAAATTAAAAATATATATGCGCGTATAATAAGGTTATGTATTTACAAAAGGCCGCATGCGCATTAGCGTGGTTCCCTGGGAGCACGACTGTTGCCGGGGATACAGCTGGGCCACTAGGCTACATTTAATTTTGTACTGCGCAGCAGCGGGCAAAAAGGCCGCATGCACATTAGTGAGGAACCCTGGAGCACGAAGGTTACCAGGAATACAGTCAGGCGGCAGGTATGTGCTTGTATTCTGCACTGCGCAATAGCGGGCAAGCTAGGCAGCATGAACCGGAAGTGAAAGCCGATAAGAGCACGGCTTCACTAACTAGGTCTCCAACCCGCATGCGCAGTGAAGAACTATCCAGATCCCGGAAATGTATACACATGGCGTGTGGGTAAGATGGCGATACAGCGCCAGGGACGTTTAATAAATATAACGGTCATGCAGACCTGCCGGAAATGAGGTAGGACGCTATGTAATTAAGTAGAGAGGGGGGGAAACTATATAAGGGAATGCTTTCCCGTCTTTCATCTCACCTTACCATAGTCCATACCAAAACTAGGTGCACTGGACACATAGGAGCTACCTGCCGATGCCGGGGCTCTCCCTTCTTAAACAGGATACCCTATAATATTTATACCCCTTTCTTTTCCCCTGATGAATCTCACCTATGGGAGAGGAAACGCGTAGGGAAGTTTACTTGGTCATGGTGGGTACAATTATTTAGCCTGACTTGGGGACTGCCCTTGTCAGGGCGGGAGCAACACAGGGGCACGACTGGGTAGTATAGTAATTGTTTTCCCATCCCCCTTAAATATATGAGGACGCTCCCGTGAGAAAAACGACTGATTTGGTGAGATATAACCATTTTTTTATTGAGCACTGGTTATTTGAGCACTATATGCACTTTATCACATTATTGTCCATAAAAATCATTTTTAGAGAGTTACCATTAAAGGTTATGTTTTATATTTCAAGAGGTTTTCTCCTGGCTATTTGTATATTCTCTATTAGAGGACCTTTTAGGGGTATCGGACGTGGGTACACCCTATAATTTGGCTATTTTTTATACTTACTATTCCCCAGCGTGAGCTCATAATTTCAAAGTTGTCTTGAACACACTTTACAAGCTTTTGAAAATTTTCATCTTGATATTCAAACCGACTACCAAATACCACAGAGCAAATCACATTGGACACAGCACGTAATGTGTGGTAATTGAGATCTATAGGGGATCCTAAAATAACACATACAAATAGGTAAATCAAAAGTTAAAGTTCAGGGGTCACAGAATTGATGTCATGTTTTTAAACAGGGTTAGTTGTGTGGCATAACTAGGTTTACTGTTGAAGTCAGTTGTAATGATCACACAGGGCTCATCAGCAGGCTCTCATTAATGGTGCCTTACGATATTATATTGGGAGATGGTGAAATAACCTACTGCTAGCCAGCAAGCGCAGTGTGTCGGGCTCACTTGGCATCAGCCATCGCACTGCTGCACACCCTTAAAATCTGCCTTCCAGCAATCATCTGACCAAGCTGAAGCAACACCCAATCTCTACCCCCAAACTACAGGGTCCCCACACAGCATAATCGCTGGGAGCAGCGGTGTCCCACCTCCCAGCAATGCTAGGAGTGCATCTCCTAGAATGCGATAACCAGACTGAGCGACCACCCCCTCAAGTTACACCCCCCATGGTGACACCCCACCCCCCATTGCCTGTAAAGGGTGATGGGCATTTCAGGCCTGTGAGTTTTTCCTTGCCAGTCTTGATGAACTATGCCCTGGAGTAAGATGTGACAAGTTCATTAAGAGATGTGCATATTCTAATAAACCTTTCAAATGCCGCGTTCCACCACTCCAACTGAAGTGCATTTTTGTCAAAATTTACACAACTTTTGTGCAGTTAGTCATGAATACAGTTAATGGGAATTAATTCACACAAAGCTGTCCATTGCACTACTTGGTCTACAGGCCATGACAGTAATCTGGGGCCACTGGAAAGGAGCCAAGAAACCAACCTCTTACATTGATTAGCAAGCCAAGTGCAAAATCATGGTTATGGCATTAAACAAATCTGATGTCATACTATATTGGTTAATCAAAAGAAGTCTTGTGGATGCAAATAGGTAAAGGGCAGTTCGCACACTTTCTGTCCTATGGTCACAGATTACTGTCATGTCCAATAGACATCTGTGACCTCGTCTCCCGGTACTTACCTACACGCAACCTCTGATCCTCACAAGATCTCCTACTCTACTCCCCTCTTATCTCCTCTTCCCACAATCGTATACAAGATTTCTCTCACGTATCACCCCTACTCTGGAACCCTCTACCACAACACATCAGACTCTCGCCTACCATCGAAACCTTCAAAAAGAACCTGAAGACCTACCTCTTCCGACAAGCCTACAACCTGCAGTAACCACCGATCGACCAAACCGCTGCACGACCAGCTCTATCCTCACCTACTGTATTCTCACCCATTCCTTGTAGATTGTGAGCCTTTGCGGGCAGGGTCCTCACTCCTCCTGTACCAGTTATGACTTGTATTGTTTAAGATTATTGTACTTGCTTTTATTATGTATACCCCTCCTTACATGTAAAGCGCCATGGAATAAATGGCGCTATAACAATAAATAATAATAATAATAAAAATAGACCAAGTCATTTGAAACAATTCAAACCAACTATAACTGTATTGAATTTGTTGGGTGCATTTGGTCATGCCCCATCATGCCCAAGACCTGCCCATTTTTCGAAAAGTTGGCTGAGGTGGCCAGGACTGGTGTAAGTGTAAGCACAAAAGAAGTGACATTTAAAGCAGTTTCATGTCACAAAAACTTCTTGATGAATCACAACCTAAATTTTCATTACAAAGTCGTATTACTTTTACTTAGTTCTTGTTTTGTCATTCCTCTTACTTAATTCCTGTATGTATGAAGCAGTTATTCTGTTATTTTCTCACTGTATGTTGGTATTTTCTAAGTACTGTGTGGTGGTATTTTTTTGCGAGGCACTGCTATCAGACAGTTCTTGTATGGTGGTGGCACTGTAAAACACTGATGTTTAAGCAACCGTACGCAGGTGATAGTTCACCAATGAATGGTTCTGTTATTGGGCACTTTGCTATACAGTCTGCATACATGGACATTGTGTTATGTAGGCATTTGTAAACTGCATGGCAGTAAATCAAAAGGAGGTGGTGTCAAAAGCAGGCGCTATACCAGGCACAATTCAAAAACAGGCTTACCCTTGATTCTATTCTGCAATCATATACCGTATTAAAAATAAAAAATTGTGAAGAATAAACAAATATATGAAGTATGTTGATAATATTAAACCTTACCATTAGACTTTCTCAGCACCTCAGTCAGATACATAGCCTCTTCTCGTATCCTCTCCTCAAAGCTTCGTTTTCCAACTCCAAAATTACCCAGTGTTAGCGCGGAAAACCGTCTGAACTCCTTCCACTTTTCACCACTACTGAATGCAAGATCTGTTCAAAATAATAAAATAGTTAATTCCAAATGAAATTCCTTATGGGCCTTTAGAGCTCAATACATACTCGAGGATTGTATTGCAGTAGCAAAATAAACTGCAGCATCGTCAAATTTTCAATAATTTATGTGTGATTTACACAAACTCTGGGTTTGGTAAGATACGGTGGGAGAAATAAGTATTTGATCCCTTGCTGATTTTGTAAGTTTGCCCACTGACAAAGACATAAACAGTCTATAATTTTAAGGGTAGGTTAATTTTAACATGGAGAGATAGAATATCAAAAATAAAATCCAGAAAATCGCACTGTATAAATTATATAAATTCATTTGCATTTTGTAGTGAGAAAGAAGTATTTGATTCCTCTGACAAACAAGACTTAATACTTGGTAGCAAAATACTTGTTGGCAAGCACAGCAGTGTTTTTTGTAGTTGATGCTGAGGTTTGCAAACATGTCAGGAGCAATTTTGGTCCACTCCTCTTTGCAGATCATCTCTAAATCATTAAGATTTTGAGGTTGTCACTTCGCAACTCAGAGCTTCAACTCCCTCCATAAGTTTTCTATGGGATTAAGGTCTGGAGACTGGCTAGGCCACTGCTTCTTTTTGAGCAACTCCTTTGTTGCTTTGGCTGTATGTTTTGGGTCATTGTCTTGCTGGAAGACCCGGCCACGACTCATTTTTAATGTCCTGGCGGAGGGAAGGAGGTTGTCACTCAGGATTTTATGGTACATGGCTCCATCCATTTTTCCATTGATGTGGTGAAGTAGTCCTGTGCCCTTAGCAGAGAAACACCCCCAAAACATAATGTTTCCACCTCCATGATTGACAGTGAAGATGGTGTTCCTTGGGTTATAGACAGCATTTCTCTTCCTCCAAACATAGCGAGTTGAGTTAATGCCAAAGAGATCAAGTTTCATTATACTCACCTGGGGGCCGGTCTGGTCTAATGAGCATCACAGGTCCGGGTCTGGGGCCTCCCATCTTCATGCGATGTTGTCTTCCTGCTTGCTTTGTGCCGCGCTCCTGCGCAGGTGTACTGATCTGCCCTGTTGAGAGCAGAGCAAAGTACTGCAGTGCACAGGCACTTGGCCTCTCTGACCTTTCCTGGCACCTGCACACTACTGTACTTTGTTCTGCCCTCAACAGGGCAGATCAGTACACCTGCGCAGGAGCACGGCATGAAGGAAGCAGGATAACGACATCGCATGAAGATGGGAGGCGCGGACCCTGACCTGCGACACCCATCGGACCGGACCGCCCCCGGGTGAGTGTAATAAAACTTGTTTTTCTTCTCTTTCAGGTTGGACCGGGGGCTAATCTACAGCATTACAGAATGCTGTAGATAAGCCCTGAAAGGCAGTGGCCGCATCTTATAGCAGCAAAATGAGGTGACAGGTTCCCTTGAAGGTGATCTCTCACCTTCCTCATGATCAAGGATACCCCACGAGGTGAGATTTTGCATGGTACCACAGATCAACGGTGATTGAAAGTCATTTTGCAATTATTCCATTTTCTTACTATTGCACCAACAGTTGTTTCCTTCTCACCCAGCGTCTTACTTATGGTTTTGTAGCCATTCCAGCTTTGTGCTGGTCTATTATCTTGTCCCTGACATCCTTATAAAGCTCTTGTCCATATTGTAGAATTTAGAGTCTGACTGATTAATTCTGTGGACAGGAATCTTTTATAAAGGTGACTATGTAAGAGAGCTGTCTTTAATGCAGGAAACAAGTTGATTAGGAGCATCTAACTGGTTTGTAAGAGCAAAAACTCTTAATGGTTGGTAGGAGATCAAATACTTATTTCTCACAGCAAAATGCAAATTATATAATTTATACAATGTGATTTTCTGGATTTTATTTTTGATATTCTCTCTCTCATTGTTAAAATTAACCTACCCTTAAAATTATAGACTGTTCATATCTTTGTCAGTGGGCAAACTTACAAAATCAGCAAGGAAGAAAATACTTATTTCCGCCACTGTAGGTGCATTTCATGCTTTATAGCTTTGTTTCATACATAACAATATGTGATCTTAATTATCTACTTGGAACCTTTGAGAGAGTTTGACTTGCTAAATGTTGCATAGTTTGGTAGCAGAATAAACTTGTGAGAGTAGATTATATGGGGTAATTCAACTTTTATCTACACAGAACATAAGGTACATGCATGAGCTTCTTAATACAGCATAACAGAAGTCTGAAGGACCTTTACCAGAGAGAAAGTGAAACCAAAGTAAAACAAGTATATGCATTACATTCGACTAAGCATATAACAGTAAAAACATCGCCATCTACTGTCAGAAAGGTGTAAACTCCTCCTGCACGCAAATAAGTCTGTATCTGTTGCATATCTGCCAATAGTAAGAACCCATTTATTGGCCTGATTGCCTCTTGCTTTGGCATGTAAAGGAGTGATTATTACATGTTTCATGCCTTTCAATGAACCAAAGAAGGAAAGACAACAAGAATTCTTGCAGAAATATGTTGCCATGCGCTCTTTTATATTTTACAGGTCCTGGATTGCCAAGGATGGCAATCATTAAAGATGGGGGTTGTGTAAAGGAAAGATAAGTTGTCTGAAACCTCCCTGAAAACGTTATGTGCTGTTATAAAAAGGCTGTTTTATACTGAATTTAATGTAATATCCCCCATTAGAGCTAAAGTAGATTAGACAGCTGGGAAAGGAACAGTTAACAGTCAGCGAGCCATGCAGATGGGATTAGTGTTTGGGAGTAAAGCAAGGTTATGTTATGGCTACAGTGAGTCAGGGTGAATGAATAGTTCTGAGATGAGAAAGATATAGGCCCCTTACTAAGATGTGCATTAAAGGAAGATTGCAGGAGTACCAAGTTTTGAAGTAACTAACTAGATTGAGTGGCAGAAATCAAGCCAGAAAATCCTTAGCACTCAGGAGTGAGTCTTACAGGAAGGAGGCAACAGTAGTGAGTACTGCCTAAGCCAGAAATAGTTCTGTGAATTAAGGGGCCCAAGGTAGCCAAGAAGGAGTGGGACTGAAGAGGCACTGTGTAAGCTGGTCCTGGAATCATAGAAATAACACGAGGCCAACCAGGCAGGGACACAGGTACTACTACAAAAGTGGAATATAGCACTATTAAGAAGTTAATATGGAGATGGGAAGATCAAGTTGTTTATTCCGTATATTTGAAAAGTCCTTGCTGCTACTTGCAGTCGATATGCCTGTGCCTCTGTGCAAAACAGATGAAGATTTTGATATTAAGATTTGAACCTGCCACCAACTGTATTAATGTTATACTAGAAAAGACTATTTTATTTATATAAAATAGACTGAGATCTTCCTTGTCTACTGCATAAGCTGGAGGTTCCTGTACCATTTTCTAGTATGTGGCTTAAGAAAGATTGCCGAAGTCAAACCATAACACCTGCACCCAAAGGATCTCGTTTCACTGATGTCTGAGGTTGCAGTGCTGCATATTGACCCGTGCAACCATTACAAGCAGACACATTAAGTATTTGAATTACATGAAGAGGCTATTGATTCATTTTAGAATTGGGTAAAACCAAATTTCCCCTGTTGTGATGTTGCCATGGAACTGAGTAGGACAATATGGTAACAGGTTGTCGGTGATATTGTTCAAAGCAGGCCACCCCTCCAAATGTGGATTATTGGTCTAGATCCATCAATATTCCAATGATATTCTCCTGGAACCACAATAAGAATAAAAGTAGCCAAACAGCCAACAAGTGTGAAGAAAAAGTCAATGAATAATACACAGAAATCAAAGAAGAATAAACTTCCCCTGACTAAATACTCACCATCTCCTTTGGTAAAATCATAGAATGAAGCATAATAGGCTCGACCACTGAACTCTTCTGCTTTGTCAATGAAAGTTTCTTTGAGGGCTTTATAACTACAAAGAATGATAACTGGTCGAGTCCCCTCATATACTGTAAATATGTCACCATATTTTTTCGACAACTAGGAGAAAACAGAGACATTCAACATGACAGGTTATGAACTGAAACTATACTATAATGTTCCATAGGTGGCCAAAACAAATTCCATTGAGTAGGTCGATGGTTCTTAAGGAGCATTACTGTTGTGAATTCTGTGGTCAAGCTCCCTCCTGTGGTCATGAGTGGTACTTCGGCTGGTTCTGTCTGTGAGCTTCCTCTGGTGGATGTGAGTGGGGCTGCGGCTTCTGAGTTTCCTTCCTCAGGTGACGGGGTTAAGTCATTAGGTGCTGCTCTATTTAACTCCACCTAGTTCTTTGTTCCTGGCCTCCAGTCAATGTTCCAGTATTGGCCTTGCTTTCTCCTGGATCGTTCCTGTGGCCTGTCTGCCTTGCATGAGCTAAGTTTTGCTTATGTTACTTTGTTTGCTATATTTTCTGTCCAGCTTGCTATATTGGTTTTTGTTGCTTGCTGGAAGCTCTGAGACGCAGAGGGAGCACCTCCGTACCGTTAGTCGGTGCGGAGGGTCTTTTTGTCCCCTCTGCGTGGTTGTTTGTAGGTTTTTGTGCTGACCGCAAAGCTATCTTTCCTATCCTCGCTCTATTCAGTAAGTCGGGCCTCACTTTGCTAAAATCTATTTCATCTCTGTGTTTGTATTTTCATCTTACTCACAGTCATTATATGTGGGGGTCTGCCTTTTCCTTTGGGGAATTTCTCTGAGGCAAGGTAGGCTTATTTTTCTATCTTCAGGGCTAGCTAGTTTCTCAGGCTGTGACGAGGCGCCTAGGTTTTGTCAGGAGCGCTCCACGGCTACCTTTAGTGTCATTTGATAGGATTAGGGATTGCGGTCAGCAGAGTTCCCACGTCTCAGAGCTCGTCCTATGTTAGTAACTAAACAGGTCACTTATGCGCTCTTAACCACTAGGTCTATTGTGGTTCTGAATCACCTGTTCATAACACATTACTAGAAAAGTGGGAAAGCTTCATATCCTCAAGAGATACATATTGCAGCTTGAAAAGAAAAACAATACATTGAGCTTTCACAGTTTCATGGGGAAGAGAAAAATTACAATGGGCAAAGCTATAAATATGTATGGAGAAGATTCAAACATATAAAGTTAACCAATGGAAAACAAAAAAGTACATGTGAACGGAGGAATGCACATCCAAAATTAGGAAATTTTGGTATGAAACGAAAACAAATATACAGTGCCCACAAGTAGTATTCAACCCCCTGCAGATTTAGCAGGTTTAATAAGATGCAAATAAGTTAGAGCCTTCAAACTTCAAACAAGAGCAGGATTTATTAACAGATGCATAAATCTTACAAACCAAAAAGTTTTGTTGCTCAGTTAAATTTTTATAAATTTTAAACATAAAAGTGTGGGTCAATTATTATTCAACCCCTAGGTTTAATATTTTGTGGAATAACCTTTGTTTGCAATTGCAGCTAATAATCGTCTTTTATAAGACCTGATCAGGCCGGCACAGGTCTCTGGAGTTATCTTGGCCCACTCCTCCATGCAGATCTACTCCAAGTTATCTAGGTTCTTTGGGTGCCTCATGTGGACTTTAATCTTGAGCTCCTTCCACAAGTTTTCAATTGGGTTAAGGTCAGGAGACTGACTAGGCCACTGCAACACCTTGATTTTTTGCCTCTTGAACCAGGCCTTGGTTTTCTTGGCTGTGTGCTTTGGGTCGTTGTCTTGTTGGAAGATGAAATGACGACCCATCTTAAGATCCTTGATGGAGGAGCGGAGGTTCTTGGCCAAAATCTCCAGGTAGGCCGTGCTATCCATCCTCCCATAGATGCGGACCAGATGGCCAGGTGTTGTAAGTTCTGTTTTTGGGCTCCCTCTGGTGGTTACTGATGGTTTTGGGTGACTTGTCTTTCCTGGGTCTCTGGGTTCCACCTGTTCCATCAGGATATGGGAGTTTCCTATTTAACCTGGCTTTGCTGGCATTTCCTCGCCGGTTATCAATGTATCCAGTGTGTCTTGTTACCTCTGCTCCCTGCTCCTAGAACCTTCTGGTCAAGCTAAGTTTGGATTTTCCTGTTTTGGTGCTTTGCTTTATTTGGTTTTTTAGTCCAGCCTGCAGATATGTGATTCTTGCTGCTGGTTGCTCTAGTGGGCTGAAATTGCTCCTCATGTACCATGAGTTGGCACATGAGTTCAAGTAATTTCAGGATGGTTTTTTGAAGGGTTTTTCGCTGACCGCGCAGTTCACTTTTGTATCCTCTGCTATCTAGCTTTAGCGGGCCTCATTTTGCTGAAACTGTTTTCATACTGCGTATGTGCTTTCCTCTCATTTCACCGTCATTATATGTGGGGGGCTGCTATTTCTGTGGGGTATTTCTCTGGAGGCAAGAGAGGTCTGTGTTTCTTCTAATAGGGGAAGTTAGATCTTCGGCTGGAGCGAGACGTCTAGGATCATCGTAGGCACGTTCCCCGGCTACTTTTATTTGTGTGTTAGGTTCAGGGTCGCCGTCAGCTCAGGTTCCATCGCCCTAGAGCTTGTTTGTATCAGTGCTTGTCCTTTAGTGATCCCCTGCCATTGGGATCATGGCAGCCAGGCCCCTTGGCTGAGAAAAAGCCCCACAGCATGATGCTGCCACCACCATGCTTGACTGTAGGGATGGTATTCTTGGGGTCGTATGCAGTGCCATCCAGTCTCCAAACGTCACGTGTGTGGTTGGCACCAAAGATCTCGATCTTGGTCTCATCAGACCAGAGAACCTTGAACCAGTCAGTCTCAGAGTCCTCCAAGTGATCATGAGCAAACTGTAGATGAGCCTTGACATGACGTTTTGAAAGTAAAGGTACCTTACGGGCTCGTCTGGAACGGAGACCATTGCGGTGGAGTACGTTACTTATGGTATTGACTGAAACCAATGTCCCCACTGCCATGAGATCTTCCCGGAGCTCCTTCCTTGTTGTCCTTGGGTTAGCCTTGACTCTTCGGACAAGCCTGGCCTCGGCACGGGAGGAAACTTTCAAAGGCTGTCCAGGCCGTGGAAGGCTAACAGTAGTTCCATAAGCCTTCCACTTCCGGATGATGCTCCCAACAGTGGAGACAGGTAGGCCCAACTCCTTGGAAAGGGTTTTGTACCCCTTGCCAGCCTTGTGACCCTCCACGATCTTGTCTCTGATGGCCTTGGAATGCTCCTTTGTCTTTCCCATGTTGACCATGTTTGAGTGCTGTTCACAAGTTTGGGGAGGGTCTTAAATAGTCAGAAAAGGCTGGAAAAAGAGATAATCCAAACATGTGAAGCTCATTGTTCTTTGTGCCTGAACTACTTCTTAATACTTTAGGGGAACCAAACAGAATTCTGGTGGGTTGAGGGGTTGAATAATAAATGACCCTCTGAAAAAACTTTTCCCAATTTAAAAAAAAAAAATAAACAAAGAAATAACATTCTTTTTTGCTGCAGTGCATTTCACACTTCCAGGCTGATCTACAGTCCAAATGTCACAATGCCAAGTTAATTCAAGATGTGTAAACCTGCTAAATCTGCAGGGGGTTGAATACTACTTGTAGGCACTGTAACACAGCGAAAACCACCATCACAGCGACAGTGCAAGAGCAGGGCGGGCATCCCGGTGCCTCATAACATCCATGCTGCAACACTGAGTCTTCACGACCCCAGGCCGCACTGCCCGGCTGACACAACACCGCAGCAGCAATGGCGGCCACAGAGCACCAAACACCAGGTGAATAGATGTAAAAACTTCACCTTCCACATGTTCTCAGACTGTGGACTGAGAGCAAAAATAGGCAGAACCCCTCCTGCAGTCTCCTGCTAATTTAAAAACACCGGGGTCAAATTGGAGGAGTGTGGGTCCAAGTAAAACAAAAATAATAGGGGACAACAATGCATATGCCAGAACTGCCAAAAAAAGATGTCCATACTTTTTTTTCAGCTTATTGCATGAACTGTCCTTTTTTTCGGTTCTGCACTCCTTCCATTTGGCATAGGTGATTTTAAATAGCTGGAGACTGCAAAGAGCTTATTTTTGCTCTCATTTGAGAGCTTGGTGAAGGTGAGTTTCAATGCTTCTTTCATTTGGTGTTGGTGCTGTGTGGCAGCCATTGTTGCTGTGGTTTTGTACTTGTGGGGCGGTGCATTGTCGCTGCAGCAGTCGTTACCGCACGATGCCAGTCCTTTAAGGAAAAAAAAAGTTAGGACCCACTGAGAGGTTTGCGGTGACGTGGCAGTGGGCTTCACACAGTCTAATCAGAATGTTAAACTAAGAACCTCATGCCCAGTTATATATATTTTTGCCTAGCAGCATTAGATCGATGCATGATTTTTGGAGGTGCGATCCATATTGTGTAATAAATATGATAATTCAGAGACTAAAAGACAAGGTGAGAGAATAAGAAAAAAAAAACACTAGTGACCTATAGCGGCAACAGCAATATCGATCAAGACAAAAAAAAACATGTATTTAATGCAAATTTCGAGTTTCATGGGCATAACATTTTAAGTTGCTCTCATGTGCCCCCTGACCAAGTCTTGTGACCAGCTGATTAGTGCAGTAACTCTTAAATGACACAGCACTTTACACCTTTTCACCACCAGTGATATCCTGCTGGGCATTATCAAAAACTCACTGACACAAAAAGGACTAAAATCCTCAAAATTTATACAAAAATCACTGAAAAGAAGGTAGAGATACTTACCTACCCAGGTCTCAAAGCAAATGCACTATCAGGGTGCAGCGGACCCAACTAATTAAGGCAGAAACACAGGTACAATACCAGTGCACAAAAAATCCCAATCTGCATATAGCATTATTCACACACGAGTTTCCCATAAATGACTTATATTTATTCGTATCACTAAAGAGAACCTGACAGGTGATACACGCTGCTCAAACCGTGGGCCGTATGTATCACCCACTGGCTAAATGATCACAGCCATGAATGTTTACTTTGGCGTTTCAGAGTAAAATATACTTTCACTAGCCTTCGAGGACTGAGCCGGATTGGTAACTAGCTGTACAAGCTCGTCCCCCGCAGCCTACACTGACTAAAAACGCTCTGTCAATATGCGCAAGCAAGCAGAGGCTTGTCAGTAACTGTCAGTGGGTGGAAAGAAGCCGCCAGCTATCAAAAGTATGCTTCACTCTGAAACGCTGTAGAGTTTGAAGGTACAATATACATGGCTGTGATCATACAGTCAAGTCCTGATACATGCTGCCCACCTTTTGGTCAGCATGTAGCACCTGACAGATTCCCTTTAACTCATACAGTGTATGCTACAATTGTCGACAAATTTGCAATCTCACATCAGTCACAACCCCCACACATTTCAGTGCTAACATAACTGTAAAGATGTGAAGTTATCTAGCAATATTGTACTTGGCTCACGATATGCAGCAGTGGTGAACACAGCATACAATATCACACAACACAGCATCGCATGCATCAGACTTAAATTTGATCATAACAAATGTGCTGCCTTCATTCTTATTTATCCAGCACTTTCTTTCTGGCTTTACTCACCTCCAGGAGGGACTTCACAACATCATCAAGGTTCATTAGATGAAGAGTTCCGATTATGGGAAGAGGAGTTGGTCCAGGAGGCAACTTTGACTTCTCCAACAGTAGCTTTATATAGTTAACCAACACGCTGGTTATGAGAATCACCAAGAGGACGGTAACCAGTGAGTAGAAATCCATCCTGTGGACAGAAATTAGCACCAAATCATCCAAAAAGTCAGCCATTTAAAATACTTAAATCACTTTCATTGACCATTTACTGTCTATTTTCAAAATCTTAATTTAGGGACAAGACAAGGTCCAAAAAAGTAGAAACTAAGTTTTATTACTGATGTGTTGAGACAAGACAGTACAGGAGAAGCAACAAGATAATTTGTCTCCTAGGAAAGTAGAGAGACAATAACTTGTGTCATATACTGTACCTAATGTTAAATGTGCTCACGGAACCAGTCAGGAGGTCACCAGATAGTTACTCGTCGGGTTTGGGTAGCTCTGAGCTCAGCCATACTTCTTGGAGTCAAATATAGTGCCCGAAGAATGGGCTAATTCCTGGGGAGTGTATCATTCATTTTCATTAAGGATGAGGGAACCCGAACTGTAAGGTTCAGGGTACATACCTGACTTCTAGTGTCCGGTGCTGAACTCCAAACACGGACTTCTCCCAGAAGTCCATGTTACTGTTCAGAGTTCGGATGCTTAATAAAGCTTCTTGAAAGACTGAAATGCAGCCAGTCAACAGGCTTTTTAGCTGTGGACACTTCCAGAGTAATCCCAGCCATGGCAAGTATTGGCATGGCTGTTATTGGCCAGTGCCACCCGTGTCCAGGCCTGTATAACCACCAGATCACGGGTGGTGTCGCTGATCAAGTGAGGGACAGTGTAAATTAAATAAATAATTTTAAAAAAACAATGTGAGTTCCCTCCTATTTTTAATAACTAGCCAAAGGAAAGCAGATAGCTGTGAGCTGGTTTTATTATGATGCAAAGTGGCCAATATCCATGGACCTTCTCAGCCTATTAATATCAGCCCCCAGCTGTCTGCTTTGCCTTTCATGGTTTTTAAAACTGGGTGGATCCTAAAAAATTGACTTGGTATCCCCACTATTTTTAATAACCAGCTAAGGCAAAGCAGACAGCTTCGGGTTGATATTAATAGGCTGGGAAGCTCCATGGATATTCTCCCCTTTACAGCCTAATAAGACCAGCCCTCAACTGCCCCAGAAATAGTGCATCCATTAGATGTGCCAATTCTGGCACTTAGCCTCGGCTTTCCCAATTGCCCTTGTGCATTGGCAATCAGGATAAAAAGATTGTGGTAGTGTGGTGGTGTGGTGCTGACATGAAACCCACAGATTAGTAAAGGAGAGACACCCCCATTTCTAATCCAGCAGTCACAAGAAATAAACACACACAAAAAAAGATTTATTTAAGAACAAAACTCCCCGACAATTTCTCTCTTTCATCCATTTATTAAAAAAAAAAGACACCAGTCGGCCATAGTAAGTAAACTGACAGTCCAGAAATGTTCAGACAAGATGCCAATTTTTCACAAAAAGAAATAAGACAGAAATGTCTTGAGAGAGAGACAAAGAGACAGAGATAGAGAGAGACAGGAAGAGACACAGATACAGAAAGATAGAGGAGAGAGACAAAGACTGAGGCAGAGAGAGATAGGGAGAGACAGGGAGACAGAGTGAGAGAGAGAGACAGGAAGAGAGAGACAAACAGTGGAAGAGAAGAGAGGAGACAGGCAAAGACAGAGAGAGATAGGCAGAAAAAAAGAGAGATAGAGAGGGAGACAAAGAAATAGAGAGATCATAGACAAAGAGAAAGACAGATTTGGTGTCCTCAGATAAACTCTCTGTTGACACCAAATAATTGATTGACGCCTATGTCAGATAACTTTTTGGTTCTCCATCTCATAACCAGACATTACATTTCTAGAGAAGCCAGATAGCCTAAAGGTACCTTCACACTAAACGACGCTGCAGCGATCCAGACAACGATCCGGATCGCTGCAGCGTCGCTGTTTGGTCGCTGGAGAGCTGTCACACAGACAGCTCTCCAGCGACCAACGATGCCGGTAACCAGGGTAAACATCGGGTTACTAAGCACAGGGCCGCCCTTGATAACCCGATGTTTACCCTGGTTACCAGCGTAAAAGTAAAAAAAAACAAACACTACATACTTACCTTCCGCTGTCTGTCCCCCGGCGCTGTGCTTTCCTACCCTGGTTACCAGTGAAGACATCGCTGAATCGGCGTCACACACGCCGATTCAGCGATGTCTGCAGGAGGTCCAGCGACCAAATAAAGTTCTGGACTTTCTGCAGCGACCTACAACATCACAGCAGGATCCTGATCGCTGCTGCGTGTCAAACTGAACGATATCGCTAGCCAGGACGCTGCAACGTCACGGATCGCTAGCGATATCATTCAGTGTGAAGGTACCTTAAGCAATGTATTCGCTGAGTGGAAGAGTACTCAGAAAAATGTCCAAATATTGGTGGATCCATGATTGCGAGGTAACAGAGTCAGTGTGCCAGGATTATGTGCTATGCCACCATACAGGGGAATCATCAATCATCTCTACACTAGAAAAAGTATAAATGCAGCAAATGTTTTGCTCTATATGTAGTTGCAATTTCTAGTGTGTTTACATGACCTCTGCCTCTTCTCTGAAATAGTAGTGGCGCTTTAATGGTGGATGTGATGTAGGAAGATGGACCGGGTCGGTGATGCCTCTCTCGTGCCGGTGCCAGAACTATTGAGGCTTTCACCATTGTTGCAGGGGGGAAGGCTTTCCAACCCAGACAGACCTTTGCACTCAACTGTAGAGATGGGTCAGGTATAAAAGGGGCAGTATGCGAGAAAGTGAGAGACTTGTCGGGAAGACAGCACACAACAGGAGAAGGTTGACTCACTTTCTTTGGGTCTACGCAATAACCTAGGTCCACACTGCAGTTCCTCAGATCTTTTGCACACTGACTGTGAGGGACATGAGGTTGTGTGTCCGTCCATTCCGACTACCGAAGCTCTGACCCATGAGTGTGCGGCCAGAAGGATCGTTGAGGAGCAGATAACTACATTCCCGTCACCAGCATTGTTCAGAGACATCTTCCAGTGGAGGCAGAGACTGCTACACCCAGTGGATATCTCCCCGGTAACCCGATTCCTTGCCTGAGAGAGAGAGAACCAGGATACGCTGTTTCGGCCGGGAGACAGTGCTTCACCTTCCTCCAAGAACAGGCCAGAGACTTCATGTGTCACCTACAGTGCCACCGTGGGATTTCAAGCTTCCACAGCCCGGAAATCATCAGACTGATAAGTTTACCAGTTTACTAACCGTTTGTTCATACCCTGATACAAAACACAAGTTTATTTCCCCCTTAACCCTTTCCCTCCCTGCGTGGAGTAATCTTTGTAATAAACCCATTAACTCTTGTTCTGCCTCCTGCTCTTCACTGCATCCCACGTTCCTGCTATCTTACAGTGACAAAGCACAATCGGACACATTCTCTATAGTTATTGCCTTCAAATTTACAAAATGTGTAATAAAAATGAATAATTGTCGTAATCAAGATTTTATGTTTAAAAAAATAGTGTTTTTTTGTTTCTCTTCGTTTTTTTTTTTTTTTTTTTTTTAATCTTCCTAGACCTTATCGATTTAAAAAACATCCCACAATCTTGCTGTCTTCATCCTCACTAAAACCAGACAATAAGATATCTATTGCCACAGGCAAGATTATTAATAAATATTGTGCATGTTATAAAGGACAGTTTATCGGCAGGAATTCTGGCACAAAATTGGTAAATCTCTGCCTCAAATTTAATTTTTACACTAGTATCTAAGGGGTCAAAAAAAAAGAAAAATGGAATTCATTATACTCCAGGAGAGAGAACATTTTAGAATGGCTTATGTGACTCTAGTAAAAGAAAATAAAATTAACACTTTCCTCCACACTCCTGGAAAAAGCAAATATTTCTTCTCGGATTTGGCAAAATTATAGTTTGCAGCTTGTGCTTCCCTGTTTTTGGATCCGTCCTGAAATTGGCAATTTTTCAACTAAATGTCAAGGAAAAAATTAGAATGTTTAGGACCCTCATGTAATAGGGGGTATTTAAGAATAAAATACCCAGGGGCAAAAACCACCTAGCAATACTTGGCAATATTTGGCGGTTTTATTCAGCTTGTATGTGATTTGCATCATTTTGAGCCATCCGTAGAGTCAGTATTATCTGTATTCTTCTTTAATGATTTTGCATATTTTTGGTAACATCTGGTAATGTTATATAGGCCGTAAATGGCAATGTTATATTAGCACTATCTGGTGGTATTAATCTGATTAAAATTATGAGTAAACTGCCTAAAAATTGTAAACAAAAAGTTCTACGTTGCTTTTTGACCCTAAACCGATTTTCCCTGATATTCATGTAATAGTAGATCACGAGACATATAATATAACCCAATAATCTCTGCCATAGTATAAAAACCTTTTAATTAAAATAGCATAAAATGGTGACATGATCGATAGAGAATTGAAAGACACTTACGGTACTTTAAACTGCAGCGTGTTGATCTCGACTTCTTTTTAGAATAACCTCTGATTACACAATAGTTAGCTCTAAGTAATGTTCAGTTCTTGTAGTCACATGTATATGGGGAGAGACAAAAATGCTCTGTCAAGGTGCCAAATATTGGCAAAAAAAATAATAAGGCAAACATTTCATAACTGACACTTTCAGGTCTGTTGTCATTTATATTTTGTGGTTATTCGTGGACTCCAGATATGAGCAGAATGAGGAATACAGTCAGGACCAGAAATATTTGGACAGTGGCACAAGTTTTGTCACTTTAGCTGATCATATTGAAGATAAAGTTATGTAATCAATTAGGTCTTAATGTGCAAACTCTCAGCTTTAGGCCGGAGTCACAGTAGCGATTTTAAAATTGGTCCAATTTTGTTCCTGCAAAGTCAGACGAGTGTAATGCAAGTGTTATGCGTTTTTCATGCAAATACAATCCGATTTTTCACACCTAGCATCCGAATTACATCCGAATGCAGTGTGAAGATGACTGAAAGGTGATCTAATAACCGTGTATAAGTATATAAGGGGACAATACAAATATCTCTCCAAGGATCTGTTTATACCAAGGAATGTGATGGTCACAAGGGGGCATTCTTTGCGTCTGGAGGAGAGAAGGTTTTTCCATCGACATAGATGAGGATTCTTTACTGTTAGGGCAGTGAGAATCTGGAATTCCTTGTCTGAGGTGATGGCGAACTCAGTCAAGGGGTTCAAGAGAGTCCTGGATGTCTTCCTGGAGCAGAACAATATTGTATCTTACAGTTATTAGATTCTTTAGAAGGACGTAGATCTGGGGATTTATTCTGACGGAATATAGGCTGAACTGGATGGACAAATGTCTTTTTTCGGACTTGCTAACTATGTTACTATGTTACTATACAGTACAGACCAAAAGTTTGGACACACCGTCTCATTTAAAGATTTTTCTGTATTTTCATGACTATGAAAATTGTACATTCACACTGAAGGCATCAAAACTATGAATGAACACATGTGGAATTATATACGTAACAAAAAAGTGTGAAACAACTGAAAATATGTCTTATATTCTAGATTCTTCAAAGTAGCCACCTTTTGTGTTGATGACTGCTTTGCACACTCTTGGCATTCTCTTGGTGAGCTTCAAGAGGTAGTTACAGGGAATGGTTTTCACTTCACAGGTGTGCCCTGTCAGGTTTAATAAGTGGGATTTCTTGCCTTATAAATAGGGTTGGGACAATCAGTTGGTTTTTGCAGAAGTCTTGTGGATACACTGAATAGACTGTTAGAATTTGAATTATGGCAAGAAAAAAGCAGCTAAGTAAAGAAAAACGAGTGGTCATCATTACATTAAGAAATGTAGGTCAGTCAGTCCGAAAAGTTGGGAAAACTTTGAAAGTGTCCCCAAGTGCAGTGGCAAAAACCATCAAGCGTTACAAAGAAACTAGCTCACATGAGGACAGCCCCAGGAAAGGAAGACCAAGAGTCACCTCTGCTTCTGAGGATAAGTTTATCCGAGTCACCAGCCTCAGAAATCGCAGGTTAACAGCAGCTCAGATTAGAGACCAGGTCAATGCCACACAGAGTTATAGCAGCAGACACATCTCTACAACAACTGTTAAGAGGACACTTTGTGCAGCAGGCTTTCATGGTAAAATAGCTGCTAAGAAACCACTGCTAAGGACAGGCAACAAATAGAAGAGACTTGTTTGGGCTAAAGAACACAAGGAATGGACATTAGACCAGTGGAAATCTGTGCTTTGGTCTGTTGAGTCCAAATGTGAGATCTTTGGTTCCAACCACCATGTCTTTGTGGGATGCAGAAAAGGTGAACGGATGGACTCTACATGCCTGGTTCCCACTGTGAAGCATGGAGGACAAGGTGTGATGGTGTGGGGGTGCTTTGCTGGTGAAACTGTTGGGGATTTATTCAAAATTGAAGGCATACTGTATCAGCATGGCTACCACAGCATCTTGCAGCGGCATGCTATTCCATCCGATTTGCGTTTAGTTGGACCATCATTTATTTTTCAACAGGGCAATGACCCTAAACACACCTCCAGGCTGTGTAAGGGCTATTTCACCAAGAAGGAGAGTGATGGGGTGCTACGCCAAATGACCTGGCATCCACAGTCACCAGACCTAAACCCAATCAATATGGTTTGGGGTGAGCTGGACCGCAGAGTGAAGGCAAAAGGGCCAACAAATGCTAAGCATCTCTGGGAACTCCTTCAAGATTGTTGGAAAACCATTCCCGGTGACTACCTCTTGAAGCTCATCAAGAGCCTGCCAAGAGTGTGCAAAGCAGTCATCAAAGCAAAAGCTGGCTACTTTGAAGAACCTAGAATATAAGACATAATTTCAGTTTTTTCACACTTTTTTGTTAAGTATATAATTCCACATGTGTTAATTCATAGTTTTGATGCCTTCAGTGTGAATGTACAATTTTCATAGTCATAAATATACAGAAAACCTTTAAATGAGAAGGTGTGTCCAAACTTTTGGTCTGTACTGTATATACATATATACACTACTCAAATTAATAAAAGGAACACTTAAACAATAGAATATAACTCCAAGTAAATCAAACTTCTGTGAAATCAAACTGTCCACTTCGGAAGCAACACTGATTGACAATCAATTTCACATGCTGATGTGCAAATGGAATAGACTACAGCTGGAAATTATTGGAAATTATCAAGACACCCTCAATAAAGGAGTGGTTCTGCAGGTGGGGACAATAGACCACACCTTAGTGCCAATGCTTTCTGGCTGATGTTTTTGTCAGTTTTGAATGTTGGTTGTGCTTTCACACTCGTGGCAGCATATGAGGGACTGGAGGCGCTACCAGAGGCTGGAGGCGCTACCAGGAGACAGGCCAGTACACCAGGAGATGTGTAGGAGGCTATAGGAGGGCAACAACCCAGCAGCAGGAACGCTACCTCAGCCTTTGTGCAAGGAGGAACAGGAGGAGCACTGCCAGAGCCCTGCAAAATGACCTCCAGCAGGCTACAAATGTGCATGTGTCTGCGCACATGGTTAGAAACTGACTCCATGAGGATGGTCTGAGTGCCCTACGTCCACAGATGGGGGTTGTGCTTACAGCCCAACACTGTGCAGGACGCTTGGCATTTGCCGCAGAACACCAGGATTTACAAATTCGCCACTGGCGCCCTGTGCTCTTCACCGATGAAAGCAGGTTCACATTGATCACATGTGACAGACGTGACAGAGTCTGGAGACACAGTGGAGAGAGATCTGCTGCCTGCAACATCCTTCAGCATGACCGGTTTGGCAGTGGGTCAGTAATGGTGTGGGGTGGCATTTCTTTGGAGGGCCGCACAGCCCTTCATGTGCTCACCAGAGGTAGCCTGACTGCCATTAGGTACCGAGATGAGATCCTCAAACCCCTTGTGAGACCATATGCTGGTGTAGTTGGCCCTGGGTTCCTCCTAACGCAGGACAATGCCAGACCTCATGTGGCTGGAGTGTGTCACCAGTTCCTGCAAGATGAAGGCATTGAAGCTATGGACTGGCCCGCCCGTTCCCCAGACATGAATCCCATGGAACACATCTGGGACATCATGTCTAGCTCCATCCACCAATGTCACGTTGCACTACAGACTGTCCAGGAGTTGGCGGATGCTTTAGTCCTGGTCTGGGAGGAGATCCCTCAGGAGACCATCCGCTGCCTCATCAAGAACATTCCCAGGCATTTCAGTGAAGTCATACAGGTACGTGGAGGCCACACACACTACTGAGCATCACTTCCTTGTCTTGAGGTATTTCCACTGAAGATGGATTAGCCTGCAATTTGATTTTCCACTTTGATTTTGAGCATCATTCCAACTCCAGACCTCCATGGGATATTAGTTGTGATTTACATTGATCATTTTTAGGTTTTACTGTTCTCAAAGCATTCCACTATATAATGAATAAAGATTTACAACTGGAATATTTCATTCAGTGATATCTAGGATGTGGGATTTTAGTGTTCCCTTTATTTTTTTTAGCAGTGTATATATATAATAGATAGAGAGATAGAAAGCTGGGAATTCTGCATCCTTCTACAGTAAAACGTGCGTTGGGGTGGGTGGGGGATGCTCCTTGGGTCCTGTCACGAGGCCCTTGTCTCTCGGTGCTTCTTCAGTGTTACTCTGCATGCTTGTTTTTTTTTCCTATTCTATATTTCTAAAACAATGTGTACTCCTAAGTGAACTTCTAAATGGGGTGTCTATATTTTGATTTATAAAGTCTCTGCTGCACACCTTTTAATGTATTATTGTATCTTTTTTACTGAGCCTGATATATAGAACCTGTATACTCTTTGATTTCACTTATTTGGACCAGGTTTTTTGTCACTAGAGCTCTAGGTGTTCTCATAGGGGGTTTATTCCCCAGGTTATACATAGCCTAGAAAGTTCTATTTGCTTCAATTCATTATCCTTATTGTTATTGAACAATAGGGCTCTATATTTTTACCACACTATATTGTTCAAGTGTTGTGATTTTACATGTACTGATGTGAGGGCTCCCCCTACTGGGCACTTTTGTCTCTTTTCTTATTTTTACTTGTTTTTAAATATTTAAAATAAAGTTGTATATTTTAATCTATATATCGTTCACTTCTTTGGACTACTGCTAACGTAAGTCTATTGGTAGTGATACACTGTACTTCTCATATAATTGGAATATTATCAAAAAGTTACTTTATTTCAGTTCTTAACTGCAAAAAGTGACACTCAAATATTATATAGAGTCATTACAAACAGAGTGATCTATTTCAAGTGTTTATTTCCGTTGATGATTATGGCTTTCAACCAATGAAAATCTAAAAGTCATTTTCTCAGTAAATTAGAATAATTAACAAAAAACAAAGGCTTCCTAAGTGTTTAAAAAGGTCCCTTAGTCTGTTTCAGTAGGCTCCACAATCATGGGGAAGACTGCTGACTTGACAGATGTCCAGAAATTAACTTTTTGATGATATTCTAATTTTGTGAGAAGCACCTGTATGTGACCTGGCAGTCTATCTTTGTCGCCCCAAAATAGATTCTAGCTGCTTTTTATAGGTAATGAAGGCTTCAAAAGATAGGAGGCAGAAAAAGGGGCTCACAGGGTCAGAAAGAAGCTTATTTTTCTGATAAGATATCTTACAGTAATTTATACTATTGAATTAATTATGCAAAATTTCTTGAAACAACAGTGGCTCTTTAAATCTATAGTGAACAGCTTCCAAATTCGTTCTCAACCCTGCTGATTATGCAATCTATTAAGAATCCTGGTAAAATGTATTAAAGGTACAGATTGTTCCTAATCCTAGCCAAAGGCTGATCAGAACTAACATTAGAGGAATCAAAAAACGAAAGATGGAACTCATTATACTCCATAAGAGAGAGATAAGATTTTCTAATGGCTAAAACTGTGGCATTGTGCGAAAAACTGTTGTGATCCAGGCACAAAGAAACGTTTAAACTTTTCTTATTTTTATATGCGCCATGAGAAGCGAATACTTCCACTCAGAGACTTGGAAAAGGTCCAGTTTGTGATTATGAATATATTCTAAAATTGGAAAAAAAATGCCGTTTTGGCACTAAGGCTAGTTTCACATTTGCGTTTAAAAACGCAGCGTTTAAAACGCAAACGCAGGTGGTGAAAAAACGCATGTAAACGCGTGCAAACGCTGTGTTTTTTAGACGCATGCATTTTTTCCTGCGTTTGCGTTTTTGAAACGCATGATGAGAAGTGTGTGACAGCTGCCGATCATAAAAATCAACTAGAAAACCCACTATAAATAGAAATAGCTAGGGTTAGGGTTAGGGTTAGTGTTTGTATCCCTAGGGTTAGGGTTAGGGGTAGGGTTAGGGTTAGGGTTTGGATCCCTGGGGTTAGGGTTAGGGGTAGGGTTAGGGCTAGGGTTAGGGTTAGGGTTTGGATCCCTAGGGTTAGCGTTAGGGTTAGGGGTAGAATTAGGGTTAGGGTTTGGATCCCTAGGGTTAGGGTTAGGGCTAGGGTTAGGGTTAGGGTTTGGATCCCTTGGTGTTAGGGTTAGGGTTATGGTTAGGGGTAGGGTTAGGGTTAGGGTTTGTATCCCTAGGGTTAGGGTTAGGGTTTGGATCCCTAGGGTTAGGGGCAGGGTTAGGGTTTGGGTTAGGGTTTGGATCCCTAGGGTTAGGGTTAGGGGTAGGGTTAGGGCTAGGGTTAGGGTTAGGGTTTGGATCCCTAGGGTTAGGGTTAGGGGTAGGGTTAGGGGTAGGGTTAGGGGTAGGGTTTGTATTCCTAGGGTTAGGGTTAGGGTTTGGATCCCTAGGGTTAGGGTTAGGGGCAGGGTAAGGGTTAGGGTTTGGATCCCTAGGGTTAGGGTAAGGGTTAGGGTTTGGATCCCTAGGGTTAGGGTTAGGGTTAGGGGCAGGGTTAGGGTTAGGGTTTGGTTCCCTAGGGTTAGGGGTAGGGTTAGGGCTAGGGTTAGGGTTAGGGTTAGGGTTTGGATCCCTAGGGTTAGGGTTAGGGGTAGGGTTAGGGGTAGGGTTAGGGTTAAGGTTTGTATTCCTAGGGTTAGGGTTAGGGTTAGGGTTTGGATCCCTAGGGTTAGGGCTAGGGTTAGGGTTAGGGTTAGGGTTTGTATCCCTAGGGTTAGGGTTAGGGGTAGGGTTAGGGTTAGGGTTTGGATCCCTAGGGTTAGGGTTAGGGGTAGGGTTAGGGCTAGGGTTATGGTTAGGGTTTGGATCCCTAGGGTTAGGGTTAGGGGTAGGGTTAGGGTTTGTATTCCTAGGGTTAGGTGTAGGGTTGGGGTTAGGGTTAGGGTTTGGATCCCTAGGGTTAGGGTTAGGGGTAGGGTTAGGGCTAGGGTTAGGGTTTGGATCCCTAGGGTTAGGGTTAGGGGTAGGGTTAGGGCTAGGGTTAGGGTTAGGGTTTGGATCCCTAGGGTTAGGGTTAGGGGTAGGGTTAGGGGTAGGGTTAGGGGTAGGGTTTGTATTCCTAGGGTTAGGGTTAGGGTTTGGATCCCTAGGGTTAGGGTTAGGGGCAGGGTAAGGGTTAGGGTTTGGATCCCTAGGGTTAGGGTAAGGGTTAGGGTTTGGATCCCTAGGGTTAGGGTTAGGGTTAGGGGCAGGGTTAGGGTTAGGGTTTGGTTCCCTAGGGTTAGGGGTAGGGTTAGGGCTAGGGTTAGGGTTAGGGTTAGGGTTTGGATCCCTAGGGTTAGGGTTAGGGGTAGGGTTAGGGGTAGGGTTAGGGTTAAGGTTTGTATTCCTAGGGTTAGGGTTAGGGTTAGGGTTTGGATCCCTAGGGTTAGGGCTAGGGTTAGGGTTAGGGTTAGGGTTTGTATCCCTAGGGTTAGGGTTAGGGGTAGGGTTAGGGTTAGGGTTTGGATCCCTAGGGTTAGGGTTAGGGGTAGGGTTAGGGCTAGGGTTATGGTTAGGGTTTGGATCCCTAGGGTTAGGGTTAGGGGTAGGGTTAGGGTTTGTATTCCTAGGGTTAGGTGTAGGGTTGGGGTTAGGGTTAGGGTTTGGATCCCTAGGGTTAGGGTTAGGGGTAGGGTTAGGGCTAGGGTTAGGGTTTGGATCCCTAGGGTTAGGGTTAGGGGTAGGGGTAGGGTTAAAGCTAGGGTTAGGGTTAGGGTTTGGATCCCTAGGGTTAAGGTTAGGGGTAGGGTTAGGGCTAGGGTTAGGGTTAGGGTTTGGATCCCTTTATCACCTTGAAGGTGGGGGGTGGCTTATCAGTGTGTAGACTAGTTTTTCTCTATGTAAACGCATGCGTTTAAAAACGCAACCAAACGCATGTGCTTAACAACTCATGCATTCACATAGACATCAATACGTTTTTTTGCCGCAAAAAAAGCATGCATTTTTTTGCCGCAAAAAAACGCCTCTAGAAATTACTACATGTTGCATTTCCGCAACAAAACGCAAGCATAGAAACGACGCATGCGTCGTCAAATGCGGCAAAACGCATAAAAAAAAACAGATGCGTTTTTAATGTTAAATATAGAAAAAAAACGCATGCGTTATTTGCGTTAAAACGCAGCGGCAGCCTAAATCTCAAAGAAACCAGCCTAAATCTCAAGAAAAAACATGAGGATATAGGACCATTATTCACTACGGAGGAACAGAAAATGGGATTCCCAGAAGTCAGTGAAAAATACAGAAGTGGTGCATGTTTTTATATTATACTTTTTCTTTTCCAATGTTTTTATTTTCATTTTAGCAACATAACAAGTTTTGGGTTTATAGGCATTGTTTGCTATTAGGTAACATATAACATAAGATATTCCATATTATAATTGACATTTGACATAAAATGGTTGTCTAAAAGTCTTTGTATTGTTTCATTAACAATTTTAAGCATATCAGATGCTTCATATCGTTTTAGGGATATAGAAAAAGTACATTCCAATATTTCTATTTTCATTTTACCCGCTATCTCTCAGATAATTCTCTTCTCAACCCTCTTCAATCTGGCTTCCGCTCTTTACACTCTACTGAAACTGCCCTCATTAAAGTCTCTAATGACCTACTAACAGCTAAATCTAATGGTCACTACTCCATGCTAATTCTCTTGGATCTCTCTGCAGCATTCGACACTGTGGATCATCAGCTCCTCCTCACTATGCTCCGCTCCATCGGCCTCAAGGACACCGTTCTCTCCTGGTTCTCCTCCTATCTCTCTGACCGATCCTTCACTGTATGTTTTGCTGGTTCCTCCTCCTCTCACCTTCCCCTTACTGTTGGGGTTCCTCAAGGATCAGTCCTAGGCCCCCTACTCTTCTCGTTGTATACTGCCCCTATTGGACAAACAATCAGTAGATTTGGTTTCCAGTACCATCTCTATGCTGACGACACCCAATTATACACTTCTGCTCCCGATATCACACCGACCTTTTTAGAAAACACCAGTGATTGTCTTACCGCTGTCTCTAACATCATGTCCTCCCTCTATCTGAAACTAAACCTGTCAAAAACTGAACTCCTCGTGTTCTCTCCCTCTACTAACCTACCTTTGCCTGACATTGCCATCTCCGTGTGCGGTTCCACCATTACTCCAAAGCAACATGCCCGCTGCCTTGGGGTCATCCTTGATTCTGACCTTTCATTCACCCCCTACATCCGATCACTGGCTCGCTCTTCTTACCTGCATCTCAAAAACATTTCTAGAATTCGCCCTTTTCTTAATTTCGACTCTGCAAAAACTCTGACTGTTTCACTTTTTCATTCTCGTCTGGACTATTGTAACTCTCTACTAATCGGTCTCCCTCTTGCAAAACTCTCCCCGCTCCAATCTGTCCTGAATGCTGCTGCCAGGATCATATTCCTCACCAACCGTTACACCGATGCCTCTACCCTGTGCCAGTCATTACACTGGCTACCCATCCACTCCAGAATCCAGTACAAAACTACTACCCTCATCCACAAAGCACTCCATGGCTCAGCACCACCCTACATCTCCTCCCTGGTATCAGTCTACCACCCTACCCGTGCCCTCCGCTCCGCTAATGACCTCAGGTTAGCATCCTCAATAATCAGAACCTCCCACTCCCGTCTCCAAGACTTTACACGTGCTGCGCCGATTCTTTGGAATGCACTACCTAGGTTAATACGATTAATCCCCAATCCCCACAGTTTTAAGCGTGCCCTAAAAACTCATTTGTTCAGACTGGCCTACCCCCTCAATGCATTAACCTAACGATCCCTGTGTGGCCTATTTATAATAAAAAAAAAAAAAAAAAAAAGGTTCCTCGCATCATGTTCTCATACACTTTATGCAGTATTAGCCCTCTGTGTCTGTACTGCTACATACTTAGGCAGGTAACTGGTTCATGCAGCTTTACATGAACACCTGAGCCTTACACTATAGCTGGTCCGAATAACTAAAGCAATTGTTACCATCCACCTCTCGTGTCTCCCCTTTTCCCCATAGTTTGTAAGCTTGAGAGCAGGGCCCTCACTCCTCCTGGTATCTGTTTTGAACTGTATTTCTGTTATGCTGTAATGTCTATTGTCTGTACAAGTCCCCTCTATAATTTGTAAAGCGCTGCGGAATATGTTGGCGCTATATAAATAAAATTATTATTATTATTATTATTATTTTAGTAACAAAACTGGATTCATTCATTTTATAGGCATTGTTTGCCATTATGTAACATATACTGTAACATACTGTATAATATTTTTATATTTAGTATTATATTTGACATAAACATTCTCTATAAAGCTTTATTGTGTTTTGTTATCAATTTTAGATGCTTTAAACGCTTTATATCACTTTAGAGATAAACAATAAAAATAAACTGAAATGTACAAAGATAGAATAAAATAAACTTTATCAAACAATTTTTAAGGTACGTATATTGGATTTATACCTTTGAGGATAAGAGTTAGGGATATATATTGTCCCAGTGAGACCACTTATTTGTAAATTTCACTAGCTGGTTGTTCACTAAGGCGAAGGATATTTCATATGTCCTATGGAGAGATAGTTTTTCTATTATGTCTAAAAATGAAGGAGGGAGATGATGTTTCCAGTGAAAAGCTATGCTGTTTTTTACTACCAGTAATATTTGTATGATCATATTTCTTTTATCAGGATTAAGGTCCTCGAGGCCCAGGGAAAGCGAAGCTATTTGGGGTGTTAAATTTAGTGCTTTGCCATAAATCTTGTCTATAAGGGTGGATATTTGTGTTCAGAGAGGTTTTAGTTTTGGGCAATGCCAAAGCATGTGAAGGAGGTCCCCTTTAATGCCGCATTTTCTCCAGCAGGCGGCAGATCCATCTTGGTTAATATGAGCTAATCTTGTTGGAGTATAGTACCAGCGGGTATTTATTTTGAAATGAATTTCTTGAAGAGATATAGATAATGTGGAGTCATTTGTGGAAGACGAAAAAATAATCTCCAGCATGGATCTTCTAAAAAGTCAATTTATTGGAAACACTTTAAAATGCAAACATTTGCAAAAAAGAGATGGGGGTCCCAGGTGGTCAACGCCGAAGCGTTTCGACCATCAGGTCTTAGTCATGCCATGACTAAGACCTGATGGTCGAAACGCGTCGGCGTTGACCACCTGGGACCCCCATCTCTTTTTTGCAAATGTTTGCATTTTAAAGTGTTTGCAATAAATTGACTTTTTAGAAGATCCATGCTGGAGATTATTTTTTCTTTTTCATTGCTGGCTCTGGACTACGCCCTTGACCAAGGCGGCTCCGTGCGTGGACATCATAGCACTGTTGAGGGATTGGTGAGCTGACTTATTTTCTTCCCATTTTTTCCTTTTTCCCCATTTTTGTAATATGTGGAATACAGAGCGTCCTCCCGTTCTTCTCTGGTAAAGGTAGACTGCAGATCCTTTTCCTATTTACGTATAAATAGGTGTTTGGGCATTTCCCAATCATGATTTAACCAGTCGTAAATGTATTTGTGACTCCAAAAGACTACTTGTTCTATGTTACTTACTAAGTTTAAGGATGCTTCAGAGAATTTAGGACCCTTTTGGAGAAACTTCATGATTTGTTCTTTTAGCGATACAAATTGTAAGAACATCGACGACGGGAGCTTAAGCTTATCTTTAAGGTTGCTAAATTTTATTAAAAAGTTGCCGTCATAGATGTCTCCCAATTTCGTGATTCCTTTTTCCTCCCAGAGGGTTGAAGGAGTGATATTGTTACATGTATAAATGGTGGAGAGAGGAATTTTAACCAAGATAGCTTTTATAGATGTACCCTTTCTTGATTTAGACAATTTTTCCCAAGCACTTATAGTGGCCTGAAATACCGGATGAGTCACTGAATTAAGTTGATGACCAGTTAGTGTTTTTATAATTAAATCTCTGGTGTTTTTGTTTTTGTTTAGAAGGGTTTCCATATCTACCCATGCTGGGGGTTTTGATATTGTTAGCCATAATCTACTTTGCCTTATCAAAGATGTATAAAAGTGGGCAGCTATATTGGGAATCCCAAGCCCCCATAAGCCCTTTTTTTTATAAATGATACTTGAAGATGTCCTGGGCTTTTTATTATTCCAAATAAATTTGTTAATGATGGTTTGGAGTGATGTAAGGTATGATACCGAAATAGGAAGAGGAATGGAATTCAGAGTGTATAAAATCTTAGGTAACGTAAAGATTTTTATTGTAAGGACTTCGCCCCAAAGGTGGTAGTGTCGTTATTTATAGTTTTAATTAAGGAATTGATATTATTTGTTACTATGTTGTTTAGATTTTTAGTGATCTTAATCTCTAAATAGGTAATTTCTTTATTAGTCCAGGTAATGGGGGAGAAAGCCTTGATTTGCTTAATTTGCTCTTCCTCTACATTTAGAGGTAGGATTTTTTATTTTATTGCGTTAATTTTGAAATGGGAGACATTTGAGAAAGAATCCAATATCCTGTGAAGTTCTGTCATGGATTTGAAAGGATCTGTTAGGGTACCGTTACACTATACGATTTACCAACGATCAAGACCAGCGATACGACTTGGCCGTGATCGTTGGTAAGTCGTTGTGTGGTCGCTGGAGAGCTGTCACACAGACAGCTCTCCAGCGACCAACGATGCCGGTAACCAGGGTAAACATCGGGTTACTAAGCGCAGGGCCGCGCTTAGTAACCCGATGTTTACCCTGGTTACCATCCTAAAAGTAAAAAAAACAAACGCTTCATACTTACCTTCGGCTGTCTGTCCCCGGCGCTGTGCTTCTCTGTACTGTCTGTGAGCACAGCGGCCGGAAAGCAGAGCGGTGACGTCACCGCTCTGCTTTCCGGCCGCTGTGCTCACAGTGAGTGCAGGAAAGCACAGCGCCGGGGACAGACAGCCGAAGGTAAGTATGAAGCGTTTGTTTTTTTTACTTTTAGGATGGTAACCAGGATAAACATTGGGTTACTAAGCGCGGCCCTGCGCTTAGTAACCCGATGTTTACCCTGGTTACAAGCGAACGCATTGCTGGATCGGTGTCACACACACTGATCCAGCGATGACAGCTGGAGATCCAGCGACGAAAGAAAGTTCCAAACGATCTGCTACGACGTACGATTCTCAGCAGGGTCCCTGAGCGCTGCTGCGTGTCAGACACAGCGATATCGTATGGATATCGCTGGAACGTCACGGATCGTACCGTCGTAGCGACAAAAGTGGCACTGTGTGACGGTACCCTTAGGGTGAGAATGATGTCATCAGCAAACATACTTCATTTATATTGGCGAGAGGGGGTTTCCAATCCCTTATGTTATTATTTTGTCTGACCATTTGTGCAAGGGGCTCCATGGCTAAGATTAAAAGGAGTGGGGATAAGGGGCATCACTGTCTTGTACCATTTGTTATAGCGAAGGAGGGAGATACATGATTGTTAGCAACGATTTTTGCTCTAGGGTTGGAGTAGAGGGCCATAATTGTAGTAATAAAGGAATTATCAAAACTGAATTTGATCAGGGTCTGCCATAGGAAGCACCACTCCAGACAGTCAAAAGCTTTTTCTGCATCTAGAGAGACGATCAGGGTGCTTTGTTTTGTTTGATTAGCTATTTTGATGGCGTTGATGATTCTCCTGGTACCGTCTGAAGCGCGGCGATCCACGACAAACCCGATCTGTTCATTATTTATTAAGGTGGGAAGTATCAGATTAAACCTATTAGCTAGAATTTTGGTGTATATTTTGATTTCGCAATTGAAAAGGGAAATAGGTCAAAAATTGTCAATGTCTTCAAGGTTATCTTTGAGTTTGGGAATTAAAACAATAGAAGCTTTGAGCATTTCAGTAGGGAAGGTACCCGAGGATGAGGCCATGTTAAATGTTTGCAAGAGATGGGGGAGAGAGTTTTGAAGAAAGTTCTATAATAATCGTTGCCAAAGCCATCGGAACCTGGGGATTTTGATGGCTTTATTTGCTTAATACAATCCTCTATCTCCTCTAAATCAAAGGGAGCTGATAGTATTGACTTGTCTTCCGTTGCTAATTTTTGGGAGGTTGATTGAAGAAAGGAATGAGGTTATGGCATCTTGGTGGAGTTGGGAGGGTTTTTTTGGGGGAGGTTAATGTTATATAGCTTCTCGTAGAATTTCGCAAATTCATTTACTATGTCTTGGGGATGAGATAGTATTGTTCCTTTTGAATTTTTTATTGTGTCAATTCTGTTATGGAGCCTTCTTTTTTTAATGCAATTGCACATAAATTTAGTGGGTTTGTTTAAAGATGTATACAATTTATATTTGGTGTTTTTGACTGCTGCTTCATAAGGGGAGAATAATATTAATTTTAGGTCTTGTGTCAATTTTCGATATCTCAGTCTGTAATGTAGAAGAAGGGCAGGGGAGTGCAATTTGCGCAATAATTTTATTTTTTAGAAGAGATTGGATTCTTTCTGTGTCAGCCCTTTTTTCTTTCTTTTCTCTGGAAGAGATCTGGATCAGCAAACCTCTAATCACTGCCTTGTGGGCACACCATCTAATGATGAGGTTAGTGGAGTCAGAGCAATTTTCTTTAAAGTACAGTTTAATCAAGGATTCTATTGAGTATTTATGTATGGGGTTGTTGATTATATTAGAGTTACATTTCCACAAAGTTTTGTTGTTTATTGGGGGTCCCAGAACGAGCTCTCCAACCTCCGGGGAATGGTCTGAAATTGTTCTGTCTTTTATATAAATTTTTGTAAACCTTGCCAAAGTAAAGACGTCAGCGATAATTAGGTCTATTCTGGACGCTGATTGATGAGTCTCTGAGAAGAAAGAGTATTCAATGGAAGATGCGTTGATACATCGAAACGTATCGTAGAGCTCATTCTGGAACAGCCAAGGGTTGAGATCTCCTGTTTGTGGTCTCTTTTTGGAAGAGGAGTCAAGGAGGTGGTCTGGGGTGGAGTTAAAGTCTCTCAATATAATGGGTATACCTTTTTTGTTTTGGTCGAATTTTTTAACAAACCCATTTAGAAATCTTTTTTGGTTTTTATTAGGGGCATAGATGTTGGCAATTGTACGGGTTATGTTGTTAATACGGCAAATTAGGATGTGATATCTGCCGTTATTGTCCCTGACTTCTTCAATAAATTCAAATGGGATCGAGTTTTTTATTATTGTCATTACCCCCACTTTCTTTTTTGAATTGTTAGATTGGTATCTATGTGGGAAATTTTTGTGTTCAAATTTTGGATGGTCTTCATTTTTAAATTTGGTCTCTTGGACACATATTAAGTCTGTTTTAGAGTTGTCAAGTTCTCTCCATAGGGAAAATCTTTTCCTAGGACTATTAAAGTCCTTTAATATTGTATGTCATGATTTTAAGGTTCATGTTTATAGTGTATTGTGTAAAAAGAGTTGGGGAAAGTGGAAGTTAAAGTAGAAATAAAAGTCTCACTGGTCAATACTAAAACGTACCTCTATTGATCAAGAATTAAGGTGTATATGGTACACCTAGAAATGAATTAAATATTTACAAATATTCAAAAATGGGGTGTATAGAATACACCAACAATTGAGAAATTTGTTTAATACATAGAACCCACTCACAGTGGGTTATATATTCTTCCTGAGGGTATGAACTAAACGTGAACTGAGGAAGAAGAAAATTAACCTCTTGTATCGGGAATGAATGAATGATCTAAACCGAAACCAAAAGTCATGATCCTCTATGTGAGGGGTTGTCTTTCAATGAGGCAATACATTTTTTTCCCTTCTTCAGGTGTGAAGATTGGGATGGTTTTTCCGTCTAAGAAAATTAAGAGTTTGAGAGGATGTTGTTATCCCTGAGTGATGAGGTAACAGTATTGAAAGTTTTCCTTGGACAGGTCAGCAAATATATTGAGAATGTTATAAGGTTCTGGAATTATTTTTTTCTTTTTTAAGTATTGCAGTATTCTTTCCTTGGTGTTGTAGAAATGGATTCTAAGAATTACGTCCCTGGGAAAATCTGGTGAAATTTTGGGGGGTTTTGGGAGCCTATGAATTCGATCTATGATTAGGTCTGATTCTGAGAGAGTAGGAATAGCTTTCCTAAAGATGGATTTTACATGGTTTGAGAGGTTATTCGTGTGGATATTTTCCGGGATACCTCGGATTTTTAAGTTATTCCTGCGATTACGGTCTTCTATGTCAGCCAGTTTGTTTTTTAGCTTTTTGACCTCTGAAGCCAGATCTTGAATAGTATTGGAAGATTTTGTAGTAATTTTTTCCACTACCCCAATTCTTGTTTCATGATCTGAGATTTTTAAGCTAAGTTGTTCAAAAGTGACTTCAAACCGTTTAGCTTGAATGTCGAAGTTTTTTAACATCTTTTCGTTTATTTTGTTAGCTAGATTAAGCATAAATGCCTCAGTACTAGTATTGTTGCTGAGAGAGGGGATTTGACTAGGATTAGTATCCAATAAATTTGGCGGGGTTGTATCATGGTCATTGTCTAATTTGAGCTTATTTTTAGTGGACTTGTGTTAGGGGAAGAATCACTGAAACTGGAACTGGAGAGTTCTTCTTCTTGTTCTGATCCCTGAGATGGTGTGGAGAGTTTTTGTCTCTCCTCCTCTCGATCTTTTCTTTTGTTGGACTGAGATGAGTCCATATTTTCAGGTTGGTCCTCCATCTGAGGAAACTTTGGAGGATTCAATTTTTTTATTTTTTGAGGGGTATTATAGGTTTTTCTCTCATCTTTTATGGCGGATCTAGATTTTTCAGGGCTTAAGGTGTTAATCTTGTCCCCTGGAGGGTAGCAGTAGTAATGTATTCTTTCCCCTCCTTGCGTTTTGGTTTGCTTGGAGAATTGAGGAATGTTAGATTTAGGAACGGTTCCCTCTTTTTTTCCCATGGTGATGATATTATGCAGAGTATATTCGTCAATAATAACTATCAAATATGCTTATAGAACATACACAGATATTTAAACCTGTTGAGACAAAGCAGAGTACCGATAGTATATTATGACAATTAGTTCTTAGCAAATCCTGTCAGGATAGAAGAAAAGAGAATATAATGCAGCAAATATAAACTAAATTTTAAGCAGGTGTATCCAGCAGAAATCTTCCGCTCCAGAGGTTAGGGTCAGCAGCTTGTAGAGAGAGTAGGTGTAAAAGAATTCTCTAGACTGAGAAAACTGTGGAAGGAGGGGTACCATATGGCGCAGCAAGCTTTAAGAAACGTTGCTGTAGTATAAACATGTGGCCTGATACTAAAGGCCTTGACAAGGTCTGTTTATAGTGTTTCTGTAACAGGTGTGATAGGGTAATTGTTAACTACAGCCCCAGGGAGGTTTAGTATAGCAGATGTCCAAAACGCAGATTGTGGAGTAAGGGGTACCACAGGGCGCAGCAAGCCTTGAGAAACACTACTGTAGATTAAATGTGTGGCCTGATGTCAAATGCCTTGCCACGAACTGCTTATAACGCTCCTGTATCAGGGGTGAAAGGGTAATTGTTTTTCCACAGCCCCAAGGAGGTTTAATACAGCATATGCCCAGCAAATGTTCAGATCATTTTTTAGGAGGGGTACCACAGGGTGCAGGGAGCCCCGAGAGACGCTGCTGTAATATAGCAACTCTTCTTGGGTTAATATGCTGTTAGAGTTAGAGCAAGCTGAGGCTGAAGGGAGGAAGTGGGGGGACCATAAGGCACAGTGTGCCCTTTGAAGTGTTGCTGTTGTAGTACAAAAAATGTATATAGTATGCCTTCTTTGGCAGATTTAATAACCCACAGCCCTGGGGGGTATGAAGAGCTAATTCGGTTATGGTGAGCAAAGTACAGCCACAGTAATAATAGAGTAAACCACAGGAGCAGAATGGACGGCACTAGAGTGAATACTGATTCCACCAGGCGGAACTGTTAGCGGGCTGACTGAGACCAGGTACTCACGATTGCCTCTAGATTCGGGTGCTCAGCATAATAAGCAATAACAAGCAGTCCAAAGTCACCAAAAAAGAAAGAATATGCGGCACTCACCCTAGATTGGCAGTATGAATCGTGATTTATTTGAAGAAACTTTAACAGGAAAAGTCCATTAGAGCGTGCGGTACAACAGAGGGTGCGGCATTGGAGTCCTGACTCCAATGCCGCACCCTCTGTTGTACCGCACGCTCTAATGGACTATTCCTGTTAAAGTTTCTTCAAATAAATCACGATTCATACTGCCAATCTAGGGTGAGTGCCGCATATTCTTTCTTTTTTGGTGACAGTAATAATAGAACCTCACTGCGGCCGGGGGCCTCTGGTTTGACAAAAAAAGGCGGGAAACCGTGGAGGATCCTGTTAGTATATGTTAGTGCCGGTTTTTTGTGCTCCACCGATAGCAGGGGGAGAACCATTGCAAGAACTCACCGCAGCTTCGATGTCCGGTGTCCGGAGTGTCCTCTCCGGTTGTAGTCTGGTGAAGACACCGGGTCCGGCGGTTGGGAACAGCGATGGCTCCGTTTGACGGTCCCGACACTACTAGAAAAACGTCAGGCTATAGAAAGGGGACCACCACTAGAATATATACAAAATTAAACGAATTTTATTTTGTCAGCCAAAAAACGTGCACCACACTATTAACCCCTTCATGACCCAGCCTATTTTGACCTTAAAGACCTTGCCGTTTTTTGCAATTCTGACCAGTGTCCCTTTATGAGGTAATAACTCAGGAACGCTTCAACGGATCCTAGCGGTCCTGAGATTGTTTTTTCATGACATATTGGGCTTCATGTTAGTGGTAAATTTAGGTCAATAAATTCTGCGTTTATTTGTGATAAAAACGGAAATTTGGCGAAAATTTAGAAAATTTCGCAATTTTCACATTTTGAATTTTTATTCTGTTAAACCAGAGAGTTATGTGACACAAAATAGTTAATAAATAACATTTCCCACATGTTTACTTTACATCGACACAATTTTGGAAACAAAATTTTTTTTTGCTAGGAAGTTATAAGGGTTAAAATTTGACCAGCGATTTCTCATTTTTACAACGAAATTTACAAAACCATTTTTTTTAGGGACCACCTCACATTTGAAGTCAGTTTGAGGGGTCTATATGGCTGAAAATACCCAAAAGTGACACCATCCTAAAAACTGCACCCCTCAAGGTACTCAAAACCACATTCAAGAAGTTTATTAACCCTTCAGGTGCTTCACAGCAGCAGAAGCAACATGGAAGGAAAAAATGAACATTTAACTTTTTAGTCACAAAAATTATATTTTAGCAACAATTTTTTTATTTTCCCAATGGTAAAAGGAGAAACTGAACCACGAAAGTTGTTGTCCAATTTGTCCTGAGTATGCTGATACCTTATATGTGGGAGTAAACCACTGTTTGGGCGCACAGCAGGGCTTGGAAGGGAAGGAGCGCCACTTGACTTTTTGAATCAAAAATTGGCTCCACTCTTTAGCGGACACCATGTCACGTTTGGAGAGCCCCCGTGTGCCTAAAAATTGGAGCTCCTCCACAAGTGACCCCATTTTGGAAACTAGACGCCCCAAGGAACTTATCTAGATGCATAGTGAGCACTTTGAACCCCCAGGTGCTTCACAAATTGATCCGTAAAAATGAAAAAGTACTTTTTTTTCACAAAAAAATTCTTTTAGCCTCAATTTTTTCATTTTCACATGGGCAACAGGATAAAATGGATCCTAAAATTTGTTGGGAAATTTCTCCTGAGTACACTGATACCTCATATGTGGGGGTAAACCACTGTTTGGGCACATGGTAAGGCTCGGAAGGGAAGGAGCGCCATTTGACTTTTTGAATGAAAAATTATCTCCATCGTTAGCGGACACCATGTCGCGTTTGGAGAGCTCCTGTGTGCCTAAACATTGGCGCTCCCCCACAAGTGACCCCATTTTGGAAACTAGACCCCCCAAGGAACTTATTTAGATGCCTAGTGAGCACTTTATACCCTCAGGTGCTTCACAAATTGATCTGTAAAAATGAAAAAGTACTTTTTTTTCACAAAAAAATTCTTTTCGCCTCAATTTTTTCATTTTCACATGGGCAATAGGATAAAATGGATCATAAAATTTGTTGGGCAATTTCTCCCGAGTACGCCGATGCCTCATATGTGGGGGTAAACCACTGTTTGGGCACTCGGCAGGGCTCGGAAGGGAAGGCGCGCCATTTGACTTTTTGAATGGAAAATTAGCTCCAATTGTTAGCGGACACCATGTTGCGTTTGGAGAGCCCCTGTGTGCCTAAACATTGGAGCTCCCCCACAAGTGACCCCATTTTGGAAACTAGACCCCCCAAGGAACTTATCTAGATGCATATTGAGCACTTTAAACCCCCAGGTGCTTCACAGAAGTTTATAACGCAGAGCCATGAAAATAAAAAATAATTTTTCTTTCCTCAAAAAAGATTTTTTAGCCTGGAATTTCCTATTTTGCCAAGGGTAATAAGAGAAATTGGACCATAAATGTTGTTGTCCAGTTTGTCCTGAGTACGCTGAAACCCCATATGTGGGGGTAAACCACTGTTTGGGCGCACGGCAGGGCTCGGAAGGGAAGGCACGCCATTTGGCTTTTTAAATGGAAAATTAGCTCCAATCATTAGCGGACACGATGTCACGTTTGGAGAGCCCCTGTGTGGCTAAACATTGGAGATCCCCCAGAAATGACCCCATTTTGGAAACTAGTCCACCAAAAGAACTAATCTAGATGTGTGGTGAGGACTTTGAACCCCCAAGTGCTTCACAGAAGTTTATAACGCAGAGCCATGAAAATAAAAAAAAATAAATATATTTTCTCAAAAATGATCTTTTAGCCTGCAATTTTTTATTTTCCCAAGGGTAACAGGAGAAATTTGACCCCAAAAGTTGTTGTCCAATTTCTCCTGAGTACGCTGATACCCCATATGTGGGGGTAAACTACTGTTTGGGCACATGCCGGGGCTCGGAATTGAAGTAGTGACGTTTTGAAATGCAGACTTTGATGGAATGCTCTGCGGGCGTCACGTTGCGTTTGCAGAGCCCCTGATGTGGCTAAACAGTAGAAACCCCTCACAAGTGACCCCATTTTGGAAACTAGACCCCGAAAGGAACTTATCTAGATGTGTGGTGAGCACTTTGAACCCCCAAGTGCTTCATAGAAGTTTATAATGCAGAGCCGTGAAAATAATAAATACGTTTTCTTTCCTCAAAAATAATTATTTAGCCCAGAATTTTTTATTTTCCCAAGGGTTACAGGAGAAATTGGACCCCAAAAGTTGTTGTCCACTTTCTCCTGAGTACGCTGATACCCCATGTGTGGAGGTAAACCACTGTTTGGGCACACGTCGGGGCTCAGAAGGGAAGTAGTGACTTTTGAAATGCAGACTTTGATGGAATGGTCTGCGGGCGTCACATTGCGTTTGCAGAGCCCTTGGTGTGCCTAAACAGTAGAAACCCCCCATAAGTGACCCCATTTTAGAAACTAGACCCCCCAAGGAACTTATCTAGATATGTGGTGAGCACTTTGAACCCCCAAGTGCTTCACAGACGTTTACAACGCAGAGCCGTGAAAATAAAAAATCATTTTTCTTTCCTCAAAAATGATGTTTTAGCAAGCATTTTTTTATTTTCACAAGGGTAACAGGAGAAATTGGACCCCAGTAATTGTTGCGCAGTTTATCCTGAGTATGCTGGTACCCCATATGTGGGGGTAAACCACTGTTTGGGCACACGTCGGGGCTCGGAAGTGAGGGAGCACCATTTGACTTTTTGAATACGAGATTGGCTGGAATCAATGGTGGCGCCATGTTGCGTTTGGAGACCCCTGATGTGCCTAAACAGTGGAAACCCCTCAATTCTAACTCCAACACTAACCCCAACACACCCCTAACCCTAATCCCAACTGTAGCCGTAACCCTAATCACAACCCTAAGCCTAAGGCTATGTGCCCACGTTGCGGATTCGTGTGAGATTTTTCAGCATCATTTTTGAAAAATCCCCGGGTAAAAGGCACTGCGTTTTACCTGCGGATTTTCCGCGGATTTCCAGTATTTTTTGTGCGGATTTCACCTGCGGATTCCTATTGAGGAACAGGTGTAAAACGCTGCGGAATCCGCACAAAGAATTGACATGCTGCGGAAAATACAACGCAGCGTTTCCGCGTGGTATTTTCCGCACCATGGGCACAGCGGATTTGGTTTTCCATATGTTTACATGGTACTGTAAACCTGATGGAACACTGCTGCTAATCCGCAGCCAAATCCGCACCGTGTGCACATAGCCTAATTCTAAAGGTATGTGCACACGCTGCGGAAAACGCTGCGGATCCGCAGCAGTTTCCCATGAGTTTACAGTTCAATGTAAACCTATGGGAAACAAAAATCGCTGTACACATGCTGCGGAAAAACTGCACGGAAACGCAGCGGTTTACATTCCGCAGCATGTCACTTAATCAAATAGAAAATCGCAGTTGTAAAACCGCAGTGAAATGCGCAGAAAAAACGCGGTAAATCCGCCATAAACACGCAGCGGTTTAGCACTGCGGATTTATCAAATCCGCAGCGGAAAAATCTGCAGAGGACCAGAATACGTGTGCACATACCGAAACCCTAACCCTAGCCCTAACCCTACCCCTAGCCCTAACCCTACCCCTAGCCCTAACCCTAGCCCTAACCCTAACCCTACCCCTAACCCTAACCCTACCCCTAACCCTACCCCTAACCCTACCCCTACCCCTAACCCTAACCCTACCCCTAACCCTCCCCCTAACCCTAACCCTACCCCTAACCCTACCCCTAACCCTAACCCTACCCCTAACCCTATTCTAACATTAGTGGAAAAAAAAAATCTTTATTTTTTATTGTCCCTACCTATGGGGGTGACAAAGGGGGGGGGTCATTTATTTTTTTTTTTATTTTGATCACTGAGATGTAATCTCTCTCAGTGATCAAAGTGCACTTTGGAACGAATCTGCCGGCCGATTCGGCGGGCACACTGCGCATGCGCCCGCCATTTTGGAAGATGGCGGCGCCCGGGGAGAAGACGGACGGACCCCGGCAGGATCGGTAAGTATGATGGGGTGGGGGGGAGCACGGGGGGGGGATCGGAGCATGGGGGGGGATCGGAGCATGGGGGGGTGTCGGAGCGCGGGAGGGGTGGAACGGAGCACGAGGGGGTGGAACGGTGCACGGGGGGTGGAACGGAGCACGGGGGGGTGGAACGGAGCACGGGGGGGTGGATCGGAGCACGGGGAGGGTGATTGGAGCACGGGGGGAGCGGGAGCACAGGACGGGGGCGCGCCGCCCTCTGCCTGAACAGTCAGTGTGGAGAGATGCCGAGATGGGACGCTGAGGAGTTGCGGGCAGCAAGAGAGGTGAGTATGTCATTTTTTTTTATTGCAGCAGCAGCAGCATTATATATTGCACAGCTTTATATGGAGCATCTATGGTGTTAGGGCTAGTGGAATGCACCAAATAATAAGATAGGTAGAATAAGGTGTGTTCGCAGCCCGGGGTCCACCGTGCAGAGATGGGACCTGCTGCCAAGTAACGACGGACTATATGGCGGTACAATGTGAATACACACACGGGTTAACTTCACCCTGTGTGAAGGAAGTGAACCCTGTTAAGTCACAGGGCCATGGTACTGCACACAAGAGCACAAGCAAGGAGTCTCCGAGCTCAGTCCTAAGACTTGGGATCTGAGTCTGTGTAGACTACTTGCGGTCGACACAGCAACTCAGGTGTCAGCGTAACCAAAATAATAACTAAAGAATGCACGAGAGTGCATGTGGTGCCACACTGGCGGATGACACTAACCACCCAGGCTTGGGTCAGGAAAGCGCTGTGAAAGCGCACGGCGCCGCACTGGCGGACACAGCAACTAGACACTGTATTGGTGTGTAACGTGCTGTTGGGTAAGTCGGGCGCTAGACAGCAATCATCCACCTTCCGCAAACAGTCATCCAATAGGGAGGGTTTTTTAAAGAATGACTTTCACTCACAACACACACACGTTTACAAATGTACACTAGCGCATGGCTGTGCGGTCATGCGAAGCTTATATAGCTGCAGCACGTTCAGGACCTTCCAATAAAGGACCAATGGGAAGCTGCCACAGAAGTTTAGCACCTTCAAGACCTTCCTGGAGGACCAATGGGAACCGCTACAGCATCGGAGCATGTGACCCTCGATCTCCAACGGGGGATCTCACCCTGGGCATGCTCAGAAGGGAAAAAGCAGGACTTAGTCCCAAAAGCGTCTGCTCGCCACTGCTTTGGAGGCATCCACCTCCATAATAAATGGCCTATCTACATCGGGGCGATGTAGGATGGGAGCGCTAGCGAAGTGTGACTTAATCAAGAGAAAGAACTTGGAGACCTCCTCCGACCACAACTTGGGATTTGCCCCCTTCTTGGTGAGGGCAACCAAGGGAGCTACCAAAGTTGAGAAGTGGGGAATGAACTGTCGATAGTAATTGCTGAACCCCATAAAGCGCTGTACCGCTTTGAGAGAATGGGGTTCCTGCCAGTCCATCACAGCCTGTAGCTTGGCAGGATCCATAGCCAATCCCTGGGCAGAGATGATATAGCCAAGGAAAGGACTCCTGCTCAAACACACACTTCTTCAACTTGGCATAGAGGGTATTAGCCCGTAGGAGGTCGAAGACCTTGCAAACATCTCTCCGGTGGGAGTCTATATCTGGAGAGTAGATGAGAATATCATCCAGATAAACTACGACCGAGGTGGAAAGCATATCCCGGAAGATGTCGTTCACAAAGTCTTGGAAAACAGCTGGGGCATTACAGAGCCCGAAGGGCATCACCAAATATTCATAGTGCCCATCCCTGGTGTTAAAAGCCGTCTTCCATTCGTCCTCCTCATGGATGCGAATCAGGTTGTAAGCACCCTGCAGATCTAATTTAGTAAATACCCTTGCTCCCTGTAGCCTATCAAAAAGCTCAGATATCAGGGGCAAAGGATACTTATTCTTAACGGTGATGGCGTTAAGACCCCTATAATCTATACATGGGCGTAGTTCCCCATTCTTCTTCTGCATGAAAAAGAACTCTGCCCCAGCAGGTGACACTGACTTCCTGATGAACCCTCTTGCCAGATTCTCTTAACTGTACTGAGACATTGCCTCCATCTCCGGGAGAGAAAACGGATAGACTCGACCCCGGGGAGGCTCAGCACCAGGCAAGAGATCAATAGGACAGTCATAGGGGCGATGAGGCGGAAAGGTCTCTGCCGCCTTTTTGGAGAACACGTCCATATAGGACCAATATTGCTTGGGGAGAGAGGATAGATCTGCGGGTACCTCTGTAGTAGCAACCTGAACGCACTCCCTCTGACACCTACCCCCACAAGATTCACCCCATCCCAGAATTCTGCCTGAGGACCACTCGATATGAGGAGAGTGGTACCGTAGCCAAGGTATCCCCAACAGGACCTCATCAATTCCCTCAGGAATGACGAGCAGAGATATAATCTCCTGTTGGGATGGCGACATGGACAGAGTAAAAGGGATGGTCTGGTGTGTTATCTGTGAAGGCAGTGTCGACTCATTCACCACTCGTACCGTTACTGGTTGAGCTAGCATAACCAGGGGTATAGCGTGACATTGGGTGAAGGCAGAAGACATAAAATTGCCTCCACCCCAGAACCCACGCAGAGCTCTACCGAGTGAGTGAATGAGCCTATTGTTATTGTCCCCTTAAAGGATAATTTGGAGGCAAACGTCGCCTTGTCTAGTGTACCTCCACCTACTACCACTAGACGCTGACGTTTCCTCGACCGCTGGGGACATCTGGTGGCAAGATGTCCTGACTGCTGGCAAACATGACAAATCTGGAGTGCACAAGCGGTCCGGGACTTAGATCCCACTCGTGACACTTCCATGGCCTCATGTGACTCAGGGACCTGGACTGGAGATTCCAAAGGTTTGTCGAAGGTGGGAGCCAACCGAAACCTCTGCCTACACTGGGCTCGCTCTAACCTCCGCTCGTGAAAACGGAGGTCAACACGAGTGGACACTGCTATTAACTCCTCCAGTGTGGCGGGAATCTTCCACGTGGTCAGCCAGCCCCCTCCAAAATATCGGAATTAGGGCTTTATCCGACCACTCCAACTCAGATGCTAGGATGCGGAAGTGGACAGCAAAATGGCTGACCAAGGACGAGCCCTGAGTCAATGCCAGCAGTTGGAGCGCCATATCATGGGTGACACGAGTTCCTAAAAAGACCTGTTTCAGAGTGCTCAGGAAAAACGAAGCACTCTGCACCACATGATCGCCACGCTCCCACAGCGGCATAGCCCACTCTAACGCCCTGTCCGACAGGAGAGACACAATAAACCCCACCTTTGCCCGCTCTGTAGGGAAACGAGAGGCCAGAAGCTCGAGATGTATAGAGTTGAGCGACTTTTAGTTTTTTAGGGTCGAGTCGGGTTTCGCGAAACCCGACTATCTCAAAAGTCGAGTCGAGCGAAATCGGCCGATTAAAGTCGAGGATCGACCGAAACACGAAACCCAATGCAAGTCAATGGGGAAGCATAGTCGGCAGTGAGTGGAGGCCAGGAAAACACCTACAGTGCCCATTTTAATGGCAAAAACATCCATTCTTGTTACTGAAGCTTGTCAATCTTAATTTACCTTATAATAATAGTTAGGCATTGGAAATTGGGGGTCATTTGGCTAAATTTGTGGGTGGTAGGGCTGGTTCAAGTATTTAGTGGGCCCAGGAAATGTGGACCACATCACGGCAGTGGAGCAGGGAGAGGTAAGTATTTCAACTTTGCAAGTGCTGTGATCCTGAGCAAGCAGGGGGGGCTCACTCGTTGGCATTGGCACTGGCACAGGGCCCCTCAAAGTACGACGGTGTGTTTGCACGGCGGGGGCGCCTCCCACCGGCAGCGACACTTTTGCGTACTATGAGGGGCCCTGAGCCAGTGACGTCGCCAACGAGTATCCCCCCAACCTGATGAAGGAACCTGCACTTTCTTCTGCACCTTCCTCTTTGTCCCCGTGTAAGGTGGTATGGTATGCGGGAAGGGGAACCTGACTTTCAGCAGGGTCACATTCTGGCTGTGTAGCGTGCACGGGGAATGTAGAGTTATGGGTCAATGTACCAGCTGACTCATCTATCACTGGCTGGGCAATGGGCAGGATGAGGAGGAAACACAGATATAGGCCCAAATAATAAAGTGGGCTAAATGCAGTTCAAAATTGGTAACAGGACTAACCAGGGTGCATTGCTTTGTTCAGTGGAGTACAACTGTAATGAGAGGCTGACACAGTTTCAAGTGATAGTTTTGCTCAGTGTTTTACAATTTAGCACATAAATATACTTCTTATTTCTTCTGCCCAAGTGCATGACCTTACATTTATCCCCATTTAAACTCATTTGCCATTTATCAGCCCCAGCTTCTAGTTTGCATAAATCCTCCTGTAATATTAAATTGTCCGCCTCTGTATTTGTTACCTTGCAGAGTTTAGTGTCATCTGCAAAAATTAAAATCCTACTCTGTATGCCCCCTACAAGGTCATTAATAAATATGTTAAAAAGAAGAGGGCCCAATACAGACCCTGTGGTATACCACTGCAAACCGCGACCCAGTCCGAGTGTGCTCCATTAATAACCACCCTTTGTTTCCTATCCCTGAGCCAGTTCTTAACCCACTTACACATATTTTCCTCTCTCCCCATTGTTCTCATTTTATGTATCAATCTTTTTATGTGGCACCATATCAAAAGCTTTTGAAAAGTCCATATACACCATGTCCACTGCGTTTCCATGGTCCAGTCCGGAACTTACCTCTTCATAGAAGATTATCAGATTAGTCTGACATGAACGGTCCCTCGTAAACCCGTGTTGATATTCGGTCATGAGGTTATTCCTTTTCAGATACTCTAGTATAGCATCTCTTAGAATACCCTCCAGAATTTTACCCATGGTAGAGGTTAAGCTTACTGGCCTATAATTACCGAGTTCAGTTTTTGTCCCCTTTTTGAATATTGGCACCACATTTGCTATACGCCAGTCCTGTGGTACAGACCCTGTTATTATGGAGTCTTTAAAGATTAAAAATAATGGTCTATCAATGACTGTACTTAATTCCTGCAGTACTCGGGGGTGTATCCCATCCGGGCTCGGAGATTTGTCAATTTTAGTGATTTTTAGACATCGCCGACTTCCTGCTGGGTTAGCAGGTGACATTTTATGGGGAATTTTTGTTATCACTAGTCATTTTGTCTGCCATGGAATTTTCTTGTGTAAATACTGTTGAAAAAATTCATTTAGCATATTGGCTTTTTCCTCATCCTCATCCACCATTTTACCCAGACTATTTTTAAGGGGGCCAACACTACCATTTTTTTGTTTCTTACTATTTATGTAGTTAAAGAATATTTTGGGATTATTTTTAATCTCTCTGGCAATGAGTCTCTCTGTCTCAAATTTTGCTGCCTTGATTTGCTTTTTAGAGATGTTATTTAATTTTATGTATTTATTTAATGGCTCATCACTACCTACTTCCTTTAAGTCTCTAAATGCTTTATTTTTGCTTATTGCGTCCCTTACAGCTCTATTTAGCCATATTGTTTTCCTCCTATTTCTAGTATGTTTATTCCCATACGGTATATACTGTGCACAGGTCCTATCCAGGATGCTAATAAACGTCTCCCATTTTCTTTGTGTATTTTTATGTCTCAGGATATCGTCCCAGTTAATTGAACCAAGATCATCTCTCATCCGTTGGAAATTTGCCCTCCTGAAGTTTAGTGTCCTTGTAACCCCTCTACTACACATCTTATAAAAGGATATATGAAAATTTATTATTTTGTGATCGCTATTTCCCAAGTGACCCCCAACCCTTATATTTGCTATGCGGTCTGGCCTGTTGGTTAATATTAGGTCTAGCAGTGCCCCCATTCTTGTTGGGTCCTGAACCAGTTGTGAAAGGTAATTGTCTCTCATAGTTGTAAAAAAACGATTACCTTTGCTGGAACTGCAGGTTTCTGTTCCCCAATCTATTTCACTGTAGTTGAAGTCCCCCATAATAATGATATCTCCTTGAGTCGCAGCTTCATCTATTTGCATTACGAGGATATTCTCCGTTGCCTCCATTATTTTTGGAGACTCATAACAAACCCCTATAATTTATTATTTTTTCGCCCACTCCTTATCTCCACGCACAGCGACTCTACGTTTTCATCGATTCAGCTATATTATCACGCAGGATGGGTTTTAAGGATGATTTCACATATAGACACACACCTCCCCCTCGCTTATCTGTTCGGTCATTTCTGAACAGACTATAGCCCTGTAAATTAACAGCCCAGTCATGGCTCTCATCCAGCCATGTCTGTAATTCTCAGTATCTGTATTATTCTGTATATATACTTTGCACAGTACCACTTCTCCTGTCCTGAATCCTGGGTGTAATTCTCAGTATCTGTATTATTCTGTAAATATATACAGTACAGTATTACTACTCCAGTCCTGTATATATACACTGCACAATACAACTACTCCTGTCCTGTAGATATACACTGCACAGTACCACTATTCCTGTCCTGTATATATACATTGCACAGTTCCACTTCTTCTGTCCTGTATACTGGATGTAATTCTCAGTATCTGTATTATTCTGTATATATACACTGCACACAGGGCCGTATTTGCCACTAGGCAGTTGAGGGCACGTGCCTAGGGTGGGACAATGCAGGGGGCGGCACCTGAGCAAGGTTGTTTTTTTATTATCTATTTAAGTCCTGGGTCACCTCCTGACCGACCGCCCCCCTGCCTCCCGCCCCACCCCCCCCCCCGGCCGCCTGCTTCCCATGCACCCTCCTTGAAGTCGTCATACTCACCCAGCTCCAGCGATGCCTGGTCTCAGCGTCTGCAGCTCGTCCTGAGTGAGCAGTCACGTGGTACCACTTATTAAGGTCATGAATATGGGCATATTCCTGACTTTAATGAGCGGTACCACATGACCGCTCACTCAGGAAGAAGGTGCTGCGCCGGGAGTCAGGACAGAGCCAGAGGGATGTTCGGCGCGGCTGCACGGTGTGGGAAAGGTGAGTATGAGGTACGGGGGGAATATGAGCCATGCATACAGGAAGGGGGAATATGAGCCATGCATACAGGAGGGGGAATATGAGCCATGCATACAGGGGGGTGAATATGAGCCATGCATACAGGAGGGGGGTGAATATGAGCCATGCATACAGGAGGGGGGGAAATATGAGCCATGCATGAAGGAGGGGGGGGAATATGAGCCATGCATACAGGATGGGGAGGGGAATATGAGCCATGCATACAGGAGGGGGAGAATATGAGCCATGCATACAGGAGGGGGGAATATGAGCCATGCATACAGGAGGGGGGAAATATGAGCCATGCATATGGGATGGGAGGGAGATGAGCCATGCATACAGGAGGGGGGATATGAGCCATCCATACAGGATGGGGGGAGATGAGTCATGCATACAAGATGGGAGGGGGCCATTATACAGTATGGAGCATCATGTGTGGCCATTATACAGTATTCAGCATCATGTGGGGTCATTATACAGTATTGAGCATCATGTGGGGCCATTATACAGTATTGAACATCATGTGGGGTCATTATACAGTATGGAGCATCATGTGTGGCCATTATACAGTATGGAGCATCATGTGTGGCCAATGGCCATTATACGGTATTGAGCATCATGTGTGGCCATTATACAGTATGGAGCATCATGTGTGGCCATTATACAGTATTGAGCATCATGTGTGGCCATTATACACTATGGAGCATCATGTGTGGCCATTATACAGTATGGAGCATCATGTGGGGCCATTATACAGTATTGAACATCATGTGGGGTCATTATACAGTATGGATCATCATGTGTGGCCATTATACAGTATGGAGCATTAGGTGTGGCCAATGGCCATTATACAGTATTGAACATCATGTGGGGTCATTATACAGTATGGAGCATCATGTGTGGCCATTATACAGTATGGAGCATCATGTGTGGCCAATGGCCATTATACAGTATTGAGCATCATGTGTGGCCATTATACAGTATGGAGCATCATGTGTGGCCATTATACAGTATTGAGCATCATGTGTGGCCATTATACACTATGGAGCATCATGTGTGGCCATTATACAGTATGGAGCATCATGTGGGGCCATTATACAGTATTGAGCATCATGTGGGGCCATTATACAGTATTGAACATCATGTGGGGTCATTATACAGTATGGATCATCATGTGTGGCCATTATACAGTATGGAGCATTAGGTGTGGCCAATGGCCATTATACAGTATTGAACATTATGTGGGGTCATTATACAGTATGGAGCATCATGTGTGGCCATTAAACAGTATGGAGCATCATGTGTGGCCAATGGCCATTATACAGTATTGAGCATCATGTGTGGCCATTATACACTATGGAGCATCATGTGTGGCCATTATAGAGTATTGAGCATCATGTGGGATCATTATACAGTATGGAGCATCATGTGTGGCCATTATAGAGTATGGAGCATCATGTGTGGCCAATGGCCATTATACAGTATTGAGCATCATGTGTTGCCATTATACAGTATGGAGCATCATATGTGGCCATTATACAGTATTGAGCATCATGTGTGGGTATTATACAATATGGAGCATCATGTGTGGCCATTATACAGTATGGAGCATCATGTGGGGCCATTATACAGTATTGAGCATCATTTGGGGCCATTATACAGTATTGAACATCATGTGGGGTCATTATACAGTATGGAGCATCATGTGTGGCCATTATACAGTATGGAGCATTATGTGTGGCCAATGGCCATTATACAGTATTGAACATCATGTGGGGTCATTGTACAGGATGGAGCATCATGTGTGGCCATTATACAGTATGGAGCATCATGTGTGGCCAATGGCCATTATACAGTATTGAGCATTATGTGTGGCCATTATACACTATGGAGCATCATGTGTGGCCATTATAGAGTATTGAGCATCATGTGGGATCATAATACAGTATGGAGAACTGTGTGTGGCCATTATACAGTATGGAGCATCATGTGTGACCGTTATATAGTATTGAGCATCATGTGTGGCCATTATACAGTATTAAGCATCATGTATGGCCATTATACAGTATGGAGTATCATGTGTGGCCATTATAAAGTATGGAGCACTGTGTGGCCATTATACAGTATTGAGCATCATGTGTGGCCATTATACAGTATGGAGCACTGTATGGCCATATTTTTTTTGTTATAATTATTGTATATGAAACAGTGTGATCAGCAGTGCTAAATGGGTGTGGTTGGGTCGTGGATATGGGTGTGACTAGTTGTGAAATGGGTGTGGTCAGAGGCATGGCCTAAAATTTGCCACGGTGCACTAAGCGCACCGCAAACTTTATACCTCTTTCCCTTCTTCAAAAGTTGGGAGGTATGGTATCACATTTGCCAGATCACGGCAAGTGCCACAAATCCCATAGGGAATGAATGAGGCCAAACGCAGTGTTGCTGTAAGTGATCCGTTACGCGGCAGATGCAGAAAAACTGCCAAATCTGCTGCAAAAGGCGACTTTCACATCAGCGATTCTTGCCAAAGTCACTGCCGATAGTGTCATACTCACCAAAGGAGGAGGAAGAACTAAAAGTGCCTAGGGCAGCAGAAACTCGAAATACAGCCCTGACTGCACAGTACTACTTCTTCTGTCCTATATACTGGGTGTAATTCTCAGTATCTGTATTATTCTGTATATATACACTGCACAGTACCACTTCTCCTGTCCTGTATACTGGGTGTAATTCTCAGTATCTGTATTAGGCCGGGGTCACACTAGACCGTAATACGGCCGAGTACAATGCGATAAAAAATCGCATTGCACTCGGACCAATATTACTATATGGGGCCGCTCCCACTAGCCGACTTTTTCTCGGCCATTTTCCTCGGTCCGAGACACTCGCAGTATGCTGCGATTGTCTCGGACCGAGGAAAACTCTCGGCTCACTCGCACCCATATAAACCTATGGGTGCGAGTGAGACAGCGCACACCACTGGGATATCATCAGCGGACCCCAGCAATGGAGGAGATGGAGAAATTCATTTCTCCGCCTCCTCCACAGCTGTGCTCCGATCCTCCCTGTGCAAGAGAATCGGAGCACAGACGCACGACACTCGGCTCCTGCTCTGCTGCGAGCAGGAGCCAAGTGTCATTAGCATATTGCATCCGATGCTCTCGCATCGGATGCAATACGCTAGTGTGACCCCGGCCTTATTCTGTATATACAGTGAGGCAAAAAAGTATTTAGTCAGTCAGCAATAGTGCAAGTTCCACCACTTAAAAAGATGAGAGGCGTCTGTAATTTACATCATAGGTAGACCTCAACTATGGGAGACAAACTGAGAAAAAAAAATACAGAAAATCACATTGTCTGTTTTTTTATCATTTTTTTTGCATTTTATGGTGGAAAATAAGTATTTGGTCAGAAACAAACAATCAAGATTTCTGGCTCTCACAGACCTGTAACTTCTTCTTTAATAGTCTCCTCTTTCCTCCACTCATTACCTGTAGTAATGGCACCTGTTTAAACTTGTTATCAGTATAAAAAGACACCTGTGCACACCCTCACACAGTCTGACTCCAAACTCCACTATGGTGAAGACCAAAGAGCTGTCAAAGGACACCAGAAACAAAATTGTAGCCCTGCACCAGGCTGGGAAGACTGAATCTGCAATAGCCAACCACCTTGGAGGGAAGAAATCAACAGTGGGAGCAATAATTAGAAAATGGAAGACATACAAGACCACTGATAATCTCCCTCGATCTGGGGCTCCACGCAAAATCCCACCCTGTGGGGTCAGAATGATCACAAGAACGGTGAGCAAAAATCCCAGAACCACGCGGGGGGACCTAGTGAATGAACTGCAGTGTAACACACTACGCCACCATGGGCTCAGATCCTGCAGTGCCAGACGTGTCCCACTGCTTAAGCCAGTACATGTCCGGGCCCGTCTGAAGTTTGCTAGAGAGCATTTGGATGATCCAGAGGAGTTTTGGGAGAATGTCCTATGGTCTGATGAAACCAAACTGGAACTGTTTGGTAGAAACACAACTTGTCGTGTTTGGAGGAAAAAGAATACTGAGTTGCATCCATCAAACACCATACCTACTGTAAAGCATGGTGGTGGAAACATCATGCTTTGGGGCTGTTTCTCTGCAAAGGGGCCAGGACAACTGATCCGGGTACATGAAAGAATGAATGGGGCCATGTATCATGAGTAGTGTTGAGCGATACCTTCCGATATCGGAAAGTATCGGTATCAGATTGGATCGGCCGATATTCAAAAAATATCGGATATCGCCGATACCGATACCCGATCCCAATGCAAGTCAATGGGACGAAAATATCGGAATTAAAATAAACCCTTTCTTTCCTTGTAGGTTCATTCTACATGAAGGTAAACAACTAAGAATAATGCAGGATGTATTTGGGGAGGTGGCGGAGACATTAAAGTCATAGTAGAGGCGTAGCCCAATCAAATAGAATAGCATTATTTTTTATTATTTTTTTTTTTTAAAGACGTTAGGATTGACAAAGATATTGACTATTTTTTTTTTTTTTTAAATATTGATGTTTCACTATTCCACGCCCTTCCCCTTTTTTTTTTTTTTTTTTTACTTTTCCCACACTTTCATCTTCATTAACATCAGCATCTTTGACATCAACTTCTTCACCTTATTCATCTTCTTCTAAATCTTCTATCTATTTTTTTTTATTACATTCTTCATATTCATTTTATCCAACTATTATTATTCTTCCTATTCTACTTTTTCATCATATTCACATTTGTGACAGGCATTCCCGTAGTTGTTATCTATAAAAGTTTGAAGATTACACCTTCCATTCTGCCAGTCACAAAAGTTACATTTGTCCGCGTTCAGTTTGTCCTGCAGCATCAGGCTTTATCCAGGGGCACCACGAGGAGGAACGGACTCACCCCCATACACTGCTTAGTCTTCTTCTGCATATAATTTAGATAATATCTTTTGCTCTGATATTAAGTGTTATGCTTAATGTTCTTCTGCTCTTTGTTCTGCAGCCTCTTGTTCTTCTGCTTCTCGGTCTTCCATGTCGTCGTCTCCAGGGTCGTCGTCTCCGCCGTCGTCGTCTCCGCCGTCGTCGTCTCTACCGTCGTCATCTCCGCCGTCGTCGTCGTCGTCATCGGGGTGGTCTTCAGGGTCGTCATCTCCAGGGTCGTCGTCATCTCAGTGGTTGTCGTCGTCATCTTAGGGGTGGTCTTCCGGGTCGTCGTCTTTAGGGTCTTCAACTTGGAAATGTAGCAGAAGGTACAAGAAGGCTGAGAAAATGCCGAGAACCAGCTGATGGAACTGGAACTCGGATGGCTACCCGAAGGTCCAAGAGCCAATGGAACTACCGAGGACCAGCTGACGTTACTGGAACCCGGTTACTAAGCAGGAGGTACCCGTGCTAAAAAGCACTACCAAGGACCGCCTGACGTTGGCGGAACTCGGATACCCAGAAGGAGGCACCTAAGCCAAAGGCTCTGCCCGGAACCAGCTGACGTTACTGGAACCAGGATGGGGAGCAGAAGGTAAAAGAGCAAAAGACACTGCCGAGAACCAGCTGACGGTACTGGAACCCAGATGGGTAGCCGAAGGTCCAAGAGCCAATGGAACTACCGAGGACCAGCTGACGTTACTGGAACCCGGTTACTAAGCAGGAGGTACCCGTGCCTGAAAGCACTACCAAGGACCACCTGACGTTGGTGGAACTCGGATACCCAGAAGGAGGCACCTAAGCCAAAGGCTCTGCTCGGAACCAGCTGACGGTACTGGAACCAGGATGGGGAGCAGAAGGTACAAGAGCAAAAGACACTCCCGAGAACCAGCTGACGGTACTGGAACCTGGATGCGTTGGCCAACTGTGCAAGAGCCAATGGCACGACCGGGGACCAGCTGACGATGCTGGAACCCGGTTACAAAGCTGTAGGTGCCCGCGCTTAAAAGCACTACCAAGGACCGCCTGGCGTTTGCGGAACTCGGATACCCAGGAGGAGGCACCTAAGCCAAAGGCTCTGCCCGGAACCAGCTGACGGTGCTGGAACCAGGTGGTGGACCCGAAGGTCCACAGGAGAGAACAGCTAGGCCGCGAGGCAGCCGCAGTTACCGAACCCCAACAGTCCTACAGCGGGAGCTTGGCCTACTGGCACTGCAGAACCAGCCTTGACTACCAATTCACGCAGCCCACATAGGAAGCTCCTAAACTGGAGGCACCCTGGAGTTGGCTAACCCGACCGCAACACGAAGGGGCAACGCATAGGTGTCTCAGTGAGTTTGACAGGACCCGGAAACAGCTGACGGTGCTGGAACCAGGCTGGGCACGAGGGAGTACCCGTGACAAAAACACTGCCGGGAACCAGCTGGCGGTGCTGGAACCCGGATGCGTCGCCCCAGTGTGCAAGAGCCAATGGCACGACCGGGGACCAGCTGACGGTGCTGGAACCCGGTTACAAAGCTGTAGGTGCCCGCGCTTAAAAGCACTACCAAGGACCGCCTGGCGTTTGCGGAACTCGGATACCCAGGAGGAGGCACCTATGCCAAAGGCTCTGCCCGGAACCAGCTGACGGTGCTGGAACCAGGTGGTGGACCCGAAGGTCCACAGGAGAGAACAGCTAGGCCGCGAGGCAGCCGCAGTTACCGAACCCCAACAGTCCTACAGGGGGAGCTTGGCCTACTGGCACTACAGAACCAGCCTTGACTACCAATTCACGCAGCCCACATAGGAAGCTCCTAAACTGGAGGCACCCTGGAGTTGGCTAACCCGACCGCAACACGACGGGGCAACGCATAGGTGTCTCAGTGAGTTTGACAGGACCCGGAAACAGCTGACGGTGCTGGAACCAGGCTGGGCACGAGGGAGCACCCGTGACAAAAACACTGCCGGGAACCAGCTGGCGGTGCTGGAACCCGGATGCGTCGCCCCAGTGTGCAAGAGCCAATGGCACGACCGGGGACCAGCTGACGGTGCTGGAACCCGGTTACTAAGCTGTAGGTGCCCGCGCTTAAAAGCACTACCGAGGACCGCCTGGCGTTGGCGGAACTCGGACACCCAGGAGGAGGCACCTAAGCCAAAGGCTCTGTCCGGAACCAGCTGACGGTGCTGGAACCAGGCGGTGGACCCGAAGGTCCACAGGAGAGAACAGCTAGGCCGCGAGGCAGCCGCAGTTACCGAACCCCAACAGTCCTACAGCGGGAGCTTGGCCTACTGGCACTACAGAACCAGCCTTGACTACCAATTCACGCAGCCCACATAGGAAGCTCCTAAACTGGAGGCACCCTGGAGTTGGCTAACCCGACCGCAACACGACGGGGCAACGCATAGGTGTCTCAGTGAGTTTGACAGGACCCGGAAACAGCTGACGGTGCTGGAACCAGGCTGGGCACGAGGGAGTACCCGTGACAAAAACACTGCCGGGAACCAGCTGGTGGTGCTGGAACCCGGATGCGTTGCCTATTCAAGATTGTCTTCCTAGAGCCCCAACTAGCGGTGTTGGAGCAAAGGGTAAGCAGGGGGAGCAGAGTGTAGGGCGCAGCCTGCACTGGAGGCAGCTTTGTGTCTGCTTTGCGTTTGCAGGACACGTTGCCGGCTACACAGCGGGGGAAGAGCTGGCGTTGCTGAACCCCACTGACACATTGGCTGGTGTTTTTATCTGTGCAGCTAGCACTTCCGGGCAAAAACTGGCAGTGTTAGAGCCCAGGGTCAGCAGCAGGAGGAGGAGAGGAGCAGAGTGTAGGCCGCAGCCTAATTGAACCAATTTCAAAGGTAATCTTTAACCCACCCTCAAGTGTTACAATGTAGAAGAGCCACACCTTGTGCAGCAGTAATGCTCCACAAGTGATAGGTTGCTCTTTAAATTTTGCTCATTGCACACGCAGAATGAAAGACGTACACAATTTTGCCCATTGTACAGTAGAACTGTATTGGAGGCATGACTTGTCTTTTTAAGGAGACGCGGCACAGGTGTCCAAAAATAACGCCTTGGTGCTGGGCGCATCCTCCTGAGCGTTGTTATTTGCTGTACAGGAGTCTGCGCTCTTGTGTTATCCCTTGGCAATGCCCTGTGAGCGCTGCCCGTCTTCTGACCTCATTTCATGTTGGCCGGTGCGGTTAGCGATGGCCATGAATCCCAGACCCACAGTGTGATTTCTAAAATTCACACTGCAGGTCTGGGATTCCTGGCCTTGTGCAGTAAATATGTTCGCCGCTCACTCATGTCCTTACACCTTACACCTGCCTCAGACTGGGCGGCCTCAGCTGATCCCTTATCGCATGCCGCGGCCATGAGGCCGCACAGTCTGAAGAAGGCGGAAGGAGGGGAGTGAAGACAGGCGAATATATGCACTGCTTGTGCCCATCAAGCACACCCTCGCTGTCAAAATAAATGAGACAACGAGGGGCGTTGTGTCGGGCAGGGCGGACGCACAGGCACAGCCAGCCAACCAATGATGTCAGAACACGGGCAGCGCTACCAAGGGGGGTGCTGCGTATCATTAGTAAGGAAAGTCACACCTCAGGGGCAGTGTAATGGACTCTATTGAGACACATTTTGTACGTGTTGAGTTCCACCTGGGCAAGGAGAAAAAGTCAGCCACCTTGTACAAATGGAGCAGTACTGCTGTACAAGGTGGCTGTTATACATAGAAACACCTGGGGGTGGGGGTCAGGGTCCCTTTAATTTCAGTTCAGGTGCCTGCATGGCGTTTGCAGGTCACGTTGCCGGATACACAGCAGGGGAACAGCTGGCGGTGCTGAACCCCACTAACACATTGGCTGGTGTTTTTCTCTGTGCAGCTAGCACGTCCGGGCCCCAACTGGCGGTGTTAGAGCCCAGGGTCAGCAGGAGGAGGAGAGGAGCAGAGTGTAGGCCGAAGCCTGCACTGGTGGCAGCTTTTGGTCTGTTTTGCCAGCGTGGCTTGTGCTGGACACGATGCCGGCTACACAGCAGGGGAACAGCTGGCGGTACTGAACCCCACTAACACATTGGCGGGTGTTTTTCTCTGTGCAGCTAGCACGTCCGGGCCCCAACTGGCGGTGTTAGAGCCCATGGTCAGCAGGAGGAGGAGGAGAGGAGCAGAGTGTAGGCCGAAGCCTAGTAGAACCAATTTCAAAGGTAACCTTTAACCCCCCCTCAGGTGTTGCAAAGTACAAGAGCCACACCTTGTGCAGCACTAATGCTGCACAAGTCAGAGGTTGCTCTATGAATTTTGCTCATTGCACACGCAGAATGAAAGACGTACACAATTTTACCCATTATACAGTAAGACTGTATTGGAGGCGTGATTTTTGATTTAAAGGAGACGCAGCACAGGTGCACAAAAAAAACGCCTTGGTGCTGGGCGCAGCCTCCTGAGCGTTGTTATTTGCTGTACAGGAGTCTGCGGTCTTGTTAGCCCTTGGCCATGCGCTGTGAGCGCTACCTGTCTTATGACCTCATTTCATGTTGGCTGGTGCGGTTAACGATGGCCATGAATCCCAGACCCACAGTGTCTTTTAATAAAGTCACAGTGCGGGGCTGGGATTCGTGGCCTTGTGCAGTAAATATCTTCGCCGCTCACACATGTCCTTACACCTGCTTCAGACTGGGCGGCCTCAGCTGATCCCTTATCGCATGCCGCAGGCCATGACGCCGCACAGTTTGAAGAAGGCGGAAGGAGGGGAGTGAAGTCAGGCGAAGATATGCACTGCTTGTGCCCATCAATCACACCCTCGCAGTCCAAATATATCAGACAACGAGGGGCGTTGTGTCGGGCAGGGCGGACGCACAGGCACAGCCAGCCAACCAATGATGTCAGAAGACGCCTAGCGTTACCAAGAGGGGTGCTGCGTGTCATTTAAAAGGAGAATCACACCTCAGGGGCAGTGTAATGGACTCTAATGAGACACATTTTGTGCGTGTTGAGTTCCTTGTGGGCAAGGAGAAAAAGTCAGCCACCTTGTACAAATGCAGCAGTACTGCTGTACAAGGTGGCGGTTATACATAGAGACACCTGGGGGGGGCCAGGGTCCCTTTAATTTCAGTTCAGGTGCCTGCATGGCGTTTGCAGGACACGTTGCCAGCTACACAGCAGGGGAACAGCTGGCGGTGCTGAACCCCACTAACACATTGGCGGGTGTTTTTCTCTGTGCAGCTAGCACTTCCGGGCCCCAACTGGCGGTGTTAGAGCCCAGGGTCAGCAGGAGGAGGAGAGGAGCAGAGTGTAGGCCAAAGCCTGCACTGTTGGCAGCTTTTTGTCTGTTGTGCCAGCGGGGCTTGTGCTGGACACGATGCCGGCTACACAGCAGGGGAACAGCTGGCGGTGCTGAAGCCCACTAACACATTGGCTGGTGTTTTTATCTGTGCAGCTAGCACATCCGGGCCCAAACTGGCGGTGTTAGAGCCCAGGGTCAGCAGCAGGAGGAGGAGAGGAGCAGAGTATAGGCCGCAGCCTAATTGAACCAATTTCAAAGGTAACCTTTAACCCACCCTCAGGTGTTACAATTTAGAAGAGCCACATCTTGTGCAACAGTAATGCTACACAAGTGAAAGGTTGCTCTTTACATTTTGCTCATTGCACACGCAGAATGAAAGACGTACACAATTTTGCCCATTGTACAGTAGAACTGTATTGGAGGCGTGACTTGTCTTTTTAATGACACGCAGAACAGGTGTCCAAAAATAACGCCTTTGTGCTGGGCGCTGCTTCCTGTTGTGAATTCTGTGGCAGAGTTCACTCCTGTGGTCACAAGTGGTACTTCGGCTGATTCTCTCTGGGATCTTCCGTTTGTGGAGGAAAGTGGTACTGCAGAGTTTCCTCCCTCAGGTGATCTGGTGAGCTCGTTAGCTTCTTCTCTACTTAACTCCACCTGATGCTTTGATCCATGCTTCCTGTCAATGTTCCAGTGTAGGACTTGTTTTTTCCCTGGATCATTCCTGTGGCCTGCTGCTCTGCAAAGCTAAGTTTTGCTTATGTTATTTTGTTGCTATTTTTCTGTCCAGCTTGCTTTATTGGTTTTTCTCACCTGCTGGAAGCTCTGAGACGCAGAGGGACCACCTCCGTACCGTTAGTCGGTGCGGAGGGTCTTTTTGTCCCCTCTGCGTGGTTATTTATAGGTTTTTGTGCTGACCGCAAAGTTATCTTCCCTATCCTCGTTCTGTTCAGCTAGTCGGGCCTTACTTTGCTAAATCTGTTTCATCTCTATGTTTGTGTTTTCATCTTACTCACAGTCATTATATGTGGGGGGCTGCCTTTTCCTTTGGGGAATTTCTCTGAGGCAAGGTAGGCTTATTTTTCTATCTTCAGGACTAGCTAGTTTCTCAGGCTGTGACGAGGCGCCTAGGTTCTGGTCAGGAGCGCTCCACGGCTACCTTTAGTGTGGTTTGATAGGATTAGGGATTGCGGTCTGCAGAGTTCCCACGTCTCAGAGCTCGTGCTATTATTTTGGGTTATTGTCAGATCACTGTATGTGCTCTGACCTCCATGTCCATTGTGATTCTGAATTGCCTTTCATAACAGCTTCCTGAGCGTTGTTATTTGCTGTACAGGAGTCTGCGCTCTTGTGTTATCCCTTGGCAATGCCCTGTGAGCGCTGCCCGTCTTCTGACCTCATTTCATGTTGGCCGGTGCGGTTAGCGATGGCCATGAATCCCAGACCCACAGTGTGTTTTCTTAAAATTCACACTGCGGGTCTTGGATTCATGGCCTTGTGCAGTAAATATGTTCGCCGCTCACTCATGTCCTTACACCTGCCTCAGACTGTGAGGCCTCAGCTGATCCCTTATCGCATGCCGCGGCCATGAGGCCGCACAGTCTGAAGAAGGCGGAAGGAGGGGAGTGAAGACAGGCGAAGATATGCACTGCTAGTGCCCATCAAGCACACCCTCGCTGTCAAACGAAATGAGACAACGAGGGGCGTTGTTTTGGGCAGGTCGGACGCACAGGCACAGCCAGCCAACCAATGATGTCAGAAGACGGGCAGCGCTACCAAGGGGGGTGCTGTGTATCATTAGTAAGGAAAGTCACACCTCAGGGGCAGTGTAATGGACTCTAATGAGACACATTTTGTACGTGTTGAGTTCCACGTGGGCAAGGAGAAAAAGTCAGCCACCTTGTACAAATGCAGCATTACTGCTGTACAAGGTGGCTGTTGTACATAGAAAAACCTGGGTGGGGGGCCAGGGTCCCTTTAATTTCAGTTCAGGTGCCTGCATGGCGTTTGCAGGACACGTTACCAGCTACACAGCAGGGGAACAGCTGGCGGTGCTGAACCCCACTAACACATTGGCGGGTGTTTTTCTCTGTGCAACTAGCACGTCCGGGCAAAAACTGGCGGTGTTAGAGCCCAGGGTCAGCAGGAGGAGCATAGTGTAGGCCGAAGCCTACACTGGTGGCAGCCTTTGTTCTGTTGTGCCAGCGTGGCTTGTGCTGGACACGTTGCCGACTACACAGCAGGGGAACAGCTGACGGTGCTGAACCCCACTGACACATCAGCGAGTGTTTTTTCTGTGTAGACAACACTTCCAGGTGGAAACTGACAGTGTTGAAACCCAGGGAATCAAAGAGGAGCAGAGTGTAGGCCAAAGCCTGCAGTGGAGCAAGTTGAAAGGGAACCTTTAACCCTCCCCCCAGGCATTTGTTGCTGAAAGAGCCATCTTGTACAGCAGTAATACTGCACTTGGAAAATGGTGGCTCCTAAAATTATGCTCCTTGCATACGCTGAAGTACACACTCATACAATGTGTCCCCTCACACCGTTAAACCGTCCTGGAGGTGGGACTTTCCTTTGTAATGTGACACGGCACAGCCGTCATTCCAACCCCCTTGGTGCCGTGCGCCACCTCCTCAACGTTGTTTGGTTCTGTCACGGAGCCCGCGCTGTAATGTTATCCCTTGGCCATGCACAGTTAGCGGTGCCCGTCTTCTGACATCATTTAGGTGTCAGGCTGGCAGTGCCTGTGCGTCCAAGCTGCCCGAGATCCAACCTCGCAGTGTCATCTAATGTAATCCCACTGCGGGCCTGGGATCCAAGGGCATGCGCAGTGCATATCATCGCCTCTCACTTCCCTCCTTCCTACTTCTTCAGACTGTGCGGCGTCACGGCCGTGGCATGCTATTAGGGATCAGATGACGCCGCCTAGTCTGAAGAAGCGTGAAGAAGGGGAGTGAGAGGCTAGTATATGCACTGCGCATGGCCATGGATCCCAGGCCCACTGTGGGATCACATTAGACGACACTGCGAGGTGGGATTTCGGGCAGCGTGGACGCACAGGCGCAGCCAGGACGACAACAAATGATGTCAGAGGACGGGCAGCGCAAACTGTGCATGGCCAAGGGATAACATAACAGCGCAGGCTCCATGACGGAATCAAACAACGCTAAGGAGGCGGCGCACGGAGCCAAGGGGGTAGGAATGACAGCTGTGCTGCGTCACATTACAAAGGAAAATCCCACCTCCGGGACGGTTGGACGGTGTGAGGGGACACCTTACATGAGTGTGTAGTTCAGCGTTTCCAAGGAGCATAATTTCAAGAGCGACCTTTTCCTTGTGCAGTATTAGTGCTGCACAAGATGGCTCTTTCAGTAACAAACGCCTAGGGGGGGGGGGGACAGGTCCCCTTACATTTTAGTTGTGCCAGCGTGGCGGTTGCATGACACGTTGCCAGATACACAGCTGGGGATCAGCTGACGTTACTGAACCCCAATAACAGAGGAGCGACTGTTGACTGTGCAGGCAGCACTTCCAGGCACCAACTGGCGGTGTTAGAGCCCAGGGACAGCAGGAGGAGCAGATTGGAGGTATTGCCGCACACACAGCTGGGGATCAGCTGACGTTACTGAACCCCAATAACAGAGGAGGGACTGTTGACTGTGCAGACAGCACTTCCAGGCACCAACTGGCGGTGTTAGAGCCCAGGGACAGCAGGAGGAGCAGATTGGAGGTATTGCCGCACACACAGCTGGGGATCAGCTGACGTTACTGAACCCCAATAACAGAGGAGCGACTGTTGACTGTGCAGACAGCACTTCCAGGCACCAACTGGCGGTGTTAGAGCCCAGGGACAGCAGGAGGAGCAGATTGGAGGTATTGCCGCACACACAGCTGGGGATCAGCTGACGTTACTGAACTCCAATAACAGAGGAGGGACTGTTGACTGTGCAGACAGCACTTCCAGGCACCAACTGGCGGTGTTAGAGCCCAGGGACAGCAGGAGGAGCAGATTGGAGGTATTGCCGCACACACAGCTGGGGATCAGCTGACGTTACTGAACCCCAATAACAGAGGAGGGACTGTTGACTGTGCAGACAGCACTTCCAGGCACCAACTGGCGGTGTTAGAGCCCAGGGACAGCAGGAGGAGCAGATTGGAGGTATTGCCGCACACACAGCTGGGGATCAGCTGACGTTACTGAACCCCAATAACAGAGGAGCGACTGTTGACTGTGCAGACAGCACTTCCAGGCACCAACTGGCGGTGTTAGAGCTCAGGGACAGCAGGAGGAGCAGAGGAACAGAGTGTAGGCCGAAGCCTGATTGGAGCAATTTGAAAGGGAACCTTTAACCCCCCTCCCAGACGTTTGTAGCTGAAAGAGCCATCTTGTGCAGCAAGATGCAAAAGGAAAAGGTTGCTCTTTTAATTATGCTCCTTGCAAACACAGAAGTAAACACTAAAAATGTGTCCCCTTATACCGTAAAACCGTCCCGGAGGTACGAATTTCCTTCGTAATGGGACGCAGCACAGCTGTCATTCCTATCCCCTTGGTGCCGTGCGCTGCCTCCTCAGCGTTGTTTTAAGCTGTCACGGAGCCTGCGCTGTTCTGTCATCCCTTGGCCATGTCCAATTAGCGCTGCCTGTCTTCTGACATAATTTGGCGTCAGGCTGTCAGTGCCTGTGCGTCCACGCTGCTCCAGATCCCACCTCGCAGTGTCATCTAACGTAATCCCACTGCGGGCCTTGGATCCATGGGCATGCACAGTGCATATCCTCGACTCTCACTCCCCTCTTTCCCTCTTCTTCAGACTGTACAGTGTCACGGCCGTGGCATGCTATTAGGGATCAGCTGACGGCGCACAGTCTAAAGAAGGCGGAGGGAGATGAGCGAGAGCCCGAGGGAAAGATATGCACTGCGCATGCCCATGGATCCCAGGCCCGCAGTGTGATTCAATCAGAAGACACTGCGAGGCGGGATCTCGGGCAGCGCGGCCGCACAGGCGCAGCCAGCCTGACACCAAATTATGTCAGAAGACAGGCAACGCAAATAGGGCATGGCCAAGGGATAACAGAACAGCGCAGGCTCCGTGACAGCTTAAAACAACGCTGAGGAGGCAGCGCATGGCAGCAAGGGGGTAGGAATGACGGCTGTGCTGCGTCACATTACGAAGGAAAGTCCCAGCTCCGGGACAGTATAATGGTATCAGTGAACACATTTTATAAGTGTTAAGTTCTGCGTGTGCAAGGAGCTAAACTAAAGGTGGCTCTTTCAGTAACAAGCGACGGGGGGGGACAGTTTCCCTTACATTTAGGTTGTTGTGCCAGCGTGGCGGTCGCAGGACACATTGCCGGCTACACAGCTGGGGATCAGCTGACGTTACTGAAACCCAATAACACTGGGTTGTATGTTTTTACTGTGCAGCCTGCACTTCTGAGCCGCAACTGGCGGTGTTGGAGCCCAGGAATAGCAGTTCAGGTGGTAGAAAGATGAACACAGCAGGAGACCTGGATGACACCCAATTACTTAATCAGGCAGAGGAGTGGCAAATTCCTGCGAGATCCAGGCCTGGTTCATTTTCAGGAAAGTAAGCCGGTCAACGTTATCGGAGGATAGTCGCATCCGACGGTCTGTTAGTACACCACCTGCGGCACTAAAGACACGTTCCGATAAGACACTAGCCGCAGGGCAAGCCAGCACCTCCAATGCATACTGGCTTAGCTCTGGCCATGTATCCAGCTTACAGACCCAAAACTTGAACGGGGAAGAGCCATCTGGGAGTACAGTAAGAGGGCAAGCCATGTAGTCTGTCACCATCTGACGGAACCGTTGCCTCCTGCTGACTGGAGCCGCCGGTGATGGTGCAGACATTTGGGGCGGGCACACAAAATTGTGCCAGAGTTGTGCCATACTGGGCTTGCCTTGGGCAGAGGCACTGCTTCTGCTCCCTTTTTGGGCAGAGCCTCCCCCACTGCCTCGACGCACTGAGCTGCTTTGTAAAGCACTAGCAGCACTCCTCTCAGTTGGACTGGAGAAGATGATGGAATTCACCAGTGTGTCGTGGTACTCCCGCAATTTACGCTCCCGGGTCAACGCTGGGATGAGGTTTTGGACGTTGTCCCGGTAGCGAGGATCGAGGAGGGTGAACACCCAATAATCAGGCATGTTGAGAATGTGGTCGATGCGGCGGTCGTTTCTCAGGCACTGCAGCATGAAATCCACCATGTGCTGCAGACTGCCAACTGGCCCAGAAACGCTGTCCCCTGCTTGAGACATGATCTCTGCCCGCTCGTCATCACCCCATCCTCGCTGTACACACTGACCACTGGACAATTGTGTCACTCCCTCCTCTGGACGGAGCTCTTCCTCCTCCATTGACTCCTCATCCTCCTCACAAAGTGGCCCCTGCGTACCCCTTTGTGAGGAACCACGTGGCGCTGACTCTCCAGAAGCTGATGGAAAAGGTGACTCCTCATCCTCCACCTCTTCCACAACATCATCCCTTAACCCTTGCAAAGTTTGCTGAAGCAGGCAGATAAGGGGGACAGTCATGCTGACTAGTGCATCATCTGCACTTGCCATCCGCGTGGAATAATCAAAAGGAGGCAAAACCAGGCATACGTCCTTCATAGTGGCCCACTCTGTGGTTGTGAAGTCTGATCGGCGCTGACTGCGACTTCTTTGCGCCTGATGCAGCTGGTACTCCATAACTGCTTGCTGCTGCTCACACAACCGCTCCAACATATGTAACGTGGAATTCCACCTGGTAGGTAGGTCACATATGATGCGGTGTTCCGGAAGGCGGAATCGGCGCTGCAGAGCAGCAATGCGGGATCTTGCCAAGCTGGAACACCGCAAGTGAGCACACTCTAGGCGGACCTTGTGCAGCAGTGCATCAAGATCCGGATAGTCCCTCAGAAAACTCTGCACAACCAAATTGAGCACATGTGCCAGACATGGGATGTGAGTGAGGTTGCCAAGGGCCAAAGCTGCCACCAGATTTCGGCCATTGTCACACACTACCATGCCTGGCTGGAGATTCGCTGGCAGTAACCACACATCGCTCTCCTGCTTGATGGCATTCCAGAGCTCCTGCGCTGTGTGGCTTCGATTCCCCAATGAAACTAGTTTCAAGACAGCCTGCTGACGTTTGGCCACGGCTGTGCTCATGTCGGTCATAGGTAAACGTTCACGGGTCCATGTGGAGGTGGACTGTGACGACTCCTGCAGAGATGATTCTGAGGAACTTGTGTAAGAGGAGGAGTCAATGCGTACAGACTGGATTCCTGCAATCCTTGGAGTGGGCAGGACACGTCCTGCGCCACTCGCACGATCTGTACCTGGCTCAACAACATTAGCCCAATGGGCAGTGAGGGAAACATATCGCCCCTGTCCATGCTGACTGGTCCACGCATCGGTGGTGAGGTGGACCTTGCTACTGACGGCGTTCAGTAGCGCATGTTTTATGTTTCCCTCAACATGCCTGTGCAGGGCAGGGACAGCTTGCCTGCTGAAGTAAAAGCGGCTGGGCACCTTGTACTGTGGGACTGCCAATGCCATCAAGTCACGGAAGCTGTCAGTCTCCACCAGCCTGAATGAGAGCATTTCCAGGGACAACAGTTTGGCAATGCCTGCATTCAGAGCCTGTGCTCGGAGGTGGTTGGCCGAGAATGCCCGCCTTTTCTCCCATGCCTGTACTACCGATGGCTGTAGACTAGGCTGGGAGTGTGAGGATGACTGGGAAGGTGGTGCTGTGGGTGGAATTACACAAGGTCTCTGGACAACAGTGCCAGAGGTTCTTCCATGGCGATCCTGGGAGGAAGCCAAACTAGCTGTGCGTGAGCTGGAGGAAGAGGCAACACGAGCTGAAGAGGTGGTAGCTGCCGCTGTTGGTTGGCCTACATCTTCAGTGTGTTTCTGTAACTCCACTGCGTGCCTGGTCCGCACATGTTTCCACATATTTGTGGTATTGAGGTTGCTGACACTTTTACCTCTTTTGACTTTCTGATGATACAGCTTGCATTTGACAAAACAAATGTCATCTGCAACTGTGTCAAAAAAGGACCAGGCACTGCAAGTCTTGGGAGCGCCCTTTTTGGCTTTGGAAAGAGACAGGCTCCTAACGGGTGCAAAAATGGAGGCTACAGGCTTCGCAGTCTTCCCCCTCCCTCTCCCTCTTTGGCCCGTAAGGGGAATCTCTTCCTCTGAGCTGCTCCCACCACCTTCCTGTTCCTCACGCCACGATGGGTCAAGGACCTCATCATCTCCACTACCCTCTGCCACCAACTGCTCCTCCTGGGTAGTCTCGGCAGCACAGTACGCACCAGAAAGCGGCACGTGAGTTTCATCATCAGATGCGTACTGCGCTGTGGTCACCGCAGGCACTGGCCCACCCGCCTCTTCAGAGTCAGAGAGACAAAGCTGTTGGGCATCACTGCACACTGCCTCTTCTTCCATTTCTCCAATGCTGCTTGGCTGGCCCCCTGTTTCCAAGCCAAGAGATTCAGAGAACAGAAGTAGAGACGGCTCCTGTCCTGGGCTCTCTGACTGCCTGGCCAATTTGGCAGATGGTGAAGAGACAGATGGCTGCTCTCCAGTGCTCTGTGCCTGAGAGGATGTGGCACTAACTGAAGTCAATGCCGAGGCGTTAGCTGCCATCCACCCGACAACGGCTTCAATTTGATCTTCACGCAGCAGCGGTGCACGGCGCTCTCCGACAAAGCTGTGCATGAAGGACTGTTCCCTGCTGAAACTGAGTGACGACGAGTCACCGGTGCCCGCAGCAGGCACAGAATCACCACGTCCTCTCCCTGCTCCTCTCCCTGCTCCGCGCCCACGCCCACATGCCTTACTCCCTGCCCTCTTCATCTTGGTTGACAGATAAAGATAAGCAGAAAAGTACTAAGGCCTTAGTGTGCTTATTCCTGAAATGCTCCTCCTAACAGGTGTAAGAAACACTAATGTTGTAAAGTGTGGACTAAACTTTATTATTTTTCAAATGTGGCCTACACAAGTGTTAAGTGGTGTTTGGTGAACTTTACTTTTTTTTTTTTCTGCAAATCGGACTACAGAGCAAGTTTAACTCACACGGGGACCGTGCAGACAGCCGTAAACGGCGCTGCAAGGCCCAAAAACCCTCCTCTAGGTTATCCTATGTAGTGTTTTTCCACTATTTAGCTGGAGACGGGTGGAAAGACACTAATAGGATATTTTTTTAAATTTTAAACAGGCTGCACTATTTGAAAAAAAGATAACAAATATACACAATAAGTGCATACACACCCTATAAGTGATATAAGGGTCCACCTGCTGCAGTCCACCCCTGTCAAACGTAACAGCGCCGCTATCCTTCAATATTTTTGTCTATTTGAAAAAAAGGAAAATTTTTTTCAAGGTATGAGGCAGTAACGAACCCTGAGCTGAATCCAACCGGCTATGGCTGCACACAGACTACAGGTCGAGCTGCGCTCACACAAAGACCGTGCAGACAGCCGTAAACGGCGCTGCAAGGCCCAAAAACACCCCTCTAGGTTATCCTATGTAGTGTTTTTCCACTATTTAGCTGGAGACGGGTGGAAAGACACTAATAGGAAATATTTTTTTAAATTTTAAACAGGCTGCTCTATTTGAAAAAAAGGAAAAATTTTTTCAAGGTATGAGGCAGTAACGAACCCTGAGCTGAATCCAACCGGCTATGGCTGCACACAGACTACAGGGCGAGCTGCGCTCACACCGAGACCATGCAGACAGCCGTAAACGGCGCTGCAAGGCCCAAAAACCCTCCTCTAGGTTATCCTATGTAGTGTTTTTCCACTATTTAGCTGGAGACGGGTGGAAAAACACTAATAGAAAATTTTTTAAAAATTTTTAAACAGGCTGCTCTATTTGAAAAAAAGGAAAATTTTTTTCAAGGTATGAGGCAGTAACGAACCCTGAGCTGAATCCAACCGGCTATGGCTGCACACAGACTACAGGGCGAGCTGCGCTCACACCGAGACCGTGCAGACAGCCGTAAACGGCGCTGCAAGGCCCAAAAACCCCCCTCTAGGTTATCCTATCTAGTGTTTTTCCACAATTTAGCTGGAGACGGGTGGAAAAACACTAATAGGAAATTTGAGAAAAAATGTGCAGCAGGCTGCACTATGAGCAAAAAAGGACAACTGTGTGAGGCAGTGTGAACCCCCCCTGAGCTGAATACAACCGGGTATATGGCTGCACACAGACTACAGAGTGAGCTGCACACACACACACAGAGAGACCTTGCAGAACGCTGTTAAAACAGCGCTGCAAGGCAAGAGCAAGGTGAACATAGTAACATAGTAACATAGTAACATAGTTAGTAAGGCCGAAAAAAGACATTTGTCCATCCAGTTCAGCCTATATTCCATCATAATAAATCCCCAGATCTACGTCCTTCTACAGAACCTAATTGTATGATACAATATTGTTCTGCTCCAGGAAGACATCCAGGCCTCTCTTGAACCCCTCGACTGAGTTCGCCATCACCACCTCCTCAGGCAAGCAATTCCAGATTCTCACTGCCCTAACAGTAAAGAATCCTCTTCTATGTTGGTGGAAAAACCTTCTCTCCTCCAGACGCAAAGAATGCCCCCTTGTGCCCGTCACCTTCCTTGGTATAAACAGATCCTCAGCGAGATATTTGTATTGTCCCCTTATATACTTATACATGGTTATTAGATCGCCCCTCAGTCGTCTTTTTTCTAGACTAAATAATCCTAATTTCGCTAATCTATCTGGGTATTGTAGTTCTCCCATCCCCTTTATTAATTTTGTTGCCCTCCTTTGTACTCTCTCTAGTTCCATTATATCCTTCCTGAGCACCGGTGCCCAAAACTGGACACAGTACTCCATGTGCGGTCTAACTAGGGATTTGTACAGAGGCAGTATAATGCTCTCATCATGTGTATCCAGACCTCTTTTAATGCACCCCATGATCCTGTTTGCCTTGGCAGCTGCTGCCTGGCACTGGCTGCTCCAGGTAAGTTTATCATTAACTAGGATCCCCAAGTCCTTCTCCCTGTCAGATTTACCCAGTGGTTTCCCATTCAGTGTGTAATGGTGACATTGATTCCTTCTTCCCATGTGTATAACCTTACATTTATCATTGTTAAACCTGATCTGCCACCTTTCAGCCCAAGTTTCCAACTTATCCAGATCCATCTGTAGCAGAATACTATCTTCTCTTGTATTAACTGCTTTACATAGTTTTGTATCATCAGCAAATATCGATATTTTACTGTGTAAACCTTCTACCAGATCATTAATGAATATGTTGAAGAGAACAGGTCCCAATACTGACCCCTGCGGTACCCCACTGGTCACAGCGACCCAGTTAGAGACTATACCATTTATAACCACCCTCTGCTTTCTATCACTAAGCCAGTTACTAACCCATTTACACACATTTTCCCCCAGACCAAGCATTCTCATTTTGTGTACCAACCTCTTGTGCGGCACGGTATCAAACGCTTTGGAAAAATCGAGATATACCACGTCCAATGACTCACCGTGGTCCAGTCTATAGCTTACCTCTTCATAAAAACTGATTAGATTGGTTTGACAGGAGCGATTTCTCATAAACCCATGCTGATATGGAGTTAAACAGTTATTCTCATTGAGATAATCCAGAATAACATCCCTCAGAAACCCTTCAAATATTTTACCAACAATAGAGGTTAGACTTACTGGCCTATAATTTCCAGGTTCACTTTTAGAGCCCTTTTTGAATATTGGCACCACATTTGCTATGCGCCAGTCCTGCGGAACAGACCCTGTCGCTATAGAGTCACTAAAAATAAGAAATAATGGTTTATCTATTACATTACTTAGTTCTCTTAGTACTCGTGGGTGTATGCCATCCGGACCCGGAGATTTATCTATTTTAATCTTATTTAGCCGGTTTCGCACCTCTTCTTGGGTTAGATTGGTGACCCTTAATATAGGGTTTTCATTGTTTCTTGGGATTTCACCTAGCATTTCATTTTCCACCGTGAATACCGTGGAGAAGAAGGTGTTTAATATGTTAGCTTTTTCCTCGTCATCTACAACCATTCTTTCCTCACTATTTTTTAAGGGGCCTACATTTTCAGTTTTTATTCTTTTACTATTGATATAGTTGAAGAACAGTTTGGGATTAGTTTTACTCTCCTTAGCAATGTGCTTCTCTGTTTCCTTTTTGGCAGCTTTAATTAGTTTTTTAGATAAAGTATTTTTCTCCCTATAGTTTTTTAGAGCTTCAATGGTGCCATCCTGCTTTAGTAGTGCAAATGCTTTCTTTTTACTGTTAATTGCCTGTCTTACTTCTTTGTTTAGCCACATTGGGTTTTTCCTATTTCTAGTCCTTTTATTCCCACAAGGTATAAACCGCTTACACTGCCTATTTAGGATGTTCTTAAACATTTCCCATTTATTATCTGTATTCTCATTTCTGAGGATATTGTCCCAGTCTACCAGATTAAGGGCATCTCTAAGCTGTTCAAACTTTGGCTTCCTAAAGTTCAATGTTTTTGTGACTCCCTGACAAGTCCCCCTAGTGAAAGACAGGTGAAACTGCACAATATTGTGGTCGCTATTTCCTAAATGCCCAACCACCTGCAGATTTGTTATTCTGTCAGGTCTATTAGATAGTATTAGGTCTAAAAGTGCTGCTCCTCTGGTTGGATTCTGCACCAATTGTGAAAGATAATTTTTCTTGGTTATTAGCAGAAACCTGTTGCCTTTATGGGTTTCACAGGTTTCTGTTTCCCAGTTAATATCCGGGTAGTTAAAGTCCCCCATAACCAGGACCTCATTATGGGTTGCAGCTTCATCTATCTGCTTTAGAAGTAGACTTTCCATGCTTTCTGTTATATTTGGGGGTTTGTAACAGACCCCAATGAGAATTTTGTTACCAGTTTTCCCTCCATGAATTTCAACCCATATGGACTCGACATCCTCATTCCCTTCGCTAATATCCTCCCTTAAAGTGGACTTTAGACAAGACTTTACATAGAGACAAACCCCTCCTCCTCTCCGATTTTTACGATCCTTTCTAAACAGACTGTAACCCTGTAAGTTAACTGCCCAGTCATAGCTTTCATCTAACCATGTCTCGGTTATTCCCACTATGTCAAAGTTACCTGTAGATATTTCTGCTTCTAGTTCTTCCATCTTGTTTGTCAGGCTTCTGGCGTTTGCAAGCATGCAGTTTAGAGGATTTTGTTTTGTTCCAATCTCCTCGCTGTGGATTGTTTTAGAAATGTTCTTACCTCCCTTCTGAGTATGTTTTCCTGGATCTTCTTTGTTCAAGTCTAATGTTTTTCTTCCCGTCCCCTCTTCTTCTAGTTTAACGCCCTCCTGATGAGTGTAGCGAGTCTTCTGGCGAATGTGTGTTTCCCAGGTTTGTTGAGGTGTAGTCCGTCTCTGGCGAGGAGTCCAACATACCAGTAATTCACACCGTGGTCCAGGAATCCGAATCCTTGTTGTCTGCACCATCGTCTTAGAACAGTGAAGAACACACAGCGTTTTGCTAAATTAGCCTTGGGAAAGGAAAATAAAGCAATTAGCTATCTCAACTGGCCCTCAGTTAGAACACAGCGTCCTGTTCCTAACTGAAATCACAGCAGAGTGAGCGCAAAATGGCGGCAGCGTTTTTTTTATAGTGCATGGTGACATCAGTTCAGCATCCAATCACAGCCTTGCCAGTAGTTACATGCCCACCATGCTAAACAGGATATGCCCACACTTCCATTCATTCCTCATTGGCTGCTGCGTGCAGTTTGAATTCCGGGAACTTCCGATTCCGGTATCCGATACGCGGGAAGTATCGGAATTCGGTATCGGAATTCCGATACCGCAAGTATCGGCCGATACCCGATACTTGCGGTATCGGAATGCTCAACACTAATCATGAGATTTTGAGTGCAAACCTCCTTCCATCAGCAAGGGCATTGAATATGAAACGTGGCTGGGTCTTTCAACATGACAATGATCCAAAGCACACCGCCAGGGCAACGAAGGAGTGGCTTCGTAAGAAGCATTTCAAGGTCCTGGAGTGGCCTAGCCAGTCTCCAGATCTCAACCCTATAGAAAACCTTTGGAGGGAGTTGAAAGTCCGTGTTGCCAATCGAAAAGCCAAAAACATCACTGCTCTATAGGAGATCTGCATGGAGGAATGGGCCAACATACCAACAACAGTGTGTGGCAACCTTGTGAAGACTTACAGAAAACGTTTGACCTCTGTCATTGCCAACAAAGGATATATTACAAAGTATTGAGATGAAATTTTGTTTGTGACCAAATACTTATTTTCCACCATAATATGCAAATAAAATGTTAAAAAAACAGACAATGTGATTTTCTGTATTTTTTTTTCTCAGTTTGTCTCCCATAGTTGAGGTCTACCTATGATGTAAATTACAGACGCCTCTGATCTTTTTAATTGGTGGAACTTGCACTATTGCTGACTGACTAAATACTTTTTTGCCCCACTGTATACACTGCACAGTACCACTTCTCCTGTCCTGTATACTGGGTGTAATTCTCAGTATCTGTATTATTCTGTATATATACATTGCACAGTACCACTTCTCCTGTCCTGTATACTGGGTATAATCATCAGTATCTGCATTTTTACCCTTCGCCATGACAGCACCCACTGGAGAGATAGGGATCCGCCCCAAGGAACAGGAAACCTACAGAGACATAAAAGGGGGCGGTCCCCCTCTCCTCCTCAGTTTAGGTTTCCTGTTCCCAGGGGACAGGATCTCTGGATTCTCCAAGAAGACTTACAGAAAATCATACCTGGGCCATAAGCATCCGCCTGTGCGGTCTCTGCGGGAACGGCAGGGGATGCGGTCCAGTAGCAGCGTCGGGGGAGACTCCATTAGACGGCTCCCCCCTCGTCTGGCCAGCATGTGGGATGGCTGGGTCCATGGGGGCCGGCCGAATCCTGGTACGACACTGCGGGAGTGCGGCCGAAGGAGGCGCCGGACGCTGGACCGGCTTATTTGGGGTCCGCGATCCGTGGCTCTGCAGCAGCGGCAGCCGGCACACCGCTCCCAGACGCAGGCCGGAATAATGGCGGCCGCGCATGCGGGGAGCGGTGGAAGATTCCCCTTACTGACCCGGAGGTGTTGGACTACTTCCGGGTCACTCACACAGCGGTGAGGGAAAGCGCGGTTTCGCGCATGCGCAGTACACCGCTGTGTGAAGGGGTGGGGAAAGGAAAAAAAAAAAAAAAGTCCGGATCCTGGCAGTTAAAAGGGGATGGTTGCAAACGCACAGGCGATGCAACATGTCAAGTCAGTCAAGCAAGTCAAGCAAGTCAGTGGACCCAACAGGTGAGCCATCCAGCAGGAGGTCCTCAGATGCCAGCCGTAGAGGTGAAGCCACAGATTCCAGATCCAGGAAGACGCTTCAACAACCTGATCCGGTACCGTACAGCTTCACTGGGTGAGTGTTAAAATCCCTCTGCCTATAAAGCTGACACACTTTTCCACAATATCTTCCTCACCCAGGCCAAAAGGAGACAAAAGTCTAAACACAAACAGTGTGCATTATGTGACGAGCCTCTCCCAGACGCCCACCCCAAAAAACTCTGCAACCAGTGTATCACCGAAACAATGCAGAGCCAATCCATGTCGGTTACGGATATACGGGCCATAATTAGGGAAGAGTTGCAGGCCATTAAACAAGCCAGTGCACCCCCTAAAAAATCCAGTAAGGAAAAGGCTGTATCCAGCTCTGAGTCTGATGAGGAAGGCGTCATCCACTCTGATTCCTCATGTTCATCATCCTCATCCTCGACACAATCTGACATTGGAGGTCGAGCTTGTTTCCCCCTTGATGGGGTTGACAACCTGGTAAAATCTATCAGGAATACCATAGGTTGTGAGGATGCAAAAGACGACCAAACTGCACAAGACATCATGTTTGCAGGGTTGGCAGAGAGGAAGAGAAGAGTCTTCCCAGTAATTCCTGCGGTTAAGGCACTAATAAGGAGGGAATGGGAAAAGCAGGACCAGAGGGGCTTTCTCCCATCAGCCTCCAAAAGGAAGTACCCCTTTAGCGACGAGGAATTAAACACATGGACCAAAATTCCTAAAGTGGACGCTGCGGTGGCCTCCACTTCTAAACAGTCAGCCTTACCAGTCGAGGATGCAGGGCTACTCTCTGATCCTCTAGATCGGAAAGCAGAGTCGTCACTGAAAAGGTCATGGGAAGCTTCCATGGGCATATTTAAGCCTACGATTGCCAGCACGTGCACAGCTAGATCTATGCTTGTTTGGATCGATCAGTTAGATCAACAGATTGAGCAGGGGATCTCCAGACAAAAATTGCGGGATGCACTGCCATTAATTAGAGGAGCAGCAGCATTCATGGCCGATGCGTCAGCCGACTCTCTACGCCTTGCAGCGAGGTCAGCAGGCCTAGTGAATAATGCCAGACGTGCATTGTGGATGAAGAGTTGGAAGGGGGATACACATTCGAAAGCTAAGATCTGTGGTATCCCGTGTGAGGGTGAGTTTCTTTTTGGAAAAGCTTTAGATGACATCCTCAAAAAAGCAAAAGAGAGGAAAAAAGCCTTCCCTGACCCCTCAATTCCTTTCTATAGGAAGACCTTTAGGAGGAGACCGTTCGGGAAAAGAACGCAAAATGAAAGACCGTCACGGTGGGCTACAAGAGAGGGAAAACAGAGTGGCACTATGTTTAAAGCGCCCCCCTTCCGTAGAGACAACAAATATTAAAGGGCCAGTTACCCCAGTAGGGGGCAGGTTAAAATTTTTCTTTCCCCAATGGCAGAAGATTACATTAAATTCCTGGGTTCTGAATATTATTAAAGAAGGAATGAAAATAGAATTCCTCCAAATTCCCCATGATTTTTTTGTTTTAACAGCCCTTTCCTCACCAGTTCAACAAAGGGCCCTTGAACTGGAAATCCAAAGTCTGATAATTAAAAATGTCTTAGTTAGGGTGCCAAAGGGACAAGAGGGTAGGGGGTTCTACTCTCCGTTATTTTTAATCCCTAAACCCGATGGTTCCTTTAGAACGATTATAAATCTAAAAAAACTCAATAAGTTTATAAAAAATTATACGTTTAAAATGGAATCTATTAGATCTGCCATTAAACTCCTGTATCCAAATTGTAAAATGGGCGGCATTGATTTAAAAGATGCCTACTACCATCTCCCTATTCATAACAGGTATCAAAAATACTTAAGAGTGGCGGTAACTCTTGAGGGGGAGACATATCATTTCCAATACACGGCTATGCCCTTTGGTCTCTCTACAGCTCCAACGATTTTCACCAAAGTTATGTTAGAAGTGATGGCCTACCTCCGCCAAAAAGACACCTTAATCATCCCCTATTTGGATGATTTTTTAGTTGTTGGAAATTCATCCCTTCAGTGTGCTGAGCGGTTAGCGAACACTGTCTCATCCCTAAAAGACCTGGGCTGGATCATCAACTATGAAAAATCCAGACTCATCCCACTTTCTCTCCAGACATTCCTAGGTTTTAATCTAGACTCCACAAAACAAAAATGTCTACTCCCACAAGTAAAGATATCACTAATAGAGGAGAAAGTAGTAGCGGCCATTCAAAAACCCCATATGTCCTTGAGGGCAGGTATGTCCTTACTAGGATCCCTTTCCTCCTGTACTCCAGCCGTTCAGTGGGCACAACTCCATACCCGAACATTGCAACATCAGATACTTCGGGAACAGAGGAAATTTTTAGGGCACCTCGAATCAAAAATAACATTATCAGGAAAAGTGTTATCTTCCTTGTCGTGGTGGTTGGGTAGCAAAAACTTAACGGAAGGTGTCCCTTGGGTGATAACACCATCCCACACGGTAACCACTGATGCTAGTCCCCACGGGTGGGGTGCACACATGGGAGATAAATTCTGCCAGGGAATATGGAATAAGAAGGAGATTTTAGATTCATCCAATTTGAAAGAGTTGAAGGCAGTAAACTATGCACTGCATCAATTTCTCCCACAGCTACGAGGAAACCACGTCAGAGTCTGTTCAGACAACACTACGACAGTGGCGTATTTAAACAAACAAGGCGGCACACGATCAGACGCTCTAATGTCTTCCGCAAAGAATACTTTAACCCTGGCCGAAAATCATCTATTGTCCCTCTCTGCGGTCCACATCAAAGGAGAGAACAATCAACAAGCAGACTTTCTAAGTCGACACACTCAACATCAAGGAGAATGGTGTCTAAATCCTCACATATTCCACAAAGTGACAGTATTGTGGGGCAGGCCCCAGAAAGACCTGTTTGCTACGAAACAGAACAGACAGGTCCAAAAATTTGCATCTCGGTTCTGTGCAGACCACCCGGACATTCTAGATGCTCTTCAAACACCCTGGCAATTCAAGCTGGCATATGCCTTCCCTCCGATAATTCTGCTTCCGCAAGTAATACGGAAGATCAGGGAAGAACAAGCCAGGATAATATTGATCGCACCATTCTGGCCCAAAAGACCATGGTTCTCGTGCCTGCAGTCAATGTCGGTGACAGATCCATGGGTCCTTCCCTCAATCCCAGACCTTCTCTCTCAGGGACCTTTCTTCCACCCTCAAGTGGACAGCCTCCACTTGACGGCCTGGAATTTGAAAGGCAGATACTAAATTCCAGGGGGTTCTCAAAAGGCCTCATTGATACACTCCTGCTCAGCAGGAAACCATCTACAACTAAAATTTATACCAAAATATGGAAAAAGTTTCTTCAGTTCCATACAGGTTCAAACCCCTCTGAGGTTCCAATAAAATCTATCCTAGAGTTTCTACAGAAAGGGAAAGAATTAGGTCTGTCAGTTAACACACTAAAAGTACAGGTGTCCGCTCTAGGAGCCCTCTATGGCCATAATATTGCGGGTAATAAATGGGTATCCCGATTCATCACGGCTTGTGAGCGAGATACTCCGGTCCACATACCTAGAATAGCTCCTTGGGACCTAAACCTAGTTTTAGACTCTCTAACGGAACCTCCATTTGAGCCTATAGACACAATATCCCTGAAACACTTATCGCTAAAGACAGCCTTCTTAGTAGCCTTAACATCGGCTAGAAGAGTCAGCGACATTCAGGCCTTGTCGATAGATCAACCTTACCGTCTCACATTTCATGACAGACTAGTTTTAAAACCAGACCCCTTATACCTTCCTAAGGTAGCAGGGAAATTCCACAGGTCACAAGAAATACACCTTCCTACTTTCTTTAAAGACCCCTCTACTCCTGAAGAACAAAAATTTCACACTTTAGATGTCAGGAGAATAGTCTTACAATATATTGAGAAAACTAGTGGTTGGAGGCAGAGTAGGGGTCTGTTCATTTCCTTTCAGGGTAGAAAGAAAGGGTATGGAGTCACGAAAGCAACATTGTCCAGATGGATAAGAGATGCTATCCGGCTGGCCTACTCCATCAAGAATATAGAACCTCCGGAGGGCATTAAAGCACATTCCACTAGAGCCATGGCTTCCTCCTGGGCCGAAAAAGGGAACGTTCCAATTGAGGACATATGTAAGGCCGCAACCTGGTTGGCTCCTTCCACTTTCTATAATCACTACAGGCTTAATCTTTCATCAGACTCTGACCTACACTTTGGCAGGACTATCCTCAGCACGGTGGTCCCCCCCTAGGTGTTGGTCTCTGGAAATCTCTCCAGTGGGTGCTGTCATGGTGAAGGGTAAATAACCGGATTACTTACGGTAATGCTCTTTTAATGAGTCCATGACAGCATCCAGTCACATCCCTCCCTAATAGAGGAAAAATGTAATTACTTCTATGAAGTTTATAACCTGATAATATGTTGCAATATATGACTAACACTGGCGGTCCTCCGGGTACTCTGAAATTAAACTGAGGAGGAGAGGGGGACCGCCCCCTTTTATGTCTCTGTAGGTTTCCTGTTCCTTGGGGCGGATCCCTATCTCTCCAGTGGGTGCTGTCATGGACTCATTAAAAGAGCATTACCGTAAGTAATACGGTTAATCCTGTATATATACACTGCACAGTACCCCTTCTCCTGTCCTGTATACTGGGTGCAATTCCCAGTATCTGTATTATTCTGTATATATACACTGCACAGTACCATTTCTCCTGTCCTGTATAATGGGTGTAATTCTCAGTATCTGTATTATTCTGTATATATATACACTGCACAGTACCACTTCTTCTGCCCTCTTTACTGGGTGTAATTCTCAGTATCTGTATTATTCTGTATATATACACTGTACAGTACCACTCCTCCTGTCCTGTATACTGGGTGTAATTATCAGTATCTGTATTATTCTGTATATATACACTGCACAGTACCACTCCTCCTGTCCTGTATACTGGGTGTAATTATCAGTATCTGTATTATCCTCTATATATACACTGCACAGTACCACTTCTCCTGCCCTGTATACTGGGTGTAATTCTCAGTATCTGTATTATTCTGTATATATACACTGCACAGTACCACTTCTCCTGTCCTGTATAATGGGTGTAATTCTCAGTATCTGTATTATTCTGTATATATATACACTGCACAGTACCACTTCTTCTGCCCTCTTTACTGGGTGTAATTCTCAGTATCTGTATTATTCTGTATATATACACTGTACAGTACCACTCCTCCTGTCCTGTATACTGGGTGTAATTATCAGTATCTGTATTATCCTCTATATATACACTGCACAGTACCACTTCTCCTGCCCTGTATACTGGGTGTAATTCTCAGTATCTGTATTATTCTGTATATATACACTGCACAGTACCACTTCTCCTGTCCTGTATAATGGGTGTAATTCTCAGTATCTGTATTATTCTGTATATATACACTGTACAGTACCACTCCTCCTGTCCTGTATACTGGGTGTAATTATCAGTATCTGTATTATCCTCTATATATACACAGTACAGTACCACTTCTCCTGTCCTGTATACTGGGTGTAATTGTCAGGATCTCTATTATTCTGTATATATACACTGCACAGTACCCCTTATCCTGTCCTGTATACTGGGTGTAATTCTCAGTATCTGTATTATTCTGTATATATATATACACTGCACAGTACCACTTCTCCTGTGCTGTTTACTGGGTGTAATTATTAGTATCTGTATTATCCTCTATATATACACAGTACAGTACCACTTCTTCTGTCCTGTATACTGGGTGTAATTGTCAGGATCTGTATTATTCTGTATATATACACTGCACAGTACCACTTCTCCTGTGCTGTTTATTGGGTGTAATTATTAGTATCTGTATTATCCTCTATATATACACAGTACAGTACCACTTCTTCTGTCCTGTATACTGGGTGTAATTGTCAGGATCTGTATTATTCTGTATATATACACTGCACAGTACCACTTCTCCTGCCCTGTATACTGGGTGTAATTGTCAGGATCTGTATTATTCTGTATATATACACTGCACAGTACCACTTCTCCTGTCCTGTATACTGGGTGTAATTCTCAGTATCTGTATTATTCTGTATATATACACTGCACAGTACCACTTCTCCTGTCCTGTATACTGGGTGTAATTCTCAGTATCTGTATTATTCTGTATACATACACTGCACAGTACCACTTCTCCTGCCCTGTATACTGGGTGTAATTATCAGTATCTGTATCATTCTGTATATATACACTGCACAGTACCACTTCTCCTGCCCTGTATACTGGGTGTAATTCTCAGTATCTGTATTATTCTGTATATATACACTGCATAGTACCACTTCTCCTGCCCTGTATACTGGGTGTAATTCTCAGTATCTGTATTATTCTGTATATATACACTGCACAGTACCACTTCTCCTGCCCTGTATACTGGGTGTAATTATCAGTATCTGTATTATTCTGTATATATACACTGCACAGTACCACTTCTCCTGCCCTGTATACTGGGTGTAATTCTCAGTATCTGTATTATTCTGTATATATACACAGTACAGTACCACTTCTTCTGTCCTGTATACTGGGTGTAATTCTCAGTATCTGTATTATTCTGTATATATACACAGTACAGTACCACTTCTCCTGCCCTGTATACTGGGTGTAATTCTCAGTATCTGTATTATTCTGTATATATACACTGCACAGTACCACTTCTCCTGCCCTGTATACGGGGTGTAATTATCAGTATCTGTATTATTCTGTATATATACACTGCACAGTACCACTTCTTCTGCCCTCTATACTGGGTGTAATTCTGAGTATCTGTATTATTCTGTATATATACACACTGTACAGTACCACTTCTCCTGTCCTGTTTACTGGGTGTAATTATTAGTATCTGTATTATCCTCTATATATACACAGTACAGTACCACTTCTCCTGCCCTGTATACTGGGTGTAATTCTCAGTATCTGTATTATTCTGTATATATACACTGCACAGTACCACTTCTCCTGCCCTGTATACGGGGTGTAATTATCAGTATCTGTATTATTCTGTATATATACACTGCACAGTACCACTTCTTCTGCCCTCTATACTGGGTGTAATTCTCAGTATCTGTATTATTCTGTATATATACACTGCACAGTACCACTTCTCCTGTCCTGTTTACTGGGTGTAATTATTAGTATCTGTATTATTCTGTATATATACACTGCACAGTACCACTTCTCCTGTCCTGTTTACTGGGTGTAATTGTCAGTATCTGTATTATTCTGTATATATACACTGCACAGTACCACTTCTCCTGTCCTGTATACTGGGTGTAATTGTCAGGATCTGTATTATTCTGTATATATACACTGCACAGTACCACTTCTCCTGTCCTGTATACTGGGTGTAATTATTAGTATCTCTATTATTCTGTATATATACCCTGCACAGTACCACTTCTCCTGTCCTGTATACTGGGTGTAATTCTCAGTATCTGTATTATTCTGCATATATACACTGCACAGTACCACTTCTCCTGTCCTGTATACTGGGTGTAATTCTCAGTATCTGTATTATTCTGTATATATACACTGCACAGTACCACTTCTCCTGCCCTGTATACTGGGTGTAATTGTCAGGATCTGTATTATTCTGTATATATACACTGCACAGTACCACTTCTCCTGTCCTGTATACTGGGTGTAATTCTCAGTATCTGTATTATTCTGTATATATACACTGCACAGTACCACTTCTCCTGTCCTGTATACTGGGTGTAATTCTCAGTATCTGTATTATTCTGTATATATACACTGCACAGTACCACTTCTTCTGCCCTCTATACTGGGTGTAATTCTCAGTATCTGTATTATTCTGTATATATACACTGCACAGTACCACTTCTCCTGCCCTGTATACTGGGTGTAATTATCAGTATCTGTATTATTCTGTATATACACACTGCGCAGTACCACTTCTCCTGTCCTGTTTACTGGGTGTAATTATTAGTATCTGTATTATCCTCTATATATACACAGTACAGTACCACTTCTTCTGTCCTGTATACTGGGTGTAATTGTCAGGATCTGTATTATTCTGTATATATACACTGCACAGTACCACTTCTCCTGTCCTGTATACTGGGTGTAATTGTCAGGATCTGTATTATTCTGTATATATACACTGCACAGTACCACTTCTCCGGTCCTGTATACTGGGTGTAATTATTAGTATCTGTATTATTCTGTATATATACACTGCACAGTACCACTTCTCCTGTCCTGTTTACTGGGTGTAATTGTCAGGATCTGTATTATTCTGTATATATACACAGTACAGTACCACTTCTTCTGTCCTGTATACTGGGTGTAATTGTCAGGATCTGTATTATTCTGTATATACACTGCACAGTACCACTTCTCCTGTCCTGTATACTGGGTGTAATTATTAGTATCTGTATTATTCTGTATATATACACAGTACAGTACCACTTCTTCTGTCCTGTATACTGGGTGTAATTCTCAGTATCTGTATTATTCTGTATATATACACTGCACAGTACCACTTCTCCTGTCCTGTTTACTGGGTGTAATTATTAGTATCTGTATTATCCTCTATATATACACAGTACAGTACCACTTCTTCTGTCCTGTATACTGGGTGTAATTGTCAGGATCTGTATTATTCTGTATATATACACTGCACAGTACCACTTCTCCTGTCCTGTATACTGGGTGTAATTATTAGTATCTGTATTATTCTGTATATATACACTGCACAGTACCACTTCTCCTGTCCTGTATACTGGGTGTAATTCTCAGTATCTGTATTATTCTGTATATATACACTGCACAGTACCACTTCTTCTGTCCTGTATACTGGGTGTAATTCTCAGTATCTGTATTATTCTGTATATATACACTGCACAGTACCACTTCTTCTGCCCTCTATACTGGGTGTAATTCTCAGTATCTGTATTATTCTGTATATATACACTGCACAGTACCACTTCTTCTGCCCTCTATACTGGGTGTAATTCTCAGTATCTGTATTATTCTGTATATATACACTGCACAGTACCACTTCTCCTGCCCTGTATACTGGGTGTAATTATTAGTATCTGTATTATCCTCTATATATACACTGCACAGTACCACTTCTTCTGTCCTGTATACTGGGTGTAATTCTCAGTATCTGTATTATTCTGTATATATACACTGCACAGTACCACTTCTTCTGTCCTGTATACTGGGTGTAATTCTCAGTATCTGTATTATTCTGTATATATACACTGCACAGTACCACTTCTTCTGTCCTGTATACTGGGTGTAATTCTCAGTATCTGTATTATTCTGTATATATACACTGCACAGTACCACTTCTTCTGTCCTGTATACTGGGTGTAATTCTCAGTATCTGTATTATTCTGTATATATACACTGCACAGTACCACTTCTTCTGTCCTGTATACTGGGTGTAATTCTCAGTATCTGTATTATTCTGTATATATACACTGCACAGTACCACTTCTTCTGTCCTGTATACTGGGTGTAATTCTCAGTATCTGTATTATTCTGTATATATACACTGCACAGTACCACTTCTTCTGTCCTGTATACTGGGTGTAATTCTCAGTATCTGTATTATTCTGTATATATACACTGCACAGTACCACTTCTCCTGCCCTGTATACTGGGTGTAATTCTCAGTATCTGTATTATCCTCTATATATACACTGCACAGTACCACTTCTTCTGTCCTGTATACTGGGTGTAATTCTCAGTATCTGTATTATTCTGTATATATACACAGTACAGTACCACTTCTTCTGTCCTGTATACTGGGTGTAATTGTCAGGATCTATATTATTCTGTATATATACACAGTACAGTACCACTTCTCCTGCCCTGTATATTGGGTGTAATTCTCAGTATCTGTATTATTCTGTATATATACACTGCACAGTACCACTTCTTCTGTCCTGTATACTGGGTGTAATTATTAGTATCTGTATTATTCTGTATATATACACTGCACAGTACCACTTCTCCTGCCCTGTATACTGGGTGTAATTATCAGTATCTGTATTATTCTGTATATATACACTGCACAGTACCACTTCTTCTGCCCTCTATACTGGGTGTAATTCTGAGTATCTGTATTATTCTGTATATATACACACTGCACAGTACCACTTCTCCTGCCCTGTATACTGGGTGTAATTATCAGTATCTGTATTATTCTGTATATATACACTGCACAGTACCACTTCTCCTGCCCTGTATACTGGGTGTAATTATCAGTATCTGTATTATTCTGTATATATACACTGCACAGTACCACTTCTTCTGCCCTCTATACTGGGTGTAATTCTGAGTATCTGTATTATTCTGTATATATACACACTGCACAGTACCACTTCTCCTGCCCTGTATACTGGGTGTAATTGTCAGGATCTATATTATTCTGTATATATACACAGTACAGTACCACTTCTCCTGCCCTGTATATTGGGTGTAATTCTCAGTATCTGTATTATTCTGTATATATACACTGCACAGTACCACTTCTTCTGTCCTGTATACTGGGTGTAATTATTAGTATCTGTATTATTCTGTATATATACACTGCACAGTACCACTTCTCCTGCCCTGTATACTGGGTGTAATTATCAGTATCTGTATTATCCTCTATATATACACTGCACAGTACCACTTCTCCTGTCCTGTATACTGGGTGTAATTCTCAGTATCTGTATTATTCTGTATATATACACAGTACAGTACCACTTCTTCTGTCCTGTATACTGGGTGTAATTGTCAGGATCTATATTATTCTGTATATATACACAGTACAGTACCACTTCTCCTGCCCTGTATATTGGGTGTAATTCTCAGTATCTGTATTATTCTGTATATATACACTGCACAGTACCACTTCTTCTGTCCTGTATACTGGGTGTAATTATTAGTATCTGTATTATTCTGTATATATACACTGCACAGTACCACTTCTCCTGCCCTGTATACTGGGTGTAATTATCAGTATCTGTATTATTCTGTATATATACACTGCACAGTACCACTTCTCCTGCCCTGTATACTGGGTGTAATTATCAGTATCTGTATTATTCTGTATATATACACTGCACAGTACCACTTCTTCTGCCCTCTATACTGGGTGTAATTCTGAGTATCTGTATTATTCTGTATATATACACACTGCACAGTACCACTTCTCCTGCCCTGTATACTGGGTGTAATTATCAGTATCTGTATTATTCTGTATATATACACTGCACAGTACCACTTCTCCTGCCCTGTATACTGGGTGTAATTATCAGTATCTGTATTATTCTGTATATATACACTGCACAGTACCACTTCTTCTGCCCTCTATACTGGGTGTAATTCTGAGTATCTGTATTATTCTGTATATATACACACTGCACAGTACCACTTCTCCTGCCCTGTATACTGGGTGTAATTATCAGTATCTGTATTATTCTGTATATATACACTGCACAGTACCACTTCTCCTGTCCTGTATACTGGGTGTAATTCTCAGTATCTGTATTATTCTGTATATATACACTGCACAGTACCACTTCTCCTGTCCTGTATACTGGGTGTAATTCTCAGTATCTGTATTATTCTGTATATATACACTGCACAGTACCACTTCTCCTGTCCTGTATACTGGGTGTAATTCTCAGTATCTGTATTATTCTGTATATATACACTGCACAGTACCACTTCTTCTGCCCTCTATACTGGGTGTAATTCTCAGTATCTGTATTATTCTGTATATATACACTGCACAGTACCACTTCTTCTGTCCTGTATACTGGGTGTAATTGTCAGGATCTGTATTATTCTGTATATATACACAGTACAGTACCACTTCTTCTGTCCTGTATACTTTGTGTAATTCTCAGTATCTGTATTATTCTGTATATATACACTGCACAGTACCACTTCTCCTGCCCTGTATACTGGGTGTAATTCTCAGTATCTATATTATTCTGTATATATACACTGCACAGTACCACTTCTCCTGTCCTGTATAATGGGTGTAATTCTCAGTATCTGTATTATTCTGTATATATACACTGCACAGTACCACTTCTCCTGCCCTGTATACTGGGTGTAATTCTCAGTATCTGTATTATTCTGTATATATACACTGCACAGTACCACTTCTCCTGTCCTGTTTACTGGGTGTAATTATTAGTATCTGTATTATCCTCTATATATACACAGTACAGTACCACTTCTCCTGTCCTGTATACTGGGTGTAATTCTCAGTATCTGTATTATTCTGTATATATACACTGCACAGTACCACTTCTCCTGCCCTGTATACTGGGTGTAATTATCAGTATCTGTATTATTCTGTATATATACACTGCACAGTACCACTTCTCCTGTCCTGTATACTGGGTGTAATTATTAGTATCTGTATTATTCTGTATATATACACTGCACAGTACCACTTCTCCTGTCCTGTTTACTGGGTGTAATTGTCAGGATCTGTATTATTCTGTATATATACGCTGCACAGTACCACTTCTCCTGTCCTGTATACTGGGTGTAATTATTAGTATCTGTATTATTCTGTATATATACACTGCACAGTACCACTTCTCCTGTCCTGTTTACTGGGTGTAATTGTCAGGATCTGTATTATTCTGTATATATACGCTGCACAGTACCACTTCTCCTGTCCTGTATACTGGGTGTAATTATTAGTATCTGTATTATTCTGTATATATACACTGCACAGTACCACTTCTCCTGTCCTGTTTACTGGGTGTAATTGTCAGGATCTGTATTATTCTGTATATATACACAGTACAGTACCACTTCTCCTGTCCTGTATACTGGGTGTAATTATTAGTATCTGTATTATTCTGTATATATACACAGTACAGTACCACTTCTTCTGTCCTGTATGCTGGGTGTAATTGTCAGGATCTGTATTATTCTGTATATATACACAGTACAGTACCACTTCTTCTGTCCTGTATACTGGGTGTAATTCTCAGTATCTGTATTATTCTGTATATATACACTGCACAGTACCACTTCTCCTGTCCTGTTTACTGGGTGTAATTCTCAGTATCTGTATTATCCTCTATATATACACTGCACAGTACCACTTCTTCTGTCCTGTATACTGGGTGTAATTGTCAGGATCTGTATTATTCTGTATATATACACTGCACAGTACCACTTCTCCTGTCCTGTATACTGGGTGTAATTATTAGTATCTGTATTATTCTGTATATATACACTGCACAGTACCACTTCTCCTGTCCTGTATACTGGGTGTAATTATTAGTATCTGTATTATCCTCTATATATACACAGTACAGTACCACTTCTTCTGTCCTGTATACTGGGTGTAATTATTAGTATCTGTATTATCCTCTATATATACACAGTACAGTACCACTTCTTCTGTCCTGTATACTGGGTGTAATTGTCAGGATCTGTATTATTCTGTATATATACACAGTACAGTACCACTTCTCCTGCCCTGTATATTGGGTGTAATTGTCAGGATCTGTATTATTCTGTATATATACGCTGCACAGTACCACTTCTCCTGTCCTGTATACTGGGTGTAATTATTAGTATCTGTATTATTCTGTATATATACACTGCACAGTACCACTTCTCCTGTCCTGTTTACTGGGTGTAATTGTCAGGATCTGTATTATTCTGTATATATACGCTGCACAGTACCACTTCTCCTGTCCTGTATACTGGGTGTAATTATTAGTATCTGTATTATTCTGTATATATACACTGCACAGTACCACTTCTCCTGTCCTGTTTACTGGGTGTAATTGTCAGGATCTGTATTATTCTGTATATATACACAGTACAGTACCACTTCTCCTGTCCTGTATACTGGGTGTAATTCTCAGTATCTGTATTATTCTGTGTATATATACACAGTACAGTACCACTTCTTCTGTCCTGTATACTGGGTGTAATTCTCAGTATCTGTATTATTCTGTATATATACACTGCACAGTACCACTTCTCCTGTCCTGTTTACTGGGTGTAATTCTCAGTATCTGTATTATCCTCTATATATACACTGCACAGTACCACTTCTTCTGTCCTGTATACTGGGTGTAATTGTCAGGATCTGTATTATTCTGTATATATACACTGCACAGTACCACTTCTCCTGTCCTGTATACTGGGTGTAATTATTAGTATCTGTATTATTCTGTATATATACACTGCACAGTACCACTTCTCCTGTCCTGTATACTGGGTGTAATTATTAGTATCTGTATTATCCTCTATATATACACAGTACAGTACCACTTCTTCTGTCCTGTATACTGGGTGTAATTATTAGTATCTGTATTATCCTCTATATATACACAGTACAGTACCACTTCTTCTGTCCTGTATACTGGGTGTAATTGTCAGGATCTGTATTATTCTGTATATATACACAGTACAGTACCACTTCTCCTGCCCTGTATACTGGGTGTAATTCTCAGTATCTGTATTATTCTGTATATATACACTGCACAGTACCACTTCTTCTGTCCTGTATACTGGGTGTAATTATTAGTATCTGTATTATTCTGTATATATACACTGCACAGTACCACTTCTCCTGCCCTGTATACTGGGTGTAATTATCAGTATCTGTATTATTCTGTATATATACACTGCACAGTACCACTTCTTCTGCCCTCTATACTGGGTGTAATTCTGAGTATCTGTATTATTCTGTATATATACACTCTGCACAGTACCACTTCTCCTGTCCTGTTTACTGGGTGTAATTATTAGTATCTGTATTATCCTCTATATATACACAGTACAGTACCACTTCTTCTGCCCTCTATACTGGGTGTAATTGTCAGGATCTGTATTATTCTGTATATATACACTGTACAGTACCACTTCTCCTGCCCTGTATACTGGGTGTAATTATCAGTATCTGTATTATTCTGTATATATACACTGCACAGTACCACTTCTCCTGCCCTGTATACTGGGTGTAATTATCAGTATCTGTATTATTCTGTATATATACACTGCACAGTACCACTTCTCCTGCCCTGTATACTGGGTGTATTTATCAGTATCTGTATTATTCTGTATATATACACTGCACAGTACCACTTCTTCTGCCCTCTATACTGGGTGTAATTCTCAGTATCTGTATTATTCTGTATATATACACTGTACAGTACCACTTCTCCTGCCCTGTATACTGGGTGTAATTATCAGTATCTGTATTATTCTGTATATATACACTGCACAGTACCACTTCTCCTGCCCTGTATACTGGGTGTATTTATCAGTATCTGTATTATTCTGTATATATACACTGCACAGTACCACTTCTTCTGCCCTCTATACTGGGTGTAATTCTCAGTATCTGTATTATTCTGTATATATACACTGCACAGTACCACTTCTCCTGCCCTGTATACTGGGTGTAATTCTCAGTATCTGTATTATTCTGTATATATACACTGCACAGTACCACTTCTTCTGTCCTGTATACTGGGTGTAATTGTCAGGATCTGTATTATTCTGTATATATACACTGCACAGTACCACTTCTCCTGTCCTGTATACTGGGTGTAATTATCAGTATCTGTATTATTCTGTATATATACACTGCACAGTACCACTTCTTCTGCCCTCTATACTGGGTGTAATTCTGAGTATCTGTATTATTCTGTATATATACACACTGCACCGTACCACTTCTCCTGTCCTGTATACTGGGTGTAATTATTAGTATCTGTATTATTCTGTATATATACACTGCACAGTACCACTTCTCCTGTCCTGTTTACTGGGTGTAATTATTAGTATCTGTATTATCCTCTATATATACACAGTACAGTACCACTTCTTCTGCCCTCTATACTGGGTGTAATTCTCAGTATCTGTATTATTCTGTATATATACACTGCACAGTACCACTTCTCCTGTCCTGTTTACTGGGTGTAATTATTAGTATCTGTATTATCCTCTATATATACACAGTACAGTACCACTTCTTCTGCCCTGTTTACTGGGTGTAATTCTCAGTATCTGTATTATTCTGTATATATACACTGCACAGTACCACTTCTCCTGTCCTGTTTACTGGGTGTAATTATTAGTATCTGTATTATCCTCTATATATACACAGTACAGTACCACTTCTTCTGCCCTCTATACTGGGTGTAATTCTCAGTATCTGTATTATTCTGTATATATACACTGCACAGTACCACTTCTCCTGTCCTGTTTACTGGGTGTAATTATTAGTATCTGTATTATCCTCTATATATACACAGTACAGTACCACTTCTTCTGCCCTGTTTACTGGGTGTAATTCTCAGTATCTGTATTATTCTGTATATATACACTGCACAGTACCACTTCTCCTGTCCTGTATACTGGGTGTAATTCTCAGTATCTGTATTATTCTGTATATATACACTGCACAGTACTACTTCTTCTGCCCTCTATACTGGGTGTAATTCTCAGTATCTGTATTATTCTGTATATATACACTGCACAGTACCACTTCTTCTGCCCTCTATACTGGGTGTAATTCTCAGTATCTGTATTATTCTGTATATATACACTGCACAGTACCACTTCTCCTGCCCTGTATACTGGGTGTAATTATCAGTATCTGTATTATTCTGTATATATACACTGCACAGTACCACTTCTCCTGCCCTGTATACTGGGTGTATTTATCAGTATCTGTATTATTCTGTATATATACACTGCACAGTACCACTTCTTCTGCCCTCTATACTGGGTGTAATTCTCAGTATCTGTATTATTCTGTATATATACACTGCACAGTACCACTTCTCCTGCCCTGTATACTGGGTGTAATTCTCAGTATCTGTATTATTCTGTATATATACACTGCACAGTACCACTTCTCCTGCCCTGTATACTGGGTGTAATTCTCAGTATCTGTATTATTCTGTATATATACACTGCACAGTACCACTTCTCCTGCCCTGTATACTGGGTGTAATTCTCAGTATCTGTATTATTCTGTATATATACACTGCACAGTACCACTTCTCCTGTCCTGTATACTGGGTGTAATTATCAGTATCTGTATTATTCTGTATATATACACTGCACAGTACCACTTCTTCTGCCCTCTATACTGGGTGTAATTCTCAGTATCTGTATTATTCTGTATATATACACTGCACAGTACCACTTCTTCTGCCCTCTATACTGGGTGTAATTCTCAGTATCTGTATTATTCTGTATATATACACTGCACAGTACCACTTCTCCTGCCCTGTATACTGGGTGTAATTCTCAGTATCTGTATTATTCTGTATATATACACTGCACAGTACCACTTCTCCTGCCCTGTATACTGGGTGTAATTCTCAGTATCTGTATTATTCTGTATATATACACTGCACAGTACCACTTCTCCTGTCCTGTATACTGGGTGTAATTATCAGTATCTGTATTATTCTGTATATATACACTGCACAGTACCACTTCTTCTGCCCTCTATACTGGGTGTAATTCTGAGTATCTGTATTATTCTGTATATATACACACTGCACAGTACCACTTCTCCTGTCCTGTTTACTGGGTGTAATTATTAGTATCTGTATTATCCTCTATATATACACAGTACAGTACCACTTCTCCTGCCCTGTATACTGGGTGTAATTCTCAGTATCTGTATTATTCTGTATATATACACTGCACAGTACCACTTTTTCTGTCCTGTATACTGGGTGTAATTCTCAGGATCTGTATTATTCTGTATATATACACTGCACAGTACCACTTCTCCTGTCCTGTATACTGGGTGTAATTATTAGTATCTGTATTATCCTCTATATATACACTGCACAGTACCACTTCTTCTGTCCTGTATACTGGGTGTAATTCTCAGTATCTGTATTATCCTGTATATATACACAGTACAGTACCACTTCTTCTGCCCTGTATACTGGGTGTAATTCTCAGTATCTGTATTATTCTGTATATATACACTGCACAGTACCACTTCTTCTGTCCTGTATACTGGGTGTAATTCTCAGTATCTGTATTATTCTGTATATATACACTGCACAGTACCACTTCTCCTGTCCTGTTTACTGGGTGTAATTATTAGTATCTGTATTATCCTCTATATATACACAGTACAGTACCACTTCTTCTGTCCTGTATACTGGGTGTAATTGTCAGGATCTGTATTATTCTGTATATATACACTGCACAGTACCACTTCTCCTGTCCTGTTTACTGGGTGTAATTATTAGTATCTGTATTATCCTCTATATATACACAGTACAGTACCACTTCTTCTGTCCTGTATACTGGGTGTAATTGTCAGGATCTGTATTATTCTGTATATATACACTGCACAGTACCACTTCTCCTGTCCTGTTTACTGGGTGTAATTATTAGTATCTGTATTATCCTCTATATATACACAGTACAGTACCACTTCTCCTGTCCTGTATACTGGGTGTAATTGTCAGGATCTGTATTATTCTGTATATATACACTGCACAGTACCACTTCTCCGGTCCTGTATACTGGGTGTAATTATTAGTATCTGTATTATTCTGTATATATACACTGCACAGTACCACTTCTCCTGTCCTGTTTACTGGGTGTAATTCTCAGGATCTGTATTATTCTGTATATATACACAGTACAGTACCACTTCTTCTGTCCTGTATACTGGGTGTAATTCTCAGTATCTGTATTATTCTGTATATATACACTGCACAGTACCACTTCTTCTGTCCTGTATACTGGGTGTAATTATTAGTATCTGTATTATCCTCTATATATACACAGTACAGTACCACTTCTTCTGTCCTGTATACTGGGTGTAATTGTCAGGATCTGTATTATTCTGTATATATACACTGCACAGTACCACTTCTCCTGTCCTGTATACTGGGTGTAATTATTAGTATCTGTATTATCCTCTATATATACACTGCACAGTACCACTTCTTCTGTCCTGTATACTGGGTGTAATTATTAGTATCTGTATTATTCTGTATATATACACTGCACAGTACCACTTCTTCTGTCCTGTATACTGGGTGTAATTCTCAGTATCTGTATTATTCTGTATATATACACTGCACAGTACCACTTCTTCTGTCCTGTATACTGGGTGTAATTCTCAGTATCTGTATTATTCTGTATATATACACTGCACAGTACCACTTCTTCTGCCCTCTATACTGGGTGTAATTCTCAGTATCTGTATTATTCTGTATATATACACTTCACAGTACCACTTCTCCTGCCCTGTATACTGGGTGTAATTATCAGTATCTGTATTATTCTGTATATATACACTGCACAGTACCACTTCTCCTGCCCTGTATACTGGGTGTAATTATTAGTATCTGTATTATCCTCTATATATATCCTCTATATATATCCTCTATATATATCCTCTATATATCTACTCTGTCCTCCTCCTCCTGGACCTGTCCTCTGCCTTTGACACAGTGGACCATTCCCTGCTGCTGCAGACCCTCTCATCCCTTGGCATCACAGAATTGGCCCTATCCTGGATCTCATCATACCTAACTGACCGTACATTCAGCGTCTCCCACTCACACACCACCTCCTCACCTCGCCCCCTATCTGTCGGAGTCCCGCAAGGTTCAGTTCTAGGACCCCTGCTCTTCTCCATCTACACCTTTGGCCTGGGACAGCTCATAGAATCTCACGGCTTTCAGTATCATCTCTATGCTGACGACACACAGATCTACATCTCTGGACCAGATATCACCTCCCTACTAACCAGAATCACTCAATGTCTGTCTGCTATTTCATCCTTCTTCTCCACTAGATTTCTAAAACTTAACATGGACAAAACAGAATTCATCATCTTTCCCCCATCTCACGCGATCTCCCCAACGAACCTATCCATTACAGTAAACGGCTGCCCACTCTCCCCAGTCCCACAAGCCCGCTGTCTTGGGGTAATCCTTGACACTGATCTCTCCTTTAAACCACATATCCAAACCCTTTCCACTTCCTGCCACCTCCAACTCAAAAATATTTCACGGATCCGCACATTCCTAAACCAAGAATCTGCAAAAACCCTAGTCCATGCCCTCATCATCTCCCGCCTTGACTACTGTAACCTCCTGCTCTGTGGCCTCCCCTCTAACACTCTTGCACCCCTCCAATCTATTCTAAACTCTGCTGCCCGACTAATCCACCTGTCCCCCCGCTATTCCCCGGCCTCTCCCCTCTGTCAATCCCTGCACTGGCTCCCCATCACCCAGAGACTCCAGTACAAAAGCCTAACCATGACATATAAAGCCATCCACAACCTGTCTCCTCCATACATCTGTGACCTCGTCTCCCGGTACTTTCCTGCACGCAACCTCCGATCCTCACAAGATCTCCTTCTCTACTCCCCTATTATCTCCTCTTCCCACAATCGCATACAAGATTTCTCTCGTGCATCCCCCCTACTCTGGAATGCTCTACCACAACATATCAGACTCTCGCCTACCATCGAAACCTTCAAAAAGAACCTGAAGACCCACCTCTTCCGACAAGCCTACAACCTGCAGTAACCACCGATTGACCAAACCGCTGCACGGCCAGCTCTACCCTCACCTACTGTATCCTCACCCATCCCTTGTAGATTGTGAGCCCTCGCGGGCAGGGTCCTCTCTCCTCCTGTACCAGTTGTGACTTGTATTTTTCAAGATTATTGTACTTGTTTTATTATGTATACCCCTCCTCACATGTAAAGCGCCATGGAATAAATGGCGCTATAATAATAAATAATAATAATAATAATAATAATATATACACTGCACAGTACCACTTCTTCTGTCCTGTATACTGGGTGTAATTCTCAGTATCTGTATTATCCTCTATATATACACTGCACAGTACCACTTCTTCTGTCCTGTATACTGGGTGTAATTCTCAGTATCTGTATTATTCTGTATATATACACTGCACAGTACCACTTCTTCTGTCCTGTATACTGGGTGTAATTCTCAGTATCTGTATTATTCTGTATATATACACTGCACAGTACCACTTCTTCTGTCCTGTATACTGGGTGTAATTCTCAGTATCTGTATTATTCTGTATATATACACTGCACAGTACCACTTCTTCTGTCCTGTATACTGGGTGTAATTCTCAGTATCTGTATTATTCTGTATATATACACTGCACAGTACCACTTCTCCTGCCCTGTATACTGGGTGTAATTCTCAGTATCTGTATTATCCTCTATATATACACTGCACAGTACCACTTCTTCTGTCCTGTATACTGGGTGTAATTCTCAGTATCTGTATTATTCTGTATATATACACAGTACAGTACCACTTCTTCTGTCCTGTATACTGGGTGTAATTGTCAGGATCTGTATTATTCTGTATATATACACAGTACAGTACCACTTCTCCTGCCCTGTATATTGGGTGTAATTCTCAGTATCTGTATTATTCTGTATATATACACTGCACAGTACCACTTCTTCTGTCCTGTATACTGGGTGTAATTATTAGTATCTGTATTATTCTGTATATATACACTGCACAGTACCACTTCTCCTGCCCTGTATACTGGGTGTAATTATCAGTATCTGTATTATTCTGTATATATACACTGCACAGTACCACTTCTTCTGCCCTCTATACTGGGTGTAATTCTGAGTATCTGTATTATTCTGTATATATACACACTGCACAGTACCACTTCTCCTGTCCTGTTTACTGGGTGTAATTATTAGTATCTGTATTATCCTCTATATATACACAGTACAGTACCACTTCTTCTGTCCTGTATACTGGGTGTAATTGTCAGGATCTGTATTATTCTGTATATATACACTGCACAGTACCACTTCTCCTGTCCTGTATACTGGGTGTAATTCTCAGTATCTGTATTATTCTGTATATATACACTGCACAGTACCACTTCCCTTGTCCTGTATACTGGGTGTAATTCTCAGTATCTGTATTATTCTGTATATATACACTGCACAGTACCACTTCTCCTGCCCTGTATACTGGGTGTAATTATCAGTATCTGTATTATTCTGTATATATACACTGCACAGTACCACTTCTCCTGCCCTGTATACTGGGTGTATTTATCAGTATCTGTATTATTCTGTATATATACACTGCACAGTACCACTTCTTCTGTCCTGTATACTGGGTGTAATTGTCAGTATCTGTATTATTCTGTATATATACACTGCACAGTACCACTTCTCCTGCCCTGTATACTGGGTGTATTTATCAGTATCTGTATTATTCTGTATATATACACTGCACAGTACCACTTCTTCTGCCCTCTATACTGGGTGTAATTCTCAGTATCTGTATTATTCTGTATATATACACTGCACAGTACCACTTCTCCTGCCCTGTATACTCGGTGTAATTATCAGTATCTGTATTATTCTGTATATATACACTGCACAGTACCACTTCTCCTGCCCTGTATACTGGGTGTAATTATCAGTATCTGTATTATTCTGTATATATACACAGTACAGTACCACTTCTTCTGTCCTGTATACTGGGTGTAATTGTCAGGATCTGTATTATTCTGTATATATACACTGCACAGTACCACTTCTCCTGTCCTGTATACTGGGTGTAATTCTCAGTATCTGTATTATTCTGTATATATACACTGCACAGTACCACTTCTCCTGTCCTGTATACTGGGTGTAATTCTCAGTATCTGTATTATTCTGTATATATACACTGCACAGTACCACTTCTCCTGTCCTGTATACTGGGTGTAATTCTCAGTATCTGTATTATTCTGTATATATACACTGCACAGTACTACTTCTTCTGCCCTCTATACTGGGTGTAATTCTCAGTATCTGTATCATTCTGTATATATACACTGCACAGTACCACTTCTCCTGCCCTGTATACTGGGTGTAATTCTCAGTATCTGTATTATTCTGTATATATACACTGCACAGTACCACTTCTTCTGCCCTCTATACTGGGTGTAATTCTCAGTATCTGTATTATTCTGTATATATACACTGCACAGTACCACTTCTTCTGTCCTGTATACTGGGTGTAATTGTCAGGATCTGTATTATTCTGTATATATACACAGTACAGTACCACTTCTTCTGTCCTGTATACTTTGTGTAATTCTCAGTATCTGTATTATTCTGTATATATACACTGCACAGTACCACTTCTCCTGCCCTGTATACTGGGTGTAATTCTCAGTATCTGTATTATTCTGTATATATACACTGCACAGTACCACTTCTCCTGTCCTGTATAATGGGTGTAATTCTCAGTATCTGTATTATTCTGTATATATACACTGCACAGTACCACTTCTCCTGCCCTGTATACTGGGTGTAATTCTCAGTATCTGTATTATTCTGTATATATACACTGCACAGTACCACTTCTCCTGTCCTGTTTACTGGGTGTAATTATTAGTATCTGTATTATCCTCTATATATACACAGTACAGTACCACTTCTCCTGTCCTGTATACTGGGTGTAATTCTCAGTATCTGTATTATTCTGTATATATACACTGCACAGTACCACTTCTCCTGCCCTGTATACTGGGTGTAATTCTCAGTATCTGTATTATTCTGTATATATACACTGCACAGTACCACTTCTCCTGCCCTGTATACTGGGTGTAATTATCAGTATCTGTATTATTCTGTATATATACACTGCACAGTACCACTTCTTCTGCCCTCTAAACTGGGTGTAATTCTCAGTATCTGTATTATTCTGTATATATACACTGCACAGTACCACTTCTCCTGTCCTGTATGCTGGGTGTAATTGTCAGGATCTGTATTATTCTGTATATATACACTGCACAGTACCACTTCTCCTGTCCTGTATACTGGGTGTAATTATTAGTATCTGTATTATTCTGTATATATACACTGCACAGTACCACTTCTCCTGTCCTGTTTACTGGGTGTAATTGTCAGGATCTGTATTATTCTGTATATATACGCTGCACAGTACCACTTCTCCTGTCCTGTATACTGGGTGTAATTATTAGTATCTGTATTATTCTGTATATATACACTGCACAGTACCACTTCTCCTGTCCTGTTTACTGGGTGTAATTGTCAGGATCTGTATTATTCTGTATATATACGCTGCACAGTACCACTTCTCCTGTCCTGTATACTGGGTGTAATTATTAGTATCTGTATTATTCTGTATATATACACAGTACAGTACCACTTCTTCTGTCCTGTATGCTGGGTGTAATTGTCAGGATCTGTATTATTCTGTATATATACACAGTACAGTACCACTTCTTCTGTCCTGTATACTGGGTGTAATTGTCAGGATCTGTATTATTCTGTATATATACACTGCACAGTACCACTTCTCCTGTCCTGTATACTGGGTGTAATTCTCAGTATCTGTATTATTCTGTATATATACACTGCACAGTACCACTTCTCCTGTCCTGTATACTGGGTGTAATTCTCAGTATCTGTATTATTCTGTATATATACACTGCACAGTACCACTTCTCCTGTCCTGTATACTGGGTGTAATTCTCAGTATCTGTATTATTCTGTATATATACACTGCACAGTACCACTTCTCCTGCCCTGTATACTGGGTGTAATTATCAGTATCTGTATTATTCTGTATATATACACTGCACAGTACCACTTCTCCTGCCCTCTATACTGGGTGTAATTCTCAGTATCTGTATTATTCTGTATATATACACTGCACAGTACTCCTTCTTCTGCCCTCTATACTGGGTGTAATTCTCAGTATCTGTATCATTCTGTATATATACACTGCACAGTACCACTTCTCCTGCCCTGTATACTGGGTGTAATTATCAGTATCTGTATTATTCTGTATATATACACTGCACAGTACCACTTCTTCTGCCCTCTATACTGGGTGTAATTCTCAGTATCTGTATTATTCTGTATATATACACTGCACAGTACCACTTCTTCTGTCCTGTATACTGGGTGTAATTGTCAGGATCTGTATTATTCTGTATATATACACAGTACAGTACCACTTCTTCTGTCCTGTATACTGGGTGTAATTATCAGTATCTGTATTATTCTGTATATATACACTGCACAGTACCACTTCTCCTGTCCTGTATAATGGGTGTAATTCTCAGTATCTGTATTATTCTGTATATATACACTGCACAGTACCACTTCTCCTGCCCTGTATACTGGGTGTAATTCTCAGTATCTGTATTATTCTGTATATATACACTGCACAGTACCACTTCTCCTGTCCTGTATAATGGGTGTAATTCTCAGTATCTGTATTATTCTGTATATATACACTGCACAGTACCACTTTTCCTGCCCTGTATACTGGGTGTAATTCTCAGTATCTGTATTATTCTGTATATATACACTGCACAGTACCACTTCTCCTGTCCTGTTTACTGGGTGTAATTATTAGTATCTGTATTATCCTCTATATATACACAGTACAGTACCACTTCTCCTGTCCTGTATACTGGGTGTAATTCTCAGTATCTGTATTATTCTGTATATATACACTGCACAGTACCACTTCTCCTGTCCTGTATAATGGGTGTAATTCTCAGTATCTGTATTATTCTGTATATATACACTGCACAGTACCACTTCTCCTGCCCTGTATACTGGGTGTAATTCTCAGTATCTGTATTATTCTGTATATATACACTGCACAGTACCACTTCTCCTGCCCTGTATACTGGGTGTAATTATCAGTATCTGTATTATTCTGTATATATACACTGCACAGTACCACTTCTTCTGCCCTCTATACTGGGTGTAATTCTCAGTATCTGTATTATTCTGTATATATACACACTTCACAGTACCACTTCTCCTGTCCTGTATGCTGGGTGTAATTGTCAGGATCTGTATTATTCTGTATATATACACTGCACAGTACCACTTCTCCTGTCCTGTATACTGGGTGTAATTATTAGTATCTGTATTATTCTGTATATATACACTGCACAGTACCACTTCTCCTGTCCTGTTTACTGCGTGTAATTGTCAGGATCTGTATTATTCTGTATATATACGCTGCACAGTACCACTTCTCCTGTCCTGTATACTGGGTGTAATTATTAGTATCTGTATTATTCTGTATATATACACTGCACAGTACCACTTCTCCTGTCCTCTATACTGGGTGTAATTGTCAGTATCTGTATTATTCTGTATATATACACTGCACAGTACCACTTCTCCTGTCCTCTATACTGGGTGTAATTCTCAGTATCTGTATTATTCTGTATATATACACTGCACAGTACCACTTCTCCTGTCCTCTATACTGGGTGTAATTCTCAGTATCTGTATTATTCTGTATATATACACTGCACAGTACTACTTCTTCTGCCCTCTATACTGGGTGTAATTCTCAGTATCTGTATTATTCTGTATATATACACTGCACAGTACCACTTCTCCTGCCCGGCATACTGGGTGTAATTATCAGTATCTGTATTATTCTGTATATATACACTGCACAGTACCACTTCTCCTGCCCTGTATACTGGGTGTATTTATCAGTATCTGTATTATTCTGTATATATACACTGCACAGTACCACTTCTTCTGCCCTCTATACTGGGTGTAATTATCAGTATCTGTATTATTCTGTATATATACACTGCACAGTACCACTTCTTCTGCCCTCTATACTGGGTGTAATTCTCAGTATCTGTATTATTCTGTATATATACACTGCACAGTACCACTTCTTCTGTCCTGTATACTGGGTGTAATTGTCAGGATCTGTATTATTCTGTATATATACACTGCACAGTACCACTTCTCCTGTCCTGTATACTGGGTGTAATTCTCAGTATCTGTATTATTCTGTATATATACACTGCACAGTACCACTTCTCCTGTCCTGTATACTGGGTGTAATTATCAGTATCTGTATTATTCTGTATATATACACTGCACAGTACCACTTCTTCTGCCCTCTATACTGGGTGTAATTCTGAGTATCTGTATTATTCTGTATATATACACACTGCACAGTACCACTTCTCCTGTCCTGTTTACTGGGTGTAATTATTAGTATCTGTATTATCCTCTATATATACACAGTACAGTACCACTTCTTCTGTCCTGTATACTGGGTGTAATTGTCAGGATCTGTATTATTCTGTATATATACACTGCACAGTACCACTTCTCCTGTCCTGTATACTGGGTGTAATTATCAGTATCTGTATTATTCTGTATATATACACTGCACAGTACCACTTCTCCTGTCCTGTATACTGGGTGTAATTCTGAGTATCTGTATTATTCTGTATATATACACACTGCACAGTACCACTTCTCCTGTCCTGTTTACTGGGTGTAATTATTAGTATCTGTATTATCCTCTATATATACACAGTACAGTACCACTTCTTCTGTCCTGTATACTGGGTGTAATTATCAGTATCTGTATTATTCTGTATATATACACTGCACAGTACCACTTCTCCTGTCCTGTATACTGGGTGTAATTCTGAGTATCTGTATTATTCTGTATATATACACACTGCACAGTACCACTTCTCCTGTCCTGTTTACTGGGTGTAATTATTAGTATCTGTATTATCCTCTATATATACACAGTACAGTACCACTTCTTCTGTCCTGTATACTGGGTGTAATTGTCAGGATCTGTATTATTCTGTATATATACACTGCACAGTACCACTTCTCCTGTCCTGTATACTGGGTGTAATTCTCAGTATCTGTATTATTCTGTATATATACACTGCACAGTACCACTTCTCCTGTCCTGTATACTGGGTGTAATTCTCAGTATCTGTATTATTCTGTATATATACACTGCACAGTACTACTTCTTCTGCCCTGTATACTGGGTGTAATTCTCAGTATCTGTATTATTCTGTATATATACACTGCACAGTACCACTTCTCCTGCCCTGTATACTGGGTGTAATTATCAGTATCTGTATTATTCTGTATATATACACTGCACAGTACCACTTCTTCTGCCCTCTATACTGGGTGTAATTCTCAGTATCTGTATTATTCTGTATATATACACTGCACAGTACCACTTCTTCTGTCCTGTATACTGGGTGTAATTGTCAGGATCTGTATTATTCTGTATATATACACAGTACAGTACCACTTCTTCTGTCCTGTATACTGGGTGTAATTCTCAGTATCTGTATTATTCTGTATATATACACTGCACAGTACCACTTCTCCTGCCCTGTATACTGGGTGTAATTCTCAGTATCTGTATTATTCTGTATATATACACTGCACAGTACCACTTCTCCTGTCCTGTATAATGGGTGTAATTCTCAGTATCTGTATTATTCTGTATATATACACTGCACAGTACCACTTCTCCTGCCCTGTATACTGGGTGTAATTCTCAGTATCTGTATTATTCTGTATATATACACTGCACAGTACCACTTCTCCTGTCCTGTTTACTGGGTGTAATTATTAGTATCTGTATTATCCTCTATATATACACAGTACAGTACCACTTCTCCTGTCCTGTATACTGGGTGTAATTCTCAGTATCTGTATTATTCTGTATATATACACTGCACAGTACCACTTCTCCTGCCCTGTATACTGGGTGTAATTATCAGTATCTGTATTATTCTGTATATATACACTGCACAGTACCACTTCTTCTGCCCTCTATACTGGGTGTAATTCTCAGTATCTGTATTATTCTGTATATATACACACTTCACAGTACCACTTCTCCTGTCCTGTATGCTGGGTGTAATTATCAGTATCTGTATTATTCTGTATATATACACTGCACAGTACCACTTCTTCTGCCCTGTATACTGGGTGTAATTATCAGTATATGTATTATTCTGTATATATACACTGTACAGTACCACTTCTCCTGTCCTGTATACTGGGTGTAATTATCAGTATATGTATTATTCTGTATATATACACTGTACAGTACCACTTCTCCTGTCCTGTATACTGGGTGTAATTGTCAGGATCTGTATTATTCTGTATATATACACTGCACAGTACCACTTCTCCTGTCCTGTATACTGGGTGTAATTATTAGTATCTGTATTATTCTGTATATATACACTGCACAGTACCACTTCTCCTGTCCTGTTTACTGGGTGTAATTGTCAGGATCTGTATTATTCTGTATATATACGCTGCACAGTACCACTTCTCCTGTCCTGTTTACTGGGTGTAATTGTCAGGATCTGTATTATTCTGTATATATACGCTGCACAGTACCACTTCTTCTGCCCTGTATACTGGGTGTAATTATTAGTATCTGTATTATTCTGTATATATACACAGTACAGTACCACTTCTTCTGTCCTGTATACTGGGTGTAATTGTCAGGATCTGTATTATTCTGTATATATACACAGTACAGTACCACTTCTTCTGCCCTGTATACTGGGTGTAATTATCAGTATCTGTATTATTCTGTATATATACACTGCACAGTACCACTTCTTCTGTCCTGTATACTGGGTGTAATTATTAGTATCTGTATTATTCTGTATATATACACAGTACAGTACCACTTCTTCTGTCCTGTATACTGGGTGTAATTGTCAGGATCTGTATTATTCTGTATATATACACAGTACAGTACCACTTCTTCTGCCCTGTATACTGGGTGTAATTATCAGTATCTGTATTATTCTGTATATATACACTGCACAGTACCACTTCTCCTGTCCTGTATACTGGGTGTAATTGTCAGGATCTGTATTATTCTGTATATATACACAGTACAGTACCACTTCTTCTGCCCTGTATACTGGGTGTAATTATCAGTATCTGTATTATTCTGTATATATACACTGCACAGTACCACTTCTTCTGTCCTGTATACTGGGTGTAATTATTAGTATCTGTATTATCCTCTATATATACACAGTACAGTACCACTTCTTCTGTCCTGTATACTGGGTGTAATTATCAGTATCTGTATTATTCTGTATATATACACAGTACAGTACCACTTCTTCTGCCCTGTATACTGGGTGTAATTATCAGTATCTGTATTATTCTGTATATATACACTGCACAGTACCACTTCTTCTGTCCTGTATACTGGGTGTAATTGTCAGGATCTGTATTATTCTGTATATATACACTGCACAGTACCACTTCTCCTGTCCTGTTTACTGGGTGTAATTGTCAGGATCTGTATTATTCTGTATATATACGCTGCACAGTACCACTTCTCCTGTCCTGTATACTGGGTGTAATTATTAGTATCTGTATTATTCTGTATATATACACTGCACAGTACCACTTCTCCTGTCCTGTTTACTGGGTGTAATTGTCAGGATCTGTATTATTCTGTATATATACGCTGCACAGTACCACTTCTCCTGTCCTGTATACTGGGTGTAATTATTAGTATCTGTATTATTCTGTATATATACACTGCACAGTACCACTTCTCCTGTCCTGTATACTGGGTGTAATTGTCAGGATCTGTATTATTCTGTATATATACACAGTACAGTACCACTTCTTCTGTCCTGTATACTGGGTGTAATTATTAGTATCTGTATTATCCTCTATATATACACAGTACAGTACCACTTCTCCTGTCCTGTATACTGGGTGTAATTATTAGTATCTGTATTATCCTCTATATATACACTGCACAGTACCACTTCTTCTGTCCTGTATACTGGGTGTAATTCTCAGTATCTGTATTATTCTGTATATATACACTGCACAGTACCACTTCTCCTGTCCTGTATACTGGGTGTAATTATTAGTATCTGTATTATCCTCTATATATACACAGTACAGTACCACTTCTCCTGTCCTGTATACTGGGTGTAATTCTCAGTATCTGTATTATTCTGTATATATACACTGCACAGTACCACTTCTTCTGTCCTGTATACTGGGTGTAATTCTCAGTATCTGTATTATTCTGTATATATATACACTGCACAGTACCACTCCTCCTGTCCTGTATACTGGGTGTAATTCTCAGTATCTGTATTATTCTGTATATATATACACTGCACAGTACCACTTCTCCTGCCCTGTATACTGGGTGTAATTCTCAGTATCTGTATTATCCTCTATATATACACTGCACAGTACCACTTCTTCTGTCCTGTATACTGGGTGTACTTCTCAGTATCTGTATTATTCTGTATATATATACACTGCACATTACCACTTCTCCTGCCCTGTATACTGGGTGTAATTCTCAGTATCTGTATTATCCTCTATATATACACTGCACAGTACCACTTCTCCTGTCCTGTATACTGGGTGTAATTATTAGTATCTGTATTATCCTCTATATATACACTGCACAGTACCACTTCTTATGTCCTGTATACTGGGTGTAATTCTCAGTATCTGTATTATCCTGTATATATACACTGCACAGTACCACTTCTCCTGTCCTGTATACTGGGTGTAATTCTCAGTATCTGTATTATTCTGTATATATACACTGCACAGTACCACTTCTTCTGTCCTGTATACTGGGTGTAATTATTAGTATCTGTATTATCCTCTATATATACACTGCACAGTACCACTTCTTATGTCCTGTATACTGGGTGTAATTCTCAGTATCTGTATTATTCTGTATATATACACTGCACAGTACCACTTCTTCTGTCCTGTATACTGGGTGTAATTCTCAGTATCTGTATTATCCTCTATATATACACTGCACAGTACCACTTCTCCTGTCCTGTATACTGGGTGTAATTATTAGTATCTGTATTATCCTCTATATATACACTGCACAGTACCACTTCTTATGTCCTGTATACTGGGTGTAATTCTCAGTATCTGTATTATCCTGTATATATACACTGCACAGTACCACTTCTCCTGTCCTGTATACTGGGTGTAATTCTCAGTATCTGTATTATTCTGTATATATACACTGCACAGTACCACTTCTTATGTCCTGTATACTGGGTGTAATTCTCAGTATCTGTATTATCCTGTATATATACACTGCACAGTACCACTTCTCCTGTCCTGTATACTGGGTGTAATTCTCAGTATCTGTATTATCCTCTATATATACACTGCACAGTACCACTTCTCCTGTCCTGTATACTGGGTGTAATTCTCAGTATCTGTATTATCCTCTATATATACACTGCACAGTACCACTTCTTCTGTCCTGTATACTGGGTGTAATTCTCAGTATCTGTATTATTCTGTATATATACACTGCACAGTACCACTTCTTCTGTCCTGTATACTGGGTGTAATTCTCAGTATCTGTATTATTCTGTATATATATACACTGCACAGTACCACTTCTCCTGCCCTGTATACTGGGTGTAATTCTCAGTATCTGTATTATCCTCTATATATACACTGCACAGTACCACTTCTTCTGTCCTGTATACTGGGTGTAATTCTCAGTATCTGTATTATTCTGTATATATACACTGCACAGTACCACTTCTTCTGTCCTGTATACTGGGTGTAATTGTCAGGATCTGTATTATTCTGTATATATACACTGCACAGTACCACTTCTCCTGTCCTGTATACTGGGTGTAATTATTAGTATCTGTATTATCCTCTATATATACACTGCACAGTACCACTTCTTCTGTCCTGTATACTGGGTGTAATTCTCAGTATCTGTATTATCCTGTATATATACACTGCACAGTACCACTTCTCCTGTCCTGTATACTGGGTGTAATTCTCAGTATCTGTATTATTCTGTATATATACACTGCACAGTACCACTTCTTCTGTCCTGTATACTGGGTGTAATTCTCAGTATCTGTATTATTCTGTATATATACACTGCACAGTACCACTTCTCCTGTCCTGTATACTGGGTGTAATTATTAGTATCTGTATTATCCTCTATATATACACAGTACAGTACCACTTCTTCTGTCCTGTATACTGGGTGTAATTGTCAGGATCTGTATTATTCTGTATATATACACTGCACAGTACCATTTCTCCTGTCCTGTTTACTGGGTGTAATTATTAGTATCTGTATTATCCTCTATATATACACAGTACAGTACCACTTCTTCTGTCCTGTATACTGGGTGTAATTGTCAGGATCTGTATTTTTCTGTATATATACACTGCACAGTACCACTTCTTCTGCCCTGTATACTGGGTGTAATTATCAGTATCTGTATTATTCTGTATATATACACTGCACAGTACCACTTCTTCTGTCCTGTTTACTGGGTGTAATTATTAGTATCTGTATTATTCTGTATATATACACTGCACAGTACCACTTCCCCTGTCCTGTATAATGGGTGTAATACTCAGTGTCTGTATTATTCTGTATATATACACTGCACAGTACCACTTCTCCTGTCCTGTTTACTGGGTGTAATTATTAGTATCTGTATTATCCTCTATATATACACTGCACAGTACCACTTCTTCTGTCCTGTATACTGGGTGTAATTCTCAGTATCTGTATTATTCTGTATATATACACTGCACAGTACCACTTCTCCTGTCCTGTATACTGGGTGTAATTCTCAGTATCTGTATTATTCTGTATATATATACACTGCACAGTACCACTTCTTCTGCCCTCTTTACTGGGTGTAATTATCAGTATCTGTATTATTCTGTATATATACACTGCACAGTACCACTTCTCCTGTCCTGTATACTGGGTGTAATTATCAGTATCTGTATTATTCTGTATATATACACTGCACAGTACCAATTCTCCTGTCCTGTATACTGGGTGTAATTATCAGTATCTGTATTATTCTGTATATATACACTGCACAGTACCACTTCTCCTGTCCTGTATACTGGGTGTAATTATCAGTATCTGTATTATTCTGTATATATACACTGCACAGTACCACTTCTTCTGCCCTGTATTCTGGGTGTAATTATCAGTATCTGTATTATTCTGTATATATATATATATATACACTGCACAGTACCACTCCTCCTGTCCTGTATACTGGGTGTAATTATCAGTATCTGTATTATTCTGTATATATACACTGCACAGTACCACTTCTTCTGTCCTATATACTGGGTGTAATTCTCAGTATCTGTATTATTCTGTATATATACACTGCACAGTACCACTTCTCCTGTCCTGTATACTGGGTGTAATTATCAGTATCTGTATTATTCTGTATATATACACTGCACAGTACCACTTCTCCTGTCCTGTATACTGGGTGTAATTATCAGTATCTGTATTATTCTGTATATATACACTGCACAGTACCACTTCTCCTGTCCTGTATACTGGGTGTAATTATCAGTATCTGTATTATTCTGTATATATACACTGCACAGTACCACTTCTCCTGTCCTGTATACTGGGTGTAATTCTCAGTATCTGTATTATTCTGTATATATACACTGCACAGTACCACTTCTCCTGTCCTGTATACTGGGTGTAATTATCAGTATCTGTATTATTCTGTATATATACACTGCACAGTACCACTTCTCCTGTCCTGTTTACTGGGTGTAATTATTAGTATCTGTATTATCCTCTATATATACACTGCACAGTACCACTTCTTCTGTCCTGTATACTGGGTGTAATTCTCAGTATCTGTATTATTCTGTATATATACACTGCACAGTACCACTTATCCTGTCCTGTATACTGGGTGTAATTCTCAGTATCTGTATTATTCTGTATATATACACAATGCACAGTGCCCCTTATCCTGTCCTGTATACTGGGTGTAATTATTAGTATCTGTATTATCCTCTATATATACACTGCACAGTACCACTTCTCCTGTCCTGTATACTGGGTGTAATTCTCAGTATCTGTATTATTCTGTATATATACACTGCACAGTACCACTTCTCCTGTCCTGTATACTGGGTGTAATTCTCAGTTTCTGTATTATTCTGTATATATACACTGCACAGTACCACTTCTCCTGTCCTGTATACTGGGTGTAATTGTCAGGATCTGTATTATTCTGTATATATACACTGCACAGTACCACTTCTGTCCTGTATAGTGGGTGTAATTCTCAGTATCTGTATTATTCTGTATATATACACTGCACAGTACCACTTCTCCTGTCCTGTATACTGGGTGTAATTCTCAGTATCTGTATTATTCTGTATATATACACTGCACAGTACCACTTCTTCTGCCCTGTATACTGGGTGTAATTCTCAGTATCTGTATTATTCTGTATATATACACTGCACAGTACCACTTCTCCTGTCCTGTTTACTGGGCGTAATTATTAGTATCTGTATTATCCTCTATATATACACTGCACAATACCACTCCTCCTGTCCTGTATACTGGGTGTAATTCTGAGTATCTGTATTATTCTGAATATACACACTGCACAGTACCCCTTATCCTGTCCTGTATACTGGGTGTAATTATTAGTATCTGTATTATCCTCTATATATACACTGCACAGTACCACTTCTTCTGTCCTCTATACTGGGTGTAATTATCAGTATCTGTATTATTCTGTATATATACACTGCACAGTACCACTTCTTGTGCCCTGTATACTGGGTGTAATTCTCAGTATCTGTATTATTCTGTATATATACACTGCACAGTACCACTTCTCCTGTCCTGTATACTGGGTGTAATTCTCAGTATCTGTATTATTCTGTATATATACACTGCACAGTACCACTTCTTCTGCCCTGTATACTGGGTGTAATTATCAGTATCTGTATTATTCTGTGTGTATATACACTGCACAGTACCACTTCTCCTGTCCTGTATACTGGGTGTAATTCTCAGTATCTGTATTATTCTGTATATATACACTGCACAGTACCACTTCTTCTGCCCTGTATACTGGGTGTAATTATCAGTATCTGTATTATTCTGTATATATACACTTCACAGTACCACTTCTCCTGTCCTGTTTACTGGGCGTAATTATCAGTATCTGTATTATCCTCTATATATACACTGCACAGTACCACTTCTTCTGTCCTGTATACTGGGTGTAATTCTCAGTATCTGTATTATTCTGTATATATACACTGCACAGTACCACTTATCCTGTCCTGTATACTGGGTGTAATTCTCAGTATCTGTATTATTCTGTATATATACACAATGCACAGTGCCCCTTATCCTGTCCTGTATACTGGGTGTAATTATTAGTATCTGTATTATCCTCTATATATACACTGCACAGTACCACTTCTCCTGTCCTGTATACTGGGTGTAATTCTCAGTATCTGTATTATTCTGTATATATACACTGCACAGTACCACTTATCCTGTCCTGTATACTGGGTGTAATTCTCAGTATCTGTATTATTCTGTATATATACACAATGCACAGTGCCCCTTATCCTGTCCTGTATACTGGGTGTAATTATTAGTATCTGTATTATTCTGTATATATACACTGCACAGTACCACTTCTCCTGTCCTGTATACTGGGTGTAATTCTCAGTATCTGTATTATTCTGTATATATACACTGCACAGTACCACTTCTCCTGTCCTGTATACTGGGTGTAATTCTCAGTTTCTGTATTATTCTGTATATATACACTGCACAGTACCACTTCTCCTGTCCTGTATACTGGGTGTAATTGTCAGGATCTGTATTATTCTGTATATATACACTGCACAGTACCACTTCTGTCCTGTATAGTGGGTGTAATTCTCAGTATCTGTATTATTCTGTATATATACACTGCACAGTACCACTTCTCCTGTCCTGTATACTGGGTGTAATTCTCAGTATCTGTATTATTCTGTATATATACACTGCACAGTACCACTTCTTCTGCCCTGTATACTGGGTGTAATTCTCAGTATCTGTATTATTCTGTATATATACACTGCACAGTACCACTTCTTCTGCCCTGTATACTGGGTGTAATTATCAGTATCTGTATTATTCTGTATATATACACTGCACAGTACCACTTCTCCTGTCCTGTATACTGGGTGTAATTGTCAGGATCTGTATTATTCTGTATATATACACTGCACAGTACCACTTCTCCTGTCCTGTATACTGGGTGTAATTCTCAGTATCTGTATTATTCTGTATATATACACTGCACAGTACCACTTCTCCTGTCCTGTATACTGGGTGTAATTCTCAGTATCTGTATTATTCTGTATATATACACTGCACAGTACCACTTCTTCTGCCCTGTATACTGGGTGTAATTCTCAGTATCTGTATTATTCTGTATATATACACTGCACAGTACCACTCCTCCTGTCCTGTATACTGGGTGTAATTCTCAGTATCTGTATTATTCTGAATATACACACTGCACAGTACCCCTTATCCTGTCCTGTATACTGGGTGTAATTATTAGTATCTGTATTATCCTCTATATATACACTGCACAGTACCACTTCTTCTGTCCTCTATACTGGGTGTAATTATTAGTATCTGTATTATTCTGTATATATACACTGCACAGTACCACTTCTTGTGCCCTGTATACTGGGTGTAATTCTCAGTATCTGTATTATTCTGTATATATACACTGCACAGTACCACTTCTCCTGTCCTGTATACTGGGTGTAATTCTCAGTATCTGTATTATTCTGTATATATACACTGCACAGTACCACTTCTTCTGCCCTGTATACTGGGTGTAATTATCAGTATCTGTATTATTCTGTGTGTATATACACTGCACAGTACCACTTCTCCTGTCCTGTATACTGGGTGTAATTCTCAGTATCTGTATTATTCTGTATATATACACTGCACAGTACCACTTCTTCTGCCCTGTATACTGGGTGTAATTATCAGTATCTGTATTATTCTGTATATATACACTTCACAGTACCACTTCTCCTGTCCTGTTTACTGGGCGTAATTATCAGTATCTGTATTATCCTCTATATATACACTGCACAGTACCACTTCTCCTGTCCTGTATACTGGGTGTAATTCTCAGTATCTGTATTTTTCTGTATATATACACTGCACAGTACTACTTCTGTCCTGTATACTGGGTGTAATTATCAGTATCTGTATTTTTCTGTATATATACACTGCACAGTACCACTCCTCCTGTCCTGTATACTGGGTGTAATTATCAGTATCTTTATTATTCTGTATATACACACTGCACAGTACCACTCCTCCTGTCCTGTTTACTGGGTGTAATTATTAGTATCTGTATTATTCTGTATATATACACTGCACAGTACCACTTCTCCTGTTCTGTATACTGGGTGTAATTCTCAGTATCTGTATTATTCTGTATATATACACTGCACAGTACCACTCCTCCTGTCCTGTATACTGGGTGTAATTTTCAGTATCTGTATTATTCTGTATATATACACTGCACAGTACCACTCCTCCTGTCCTGTATACTGGGTGTAATTATCAGTATCTTTATTATTCTGTATATACACACTGCACAGTACCACTCCTCCTGTCCTGTATACTGGGTGTAATTATCAGTATCTGTATTATTCTGTATATATACACTGCACAGTACCACTTCTCCTGTTCTGTATACTGGGTGTAATTCTCAGTATCTGCATTATTCTGTATATATACACTGCACAGTACCACTTCTGTCCTGTATACTGGGTGTAATTTTCAGTATCTGTATTTTTCTGTATATATACACTGCACAGTACCACTTCTGTCCTGTATACTGGGTGTAATTTTCAGTATCTGTATTATTCTGTATATATACACTGCACAGTACCACTTCTCCTGTCCTGTATACTGGGTGTAATTATTAGTATCTGTATTATCCTCTATATATACACTGCACAGTACCACTTCTGTCCTGTATATTGGGTGTAATTATCAGTATCTGTATTTTTCTGTATATATACACAGTACAGTACCACTTCTGTCCTGTATACTGGGTGTAATTCTCAGTATCTGTATTATTCTGTATATATACACTGCACAGTACCACTTCTCCTGTTCTGTATACTGGGTGTAATTCTCAGTATCTGTATTATTCTGTATATATACACTGCACAGTACCACTTCTGTCCTGTATACTGGGTGTAATTTTCAGTATCTGTATTTTTCTGTATATATACACTGCACAGTACCATTTCTCCTGTTCTGTATACTGGGTGTAATTGTCAGGATCTGTATTATTCTGTATATATACACTGCACAGTACCACTTCTGTCCTGTATACTGGGTGTAATTTTCAGTATCTGTATTTTTCTGTATATATACACTGCACAGTACCACTTCTGTCCTGTATACTGGGTGTAATTTTCAGTATCTGTATTTTTCTGTATATATACACTGCACAGTACCACTTCTCCTGTCCTGTATACTGGGTGTAATTGTCAGGATCTGTATTATTCTGTATATATACACTGCACAGTACCACTTCTGTCCTGTATACTGGGTGTAATTTTCAGTATCTGTATTTTTCTGTATATATACACTGCACAGTACCATTTCTCCTGTTCTGTATACTGGGTGTAATTGTCAGGATCTGTATTATTCTGTATATATACACTGCACAGTACCACTTCTGTCCTGTATACTGGGTGTAATTTTCAGTATCTGTATTTTTCTGTATATATACACTGCACAGTACCACTTCTGTCCTGTATACTGGGTGTAATTTTCAGTATCTGTATTTTTCTGTATATATACACTGCACAGTACCACTTCTCCTGTCCTGTATACTGGGTGTAATTATTAGTATCTGTATTATCCTCTATATATACACTGCACAGTACCACTTCTCCTGTCCTTATCAGTATCTGTATTATCCTGTATATATACACTGCACAGTACCACTCCTCCTGTCCTGTATACTGGGTGTAATTATCAGTATCTGTATTTTTCTGTATATATACACAGTACCACTCCTCCTGTCCTGTATATTGGGTGTAATTATTAGTATCTGTATTATCCTCTATATATACACTGCACAGTACCACTTCTGTCCTGTATATTGGGTGTAATTATCAGTATATGTATTATCCTGTATATATACACTGCACAGTACCACTTCTCCTGTCCTTATCAGTATCTGTATTATTCTGTATATGCACACATATTGGTTTATTATTTTCTAAATCCCTATGGGCAAATAAAACAAAATCTTGAAAACCTGTTTAAAAGGATTATCACGAGTTTGAAGGTTATCTCTTATCCTCTGGATAGTGGATAACTCTCCAACTGCTGGGAATCCGACCTCTGGGACCCCCAAAATCCCGAGAACCAGAGCTCTGAAGAACGCCATGTAAATGGAACAATCATATCACTGTTGCACCATTTACCTGTGGCTCTTCAAGTAACTCCTCCAAGAGATTGCTGAGGAGCATGACCAAGCAACCCAAAATTCATTGATTGGGGAGTGTTATCGTTTGTGGGCTGGTGGGATTAGTGTGGCAGAGCTACGTTTTTGTCCCAGTCAGGTTCTGCCAGTCTGTGTCTTCACTCTGAATTCTCATGTGATCTTGGAATAAAAAAACACAAAATAATGCACCAGTGGTGAGTGCCACTTATTTTTCTTCTCTTCATTTTTGAAGATTGTACAGCTGCATAGCTGAGCACCATCATGTCTGACGTTCTGTTTTAACCAGCATTGAATAATCCAGTGGTATATACTTGCAGCAGGGCTGATCGGCTGCTTTTTTTAAAGGAAACCCTAAAAATAACATTTTGTATTTATTGATTTTTTTTTATATCAATGCTCTTCTCAAGTGCTGTACCTGGTAATGCAGCTCCTTTCCAATCTGTAAACTGTTATTTATTCCATAAGCTAATGATACAAATGAGTAATACATGGAATGTTATCTTTCTTCCCTATAAAAAAAATTGCTTCCCGCACTCATGAACACTTCACTAATCTCCTAATCTCTTAGTTTCTTACAACTTATCATATTATTGTTCTTCTTGAGAACATGTTCGGGGTATAAGACATATCTCAAAAGTGGGAGGAACATGGCCAAGTCCACATCCCACCGCAGTGACTGAGATCTTCTCCAGGGACACTGGTGACTTGATTGTGAAGTTCTGCAGAAGTGTGGTGATAAAAATGAAATGCTCCATAAGAGCCAAGCTCTTGCCCGGACAAATTCTTTTACCTGGAAATAAAAGATGGTGAATATAAAAAAACATCTAGAATCGGTGACATATTCGGCTTTATATTACATACACATTCATTTTAAAGGGCTTATCCGGGATTTTTTATTTTTTTACTATGTGCCTAAGAACTAACAAGCAGGTATTTGCTACCTACCTGCTTGTTGTGACTGCCGTGGATTCTCTTTTGCTCTGTTGACGGGGCGTACTGCCGAAGTCATGCTTATTGACAGCCTCTCCCCACTACATAACTGCGGAGAGCCAGCTGGCAATCAGCATGACGCGGTCAGTCACACCCCGTGAAACAAAGCAGCCCAGGAGAGGAAAAGCTGCTCTGTTGACTTGGAGCAAACAAATGTTATATGGCTGGTAACACCCAGCTGTCATTTAATTTATACATTTCCAAGTGGAATATCTCCAGAATTCGATGCCCTGTTTGGTCCAAAATCCATGTTTTCACTAAAATATTAGTGTCAGAAACTAGTTTCATGTCACCCTCACCTGCAGAAAATGGCACCAAGGACTCGTTCTTCATCAGTTTACCATTTTCATCCAAAAAGTTTTTTGGGTCAAAATTCTTAGGGTTCTTGAACTGTGTCTCGTCATTGTGCACACCTGTAAGAACTGGAGTGAAAACTGTTCCCTGTGATTTGGAAAATAATTAGAAAATGATGAGTAAACTTTTTTTAATGCTTTTTTTAATTTTTAATATTTTCCTTTGTCTAAATTGGTACTTACTTTCTTGAATATATAATTGCGAATCTTAGTATCCATGGTCAATTCATGGGGAAGACCCAATGGTGTCACATCACCAAATCTCTGAACTTCATGTATAAAAGCGTCTGTGTACGGCATTTTGAATCTGTCCTCAAAATTTGGTGGACGTTGGCCAATTACGTTGTCTATCTCATTGTAAACTTTCTCTGAGGAAAACAAAAAAATTATAGAATTTTTATATGTTGTTTAAACGGGAGCTATTATCTAAAAATTACCTAATGTTTAAATCATGTTCTCGTGTTATATGTATTTTTTATATAATTTTGGAAATGTTTTTTGTTTCATATTACTATCATTAATTCTTTTCTGTAAGTCGTAATTTTGCAATTTCATGGTACTTAGGTTTTTTTTCACTCAAACCCACTGTTCTTTCAGGAAGAATTTATCACAAGGTTCCAGATTATCAAGGGCAGTATCATAATGACAAGCAACACCGCTTTAACTGATGTCATATTTTTGTCATGATTAATAACAGTTTTATGCCTGAAATGTGTCATTTTATTGCCTTGATGCAATATTATTAATGTACCTGTAATTATATAAACTGTACTAATAAATTGGTGAAGTTTTATATTCAAACAAGTGGATGCCAATGTGTCATGCCGTTCTGTCTGTATCTGCTTTTCGGTGTGACAATGCATGTCTGTGCATGACTTTCCACATGTGTCAGTGCATGCAGTCACAGCCAGATGCCCTGAGCCTCAGTTCCTGCACTGATTGTGCTGTAATGGTTTCGGTTTGTGCTAAGGGTGTGCGTGGCCACACCTCCCCTGTTTTTATCAGGGTTAGGGTGTGTACTTGAAATGCTGTCCCCAGCCAATTGCTGAGGGGCAGATCCTATATAAAGTTCCCCTGCCCTTTGGGCAGGGCTGGAGCTACTCACAAAGCTCCTGAACTTTGCTATGTGTGTTTGTGTTCATGCACCTCTCCTGTCTATGTTTTGGTATCAAAGTCCTTGCCTTGATTCCTGTTCAGTCCTGTTCTGGTGCCTGTCCTGGAGGCGGTATAGCCAGGCCTGAATCCTTGATCCTGTAACTGTCCTGTCTGAACTGTGTTTGCTGTGATTATGTTCCTGGAATACCTCTGCATCTGGAGCCTCACACCCTGTGACTTTGAGTCTCTTGTAACCGATGTTTCTGCTGAGCATCTACAACTCTGTGCTCTTACTACCATGCGGTGTTAACCCTGTTTGGTCCACGTCCAGTACGGCGGTGCTTGCACCATCACGCTTCAGTTCCTTCCTAGGTCTGATGCCCGGAGCCTGACAACCGCAGTCTGGAACCTGATGGCCCTGCTGGAGCTTGGAGCCTGATGACTGGTGCTGCTTGTAGGTCGTGTCGGATGTCCAGAACCGAACGACTCCTGTCTGATGTCTGCCGGTGACCCTGGGTCCAGATGTTCTGATGTTCTGTCTGTACCCTGATGTCGTGCCTGCGTCCTGATGACCTTGTGTACCCTGATGTCCTGTGTCTGATGTCCTGATATAACTTGTGCCCTTGGCTGCCACACCAGTGTCCCAGTCGACGACCTGGGCTGCCACGCCAGTGTCCCAGATGTCTATCCAGTATTCCTGATGTCCTGAGACCTTGCCTGTGTCCTGATGTCTGTCCTGATGTCCTGTCTGTACCCTGATGTCTTGCCTGCATCCTAATGTAAGAAGAAGAAGAACAATATGCGGCACTCACCCCAATATAGCTGTGAAGATCGTGAACTTTATTGGAGAACAACTTGAAAATACATCCGTATTCACATAATTGGAAACGTGAATATAACCACTGAACTAATGTGATTAGTGCATAACTGTGACATATTAAAATAAATCTACATACAGACGGACACTACCTAAAGGATACTTCAAATTTGATATCACATACCATACGATATTATTTTCTTTACAAGTATTATTTGACAAATCAATATTCGACAAATCAGTCTGTATGTAGATTTATTTTAATATGTCATAGTTATGCACTAATCACATTAGTTCAGTGGTTATATTCACGTTTCCAATTATGTGTACATGTTAGAGATCCTTTAAAAGGAAATGACTTGTTGTAATCTACTATCCAGACCCGTCGAAGCACCTGTGTGTGTGAAACGGCCGTCGTCCATGTGCTCCTATACCGCACCCTCATGTTTTACCTGATGTCCTGACGGATGTATTTTCAAGTTGTTCTCCAATAAAGTTCACGATCTTCACAGCTATATTGGGGTGAGTGCCGCATATTGTTCTTCTTCTTCTTACATTTGGACTTGTCGCTGAATATTCCTTATGCTGAGCACCAATACCCTGAGCTTTCGTGACGCCTGACATACAGCTGCCCATTAAGAGTCCCGTTTTGGAATACGTTACTACTCTAGTTCCGTCCTATCTTTGGTATTTCTTGCCTGCATCCTGTTGACCTTGTTTACCCTGATGTCCTGCCTGTGTCCTGATGTCTGGCCTATATGTGCCTCGGTGATCCGTTGGTGCCTTGGGGTCCACTGGGTGGTGCCCTTCTGGAGGTGTGGAATCGAGAGCCTGGCATAGTCATGTTTGGTTTGTGTACTGTGTGACTTTGCTTTGGTGGACTTTGCTTTCTCTGTGCCTGAAGTTATGCGGTGTGGTCGGGTCCTGCGTGTCTCTTTCCTTGTCCTCATGCTCAGCTGCCACAGAGCCCCGGTCTCTGCCCTCCCCTGGTTCGGGTTGCCTGGGTACCCCTCTGCAGTACAGAGGGTCCATATTGCATCCCCGGGGGAGGTTGGTCGGCTTGGGGGCATCTATGGGGCTGGGCCGCATCAGCGGCTGCAGCTCACCATGACACTTTGTTTGCTTTATCTGCATTTCAAGATAAGCAAAGGTTTTTACTTTTTGTGCCAAAGATCTTCATAGCAAATCTACAAGAGCTGGGGAACTTTGTATTTTGTGCTCATCTGATGTCATGTCTGACCATGCTACTCCTCCCTTCCCAACGACTTTTGCCCATGCTCATTAGACACTTCAATACAAAAAGATAGTGTTTAGATCTGAATATTGAGGCTATGTACATGTGTTGTTTCTTGAAACAGCAAGAAGTTAGATTGTAAAAAAGCCCCAGTGGTCAGTGTGAAAATTGCAACATTTATAAAATAAAGGATATTGACCAAATTTTTTTCTTTAAATACTGATTTAAACGATAGGTCAATTTCTGATGATAGCTTTCATTTAAGTTCTCATAAGGCATTTAAAGATGTGTCTGATACTAGTTACATACCTGCTATACTGGGGTATTTCATAAGAAGCAATAATGTAAATCTCATAGTAGCGCTTACTGTTTCTGTCCCACCAAAGAACATGAGCAAAGTATTCATCACCAAAGTATCAGTATTGTAGATATCTGCTTTAGTCTTCCCTTCCTGTGTGTAGACAAGAGAAAATAGTGTATACAATGATAGAAAGTGCTTCTTAATATATATATGGGACAACTGATGGATATTTTTGTTTGGGAGGGGGTTACCTTCTCAATTTTGGTCAAGAAACAGTCAATAAAATCTCTTGGGTTATTACTGTCCAAAGTTTTCATGTTGATCTCCATTTTCTTCCTGATATAGTCTGCCATGAAAGAAAAGTTTTCCATCATTTTATGATGAGGTCCAGGTATATACTTCAGGACATTTGGGTAAATGTTGTATAGCTGAAATAAAAGAAAAAATATTAAATTAGATTAAATAAAAAACAGACACATCTACACCCATGTAAGGCTCCCACAGGAATTTCTGTATGCTCATTAGTTAACATATTCGGTCCTTTCTATAGTTAGGAGCAAACTTATAAATTTAACCAGGAGATGGTAATTCCTAAAAGGAAAATAACATAATTCCAATAATATTGAAAGAAGCACTTCTCCTCCCATCAAAGTTTTTATCCTCTTAGTATTGTGCATTTTTCATAATATATAGGGCTGTGTACTTACAATTGCTCATTTTACCTTTCTACCCAGATAATTTTTCTCTTTTCTGTTCTCTATGTAGAAACAGGAAGACTCTTGTCCCTACATGAATCATCATCTCTTCACCTCCGGACCCAGCTTCTCCCTCCTCTCCCTGCCAGGGACTCTTGCAATAACTCATGACTTGTACAGAGAAAATTTACCTCCTGCTCCTACATCTGCATGCGTCCTGCGTACCTATTTTTAACATTGGGTACGCAGGCCATGTGGATGTATGCGGATACATCCACGTGCGTCATTTTGACGCTGCGCTGAACTGCGTTGAATGCAACAAGTTGCATTTTGTTGCGGTTGGCGCAGCATCAAAACGATGCATGCGGACACATCCGCATGGCCTGCACACCCAATGTTAAAGTTAGGTACGTAGGACACATGCAGATGTAGGCGGAGCTGAATGGAAGAGGTGCGGCAGTGGGTGGGGCTTAACTGAGGAAATACACAGTCCTCCACAGCTCTGCCCAACGCAAATATGAAACTAACCTTAGTCAGTCGTACCATAGGCCAGTTACTAGTTTTGTAAATCTTCATGCACAATGTATAACATGTGTAATATGTATTTCTGCTGTATCATGCACTGACTGTATGTATTATGGTTGTATACAAATTCATCACTTCAATACATTATCATGTTCAATAAAAGCATAGACTCAACCACAGTCTTCTTATTGGACCACGGTATAGTGGTTTATCTGCCTGTATAGCTACATGAGTCTGCCTCATTTAGTGAGGATAGAGCAAAGCTATTTGTAGCTCATACCTTGGTGATCTAAAGCAGCTTAGTGATCAGAATGTTTTGCCCAGTGTGGTGATATGAATAATGGAGTTAAAAATAATGACAAAGGAGGTCTAGGCTTGTGACAAGGGTAAATTCTAGCATTGCTGGTAGCCTAATGTATTAAAAGATTTAGGGTTGCAGTGCAATTAATAATGTGTTTTGCTGAAAATAAGATCTACCCTGAAAATAAGCCCTAGCATGATTTTACAGGATTTTTAGAGTATGCTTGAAATATAAGCCCTACTCCAAAAATAAGCCCTAGTTACAGTCAAGGGCAAGGCCGATGCTAGGAAGGAAGGGGAAATCGTTTGATTGCAGTGATTGCCTCAAAAAGGTTGTGCAACAAAATATTAAGTTAAGGGTACCATCATTTCTGTCAAGGCCTATTTCATGAGTTTTATTTTTTAAAATTCTGTGGAGGCATGGTTAAAAAGCAATGTCTGACTTTCATTTGTTCATTTTCATAGATCTTTTATTTACTACTACTTTTGTCAGATTCAAGTTATTTATGTTAACATTGTGGGTTTTTCTGTGATTAAACAAGTGGTACCAACAATTTTGACCACGTGTGTATGTTTGATTTGGGGGGTGATTTGAACTTTTATATTTTTTTAATTTTTTTATATTTTTAAAAACTTTTGTTAACTTTTGGCATGCTTCAATAGTCTCCACGGGAGACTAGAAGCTGCCATAATCCAATCGGCTCTGCTACATACAAGCAATGATCAAATCGCCTGTATGTAGCACAAGTGCTCTCTTACTATAAGCGCCAACCACCGGGCGGTGCTCATAGCAATCCAGCACTGACAACCATAGAGGTCTGCTGGAGAACCCCGGTTGTCATGCCAACCCATCGGTGACCCGCGATCACGTGACAGGGTCACCGATGGGGGGGATTTCCAACGCGCTTGCATGAGTTAAATGCTGCTGTTAGAGTTTGACAGTGTAATTTAACGGGTCAACAGATCGGGGTTCCACCTGCAGCTATTAGAGGCACATGTCAGCTGTTCAAAACAGCTGACAAGTGCCAGGAAAAATGTGCACTCAGTGCCGGAGTCTAACATCAGAATACATTTACGCCTGATGTCGGAAAGCCGTTACGGACCTTTGGTGACTTCACAGGTCTATTAAGTTCAGTGTTTGTAAATACATACAGTATGTATGTTCAGTGTGTGTATATATACAGTTGTGCTCAAATGTTTACATACCCCGGCAGAATTTTTGCTTTCTTGGTCTTTTTTCAGAGAATATGAATAACGCAAAAAAAATGTACACCACTTATGGTTAGTGGTGGGTGAAGCCATTTATCGTCAAACTACTGTGCTTTCTCTTTTCTAAATCATAATAACAACTTAAAACATCCAAATGACCCTGATCAAAAGTTCACATGCCCCATTTCTTAGCACTGTGTATTTCCCCCTCTAAGTTCAATGACAGCTTGAAGTCTTTTGTGGTAGTTGTGGATGAGGTTATTTATTTTCTCAGGTGGTAAAGCTGCCCACTCTTCTTGGCAAAAAGCCTCCAGTTCCAGTTAATTCCTAGGCTGTCTAGCATGAACTGTGCTCTTGAGATCTCCCCAGAGTGGCTCAATGATATTGAGACTGAGATTGACACTCCTGAACCTTCAATTTGTTCTGCTGTAGCAAATGACAGGTCGACTTGTCCTTGTGTTTTGGGTCGTTGTAATGTTGGAACGGCCAAGTACTGTTAGAATCTATTTTTTTGACCATCCGCCATCTTGTTGTGGTTTTCAGGCTGCTAGCCTTTTTCCCCTAGTGCTGGGTTTGTCCTAGGTCAGGTGTTTGTATCACCCTTTATTACCCAGCACCTGTCTCCCAATCCTTACTGGACAACAGCATTAATCTGCTAGTGTTCTGGCTTGGTGCCTTGTTAGCCTTCTGTGTTTTGTGTTGTGCAGTTCTGGGATCTCTAGTTCTGCCAGTTTTGTTTTTGGTTCTCCTTTCGTTTCTGCAGCTTCCTCTATTTTACTACTAGGAGGTTACCTGTTTTTGTTTTTTGTTCCCAGTTCCTAGATCATTCAGGGATACCCTTCCCCCCACCTGTAGGTCTTTGAGTTTAGTCTAGGAAATGTTGGTGAGTCTATTCACAAGAAACAGCTCACCCACGCCATCATAGGGTTTCAGCCTAGTCATAGTTCAGGGTCAGCTTTTCCCCTTTCTATCCTAGTCCTGAGTTGCAGTTCTGTAACAAGTACGTTCCATGTGCAGCTTCCGGGCTTATTGCAAATTTGCCTCCAGTATTTGATGATGCTGCATTCAACTTTTCTTCAATTTTAACCAAGTTCCAGTGCATTTTGTAGCTCACACATCCCCAGTACATCAGTGATCCACCTCCCTGCTTTACTGTAGGAATGGTGTTCCTTTCATCATAAGCCTTGTTGACCTCTCTCCAAATGTAATGTTTATGGTTGTGGTATTTACACAATAATGGCTACTTCTGGCGACTCGACCATGCAGCCCATTTTTCTTCAAGCGCTTCCTTATTGTGCATTTTGAAACAGCCACACTGCTAGTTTTCAGAGAGTTCTGTCAGCTAATGTTATTTGTGGGTTTTTCTTTGCATCCTGAACACTTTTCCTTGCAGTTGTGGATAAAATTTTTGTTGGTCTACCTGACCGTGGTTTTGATTTTACAGGGACCCTGATTTTCCATTTGTTAATCACAATTGGAACACTGCTGACTGGCATTATTAATTCCGTCGATATCTTTTTGCATCCCTTTCCTGTTTTATACAGTTCCACTACCTTTTCCTGTAGATCCACTGACAGTTCTTTTGCTTTCCCCATGCCTCACAATCCAGAAATGTCAGTGGCTGGATGAAAGATGCAAGAGTCTGTCTGGATCCCAGAAACTCACTCAGCTTTTATGTGCATACACTGATTACCATTTGTAAAGCGTTGCGGAATATGTTGGCGCTATATAAATAAAAAATTATTATTATTATTACCAGCAAACAGGTCAGGATGTTACCCTTAGTAGCCATTCAAACCCATTTTTGTCAACTTCTGTGCATATTATCAGGCCAAAATCACCAGGGTGTGTGAAATTTTGATCAGGGTCATTTGGATTTTTTGGGTTGTCATTATGATTTAAAAAGAGAAAACACAGTAGTTTGGCAATAAATGGCTTTACCCAACCACTAACCGTGAGTGGAGAAAAAGTTTTGGTGTTATCATTCATATTCTCTGAAAAAGGCCAACAAAGCAAAAATTCTGCTGGGGTATGTAAACTTTTGAGCATGACTGTGTGTACATTTCTGACAGAAGAGCAAGGCACTTTTAAGATTCCTAATATATTAAGTGGTTTGTTCCTTTTAATGAATTGGGTGCATCTACCACCCTACCCGTGCCCTCCGCTCCGCTAATGACCTCAGGTTAGCATCCTCAATAATCAGAACCTCCCACTCCCGTCTCCAAGACTTTACACGTGCTGCGCCGATTCTTTGGAATGCACTACCTAGGTCAATACGATTAATCCCCAATCCCCACAGTTTTAAGCGTACCCTAAAAACTCATTTGTTCAGACTGTCCTACCGCCTCAATGCATTAACGTAACGATCCCTGTGTGGCCTATTTAAAAAAAAAAAATGAATGTTCTCATTCACTTTATGCAGTTAATAGCCCTCTGTGTCTGTACTGTTACATACTTAGGCAGTTAACTGGTTCATGCAGCTTTACATGAACACCCGAGCCTTACACTATGGCTGGTCCGAATAACTAAAGCAATTGTTACCATCCACCTCTCGTGTCTCCCCTTTTCCTCATAGTCTGTAAGCTTGCGAGCAGGGCCCTCATTCCTCCTGGTATCTGTTTTGAACTGTATTTCTGTTATGCTGTAATGTCTATTGTCTGTGCAAGTCCCCTCTATAATTTGTAAAGTGCTGCGGAATATGTTGGCGCTATATAAATAAAAATTATTATTATAAAAATTATTATTATTATCTTACTCCGGTGACCCAGTTCATTAAAATTGGCCTGCACAGTCTTAATGAATCAGGGCCATTTTTCTCGTTAGCACATCACCTGGTGCAAACAGGAGATGAACTGCTCATAACATTGTTTGTATAGGGACAGAATAATCTATTAGGCCACCTTCACATGTTCAGAATTGGGTCAGTATTTTACATCAATATTGGTAAACCAAAACAAGGAGTGGGTGATAAATGTAGAAGCGGTGCATATGTTTCTATTAAACTTTTCCTCTGATTGTTCCACTCCTGGTTATGATTTACAAATACTAATGTAAAATACTGACCAAATACTGAACATGTGACCACGGCCTTAGTGATCCTTCTAACCCCATCATTCTTCATCAGCTTGTGTAAAAAGTAGATTGTTGTAGGAGCAATAACCTACCTGGAAAAATATATATATATATTTTTTTTTTTTTTTTTTTTTTAATTTAGAATTTTTTTTAATTCTCTTTCTCTCTTGTATTGAATGCTCCTTTTAAGATATTCAGATAAACTACTTTAATTTACAACTTTATCCCATTCAGATATGTAGACATTCTAATACAGAATCTGTTATAAACATTATTTTATACTGCAGTTACTTGACTATGTATTCCCCTATACCAGGAATGGGGAACCTTTTTCCAGTCGGGGGACATTTGGAAATTTCTACCATCATTCGGGGGCCACACATATTCATCACTGTGGAGGCTGGGGGTAATAAACAACACTGAGGGGCTATATACATGACTAGGAAGCACAGACAGCACTGTGGGTATATATGTCCTTGGGTAAATATATGTCACTGGTGGGGTCACATACATCACTGGGGGCTATATACATCACAGGTAGGCGGATCTACAGCACTGGGGGAAATACAGTACTCAGGGGATATACAGAACTTCTGGGGTAAATGCAGCACTGGGGAATATACATATCACTTGGGGGCACATACAGCCCTGGAGGGGGATATACAGCACTGGGGGAACAGACATCACCAGGTAGGCACATAGATCGCCAGGTGGGACTCCAAGATCACCAGGGAGACACAGAGATCACCAGGGGGTGGCATGAAGATCACAGGGGGCTCAGAGATCACGGAGTGGCACATAGCTGGAGGGGACAGGGATCCCAGGGGGCACAGAGAACACATGGGAGAACAGCTATCACAAGGGGTACATAGCAGGGAGCAAAGGGGGCACATAGATCACAGGGGGGCACAAAACTGAGAACCACAGAGATCACGGGAGTGCACATAGCTGGGGGGGCACAGAGATCATGGGGGCATATAGCTGGAAGGCACAGGAATCACAGGGGGCATATAGCTGGGGGAGTAGAGAGATAACAGGGGGAACAGATCAAAAGGGGGTTGCACAAAGATCACAGGAAGGGGGCACAGAGAGTTCACAGGGGGAGGAAAGATCACAGGGGGGCACATATCTGGGGGTCACAGAAATCACAGGGGGCACATAGCGGGAAGCACAGGGATTACAGGGGTATATATAGCTATGGGGCACAGAGATCACAGGGGGGCACATAACTGGGGCCACAGAGATCACAGGGGGCACATAACTTGGGCCACAGAGATCACAGGAGGGGCACAGAGATCCCATGGGGGCACATAGCTGGGAAACACAGATCACAGGGGGCCATATAGTTGGGGGGCACAGAGATCATATTGGGGCACATAACTGGGGGAGCCACAGAGATCACAGGTGGGCACATAGCTCAGGGGCAGAGATCACCAGCAGAAAGGTACAGAGCTGTGGACACAGAAATCACCACTCATCAGCAGACAGGAACAGAGCTGCTGGCACAGAGATCTCTCTGGTATCAGCTCCTCTTCCTACCCGCCCACCCCAATGACATCATCATTCATGTGCAGGCAGCGTTCTGTAATGAACGCTGCATATCGCGCACTTGGGGGTTAAAGGGCCGGCAGCTGGCAGGATACGGCTGCCGCCCGAGCATTGTGGACTCCGGGGACCTGCCGCAGGCCACATGAAAAGTTTCCCACCCCTGCCCTATGCCAACTGGTTCCCTCATTACCTTGGTTCAGATGGTTGGCTTGATCAGGACCGCCTCTATTGCAGAGCGTCTCAGTGGGATGGTGGAGGCTATGCAGCACGCAGAGACCAGTGTCTACGGTTGCACCACCAGAGATCTGGTTTTAGAATCCTTCCCCTCTTTCTATTGTGCACAATTTGGTGTGGTAATTGCATCCCCCAATGCTTGGGAAACCACATATGTTTAGAAGGAGAGGAATATGCAAGCTGAATATGGGACAAAACAATTCTGTAGGGTTTTATAAAAGAAAAAAGTGGCAATGAGATATTTATTTATTATTTATTTATTATTATCTTTTATTGTTGATTACATTTTTTTTTCTCTCCACTTGGCAAGGTGAAACTACATACCTTTTAGGAAAGGAGTTTATTTAATATCCTTTTGAGAAGCTCTGGTCAGAACATATTGGTCTTTTTGGTCACACATGATTTTGTTGCAGGTAAGTGGAAACACATACAAGTTTTCACAGTTGTAACTGCACCCACATTGGATAGGGGTGTATATAAAACCCCCCACAAGTCATTTTGCTTTAGTCACCCGAGGAAGGCTCTTTTAGAGTAAAAACACGTTGTGATTTTAATACCTATTTAAAGTTTTTTATGATTTTTGAATTATCGCAAGCATGAAAACATCTTTAATACTCATGGTTTTTAAATGAATTTCATTTGGCAAATACAAAGTATCTTCACCATTCTGGACATCACTCGAAGGAGTGGTTCATAACTGACATCTGTTTGAGGATTCATTCCACCAGAGGGGAGCGCCTCTGATTTCTTTTCGCACATGATTATATTTAAATTTTGCTCAAAAACAAATATAGACTGTTGTTAATGGAAAAAAAATTTGACATTCCCTGAAAATAAGCGCTAACCCATCTTTAGGAGCAACAAATAATATAAGACCCTGTCTTATTTTTGGAGAATCAATTTTCTTCTACAGGTCGATCCTTGTGTCCTATGAATGTCAGCTACTCTGCAATGTAGTTTGGCCAACAATGAACCAGTAAGAGTAGTAAGGAAACATTGCTATAGAAGAACCACACCCGGTTATGTCTGTGTAATCGCCGAGTTTTACAGGAGGAAGATGCTTCAGGACAAGCTGGGGTCTTTTGTCCTGGAGAGCCTTTTCAGTAGTTTCTTCAGCGTTTTTTGCATAGTCTTCACTGGCAGTGGATTTTTGTTTATTTTTTGCATATAATGTAGTGAAAGCTGAATGAAGATTTGTCAGGTCAATTCTTTTAACTGCTTTACTGCTTTGAGAGCCTAAATTGCTTTAAAAAAAAGCTCAAAAGCCCGAACGTGTGCACATCAAGTCATTGTAATATTGCAGTGTAAATCTTCCTTATATTTAGCATTATTAAGTGCCTTTTCAGGTTTCTGAGAGGACCCACCTGAAAAAGACGATGTGTCCCCATACCGTAATATTGTCATATCTCCTCCCTGCTCCATCTACATCTGTTTCAGTCACTAGGTTCCCACTACAAGCGACGTTGGTGATAAATGTGATGTACCTCTGGACAACACACACGCTGCCCAGCCAGGGAGTTGGAGCACCCGCTAGGACCGTGGGGTACTCTGTACCGGGCCAGTTCTGTTCTTGAAGGGGTGGTTACGGTGGCAGTGACCCAGTCTGTGGCCCTGGGCATCCATTAAAAAGGATTAATGAAAATGGGAATAAAGTCTAATGTAGTAGTGTTCGTGACGCCACCTGTGGTACTCGGCCAGGGATGGCTGACGCTGCTTAAAGGGGTCCTTTGGGACTGATGGTTTTGCAGCTTAGGTAATGTTCACATTTGCGTTGTTGGGCGCAGCGTCGTCGACGCAACCAACAACGCAATACACAAGGCTGCGTTTTTTACGCATGTGTTGCCATAAACTAGTAATGTTCCTGAATTTTGGGGCAGGGAAAATGCTAAAAGTAGCGTTCTCCGCGCCCTGTCTGATGCGTCAAACTGACGCATGCGTCGTAAAACGCAATACAACGCATACCGGCGCATGTCCATGCGCCCCCCATGTTAAACATGCCCAACAGCGCAAATGTGAACGTAGACTTTGATGGTATAGCTCCCTACAGGTGGAGCTTGGTCCCCAGGGCTCCCTGGGTAGATGGTAAGAGGGATGGTTGACGGTGGGGTGCAGGATTGAGGGTTTAGGAAATAATTGCAGGACACAGGGATAAAAGTTTCCTTTACCTGTTACTGGTAGAATTCAGGTACAGTCCAGGGTACAGGTAACAGGTGATGGTGGGGTCCGGGCAGCCTGGAAACATCTTGGGATCCACTTAGCCAGGTGGGTTTGGAGGCCTTCCCTCTGCGCTGTATATCTGACCCTTGCTGCCTGAAGCTCTGCACAAGTCCTCTCAGTGTCTGTATTCTCAATCTGTATGGCTGACAGCTTGAACCTTTTGTGGGCACTGTCCTTTCTCTGACAGCCCCAGGCTCTTCACTTGTTGTGGTACCTGCAGGTGTTGGATGGGACAGGAGACTTGCAATCTCCTGCCCTCAGTGGCTGGGTCTGCCACTCCCACACCACCACGGACCCTGGTGTCCAGCCTCTTGGCGTTTTCCCCTGAGGTGAGCCCACTCGCAGCTTCAGACCCCAGATTCCTCTCCTTTTGCCTCCTCTCCTCTCACTGTTCCTAGCAGACTCTCTGCTAACTCCTCCTCCAGCCAGAATATATAGAGAAGCTACCTTGAAGCCAGGTTTAGAGCTCCACCTTCTGGCCTGGAGTTAGAACAGTGTTGCATGTCAGTATTACCTGACTAAGGGATCCCTCCTTGTTTCCAGGCATGACATCACCTCCCCCGTGAGGAAGGCAATACCATTGTGGCATCCGGACTCCTGGAGTGCCACAGATTAGTCTGGCCAAGACCTGTGGTACAACTAAGCCAGGCTAATGAGAATGTGTGCTGTCCAGCAGCCATTCAGGGATAATCATCTGTCCACTGTGGCCAATGGGGCAGTACACCACTCTATATAAACTCAAAACTGCCAGATATTGTGCCTGGAAGCTTCCTGGACAGATATAGACCCAACTTGCACTGATTTAATCTCATTCTGCTTTCCCTCCTGATTCTGACCTCAGATTATATGACTTCTCTCTGGACTGATTTTATGGTATCTGACCCCTGCTGTCCCCCTTGACTTGAATTTTTTTCTGTGCTGTACTCCCTCCTGAATCTGACCAATCCCTCCTCTGGCCAACAGCCACTTTGTGAAAGTAATATAGGGGACCCCAATGTAATTACAGATGCCCGTATAGGAGATTAAGGGTGAAAGTTGGGGTTTCCTCTGGGTTCTGCCAGTTGTATTGACTAGTGCTCAGTCTGTCCAAGGTTGTCTTACTGACCTAGATGCTTTTGACAGACTTTACATATGGCACACAGAGCACCTATGGCTCGTTAGTGCAAAATCATACACTACACGCACATGCTGAGCACATGATTCTTTAACTGGAAATGTAATGTATATGAAATGCGATCTTAAATCTAAGGTTATACTTACTATTCCCCAGCGTGAGCTCAAAACTTTGAAGTTGTCTTGAACACATTTTACAAGCTTTTGGAAATTTTCATCTTGATATTCAAACCGACTACCAAATACCACAGAGCTAGGGTTGAGCGAAACGGGTCGAACATTTTCAAAAGTCGCCGACTTTTGGCTAAGTCGGGGTTTCATGAAACCCGATCCGACCCCTGTGCGGGGTCGGCCATGCGGTACGCGACTTTCGCGCCAAAGTCGCGTTTCAATGACGCGAAAAGCGCCATTTCTCAGCCAATGAAGGTAAACGCAGAGTGTGGGCAGCGTGATGACATAGGTCCTGGTCCCCACCATCTTAGAGAAGGGCATTGCAGTGATTGGCTTGCTGTCTGCGACGTCACAGGGGCTATAAAGAGGCGTTCCCGCCGACCGCCATCTTACTGCTGCTGATCTGAGCTTAGGGAGAGGTTGCTGCCGCTTTGTCAGAAGCAGGGATAGCGTTAGGCAGGGTCCATTAACCACAAAACCGCTTGTGCTGCAGCGATTTGCACTGTCCAACACCACCCTCGGTGTGCAGGGACAGTGGAATTTTTTTTTTTTTTTTTTTTCCCCTCAGCGCTGTAGCTCATTGGGCTGCCCTAGAAGGCTCCCTGATAGCTGCATTGCTGTGTGTACGCCGCTGTGCAAACCAACTGCTTTTTTCAAAGCACAAATCCTCTTGTTCCTTCCTTTCTGCACAGCTATCTTTTTTGTTTGTCCACACTTTTTATTTCATTTGTGCATCAGTCCACTCCTTATTGCTGCCTGCCATACCTGGCTGAGATTACTGCAGGCAGGGAGATAGTAGCTGCCTGCCATACCTGGCTGAGATTACTGCAGGCAGGGAGATAGTAATTGTAGGACATTCCCTGTTTTTTTTTTTTTTTTTTTTTTGGTGGGAGATTAAGATTGGCAATTTGGCATTTCTGCTAGAGTGCCATCCCTGTGTGTGCCATCTCTCTCACATAGTGGGCCATAGAAAGCCTTTTCATTTTTCTGTATTTTTTTTTGTGGGGTGTATAAATTCTCCCTGATAAAAATACAGTGGGAGATTAATATTGGCCTTTGGGCTTGTGTGCCAGTCCTGAGTGTGCCATCTCTCTCACAAATAGTGGGCCATAGAAAGCCTATTTTATTTTTTTTTGGGTTTTATAAATTCTCCCTGAAAAAAAGGGAGATTAATATTGGCCTCTGGGCTTCTGTGCCAGTCCTGAGCGTGCCATCTGTGCCAGTCCTGAGCGTCCCATCTCTCTCACAAATAGTGGGCCATAGAAAGCCTATTTAATTTTTTTTTTGGTTTTATAAATTTTCCCTGAAAAAAGGGAGATTAATATTGGCCTCTGGGCTTGTGTGCCAGTTGTGAGCGTGCCATCTGTGCCAGTCCTGAGCGTGCCATCTCTCTCACAAATAGTGGGCCATAGAAAGCCTATTTAATTTTTTTTTTGGTTTTATAAATTTTCCCTGAAAAAAGGGAGATTAATATTGGCCTCTGGGCTTGTGTGCCAGTTGTGAGCGTGCCATCTGTGCCAGTCCTGAGCGTGCCATCTCTCTCACAAATAGTGGGCCATAGAAAGCCTATTTAAATATTTTTTTGGTTTTATAAATTCTCCCAGAAAAAAAGGGAGATTAATATTGGCCTCTGGGCTTCTGTGCCAGTTGTGAGCGTGCCATCTGTGCCAGTCCTGAGCGTGCCATCTCTCTCACAAATAGTGGGCCATAGAAAGCCTATTTAAATATTTTTTTGGTTTTATAAATTCTCCCAGAAAAAAAGGGAGATTAATATTGGCCTCTGGGCTTCTGTGCCAGTCCTGAGCGTGCCATCTGTGCCAGTCCTGAGCGTCCCATCTCTCTCACAAATAGTGGGCCATAGAAAGCCTATTTTATTTTTTTTTTGGGTTTCAGAAATTCTCCCTGGAAAAAAAAAGGGAGATTAATATTGCCCTTTGGGCTTGTGTGCCAGTACTAAGCGTTCCATCTCTCTCTCTCTCTCAGTCAGTGGGCCATAGAACGCATATTTTTGGTTTTATTTGTTTTCTAAATTCTCCCTGAAAAAATCATTTTATTTTATTTGGTTTCTAAATTCTTCCTGATAAAATCATATTTTTTTTATTATTTTTATTTCTAAAGTCTCCCTGAAAAAAAAAAAAAAAAAAAACAACCAAAAAAACAGTGGGAGATTAATATTGGCCTTTCTGCTTGTGTGCCAGTCTTGACTCCTGGGTGTGCCATCTCTCTCTCTCTCTCTCTCTCTCTCTCTCTCTCTCTCTCTCTCTCCAATTGTGGTCCATAGAAAGCCTATATTTTTTTTCCTTGATTTGGGTTCTAAAATCTACCAGAGAAAATAACTACATCAATCATTGGTAGAAAAATATTGGCCTCTGGGTTTGTGTGCCACTCCTGACTCCTGTGTGCGTCATCTCTCAGTCAGTGGGCCATAGAACGCCTATTTTTGGTTTTATTTGTTTTCTAAATTCTCCCTGAAAAAATTATTTTATTTTATTTGGTTTCTAAATTCTTCCTGATAAAATCATATTTTTTTTATTATTTTTTTTTCTAAAGTCTCCCTGAAAAAAAAAAAAAAAAAACAACCAAAAAAAACAGTGGGAGATTAATATTGGCCTTTCTGCTTGTGTGCCAGTCTTGACTCCTGGGTGCGTCATCTCTCAGTCAGTGGGCCATAGAACGCCTATTTTTGGTTTTATTTGTTTTCTAAATTCTCCCTGAAAAAATCATTTTATTTTATTTGGTTTCTAAATTCTTCCTGATAAAATCATATTTTTTTTATTATTTTTTTTTCTAAAGTCTCCCTGAAAAAAAAAAAAAAAAAAACAACCAAAAAAAACAGTGGGAGATTAATATTGGCCTTTCTGCTTGTGTGCCAGTCTTGACTCCTGGGTGCGTCATCTCTCAGTCAGTGGGCCATAGAACGCCTATTTTTGGTTTTATTTGTTTTCTAAATTCTCCCTGAAAAAATCATTTTATTTTATTTGGTTTCTAAATTCTTCCTGATAAAATCATATTTTTTTTATTATTTTTTTTTCTAAAGTCTCCCTGAAAAAAAAAAAAAAAAAAACAACCAAAAAAAACAGTGGGAGATTAATATTGGCCTTTCTGCTTGTGTGCCAGTCTTGACTCCTGGGTGTGCCATCTCTCTCTCTCTCTCTCTCCAATTGTGGTCCATAGAAAGCCTACATTTTTTTTCCTTGATTTGGGTTCCAAAATCTACCAGAGAAAATAACTCCATCAATCATTGGTAGAAAAATATTGGCCTCTGGGCTTGTGTGCCACTCCTGATTCCTGTGTGCGTCATCTCTCACTCAGTGGCCCATAGAAAGCATATAGTTTGTTACATTTGTTTTCTAAATTCTCCCTGCAAAAATCTATTTTTTTTTTTTTGGGGGGTTTCTAAAGTGTTCCTGAAAAAAATAAAAATAAAAAAAAAATAATAGTGTGACATTAATATTAACATTTGTGCTTCAGTGACAGTCCTGCGTGTGGGGCATCTCTCTAATTTGCAGCCACCAAAAAAAGAGTGTGTAACATTGGGCCTGATTTTCGCTGTGGTCTCACCAACCTGTAAAGGGGTAGCTAAATCATACAGAAGTTATAGCTCACCGTGTAAGTTGTGTGACTGCAACAAATAACGTTAGTTTGGTTACGTTTTTAAAACAATGAGGAAGTCTAGTGGAAGAGGTCGTGGCCGGGGGCGTTCATTGTCAGCTGGTAATGAGGGTAGTGGTAGTGGTGGAGCATCAGGTGGTCGTGGGGGAAAAAATATTGCACCTAAGTCTGGAGCTGTGGAGCCAGGTTCGTCGTCCGGCTACACAAGGCCTCGAACGCTCCCTTTTCTGGGATTAGGAAAACCGCTTTTAAAGCCGGAGCAGCAAGAGCAAGTTTTGGCTTATCTTGCTGACTCAGCCTCTAGCTCTTTTGCCTCATCTCGTGAAACTGGTAAAAGTAAAAGCAGCGCGTCGTTAGTGGATGTTCACGGTCAGGGACAAGTCACTTCCTTGTCCTCTTCAGCAAAAACAACAACAGAGAAGAATGCAGCAGGCGACACAACGGGTTACTCCATGGAGCTCTTTACACATACCGTCCCTGGCTTAGAAAGTGAAGCAGTTAACAGTCCATGCCCATTACAAATTGAATCTGACATGGAGTGCACTGACGCACAGCCACAGCCAGACTACTATGCTGGTCCTTTGACTCAGACCACAACATTGCCCTCGCAGGGTGCTGATCAAGAATCAGACCCTGATGAGACTATGTTGCCCCATCACGAACGCTATACCACCGAACGACACGGTGACACAGACGAAGTTGCGCAGGAGGTACAAGAAGAGTTATTAGATGACCCAGTTCTTGACCCCGATTGGCAGCCATTGGGGGAACAGGGTGCAGGCGGCAGCAGTTCTGAAGCAGAGGAGGAGGAGGGGCCGCAGCAGGCATCAACATCGCCACAGGTTCCATCTGCCGGGCCCGTATCTTGCCCAAAACGCGTGGCAAAGCCAAAACCTGGTGGAGGACAGCGTGGCCATCCGGTTAAAGCTCAGTCTGCAATGCCTGAAAAGGTATCCGATGCTAGAAAGAGTGCAGTCTGGCATTTTTTTAAACAACATCCAATTGATCAGCGCAAAGTCATCTGTCAAAAATGTTCTACTTCCTTAAGCAGAGGTCAGAATCTGAAAAGTCTCAATACTAGTTGCATGCATAGACATTTAACCACCATGCATTTGAAAGCTTGGACTAACTACCAAACGTCCCTTAAGGTTGTTGCACCCTCGGCCAATGAAGCTAGTCATCAACGCAACATCCCTTCCGGCAGTGTAGGACCACCATTTAGCGCACCACCTGCTGTATCTGTGCAGGTATCTTTGCCAGGCCAAAGCAGTCAGGGTCAGGGAATCACCAGTTTCGTAGTAGGAAACACTGCATCTAGGGCACCGGCGGCAACAATACCATCTCCCACCGTCTCTCAGTCTGCCATGTCCACCGGCACCCCCGCTAGTTCCACGATCTCCAGCTCTCCAGTCCAGCTCACCCTACATGAGACTATGGTTAGAAAAAGGAAATACTTAGCCTCGCATCCGCGTACACAGGGTTTGAACGCCCACATAGCTAGACTAATCTCGTTAGAGATGATGCCCTACCGGTTAGTTGAAAGCGAAGCTTTCAAAGACCTGATGGACTACGCTGTACCACGCTACGAGCTACCCAGTCGACACTTTTTTTCCAGAAAAGCCATCCCAGCCCTCCACCAGCATGTTAAAGAGCGCATCGTCCATGCACTCAGGCAATCTGTGAGCACAAAGGTGCACCTGACAACAGATGCATGGACCAGTAGGCATGGCCAGGGACGTTACGTGTCCATCACGGCACACTGGGTAAATGTGGTGGATTCAGGGTCCACAGGGGACAGCAAGTTTGGGACAGTTCTGCCTAGCCCACGGTCTAGTAAACAGTTGTCTGTAGCCGTTCGCACCCCCTCCTCCTCCTCCTCCTCGTCCTCCTGCAGAAGCAAGAGCTCGTCCACAGACCGCAGTCGCACAAACACTCCATCCGCACCTGCCACTGTTGCACACCAGGTCTCCCATTATGGGGCAGCTACTGGCATACGTCAGCAGGCTGTATTGGCTATGAAGTGTTTGGGCGACAATAGACACACCGCGGAAGTTCTGTCCGAGTTCTTGCAGCAAGAAACGCAGTCGTGGCTGGGCACTGTAGATCTTGAGGCAGGCAAGGTAGTGAGTGATAACGGAAGGAATTTCATGGCTGCCATCTCCCTTTCCCAACTGAAACACATTCCTTGCCTGGCTCACACCTTAAACCTGGTGGTGCAGTGCTTCCTGAAAAGTTATCCGGGGTTATCCGACCTGCTCCTCAAAGTGCGTGGACTTTGCGCACATATCCGCCGTTCGCCTGTACACTCCAGCCGTATGCAGACCTATCAGCGTTCTTTGAACCTTCCCCAGCATCGCCTAATCATAGACGTTGCAACAAGGTGGAACTCAACACTGCACATGCTTCAGAGACTGTGCGAACAGAGGCGGGCTGTTATGTTTTTGTGGGAGGATACACATACACGGGCAGGCAGTAGGATGGCAGACATGGAGTTGTCAGGTGTGCAGTGGTCGAAGATTCAAGACATGTGTCAAGTCCTTCAGTGTTTTGAGGAATGCACACGGCTGGTTAGTGCAGACAACGCCATAATAAGCATGAGCATCCCCCTAATGCGTCTGCTGATGCAAAGTTTGACGCACATAAAGGATCAGGCGTCTGCACCAGAGGAAGAGGAAAGCCTTGATGACAGTCAGCGATTGTCTGGTCAGGGCAGTGTACATGACGAGGTACCGGGCGAAGAGGAGGTGGAGGATGAGGAGGATGATGGGGATGAGTATATTTTTAATGAGGAAGCTTTCCCGGGGGCACGGGAAATTGGTGGCGTGGCAAGGCCGGGTTCTGGTTTTTTGAGGGACACAAGTGACGTAGATTTGCCTGCAACTGCCCCTCAACCAAGCACAACCGCAGATTTGACAACGGGAACTTTGGCCCACATGGCGGATTATGCCTTGCGTATCCTCAAAAGGGACACACGCATTACAAAAATGATGAACGATGACGATTACTGGTTGGCCTGCCTCCTTGATCCTCGCTATAAAGGCAAATTGCAAAATATTATGCCACATGAGAACTTGGAACTAATATTAGCAACAAAACAATCAACTCTTGTTGACCGTTTGCTTCTGGCATTCCCTGCACACAGCGCCCGTGATCGTTCTCACACGAGCTCCAGGGGCCAGCAGACCAGAGGTGTTAGAGGGGCAGAAATCAGAAGTGGCGTTGGACAGAGGGGTTTTCTGACCAGGTTGTGGAGTGATTTTTCTATGACCGCAGACAGGACAGGTACTGCAGCATCAATTCAAAGTGACAGGAGACAACATTTGTCCAGTATGGTTACAAACTATTTTTCATCCCTTATCGACGTTCTCCCTCAACCGTCATTCCCATTTGATTACTGGGCATCCAAATTAGACACCTGGCCAGAATTGGCAGAATATGCATTGCAGGAGCTTGCTTGCCCGGCAGCTAGTGTCCTATCAGAAAGAGTATTCAGTGCTGCAGGTTCAATACTAACAGAAAAAAGGACTCGTCTGGCTACCCAAAATGTAGATGATCTAACCTTCATTAAAATGAACCACAACTGGATTTCAAAATCTTTTGCCCCACCCTGCCCGGCTGACACCTAGCTTTCCTATGAAAAGGTCTTGCCTGTGGACTATTCTGAATGACTTTTCCAATCTCGTAATTTTCTTCACCTGATTGTCCAGCATACGACATGTTTCCACCTCACGAAATGGCCAAACTCCCCACACGGGGCCGTGCTATCGCCACTTTGCGCTTGGACCCTTGAGAGTGCTGTTTGTCTGAAGAGGTGGGTGTGGCCGCTTTTGGTCGACGGCACTGCCACTGGGTCCCTCATAGTACAATAAAGTGTCTCTGGCGGTGGTGGTGCGCACCCAACGTCAGACACACCGTTGTAATATGAGGGGCCCTGTGCCTGTACCGCCGGCCACAAGACAGTTCCCCCCCCCAGCTCAAACAGTGCTCTACCACTAGCAAAATTATCTCTCACAGCTTCACCAATGTGTAGTCTAGCCGCTGACATCCTTCAATGCCTGGCACTGACAATACCATTGTTTTGACATTTTTGTTATGTTAGGCCTTCGAAGCCTGTCTGCGGTCCCTTCTTTCTACAACTACTACACTGACCAGGCCACTGCTGGCCGTGTTACCCTGGAACCAATTTAAAAGTGCCTACAGTCAGCCCAATTTTGTTATGTTAGGCCTTCGAAGACTGTCTGCCGTCACTCCTTCCACTAGACTTCCACTGACCATACACTGCTGCCCATGTACCCCTGGAACCAATTTAAAGTGCCTACAGCCAGCCCAATTTTGTTATGTTAGGCCTTCGAAGCCTGTCTGCGGTCACTCCTTCCACTAGACTTCCACTGACCAGACCACTGCTGCCCGTGTACCCCTGGAACCAATTTAAAAGTGCCTACAGCCATGTGTTATTATTTTAGGCCTTCGATGCCTGTCTGCGGTCACTCCTTCCACTAGGCCTCCACTGACCACACCACTGCTGCCCGTGTACCCCTGGAACCAATTTAAAATTGCCTACAGCCAGCCCAATTTTTTTATTTTAGGCCTTCGATGCCTGTCTGCGGTCCATTCTTTCAACTACTACTACACTGACCAGGTCACTGCTGCCCGTGTACCCCTGGAACCAATTTAAAATTGCCTACAGCCAGCCCAATTTTTTTATTTTAGGCCTTCGATGCCTGTCTGCGGTCCATTCTTTCAACTACTACTACACTGACCAGGTCACTGCTGCCCGTGTACCCCTGGAACCAATTTAAAATTGCCTACAGCCAGCCCAATTTTTTTATTTTAGGCCTTCGATGCCTGTCTGCGGTCCATTCTTTCAACTACTACTACACTGACCAGGTCACTGCTGCCCGTGTACCCCTGGAACCAATTTAAAATTGCCTACAGCCATGTGTTATTATTTTAGGCCTTCGATGCCTGTCTGCGGTCACTCCTTCCACTAGGCCTCCACTGACCACACCACTGCTGTCCGTGTACCCCTGGAACCAATTTAAAATTGCCTACAGCCATGTGTTATTATTTTAGGCCTTCGATGCCTGTCTGCGGTCACTCCTTCCACTAGGCCTCCACTGACCACACCACTGCTGTCCGTGTACCCCTGGAACCAATTTAAAATTGCCTACAGCCATGTGTTATTATTTTAGGCCTTCGATGCCTGTCTGCGGTCACTCCTTCCACTAGACTTCCACTGACCAGACCACTGCTGCCCGTGTACCCCTGGAACCAATTTAAAAGTGCCTACAGCCAGCCCAAGTTTGTTATGTTAGGCCTTCGATGCCTGTCTGCGGTCACTCCTTCCACTAGGCCTCCACTGACCACACCACTGCTGCCCGTGTACCCCTGGAACCAATTTAAAATTGCCTACAGCCAGCCCAATTTTTTTATTTTAGGCCTTCGATGCCTGTCTGCGGTCCATTCTTTCAACTACTACTACACTGACCAGGTCACTGCTGCCCGTGTACCCCTGGAACCAATTTAAAATTGCCTACAGCCAGCCCAATTTTTTTATTTTAGGCCTTCGATGCCTGTCTGCGGTCCATTCTTTCAACTACTACTACACTGACCAGGTCACTGCTGCCCGTGTACCCCTGGAACCAATTTAAAATTGCCTACAGCCATGTGTTATTATTTTAGGCCTTCGATGCCTGTCTGCGGTCACTCCTTCCACTAGGCCTCCACTGACCACACCACTGCTGTCCGTGTACCCCTGGAACCAATTTAAAATTGCCTACAGCCATGTGTTATTATTTTAGGCCTTCGATGCCTGTCTGCGGTCACTCCTTCCACTAGGCCTCCACTGACCACACCACTGCTGTCCGTGTACCCCTGGAACCAATTTAAAATTGCCTACAGCCATGTGTTATTATTTTAGGCCTTCGATGCCTGTCTGCGGTCCATTCTTTCAACTACTACTACACTGACCAGGGCACTGCTGGCCGTGTACCCCTGGAACCAACATCAGAAAATATAAAAATAAGTATTTTGCTTATAAAAAAGAAAATACTGGTGAGATATCAAATGCAGACATTTTAACATTAAAAACAAACACACAACTCTAATCTGGTACAGTACTAAAAATGGCCACCAGCTACAATTACTTTCTCCTGCAAGTAGTTAACTGAAAGTTTTTTTAAATTGAAAACACACATATGGCATCCACCGAGTGTTGTCCTGTCGCGTCTTCTTTATATTATTGCCGAGAAGATGCAAAATAATGAAAATAATAAAATCATTAATTACCAAAATAATAGAGAAAGTCAACACCACATTGCAAATAAACATTCATTCCAAATAAAGAAGCAGGGCGCGTCCGAGGGTGAGTATATACCTAATAAGAATATAATCACCCTCGGACGCGCAATGCTTATTTCCAACAGCCTTCCTTCCTAAGAATCAGCCCTTCCGTCGTGTAGAGAGACGTTGTGTTACACTCCAAGGTGTTCCCCAGGTTGCCTTTCCTGAGCTTCGATCTTCCGGCTCTCGTTTAGTAGTTCTTGGAAACTACTCTGCATTAGGCCTTCAAATTGGGTATGGGGTGTAGAGAGATGGTGTGTTCCACTCCAAGGTGTTCCCCAGGTTGCCTTTCCTGAGCTTCGATCTTCCGGCTCTCGTTTAGTAGTTGTTGGAAACTACGCTGCATTAGGCCTTCAAATTGGGTATGGGGTGTAGCGAGAGGGTGTGTTACACTCCAAGGTGTTCCCCAGGTTGCCTTTCCTGAGCTTCGATCTTCCGGCTCTCGTTTAGTAGTTGTTGGAAACTACGCTGCATTAGGCCTTCAAATTGGGTATGGGGTGTAGCGAGAGGGTGTGTTACACTCCAAGGTGTTCCCCAGGTTGCCTTTCCTGAGCTTCGATCTTCCGGCTCTCGTTTAGTAGTTCTTGGAAACTACACTGCATTAGGCCTTCAAATTGGGTATGGGGTGTAGAGAGAGGGTGTGTTACACTCTAAGGTGTTCCCCAGGTTTCCTTGCCATTGCTTCGGTCTTCCGACTCTCGTTTAGTAGTTGTAGAAAAGTACACTGCATTAGGCCATACAAAATGGGTATGGGGTGGAGAGAGATGGTGTGTTACACTCCAAGGTGTTCCCCAGGTTGCCTTTCCTGAGCTTCTATCTTCAGGCTCTCATTAAATTGTGGTTAAATGGAACAACTGCATTTGGCGTACTAGTTGGTTTGGGGCCTACTATCGGTGTCTGCCACTCCTTGCTGTTCTCCTCCACTGAACAAAGCTGTGCCGCCTGTTTACTACGGTTGCCAATTTTGAACTGCATTTCGACTACTTACTGATTTGGCCCTACTCTCTGTGTCAGCCTCTCATTCCAGTTGTCCTCCACTGCAATGCCCCCTGGTTATTCCTGTGTTACCAATTTTGAACTGCATTTAGCCCACTTTCTTCTTTGGGCCTATATCTGTGTTTCCACTTCATCGTGCCCATTGCCCAGCCAGTGATAGATGAGTCTGCTGGTACATTGACCCATAACGCAACATTCCCCGTGCACGCTACACAACAACATTGTGACCCTGCTGAAAGTCAGGTTGCTCTTCCCGCATACCATACCACCTTACACGGGGACAAAGAGGAAGGTGCAGATGAAAGTGCAGGTTCCTTCATCAGGTGGGGGGAGGAATACTAGTTGGCGACGTCACTGGCACAGGGCCTCTCATAGTACGCAAAAGTGTTGCTGCCGGTGGGAGGCGCCCCCGCCGTGCAAACACACCGCTGTACTTTGAGGGGCCCTGTGCCAGTGCCAATGCCAACGAGTGGGCCCCCCCTGCTTGCTCAGGTTCACAGCACTTGCAAAGTTGAAATACTTACCTCTCCCTGCTCCACTGCCGTGACGTGGTCCAGATTTCCTGGGCCCACTAATTACTTGAACCAGCCCTACCCCCCACAACTTTAGCCAAATGACCCCCAATTTCAAATGCCTTCCAATTATTATAAGGTAAATTACGCTTGACAAGCTTCATTAAGAAGAATGGATGGTTTTGACATTAAAATGGCCACTCTAGGTGTTTTCCTGGCCCCCACTCACTGCCGACTATGCTGCCCCATTGACTTGCATTGGGTTTCGTGTTTCGGTCGATCCCGACTTTACGTCATAATCGGCCGATTTCACTCGACCCGACTTTGGACATAGTCGGGTTTCGCAAAACCCGGCTCGACTCTAAAAAGGTCAAGGTCGCTCAACTCTACACAGAGCAAATCACATTGGACATAGCACGTAATATGTGGTAATTCGGATCTATAGGGGATCCTAAAATGACACATACAAGTAGGTAAATCAAACGTTAAAGTTCAGGGTTCACAGAATTGATGTTTTTTAAACAGGGTTAGTTGTGTGGCATAACTAGGTTTACTGTTGTAGTCAGTTGTGATGATCATACAGGGCTCATCAGCTGGCTCTCATTAATGGTGCCTCACAATGTTATACTGGGAGATGGTAAAATGACCTACTGCTAGCCAGCAAGAGCAGTATGTCGGTCACACTTGGTGCTAGCTGTGCACTTCTGTGCAACCTTGAGGGCTGGGTATACTCTTCACCCACCTCCCGGTTCTGGCAAGGGGCAACTTTAGCAGAGCTCTTTCCAGGTGGCGAGTGGCAACCCAGCTGGTGACCAGCTACACAAACAGCAGACAGGGCAAATACACCACACCTGGGCACCAAAGCATTAACCTCCTCAGAAGCACAGTAACACTGACCTTTACCACCAACCAGAACTGAAAATAATCAGGAACAGAGGGAGGGAATGGCAGGTTAAAATCTGCCTCCCATCAGTCATCTGACCATGCTGTGGCAACGATCAATCTCCACCTCCAGACCACAGCATAATCGCTGTCCCTACTCAAATTGATGCTTGGAGTGCACCTCCTAGAATGCGATAACCGCACTGAGTTAGCACCCCAGCAAGCTCTGCACCCCCAAGGTGGAACCCCGCCAGTCATAGCCAGTAAATGGCAATGGAGAACCAGAGTCCACCCCGGAGAGTGAGGGGCCTGCACAGGTACGGAGCTACCATTCCTGACCCCTTATTCATTTCAGGCTCATGACCAGCAAAATTCTTAGACCCCAATTCATCCAGACTGATATTTTGTTTGCCAGTCTTCATGAACTATGTCCTGGAGTAAGATGTGACAAATTCATTAAGAGATGTGCACCTTCTAATATATCTTTCAAATGCCACGTTCCACCACTACAGCTGGAGGGCAATTATGTCAAAATAAATACAACATTTGTGGAGTAAGCTATGAATACAGTTAATGTGAATTGATTTACGCAAAGCTGCCCATCGCACTACTTGGTCTACAGGCCATGACAGTAATCTGTGGCCACTGGACAGGAGCCATGAAACCAGCCTCTTGATTTAGCCAGCCTAGTGCAAAATCATAGTTGCAGCATTAAGCATATGTAAGGAGGTGGACATATTGCCTTGCTCCCCATTGAAGACATAACGCTGTGTGTAATGTGATGTGTAATCTGAATAATGTCTTGTGTACATCTTCTGTCATGTGAAGTGTAAGATGTTTGCCTATGTAATGTGCTAATATAAGGTATTATAAGACTTAGGACATACAGTAAGGTATTGCTTGCATAGAATGTAGGTGAAGGGGTTTCCTCAGCAACAGACACAGGGGGAGGACTTAGTGATAGGACAAGTGACCTGCTTCCTGAAGTTAGCCAGAGAAGAGTTAGAGTCTGAAGTGAAAAGTGTGCAGAGCTGCAATTTGTGTGAACTACAGCAAAGGAGATGACTGGACAATGAGGTAGCGTGACTAGGAACTGACAGAAGAGGCAGAGTGGTCTTCTACATTAAAAGGGTCCTTGGATAGGATGAAGTGTCATGAGAAACCTTGAGCTTGATAAACACCGAAGGTACGGACCTAAAAAGGACTGATACTATGGGACTAGTGGGAGTCCTGAGCGGTAGATCCAGGGCATCCATAGCAATAGGATGCGGAGCCGCTTAGCGGGAGTAGAAAAAAATTGCTGAAATGTACTATGGCGAAAAGCTAGGCTGTGTAGAAGTAGGGCAAAGCAGTGTGCTATACTGGCCCTGGAGCAGACTGCATTGGAAGGATGATGTCAGTGAGAAGACTTCTTACTATGAATGAAAAGGGCTTAGGTGTACTCCCTAAACCTTGTATGTAACCCTCATCAAGTTCAGCAAAGTTCCCATGTTTGAACTGAAGTCTCCTTTGCTAATCTGTGGAACTTGTGGTCCTGGCCAGCCAATACCATGGGCTACTGGAGGCCTGCACGGGCACAAGGCCCTCACAACACTAACACCCAGCCAGGACCCACAATTGTCTGTAGGATGCCAAAGCGAGTGGGGACAGAAGATCGCCCACAAATACCTCGCTTGGGCATCTTACACATATCTGCTCTTATCCTACACTGGTTAACAAAAATAGTTACTGTGGATGCAAACAGGTAAGGGGTAATTCTCACACAGTTCCTATCAGATGGCCACAGATTACTGCCATACTCAATAGACCGAGTCGTTTGAAAGAATTCACATAAACTCTAACTATATAAGTTGTTGGGTGCATTTGGTCATGCCCCACCATGCCCAAGACCTGCCCACTTTTCAAAAAGTTAGCTGAGGTGGCTGGGACTGGTAGATAGATGTGTAGCGCAAAAAAAAGTGGCATTTCAAGCAGTTTCATGCCACAAAAACTTATTGATGAATCACAACCATAATTTTCACTATACCGTCTTAGTTCTTGTTTGTCTTTCCTCTTAAGGTACCGTTACACTAAGCGACGCTGCAGCAATATAGACAATGAGCTGATCACTGCAGCGTCGCTGTTTAGGTCGCTAGGAGACGTCAAACACGGCAACACCAGAACGATGCAGGAGCGATCCAGTGACGTACTTATCGTTCTCGCTGGTTGTTAGCTCCATGAAAAAACATTGCAGGCATCGTTGCTTTTGCTGTCAAACATGACGATTCACGCCGACCTGACGACCAAATAAAGTTCCGGACTTCTAGCTCCGACCAGCGATGTCACAGCGGGATCCAGATCGCTGCTGCGTGTCAAACACAACGAGATCGCTATCCAGGACGCTGCAACGTCACGGATCGCTGTCGTTCTCGTTCTAAAGTTGCTCAGTGTGAAGGTACCTTTAATTAATTTATGTATGAAGCAGTTATTCTGTTATGTTCACACTGTATGTTGGTATTATCTAAGTACCGTGCGGTGGTATTTTTTGTGGGGCATTGCTATCAGGCACTTCTTCTACGTGGCGGTTGTTCATCAATGAATGGTTCTGTTATTAGGCACTTGGCTATACAGTCTGCATACATGGACACTGTTTAATGGAGGCATTTGTAAACTGCATGGCAGTAAATCAAAAGGAGGTGGTGTCAAAAGCAGGCGCTATACCAGGCACAATTCAAAAACAGAATTACCCTTGATTCTATTCTGCAATCATAAATTGGAAATACGAAAATGTAAAGGGAAAACAAATATATGAAGTATTTTGATAATATTAAACCTTACCATTAGCCTTTCTCAGCACCTCAGTCAGACACATAGCCTCTTCTCGTATCCTCTCCTCAAAGCTGCGTTTTCCAACCCCAAAATTACCCAACGTTAGCATGGAAAACCGTCTGAACTCCTTCCACTTTTCACCACTACTGAATGCAAGCTCTGTTCAAAATAATAAAATAGTTAATTCCAAATGAAATTCCTTATGGGCCTTTAGAGCTTAATACATATTAGAGAATTGCATTGCAGTAGCAAAATAAACTGCAGCATCGTCAAATTTTCAATTATTTTACAATATATGTGATTTACCCAAACTCTAGATTTGGTAAGATAGGTAAATTTTATGCTTATTAGCTTTCTTTCATGCATGAAAATGTGTGATCTTAATTATCTATTTGGAACCTTCGAGAGAGTTTGCCTCAGTAAGAATTCAATTATTGGCCTGATCGCCTCTTGCTATGGCATGTAAAGGAGTGATTATTATATGTTTCATAACTTTCCATGAACCAAAGAATTCTTGCAGAAATATGTTGCCATGCGCTCTTTTATATTTTATAGGTCCTGGATTGCCAAGGATGGCAATCCTAAAAGATGGGGGTTGTGTAAAGGAATGAGAAGTTGTCTGAAACCTTCCCTGAAGACTTATGTGCTGGTATAAAATATATTATTGTTAAAGAATGTTTTATACTGAATTTAATGTAATATCCCCCATTAGAGCTAAAGTACATTAGATATCTTGGAAAGGAACAGTTAACAGTCTGGCAGCCATGCAGATGGGTTTAGTGTTTGGGAGTAAAGCAAGGTTATTTTCTGGCTACAGTGAAAAATATGTAGAATTGAGAGTCCTCAGTGGTTGATACCTTTTAATGGCTATCTGAAAAGATGGTAACAACTTGCAAGCATTCAAGACTACTCAGGTCTCCTCATCAGGCACAGACTTATACAAAATCGGAAGAATCACATATTTATGCACAACACAGCACAGAAATAATGTCATAGATAAGACAGGTGACGTGAAACAGAACTACCATTATAGGAGAGTGATAAAAAGTGTGCTCTGATTGGGGTTTGGTTCTGTGTTGTGATGCCCCCACAAAGTCTGAGGAGCAAATTTCTTAATTGATGTAAAAAGACATAAATCCATGCGACACATTTATTCATGCACTGAGACTGTCAAAGGTCATCATGAATTTATACTCCCAGACCCTTCTGTCTCTCTAAAGATTTGAAATTACCCTTTAATACAGGGGTTTCCAACCTGTAGCTCGGGAGCCACATGTGGCTCGTGGTCCCATGAACTGTGGCTCGCGGTTGTCTGTCAGCTTGGTGCATTAGCTCCAGTTCAAGCAAACAGGTATGAAGAGCACATCTGAAAATTATGAATTTTGTGAGCAGCCCTGCACAGAAGAGCAGATCTGGACGCACATATACTAGTCCTAGGGGTTTTGAGATGATTTACGTATGGTACGCTGGAGACAAGATGACTCCACCTGTCAAAGGAGATGTTTCAAGCTGGATGTGACAGTGTCTTGGGAGTGCTTTATAGGAGAATACTGAATGGGGGTATTGTGGGAACCCCTGGATCTTAAAATACTGCTTTGGCGTGATTTTTGTGGAAAAGCTTTGGTTAACCATTATGCTTGTAACGGGGGCTTTGGTTGCACTATTAATAAGGGGGTGGGAGCTGAATGTGGCTCCCGACCCTTTCTCAGAGCTGAATGTGTCTCTCAAGGTCAGAAACGTTGGAGAACGCTGCTTTAACCCCTTAGCGACCGCCGATACGCCTTTTAACGGCGGCCGCTAAGGGTACTTAAACCACAGCGCCGTTAATTAACGGCGCTGTGGAAAAAGTCCATAGCGCCCCCCAGAGGCCGATTTTCTCCGGGGTCTCGGCTGCCGAGGGTAGCCGAGACCCCAGAGAACATGATTCAGGGGGTTTTTAACCCACCCCGCATTTGCGATCGCCGGTAATTAACCGTTTACCGGCGATCGCAAAAAAAAAAAAAAAAAAAAAAGCGATCTCTTTTTAATTTCTCTGTCCTCCGATGTGATCGCACATCGGAGGACAGAGAAAAGGGGTCCCAGGAGGCCCCCCAATACTCACCTAGCTCCCCCGATGCTCCTCGTGTCTCCCGGTGGGCGCCGCCATCTTCAAAATGGCGGGCGCATGCGCAGTGCGCCCGCCGGCCGGCACCGGGAGAATCTTTGGGGTCTCGGCTGCCGGGGGTAGCCGAGACCCCAAAGAGCACGATCGGGGTCGGTATTACCGACCCCTGTTTTGCGATCGCCGGTAATTAACTGTTTACCGGCGACCGCAAAAAAAAAAAAAAAAAAAAAGTAAAGTGTAATTCTCTGTCCTCTGATGTGATCGCACATCAGAGGACAGAGAAATAGGGGGATTCGGGGACCCTAGCATACTCACCTAGGTCCCTGGATCCTCTTGCTGCTCCTCCTGGCCGCCGGCAGCAGAACATGGCGGACGCATGCCCAGTGCGCCCGCCATCTGTCTCCATCTGCCGGCCGGCAGGAGAACAGCAGTTGGGGCTAAAATTAGGGGTAGGGTTAGGGGTAGGGTTAGGGGTAGGGTTAGGGGTAGGGTTAGGTTAGGGTTAGGGGTAGGGTTAGGTTAGGGTTAGGGGTAGGGTTAGGGTTAGGGGTAGGGTTAGGTTAGGGGTAGGGTTAGGGGTAGGGTTAGGTTAGGGGTAGGGTTAGGGGTAGGGTTAGGTTAGGGTTAGGGGTAGGGTTAGGGGTAGGGTTAGGGGTAGGGTTAGGTTAGGGGTAGGGTTAGGGGTAGGGTTAGGTTAGGGGTAGGGTTAGGTTAGGGGTAGGGTTAGGGGTAGGGTTAGGTTAGGGTTAGGGGTAGGGTTAGGGTTAGGGGTAGGGTTAGGGTTAGGGTTAGGTTAGGGGTAGGGTTGGGGTAGGGGTAGGGTTAGGTTAGGGGTAGGGTTAGGTTAGGGGTAGGGCTAGGGTTGGGGCTAAATTTAGGGTTAGGGTTGGGGCTAAATTTAGGGTTAGGGTTGGGGCTAAACTTAGGGTTAGGCTTCTTTCACACTTACGTCGGTACGGGGCCGTCGCAATGCGTCGGCCCGACATACCGACGCACGTTGTGAAAATTGTGCACAACGTGGGCAGCAGCTGTAGTTTTTCAACACATCCGCTGCCCAATCTATGTCCTGGGGAGGAGGGGGCGGAGTTACGGCCACGCATGCGCGGTCAGAAATGGCGGATGCGACGTACAAAAAAACGTTTCATTGAACGTTTTTTTGTGCCGACGCTCCGCCAAAACACAACTGATCCAGTGCACGACGGACGCGACGGGTGGCCATCCGTCACGATCCGTCGGCAATACAAGTCTATGGGCAAAAAACGCATCCTGCGGGCACATTTGCAGGATCCATTTCTTGTCCAAAACGACGGATTGCGACGGAATGCCAAACGACGCAAGTGTGAAAGTAGCCCTAGGGCTAGGGTTAGGGTTGGGGCTAAAGTTAGGGCTAGGGTTGGGGCTAAAGTTAGGGTTAGAGCTGGGATTAGGGTTAGGGTTTGGATTAGGGTTCGTATTAGGGTTAGGGTTGGCATTAGGGTTATGCTTGGGATTAGGGTTAGGTTTGGGATTAGGGTTAAGGTTAGGGTTGTGATTAGGGGTGTATTGGGATTAGGGTTAGGTTTGAGGTTAGGGTTGAGATTAGGATTAGGGGTGTGTTGGATTTAGGGTTTTGATTAGGGTTATGGTTAGGGTTGACATTAGGGTTGTTTTGGGGTAAGGGTTGTGATTATGGTTAGGGTTAGTGATTAGGATTATGGATGAGGTTGGGATTAGGGTTAGGGGTGTGTTGGGGTAAGGGTTGGAGCTAGAATTGGGGGGTTTCCACTGTTTAGGTACATCAGGGGGTCTCCAAACACGACAGCCAATTTTGCGCTCAAAAAGTCAAATGGTGCTCCCTCCCTTCTGAGCTCTGCCGTGCGCCCAAACAGTGGGTTACCCCCACATATGGGGTATCAGCGTACTCGGGATAAATTGGACAACAACTTCTGGGGTCCAATTTCTCTTGTTACCCTTGTGAAAATAAAAACTTGGGGGCTACAAAATCTTTTTTGTGAAAAAAAAAATATTTTTTATTTTCACGACTCTGCATTCTAAACTTCTGTGAAGCACTTGGGCATTCAAAGTTCTCACCACACATCTAGATAAGTTCCTTGGGGGGTCTAGTTTCCAAAATGGGGTCACTTGTGGGGGGTTACTACAGTTTAGGTACATCAGGGGCTCTGCAATCGCAGCATAATGCCCACAGACCATTCTATCAAAGTCTGCATTCCAAAAAGGCGCTCCTTCCCTTCCGAGCTCTGCCGTGCGCCCATACAGTGGTTTACCGCCACATATGGCGCATCAGCGTACTCGGGATAAATTGGACAACAACTATTGCAGTCCAATTTCTCCTGTTACCCTTGTGAAAATAAAAACTTGGGGGCTACAATATCTTTTTTGGAAAAAAAAATATTTTTTATTTTCACGACTCTGCATTCTAAACTTCTGTGAAGCACTTGGGCATTCAAAGTTCTCACCACACATCTAGATAAGTTCCTTGGGGGGTCTAGTTTCCAAAATGGGGTCACTTGTGGAGGGTTTCTACTGGTTAGGTACATCAGGGGCTCTGCAAACGCAACATAATACCCGCAGACCATTCTATCAAAGTCTGCATTCCAAAACGGCGCTCCTTCCTTCCGAGCTCTGCCGTGCGCCCAAACAGTGGTTTACCCCCACATATGGGGTACCAGCATACTCAGGACAAATTGGACAACAACTTTTGGGGTCCAGTTTCTCTTGTTACCCTTGTGAAAATAAAAATTTGGTGGCTAAAAAATCTTTTTTGTGGAAAAAAAAAAATATTTTTTATTTTCACGGCTCTGCATTATAAACTTCTGTGAAGCACTTGGGCATTCAAGGTTCTCACCACACATCTAGATAAGTTCCATGGGGGGTCTAGTTTCCAAAATGGGGTCACTTGTGGGGGATTTCTACTGTTTAGGCACATCAGGGGCTCTCCAAACGCGACATGGCATCCGATCTCAATTCCAGCCAATTCTACATTGAAAAAGTAAAACGGCACTCTTTCTCTTCCAAGCTCTGCGGTGCGCCCAAACAGTGGTTTACCCCCACATATTGGGTATCGACGTACTCAGGAGAAATTGCACAACAACTTTTGTGGTCTAATTTCTCCTGTTACCCTTGTGAAAATAAAAATTTGTGGGCAAAAAGATAATTTTTGTAGAAAAAAAGGAATTTTTTTTTCACGGCTCTACGTTATAAACTTCTGTGAAGCACATGGGGGTTCAAAGTGCTCGCCACACATCTAGATAAGTTCCTTAAGGGGTCTAGTTTCCAAAATGGTGTCACTTGTGGGGGGTTTCCACTGTTTAGGCACATCAGGGGCTCTCCAAACGCGACATGGCGTCCAATCTCAATTCCAGCCAATTCTACATTGAAAAAGTAAAACGGCACTCCTTCTCTTCCAAGTTCTGCGGTGCGCCCTAACAGTTGTTTACCCCCACATATTGGGTATCAGCGTACTCAGGAGAAATTGCACAACAACTTTTGTGGTCTAATTTCTCCTGTTACCCTTGTGAAAATAAGAATTTGTGGGCAAAAAAATCATTTTTGTGTAAACAAAAGCGATTTTTTATTTTCACGGCTCTACGTTATAAACTTCTGTGAAGCACTTGGGGGTTCAAAGTGCTCACCACACATCTAGATAAGTTCCTTAAGGGGTCTAGTTTCCAAAATGGTGTCACTTGTGGGGAGTTTCCACTGTTTAGGTACATCAGGGGCTCTCTAAATGTGACATGGTGTCCGATCTCAATTCCAGCCAATTCTGCATTGAAAAAGTCAAACGGCGCTCCTTCACTTCTAAGTTCTGCGGTGCGCCCTAACAGTGGTTTACCCCAACATATGGGGTATTGGCATATTCAGGAGAAATTGCATAACAAAATTTATGGTTACATTTCTGTTTTTACACTTGTGAAAATAAAAAAAATGGTTCTGAATTAAGATGTTTGCAAAAAAAAGTTAAATGTTCATTTTTTCCTTCCACATTGTTTCAGTTCCTGTGAAGCACGTAAAGGGTTAATAAACTTCTTGAATGTGGTTTTGAGAACCTTGAGGGGTGTAGTTTTTAGAATGGTGTCACACTTCATTATTTTTTATCATATAGACCCCTCAAAATGACTTCAAATGTGATGTGGTCCCTAAAAAAAATGGTGTTGTAAAAATGAGAAATTGCTGGTCAACTTTTAACCCTTATAACTCCCTAACAAAAAAAAATTTTGTTTCCAAAATTGTGCTGATGTAAAGTAGACATGTGGGAAATGTTATTTATTAACTATTTTTTATGACATATCTCTCTGATTTAAGGGCATAAAAATACAAAGTTTGAAAACTGCAAAATTTTAAAAATTTTCGCCATATTTCCGTTTTTTTCATAAATAATCGCAAGTAATATCGAAGAAATGTTACCACTAACATGAAGTACAATATGTCACGAAAAAACAATCTCAGAATCAGCGGGATCCGTTGAAGCGTTCCAGAGTTATAACCTCATAAAGTGACAGTGGTCAGAATTGCAAAAATTGGCCTGGTCATTAAGTACCAAATTGGCTCTGTCACTAAGGGGTTAATACAAGCAATTTCATGTCCATGGTGCTGTGATCTGGGATACAAAAATGTTTTGCCACAGGTAGATCCATTCTTTTTTCTCTTATTGTGTGGCGTTGAGAATTCATCCTTGTCCTCAGTATTTGCCCTGTCTCTCTTACATACGGACCCCCAGTTGGACAGTTAGTACAAATAATTAGGTACACCACATTAGATGTGATGCAGCTGAAAGTACCTGGGATCTTGTAGTCCTGATGTGATTTGGGGATCTTTATCTTGTCCACGGTCATTATAAATGGACAGGTTTTAAATTTTTTCTGGCTGCAAGGAAAGGTTCCTACAGCTGTTTGAGAGGACAGGGAGCTTCTGACAATGATGCTTCTTAGATTTGGGGGCTGCCTAAAACACAGTAGTGGGGGTCTGGAAAAATGGATTGTAAGCGGGCATCTTTTTGCAGTAAAGGTTGTAATTTCAGTGCAGCTCCCCTTAGCACCTCCAAATTTGGATTGTAGGTGACTACTAGAGGCATCCGATTATTTTCTTCTTTAGCTTTGTAATGTAGGAGATGATTCCTTGATATTCTAGTTGCTCTTGTAATTTGGTTTTGAATTGTTCTTGGATGGTAGCCCTGATTCAAAAAGGTGTTCATCCCTATCCATTGGGTTGGAACATATACGATTGTATCTGATGGCTTGGCTGTAGACATTAGAGTATTTTATGCATTTTGGATGGAAACTGTCCCATTTAAGGTATGTTGGACGGTCGATTGCCTTCTAATACAGGAATGTCTCTATGTCACTGTTCTGCAGCTTAATGATGGTGTCCAAAAAGTTAATTTCAGTGCTTTAGTAGTTGAGTGTTAAGTTGGTGGTGGGATGAAATTGATTAAACTGTTCATGTAACGTCTTTAGCTGTGGCTCAGACTCTGTCCAGATGATTAAAATATCATCAATGTAGCGGTAGTAGGCTAGAGGCCTGATGGGACATGAGGCCAAAACGAATTTATCAACACTTTTCCCATTTAAAGAAAGATCATCCATCACCTATTTGGGAACTAAAATTAGCAGCTTGTCCTGTTACCTTTATGTTCTAAACTTCAAATCACTACTACAAACAGTCAAAACCTCCATTTCCCACTGGAAGGACATTCCTGTTTCATGGTTTGGCATAGTCAACTTAATAAAAATGATTATTCTCCTTAAAATTCTATACATTTCTACAATTCTACAATACTATTCTTCAAACATTACCTATAGATATTTTTTTTAAAACTAAAACCCCTGATCTCAAAATTTATCTGGGCAGATAAAAATCATAGAGTCAATCACCAAGCACTGATAAAACCTAAAAACAAAGGGGGACTAGGACTACCTGATTTTGAAAGATACAGAATATCAAATCATATAGCCATAGTAACTGATTTACGCTCTCCCTCCTCTACAAAAGTTTGGATTCCACTGGAACTACATAATCTTAATGGAGGTTTCTCACGTTACCTATGACCTACCCCTTTCAATAGATTCAAATATAATATCAAAAACCCATATACTAACACAACCCTCCTATTATGGCATAAAACCAATAAAAACAAGAACCTCATTCCGAACATACTGTATGCCAAGCCACTCCCATCCTACATCTGATCACCAACAGATAAAGGACGCTCAAAAAAAATTTAGGTCCTCAAGCTCCCACATAGACATGCCAATAGATTCCTTCTTTCATAAAAATATATGTAAAAACAAGAAGAAAATAAATTTTCTCATTTTCTCACTAAAAATCTTTGCTTAGACGACGCCGAAGTCCAAATGCTGTAAGAGGTAACCAAACTTAAAGGGAACCTGTCACCCTCAAAATCGAAGGTGAGCTAAGCCCACCGGCATCAGGGGCTGATCTACAGCATTCTGTAATGCTGTAGATAAGCCCCCGATGTATCCTGAAAGATAAGAAAAAGAGGTTAGATTATTCTCACCCTGGGCATCGCGGTCCGGTACTGGGCCTCCCATCGTCATAGGATGATGTCCTCTACTTGTCTTCACGCTGCGGCTCCGGCGCAGGCGTACTTTGTCTGCCCTGTTGAGGGCAGAGCAAAGTACTGCAGTGCGCAGGCACCGGGAAAGGTCAGAGAGGCCCGGCGCCTGCGCACTGCAGTACTTTGCTCTGCCCTCAATAGGGCAGACAAAGTACGCCTGTGCCAGAGCCGCAGCATGAAGACAAGAAGAGGACATCATCCTATGAAGATGGGAGGCCCCGGACTGCGACACCCATCGGATCAGACCACCCCCCAGGGTAGTATAATCTAACCTCTTTTTCTCATTTTTCAGGATACATCGGGGGCTTATCTCGAGCATTAGAGAATGTTGTAGATAAGCCCCTGATGCCTGTGGGCTTAGCTCACCTTCGATTTTGGGGGTGACAGGTTCCCTTTAATCTTCCAGACATTTCCACTTCACTACTAATCCCACCAATCCTTAAACTTTTCACAAACACAAAAGATAATGGAAAAATAATAGCCAAAATTAACAAAAATTTAATCCAAACAGATGATATTCCAGACTTTGTTAAAAAATAGGAATTAGAGCTTAACACAAAATTCCACTCAGAAGAAATACCCATGATGTTTAAAAATAGTCATTGGCTAGCTTCTTCTTTGAAATTTCAAGAACTCAACTATAAAATCATTTCAAGATGGTACAGAACTCCAGACATCCTAAATAAATTGAACAATTTTATTTCTCCCCTTTGTTGGAGATGCAGCGGAGAAAGAGGTACTCCAACATACATTTGGCTGGAATGCATAAAAAGTAAACAATTCTGGTTAAATATCAAAGAGTTCATAGAAAAAGTCTTCAACATAGATATATCAATAACACCTGGCTTCACGCTTCTCAATTTGGATCTTTCCAATATATACCTAAACAGAAAATCGCTGATACCTCATTTGATCAATGCGGCTAAATTACCATTGCACAGCATTGGAAAGATGTTGAAGCCCCTACGTGTAAAAAATGGTTGAAAGAACAAATCAAACAGGCGTATACGGAAAGTTTAGACTATCCAACTCCAAAAACTCAAAATTTATTAACTCCTTGACTCTGTGGTTAAATACATCAGAGAAACATCCTGTAGAAACAATCTATACTCATTAAAACATACCTCTTTACAATTTTATCACTTCTACATGTCTATCTCAAAATTGAATGTTTATACCCACATTTGAAAGACTGAACTTTTTAACTACTTAATCAACATCATCCTGAGCAGGACACCTCGGAACCCTTTATCTACCCTTCTTTCTCTTGTTCCCATCCCCCAATTCTCCCTAAGATTTTGCCTCCACTCCCTTTACCCACCACTTCCTATTATAGTTAGATGACTTTGTGATTCTCTGAAAATAACAACTGGTTATGCAGATAGTAACCTATATTTTACATCACAAAAAGATGTAATTTTTTTTGTTTTCTTTGTTTGTTAAAAAATACTTTAAGTAAATAATTTATTACAAAAAATGTCGCTTTCAAGCTTGGCCATGAAAAGATTTGCATACTGTGGAGCCATTTTACTTCCCATTGCTGTACCAGTCTCCTGTACATATATCTTCTTGTCAAATTCAAAGTAATTGTGGGTGAGGATGAATTTTATAAGTTTCACCACAGAATCAGCATCAGCCCCTGTGTTTTCCATGAAGAATTTGCAGACATTTAATTCATCCTGGTGTGGGATATTGGAGTACAAAGATTCCACATCCATGGTGGCCAGGATGGTTCCTTCTGGTAGAGGACCTATTGCTGATAGTTTATTTTGTGTCCTGAATAGTGTTGAGTATTCCGATACCGCAAGTATCGGGTATCGGCCAATATTTGCGGGATCGGAATTCCGATACCGAGTTCCAATACTTTCAGTATATCGGAAACCGGAATCGGAAATTCCCATCATGCAAACTCCCGGTTTTATTTAAATCAGCCAATGAGGTATGATTTGAAGTGTGGGCACATCCTGTTCTGCATGGTGGGCATGTAACTACTGGCATGGCTGTGATTGGCTTCTGAAATTATGCCACGACGCCCTATAAAAGTCGCCGCCGCCATTTTGGGCTAACTCTGCTGTGAATTCAGTTAGGGACATGACGATGTGTTCTTACTGAGGGCCAGTTTAGAGATAGCGATTTGCTTCATTGTGCTTTACCCAGGCTAATTTAGCAACCGCTGTGTGAGAACCTTGCTTTTTGCCTTGCAGCACTGTTTACAGCTGTCTGCAAGGTCTGTGTGTGTGAGTGCAGCTCGCTCTGTTGTCTGTCCACAGCCACAGCCAGTCGTGGTCAGCTCAGGGTGCTTCACTGCCTCATACTGCTCAATCCATTGTCCTTTTTTGCAACTAGTGCAGCCTGCTGCACATTTTTTCAAATATATCTTATATTAGTGGCTTTCCATCTGTATACTGCTAGATTGTGGAAAAACACTATATAGGATTAGATAGAGGAGCTTTGTTTGGCCCTTCAGCACCGTTCTCGGCTGTCTGCATGGTCTGTGTGTGAGTGCAGCTTGCTTTGTAGTCTGTCCGCAGCCACAGCCGGCTGTGGTCAGCTCAGGGTGCATCACTGCCTCATACAGCTGAATCCATTGTTCTAAATTGCACTTAGTGCTGCAGCCAGCTGCACATTTTTTCAAAAATATCCTATTAGTGTCTTTCCATTCGTATCCTGCTAGATTGTGGAAAAACACTATATAGGATTAGATAGAGGAGCTTTTCTTGGCCTTGCAGCGCCGTTCACAGCTGTCTGCACGGTCTGTGTGTGAGTACTGCGCTCACTCTGTAGTGTCTGTTCTGCGAAACAAACCCAAAGTTCACCAAACACTCCACTTTACTGTTGTGTAGGCCACATAAGTTCATAATAAAGTGTAGTCCACAATTCATAAAATAAGTGTTTCTTATACCTGTTAGCAGCTGTTCAGGAATAAGCACACTAAGTCGTTAGTACTTTTCTGCCTATCTTTATCAGTCTATCACGATGAAGAAGGCAGGGAGTAAGGCACGTGGGCATGGGCGTGAAGCAGGGAGAGGACGTGGGGATTCTGTGCCTGCTGCGGGCACCGGTGACTCATCATCCCCCAGTTTTAGCAGGGAGCAGACCTTCATGTGGAGCTTTGTAGGAGCTCGCCGTACCCCGCTGCTGCCGGACGAACAAATTGAAGCCGTTGTCGGATGGATGGCAGCTAACGCATCAACTTCAATTAGTGCCACATCCTCTCAGGCACAGAGCACTGAAGAGCAACCATCTGTCTCTTCACCACCTGCCAAATTGCCCAGGCAGTCAGAGAGCACAGGACAGGAGCCATCTCTACTTCTGTTCTCTGAATCTCTTGGCTTGGAAACAGGGGGCCAGCCAAGCAGCATTAGAGAATCAGAAGAAGAGGCTGTATGCAGTGATGCCCAACAGCTTTGTCTTTCTGAATCAGAAGAGGCGGGTGGGACAGTGCCTCCGGTTACCACTTCTCAGTAGGCATCTGATGATGAGACTCAGGTGCCAGTTTCTGGTGTGTACTGTGCTGCCCAGACTACCCAGAAGAAGCAGTTGGTGGAAGAGGGAAGCATAGATGATGAGGTCCTCGATCTATCATGGCATGAGGAACAGGAAGGTGGTGGGGGCAGCTCTGAGGAAGAGATTCCCCGAATGGCCGGGAGAGGGAGGGGGAAGACTGCGGTGCCCATAGCCTCCACTTCGGCACTCATTAGGAGCAGTGCCTGGTCCTTTTTTGACACAGTTGCAGATGACATTTGCTTTGTCAAATGCAAGCTGTGTCATCAGAAAATCAAATGAGGTAGAAATGTCAGCAACCCTAATACCTCAAACATGTGGAAACATGTGCGGACCAAGCACGCGGTGGAGTTACAAAAACACACTGAAGACCTAGGCCAACCTACAGCGGCCCCTACCACCTCTTCAGCTCGTGTTGTTGCTTCTTCCTCCAGCTCACACACTGCTGGTTCGGCTTCCTCACAAGATCGCCATGGAAGAACCTCTGGCACTGTTGTCCAGAGACCCAGTGTAATTCCACCCAAAGCACCACGTTCCCAGTCATCCTCACACTCCCAGCCCAGTCTACAGCCATTAGTAGCACAGGTATGGGAGAAAAGGCGGCCATTCTCGGCAAACCACCCACGAGCACAGGCTCTGAATGCAGGCATTGCAAAACTTCTGTCCCTTGAAATGCTCTCATTCAGGCTGGTGGAGACTGACAGCTTCCGTAACTTGATGGCATTGGCAGTCCCACAATACAATGTGCCCAGCCGCTTTTATTTCAGCAGGCAAGCCGTCCCTGCCCTGCAAAAGCATGTGGAGGGAAACATCAAACATGCGCTACTAAATGCCGTTAGTAGCAAGGTCCACCTCACCACCGATGCGTGGACCAGTCACCATGGACAGGGGCGATACCTTTCCCTCACTGCCCATTGGATCAATGTTGTGGAGCCGTGTACAGATCTGGCGAGTGGTGCTGTATGTGTACTGCCAATGTCAAGGATTGCAGGAATCCAGTCTGTGCACATTGACTCCTCCTCAAACTCCAGTTCCTCAGAATCATCGCTGCAGGAGCCGTGATGGTCTACCTCCACCGTGACCCGTGAACGCTTACCTGTTACGACCGATATGAGCACAGCTGTGGCCAAACGTCAACAGGCCGTACTTAAATTAATTTCTTTGGGGAATCGAAGCCACACAGTGCAGGAGCTCTTGAATGCCATCAATCAGGAAAGCGACGTGTGGTTTGTGCCAGCGAAACTCCATCCAGGCATGGTAGTGTGTGACAATGGCCAAAATCTGGTGGCAGCTCTGGGCCTTGGCAACCTCACTCACATCCCATGTCTGGCACATGTGCTCAACTTGGTTGTGCAGAGTTTTCTGAGGGACTATACGGATCTTGATGCACTGCTGCACAAGGTTTGCCTTGAGTGTGTTCACTTGCGGCGTTCCAGCATGGCCAGATCGCACATTGCAACTCTGCAGCGTCGATTCCGTCTTCCGGAACATCGCATCATATGTGACCTCCCCACCAGGTTGAATTACATGTTAGATATGTTGGAGCGGTTGTGTGAGCAGCAGCCAGCAGTAATAGAGTACCAGCTGCATTAGGCGCAAAAAAGTCGCAGTGCGCACCGTTCAGACTTCCCAACCACTGAGTGGGCCACTATGAAGGACATCTGCCAGGTTTTGCGGGCCTTCAATGAATCAACGCGGATGGCGAGTGCAGATGATGCACTAGTCAGCATGACTGTCCCCTTATCTGCCTGCTTGAAAGAACAATGCAAGCGCTAAGGGATGAGGTGGTGGAAAAGGTTGAGGATGAGGAGTCAAAAATACCATCGGCTTCTGGACACTCTGCGCGACGTGGTTCCTCACAAATGACTAGAAAGGGGACCTTTTGTGAGGAGGAGTCAATGGAGGAGGAAGACATCTTTCCCGAGGAGGGAGTTACACAAATCTCCAGTAGTCAGTATGTAGAGCGAGGGTGGGGTGATGCATTGCAGGCAGACATCACGCCTCAAGCAGGGGGCGGCGTTTCTTGGCCAGTGGGCAGTCTGCAGCAGATGGTTGATTTCATGCTGCAGTGCCTGAGAAACGACCGCCGCATCACCCACATTCTTACCACGGCTGATTATTGGGTGTACACCCTCCTCGATCCACGCTACAGGGACAATTTACAAACCCTCACACCACCATTGCAGCGGGAGCGTAAAATGCGGCTGTACTAAGACACACTGGTGCAGTCCATCATCTTCTCCAGTCCAATCGAGATAAGTGCTGCGCCTGCTACTGCTAGTGCTTTACAAAGAAGCTCTGTGAGTAGAGGCAGTGGAGGAATCTCTGCACAAAGAGGGAGCAGAAGCAGTGCCTCAGCACAAGTCAAGACCAGTCTGTTCCAACAGTGGCAAAGTTTTGTGTGCCCGCCACAAATGTCTACACCATCACAGACGGATCCAGTCAGCAGGAGGCCACGTTTCCGTCAGATGGTGACAGACTACATGTCTTTCCCTCTCAGCGTACTCCCAGATGGCTCTTCCCCCTTTAAGTTTTGGGTCTCTAAGCTGGATACATGGCCAGAGCTTAGCCAGTAAGCATTGGAGGTGCTGGCTTGCCCTGCTGCCAGTGTATTATTGGAATGCGTCTTTAGTGCCGCAGGTGGTGTACTAACAGACCATCGCATGCGACTATCCTCCGACGGTTGACCGGCTTACTTTTTTGAAAATGAACAAGGCCTGGATCTCACAGGAGTTTACCAATCCTCTTACTGATTAAATAATTGGTTGCCAACAGTATCCAGGTCTCCTGTTGTGTTCATGTTTCAACCACCTGAACTTTAATCCCTGGGCTCCAACACCGCCAGTGGCTGCCCAGAAGTGCCGGCTGCACAGACAACACATGACCCAGTGTTATTGGGTTTCAGTAACGTCCGCTGATCCCCTGCTGTGTATCCAGCAACGTGTCCAGCGACCTCTACGCTGGCACTACAACAGCAATTAAAGGGAACCTGGCCCCCCCAGGTGTTTGTAACTGAAAGAGCCATCTTGTGCAGCACTAATGCTGCACAAGGAACAGGTGGCTTTTTTAGTTATGCTCCTTGCAGACGCTGCACTTAACACTTAGAAAATATGTGTCCCCTCATACCGTGAAACTGTCCTGGAGGTGGGACTTTCCTTCGCAATGAGACGCAGCACGGCCAGCATTCATGCCCCCATGGTGCCGAGGGCCACCTCCTCAGCATTGTTTGAATCTGTCCCGGAGCCTGCGCTGTTATGTTTAACCTTGGGCACGCGCTGTTAGCACTGCCCTTCTTCTGACATCATTTGATGTCAGGCTGACTGCGCCTGTGCGTACGCGCTGCATGAGATCCCTCCCCGCAGTGTCTTCTGATTTTGTCACACTGCGGGCCTGGGATTCATGGGCATGCGCAGTGCATATCTTCACCTCCTACTCATTTGATTCCACCTTCCTCAGACTGTGCGGCGTCACGGCCGTGGCATGTGATTATGGATCAGCTGACGCCGCACACTCAGAAGAGGGCGGATGGAGAGGAGTGAGAGGCGAAGATATGCACTGCGCATGGCCATCAATCCCAGGCCCACAGTGTGACAAAATCAGAAGACACTGCGGGCCGTAATCTCTGGCAGCGCGCACGCACAGGCGCAGTCAGCCTGACACCAAATGATGTCAGAAGACGGGCAGCGCTAACAGCGCATGGCCAAGGTTTACTATAACAGTGCGGGCTCCGTGACAGATTCAAACAACGCTGAGGAGGCTGTGCCGGCGCCAAGGGGGCCTGAATGCCGGCTGTGCTGCGTCTCATTACGAAGGAAAGTCCCACCTCCGGGATGGTTTCTTGGTATCAGGGGACACATTTTATAAGTGTTTAGTTCTGCGTGTGCAAGGAGCATAACTAAAAGAGCCACCTTTTCCTTGTGCAGTGTTAGGGCTGTGCAAGGTGGCTTTTTAAGTTGATAATGTCTGGGGGGTTAAAGGTTCCCTTTCAACTTGCTCCAATTAGGCCTCAGCCTACACCCTGTCATGTAATGCCTGGGCTCCAACACCGCCAGTTGCTGCTCAGAAGTGTCTTTGGCACGGGTACTCCCTCCTGCCCAGCCTTGTTCCAGCACGCGGCCTACCTATTTTTTCTTTTACTGTGGACCTTGTGCTGCCTGAGTTCCTTCCCCGTTAGCTGGTTCTTGGCAACACAATCTTGACTAGGTCCCCCTGGTTCCAGCACTGTCAGCTGGTTCCGGGCAGAGCCTTTGGCTTAGGTGCCTTCTTCTGGGTATCCGAGTTCCACCAACATCAGGTGATCCTTGGTAGTGCTTTGTGGCACCGGTACCTCCTGCTGAGTAACCGAGTTCCTGTACCGTCAGCTATTCCTCGGTCGTGCCATTGGCTCTTGCACCTTGGGCAATGCATCCAGGTTTCAGTACCGTCAGCTGGTTCTCGGCAGTGTCTTTGGCACGGGTACTCCCTCCTGCCCAGCCTGGTTCCAGCACGCCAGCTGTTTCCGGGTAGTGTCAAGGTCACTTAGACTCCAAAACGTTGTCCTGTCATGTTGCGGTCAGGTTAGCCGACTCCATGGTGTCTGCAGTTTAAGTGCTTCCTATATGGGCTGCGGAAAGTGGCAATCAAGGCTGGTTCTGTAGTGCCAATAGGACAAGCTCCCCCTGTAGGACTGTTGGTTTTCGGTAACTGCGGCTGACTCACGGCCTACCTATTTTATCTTTTACTGTGGACGTTGTGCTGCCTGAGTTCCATCACCGTTAGCTGGTTCTTGGCAACACAATCTTGACTAGGTCCCCCTGGTTCCAGCACTGTCAGCTGATTCCGGGCAGAGCCTTTGGCTTAGGTGCCTCCTTCTGGGTATCCGAGTTCCGCCAACATCAGGTGGTCCTTGGTAGTGCTTTGTGGCATGGGTACCTCCTGCTTAGTAACCGGGTTCCAGCACCGTCAGCTGGTCCTCGGTCGTGCCATTGGCTCTTCTACCTTCGGGTAGCCATCCGGGTTCCAGTACCGTCAGCTGGTTCTCGGCAGTGTCTTTTGCTCTTTTACCTTCTGCTCCCCATCCTGGTTCCAGCACCGTCAGCTGGTTCCAGGCAGAGCCTTTGGCTTCGGTGCCTCCTTCTGGGTATCCGAGTTCCACCAACGTCAGGCGATCCTTGGTAGTGCTTTGTAGCACGGGTACCTCCTGCTTAGTAACCGGGTTCCAGTACCATCAGCTGGTCCTCGGTCGTGCCATTGGCTGTTGCACCTTCGGGTAGCCATCTGGGTTCCAGTACCGTCAACTGGTTCTCAGCAGTTTCTCAGCCTTCTTGTACCTCCTACTACAGTTCCAAGTTCAAGACCCTAAGCATGACGACCCTGAAGACCGAGAAGCAAAAGAACAAGAAGCTGCAGAACAAAAAGCAGAAGAACATTAAGCATAAGACTAAAAATCAGAGCAAAAGATATTATCTAAATTATAAGCAGAAGACGACTAAGCAGTGTATGGGGGTGAGTCCGTTCCTCCTCGTGGTGCCCCTGGTAAAAACCTGCTGCTGCTGGCCAAACTGAACGCGAACAAATACTGTTTTAAATCTTTTGTGACAGGCAGAACGGAAGGTGTAATCTTCAAACTTTGATAGATAACAACTACAGGAATGCCTGATTGTCACACATAAGATTTTGATGAAGAAGAGGAATATGAAGGAAATAATGAAGTTGAATATGAAGAAGAAGAAGAGTTGAAAGAATATTTTTAAAAAAAAAGAATAATAGGAAGAAGGTGAAGAAGAAGATGAATAAGGTGAAGAAGAAGTTGATGAAAAAGATGCTGCTGCTGAGGATGATGAAGAAGAAAGTGTGGTAGAAGTAAAAAAAAAAAAAGGTGCAGAGCATGGAAGTAGAGAAACATAAATATCTGACAAAATCTAAAAAATCTAAACATTGTCAAAATCTTTCTAACTTCGAACGTCTTAAAAAATTTATAATTCCTGCTATTTCATTTAAATGGGCTAAACCTCTATGCCTTTAATGTCTCCTCCACCTCTTCCGATATATTCTACGTTATTCTTAGTTGTTTTCCTTCATGTGGAATTAACCTACAAGGAAAGAAAGGGTTTATTTTAATTCCTAAATTTTGATCCCATTGACTTGCATTGGTATCGGGTATTGGTATCGGCGAGATCCGATATTTTTCCAATATCGGCCGATCCAATCCCATACTGATACTTTCGAATATCGGAAGGTATCGCTCAACACTAGTCCTGAATGAAGCTGTGTGTATCCTTTACCAGTGGTTTAAGAACACCCTCTACCAATCCAGATACCTGCTCAGTAAGGGTGCCCACACATGAAATAATTGGTCTTCCTGGATTTCCAGATTTGTGGATTTTGAGAAGCATGTAGAATGTCCCTATTCTTGGACTCTCTGGTACAGAGAGAATAGTTCTGAGATGAGAAAGATATAGGCCCCTTACTAAGACGCGTGTTAAAGGAAGATTGCAGGAGTGCCAAGTTTGGAAGTAATTAACTAGATCAAGTGGCAGAAATCAAGCCAGAAAATCCTTAGCACTCAGGAGTGAGTCTTACAGGAAGGAGACAACTGTAGTGAGTACGGCCTAAGCCAGAAATAGTTCTGTGGGTTAAGGAGCTCAAGGTAGTCAAGAAGGAGTGGGGCTGAAGCAGCACCATGTAAGCAGGTCCTGGAAGCATAAAAATAACACTAGGCCAACCAGGCAGGGACACAGTTACAAAGTGGAATATAGCACAAGAATGAAGTTAAAATGGAGATGGGAAGTCCAAGTTGTTTATGCCGTGTATTTGAAAAGTCCTTGCTGCCACTTGCAGCCGATATGCCTGTGTCTCTGTGCAAAACAGATGAAGATTTTGATACTAAGATTTGTACCTGCCACCAACTGCACCTATGTTATATCAGTAAAGACTATTTTAATTATATAAAATAGACTGAGACTTTGTCTACTGCATAAGCTGGAGGTTCCTGTACCTTTTTTAGTATGTGGCTTGAGAAAGAATGCTGGAGTCAAACCGTAACACTTGCACCCAAAGGATCCCATTTCACTGATGTCTGAGGTTGCAGTGTTGCATCTTGACCCTTGCAACCATTACAAACAGACACATTAAGTATTTGAATTACATGAACAGACTATTGATTCATTTTAGAATTGGGTAAAACCAATTTCCCCCTGTTGTGATGTTACCATGGAACTGAGACAATATGTTAAAAGCTTGTCAGTGATATTGTTCAAAGCAGGCCACCCCTCCAAATGTAGATTATTGGTCTAGATCCATTAATATTCCAATTTTATTATACTGGAACCATAATAAGAATAAAAGTAGCCAAACAGCCAACAAGTGTGAAGAAAAAGTCAATGAATAATACACAGAGATCAAAGAAGAGTAAACTTCCCTTGACTAAATACTCACCATCTCCTTTGGTAAAATCATAGAATATAGCGCAATAGGCTCGACCACTGAACTGCTTTGTCAATGAAAGTTTCTTTGAGGGCTTTATAACTACAAAGAATGATAACTGGTTGAGTCCCCTCATATACTGTAAATATGTCACCATATTTCTTCGACAACTAGGAGAAAACAGAGACATTCAACATGACAAGTTACGATTTGAAACTATACTTTTATAATGTTCAATAGGTGGCCAAAAACAATTCTATTGAGTAGGTCAATGGTTCTTAAGGAGCAGTACTAGAAAAGTGGGAAAGCTTCATATCCTCAAGGGATACATATTGCAGCTTGAAAAGAAAAAACAATACATTGAGTTTACATAGTTTAATTAAGAGAGAAATTACAATGGGCAAAAATCTAAATAAATATGTGTGGAGAAGAGTCAAGCATATGATGTCAACCTCCATCACAGCAACAGTGCACCAGCTGGGCGGGCGGCCTGGGGATCTCATAGAATCCATGCTGCAACAGTGAGTCCTCACGACCCCAGGCCGCACCGCCCGGCTGACACAACACCGCAGCAGCAATGGCCACCACAGAGCACCAAACACCAGGTGAATAGATGTAAAAACTTCACCTTCCACATGTTCTCAGACTGTGGACTGAGAGCAAAAATAGGCAGAACCCCTCTTGCAGTCTCCTGCTAATTTAAAAACACCTGGGTTAAATGGGAGGAGTGTGGGTCCAAGTAAAACAAAAACAAGAGTGGACAACAATGGAAATGCTAGAACTGCAGAAAAAAAGATGTCCATTCTCTTTTTTCAGCTTGTAGTATGATCTGTTCTTTTTTTCAGTTGTGCACTCCTCCCATTTGGCACATGTGATTTTAAAAAGCTGGAGACTGAAAAGAGAGTCCTGCCTATTTTTGCTCTCATTTGAGAGCTTGAGGAAGATGAGTTTTAATGCTTTTTTCATTTGGTGTTGGTGATGCGTGGCAGCCATTGTTGCTGTGGTTTTGTGCTTGTGGGGCGGTGCATTGCCTCTGCAGCAGTGGACACCGCACGACGCCGGTCCTTTAAGGTAATAAAAGTTAGGACCCACTGAGAGGTTCGCCATGATGTGGCAGCAGGCTTCATAGAGTCTGATCAGAATGTTAAACTAAGAACTTCATGGCCAGTTACCGTATATATATTTTTGCTTAGCGCCATTCTCTTTTTTCAGTGTATTGTGTAATAAATATGATATATCAGAGACTAAAAGAGAAGATGAGAAATCAGAAAAAAAACCCTATTGATGTATAGCGGCAACAGCGATATCGGTCAAGACTAGTGTTGAGCGATACCTTCCGATATTCAAAGGTATCGGTATCGGATGGTATCGGCCGATATCCAAAAAATATCAGATATCGCCGATACCCGATACCAATGCAAGTCAATGGGACACAAATATCGGAATGTATTCTGGATGGTTCCCAGGGTCTGAAGGAGAGAAAACTCTCCTTCAGGCCCTGGGATCCATATTCATGTAAAAAATAAAGAATAAAAAAAAATATGGATATAAACACCCCTCCGGCGAACCCGGGCAGTCACCGCTGCAAGCGTCTGCCTCCGTTCCTGAGAATGCAGTGAGTGAAGGACCTTCGATGATGTCGCGGTCAGGTGACCGCTCACCTGACCACTCACGTGACCGTGACGTCATCGAAGGTCCTTCACTCTCTGCATTCTCAGGAACGGAGGCAGACGCTAGCAGCGGTGACAGCCAGGGTTCGCCGGAGGGGTGAGTATACCCATATTTTTTATTTTTATTCTTTATTTTTTACATGAATATGGATCCCAGGGCCTGAAAGAGAGTCTCCTCTCCTCCAGACCCTTGGAACCATACGCACCGCACACGCCGATTTCGATTTCCGATATCGCAAAAACATCAGAACTCGGTATCGGAATTCCGATACAGCAAATATCGGCCGATACTCGATATTTGCAGTATCAGAATGCTCACACTAGTCAAGACAAAAAAAACTTTTATTTAATGCAAATTTCTAGCTTCAAGGGCATAAGTTTTTAAATTGCTCTCATGTGCCCCTTGACCAAGCCTCATGACCATCTGATTAGTGCATTAACTCTTAAAGGACACAGCACTTTACACCTCTCCACCACCAGTGGTATCCTGCTGGGCATTATCAAACCAGGGCTCGTTTCAGAGTAAAACATAATTTTGCTAGCCTTCGAGCCCGATGAGTAACTAGTAGTGATGAGCAAGTGTACTCGTTGCTTTTCCTGAGCACGCTCGGTGACCTCCCGAGTATTTATGACTGCTCAGAGATTTTGTTTTCATTGCGGCAGCTGAATGATTTACAGCTATTAGCCAGGCTGAGTACATGTGGGGGTTGCCTGGATGCTAGGGAATCCCCACATGTACTCAGCCTGTCTAATAGCTGTAAATCATTCAGCTGCTGCGATGAAAACTAAATCTCCGAGCAGTCATAAATACTCGGAGGTCACCCGAGCGTGCTCAGGAAAACCCGAGCAACGAGTATACTCGCTCATCACTAGTAACTAGCTGTACAAGAACGTCCCCAGCAGCTTAAACTGACTGAAAACCAATTGTCTATACGCGCAACCAAGCAGAGGCTTGTCAGTAACTGTCAGCGGGTGGAAAGAAGCCGCCAGCTATCAAAAGTATGCTTCACTCTGAAATGCCATAGAGTTTGAAAATAAAATATACATGGATGTGATTATACAGCCAAGTCCTGATATATGCTGGCCACCTTTTGGGCAGGATGTAGCACCTGAAAGATTCCCTTTAACTCATACAGTGTATGCTACAATTGTCAACAAATTTGCAATCTCACATCTGTCATTATCCCCCACACGCATTTCAGTGTTAACATAACTGTAGAGATGTGAAGTTATCTAGCAATATTCCAGTTGGCTCGCGGTACACAGCAGTGGTGAACACAACATATAATATCACACAACACAGCATCGCATGCATATGACTTAAATATGATCATAACAAAAGTGCTGCCTTCATTCTTATTTATCCAGCACTTTCTTTCTGGCTTTACTCACCTCCAGGAGGGACTTCACAACATCATCAAGGTTCATTAAGTGAAGAGTGCCGATGATGGGAAGAGGAGTTGGTCCAGGAGGCAACTTTGACTTTTCTAAGAGTAGCTTTGTATAGTTAAACAACACGCTGATTATGAGAATCACCAAGAGGACGGTAACCAGTGAGTAGAAATCCATCCTGTGGAGAGAAATTCATATATAGAATGTTTAATATGCTTACCAACCCAAGTTAGCACCAAATCATTCAAAAAGTCAGCCATATAAAATACTTGAATCACTTTCATTGACCATTAACTGTCTAGTTTCAAAATCTTAATTTAGGGACAAGACAAGGTCCAAAAAAGTAGAAACTAAGTTTTATTACTGATATGTCAAGACAAGACAGTACAGGAAAGGCAACAAGATAATTAGTCTCCTGGGAAAGTAGAGAGACAATAACTTGTGTCATATACCTAATATCAAATGTGCTCACGGAACCAGTCAGAAGGTCAACAAATAGATACATGCTGGGGTAGGCTAGCTGAGAGTTCATCCATACTTCTTAGCCTCAAATGGAGTGCACGAAGAATGAGGTAATTCCTGGGGAGTGTATCATTCATTTTTATTAACGTTGAAGGAACCAGAACCAAAAAACCAGAAAGTTTGGGGTACATACTTGACTTCTAGTGTCCGGTGGTGAACTCCAAACACGGACTTCTCCCAGAAGTTCGTGTTACTGTTCAGATTTCTGATGTTTACTAAAGCTTCTTTAAAGACTGCAATGCAGCCAATCAACAGGCTTTTAAGCTGTGGACACTTCCGTAGTAATCCCAGCCATGGCAAGTATTGGCATGGCCATAATTGGCCGACGCCACCAGTGTCCCAGCCTGTATAACCACCTGATCACGGGCTGTGTTGCTGATCAAGTGAGGGACAGTGTAAAATATATAAATAATTTAAGAAAACAAAGTGGGTTCCCTCTTATTTTTAATGACTAGCCAAAGGAAAGCAGATAGCTGTGAGCTGGTCTCATTATGCTGCAAAGTGACCAATATCCATGGACCTTCTCAGCCTACTAATATCAGCCTCCAGCTGTCTGCTTTGCTTTTGCTGGTTTTTAAAAATTGGTGAATCCTAAAAAAAATGACTTGGGGTCCCATTGATTTTAATAACCTGCTAAGGCAAAGCAGACAGCTGCGGGATGATATGAATAGATTGGGAAGGTCCATGGATATTGTCCCCTTTGCAGCCTAATAAGACCAGTGCTTAACCACCCCAGAAATGGGGCATCCATTAGATGCACCAATTCTGGCACTTAGTCTCGGCCCTTCCCAATTGCCCTGGTGCATTGGCAATCGGGATTAAGGGATTGTGGTGGTGTGGTGGTATGGCATGGAGTTGACATCAAGCCCACAGGTTAGTAATGGAGAGACACCCCCATTACTAATTAATTCAGTACTGAAAAGAAATAAACACACACAAAAAATCTATATTTGAAAAAAATCTCCCCAACAATTTATTTCTTTCACCCATTAAAAAAAAAAGAAACACCTGTAGGCCGTAGTAAGTAAACTGACAATCCAGAAATGTTCAGACAAGATGTCAATTTTTCACAAAAAGAAATGAGACAGAAATGTCATATCTGACTCTTCTCTCGGCACTGTTGTCGTATGAGAGAGACATAGATAGGGAGAGACAGGAAGACACAGAGAGACAGAGAGAGACACAGAGACAGAAAGAGAGGAGAGAGACAAAGACAGAGAAAGAGAGATAAGGAGAGATGGAGAGATGCAGTGAGAGAGGCAGAGAGAGACACAGAAAGAGAGAGACAGAGAGTGGAAGAGAAGAGAGGAGACAAAGACAGAGAGAGAGAAAGGCAGAGAAAAAGAGAGACAGAGAGAGATAGAGAGGGAGACAAAGAAGGAGAGTGACGGAGAGAAAGACAGATTTGTTGTCCTCAAATAAACTCTCTGCTTATCTGAGGACACCAAATATTTGATTGACATCTATGTCTGATAACTTTTTGGTTCACCATCTCATGAACAGACATTAAGCTTCTAGAGAAGCCAGATAACCTAAGCAATGTATTTGCTGAGTGGGAGACAACAAGAGTTCTCAGGAAAATGTCCAAATGTTTATGGATCCATGTTCTGCAAGGTAACAGAGTCAATTTGCTAGGATTATGTGGTGTACAACCATACAGGGGAATTATCAATCATCTCTATACCAGAAAAATGATAAATGCAGCAAATGTTTAGCGCAATATGTAGTTGCAATTTCTGGCGTGTTTACGTGACCTCTGCCTCTTTTCTGAAATAGTGGTGGAGCTTTAATGGTGGATGTGACACAGCAAAATCGGACACATTCTCTATGGTTAATGCCTTCAAATTTACAAAATGTGTCTTCAAAAATGAGCAATTGTCTTAATCTACATTTTACGTTTAAAAAATTGTTTTTTGTTTCTCTTCTTTTTTTTTTTTAATATTCCTTGACCTTATCGATTTACTAAACATCCCACAATCTTGCTGTCTTCATCCTCACTACTGAACCGGACAATAGAATATCTATTCCCTACAAAATCACATTTGAGGAGCCAACTCATAATCACCACAAGCAAGATTATTAACAAATATTGTGCACATCATAAAGGAAAGTTTATCGGCAGGAATTCTGGCACAAAATTAATGAATCTCTGCCCCAATTTAATTTTTGCACTAGTATCTAAAGGGTCAATAAAAAACGAAAAATGGAATTCATTATACTCCAAGAGAGAGAACATTTTAGAATGGCTCATGTGACACTAGTAGAAGAAAATAAAATTACCGTATCACTTTCTTCCGCACCCCTCGAAAAGCAAATAATTCTTCTCAGATTTGACAAAGTTATACAGGTCCTTCTCAAAAAATTAGCATATAGTGTTAAATTTCATTATTTACCATAATGTAATGATTACAATTAAACTTTCATATATTATAGATTCATTATCCACCAACTGAAATTTGTCAGGTCTTTTATTGTTTTAATACTGATGATTTTGGCATACAACTCCTGATAACCCAAAAAACCTGTCTCAATAAATTAGCATATTTCACCCATCCAATCAAATAAAAGTGTTTTTTAATAACAAACAAAAAAACCATCAAATAATAATGTTCAGTTATGCACTCAATACTTGGTCGGGAATCCTTTGGCAGAAATGACTGCTTCAATGCGGCGTGGCATGGAGGCAATCAGCCTGTGACACTGCTGAGATGTTATGGAGGCCCAGGATGCTTCAATAGCGGCCTTAAGCTCATCCAGAGTGTTGGGTCTTGCGTCTCTCAACTTTCTCTTCACAATATCCCACACATTCTCTATGGGGTTCAGGTCAGGAGAGTTGGCAGGCCAATTGAGCACAGTAATACCATGGTCAGTAAACCATTTACCAGTGGTTTTGGCACTGTGAGCAGGTGCCAGGTCGTGCTGAAAAATGAAATCTTCATCTCCATAAAGCATTTCAGCCGATGGAAGCATGAAGTGCTCCAAAATCTCCTGATAGCTAGCTGCATTGACCCTGCCCTTGATGAAACACAGTGGACCAACACCAGCAGCTGGCATGGCACCCCACACCATCACTGACTGTGGGTACTTGACACTGGACTTCAGGCATTTTGGCATTTCCTTCTCCCCAGTCTTCCTCCAGACTCTGGCACCTTGATTTCCGAATGACATGCAAAATTTGCTTTCATCAGAAAAAAAGTACTTGGGACCACTTAGCAACAGTCCAGTGCTGCTTCTCTGTAGCCCAGGTCAGGCGCCTCTGCCGCTGTTTATGGTTCAAAAGTGGCTTTACCTGGGGAATGCGGCACCTGTAGCCCATTTCCTGCACACGCCTGTGCACGGTGGCTCTGGATGTTTCCACACCAGACTCAGTCCACTGCTTCCTCAGGTTCCCCAAGGTCTGGAATCGGTCCTTCTCCACAATCTTCCTCAGGGTCCGGTTTCCTCTTCTCGTTGTACAGCGTTTTCTGCCACATTGTTTCCTTCCAACAGACTTACCATTGAGGTGCCTTGATACAGCACTCTGGGAACAGCCTATTTGTTGAGAAATTTCTTTCTGGGTCTTACCCTCTTGCTTGAGGGTGTCAATGATGGCCTTCTTGACATCTGTCAGGTCGCTAGTCTTACCCATGATGGGGGTTTTGAGTAATGAACCAGGCAGGGAGTTTATAAAAGCCTCAGGTATCTTTTGCATGTGTTTAGAGTTAATTAGTTGATTCAGAAGATTAGGGTAATAGGTCGTTTAGAGAAACTTTTCTTGATATGCTAATTTATTGAGACAGGTTTTTTGGGTTATCAGGAGTTGTATGCCAAAATCATCAGTATTAAAACAATAAAAGACCTGACAAATTTCAGTTGGTGGATAATGAATCTATAATATATGAAAGTTTAATTGTAATCATTACATTATGGTAAATAATGAAATTTAACACTATATGCTAATTTTTTGAGAAGGACCTGTAGTTTGCAGCTTGTGCTTTTTTGGTTTTAGATCCGTCCTGAAATTAGCAATTTTTCAACTAAATGTCAAGGAAAAAATTAGAATATTTAGGACCCTCATTTACTAGCAATACTTGGCAATATTTGGTGGTTTTCTTCAGCTTGTATGTGAATTGTATCATATTGAGCCATCCGTAGAGTCAGTATTATCTGTATTCTTCTTTAATGATTTTGCATGTTTTTGGTAACATCTGGTAATGTTATATAGGCTGTACATGACAATGTCATATTAGCACTATCTGGTGGTATTAATCTGATTAAAATTATGAGTAAACTGTCTAAAAATTGTAAATAGAAAAGTTCTACTTTGCTTTTTGACCTTGGACCCATTTTACCCGACATTCATGTAATAGTAGAGCATGAGACATATAATAACCCGATAATATCACTGCCATAATATAAAAACCTTTCAATAAGGATAGCATAAAATGGTGACATGATTGAAAGTGAATTGAAAGTCACTTACGTTAAACTGCAGCGTGTGGATCTCGACTTCCTTTCTTTTCGGAATAACCTCTGATTACACAATAGTTAGCTCTAAGTAATGTTCAGTTCTTGTAGTCACTTGTATGTGGGGAGAGACAGTAATGCTCTGTCAAGGTGCCAAATATTGGAAAAAAAATAACAAGGCAAACATTTCATAACTGACTCTTTCAGGTCTGTTTCATGTAAAGAAGCTGCGGAGACACCATCATGTGTTTCTCGACGCAAGCAATGAATAGCCAGGCCTTTCCCCGGGAAGGAACAACCACGGGAAGGGCAGCATCCTATGAAGGAAAGCCACCTATGCCAAGCATGGTATTCATCCACAGACAGCTGTTTCAGGGTTTTTGCCCCTCATCAGTGTGGAGTAGGAATCTGGCTATTAGGAGCAGTGCCTAGTAAAAAGGCTATAAAGGCACAGATGATTGGCCTCGGGGAGACCAAAACATCCAACACCGCGGAGACACCATCACGTGTTTCTCAACGCAGTGATTCCAGAACACTGCCCCCATCTCTTATGGGAAATATGCAGATGCATGTAAAGAAGCTGCGGAGACACCATCATGTGTTTCTCGACGCAAGCAATGAATAGCCAGGCCTTTCCCCGGGAAGGAACAACCACGGGAAGGGCAGCATCCTATGAAGGAAAGCCACCTATGCCAAGCATGGTATCCATCCACAGACAGCTGTTTCAGGGTTTTTGCCCCTCATCAGTGTGGAGTAGGAATCTGGCTATTAGGAGCAGTGCCTAGTAAAAAGGCTATAAAGGCACAGATGATTGGCCTCGGGGAGACCAAAACATCCAACACCGCGGAGACACCATCACGTGTTTCTCAACGCAGTGATTCCAGAACACTGCCCCCATCCCTTATGGGAAATATGCAGATGCATGTAAAGAAGCTGCGGAGACACCATCATGTGTTTCTCGACGCAAGCAATGAATAGCCAGGCCTTTCCCCGGGAAGGAACAACCACGGGAAGGGCAGCATCCTATGAAGGAAAGCCACCTATGCCAAGCATGGTATCCATCCACAGACAGCTGTTTCAGGGTTTTTGCCCCTCATCAGTGTGGAGTAGGAATCTGGCTATTAGGAGCAGTGCCTAGTACTGATGAGGGGCAAAAACCCTGAAACAGCTGTCTGTGGATGGATACCATGCTTGGCATAGGTGGCTTTCCTTCATAGGATGTTGCCCTTCCCGTGGTTGTTCCTTCCCGGGGAAAGGCCTGGCTATTCATTGCTTGCGTCGAGAAACACATGATGGTGTCTCCGCAGCTTCTTTACATGCATCTTTCAGGTCTGTTGTCATTTATATTTTGTGGTTATTCGTGGACTCCAGATATGAGCAGAATGATAAATGCAGTCGGGACCAGAAATATTTGGACAGTGACACAAGTTTTGTCATTTTAGCTGTTCACCAAAACAATTTCAAGATACAGTAACGTAATCAATCAGGCCTTAATGTGCAGGCTCTCAGCTTTAGGCCGGAGTCACAGTAGCGATTTTACAATTGGTCCAATTTTGTTTCTGCAAAGTCGGACGAGTGTAATGCAAGTGTCATGCGTTTTTCATGCAAATACAATCCGATTTTTACCACCTTTTAACATAACATCTGATTGCAATGTGATTTTAACATGAGCTTTTACCTACAGCAATTCTCTGTCATTTACACATCGTTTTCAAAGGAAATATTCGTCAAAACACACACACACACATATATACAGTGCCTTGCAAAAGTATTCGGCTCCCTGGAACTTTTCAACCTTTTCCCACATATCATGCTTCAAACATAAAGATACCAAATGCACATTTTTGGTGAAGAATCATCAACAAGTGGAACACAATTGTGAAGTTGAATTAAATTTATTGGTTATTTTACATTTTGGTGGAAATTTAAAAACTGAAAAGTGGGGCGTGCAATATTATTCAGCCCCTTTACTTTCAGTGCAGCAAACTCACTCCAGAAGTTCATTGTGGATCTCTGAATGATCCAATGTTGTCCTAAATGCCTAATGATCAGTGTCGGACTGGGGCACCGGGACACCGGAGAATCCTCCGGTGGGCCCCGCCCCCTGGCCCTGCCTGCCTGCCTCCTTCATTTGTCCCTGCAGTGCCCAGGCTGCCTCATTCACGCTCGCATAGTGTGATCATCTCATGTCCTGTGTGAGAAGTGCAGCCGCGCTGCAGCTCCTTCTCCACATCACATGACATCACATCACCACACTAGTGGACCATTCATTACCGCGCGCCGCGCTCAGTGCTGGTGCAGACAGTGCAGTGGCTAGTACTGTCTGCAGCTGCTGCAGTGCCGACTGTGCGCTACTGGCTGCCTGGCTGCTATCATGCTATTGAGAGCAGGCAGCCCGTGCACAGCAGCGATTCGCCGCTCAGCAGACCCGGCCACGGCACCACCCCTCCTCCTCACCCCACCAGCACCAGTCAGGAGTCACTCAGTCTCAGTCACATACCATTGCATACATTTGATTTGCATGAGCATCATTCATGATCTTCTCAACTCCGCCTCCTCTTCTAGTTCTGTGGTCTGGTTGGACTACGGTATTCCAATGCTGATTGGCTGACATGCAGCCAATCAGCATTAGTTTTGCTTTGTGTGACCTCACAGGTCACAGCACAGAGTGAGCTGTGCTGTGATTGGTCAACTGTCCTCCTGCCCAAGCAGCACAGAACCTGCACAGGTGCACTGAGTCCTGCACGATCATTCATAGTCGGAGTCGGAGAGGCTGCAGTGCTGCGCTGCCTGTAGCTGATGGTTCAGAGACAGTCCAGGAATTTCCTGTCTTAGTTAGTGAGTCACTACTATTGTAATAAATCAATGTACTAATGTATGTAAGACAGTATGTGAGTAAAATATGCCTGCAGCCTGCAGCAGTAGACAGCCACTGAGACAGTTATGGGAGGCTCCCCCCGGCCCCTGCAATCTAAAGCGGAGACACATGGTGTGGGTCTGGGGGGCCCCCATATAAAATTTCTAATTTCCTGTGGTCCCCCTTCCCCACTGTCTCCTAATTTGCTGTGGGGCCCAGTCACCTCTCCCACCATTTCACCTCTGGGGAAGGGCCCCAAAGGGGCACACAGGGGGCCCTCAAGAAATTAGGTGACACAGTGGGGAAGGCAATATACTACGTGACTGGGCAATATACTACGTGGCTCTGTGCTGTATATACTACGTGGCTGGGCAATATACTATGTCGCTGTGCAATATACTATGTGGCTCTGTGCTGTATATACTACGTGGCTCTGTGCTGTATATACTACGTGGCTCTGTGCTGTATACTACGTGGCTGGGCAATATACTACATCGCTGTGCAATATACTACGTCACTGTGCAATATACTACGTGGCTCTGTGCTGTATATACTACGTGGCTCTGCTGTATATACTACGTGGCTCTGTGCTGTATATACTACATGGCTCTGTGCTGTATATACTACGTGGCTCTGCTGTATATACTACATGGCTCTGTGCTGTATATACTACGTGGCTCTGTGCTGTATACTACGTAGCTGGGCAATATACTACGTAGCTGGGCAATATACTACGTGACTGGGCAATATACTACGTAGCTGGGCAATATACTACGTGGCTGGGCAATATACTACGTAGCTGGACAATATACTACGTGGCTCTGTGCTGTATATACTACGTGGCTGGGCAATATACTATGTCGCTGTGCAGTATAGTATGTGGCTCTGTGCAATATACAACGTGGCTCTGTGCTGTATATACTACGTGGCTGAGCAATATACTATGTGGCTGGGCAATATACTACGTGCCTGGGCAATATACTACGTGCCTGGGCAATATACTACGTGGCTGGGCAATATACTACGTGCCTGGGCAATATACTACATGCCTGGGCAATATACTACGTCGCTGGGCAATATACTACGTGGACATGAATATTCTAGAATACCCGATGCGTTAGAATCGGGCCACCATCTAGTAAATATAAATTCACCTCCCACACTGGCAGCTTTCCAGTGATGTTGGGGCTGGATCTCATTGTTATGAGCACTGATGGGCGGCTTTGGTCTTGGGCAATCCCTTTCAACTGATTGATACATAATTGTGATTATACAGCGTTTTACATGTTTGGAAAGGTTGTACTGTCAGAAGCTGTGTGTCTCAATGACTCCCCTTGTAATGTCACTCACCCGAAATATTACAGCATCTCCGCTGACCACAATGGGCTGTGATATCACAACAGCTCCATAACTGATGCCAACCTCATAAAACGACATATGTGATGAGTTATCTGCCGTGATGACCAGGTAGTGCCAGTCATAGATCCCTATGACATTTCTTGTATCTGTAACCATATAGGTATTTGGATATAGCTGTAGAATGGGCCCCTAGGGTCAATTCCTCCTGTGGGCCCCAGACACCCCAGTCCGACGCTGCTAATGATGATAAATATAATCCACCAGTGTGTAATCAAGTCTCCGTATAAATGCACCTGCTCTGTGACAGTCTCATCTGTTTGAAGCAGAGGCATAGCTAGGGTTTTAGTTCTGAGGGGCGAAGCTTCTGAGTGGGCCCCTAACCAGGTAACTTTGATTACAACTCGGTGACGCACCCTAATACTAGAGGAGAAACTCAGTAGATAACCGCTCTATTACTGAAGATAATCTATATATATAATTGCCTAAAGGTTTTTCCGTCTGTCTGTCTGTCTTTCTGTTTGTCTGTCTTTCTGTCTGTCTGTCTGTCTGTCCTGGAAATCCCGGCTCTCTGATTGGTCAAGGCCGCCAGGCCTCAACCAATCAGAGACCAGCACAGCATCGACGTAGAAATCCCGCGTCTCTGATTGGTCGAGGCCGCCAGGCAACGGGCAACGGGCACAGCGACGATGATGTCATAAAGGACGTAGACATCCTGCGTCTCTGATTGGTCGAGGCCACCAGGCCTCGACCAATCAGCAATGGGCACAGTGATGATGATGTCATAATGGTTGCCATGGCGACGATGATGTCATAAAGGTTGCCTCGACCAATCAGCAACGGGCACAGTCTGCCGCGAATTCTGGAATCATCATTGTCCATATATTACAGGGACATGCATATTCTAGAATACCCGATGCGTTAGAATGGGGCCACAATCTAGTCTCTATAAAAAGACCAACATGGATATTACCGCCGTATGGTCAGTGGTTGTTAAAAATCGTTATTGAGCAAAAATATCTAATCAAGACTTAACCAGGTGCGTTATTCTTAAAAGAAAAATGTCATGATTTTCTGAAGAAAGTATAGTGGTTTATTGACTAGTCCACAGAAAAACCAAATTGCAGAAAACATAAAAGGTAGATGAAACAATTACAAACAGAGTGTCCATGTGTAGATATCAGCGCTTTTCTTGTTACTCATCTTTAAAAGGTAGAATGGTAAAAGTCATCTGTCTGTGTGAAGTTCATCATGGCATGGAGTAGCTAACAGCTGTTGTTCCTCGTGTCTTGTCCCATGTCCATGGAGAATGATGGTGAAGGAAGGGAGGTGACCGTCCCACGTGACAAAAAGCCCCCACCCCCTCCTAAGAGACGTTTATATATGTTCAACACTGATCACGTGTCTTCTGTATATGGAGTTAACTTATACTCTGAGCTACATACACAGAAATAGCTTTTGATAGTGTCAGCAAGAAACCATGTGCTCGGTACAGAATAAAAATAAGAATAATTAATATTTAACAATTCCCCCTTTTGAGGGTGACAGACATTGATTGGAACCCTCAAATTAAAATATTAATAAAATCTACTTTCTTCTTTGACAAAATGATGTAATAAATAGTAATATCAATAATATTGTTTTATGTTCTCAATAATATAATGATATGTAAATTCATGCTATGGTAATTCATGTTATGGTAGGCCGTGACTAATATTCATATAAAATTATATAGATTATTATACTTCCCTATATCTACATGAAGCATCTCAGGTCTGATGTCATCTGGTCTTCATATTGATGTCTTCTTGGTTCTTTTAAAACAATCTTTATTATAAGTAGTGTTGAGCGATACCGTCCGATACTTGAAAGTATCGGTATCGGATAGTATCGGCCGATACCCGAAAAATATCGGATATCGCCGATACCGATATCCGATACCAATACAAGTCAATGGGACATCAAGTATCGGAATGTATCCTCATGGATCCCAGGGTCTGAAGGAGAGGAAACTCTCCTTCAGGCCCTGGGATCCATATTAAAGTGTAAAATAAAGAATTAAAATAAAAAATATTGTTATATTCACCTCTCCGGCGGCCCCTGGACATCAGCGGGAGGATCCGGCGTCCGACACGGCTTCTTTCTTCAAAATGCGCGCCTTCAGGACCTGTGGAATGACGTCCCGGCTTCTGATTGGTCGCGTGCCGCCCATGTGACCGCCACGCGACCAATCAGAAGCCGCGACGTCATTCCTCAGGTCCTAGAAGGCGCTCATTCTAGGACTTTAGCTGAGAAATGACGTCGCGGCTTCTGATTGGTCGCGTGGCGGTCACATGGGCGGCACGCGACCAATCAGAAGCCGGGACGTCATTCCACAGGTCCTGAAGACGCGCATTTTGAAGAAAGAAGCCGTGCCGGACACCGGATCCTCCCGCTGATGTCCAGGGGCCGCCGGAGAGGTGAATATAACAATATTTTTTATTTTAATTCTTTATTTTACACTTCCGATACCGATACCCGATATCACAAAAATATCGGATCTCGGTATCGGAATTCCGATACCGCAAGTATCGGCCGATACCCGATACTTGCGGTATCGGAATGCTCAACACTAATTATAAGTCTTTTCTAATAGATGATAGCATGTAGATATGTAGAGACTGTGTGTCATGTGTCAATCAAAGTCCATAAAATCAAATGTTGATAAGAAAACAAAGTCCATAGATGAAACGTAGCTTTAATATCTGTGTAGTGTCACCTTTAGAGATCTGGACTTACACTGGCTCGCCTTGGAAATCATCTGAAATCCTCATATCGTCCGCACTGGTCTTGGGACAGGTGTGACGTCTTTGGTCAGCACAGCAAGGGTTACATTGACTCTTCCTTGCCAAACATAGCACCATAACCAGTCCTTAGTGCACAGGACACATGTCAGGGTTGTAGCGTCCTGACAATTACCTGAGTGTTCACCAGCTTTCATGGAAGTCTTATAGGTGATAGGAAACCACTGGATCGTGATAAGAACGTAATAACACAGTTCATCTTTGATACTGTACTCATAGTCAGTGATGGATGCTGTAGTTGTGAGTGGTGACATGAATTGTATTTGACACAGTCTATTATTACTCAGACATCATAGCATTGTTACCTTGTGGAACTTCTGGATAACGGCTTTTCTTCTTGTAACTTTTAAGAATCAATTGAATTTAGAAAAATATAAAATCTTTATTAACGTCTTTAGTATCTTGATTGAAGTCTTCATTCCCTATTCTATACCAAATCTGGTAATTTCCCTAACTTATAATATCACAGCGTTCCATAGCAATCAATAATATCCATATAATTATTAAATGATATTAAAATGGAGTTTATATTTGGAAAAATAAAATAATAATAATAATAATAATATACTATCATTTATTATTATTATTACACCATATTCTTCATGTGATTGGACATTTTTATGTCATAGGTGTAATTTCTTTTTGAACCCATAGATGTCAGTGTGTCTTTTATGTAACAAGTGCTGATATTTATTATTAAAACTTTATTAATTTATGTTCAGTAGACCAATAATATGTAAGTATGTATAGTCATGAACCAAAATAAGTATATATATATATATGAATGAATGAGTGAAAGAATTGTTGTTTTTAACTCAGAATTGAAATTTTCTTATATAATGAAACCATATGATCACTATATTTGATAAAGCAATATGCTTGTAGACATTACTCTATTAAATATTGATTTTTCCTTGATGAAAAATAAGAATGAAAAATAAAAATTGAAACAAAAGTGGAAAAAAATGAAAAATAAAAATGAGAATAAAAAATAAAAATAAGGCCTTTATATGTTGATGACAAATGCTGAGATTATGTCTCAGTAACACATTCCCTTAATACTTCCTCATGTAGATGTTGTCATAACCTTGGATCACCAAAATATTGAAATTATGCAACTTTGCATATAATACCCTTCATTAGAGGAAAAAATGATATTTATAATATTTATTGTTATTGTACCCAATAATACCTTATTAATATTTCTTCTTTATTAAACTGTGTGAAGAAGAGGTATTCATGAAATGTGATGATGTGATCAAGATCAAAAACACATTTCCCCCTTAATATCAAAAAATATTATTTTATGAAAAAATTAATTTTTAAAAACCCAAATGAAAATAATTATTTGTATAACTGTCATATCAGCTTTATGACTTATATTTGTTTGAAGATGTGTACTCATCTATATAACCATAAAAAAAACACTGAATATCATAAAATTATAATTTGGAAAAATTATTCTAAATGTAGATTTTCTAGAAAAATCATATCGATGTGTTATTGTACTTTTTAAATAATAATCACTAAAGAAATATATGTTGCATAATAATATTTAAATATATCTTAATATTCTAATAATTTAACTGAATGCTATTATTAAATTAAACACAAAGTTGTTGTTTTTTTCTTCTTCGACATACCATGAATCATGAGGCCTCTGTCAAACTGTGCATACACATTCCACATTCCACATTCCACGCTCTGGTCACTCTTACATTGGATTCACCCTTAGCAGCTGCCCATACACTTCTGTCATCTGTCACATGTGACACACATATAGACGTTCAAACTACATATTCCACATACAAAGAATACACATATATTAATTAACCCAAAATATTGTATCCTAATTATCAATCAATGCGCATTGTATTCTATTAAATTTAGTATTCTAATATTCCTTTGAATATTCCCCAAATATTATCTAACACTATGTTTTAACCTATAGAAAGGACTGGACTCATTTACAAGAAACCCGAGTTGAATGTTCCAACGCTATTTCGGTACAGGAATCCATTTGCATGTAAAGCTGAGGAAAATTCCTAAAACTAAAAAAACAAGGCTATATGATATTTCTTAACTCACATATGTCACACCATGCACCATGCAGTGGGAGGAAAAAAAAACATAATGTTACAGAAAAACATGTAGTACACACATTTTTAGGTTATTAGATATATTATTTATTTTTAAGTGTTAAATATATATATATCATGCAGTTAATATAGCTTCCTGTGTGAATAAGACATAAATTCATGAAACAGGTTTTTTTTTTTTTTTCAATCCTCGCTTTGAAAGTAAAATTCTAAGGGAAAATGAAAGATAAAGGTTAATTTCATATTTATTTAAAAACAAAATAATTTAAATATCTTATACATATGTATATATTTAATAAATGTATTTAATTGTAATTCTAAATATTTTTTACTGGAGTAAATTTTAATTATTTCACTATATATATATAAAAATGCAGTTAATATAATCTCTACTTATACAAATATGCTACAGTATTTACTGTATATTATATTAATATATGTAACTGCAGAATTATATTGAAATAGAATAATTACATTAATAAATAATACATTGTATAACTCATCATATAATATAATTAATTTTTAGCCAATTCCTATCCCCAAATTTGGCTGTTTGTCGATAATCTGCTGAAATGCTAAATTTAGTAAGGTCAGTTTTAACCCTATGGACTCTTTGAAGAGCTGCTGTGATAATGGAGTGTTCAGCTGAGCTCCCCCTGGGATACTCACCTGCTTCCGTCTGTCAGTCTCCGCCATCTTTAGAGACAGATCTGAGCCTTCAGATTTTAAATCTTTCAGAGAAATTTCTTTAATAGACTCCTGAATCTTTTCATAGGGTTTGTAGCAAATATGTAATTTTCTTCGTACTTCATAGATGTGATTTTGGATCAGTTTTGGAGATTTTGATTTTGGCTTTTGATAAGATTGAATTCTGCCTGGTTTCAAAAACTTAGTGTGATTTGCTTTCCTTTCAAGATTCTCGTGTTTTCTAGAAAAATCTAGGGATTTTGCGCATTCGTATAAGGAATTTTTCTGTGAAGCAATTATACGAGATACAGGATTTAAGAATTTAAATTTGTTTACAAAACAATTTATCATGGATTGTTGATTCAAATTCGTACAGACCAATTTATAAATCCTTTCAAAAATGGACATAAAAGTAAAAGTACATTCTTTCTGGCCAATCTTCAATTTTAGAAGAATATCAAGATCTGGATAATTTTCTTTTAATCCACAGAAAATCAAAATTCTTAATCTTTCTACATCAGTCATATTTTCATACTCCTCATTCTGCATTTCTAATGAATATCTTCTCATAAAAGTTACTGGCAGCCAAATTTTAAACAAATTATTTTTCTCCTGATTAGTCAAATCAAACTTATCAGCAAAACTTTCAAATATCTCTGAATTTCTGCACACATGGATTTTGTCATCATATGCAGGAATGATTTTGCATAATTTTAGCAGGATTTTCCTAGATTTAGGTTGGAGCTGTTGGGCCTCTAAGTCGTCTATTTTTAAGGGCAATGGTACATCTGTCCCTCTTAGATCATCTTTGTCAGTTTCTCCTACGCTTCCTCCATCTTGTTTTTCATCTTGTGACACATCAATGTCACCTTGGGCAGCCACACCCACGTGTGTCACATCTTCCTCACTCTTCCCATTACAGTCAATCTTGGGAACATCATTAGTTTCCTTAGAAATTCTTTCTACACTGTCTTTTTTGGACTTCTCTGTAACAAACTCGTTAAATACATAAACCATATGTAAAATATTTTTAAGTTGCTCTTTTTCTTTTTTCTTAGACATTAGCTTAGAATCTAAATTCAAATTCGCGGTTCTGCATTCTGCAAATAAATTAGACCAAAATATTTCTAAGCTAGATCCGTACAAACTTACAAATTCTATCTGACTTGATTTAGCATATGAATTAATCAAATCCATTTGTCTTACCTTGAAATCTCAGCTTGTAGTCCCTTTGCTGTACAACGCTGGGCTCCGGACTTCAGCACGGCTATTTTTAGCACATCTATCTTCAGCACTACCAGTGCTTGCTGTCAATCCGTCTGACACCTGTTAAAGTCTCCGTAATTCGTAGGTTCTTGTATTCTTGTATGAGTTCTTTGTGACTTGAAGTTTTGAAGTGGAATTCCTGAATACTTGCACAATCTAGCGGAACTCTTCTGTCTTCCCCCGTGTGCAAGAAGAAGGAAATTCACGCAAAAATAGCACAAAAAATCAAAGCTGGCTGGCTAGGCCAAATGTTAAAAATCGTTATTGAGCAAAAATATCTAATCAAGACTTAACCAGGTGAGTTATTCTTAAAAGAAAAATGTCATGATTTTCTGAAGAAAGTATAGTGGTTTATTGACTAGTCCACAGAAAAACCAAATTGCAGAAAACATAAAAGGTAGATGAAACAATTACAAACAGAGTGTCCATGTGTAGATATCAGCGCTTTTCTTGTTACTCATCTTTAAAAGGTAGAATGGTAAAAGTCATCTGTCTGTGTGAAGTTCATCATGGCATGGAGTAGCTAACAGCTGTTGTTCCTCGTGTCTTGTCCCATGTCCATGGAGAATGATGGTGAAGGAAGGGAGGTGACCGTCCCACGTGACAAAAAGCCCCCACCCCCTCCTAAGAGACGTTTATATATGTTCAACACTGATCACGTGTCTTCTGTATATGGAGTTAACTTATACTCTGAGCTACATACACAGAAATAGCTTTTGATAGTGTCAGCAAGAAACCATGTGCTCGGTACAGAATAAAAATAAGAATAATTAATATTTAACAGTGGTAGATACCAGCCCTTCAGAACATATAAGAGATCACAGCACAGTTACAGATAATGTCTTACAGCTGACGTCCTTTCTGATGGAATTGTTCACTTTTCCCGTCTTTTCCATCTGGCCCAGACCGACATGACAACTTCCCCCAGCAATGACTCACCTGCAGAGAATACAACAAAGACATGTTTCCCTTCTCACTTTCCAGTCACCATCTATTTCCAACCTGCACAAACTCCTCATCCTGCTGATACCCGAATACTGAGCTGCTGCCGTATGAGTCCCTATTATTAGTATGATGGCCCCCTCACTGTAATCACCACACTGTACGATGGCCTACTAGATGGCCTCCATATAGTATAATGCACTTAATAGTCCTCAATATAGTACAATGCACTCCCAATAGGCAGACTCTATAGTACAAGGCAGCACCCCATAGGCAGACTCTATGGCACAAGGCAGCACCCCATAGGCAGACTCTGTAGTATAAGACAGCACCCCCATAGGCAGACCCTGCAGTATAATACAGCACTCCATAGGCGGACCCTGTATTATAAGGCAGCACCTCATAGGCATACCCTGTAGTATAAGGCAGCACCCCATAGGCAGACCCTGTATTATAAGGCAGCACCCCCATAGGCAGATTCTGTAGTATAAGGCAGCGCCCCCATAGGCAGATCCTGTAGTATAAGACAGCACCTCATAGGCAGACCCTGTAGTATGAGGCAGCACCCCATACGCAGATTCTGTAGTACAAGGCAGCACCCCCATAGGCAGATCCTGTAGTATAAGACAGCACCCCCATAGGCAGACCCTGTAGTATAAGACAGTACCCCTATAGGAAGACCCTGTAAGTATAAGAGAGTACCCCCATAGGCAGACCCTGTACTATAAGACAGTACCCCCATAGGCAGACCCTGTAGTATAAGACAGCACCCCCATAGGCAGACTCTGTAAGTATAAGACAGTACCCCCATAGGCAGACCCTGTAGTATAAGACAGTACCCCCATAGGCAGACCCTGCAGTATAAGACAGTACCCCCATAGGCAGACCCTGTAGTATAAGGCAGTACCACCATAGGCAGACCCTGTAGTGTAAGACAGTACCCCCATAGGAAGACCCTGTAGTGTAAGACAGTACCCCCATAGGCAGACCCTGTAGTATAAGACAGTACCCCCATAGGCAGGCCCTGTAGTTTAAGACAGTACTCCTATAGGCAGAACCTGTAGTATGAGACAGTACTCTGTTGTGAATTCTGTTGTCAAACTCCCTCCTGTGGTCGTGAATGGTACTTCGGCGAGTTCTGTCTATGGGCTCCCTCTGGTGGCTGTGAGTGAGGCTGCTGCTTCTGAGGTTCCTTGCACAGGTAACGTGGTTTATCCTTTGGTTGACTGCTCTATTTAACTCCTCTCAGATCGTTACTCCATGCCAGCTGTCAATGTTTTTGCATTGGTTCAGTTTGCTCCTGGATCTCTCTGGTGACCTGCCTTCTCCTGCAGAAGCTAAGTTCCTGATAGTCATTATTTGTTCATTGTTTTCTTGTCCAGCTGGTTTTCATGATTTTGTCTTGCTAGATGGAAGCTCTGGGATGCAGAGTGGTCCCTCCGCACCATGAGTCGGTGCGGAGGTCTTTTTTGCACACTCTGCGTGGTCTTTTGTAGGTTTTTGTGCTGATCGCAAAGTTACCTTTCCTATCCTCTGTCTATTTAGTAAGTCTGGCCTCCCTTTGCTGAAACCTGTTTCATTTCTGCGTTTGTGACTTTCATCTTTACTCACAGTCAATATATGTGGCGGGCTTCCTTTACCTTTGGGGAATTTCTCTGAGGCAAGGTAGGCTTTATTTTCTATCTCTAGGGCTAGATAGTTCTTAGGCTGTGACGAGGCGCCTAGGTCTGGTCAGGAGCGCTCCACGGCTATTTCTAGTGTGTGTGATAGGATTAGGGCTTGCGGTCAGCAGAGCTCCCACATCCCAGAGCTCATCCTGTATGAGGTTTAACTATCAGGTCATTCCTGGTGCTCCTAACCACCAGGTCATAACAGTACAGCTGGCCCAAAGTATTAATGCATCTCAATAGAGGGATAAGAGAACTTCTGAGACCATTTTTTTTTCTTTGCATTGTGTTTTGTCTTTCTTTTCCCCTAGACCTTTGGGTGGTTCAGGACACAGGTGTAGATATGGACATTCAAGGTCTGTCCTCTTGTATGGATCATCTCTCTGTAAGGGTACAAAACATTCAAGATTTTGTGGTTCAGAATCCTATGCCTAAAATTCCTATTCCTGACTTATTTTCTGGGGATAGATCTAGGTTCTTGAATTTCAAAAATTATTGTAAACTGTTTCTAGCTTTGAAACCCCGCTCCTCTGGTGACCCCGTTCAACAGGTAAAAATCATTATTTCTTTGTTGCGTGGTGACCCTCAACTGACTGGGCATTTTCCCTTGCGCCAGGAGATCCGGCATTGCGTGATGTTGATGCGTTTTTTCTGGCGCTTGGATTGCTTTATGATGAACCAAATTCAGTGGATCAGGCAGAGAAAATCTTGCTGGCTTTGTGTCAGGGTCAGGATGAAGCGGAGGTGTACTGTCAGAAGTTTAGAAAGTGGTCTGTGCTTACTCAGTGGAATGAATGTGCCCTGGTGGCAATTTTCAGAAAGGGTCTTTCTGAAGCCCTTAAGGATGCCATGGTGGGATTTCCCACGCCTGCTGGTCTGAATGAGTCTATGTCTTTGGCCATTCAGATCGATCGCGCATGCGTGAGCGCAAAGCTGTGCACCATCTGGCGGTATTCTCTGAGCATAGGCCTGAGCCTATGCAGTGTGATAGGACCTTGACCAGAGCTGAACGGCAAGAACACAGACGTCGGAATGGGCTGTGTTTTTTCTGTGGTGAATCCACTCATGCTATCTCCGATTGTCCTAAGCGCACTAAGCGGTTCGCTAGGTCTGCCACCATTGGTACGGTACAGTCTAAATTTCTTTTGTCCGTTACTCTGATTTGCTCTCTGTCGTCCTATTCTGTAATGGCATTTGTGGATTCAGGCGCTGCCCTGAATTTGATGGACTTGGAGTTTGCCAGGCGGTGTGGTTTTTTCTTGGAGCCCTTGCAGTATCCTATTCCATTGAGAGGAATTGATGCTACGCCTTTGGCCAAGAATAAGCCTCAGTACTGGACTCAATTGACCATGAGCATGGCTCCTGCACATCAGGTGGATATTCGCTTTTTGGTGTTGCATAATCTGCATGATGTGGTCGTTTTGGGGTTGCCATGGCTACAGGTCCATAATCCAGTGTTGGATTGGAAATCTATGTCTGTGTTCAACTGGGTTTGTCAGGCGGTACATGGTGATGTTCCATTGCTCTCAATTTCACCTTCCACTCCTTCTGAAGTCCCTGAGTTTTTATCAGATTACCGGGATGTATTTGAAGAGCCCAAATCTGGTGCCTTACCTCCTCATAGGGATTGCGACTGTGCTATTGATTTGATTCCTGGTAGTAAGTTTCCTAAGGGCCGTCTGTTTAATTTATCTGTGCCAGAGCACGCCGCTATGCGGAGTTATATAAAGGAATCTTTGGAGAAGGGTCATATTCGTCCGTCGTCGTCACCATTGGGAGCATGGTTCTTTTTTGTGGCCAAGAAGGAAGGTTCTTTGAGACCTTGTATTGATTACCGCTTTCTTAATAAGATCACAGTCAAATTTCAGTATCCTTTGCCGCTGCTGTCTGATTTATTTGCTCGGATTAAGGGGGCTAGTTGGTTCACCAAGATAGATCTTCGTGGTGCGTATAATCTTGTGTGAATTAAACAGGGTGATGAATGGAAGATGGCATTTAATACGCCCGAGGGCCATTTTGAGTACCTGGTTATGCCATTCGGGCTTTCTAATGCTCCATCTGTGTTTCAGTCCTTTATGCATGACATCTTCCGAGAGTACCTGGATAGATTCATAATTGTATATTTGGATGACATTTTGGTCTTTTCGGATGATTGGGAATCTCATGTGAAGCAGGTCAGAATGGTGTTCCAGGTCCTTCGTGCGAATTCCTTGTTTGTGAAGGGGTCAAAGTGTCTCTTTGGAGTTCAGAAGGTTTCATTTTTGGGTTTCATTTTTTCCCCTTCTACTATCGAGATGGACCCTGTTAAAGTTCAGGCCATTTACGATTGGACTCAGCCGACATCTGTGAAGAGCTTGCAGAAGTTCCTGGGCTTTGCTAATTTTTATGGTCGCTTCATCGCTAACTTTTCCAGTGTTGCTAAGCCGTTGACTGATTTGACCAAGAAAGGTGCTGATGTAGTCAATTGGTCCTCTGCGGCTGTAGAGGCTTTTCAGGAGTTGAAGCGTCGTTTTGCTTCTGCCCCTGTGTTGTGCCAGCCAGATGTTTCGCTCCCTTTTCAGGTGGAGGTTGATGCTTCTGAAATTGGAGCAGGGGCTGTTTTCTCGCAAAGAAGTTCTGATGGCTCGGTGATGAAACCCTGTGCCTTCTTTTCTAGAAAATTCTCGCCTGCTGAGCGCAATTATGATGTGGGCAATCGGGAGTTGTTGGCCATGAAGTGGGCATTCGAGGAGTGGCGACATTGGCTTGAAGGAGCTAAACATCGCGTGGTGGTCTTGACGGATCACAAGAATTTAACTTATCTCGAGTCTGCCAAACGGTTGAATCCTAGACAGGCTCGATGGTCGATCTTTTTCTCCCGTTTTGATTTTGTGGTTTCATACCTTCCGGGATCTAAGAATGTGAAGGCTGACGCCCTGTCAAGGAGTTTTGTGCCTGACTCTCCGGGTGTTCCGGAGCCGGCGGGTATTCTTAAAGAAGGGGTAATTTTGTCTGCCATTTCCCCTGATTTGCGGCATGTGCTGCAAAAGTTTCAGGCTGATAGACCTGACCGTTGTCCTACGGAGAAACTGTTTGTCCCTGATAGATGGACTAGTAGAGTTATCTCGGAGATTCATTGTTCAGTATTGGCTGGTCATCCTGGAATCTTTGGTACCAGAGATTTAGTGGCTAGATCCTTTTGGTGGACTTCTTTGTCACGGGATGTGCGTTCTTTTGTGCAGTCCTGTGGGATTTGTGCTCAGGCTAAGCCCTGCTGTTCTCGTGCCAGTGGGTTGCTTTTACCCTTGCCGATCCCGAAGAGGCCGTGGACGCATATTTCCATGGATTTTATTTCTGATCTCCCTGTTTCTCAAAAGATGTCGGTCATTTGGGTGGTTTGTGATCGCTTCTCTAAGATGGTCCATTTGGTACCCTTATCTAAACTGCCTTCCTCCTCTGATTTGGTGCCATTGTTTTTCCAGCATGTGGTTCGTTTGCATGGCATTCCAGAGAACATCGTCTCGGACAGAGGTTCCCAGTTTGTTTCGAGATTTTGGCGGTCCTTTTGCGGTAAGATGGGCATTGATTTGTCTTTTTCCTTGGCTTTCCATCCTTAGACTAATGGCCAAACCGAACGAACTAATCAGACTTTGGAGACATATCTGAGATGCTTTGTTTCTGCTGATCAGGATGATTGGGTGTCTTTCTTGCCTTTGGCTGAGTTCGCCCTTAATAATCGGGCCAGCTCGGCTACTTTAGTTTCTCCTTTTTTCTGTAATTCTGGTTTCCATCCTCGTTTCTCTTCAGGGCAGGTTGAGCCTTCGGACTGTCCTGGTGTGGATGCGGTGGTGGACAGGTTGCAGCAGATTTGGACTCATGTGGTGGACAATTTGACATTGTCCCAGGAGAAGGCTCAACGTTTCGCTAACCGCCGGCGTTGTGTTGGTCCCCGACTTCGTGTTGGGGATTTGGTTTGGTTGTCATCTCGTCATGTTCCTATGAAGGTTTCCTCTCCTAAATTTAAGCCTCGTTTCATTGGACCATATAAGATTTCTGAAGTTCTTAATCCTGTGTCATTTCGTTTGGATCTTCCAGCTTCTTTTGCCATCCATAATGTGTTCCATAGGTCGTTGTTGAGGAGATACGTGGCGCCTATGGTTCCCTCCGTTGATCCTCCTGCCCCGGTGTTGGTCGAGAGGGAGTTGGAGTATGTGGTGGAGAAGATTTTGGATTCTCGTGTTTCGAGATGGAAACTCCAGTACCTGGTCAAGTGGAAGGGTTATGGTCAGGAAGATAATTCCTGGGTTTTTGCCTCTGATGTTCATGCTGCCGATCTTGTTCGTGCCTTTCATTTGGCTCATCCTGATCGGCCTGGGGGCTCTGGTGAGGGTTCAATGACCCCCTCCTCAAGGGGGGGTACTGTTGTGAATTCTGTTGTCGAACTCCCTCCTGTGGTCGTGAATGGTACTTCGGCGAGTTCTGTCTATGGGCTCCCTCTGGTGTCTGTGAGTGAGGCTGCTGCTTCTGAGGTTCCTTGCACAGGTGACGTGGTTTATCCTTTGGTTGACTGCTCTATTTAACTCCTCTCAGATCGTTACTCCATGCCAGCTGTCAATGTTTTTGCATTGGTTCAGTTCGCTCCTGGATCTCTCTGGTGACCTGCCTTCTCCTGCAGAAGCTAAGTTCCTGATAGTCATTATTTGTTCATTGTTTTCTTGTCCAGCTGGTTTTCATGATTTTGTCTTGCTAGCTGGAAGCTCTGGGATGCAGAGTGGCCCTTTTTTGCACACTGCGTGGTCTTTTGTAGGTTTTTGTGCTGATCGCAAAGTTACCTTTTCTATCCTCTGTCTATTTAGTAAGTCTGGCCTCCCTTTGCTGAAACCTGTTTCATTTCTGCGTTTGTGACTTTCATCTTTACTCACAGTCAATATATGTGGGGGGCTTCCTTTACCTTTGGGGAATTTCTCTGAGGCAAGGTAGGCTTTATTTTCTATCTCTAGGGCTAGATAGTTCTTAGGCTGTGACGAGGCGCCTAGGTCTGGTCAGGAGCGCTCCACGGCTATTTCTAGTGTGTGTGATAGGATTAGGGCTTGCGGTCAGCAGAGCTCCCACATCCCAGAGCTCATCCTGTATGAGGTTTAACTATCAGGTCATTCCTGGTGCTCCTAACCACCAGGTCATAACAGTACTCCCATATCCAGACGCTGTAGTATAAGACAGTACCCCCATAGGCAGACCCTGTAGTATAAGACAGTACCTCCATAGGCAGACCCTGTAGTATAAGGCAGTACCACCATAGGCAGACCCTGTAGTATAAAGGCAGCCCCCATAAAAAACAATAAATAAATATTCAACTCTCTTTCTCCTTGTTCCAGTGGTGCTCTGAGCTCCTGCTCATCTTCTGACAGCGGGCGCTGGGTGGTGATGTCACCACGCCCACTGTCAGTGTCGGCGTTGATGATGTCAGATGCTGACAGGGGGTGATGGGGAAGGAGCGCTGCGCGTTCCTTCCCTCATCAATGCGGTCAGCTGTATCTCCTAAATGCCGATACAGCTGACTTTGCAGTCACAAGTGGGAGGCCCACTGCTGGCACCGGGCCCTTGCCTGCTCAGGGGCCCCATAGCGGCTTTGCGGCAGAGCAGGGAGATCGATTCTCCCTGCTCTGCCACAGAATGTTACTGTATCGGCGTGCTGCACATGCCGATACAATTACTATGCTACTGGTTTGAAGCACAGAGAGCATCATGAAGACCAAGGAGCACAACAGGCAGGTCCGTGATACTGTTGTGGAGAAGTTTAAAGCTGGATTTGGATACAAAATCATTTCCTAAACTGTAAACATTCCAAGGAGCACTGTGCAAGCGATCATATTGAAATGGAAGGAGTATCATACCACTACAAGTTTACCAAGACCCGGCCGTCCCTCTAAACTTTAATCTCAAACAAGGAAAAGACTAATCAGAGATGCAGCCAAGAGGCCCATGATCATTCTGGATGAACTGCAGAGATCTACAGCTGAGGTGGGACAGTCTGTCCATAGGACAACAATCAGTCGTACACTGCACAAATCTGGCCTTTATGGAAGAGTGGCCAGAAGAAAGCTATTTCTCAAAGATATCCATAAAACTGTAATTTAAAGTTCGCAACAAGCTACCTGGGAGACACACCAAACATGTGGAAGAAGGTTCTCTGGTCAGATGAAACGAAAATAGAACTTTTTGGCAGCAATGCCAAATGATATGTTTATATAACAACTCTCAGAGAAAAGCATGGGTCCCATGTAATACTAATTACTATCAGATTGACTCAATGTGTATACCCATGTGTCTTAAGGACTAGTAAGTGTATACTCCTGCAATACTATTAAACACAAGAAAAAAATGGAGTTCCATACACATAGAATTGTAACAAAAGATACATAAACTTTATTGAACAATGCAAACAACATAAGACAAAATAATTAAAAATAAAAAGGACAAACAACCCAGTAAGGACAAAAGTAAAGCCCCAGCACAACCAATGAGTATATATGCACTCCAACCAAGACCTACAATGTATACCACTCTATAATAACCATGTGACATCCAGTAAGAATATGACAACAGTGTATATGCAGATCACTGGATGCCCATATATATATGTATGCCCTAATCTATGTCACAGTGACCAGCACACAGAGGAAGGAATAGAGCAGTCTTATTTAGTATACTAGAAAATTGTCTTACCCATGGTGGAGGAAAGTAAGGTGCCGAGGTGCCAAATCAACCCCCATGACGCGTGTTTCGCGTATGCTTGTTCACAAAGAGGGAAAATGTTCCCTCGGCACCTTACTTTCCTCCACCATGGGTAAGACAATTTTCTAGTATACTAAATAAGACTGCTCTATTCCTTCCTCTGTGTGGAACTCTTGTGTTCAAATGATATGTTTGTTGTAAAGGCAACACAGCTCATCACCCTGAACACACCATCCCCACTGTCAAACATGGTGGTGGCAGCATCATGGTTTGGGCCTGCTTTTCTTCACCAGGGACAGGGAAGATGGTTAAAATTGATGGGAAGAAGGATGGAGCCAAATACAAGACCATTCTTGAAGAAAACCTGTTGGAGTCTGCAAAAGACCTGAGACTGGGACGGAGATTTGTCTTCCAACAAGACAATGATCCCAAAAATAAAGCAAAATCTACAATGGAATGGTTCACAAATAAACGTATCCAGATGTTAGAATGGCCAAGTCAAAGTCCAGACCTCAATTCAATCGAGAATCTGTGGAAAGAGATGAAAACTGCTGTTCATAAACGATCTCCATCAAACCTCACTGAGCTCGAGCTGTTTGCCAAGGAAGAATGGGCGAGAATTTCAGTCTCTCAATATACAAAACTGATAGAGACATAGCCCAAGCGACTTGCAGCTGTTATCACAGCAAAAGGTGGCGCAACAAAGTATTAAGTTAAAGGGGCTGAATAATATTGCACGCCCCACTTTTCAGGTTTTGAATTTCCACAAAAATTTAAAATAGCCAATAAATTTCGTTCAACTTCACAATTGTGTTCCACTTGTTGTTGATTCTTCACCAAAAATGTACATTTGGTATCTTTATGTTTGAAGCATGATATGTGGAAAAAGGCTGAAAAGTTCCAGGGAACCGAATACTTTTGCAAGGCACTGTATATATACAGTTAGGGCCAGAAATATTTGGACAGTGACACAAGTTTTGTTATTTTAGCTGTTTACAAAAACATGTTCAGAAATACAATTATATATATAATATGGGCTGAAAGTGTACACTCCCAGCTGCAATATGATAGTTTCCACATCCAAATAGGAGTAAGGGTTTAGGAATCATAGCTCTGTAATGCATAGCGTCCTCTTTTTCAAGGGACCAAAAGTAATTGGACAATGGACTCTAAGGGCTGCAATTAACTCTGAAGGCGTCTCCCTCGTTAACCTGTAATCAATTAAGTAGATAAAAGGTCAGGGGTGGATTCCAGGTGTGTGGTTTTGCATTTGGAAGCTGTTGCTGTGAGCAGACAACATGCGGTCAAAGGAACTCTCAATTGAGGTGAAGCAGAACATCCTGAGGCTGAAAAAAAAGAAAAAATCCATCAGAGAGATAGCAGACATGCTTGGAGTAGCAAAATCAACAGTTGGGTACATTCTGAGAAAAAAGGAATTGACTGGTGAGCTTGGGAACTCAAAAAGGCCTGGGCGTCCACGGATGACAACAGTGGTGGATGATCGCCGCATACTTAATTTGGCGAAGAAGAACCCGTTCACAACATCAACTGAAGTCCAGAACACTCTCAGTGAAGTAGGTGTATCTGTCTCTAAGTCAACAGTAAAGAGAAGACTCCATGACAGTAAATACAAAGGGTTCACATCTAGATGCAAACCATTCATCAATAACAAAAATAGACAGGCCAGAGTTAAATTTGCAGAAAAACACCTCAAGAAGCCAGCTCAGTTCTGGAAAAGTATTCTATGGACAGATGAGACAAAGATCAACCTGTACCAGAATGATGGGAAGAAAAAAGTTTGGAGAAGAAAGGGAACGGCACATGATCCAAGGCACACCACATCCTCTGTAAAACATGGTGGAGGCAACGTGATGGCATGGGCATGCATGGCTTTCAATGGCACTGGGTCACTTGTGTTTATTGATGACATAAGAGCAGACAAGAGTAGCCGGATGAATTCTGAAGATATACTTTCAGCCCAGATTCAGCCAAATGCTGCAAAGTTGATTGGACGGCGCTTCATAGTACAGATGGACAATGACCCCAAACATACAGCCAAAGCTACCCAGGAGTTCATGAGTGCCAAAAAGTGGAACATTCTGCAATGGCCAAGTCAATCTCCAGATCTAAACCCAATTGAGCATGCATTTCACTTGCTCAAATCCAGACTTAAGACGGAAAGACCCACAAACAAGCAAGACCTGAAGGCTGCGGCTGTAAAGGCCTGGCAAAGCATTAAGAAGGAGGAAACCCAGCGTTTGGTGATGTCCATGGGTTCCAGACTTAAGGCAGTGATTGCCTCCAAAGGATTTGCAACAAAATATTGAAAATAAAAATATTTTGTTTGGGTTATGTTTATTTGTCCAATTACTTTTGACCTCCTAAAATGTGGAGTGTTTGTAAAGAAATGTGTACAATTCCTACATTTTCTATCAGATATTTTTGTTCAACCCTTCAAATTAAACGTTACAATCTGCACTTGAATTCTGTTGTAGAGGTTTCATTTCAAATCCAATGTGGTGGCATGCAGAGCCCAACTTGCGAAAATTGTGTCACTGTCCAAATATTTCTGGCCCTAACTGTACATATAGATAGATAGAATGCAGGCAATTTCTGTGCGCGTACAGTAAAACGTACGTTGAGGTTGGGGGAGACGCTCCATCGGTCCCTGACTCATTGCTCCTTCAGTATAAGGCTGCTTTCACACATCAGGTTTTTTGTTTCAGGCACAATCCGGCAGTTTTTGAAAAAATGGATCCGTTTTTTTCTTACACCGGATCCATTTTTTTCTCATAGAGTTGTATTAGCGCCAGATTGTGCCTGAAGGACATGAATTTCATCCGTATTGTGCCGAATCCGTCCCTTCAGGCTTTTTTACCGGACACAAAAAACATTCACTGCAACATTTTTTCTGTGCAGCGAAAAAGCCTGAAGGGACGTTTCCGGCAATAAATGCATGGAACGGATGTGTGAATGAACGTTTCCGGCTACTGAATCCGTTTTTTACACATTGAGCATGCCTAGAAGCGTTGTTTTTGATTGTGTCATGGGAAAATCTCTCTCTCTCTCTCTCTCGCTCTCTCTCGCTCTCAGAGAGTCGAATCCAGCTAAAAAATGGATCCGGTGCATCAGTTTTTCACAATTTACGCTGGATCCGTTTTTTGGCAAATTTGCCGGATTTAGCCTGGAACCAAAAACCTGATGTGTGAAAGCAGCCTTACTCTGAATGCATGTATTTTTTCCGATTCTACATCTCTAAGACTATGTGTACTCCTTACCGAGAATCTAACTGAGATGTTTATATTTTGATATATAAAGTCTCTGCCGCACAGCTTAGACTGTATTTTTGCACCTACTCTTTTACTGATCCTGATATAGAACCTGTATACTCTTTGATCTCAATCACTTATTTGGACCAGTCCTTTTGTCACTAGAACTCAAGGTGTTCTCATAGGGGTTGTATTCCCCAGGTTATACATAGCGTAGAAAGTTCTATTTACTTCATTTTGTTTTTGTTCATTATTGTTGTTGAATACTAGGGCTCTTTATATTTACGACACTATATTGTTCAATTGATTTGATTTTACATGTACAGTTGTGAGGGCTCCTCCTACTGGGCACTTTTGTCTCTTTGCTTATTTTTAAACATTTAAACTAAAGCTGTATAATTTAGTCTATATATGTTCGCTTCTTTGGACTACTACTAATGTAAGTCCACTGGTAGTGATGTGTGTATATGTATATATATATATATATATAATAGAGCAGAGAACAGCACCTGAACAATAGCAGTAATTGGGAGCAGGGCTTCACAGGTACATGCCAGTCCTTATATTTGAAAAACAAAGAAGCAGCACACCATCATTTTTGTGCAAAAAAAAGCTATTTTCAAAGCTCATTTGTGTGTGATGTTTCGGCTCTGTGTGTAAGCCTTTTTCAAGCAGTATACAAGTGCACATTCAGAATATTTAAATTATGCAGTAAGGTGAATACAATTTGCACATATTAGTACCAAAGCAGTACAATTTCATATCTGTTATTCCATATTTATATTTAAAGTGCAGAAGAATTTTATTTGCAACACTATAAAGTGAAATACAAAAGTGTCTATAGTACAATATAATATAAAAAATCATAAACAAGTCAATTGATTGCGACCTGAGCAGCTGTAAAGGATTAGAATGCCACTTGACTCACCCCATTTCTAATAATACCAGCGTCTCCCACCCCATCATTGTCATCTCCCTCACATCCATCAATGTCCTTTCCTCTCCCCCACATCCATCATTGTCTTGTCTTCTCCCCACCCCATCATTACCCTCTCCCCCACATCCATAATTCTCCTCTCTTCTCCCCCACCACCATAATTTTACTGTTTTCTCCCCCACATCCATCATTGTTCTGTCCTATCCCACATCCCATCATTGTCATCTCCGCCACCTCCAACATTGCCATCTCCCCCACATCCATCATTGTCTTGTTCTCTCCCACATGCCATCATTGTCCTTTCCCTTTCCTCCATCATTGTTATCTCCTCTCCCCCACATCTATCATTGTCCTGTCCTCTTCCCCTCATCCATCATTGTCTTTTCCGCTCCCCACCCTCTTACAGAATTGAATATATATAACAAGGGGGTGAATTCAACAGCTCACTGGAATAAAAAAAACCCTAATAAAATATAACCTTTAATGCTTATAATAAAATAGAAACACAATATCTAGATATCCCCTAAATACAAAATTCCTCAAATGTAATGGGCTGTAGAATACTGGAGATTCTCTAATCTCTTTGTGTTGCTAGCATAATGTCAATCTAGCTAATAACCACCTCTGCTGGTACATTAAGATAGATGCAGAGGTAAGCCCATCATAAAAAAATTACACCAAACAGTTTCTCTTAATGAAAAGTGGTAGAATTGTGCTTTTATATAGTAACAGTTTCACTTGACCTATGTGCATAAATGAGTGATCTGCCCCTAGATATCAATCTACCTGGATGCCTACCTAGGTGCAGAGGTTGGCACCCTAAGAAAAGGCGAATGGCGCCACCGCTCGCCCGATGGCTGTCCCTTTTCTCCTGATGCACCCTATAAGACTTTAGTAAGAAACAGAAGGCCAGATGGCCTGTACTGACGATATGGTGAAGTGCTGAAGTAATGTATGCACAGACATTAAATATATAACCAGCAGGAAATCAGGATATGTAAATGTGGAAAAAAGGGGACAGACCAAACAATCTTAGCCACTCATATCCAATACACATAATGCCCAGCACTCCGCATTTAATGAGGGCAATTTGACCATGGGCCCCTGGGGAGCCTTGGGCATCGAGCATCAGGCCAGATTGACCTCATTATTACCTCCCTGAAAGGGCCCCCATCCACCTCAAGGTCCCGATGCAGCTGCACTGGCGGTAAGTCCGCCCCTGTCTGAGCTAGTGAATGGAGACTAGATGCTATGATGTCTCCCATACACAGCACACATAGACATGATGGATTACTGCTCTCTTGTCTCAATGTAGTACATGTAGTAGTAGCAGCATGGAGGACATTATACACAGGTACTGAGAAGTGTAGCTGTGAATGAGTGGGAAAGCAGCAGCAGGGGTCAGTTTGTGCATGTGCCTCTCTATATACTTATATTTGAGCTGGCAGTCTATCTTTTTTAGCCCCAAATAGATTTTAGCTGATTTTTATAGGTAATGAAGGGTTCAAGAGATAGAAGGAGGTGGTAAAAAGTGTCTCACAGGTTCTGAGCGAAGCTTATATCTCTGATAAGTAATTATACTATTGAATTAGTATTATTTATAGTTACTTGTATTCTTGAGTTATGCAAAGTTTCTTGAAACAACAGTGACCCTTTAAATCTATGGTAAAATGTATTAAAGGTACAGATTGTGAGTTGTGTGTTGGATACTGGAAGAGAAGGAACCGAAGCTGTCTAAGGAAGCAATCGGTATCCGTGTGATTGTGGTGGATCTGTTGGACTCGTGGAAGGACTATTGTTTCGTTTATCGGGTGCGGGATTACTGGAAAGCACCTCCAGATCTGTTTCTTTACTTGGACTTATTGTGGACTTCTCATGGACTTGAAGGACATTATGGATATTTGATGTTGTATGCTCCCTGCTTTAATAAATCTCGTTGGATCGTCAAAAAAAAAGGTACAGATTGTTTCTAAACCTAGTCAAAGGCTGATCAGAACTAACATTAGAAGAATGAAAAAATGATAGATGGAACTCATTATACTCCATAAGATTTTCTAATGGCTAAAACTGTGGCATTGAAAGAAAAACTTTTGTGATCCAGGCACAAAGAAACTTCCTATTTTTATATGCACCATGAGAAGCAAATACTTCCGCTCGGAGACTTGGAAAATCCCAGTTTGTGCTTGTGAATATGTTCTAAAATTGGTAAAAAATGCCGTTTTGGCACTAAATCTCAAGAATAAAACATGAGTGTATAGGACCATTATTCCATAGGAGGCAATTGAAAATGGGATTCCCAGGAGCGCAATACAACTTCTGCCAAAATCAGGAGTCGGTGAAAAATGCAGAAGTGGTGACGTGTTTCTATTATACTTTTCCTCTAATTTGTTCCACTCCTGGTTTTGACTTATAAATACTGATGTAAAATACGGACCAAACACTGAATGTGTGAACGTGGCCTTATTATTTGGCATTGTATAGTTGTTTGAAGCCTTGTTACCAAGTACCTGCTTTTTTCTTCTCCATACCTACGTATGCTCAGAAATAAAAACAAGATATTATGGAACAGACTTCTTTTCTGGACATAAAGACCATTTTTATGGTGTATTTATCATCAAAGAGCAGCACTCAGCTCAGCTACAGTGTCTGTAATAACATAGCCTGATTTTGGTGGCAATATTAGGCGGTTCCTTATAATTTATGCCATATAATTTACTAAATGTTATAGGGAAAATTGCTCCAGAATTGAACCCATTTAGCTTGACAAATCTATCCCATTGTATGTCCAGTAAACAGATAAATATAAGCAAAGCTATTTTGTGCATAAACCCTTAAAGCCAAATGACAGGTGTAAGGGAAACACACGCACAGAGAGGACCGGGGAATACGGATATCTCACCACCATCACCAATCTGTGATGATGCTTACACAGGCACAGGTCTCGGGCGCCCCCCTAACCATCAGGTCAAAAAGGGAGCTGCACCTAGGATAAGTAGTCGCCGGAGATGCTGCCCTGTACGTACTGCTTATCCGGGCACTCTGCAGTGATGGTGGTATATATATCACCAGTCCTAGGCCAGTAATATACAGTATATATAAACGTCCGATCCATCACTGCCAGGATCACCCAATAACACCTGAATTGTATGCTGCCACCAGTTTCTCGTTAGATATAAGCCCAGTTCGTTAACAAGCTTATATCGGGTCAGAAACCAACCCCAGGTAGCCTATAAGTACTAGCCGGACTCATGCACGTGGGAAATCGTGTTTCGAGATAAAACAGCAGCCCAAAATTAATTGATATTTTAAATGCCAAAAGGCACACTAGATACTGCAAATAAATACAGAGTAATACACAGAGATTCAGTGTCAGACTGGAACACCTTGGACCCTCCAGAGAAAATCATTCTTGGGGTCCACTATGTAGCTACATAGAAATAAACATAAGACCACCTATTGTGCAGTAAAATGTGCTAATATCAGGGTATAATAAGAGATAGTACACCTCTTAATTATGTAGCAAGGGTTGGGGTAGCCCCCTCTCATAGAATATAATGTAGCCCCCCTCATAGGATATAATGTAGCCTCCCTCATAGAATATAATGTAGCCTCCCTCATAGATTATACTGCAGCCCCCCTTATAAAATAATGTAGCCCCCTCACGAATATAATGCAGCCCCCTCATAGAATATAATACAGTCCACCTCATAGAATATAATGCAGCACCCCACAAAATATAATGCAACTCCATCATAAGGTATAATGCAGTCCCCGCCATGGAATGTAATGTAGCGCCCTCATATGGTATAATGCAGCCCCCCTCATATAGTGTATAATACAGCCCCTCATAGGGCATAATGATGCTCCTCACATATAGTATAATGTAGCCCCCGCAGAATATAATGTAGTCCCCTGAGAGAATAATGCAGCCCCACTACAGAATATAATGTAGCCTCCCCATAGAGTATACTAGCTCCTTCATATAGTATGATGTAGCCTCCCAGAATATAATGTAGTCCCCTGAGAGGATAATGCAGCCCCCCCACAGAATATAATGTAGCCCCCCATAAAGTATAATGCAGCCCCCCTCATAGGGTATAATGCAGCCCCTCTCCACCTCCATCATCGTTGTCCCCTCCACCCCATCATTGCCTTCTCCCCCACCACCACTATCATTGCCCTTTTCACCACCTCCATCATTGCATTCTCATTGCCAAGATGAATCACATAGTAGTGAGAGAGCCAAAGAACTAAAAGGCACACTTCTTATACAAGGAGGAGTATGAGGAGTGTGCCTTTTAGTTCTTTGGTTCTCTCACTACTATGTGATTCATCTTGCTTTGTTGGAAATTATTTAATGAATAGACTAGCACAAATGGCTTACTGACCCTCCTTTAACATAATTAAATCCCTTGAATTTATTGCTTTAAGAAGTCTAGTGATGTAGGGAGTCATTACTTATTGGAAAATCCTGTATTTACATACTTACGTCGAACCTTACAAGCACTAACCACATGAACATTTTTTTCAAAAATTGGATTTTGTTGATTCCTCCTTTGTCCTAACTTAGCAACAAGAAACCAACTTATCTAAAAGAAAATAATATTGTATACATTAATTTTGGAAAGAATATTCCTGTGTTTGCAGATCCATTTGGTGCATAAATTTTAAAGTGTTTGTTCTACAGTGTTTAGTAAAGATTCTTGTAATTTTTAACTTACTTGGCATCTGCTTCCTATGTATTTATAGGTATAGTATTTAATGTGGAAGTGCAATTAATGGCTAGGTCAACTTATGTTTATTTTGTTTAAGTCCATGGAGTTCAACCCACAGCCTAACCTAACATGCCCTAACATGTTGATCCAGAGGAAGGCAAAAAAAAACCCATATGGCAAACAGTAAGCTCCACATTGGGGAAAAAAATTCCTTCCCGACTCCACATACGGCAATCAGACTAGTTCCCTGGATCAACGCCCTATCAAGGAATCTAGTGTATATAACCTGTAACATTATACTATTCAAGAAAGGCAGCCAGTCCCCTCTTAAATTTAAGTAATGAATCACTCATTACAACATCATAAGGCAGAGAATTACTGCTCTTACAGTAAAGAAGTGTGTTGAAACACTCCCATCTTTTGTTAGGGACACCACCGATGTCCTCAAAAGACTTGATGGTCTCATTCTCGATGACGACATGTGGTTTGTCACTTGCGACGTGGAGTCCCTCTACACCTCAATCGAACATGGCCACGGGATCCAAGCTGCGCGATTTTTTCTGGAAATGACAAATTTTGATTTTGAACTTATACAGTATATTCTTGATTTACTGGACTTTATACTTACTCATAATTTTTTTGTGTTCAAGGACCGCCCCTTCCTACAGTTCCAGGGAACAGCGATGGGAGCGTCTTGTGCGCCTTCATGCGCTAATTTGTTCCTGGGGCTGTGGGAGAGGGATACGGTCCTTGACACACCTGGTCACAGCTCGGTTATCTCGTGGCTACGTTACAGTTAGGGCCAGAAATATTTGGACAGTGACACAATTTTCGCGAGTTGGGCTCTGCATGCCACCACATTGGATTTGAAATGAAACCTCTACAACAGAATTCAAGTGCAGATTGTAACGTTTAATTTGAAGGGTTGAACAAAAATATCTGATAGAAAATGTAGGAATTGTACACATTTCTTTACAAACACTCCACATTTTAGGAGGTCAAAAGTAATTGGACAAATAAACATAACCCAAACAAAATATTTTTATTTTCAATATTTTGTTGCAAATCCTTTGGAGGCAATCACTGCCTTAAGTCTGGAACCCATGGACATCATCAAACGCTGGGTTTCCTCCTTCTTAATGCTTTGCCAGGCCTTTACAGCCGCAGCCTTCAGGTCTTGCTTGTTTGTGGGTCTTTCCGTCTTAAGTCTGGATTTGAGCAAGTGAAATGCATGCTCAATTGGGTTTAGATCTGGAGATTGACTTGGCCATTGCAGAATGTTCCACTTTTTGGCACTCATGAACTCCTGGGTAGCTTTGGATGTATGCTTGGGGTCATTGTCCATCTGTACTATGAAGTGCCGTCCAATCAACTTTGCAGCATTTGGCTGAATCTGGGCTGACAGTATATCCCGGTACACTTCAGAATTCATCCGGCTACTCTTGTCTGCTCTTATGTCATCAATAAACACAAGTGACCCAGTGCCATTGAAAGCCATGCATGCCCATGCCATCACGTTGCCTCCACCATGTTTTACAGAGGATGTGGTGTGCCTTGGATCATGTGCCGTTCCCTTTCTTCTCCAAACTTTTTTCTTCCCATCATTCTGGTACAGGTTGATCTTTGTCTCATCTGTCCATAGAATACTTTTCCAGAACTGAGCTGGCTTCTTGAGGTGATTTTCTGCAAATTTAACTCTGGCCTGTCTATTTTTGGTATTGATGAATGGTTTGCATCTAGATGTGAACCCTTTGTATTTACTGTCAAGGAGTCTTCTCTTTACTGTTGACTTAGAGACAGATACACCTACTTCACTGAGAGTGTTCTGGACTTCAGTTGATGTTGTGAACGGGTTCTTCTTCACCAAATTAAGTATGCGGCGATCATCCACCACTGTTGTCATCCGTGGACGCCCAGGCCTTTTTGAGTTCCCAAGCTCACCAGTCAATTCCTTTTTTCTCAGAATGTACCCAACTGTTGATTTTGCTACTCCAAGCATGTCTGCTATCTCTCTGATGGATTTTTTCTTTTTTTTCAGCCTCAGGATGTTCTGCTTCACCTCAATTGAGAGTTCCTTTGACCGCATGTTGTCTGCTCACAGCAACAGCTTCCAAATGCAAAACCACACACCTGGAATCCACCCCTGACCTTTTAACTACTTCATTGATTACAGGTTAACGAGGGAGACGCCTTCAGAGTTAATTGCAGCCCTTAGAGTCCATTGTCCAATTACTTTTGGTCCCTTGAAAAAGAGGACGCTATGCATTACAGAGCTATGATTCCTAAACCCTTTCTCCGATTTGGATGTGGAAACTATCATATTGCAGCTGGGAGTGTGCACTTTCAGCCCATTTTATATATATAATTGTACTTCTGAACATGTTTTTGTAAACAGCTAAAATAACAAAACTTGTGTCACTGTCCAAATATTTCTGGCCCTAACTGTATATCGATGATATACTCTTCATATGGCAGGGCTCCGCGTCGCACCTTGAGTCATTCCACTGTCATCTTAATAACAACATATTTAACATCAAACTGACCTGGAAGTACAGTCAAACTACCGTAGAATTTTTGGATCTTCAAATCTTTAAATTAAATGATGGGTCTGTCAGTACAGACATATTCAGAAAAACTACCGCGACCAACTCCTTATTACATTTCACCTCATCACATCCACCGAAATTAAAAAGCTCTATCCCTATAGGACAGTTTTTGCGAGCACGTCGTATTTGCTCGGATGACATGGCGTTTCTCGCACAGGCCAGGGATCTGCGCCATAGATTTAAAAATAGAGGTTATCCCAACCATGATATCAACCGAGGTTACTCACGTGCCCTATATACCAATAGATCTACTCTTCAATCTAAATCTAGCTGCAAGAAAAAAACACGAGCAGATGTAACACCTAGATTTATAACTAAGTTCAATTCAAATTGGACTGAAATCAATCAGATTTTCAAAAAACATTGGTCCATCTTGCTATCTGACAAAGATCTGCAGCAACAACTTACGCCTTACCCTTCCATCACATGGCGCAGATCCCGGACTTTTGGTGATCTGCTGTGTCAGAGTCATTATGTTGCACCTAAAAAGAACCTATTTGCAACCGACAGTAAAGGCCCCCCTTAGGGTTGCTTCTCTTGTGGCAAATGTTCGGCATGTCGTTATATTTTAAGGACTAAAGAATTTTCAAATGCGAAAGGAGATAAAACATTTAAAATAGTACACCACATTACATGTGACACGGAGGCGGTTGACTACCATGCCAGCTGCCCCTGTGGCTACATATATGTGGGAATGACAACTAGATCCCTCAAAATCCGGATACAGGAACACGTCAGAGATATTAAAAACGCGATCACCTGCTCAGAACCACATCTCCTAAAACCTATTGCTAGACATTTTTTTGACATTCATGATTGCAACCCTAAGGGACTTTGTCAGAGGTATTGATCATGTCTATATGGGCATACGAGATGGAAACCTTAAACAAAAACTGTTTCCAAAGGAAACGCGATGGATAGTGACGTTAGGTACTTTATCACCAAATGGTCTCAATGAGACTATTAGTTTCAAGTCTTTTTTGTAATTATACTTGTGCGCTATTTTAATGGGTCACGGATTTTTTGTTTGGTTTTTAATCATCCCTGTATGTTGTTTTTTCTGTTATTGATTTATCCCTTCTGTATCCCTATATATATATTGTCAGTCATTATGGAACCTTCTATTATGATCTATCAGCACAGCCCTATGGTGTATCTACGGTGCATACTTCATCGGATGAGAAATTTTTTCCTATATGACATCACGCGACTACTTCAGATCCAGTGACGTCTCTTTATTCCGCACCTGAAAATTTCTCTTATCTAATGATTGGATTTGTGTGACTTTTAGAATGTGTGGACGTTCTTCATAGAAAACTCATTTTTTATTCTAGCCATTTGATTAATTATCTGTCTAGATTATAATGATCTATAGCCAGAATTATTTATACGGTTATCCTTTTTTTCACTATCTGGTACCTAGATATATATAATGGAATATTTTGAATATCTTCACTATTATTATATAGCGTCTTATACGTACTGTGGTGGCATATTTATGCTGCCTTAAAGGTATCTATGCCAGTTGTTATTTGTTCTTATGCGGCAATTACATCATACATCCGTTATTGTATGAGGCTTTATATGTATGGTGGCAGCATATTTGTGCTGCTCAAAGATAGTTAGGCTAGTCATTATTAGTTCCTGTGCAGTGATTATGTTTTACATCCATGCCCAATACTCACGTATCGGCTGTAGTCCCGTATATCTACTTCCTGTTATGCGCAGAAGCGCCTGTTGTATGCGCTGCACTGCTCCTGTGGCGTTGCGGGCTGGACGCGTTGCTATGGCGATGGGGAACGATGACGTACGTCCTATTTCCCATCGTCCATGCGGCGCTCCGGCCGGCTTCGTCACGGGGCGGGACATCATACACCACGGCGTTTCGATTCGCTGATTAGGGTTCATGGCTGTATATATAGTCCGTTTCCCCTGTTCTTAAGCCACGCCTCCTGAAGAAGCCGAGGACGGTGAAACGTGTGTCGAGGCTTCTGTGTGGTTCACCGCTGCCCCAGCACAAGGTCTGCACCATGTCCGAAGGTAAATAGTTCATTTTACGATGTCACTGTGTTCCCTATTGCGGACTGCTTTAGTGCACTTCACTTATGTATATACCTATACTATAGCCATTCATTATGGTTACTATTGATACCATTACCCCCTCATGGTAGGAGCTATAGTGTGCTGCTTAGGTGTATTTACTTTATTGCGCCTAGTGTTGTGACACCGGTGACCACACAGTTATTATTTTCTCTGGTCGGCATTTTTCCATCTTTACAGGGCCGACATTCTTTAGCTGTTTTTCTTGCCTTATGCCCCTATTTTTGTCTGTATATCCTTATATGTGCAATAAATTTATATATTCTTATTTATACCCCGTTTTTTCTCCTCTTTGGTATTCCTGGGTATTTATATAATACTATTGGTGGTTATTTTTTCAATAATTAACCCTTATATTTGTTACTTCACCCATATCCAATTGGGAATTCCTTCTTTTTTCGGTATTATGTATTCAGCTTTAGGGGTATGGTCCCAATTAGCTATGGTGACCACATTGTAGGTTCTTACAGTGAAGAATCCGCGTCTGTTATTATGATTAAACCTTCTTTCCTCCAGACGTAGAGGATGCCCCCTTGTCCCTGTCTCATGTCTATGAGTAAAAAAATCATTAGAAAGGTCTTTGTACTGTCCCTTCATATATTTATACATTAAAATAAGATCACCCCTTAGTCTTCTTTTTTCCAAACTAAATAGCCTTAAGTGTAATAACTGGGGTTGAGCGACTTTTATTTTGATAGGATCGGGTCGGGTTTCACGAAACCCGACTTTCTCAAAAGTCGGGTCGAGTGAAATCGGCCGATCCTATAAAAAAGTCGGGGTCGAGGTCAGCCGAAACACGAAACCAAATGCAGTGCAATGGGATACTATGGTTCCCAGGGTCTGAAGGAGAGGAAACTCTCCTTCAGGCCCTGGGATCCATATTAATGTGTAAAATAAAGAATCAAAATAAAAAATATTGATATACTCACCCTCGGACGCGCCCTGGTACTAACCGGCAGCCTTCCTTCCTAAGAATGAGCTCGTGAAGGACCTGCGGTGACGTCGCGGCTTGTGATTGGTCGCGTGAGCGGTCACATGGGCGGTCACGCGACCAATCACAAGCCGCGACTTCGCCTAATACCTAATAGGAATATACTCACCCTCGAACGCGCCCTGCTTCTTTCCGGCAGCCTTCCTTCCTAAGAATGAGCGCGTGAAGGACCTTAGATGACGTCAAGGCTTGTGATTGGTCGCGTGACCGCCCATGTGACCAATCACAAGCCGCGACGTCACCGCAGGTCCTTCACGCGCTCATTCTTAGGAAGGAAGGCTGCCAGTTAGTACCAGGGCGCATCCGAGGGTGAGTATATCAATATTTTTTATTTTGATTCTTTATTTTACACTTAAATATGGATTCTGATACCGATTCCCGATGTCGCAAACATATCAGAACTCGGTATCGGAATTCCGATACCAGATTCAGAAGATCGCCGACCTTCATGAAACCCGACTTTGCCAAAAGTCGGCGACTTCTGAAAATGGCCGACCCGTTTCGATCAACACTAGTAATAACCTATCTTGGTATTGCAGACCCCCCAGTCCACTAATAACCTTGGTCGCTCTTCTCTGCACCCGCTCTAGTTCAGCTATGTCTTTCTTCTATACCGGAGACCAGAACTGTACACAGTATTCTAAGTGTGGTTGAACTAGTAACCATACCTCCCAACCGTCCCGTATCCAGCGGGACTGTCCTGATTTTGACAGTCAGCCCCGCGATCCCGGGCGGGACATTAATTGTCCCGCACTGGTTGGGAGGTATGTGATATCACCCGGTCAGCTGAGAGTCCCTGCATCCGGCCCGCACAGCAGACACCACATAATGGCTGCTCTGTGCACAGGACCTGTGATGAGGTCACAGGATGGGAGGAGTCAGGGGTCACATGATCGGGAGGAGGACAGCCGCGTGTGTACGAGGTGTACGGAGCACAGCCGCGTGTGTACGAGGTGTACGGAGCACAGCTGCATGTGTACGAGGTGTACGGAGCACAGCCGCGTGTGTACGAGGTGTACGGAGCACAGCCGCGTGTGTACGAGGTGTACAGAGCACAGCCGCGTGTGTACGAGGTGTACGGAGCACAGCCGCGTGTGTACAAGGTGTACGGAGCGGAGCAGCATGTGAAAGGTGTATGGAGCGGAGTCGTGTGTGTAAGAGGTGTGCGGATGAGAGCAGATTGTGAAAGGTGTATGGAGTGGAGCCACGTGTGTACGAGGTGTGCGGAGCAGAGCCATGTGTGTACAAGGTATACGGAGCGGAGCAGTGTGTGCAATGTGTATAGAGTGGAGCCGTGTGTGTACGAGGTGTACGGAGTAGTGCCATGTGTGTATGAGGTGTACGCAGCGGACCCATGTGTGTGCAAGGTATAGGGAGCGGAGCAGCTTGTGCAATGTGTATGGAGCGGAGCGGTGTGTGTATGAGGTGAACGGAGTAGTGCCGTGTGTACGAGATGTATGGAGCGGAGCCAGAGCCGTGTGTGTATGAGGTGTATGGAGCGGAGCCGTGTATGAGGTGTATGGAGCGGAGCTGAATGTGTACGAGGTGTACGGAGCGGAGCCATGTGTGTATGAGATGTATGGAGTGAAGCCGTGTGTACGGAGCGGAGCCGTGTGTGCAAAGTGTATGAGATGTATGGAGTGGAGCCGTGTGTACGGAGCGCAGCCGCGTGTGTAGGAGTAGCTGTGTGTGGCCATTAAACGATACGAAGTATCATGTGCGGTCATTATACAGTACGGAGCATCATGTGCAGTCATTATACAGTATGGAGTATCATGTGCAGTCATTATACAGTATGGAGCATCATGTGCAGTCATTAAACAGTATGGAGCATCATGTGCGGCTATTATACAGTACTAGATTGTGGCCCGATTCTAACGCATCGGGTATTCTAGAATATGCATGTCCCCGTAGTATATGGACAATGATGATTCCAGAATTCGCGGCAGACTGTGCCCGTCGCTGATTGGTCGAGGCAACCTTTATGACATCATCGTCACCATGGCAACCATTATGACATCTACGTCGATACTGTGCCCGTTGCTGATTGGTCGACGCCTGGTGGCCTCGACCAATCAGACGCGGGATGTCTACGTCCTTTATGACATCATCGTCGCTCTGCCCGTCGCTGATTGGTCGAGGCCTATCAGAGACGCCGGATTTCCAGGACAGACAGACAGACAGATGGAAAAACCCTTAGACAATTATATATATACAGTTAGGGCCAGAAATATTTGGACAGTGACACAAGTTTTGTTATTTTAGCTGTTTACAAAAACATGTTCAGAAATAAAATTATATATGTAATATGGGCTGAAAGTGCACACTCCCAGCTGCAATATGATAGTTTCCACATCCAAATCGGAGAAAGGGTTTAGGAATCATAGCTCTGTAATGCATAGCGTCCTCTTTTTCAAGGGACCAAAAGTAATTGGACAATGGACTCTAAGGGCTGCAATTAACTCTGAAGGCGTCTCCCTCGTTAACCTGTAATCAATGAAGTAGTTAAAAGGTCAGGGGTGGATTCCAGGTGTGTGGTTTTGCATTTGGAAGCTGTTGCTGTGAGCAGACAACATGCGGTCAAAGGAACTCTCAATTGAGGTGAAGCAGAACATCCTGAGGCTGAAAAAAAAGAAAAAATCCATCAGAGAGATAGCAGACATGCTTGGAGTAGCAAAATCAACAGTTGGGTACATTCTGAGAAAAAAGGAATTGAATGGTGAGCTTGGGAACTCAAAAAGGCCTGGGCGTCCACGGATGACAACAGTGGTGGATGATCGCCGCATACTTAATTTGGTGAAGAAGAATCCGTTCACAACATCAACTGAAGTCCAGAACACTCTCAGTGAAGTAGGTGTTTCTGTCTCTAAGTCAACAGTAAAGAGAAGACTCCATGACAGTAAATACAAAGGGTTCACATCTAGATGCAAACCATTCATCAATACCAAAAATAGACAGGCCAGAGTTAAATTTGCAGAAAAACACCTCAAGAAGCCAGCTCAGTTCTGGAAAAGTATTCTATGGACAGATGAGACAAAGATCAACCTGTACCAGAATGATGGGAAGAAAAAAGTTTGGAGAAGAAAGGGAACAGCACATGATCCAAGGCACACCACATCCTCTGTAAAACATGGTGGAGGCAACGTGATGGCATGGGCATGCATGGCTTTCAATGGCACTGGGTCACTTGTGTTTATTGATGACATAAGAGCAGACAAGAGTAGCCGGATGAATTCTGAAGTGTACCGGGATATACTTTCAGCCCAGATTCAGCCAAATGCTGCAAAGTTGATTGGACGGCGCTTCATAGTACAGATGGACAATGACCCCAAGCATACAGCCAAAGCTACCCAGGAGTTCATGAGTGCCAAAAAGTGGAACATTCTGCAATGGCCAAGTCAATCTCCAGATCTAAACCCAATTGAGCATGCATTTCACTTGCTGAAATCCAGACTTAAGACGGAAATACCCACAAACAAGCAAGACCTGAAGGCTGCGGCTGTAAAGGCCTGGCAAAGCATTAAGAAGGAGGAAACCCAGCGTTTGGTGATGTCCATGGGTTCCAGACTTAAGGCAGTGATTGCCTCCAAAGGATTTGCAACAAAATATTGAAAATAAAAATATTTTGTTTGGGTTATGTTTATTTGTCCAATTACTTTTGACCTCCTAAAATGTGGAGTGTTTGTAAAGAAATGTGTACAATTCCTACATTTTCTATCAGATATTTTTGTTCAACCCTTCAAATTAAACGTTACAATCTGCACTTGAATTCTGTTGTAGAGGTTTCATTTCAAATCCAATGTGGTGACATGCAGAGCCCAACTCGCGAAAATTGTGTCACTGTCCAAATATTTCTGGCCCTAACTGTAGATGGGCCGCCACCTGGGGGCCAATCATGGACACAGCCCATGTAGTATAACACAGCCCACATAGTTTATACTGTAGCACAGCCCCCAGCACAGCCCACATAGTGTATAACACAGCCCACATAGTTTATACTGTAGCACAGCCCACGTAGTATATAGCACAGCCCACGTAGTATATAACAGCCCATGTAGTGTATAACACAGCCACGTAGTATATAGCACAGCCCACGTAGTATATAGCACAGCCACGTAGTATATTGCACAGCCATGTAGTATATTGCACAGCACACGTAGTACATAGCACAGCCCACATAGTATATAGCACAGCCCACATCTATATATATAATTGTCTAAGGGTTTTTCCGTCAGCCTGTCTTTCTGTCTGTCTGTCTGTCTGTCCTGGAAATCCCGCGTCTCTGATTGGTCGAGGCCACAAGGCCTCGACCAATCAGCGACGGGCACAGTATCGACGTAGAAACCCGCGTCTCTGACCAATCAGCTACGGGCACAGCGACGATGATGTCATAATGATGTCATAAAGGACGTAGAAATCCCACGTTTCTGATTCAGTGACGGGCACAGTATCGACGTAGATGTCATAATGGTTGCCATGGCGACGATGATGTCATAAAGGTTGCCTCGACCAATCAGCAACAGGCACAGTCTGCCGCCAATTCTGGAATCATCATTGTCCATATACTACGGGGACATGCATATTCTAGAATACCCGATGCGTTAGAATCGGGCCACAATCTAGTCTATATATATAATTGCCTAAGGGTTTTTCCGTCTGTCTGTCTGTCTGTCTTTCTGTCTGTCTGTCTGTCCTGGAAATCCCGCGTCTATGATTGGTCGAGGCCACCAGGCCTCGACCAATCAGCGTCAGCGACGGGCACAGCGATGATGATGTCATAAAGGACGTAGACATCCCGCGTCTCTGATTGGTCGAGGCCGCCAGGCCTCGACCAATCGGCAACGGGCACAGCGACGATGATGTCATAAAGGACGTAGAAATCCCACGTTTCTGTTTCAGCGACGGGCACAGTATCGACGTAGATGTCATAATGGTTGCCATGGTGACGATTATGTTATAAAGGTTGCCTCGACCAATCAGCGATGGGCACAATCTGCCGCGAATTCTGGAATCATCATTGTCCATATACTACGGGGACATGCATATTCTAGAATACCCGATGCGTTAGAATCGGGCCACAATCTAGTTTCTAATAAATATATATATATTGCACTACACACTTTGTTAATTTCTAATTTTCCATTAGTGAATAAGTAAGTTCAGCAGTCTCAATTAATTCTGTCCTTTATTTTGAATATTTCATTTATTGCTTTATCTACCATAAATATATATACACTAGATTGTGGCCCGATTTTAACGCATCGGGTATTCTAGAATATGCATGTCCCCGTAGTATATGGACAATGATGATTCCAGAATTTGCGGCAGACTGTGCCCGTCGCTGATTGGTCGAGGCAACCTTCATGACATCATCGTCGCCATAGCAACCATTATGACATCTACGTCGATACTGTGCCCATTGCTGAATCAGAAACGTGGGATTTCTACATCCTTTATGACATCATCGTCGCTGTGCCCGTTGCTGATTGGTCGAGGCCTGGCGGCCTCGACCAATCAGAGACGCGGGATTTCTACGTCGATGCTGTGCCCGTTGCTGATTGGTCGAGGCCTGGCAGCCTCGACCAATCAGAGACGCGGGATTTCCAGGACAGACAGACAGACAGAAAGACAGACAGACAGACGGAAAAACCCTTAAGCAATTATATATATAGATGGAGCATCATGTGTGGCCATTATACAGTATGGAGCATCATGTGCGGCTATTATACAGTATGGAGCATCATGTGCGGTCATTATACAGTATGGAGCATCATGTGTGCCCATTATACAGTATGGAGCATCATGTGCGGCCATTATACAGTATGGAGCATCATGTGCGGCCATTATACAGTACGGAGCATCATGTGCGGTCATTATACAGTATGGAGCATCATGTGCAGTCATTATACAGTATTGAGCATCATGTGGGGTCATTATACAGTATTGAGCATCATGTGTGGCCATTATACAGTATGGAGCATCATGTGTGGCCATTATACAGTATTGAGCATCATGTGTGGCCATTATACAGTATTGAGCATCATGTGGGGTCGTTATACAGTATGGAGCACTGTGTGGCCATTATACAGTATGGAGCACTGTGTGGCCATTATACAGTATGGAGCACTGTGTGGCCATATTTTTTTGTTTATAATTATTCTTTATGAACAGTGTGATCAGCAGTGCTAAATGGGTGTGGTTGAGATGTGGATATGGGTGTGACTAGTGAATGGGTGTGGTCAGATGTGTGGCCTAAAAATTTGCCGCAGCGCGCGTTGCGCGCCGCAAACTTTGTCCCTCTTTCCCAGCTTCAAAAGTTGGGAGGTATGCCAGTAACTTGTATAGAGGTAAAATTATGTTCTCCTCATGAGCATCTATGCCTCTTTTAATGCATCCCATTATTTTATTTGCTTTCGTAGCAGCTGCCTGACACTGGCCACTAAATGTGAGTTTGTCGTCCACCCATACTCCCAGGTCTTATTCATTGACGGTTTTGCCCAGTGTATTACAATTAAGCACATAGTTATACATCTTATTTCTTCTGCCCAAGTACATGACCTTACATTTATCCCCATTAAAGCTCATTTGCTATTAATCAAACCAAGCTTCTAGTTTACATAAATCAACCTGTAATTTTAAATTGTCCTCCTCTGTATTGATTACCCCGTAGAGTTTAGTGTCATCTGCAAAAATTGAAATACTACTCTGTATGCCCCCTACAAGGTCATTAATAAATATTCTAAAAAGATGCGGGCCTAATACTGATGAGTCACCCGCCTGGGCAGTGGGGTACTCGGTAACGGGTCCGGTCGCACTTAAAGGGAATGTCGCGATGGCTACGACCCGGTCCGTGGCCCTGGGCGCTCAAGCTGATGGGGAAAGATCTTTTACGGGATTTGTAAAATTTATGTAAGTTCGTGATGCCACCTGTGGTTCTATAGGATCGACGCTGCTTAAAGGGGTCCTCTGGGGTGATGTTGTTACAGCAAGATCGTGACGCTTCCCACAGGTGAAGTGAGGTCCCCATGGCTCCCAAGGTGAATGGGCAAGGATGGTGCATGCTGACTAATAAGTGGAGGATACAGAGTTGTTAAGTCTTTACCTGGTTTACTGGCAGTAGCAGGCCACAGTCCAGGGTACAAGGAACAGGTGGTGATAAGGTCCGGCCGGCCTGGAGGCAATAGTGGATCTCTCTCCCAGGTGAGGTCCATAAGCCTTCCTACACGCACTAGTGTGCGAGGTCCCTGCTGCCTGTGGCTTCTGTGCAAAGTCCTCTCTCTCCTGTTCTGGGACAGTTACCTGTATGGTGGGCCGCTTGAGCCATTTTATAGGGTCTCTGCCATGACCCGGGCTCTTCAGGTGCTACTTCACCTTCAGGGGTGGTGTGGGCACATAACATACAGTCCTATGCCCTCTGGTTCTGCCGTGTATCCTGGAGTACAACACGACCTCGGGCTCCCGGTGCCCGGCTTCTGTGCTCTTGCTCTCTGAGCCCCTTTCCTTCTCCACTGTGCTCCTTTCCTCAGTAGCTCCACCATTTTCAACCCCTCAGGTTCTTCCTCTCTCCTGGAGCTGCAGCTCAATCCTGGCTGCTCTCTGTTCCAGACTTCCTTCTCTATCACTGTCTACTCCAGACTAACCTAACTCCTCCTCCAGACAAGAACACTTAAAGCTGGGGGAAGCTCCCCTGAATCCTGGTCCTGAGCTACCCCTTCTGGCTTGGATTCAGAATGTATTGAATGTGAGTGCATTACCTGGTAAAGAGAATCCTCCTTGCCTCCAGAAGCATGATATCACTCTCCCCGAAGGGAAATCAACATCACTGTAACAAGCAGTTACCTGGGGAGTTACACTGACCCTTGTGGTACCCCACTGCTAACTGGTACCCAGTCCTAGTGTGCTTCATTAATAACCACCCTTTGTTTCCTATCCCTGAGCCAGTTCTTATCCTACTTACACATATTTTCCCCTATCCCCATTGTTCTCATTTTATGTATCAACCTTTTTTGTGGCACCGTATCAAAAGCTTTTGAAAAGTCCATATACACTACATCTACTGCGTATCCTGGGTCCAGTCCGGAACTCACCTCTTCCTAGAAGCTTATCAGATTAGTCTGACTGGAATGGTCCCTAGTAAACCCGTGCTGATATTGGGTCATGAGGTTATTCCTCTTCAGATACTCCAGCATAGCATCCCTTAGAATGCCCTCCAGGATTTTACCCACAGTAGAGGTTAAGCTTACTGGCCTATAATTTCCGAGTTCAGGTTTTGTCCCCTTTTTGAATATTGGCACCACATTTGCTATACGCCAGTCCTGTGGCACAGACCCTGTTATTATGGAATCTTTAAAGATTAAAAATATTGGTCTATAAATGAATGTACATAATTCCTGCAGTACTCGGGGGTGTATCCTATCCGAGTCCAGGGATTTGTCAACTTTAAACCGGGGTCACTCTACAGCGTTATACGGACGAGTGCTAAGTGATAAAAAATCACATAGCACTCGGACCAATGTTAATCTATGGGGCAGCTCCCATCATCTGTTTTTTTCTTGTCCGTATTATACTTGCAAGTGAAATTGCAGCATGCTGCGAATGTCCGCGTATCTCAGCCGAGAAACGCCAATGCAAGTCTATGGGTGCGAGAAAAAATTGCACAGCACACGGACCATGCGTGTGACTTGCGAGAAATTCTCAGGCATTGGGCAGGTGACAGGAAATTGACTCAGCCATTATTTGCTCATTTTGCAAGTGTGTGACAAAATCTCACCATACGGCTGACACACGGATGACACACGGATACTTTTTTGAGAAAAAAATGCATCCTGGCATTGCACACGGATGACATACAGATCACCATACAGAGAACATTTGTGCAATTCTCGGCAGACAAAATCAGACAGATTTTTTATACATTGTGTGTGACTCCAGCCTTAGTGATTTTTAGATGCCTCTGTACTTCCTGCAGGGTTAAGCAGGTGCCATTTTTTGGAGAATTTTTGTTATCACTAGTGTTGAGCGATACCTTTCGATATTCGGAAATATCGGTATCGGATTGGATCGGCCAATATCGAAAAAATATCGGATATCGCCGATACCGATACCCGATACCATTGCAAGTCAATGAGACAAAAATATCGGAATTTAAATAAACCCTTTCTTTCCTTGTAGGTTAATTCCACATGAAGGAAAACAACTAAGAATAATGTAGAATGTATTGGGGGAGGTGGAGGAGACATTAAAGGCATAGAGATTTCGCCCAATCAAATGGAATAGCAGGAATTAATTGTTTTTTTTAAGACGTTCGGAGTTACCAAGATATTGACTATGTTAAGATTTTTTATATTTTGTCACATATTTATGTTTCACTACTTCCATGCTCTTCACCTTCTTTTTTTACTTCTACCACACTTTCTACTTCATCATCCTCAGCAGCAGCATCTTTTTCATCAACTTCTTCTTCACATTATTCATCTTCTTCTTCACCTTCTTCTTATTATTCTTTTTTTTAATTCTTCATATTCTTCGTATTCAACTTTTATTCTTCTTCATATTCTACTTCTTTATCTTCTTCATATTCTTCTTCTTCATCATATTCTTATTTGTGACAGGCATTCCTGTAGTTGTTATCTATCAAAGTTTGAAGATTACACCTTCCGTTCTGCCTGTCATAAAAGATTTACAACAGGATTTGTCCGCGTTCAGTTTGGCCTGCAGCAGCAGGTTTTTTCCAGGGCCACCACGAGGAGGAACGGACTCACCCCCATACACTGCTTAGTCTTCTGCTTATAATTTAGATCAGTTGTTTTGCTCTGATATTTAGTCTTTTGCTTAATGTTCTTCAGCTTTTTGTTCTGCAGCTTCTTGTTCTTCTGCTTCTCGGTCTTCAGGGTCATCATCTTTAGGGTCTTGAACTTGGAATTGAAGCAGAAGGTACAAGAAGGCTGCCGAGAACCAGCTGATGGTACTGGAACCCGGATGGCTACCCGAAGGTAGAAGAGCCAATAAAACTACCGAGGACCAGCTGACGGTATTGGAACCTGGTTATTAACCCCTTAATCCCATATGACGTACTATCCCGTCGAGGTGGGGTGGGCTTTAATTCCCACCGACGGGATAGTACATCATAGGCGATCGGCCGCGCTCACGGGGGGAGCGTGGCCGATCGCGGCTGGGTGTCAGCTGCCTATCACAGCTGACATCCGGCACTATGTGCCAGGAGCAGTCACGGACCGCCCCCGCACATTAACCCCTGGCACACCGCGATCAAACATGATCGCAATGTGCCGGCGGTATAGGGAAGCATCGCGCAGGGAGGGGGATCCCTGCGGGCTTCCCTGAGCCCCCCGCAGCAACGCGATGTGATCGCGTTGCTGCGAGGGTCTCCTACCTCCTTCCTCCTTGCTGGACCCAGATCCAAGATGGCCGCGGCATCCGGATCCTGCAGGGAGGGAGGTGGCTTCACAGAGCCTGCTCAGAGCAGGCACTGTGAAGCCTGCAGTGCTGCATGTCAGATCGGTGATCTGACAGAGTGCTGTGCAAACTGTCAGATCATCGATCTGTGATGTCCCCCCCTGGGACAAAGTAAAAAAGTTAAAAAAAAATTTCCAAATGTGTAAAAAAAAATAAAAAAAATATTCCTAAATAATGAAAAAAATATATATATATTATTCCCATAAATACATTTCTTTATCTAAATAATTAAAAAAAACAATAAAACTACACATATTTAGTATCGCCGCGTCCGTAACGACCCGACCTATAAAACTGGCCCACTAGTTAACCCTTTCAGTAAACACCGTAAGAAAAATAAATGAGGCAAAAAACAACGCTTTATTATCATACCGCCGAACAAAAAGTGGAATAACACACGATCAAAAAGACAGATATAAATAACCATGGTACCGCTAAAAGCGTCATCTTGTCCCGCAAAAAACGAGCCGCCATACAGCATCTTCAGCGAAAAAATAAAAAAGTTATAGTCCTGAGAATAAAGCGATGCAAAAATAATTATTGTTTCTATAAAATAGTTTTTATCGTATGAAAGCGCCAAAACATAAAAAAATGATTTAAATGAGGTATCGCTGTAATCGTACTGACCCGAAGAATAAAACTGCTTTATCAATTTTACCAAACGCGGAACGGTATAAATGCCTTCCCCAAAAGAAATTCATGAATAGCTGGTTTTTGGTCATTCTGCCTCACAAAAATCGTAATAAAAAGCGATCTAAAAAAGACACGTGCCCGAAAATGTTACCAATAAAAACGTCAACTCGTCCCGCAAAAAACAATACCTCACATGACTCTGTGGACCAAAATATGGAAAAATTATAGCTCTCAAAATGTGGTAACGCAAAAAATATTTTTTGCAATAAAAAGCATCTTTCAGTGTGTGACGGCTGCCAATCATAAAAATCCGCTAAAAAACCCGCTATAAAAGTAAATCAAACCCCTCTTCATCACCCCCTTAGTTAGGGAAAAATTAAAAAAATGTATTTATTTCCATTTTCCCATTAGGGTTAGGGCTAGGGTTAGGGTTAGGGCTAGGGCTAGGGCTAGGGTTAGGGCTAGGGTTAGGGCTAGGGTTAGGGCTAGGGTTAGGGCTAGGGCTAGGGTTAGGGCTAGGGCTAGGGTTAGGGCTAGGGTTAGGGCTAGGGCTAGGGTTAGGGCTAAGGCTAGGGTTAGGGCTAGGGTTAGGGTTAGGGCTAGGGTTAGGGTTAGGGTTGGGGCCACAGTTAGGGTTGGGGCCACAACAGTCGCACTCAAGAATGAAAGTCTTGAAATTTCTTTGCCAAACAAACGTGGTTTTTATTGTTGTAAGTGAACACCAAAGAAATATCACCGCAGTATTTACAGAGAGATTCAAAGTTTTTCAGGGTAACGTTTCGACCCGCCGGGTCTTTCTCAAACCCCACTGTAACAAAAATATACAACATCACAATACATGAAACCAAAACACGAACAACATAAATAGCTAGGATTTATATACATATATACAAAAATAATTATAAAGAGAGTCCCTATATTGTTGGAAATTACGAAAACGTCGCCCAGACTGTGGACATGGCGACAGCACGACAGGAACTAATGAAATCCTGGCAGGTATACTGGTACAGAGCTTCAGGCTCTAAAACGGACATATATTGACAAGGTAGAAAAAACATCTAGAATCTGTATATATATTCCAAAAGAGGAGTATACTATAGAAACGGGATTCCTGGAGGGCAGACATTCTAGTGGAATCCACCATAGCCGTAACACATAAATATCCAAGGTGCTGGCTCTGTAGGATAACAATCTTGCACAAATACTACAAAACGCAGGATACATGCACAAACAGTATAAAGCGAACAAAACCTTGTAAAAAAGCTAAATGGGATAGACACCACAGATGGTGGATACTAATAGAAGCTAGGGACTGACTGACCTTTGAAGAAAGTAGAAATCATGAAAGGCACAGATCCCTGGAGGATAGCAGGAGTCCCGTTAGGGGCTATAAGAAAGAAAGCCGGAGGGGTAAGTGAATTGGCTAAAGAAATACGCGTCCAAAATAGCAGGAGGAAAGCAGGTAGATAAAAGTTACCTAGGCTGTAGCTGTAGCAGGTGTCTGCGGTGGTGGTGTGTGTGGGAGCAGGGGAAAGGAGGCGCCTTATGTATCTGGCGGCAGGAAGTGCCGACCAGGAAATGCGCAAGCGCACTAGCGCTATAACAAGTGCGAGGTATGGAACGCACAGGGCCCGGGAGCATGCGCGGTAGCGCTGTGAAGTGGAACGCAAGGTGTCTATGGGCTAGGACGCGCAGGCGCCGTAAGGAGAAGCGCAGTAGTGCTGTGAAAAGACGCGCAGGCACTGTCAGGAGGAGCGCTCCGTCCAGAGCAATGGACGGCAGTACAGGGGAGTAGTAACTGCGCAGGCGCACAGAGAAGCTGTGTGGCTGGGGCGCAGAAAGCTAAAGTGGCAGTATAAGTGGTAATAAAGGCTATGGAACGAAAAAGCCTAGTAGGGGCAGCGTATGTAGAGATAAATAGAGGAAGAAGGGAAAGGCAGACTATGATGGGAATATGGAGAAGGCGGGGAGTATGTGTGGAAGGTGGGAAATAAAAGCGGTGAGACAGAAAATACTGCTAAAGAGGGGAAATGAGCAGACAAAAATGAAAGAAAAAAAGATAAGGGAAAAATGAGAAATAACAGGAAGTATGAAAAAATAAAAATAAAAATAAAAAAATAAAAAATAAAAATAATGAGAATAAAAATAAAAGAAGTAATGATGATTGCTAAATGAGAGAAGAATGTTAGAAAAATAATGAAAATAAAATGAACCTACGACGCAATAACCCAAGAAAAAACGATATCTAGAAAAAAATAGAAGTTTGTGAAACTAAAGAAAAAAATAAAGATAAAGAAAAAATAATAAAGAAAAAATAATAAAAATAAAAAAATAAAAAAATATAAAAATTAAAAATAAAAAATAATAAAGAATAAGAAATAAAAATAAAAATAAGACTCAAACTAAAAATCGACCATATGGAATACCATACTCACCCTGCGGAAGAGGCAGAGAGCTAATGTGTCTGCAAAAATAAAGTAAGAGTTAGTAAAAGAGAAAAAAAAAAAAAAAGGGAAAGAAACTAATCCACCACCTGTATAGGTATAGAAGTTACCAAGGTTAGTTCACAATATTAAATGATTACTTAAATGTGAAGTCCAGTTCTCTGTTGAGGCCCTTAGGGGCCAATGTTTGAAGGGTGTAAATCCAGAAGGCCTCCCTTTCTTTCAAACGTCTGATGTGGTCACCACCTCTTCGAGGCCGCTCGACCTGTTCAATTACCTGTACCCTTAGTTGCAAAACATTATGGTTCGCACTAACAAAGTGGTGGGGGACTGGTAGCCATGTCTTCTTGCAGCGTATGGTGGATTTATGACCAGCGATTCTGTCACGTAGATGTTGGGTAGTTTCACCCACATACAGTAAACCACACGGGCACTTTAGTAGGTAGACGACATAATTGGTGTCGCATGTGTAGAAGCCATTAATGTTAAAGTGTTTGCCCGTGTGGGGGTGGGTAATCCTGTCACCCTTGATGATGTTAGAGCAGGTGGCGCAGTTGAGGCACGGAAATGTGCCTCTATGTTGTGTGCCAAGAAAAGTCTGTTTTGGGACTCTGGAAAAGCTACCCACATCGGCTCTGACTAAGTTGTCCCTGATGTTCTGTGGGCATCGTTTGCACATGAGTGCGGGAGTCTGGAAAGCTTCAACATTAGGATAAGATTTGGCTAAAATGGGCCAATGTTTGTGGATGATGTTGTAGACTTTTGGCATAATGGGATGGTGCGTATGAATAAAAGTGACCCTTTCCTTAGAGGGAGCAGAAGGTGTTGCCAGCTGGGGTTCAGTGGCTCTAATTTTCTACTTAGTGAGGAGTTCCCGAGGATATTGTCTATTTTTAAATTTCTGAGCCATTTCTTCTAGACGAGTGGGAATGAGATTAGTGTCAGATACTATCCTCCTGATACGTGAAAACTGGGAGCGTGGCAGACTATTTTTGGTTGAAGAAGAATGGCAACTGGTATAATGGAGTAAATTATTGGTGTCTGTGGGTTTGGTGAAAATATCTGTAGAGAGGGTACCCCTCTCATTTTTAATCACAAGGGTATCCAGGAAAGAGATTTGTTTCATGTGCCAGTTTAATGTAAACTGTAGTTCTGGTCTAATGGAATTGAGGGTATCAGTAAAGGATAGGAGGTCTTCTGGAGTCCCAGCCCATAGACAGAAAATGTCGTCTATGAAGCGTAGCCAACATTTGCTGTTTTGCTGGAATAGGGCATTGGTATAAACATGTGTTTGTTCAAAGTTATCCATATAGATATTTGCGTACGCGGGCGCCATGTTAGCGCCCATGGCGGTCCCGCGTATCTGTTGGTAAAACTGGTCGCCAAATAGGAAGTAATTTTCCCTCAGGACTATGGATAGGAGGTCAAGACATAGATTGGTGAGGTTATGACTAAGGTTAGATGAACGGAGGAGTTCCGCAACGGCTGTAATACCTTGTGTATGTTCTATCGAAGTGTACAAACTCTTAACATCGAAGGTGGCTAAAATGCAATCAGAGGACACATTAGTGATCTGATTGATGGAGTGGAGGAAATGGCCAGTATCCAAAATAAATGACTGAGTTTTCTTAGTTAGTGGTGTTAGTAATTTTTCTAGGAAAACGGAGATTGGAGCTAAAATAGAGTCTGTGGAAGCCACTATTGGGCGGCCGGGTGGGTTAGTTAAAGATTTGTGTACTTTTGGCAAGGTGTAAAAAACAGGGGTGACCGGATTCTGATTAACTAAAAAAGTGACAGTTTTGGAATCGATAGTGTTCAAAGTTACATACTTGGATAAAGTCTGTTGTATTATGGATTTGATTTTGAGTACTGGGTCTTGAGGGATAGGTAGATATGTAGTGGTATTGGACAATTGGCGGTGGATTTCTTTGACGTAGTCAGTGTGGTTCTGGACCACAATAGCTCCGCCTTTGTCTGCAGGCTTTATTACAATATGTTTATTGTCCTTAAGGGACTTGATGGCTTGTTTCTCTATAGGTGTAATGTTGTTACATGTAGGTAAAAAACCTTTATGATGTTGATCTAAGATCCTATCAATGTCCCTATGTACTAGATCAATGAAAGCTTCAGTGGCATTAAATGAATGTGGGGGGCTAAAGTTGCTCGGATTACGTAAACCCAAGTCCGTGATGGAAATCTCGGGAGGTGGATTGTCCCCTAGGGAAGGGACTCTATTCCCCTTGGTCTCTTGTTCATGACCAAAATAAGTCTTCAGGCGAACATTTCTATAGAAATGTTGCAGATCTTGGGATAGTTGGAATTTATCCCATGGGGGGTAGGGCAAAATGAGAGCCCTCGTTGGAAAATTGTTTATTTCGGACGGGCTGAGTGTATATGTGGAAATATTAAGGACTGAGTTGGAGGGTTTACCTGCGATCTGGTTGTCATCCGATCTGCGGTATTTGCGGGCGGACCTCCTTGTGCGTCTCCCTCTGCATGGCGGCCCCAGACTCTGGCTGATGGTCTTTTCTGAAAAAAACGATTCTGTGAGACGGTACCAGTGGAGCTCTCGCTGTCTGTACTGTGAGAGCCGGTGTATCTTGGATTGTATTTGTAGTTTCGCCGCCAAGAGCCCGTATTGGTGGAATCCTTCCATCTATACACCCGGTCTTGGGTATAATCTTCGGTATCTCTCTGGAATTTGGATCTTTTCTTATCTTGTAACGCTTTGCGGTGGTCTTCGATAATTTTGTCTGTTTTAGATTTCAGACTTTGCCACTCGGTGGTAGAGAGGGTTGAGCCTAGTTGTTCTCCAATAGAAGAGATTTTTTGTGTTGTTTCAGTGATGGCCGTTTGTAGGGTTTCTATGGTAAGAAGTATAATGTCCAGAGAGCACTTGTTGAGGATAGACTGAAATTTCTCGCAAAATTCAGGCCTATCGGAGAATAAGGTGGGTCTCAGATGGCACCGTAAACCCCGTGGAATTCTGCTGAGTTTATGATATTCAGCCAAGGTGGTTGCGTGTAGATCGTAAGAAGTAAGGCGTTTCCGTTCCCTCTCGTAGTCCCTGGTACGTACTTCCTGTACAGGGGTTGTAAGGAAATCCCCTGGGGTAGTTACTCTTGATAGTATCCTGGATGCTGTCGTCTCGTCAAAGGCGAAAGTGTTAGTCGTCATTGAGGGAGCGGGTGCAGACGTCAACTAGAGATATCGTAGTAGAGGGTAAGACGTGCACTCTCGCTATAGGTGGTGCAGACTGAACATGGAGGGGTTCTCCACACTATCGTCTTGGATAACAACAGTCGCACTCAAGAATGAAAGTCTTGAAATTTCTTTGCCAAACAAACGTGGTTTTTATTGTTGTAAGTGAACACCAAAGAAATATCACCGCAGTATTTACAGAGAGATTCAAAGTTTTTCAGGGTAACGTTTCGACCCGCCGGGTCTTTCTCAAACCCCACTGTCACAAAAATATACAACATCACAATACATGAAACCAAAACACGAACAACATAAATAGCTAGGATTTATATACATATATACAAAAATAAATATAAAGAGAGTCCCTATATTGTTGGAAATTACGAAAACGTCGCCCAGACTGTGGACATGGCGACAGCACGACAGGAACTAATGAAATCCTGGCAGGTATACTGGTACAGAGCTTCAGGCTCTAAAACGGACATATATTGACAAGGTAGAAAAAAACATCTAGAATCTGTATATATATTCCAAAAGAGGAGTATACTATAGAAACGGGATTCCTGGAGGGCAGACATTCTAGTGGAATCCACCATAGCCGTAACACATAAATGTCCAAGGTGCTGGCTCTGTAGGATAACAATCTTGCACAAATACTACAAAACGCAGGATACATGCACAAACAGTATAAAGCGAACAAAACCTTGTAAAAAAGCTAAATGGGATAGACACCACAGATGGTGGATACTAATAGAAGCTAGGGACTGACTGACCTTTGAAGAAAGTAGAAATTATGAAGGGCACAGATCCCTGGAGGATAGCAGGAGTCCCGTTAGGGGCTATAAGAAAGAAAGCCGGAGGGGTAAGTGAATTGGCTAAAGAAATACGCGTCCAAAATAGCAGGAGGAAAGCAGGTAGATAAAAGTTAGCTAGGCTGTAGCTGCAGCAGGTGTCTGCGGTGGTGGTGTGTGTGGGAGCAGGGGAAAGGAGGCGCCTTATGTATCTGGCGGCAGGAAATGCGCAAGCGCACTAGCGCTATAACAAGTGCGAGGTATGGAACGCACAGGGCCCGGGAGCATGCGCGGTAGCGCTGTGAAGTGGAACGCAAGGTGTCTATGGGCTAGGACGCGCAGGCGCCGTAAGGAGAAGCGCAGTAGTGCTGTGAAAAGATGCGCAGGCGCTGTCAGGAGGAGCACTCCGTCCAGAGCAATGGACGGCAGTACAGGGGAGTAGTAACTGCGCAGGCGCACAGAGAAGCTGTGTGGATGGGGCGCAGAAAGCTAAAGTGGCAGTATAAGTGGTAATAAAGGCTATGGAACGAAAAAGCCTAGTAGGGGCAGCGTATGTAGAGATAAATAGAGGAAGAAGGGAAAGGCAGACTATGATGGGAATATGGAGAAGGCGGGGAGTATGTGTGGAAGGTGGGAAATAAAAGCGGTGAGACAGAAAATACTGCTTTCTTTCTTATAGCCCCTAACGGGACTCCTGCTATCCTCCAGGGATCTGTGCCCTTCATGATTTCTACTTTCTTCAAAGGTCAGTCAGTCCCTAGCTTCTATTAGTATCCACCATCTGTGGTGTCTATCCCATTTAGCTTTTTTACAAGGTTTTGTTCGCTTTATACTGTTTTTGCATGTATCCTGCGTTTTGTAGTATTTGTGCAAGATTGTTATCCTACAGAGCCAGCACCTTGGATATTTATGTGTTACGGCTATGGTGGATTCCACTAGAATGTCTGCCCTCCAGGAATCCCGTTTCTATAGTATACTCCTCTTTTGGAATATATATACAGATTCTAGATGTTTTTTTCTACCTTGTCAATATATGTCCGTTTTAGAGCCTGAAGCTCTGTACCAGTATACCTGCCAGGATTTCATTAGTTCCTGTCGTGCTGTCGCCATGTCCACAGTCTGGGCGACGTTTTCGTAATTTCCAACAATATAGGGACTCTCTTTATATTTATTTTTGTATATATGTATATAAATCCTAGCTATTTATGTTGTTCGTGTTTTGGTTTCATGTATTGTGATGTTGTATATTTTTGTTACAGTGGGGTTTGAGAAAGACCCGGCGGGTCGAAACGTTACCCTGAAAAACTTTGAATCTCTCTGTAAATACTGCGGTGATATTTCTTTCGTGTTCACTTACAACAATAAAAACCACATTTGTTTGGCAAAGAAATTTCAAGACTTTCATTCTTGAGTGCGACTGTTGTTATCCAAGACGATAGTGTGGAGAACCCCTCCATGTTCAGTCTGCACCACCTATAGCGAGAGTGCACGTCTTACCCTCTACTAGGGTTGGGGCCACAGTTAGGGTTGGGGCTAAAATTAGGGTTAGGGTTGGGGCTAAAGTTACGGTTAGGGTTTAGATTACATTTACAGTTGGGAATAGAGTTGGGATTAGGGTTAGGGGTGTGTCAGGGTTAGAGGTGTGGTTAGGGTTACTGTTGGGATTAGGGTTAGGGGTGTGTTTGGATCAGGGTTTCAGTTATAATTGAGGGGTTTTCACTGTTTAGGCACATCAGGGGCTTTCCAAACGCGACATGGCGTCCGATCTCAATTCCAGCCAATTCTGCGTTGAAAAAGTAAAACAGTGCTCCTTCCCTTCTGAGCTCTCCCGTGTGCCCAAACAGGGGTTTACCCCAACATATGGGGTATCAGCGTACTCAGGACAAATAGGACAACAACTTTTGGGGTCCAATTTCTTCTGTTACCCTTGGGAAAATACAAAACTGGGGGCTAAAAAATATTTTTTGTGGGAAAAAAAAGATATTTTATTTTCAAGGCTCTGCGTTATAAACTGTAGTGAAACACTTGGGGGTTCAAAGTTCTCACAACACATCTAGATGAGTTCCCTGGGCGGTCTAGTTTCCAATATGGGGTCACTTGTGGGGGGTTTCTACTGTTTAGGTACATTAGGGGCTCTGCAAACGCAATGTGACACCTGCAGACCATTCCATCTAAGTCTGCATTCCAAATGGCGCTCCTTCCCTTCCGAGCCCTCCCATGCGGCCAAACAGTGGTTCCCCCCCCCCTTCACATATGGGGTATCAGCGCACTCAGGACAAATTGGACAACAACTTTTGGGGTCGAATTTCTCCTCTTACCCTCGGGAAAATACAAAACTGGGGGCTAAAAAGTAATTTTTGGGGGAATTTTTTTATTTTATTTTCACGGCTCTGCGTTACAAACTGTAGTGAAACACTTGGGGGTTCAAAGCTCTCGCAACACATCTAGATCAGTTCCTTAGGGGGTCTACTTTCCAAAATGGTGTCACTTGTGGGGGGTTTCTACTGTTTAGGTACATTAGGGGTTCTGCAAACGCAATGTGACACCTGCAGACCATTCCATCTAAGTCTGCATTCCAAATGGCGCTCCTTCCCTTCCGAGCCCTCCCATGCGGCCATGGAACAGTGGTTCCCCCCCCACATATGGGGTATCAGCGCACTCAGGACAAATTGGACAACAACTTTTGGGGTCGAATTTCTCTTCTTACCCTCGGGAAAATACAAAACTGGGGGCTAAAAAATAATTTTTGTGGGAAAAAATTTTTGTTTTATTTTTACAGCTCTGCATTACAACAGTACAACAACTTTTGGGGTCCAATTTCTTCTCTTACCCTTGGGAAAATAAAAAATTGGGGGCGAAAAGATAATTTTTGTGAAAAAATATGATTTTTTATTTTTACGGTTCTGCATTATAAACTTCTGTGAAACACTTGGTGTTTCAAAGTGCTCACCACACCTCTAGATAAGTTCCTTAGGGGGTCTACTTTCCAAAATGGTGTCACTTGTGGGGGGTTTCAATGTTTAGGCACATCAGTGGCTCTCCAAACGCAACATGGTGTCCCATCTCAATTCCTGTCAATTTTGCATTGAAAAGTCAAACGGCGCTCCTTCCCTTCCGAGCTCTCCCATTCGCCCAAACAGTGGTTTACCCCCACATATGGGGTATCAGCGTACTCAGGACAAATTGTACAACAACTTTTGGGGTCCAATTTCTTCTCTTACCCTTAAGAAAATAAAAAATTGGGGGCGAAAATATAATTTTTGTGAAAAAATATGATTTTTTATTTTTACTTTTCTGCATTATAAACTTCTGTGAAGCACTTGGTGGGTCAAAGTGCTCACCACACCTCTAGATAAGTTCCTTAGGGGGTCTACTTTCCAAAATGGTGTCACTTGTGGGGGGTTTCAATGTTTAGGCACATCAGGGGCTCTCCAAACGCAACATGGTGTTCCATCTCGATTCCAGTCAATTTTGCATTGAAAAGTCAAATGGCGCTCCTTCGCTTCCGAGCTCTGTCATGCGCCCAAACAGTGGTTTACCCCCAAATATGTGGTATCAGTGTACTCAGGACAAATTGTACAACAACTTTTGGGGTCCATTTTCTCCTGTTACCCTTGGTAAAATAAAACAAATTGGAGCTGAAGTAAATTTTTTGTGAAAAAAAGTTAAATGTTCATTTTTATTTAAACATTCCAAAAATTCCTGTGAAGCACCAGAAGAGTTAATAAACTTCTTGAATATGGTTTTGAGCACCTTGAGGGGTGCAGTTTTTAGAATGGTGTCACACTTGGGTATTTTCTATCATATAGACCCCTCAAAATGACTTCAAATGAGATGTGGTCTCTAAAAAAAAATGGTGTTGTAAAAATGAGAAATTGCTGGTCAACTTTTAACCCTTATAACTCCCTAACAAAAAAAATTTTGGTTCCAAAATTGTGCTGATGTAAAGTAAACATGTGGGAAATGTTACTTATTAAGTATTTTGTGTGATATATCTCTGTGATTTAATTGCATAAAAATTCAAAGTTGGAAAATTGCGAAATTTTCATAATTTTCGCCAAATTTCCGTTTTTTTCACAAACAAACGCAGGTACTATCAAAGAATTTTTACCACTATCATGAAGTACAATATGTCCCGAGAAAACAATGTCAGAATCACTGGGATCTGTTGAAGCGTTCCAGAGTTATAACCTCATAAAGGGACAATGGTCAGAATTGTAAAAATTGGCCCAGTCATTAACGTGCAAACCACCCTTGGGGCTTAAGGGGTTAAGCACCCAGTGCTACAAAGCACTACCAAGGGCCACCTGACGTTGGTGGAACTCAGATACCGAGAAGGAGGCGCCTAAGCCAAAGGCTCTAGCTGGAGCCAGCTGACGGTACTGGAACCAGGGGGGCCTATTCAAAATTGTCTTCCTAAGAACCAGCTAACGGTGCTGGAACTCAGATAGGCAGCAGAAGGTTCACGGGACAAAAAAAAAATAGCTAGGCCGCGAGACGGCCGTAGTTACCGAAAACCCACAGTCCTACAGGGGGAGTTTGTCCTATTGACACAACGGAACCAGCCTTGATTGCCAGTTCCCGCAACCCACATAGGAAGCACCTAAACTGCAGGCACCATAGTGTCGGCTAACCCGACCGCAACAGGACAGGACAACGTTTTGGAGTCTAAGTGACCTTGACACTACCCGGAAACAGCTGGCGTGCTGGAACCAGGCAGGGCAGGAGGGAGTACCCATGCCAAAGACACTGCCGAGAACCAGCTGACGGTACTGGAACCCGGATGCGATGCCCAAGGGACAAGAGCCAATGGAACTACCGAGGACCAGCTGACGGTACTGGAACCCGTTTACTAAGCAGGAGGTACCCGTGCCACAAAGCACTACCAAGGACCACCTGATGTTGGTGGAACTCGGATACCCAGAAGGAGGCACCTAAGCCAAAGGCTGTGCCCGGAACCAGCTGATGGTGCTGGAACCAGGATGGGGAGCAGAAGGTACAAGAGCCAAAGACACTGCCGAGAACCAGCTGACGGTACTGGAACCTGGATGGCTACCCGAAGGTAGAATAGCCAATGGAACTATTGAGGACCAGCTGACGGTACTGGAACCCGTTTACTAAGCAGGAGGTACCCGTGCCACAAAGCACTACCAAGGACCACCTGACGTTGGTGGAACCCGGATACCCAGAAGGAGGCACCTAAGCCAAAGGCTCTGCCTGGAACCAGCTGACGGTACTGGAACCAGGGGGACCTATTCGGTCTTGTCTTCTTAAGAACAAGCTAACGGTGCTGGAACTCAGATAGGCAGCAGAAGGTCCACAGAACAAAAAAAAATAGCTAGGCCGCGAGCCGGCCGTAGTTACTGAAAACCCACAGTCCTACAGGGGGAGCTTGTCCTATTGGCACAACGGAACCAGCCTTGATTGCCAGTTCCCACAGCCCACATAGGAAGCATATAAACTGCAGGCACCATAGAGTCGGCTAACCCGACCGCAACACGACAGGACAACGTTTTGGAGTCTAAGTGACCTTGACACTACCCGGAAACTGCTGGCTTGCTGGAACCAGGCAGGGCAGGAGGGAGTACCCGTGCCAAAGACGCTTCTGAGCAGCAACTGGCGGTGTTGGAACCCAGGGATTACATAGCAAACAGAGTGTAGGCTGAGGCCTAATTAATGGAGCAAGTTGAAAGGGAACCTTAACACCTCCCAGGTGTTAGCAACTGAAAGAGCCAACTTGTGCAGCACTAACATAAAAAACCAAAACAAACAAGGATACCTAAAAAATAACCTTTATTATGAATCACTAAAAAAATACTCTTTTTATAAATAACAAACAAAATACTAGCAAACATATAATTATGTACCTGTAAGGCCCTAGGAGAAGTCTACACTGAGACCTACCTATCAGTGGAGGTTGGCACCCTACGTTTCTGCGGTTGGCGCCCCCACTCCGCGTCGACTAACCCTAGGGAGTCCCTAGAGGACCCTAAATAGGGAACCCTAAAAAAGACCTAGCAGATCCCTAACGGAAGACCTGCCTAGCAGTGGGGGTTGGCACCCTAATGTGAAGCGGTAGGCGCCCCCACTCAACGTCGACTGACCCTAAAAGCCCTTAATTGTCCCTAATAGGAATAGAATAAAGAAAATGTCCCACAAACAAACCCAAACAACCCCAAAAAAAAGGAAAACAAAAATATAAATAAAACAAAAAAACAAGAAGATATAATAATCAAAAATATGTGAAGGATCTAATGCGTTGCTTGGATATGCATATATTACATATAGTAGACAATTATGTCTATAGTAATAATCAGCAGCAAAAAAGATTCACAAAAATGGGGTGAATGAGAAAATATTATTGTCCATATTTAATATAAACATGCGATCCTTTTCTGGCTAAAGGAGTAAAGAAATACTTGAGGTATATATTCAAATGCTAAGGTATACAAGCATGGTCACCCGCTATACAAAAAGTCAACCACATAGTATACTATCATTAGAGACCTCAATTAAGTAACAAAATACAGCAACTAGAAAATCAGATGTATAACTCCTAAAACCCAAATAAAGAAACATCAATGCTTAATAAAGATTGCCCATAGTCACATTTGAAACAGTACTTAGAGATAAGTCGCACCAAATTTGCTTATGCTGTTATTATAATTACAATATATACCTCACAAGAGCAGGTGTTATTGTTTCAATGTGTATTTCAAAGTGACAGGTCCCGTCACAACCCACCACAAAACCTCCATGGGTACAACAGATAAATAATGGGGCAGGACACAATAATCCCCCTCACAGAAATCAAAAACAGAGAGCAATCAATACTCATCTGAAAGCCCGTAATGGATATGGGGCGATGTTAGTTAAATCCAAATAGCCCGGGTCCGTGGTGGGTATACGGTTTCCTCAGATGACACCGGACATCTAATTAAGCAGACAACAGCAGTCTCCCCGACCAGTACCCGACGTGTTTCCCCCCAATGTAGATGGAACGGGGGTTCATCAGGGGTATTGTAGCCGCAAGCAAGAAGAAATATAGATGCTGTAGTGTACTCACCAGATATGCCCCTATAAATACACGTGGGTAAGTGTGGAGCACGCCAACTAAGGACTACCTCCGGAAATAACGTCATCCAGAGGAGTCTGCGCTAGGTGAGACGCATGATGCGTTCCATAATAAAAAATAGAACCGCGCATGCGTCGCGCAACTCCACGCCTCCAAAAGAATCTCGGAGCTGTGGCATTATGAAGCGGATACTCAGATAGTGGAGCGCAACAGTGCGTTCCATGTGGCGCATGCGTGATGTTTAGAACGAATACCACGCAGGTACACAATGTGAGCCGTAATAGGAACAGACAGCGCATGCAATGTGAAAGCGCTGAATGAAAGCGCCCTCGTGTAAAACGTTATCAGAGCACAATGTGAGCCATAATAGGCACAGAGAGCGCAAATAGTAGAAGCGCTGAATGAATGCGCCTACGAATACAATGCTGTCAAGGCACAGTCTTAGATAATAGGAATATAACCACCTAGGCAGCATATGTAAATACAGGGAAAAACCCTGTTATTAAAACTAAAACTAGAGTAAACACCACATAGATTAAATGATAAGCACTTGTATATAGTAACCCACGTATAAGAAAAACCGGCCTGAATTGGCCATAATAGGAATAAATAAGTCCATATACCAAAGTGAGTAAATACTACAGCACACATTAGGACAACAAACAGAAAAAAACGAAAAGAGAAATAAATCAATATAATGTCCCAAAAATGAGACACACATTAGAAAATGTATAAATATACTTGGCTATAGCGCTAATATCAAAGGACTTGACAGGGGGCTAGATAAAACCAGTAAAGGTCAGCTGTTCGTTGAGGCCCAGAGGGCTCATCGATCTCATTAAATAAATCCATCTTGTTTCACGCTGAATGATTTTTTTGTCCCAGTCACCCCGTCTTACCGAGGGAGGGATCACTTCAATAACCCTAAAGCTAAGAGAGCCTGGATCCCCACCATGTGTATTGATGACATGTCGTGCAATTGGAGTATCCCTGCAGTGCCGGATATCCCCAAGGTGTTCACCTATCCGAACTCTAAGTTCTCTTTTTGTTTTGCCCACGTAATCCTTGGGGCACGAACACGTGCAGAGATACACGACCCCTACTGTTTTGCAGTTCGCAAACTGTCTCATGGAGAAGATCCTATTTGTGGCTGAACTCTGAAAGGTGTTAGAGACGCACATAAATCTACAAAACGAGCAATGTCCACATCTAAATGTGCCGGTTGATCTATTTTCCAGCCAAGTACCCTGTTTTTTAGGGGGCACAAAGTGGCTATGGACGATGCTGTCTTTAATTGACCTTCCCCTTCTATACGTGATCGATGGATGTGGAGAGATAAACCCACTAACATCCGGGTCAGACCTCAATATTTGCCAGTGTCTCTTAAAGATGTCGAACACTTTTTTGGACTGGTCATCAAAGGTACCAATGAGACGTGTAGTAAACGTCGCATCAGTCTCAGTCTTTGGTACCAAGAGAGACGTCCTATTAGAGTCCAAGGCTGTCTTAAATGCGGAACCAATCACATCATCGGGGTAACCCCTATTCCTAAAGCGATGTTTAAGTTCAGTGGATCTACATTTAAAGTCACTAAGGGACGAGCAGTTTCTTCGCAAACGAAGAAACTGTCCCTTAGGGATACCACGTTTCAAAGGAAAGGGATGATGACTCTCCCATCTTAACAGGCTATTTGTGGCTGTTGGTTTTCGATAGATGGACGTACCGAGAGAACCGTCACCAAGCCTTTCAATGAGGACATCAAGAAAGGTGATGCTGTCACCCCCTATTTCGAAGGTGAAGTATAGACCTTCCAATGTGGTGTTTAGATACCTCAGGAAGTCAGAGAATGAACCAGCATCACCCTTCCACAGGACAAGGATGTCATCTATATATCTGCCCCAGAAAATAATCCTAGGGCACCATGTGACATCCTCGTCCCTAAAAACAAAGGTGTCCTCCCACCAGCCCAGGAGCAAATTAGCATATGTGGGGGCACAAGGGCTCCCCATTGCTGTGCCCCTGAGCTGGTGGTACCACTTCCCATTGAAGAGGAAATAGTTCCGTTGAAGTACAAACTCCAGAAGTTCAATCAAAAAGGCGTTATGTAACGCAAAATGGGTGCCTCTACTGCCAAGGAAGTATTTAACTGCTCTGAGGCCATCCTGATGGCGGATACTACTGTATAGTGCCTCCACATCAATGGAGGCAATGATGGTATCAGGTTCTATTACAATGCCCTCTAATTTCATCAGGAGGTCACTTGTGTCCCTGATGTAGGAGGGTAGAGCAGTAACAAAAGACCTTAGTAGTTTATCCACATATACACTCGAATTTTGTGAAAGGGCATCCGTCCCTGACACAATGGGGCGTCCTTTCAAGGGACTAAGGCCCTTATGTACTTTGGGGAGTGCATAGAAAGTTGACACAGTTGGAAATTTAGGTAACAAGAAATTATGTTCATTGCTCGAAATAAGTTTGAACCCAATTGCTCGATTGAGGATGCTCTTCAGCTCCGAGGTATAACCCACAGTTGGGTCGTTTTTAAGAACCTCATAAGACGATCTGTCCGACAAGATGGAATAACACATGTCCACATATTGAGAGGAGTCTAAAATAACAATATTTCCGCCTTTGTCAGACGGTTTGATGACAATTAAATTGTTGTTTTTAAGATTGTCAAGTGATCTCCTCTCAGCTACTGTGAGGTTAGGGTGAGTAGGGTCCAGATCAGGAATGATGTTATTGATTTCCTGCGAGACCAGTTTTTGAAAGATCTCAATACTTCCATAGTCGCTAGGTGGCGGCAATCGTTTACTCGCTGGTTTCAGATCTGTGAATGGACCCTCACCAGCTGCTCTCACCCCTTCCTCACTAAGTTCAGTCAATATATCGACATCAGTCAGATCATCCATGGAGATACCCAATTGTTGGCATCTCTGGAGGTCATTCCTTTGAAAGAAACGTCTCCATTTAAGTTTCCTCGTAAAGAGGTCCAAGTCTTTGATCCATACAAATGGATCGAATCTCATCGTGGGGACGAAAGAAAGGCCTTTACCCAAAACCTGCTTCTCATTGTCTTTCAATTGATAAGTAGACAGATTAATAATCTGATTGCTGTCGTTCATGGCAGATAAATTTCTTTCTGTTAGTTGTTGGAATTCCGAGTCCGCAGGTGGTAAATACTTCCCCCCCGATCCTCTAAAAAAGAGGAAGATGAAGAAGTAGAGGGTTGATATCCCCTGTCTTGCCTTTGATTTTGCCATCGTCGCCCCCCTCTCTTGCCACGATTCCTAGGTTTCGTGAATTGTGTCGCCAAATAACCCCTTGATGCTGAGTCCACGTCTGAGGAGTCGATATCAGATGAAGATACGTCAGTAGTTGGTACTGAGGAGACTTGTAATGAAGGGTACGCTCTTTTCTCTTCAAACTCAGAATAATCCTTGATGAACCGTTTGTGTTTCCTCTCCTTTATTTCCAGGTGGAATTTTTCCACCGCGTTTTTGAGAGACTCTTCTCTATTATTAAATTCTGCAGCACTAACATACAACGGAGAAAAAATGGAGGTCAAGTCCATATATAAATATCTTTTATTTCACAAAAAGTAACAACCATAACAAAAAACATACAAAAATGACATAATCAAGTAAACCTTGTATAGACAAATACAAGAGAGGGTGAATGGTAGCAAAAGATGGAAAACAGACACCTTGTGGGAAATCCTAATGCCCAGTTAATTAACTTTTAAAGTGCATAGTGCCATAAAGTTGAGAGCCAAGGACCAGGCAGTATGAGGCTCCTCCATAAAACTATCTAGCTGATATAAGTAGTATGTAGCCCTGCGCACAGGCTAAGTGACCCAGGTCAGGTCAATAAACAATAAACAACAAGCCAGATAGAGGGAGCCGCCGTAAAAAAGTCAAAATGATCCTTACCCAGATAAGAGGCAACCAGGATAACCCACGCGGTGGCCCTCTAACGCTGCATAAGGAAAAGGTGGCTCTTTTAATTATGCTCCTTGCACACACTGAACTAAACACTTAAAAAATGTGTCCCCTCATACCATGAAACCGTCCCGGAGGTGGGACTTTGCTTCGTAATGAGACACAGCATAACTAAAGTAGCCACCTTTTCCTTGTGCAGCAGTGCATCAAGATCCGGATAGTCCCTCAAAAAACTCTGCACGACCAAGTTGAGCACATGTGCCAGACATGGGATGTGAGTGAGGTTGCCTAGGCCCAGAGCTGCCACCAGATTTCGGCCATTGTCACACACTACCATGCCTGGCTGGAGATTCGCTGGCACAAACCACACGTCGCTATCCTGCTTGATGGCATTCCAGAGCTCCTGCGCTGTGTGGCTTCCATTCCCCAAAGAAATTAATTTCAATATGGCCTATTGACGTTTGGCCATGGCTGTGCTCATATCGGTCGGAACAGGTAAGCATTCACGGGTCCATGTGGAGGTGAACCGTGACAGCTCCTGCAGAGATGATTCAGAGGAACTGGAGTATGAGGAGGAGTCAATGTGTACAGACTGGATTCCTGCAATCCTTGGAGTTGGCAGAACACGTAGAGCGCCACTCTCATGATCTGTACCCGGCTCCACCACATTTACCCAATGGCCAGTGAGGAAAAGGTATCGTCCCTGTCCATGGTGACTGGTTCATGCATCGGTGGTGAGGTGGACCTTGCTACTGACGGCATTTAGTAGCTCATGTTAAATGTTTCCCTCCACATGCTTTTGCAGGGCAGGGACTGCTTGCCTGCTGAAATAAAAGCGGCTGGGCATGTTGTATTGTGGGACTGCCAATGCCATAAAGTTACGGAAGCTATAAGTCTCCACCAGCCTGAATGACAGCATTTCAAGGGACAGTAGTTTTGCAATGCGAGCTTTCAGAGCCTGTGCTCGTGGGTGGTTTGCCGAGAATGGACGCCTTTTCTCCCATGCCTGTGCTACCGATGGCTGTAGAGTGGGCTGGGAGTGTGAGGATGACTGGGAACGTGTTGCTGTGGGTGGAAATACACTGGGTCTCTGGACAACAGCGCCAGAGGTTCTTCCATGGTGATCCTGTGTGGAAGCTGAACCAGCTGTGTTTGAGCTGGAGGAAGAGGCTCCAACACGAGCTGAAGAGGTGGTAGGTGCTGCTGTAGGTTGGCCTAGGTCTTCAGTGTGTTTTTGTAACTCCACCGCGTGCTTGGTCCGCACATGTTTCCACATATTTGTGGTATTGAGGTTGCTGACACTTTTCCCTCTTTTGACTTTCTGATGTCACAGCTTGCATTTGACTAAGGACCAGGCACTGCAAGTCTTGGGAGCACCCGTTTTGGCTTTTGGAAGAGGCATGCTCCTAATGGGTGCCGAAGTGGAAGCTACAGGCAACGCAGTCTTCCCCTCCCTCTCCCTCCTTTTTGGGCCGTTCGGAGAATCTCTTCCTCAGAGCTGCGCCCACCACCTTCCTGAACCTCACGCCATGATGGGTCAAGGACCTCATCATCTACACTACCCTCTTCCAACAACTGCTTCTCCTGGGTAGTCTCGACAGCACAGTACACACCAGAAAGTGGCACCTGATTCTCATCAACAGATGCGTACTGAGGTGTGCTGACCGGAGGCACTGTGTTGTGAATTCTGTGGCAGAGCTCCCTCCTGTGGTCACAAGTGGTACTTCGGCTGATTCTCTCTGTGAGCTTCTGTTGGTGGAGGGAAATGGTACTGCGGCTTCTGAGTTTCCTCCCTCAGGTGATCTGGTGAGGTCGTTAGGTGCTTCTCTACTTAACTCCACCTAATGCTTTGATCCTGGCTTCCTGTCAATGTTCCAGTGTTGGACTTGCTTTTCCCTGGATCATTCCTGTGGCCTGCTGCTCTGCATAGCTAAGTTCTTCTTTGCTATTTGTTTGCTATTTTTTCTGTCCAGCTTGTCTAATTTGTTGCTGGAAGCTCTGGGACGCAAAGGGTGTACCTCCGTGCCGTTAGTTCGGTACGGAGGGTCTTTTTGCCCCCTTTGCATGGTTTTCTTTAGGGTTTTGTGTGGACCACAAAGTTACCTTTTCTATCCTCGATCTGTTAAGAAAGTCGGGCCTCACTTTGCTGAATCTATTTCATCTCTACGTTTGTCTTTTCATCTTAACTCACAGTCATTATATGTGGGGGGCTGCCTTTTCCTTTGGGGTATTTCTCTGAGGCAAGGTAGGCTTATTTTCTATCTTCAGGCTAGTTAGTTTCTCAGGCTGTGCCGAGTTGCATAGGCAGAGTTAGGCGCAATCCACGGCTGCCTCTAGTGTTGTTTAGAGAGGATTAGGGATTGCGGTCTGCAGAGTTCCCACGTCTCAGAGCTCGTTCTATGATTTTGGGTTATTGTCAGATCACTGTATGTGCTCTGACCGCTATGTCCATTGTAGTACTGAATTGCCTTTCATAACAGTACAGGAAGCCAAAAGTACTAATGATTCTCAATAGAGGGAAAAAAGAAGTTCTGAGACCATTTTTTTTCCTTTGCACTGTGTTTTGCCTTTTTTTCCCATAGACATTTGGGTGGTTCAGTACACAGGTGTAGCGATGGACATTAGAAGTCTGTCTTCATTTGTGGATCAGCTCTCGGCAAGAGTACAAAAGATTCAAGACACTATTGATCAGAAAGCTATGTTGGAACCAAGAATTTCTATTCCTGATTTGTTTTTTGGAGATAGAACTAAGTTTCTGAGTTTCAAAAATAATTGTAAATTATTTCTGGCCTTGAAACCTCGCTCCTCTGGTGATCCAGTTCAACAGGTTTTGATTGTTATTTCTTTTTTGCGCGGCGACCCTCAGGACTGGGCATTTTCTCTTGCGCCAGGAGATCCTGCATTGAGTAATATCGATGCGTTTTTCCTGGCGCTCGGATTGCTGTACGATGAGCCTAATTCAGTGGATCAGGCAGAGAAAAATTTGCTGGCTCTTTGTCAGGGTCAGGATGAGATAGAGGTATATTGTCAGAAATTTAGAAAGTGGTCCGTGCTCACTCAATGGAATGAATCTGCGCTGGCAGCTATGTTCAGAAAGGGTCTCTCTGAAGCCCTTAAGGATGTCATGGTGGGATTTCCTATGCCTGCTGGTTTGAATGAGTCTATGTCTTTGGCCATTCAGATCGGTCGACGCTTGCGTGAGCGTAAATCTGTGCACCATTTGGCGGTATTACCTGAGCTTAAACCTGAGCCTATGCAGTGCGATAGAACTTTGACCAGAGTTAAACGGCAAGAACACAGACGTCTGAATGGGCTGTGTTTCTACTGTGGTGATTCCACTCATGCTATCTCTGATTGTCCTAAGCGCACTAAGCGGTTCGCTAGGTCTGCCACCATTGGTACGGTACAGTCAAAATTTCTTCTGTCTGTTACCTTGATCTGCTCTTTGTCATCGTATTCTGTCATGGCATTTGTGGATTCAGGCGCTGCCCTGAATTTGATGGACTTGGAGTATGCTAAGCGTTGTGGGTTTCTCTTAGAGCCCTTGCAGTGTCCTATTCCATTGAGAGGAATTGATGCCACGCCTTTGGCCAAGAATAAGCCTCAATACTGGACCCAGCTGACCATGTGCATGGCTCCTGCACATCAGGAGGTTATTCGCTTTCTGGTGTTGCATAATCTGCATGATTTGGTCGTGTTGGGGTTGCCATGGCTACAGGCCCATAATCCAGTATTAGATTGGAAATCCATGTCGGTGTCCAGCTGGGGTTGTCAGGGGGTACATGGTGATGTTCCATTTCTGTCAATTTCATCATCCACCCCTTCTAGAGGTTCCAGAGTTCTTGTCTGATTACCGGGATGTATTTGATGAGCCCAAGTCCGATGCCCTACCTCCGCATAGGGATCGTGATTGTGCTATCAATTTGATTCCTGGTAGTAAATTCCCAAAAGGTCGACTGTTTAATTTATTCGTGCCTGAGCACGCCGCTATGCGCAGTTATGTGAAGGAATCCCTGGAGATGAATGGAAAACTGCATTTAATACGCCCGAGGGTCATTTTGAGTATCTAGTGATGCCATTCGGACTTGCCAATGCTCCATCAGTGTTTCAGTCCTTTATGCATGACATCTTCCGAGAGTACCTGGATAAATTCCTGATTGTGTACTTGGATGACATTTTGATCTTCTCGGATGATTGGGAGTCTCATGTGAAGCAGGTCAGAACAGTTTTTCAGGTCCTGCGTGCTAATTCTTTGTTTGTGAAGGGATCAAAGTGTCTCTTTGGTGTGCAGAAGGTTTCATTTTTGGGGTTCATCTTTTCCCCTTCTACTATCGAGATGGATCCTGTTAAGGTCCAAGCCATCCATGATTGGACTCAGCCGACATCTCTGAAAAGTCTGCAAAAGTTCCTGGGCTTTGCTAATTTTTATCGTCGCTTCATCTGCAATTTTTCCAGTATTGCCAAACCATTGACCGATTTGACCAAGAAGGGTGCTGATTTGGTCAATTGGTCTTCTGCTGCTGTGGAAGCTTTTCAAGACTTGAAGCGTTGTTTTTCTTCTGCCCCTGTGTTGTGTCAACCAGATGTTTCTCTTCCGTTCCAGGTCGAGGTTGATGCTTCTGAGATTGGAGCAGGGGCTGTTTTGTCGCAGAGAGGTTCTGATTGCTCAGTGATGAAACCATGCGCTTTTTTTTTCCAGGAAGTTTTCGCCTGCTGAGCGAAATTATGATGTGGGCAACCGAGAGTTGCTGGCCATGAAGTGGGCATTCGAGGAGTGGCGTCATTGGCTTGAAGGAGCTAAGCATCGCGTGGTGGTATTGACTGATCATAAGAACTTGACTTATCTTGAGTCTGCTAAGCGGTTGAATCCTAGACAGGCTCGTTGGTCGCTGTTTTTTGCCCGTTTTGACTTTGTGATTTCGTACCTTCTGGGCTCTAAAAATGTGAAGACGGATGCTCTGTCTAGGAGTTTTGTGCCCGACTCTCCGGGTTTGTCTGAGCCGGCGGGTATCCTCAAGGAAGGAGTAATTGTGTCTGCCATCTCCCCTGATTTGCGGCGGGTGCTGCAAAAATTTCAGGCTAATAAACCTGATCGTTGTCCAGCGGAGAGACTGTTTGTCCCTGATAGGTGGACCAATAAAGTTATCTCTGAGGTTCATTGTTCGGTGTTGGCTGGTCATCCTGGAATCTTTGGTACCAGAGAGTTGGTGGCTAGATCCTTTTGGTGGCCGTCTCTGTCGCGGGATGTTCGTGTTTTTGTGCAGTCCTGTGGGATTTGTGCTCGGGCTAAGCCCTGCTGTTCTCGTGCCAGTGGGTTGCTTTTGCCCTTGCCGGTCCCGAAGAGGCCTTGGACACATATCTCTACGGATTTTATTTCTGATCTTCCCATTTCTCAAAAGATGTCAGTCATTTGGGTGGTCTGTGATCGCTTTTCGAAAATGGTCCATCTGGTACCCTTGTCTAAATTGCCTTCCTCCTCTGATTTGGTGCCATTGTTCTTCCAGCATGTGGTTCGTTTACATGGCATTCCAGAGAATATCGTTTCTGACAGAGGTTCCCAGTTTGTTTCAAGGTTTTGGCGAGCCTTTTGTGGTAGGATGGGCATTGACTTGTCTTTTTCCTCGGCTTTCCATCCTCAGACTAATGGCCAGACCGAACGAACCAATCAGACCTTGGAATCATATCTGAGATGCTTTGTTTCTGCCGATCAGGATGACTGGGTGTCCTTTTTGCCTTTGGCTGAGTTCGCCCTTAATATTCGGGCCAGCTCGGCTACCTTGGTTTCGCCATTTTTCTGCAATTCTGGGTTCCATCCTCGTTTCTCTTCAGGACAGGTTGAGTCTTCGGACTGTCCTGGTGTGGATACTGTGGTGGACAGGTTGCAGCAGATTTGGACTCATGTAGTGGACAATTTGACCTTGTCCCAGGAGAAGGCTCAACGTTTCGCTAATCGCAGACGCCGTGTGGGTCCCCGACTTCGTGTTGGGGATCTGGTTTGGTTATCTTCTCATCATATTCCTATGAAGGTTTCCTCTCCTAAGTTTAAACCTTGTTTCATTGGTCCGTATAGGATTTCTGAGGTTCTTAATCCTGTGTCTTTTCGTCTGACCCTTCCAGATTCTTTTTCTATACATAACGTATTCCATAGGTCATTGCTGCGGAGATACGTGGCACCTATGGTTCCATCTGTTGATCCTCCTGCCCCGGTTTTGGTGGAGGGGGAGTTGGAGTATATTGTGGAGAAGATTTTGGATTCTCGTGTTTCTAGACGGAAACTCCAGTATCTGGTTAAATGGAAGGGTTATGCTCAGGAAGATAATTCCTGGGTTTTTGCCTCTGATGTCCATGCTCCCGATTAGGGTTGAGCGAAACGGGTCGAACATTTTCAAAAGTCGCCGACTTTTGGCTAAGTCGGGGTTTCATGAAACCCGATCCGACCCCTGTGCGGGGTCGGCCATGCGGTACGCGACTTTCGCGCCAAAGTCGCGTTTCAATGACGCGAAAAGCGCCATTTCTCAGCCAATGAAGGTAAACGCAGAGTGTGGGCAGCGTGATGACATAGGTCCTGGTCCCCACCATCTTAGAGAAGGGCATTGCAGTGATTGGCTTGCTGTCTGCGACGTCACAGGGGCTATAAAGAGGCGTTCCCGCCGACCGCCATCTTACTGCTGCTGATCTGAGCTTAGGGAGAGGTTGCTGCCGCTTTGTCAGAAGCAGGGATAGCGTTAGGCAGGGTCCATTAACCACAAAACCGCTTGTGCTGCAGCGATTTGCACTGTCCAACACCACCCTCGGTGTGCAGGGACAGTGGAATTTTTTTTTTTTTTTTTTTTCCCCTCAGCGCTGTAGCTCATTGGGCTGCCCTAGAAGGCTCCCTGATAGCTGCATTGCTGTGTGTACGCCGCTGTGCAAACCAACTGCTTTTTTCAAAGCACAAATCCTCTTGTTCCTTCCTTTCTGCACAGCTATCTTTTTTGTTTGTCCACACTTTTTATTTCATTTGTGCATCAGTCCACTCCTTATTGCTGCCTGCCATACCTGGCTGAGATTACTGCAGGCAGGGAGATAGTAGCTGCCTGCCATACCTGGCTGAGATTACTGCAGGCAGGGAGATAGTAATTGTAGGACATTCCCTGTTTTTTTTTTTTTTTTTTTTTTGGTGGGAGATTAAGATTGGCAATTTGGCATTTCTGCTAGAGTGCCATCCCTGTGTGTGCCATCTCTCTCACATAGTGGGCCATAGAAAGCCTTTTCATTTTTCTGTATTTTTTTTTGTGGGGTGTATAAATTCTCCCTGATAAAAATACAGTGGGAGATTAATATTGGCCTTTGGGCTTGTGTGCCAGTCCTGAGTGTGCCATCTCTCTCACAAATAGTGGGCCATAGAAAGCCTATTTTATTTTTTTTTGGGTTTTATAAATTCTCCCTGAAAAAAAGGGAGATTAATATTGGCCTCTGGGCTTCTGTGCCAGTCCTGAGCGTGCCATCTGTGCCAGTCCTGAGCGTCCCATCTCTCTCACAAATAGTGGGCCATAGAAAGCCTATTTAATTTTTTTTTTGGTTTTATAAATTTTCCCTGAAAAAAGGGAGATTAATATTGGCCTCTGGGCTTGTGTGCCAGTTGTGAGCGTGCCATCTGTGCCAGTCCTGAGCGTGCCATCTCTCTCACAAATAGTGGGCCATAGAAAGCCTATTTAATTTTTTTTTTGGTTTTATAAATTTTCCCTGAAAAAAGGGAGATTAATATTGGCCTCTGGGCTTGTGTGCCAGTTGTGAGCGTGCCATCTGTGCCAGTCCTGAGCGTGCCATCTCTCTCACAAATAGTGGGCCATAGAAAGCCTATTTAAATATTTTTTTGGTTTTATAAATTCTCCCAGAAAAAAAGGGAGATTAATATTGGCCTCTGGGCTTCTGTGCCAGTTGTGAGCGTGCCATCTGTGCCAGTCCTGAGCGTGCCATCTCTCTCACAAATAGTGGGCCATAGAAAGCCTATTTAAATATTTTTTTGGTTTTATAAATTCTCCCAGAAAAAAAGGGAGATTAATATTGGCCTCTGGGCTTCTGTGCCAGTCCTGAGCGTGCCATCTGTGCCAGTCCTGAGCGTCCCATCTCTCTCACAAATAGTGGGCCATAGAAAGCCTATTTTATTTTTTTTTTGGGTTTCAGAAATTCTCCCTGGAAAAAAAAAGGGAGATTAATATTGCCCTTTGGGCTTGTGTGCCAGTACTAAGCGTTCCATCTCTCTCTCTCTCTCAGTCAGTGGGCCATAGAACGCATATTTTTGGTTTTATTTGTTTTCTAAATTCTCCCTGAAAAAATCATTTTATTTTATTTGGTTTCTAAATTCTTCCTGATAAAATCATATTTTTTTTATTATTTTTATTTCTAAAGTCTCCCTGAAAAAAAAAAAAAAAAAAAACAACCAAAAAAACAGTGGGAGATTAATATTGGCCTTTCTGCTTGTGTGCCAGTCTTGACTCCTGGGTGTGCCATCTCTCTCTCTCTCTCTCTCTCTCTCTCTCTCTCTCTCTCTCCAATTGTGGTCCATAGAAAGCCTATATTTTTTTTCCTTGATTTGGGTTCTAAAATCTACCAGAGAAAATAACTACATCAATCATTGGTAGAAAAATATTGGCCTCTGGGTTTGTGTGCCACTCCTGACTCCTGTGTGCGTCATCTCTCAGTCAGTGGGCCATAGAACGCCTATTTTTGGTTTTATTTGTTTTCTAAATTCTCCCTGAAAAAATTATTTTATTTTATTTGGTTTCTAAATTCTTCCTGATAAAATCATATTTTTTTTATTATTTTTTTTTCTAAAGTCTCCCTGAAAAAAAAAAAAAAAAACAGTGGGAGATTAATATTGGCCTTTCTGCTTGTGTGCCAGTCTTGACTCCTGGGTGCGTCATCTCTCAGTCAGTGGGCCATAGAACGCCTATTTTTGGTTTTATTTGTTTTCTAAATTCTCCCTGAAAAAATCATTTTATTTTATTTGGTTTCTAAATTCTTCCTGATAAAATCATATTTTTTTTATTATTTTTTTTTCTAAAGTCTCCCTGAAAAAAAAAAAAAAAAAAACAACCAAAAAAAACAGTGGGAGATTAATATTGGCCTTTCTGCTTGTGTGCCAGTCTTGACTCCTGGGTGCGTCATCTCTCAGTCAGTGGGCCATAGAACGCCTATTTTTGGTTTTATTTGTTTTATAAATTCTCCCTGAAAAAATCATTTTATTTTATTTGGTTTCTAAATTCTTCCTGATAAAATCATATTTTTTTTATTATTTTTTTTTCTAAAGTCTCCCTGAAAAAAAAAAAAAAAAAAACAACCAAAAAAAACAGTGGGAGATTAATATTGGCCTTTCTGCTTGTGTGCCAGTCTTGACTCCTGGGTGCGTCATCTCTCAGTCAGTGGGCCATAGAACGCCTATTTTTGGTTTTATTTGTTTTCTAAATTCTCCCTGAAAAAATCATTTTATTTTATTTGGTTTCTAAATTCTTCCTGATAAAATCATATTTTTTTTATTATTTTTTTTTCTAAAGTCTCCCTGAAAAAAAAAAAAAAAAAAACAACCAAAAAAAACAGTGGGAGATTAATATTGGCCTTTCTGCTTGTGTGCCAGTCTTGACTCCTGGGTGTGCCATCTCTCTCTCTCTCTCTCTCCAATTGTGGTCCATAGAAAGCCTACATTTTTTTTCCTTGATTTGGGTTCCAAAATCTACCAGAGAAAATAACTCCATCAATCATTGGTAGAAAAATATTGGCCTCTGGGCTTGTGTGCCACTCCTGATTCCTGTGTGCGTCATCTCTCACTCAGTGGCCCATAGAAAGCATATAGTTTGTTACATTTGTTTTCTAAATTCTCCCTGCAAAAATCTATTTTTTTTTTTTTGGGGGGTTTCTAAAGTGTTCCTGAAAAAAATAAAAATAAAAAAAAAATAATAGTGTGACATTAATATTAACATTTGTGCTTCAGTGACAGTCCTGCGTGTGGGGCATCTCTCTAATTTGCAGCCACCAAAAAAAGAGTGTGTAACATTGGGCCTGATTTTCGCTGTGGTCTCACCAACCTGTAAAGGGGTAGCTAAATCATACAGAAGTTATAGCTCACCGTGTAAGTTGTGTGACTGCAACAAATAACGTTAGTTTGGTTACGTTTTTAAAACAATGAGGAAGTCTAGTGGAAGAGGTCGTGGCCGGGGGCGTTCATTGTCAGCTGGTAATGAGGGTAGTGGTAGTGGTGGAGCATCAGGTGGTCGTGGGGGAAAAAATATTGCACCTAAGTCTGGAGCTGTGGAGCCAGGTTCGTCGTCCGGCTACACAAGGCCTCGAACGCTCCCTTTTCTGGGATTAGGAAAACCGCTTTTAAAGCCGGAGCAGCAAGAGCAAGTTTTGGCTTATCTTGCTGACTCAGCCTCTAGCTCTTTTGCCTCATCTCGTGAAACTGGTAAAAGTAAAAGCAGCGCGTCGTTAGTGGATGTTCACGGTCAGGGACAAGTCACTTCCTTGTCCTCTTCAGCAAAAACAACAACAGAGAAGAATGCAGCAGGCGACACAACGGGTTACTCCATGGAGCTCTTTACACATACCGTCCCTGGCTTAGAAAGTGAAGCAGTTAACAGTCCATGCCCATTACAAATTGAATCTGACATGGAGTGCACTGACGCACAGCCACAGCCAGACTACTATGCTGGTCCTTTGACTCAGACCACAACATTGCCCTCGCAGGGTGCTGATCAAGAATCAGACCCTGATGAGACTATGTTGCCCCATCACGAACGCTATACCACCGAACGACACGGTGACACAGACGAAGTTGCGCAGGAGGTACAAGAAGAGTTATTAGATGACCCAGTTCTTGACCCCGATTGGCAGCCATTGGGGGAACAGGGTGCAGGCGGCAGCAGTTCTGAAGCAGAGGAGGAGGAGGGGCCGCAGCAGGCATCAACATCGCCACAGGTTCCATCTGCCGGGCCCGTATCTTGCCCAAAACGCGTGGCAAAGCCAAAACCTGGTGGAGGACAGCGTGGCCATCCGGTTAAAGCTCAGTCTGCAATGCCTGAAAAGGTATCCGATGCTAGAAAGAGTGCAGTCTGGCATTTTTTTAAACAACATCCAATTGATCAGCGCAAAGTCATCTGTCAAAAATGTTCTACTTCCTTAAGCAGAGGTCAGAATCTGAAAAGTCTCAATACTAGTTGCATGCATAGACATTTAACCACCATGCATTTGAAAGCTTGGACTAACTACCAAACGTCCCTTAAGGTTGTTGCACCCTCGGCCAATGAAGCTAGTCATCAACGCAACATCCCTTCCGGCAGTGTAGGACCACCATTTAGCGCACCACCTGCTGTATCTGTGCAGGTATCTTTGCCAGGCCAAAGCAGTCAGGGTCAGGGAATCACCAGTTTCGTAGTAGGAAACACTGCATCTAGGGCACCGGCGGCAACAATACCATCTCCCACCGTCTCTCAGTCTGCCATGTCCACCGGCACCCCCGCTAGTTCCACGATCTCCAGCTCTCCAGTCCAGCTCACCCTACATGAGACTATGGTTAGAAAAAGGAAATACTTAGCCTCGCATCCGCGTACACAGGGTTTGAACGCCCACATAGCTAGACTAATCTCGTTAGAGATGATGCCCTACCGGTTAGTTGAAAGCGAAGCTTTCAAAGACCTGATGGACTACGCTGTACCACGCTACGAGCTACCCAGTCGACACTTTTTTTCCAGAAAAGCCATCCCAGCCCTCCACCAGCATGTTAAAGAGCGCATCGTCCATGCACTCAGGCAATCTGTGAGCACAAAGGTGCACCTGACAACAGATGCATGGACCAGTAGGCATGGCCAGGGACGTTACGTGTCCATCACGGCACACTGGGTAAATGTGGTGGATTCAGGGTCCACAGGGGACAGCAAGTTTGGGACAGTTCTGCCTAGCCCACGGTCTAGTAAACAGTTGTCTGTAGCCGTTCGCACCCCCTCCTCCTCCTCCTCCTCGTCCTCCTGCAGAAGCAAGAGCTCGTCCACAGACCGCAGTCGCACAAACACTCCATCCGCACCTGCCACTGTTGCACACCAGGTCTCCCATTATGGGGCAGCTACTGGCATACGTCAGCAGGCTGTATTGGCTATGAAGTGTTTGGGCGACAATAGACACACCGCGGAAGTTCTGTCCGAGTTCTTGCAGCAAGAAACGCAGTCGTGGCTGGGCACTGTAGATCTTGAGGCAGGCAAGGTAGTGAGTGATAACGGAAGGAATTTCATGGCTGCCATCTCCCTTTCCCAACTGAAACACATTCCTTGCCTGGCTCACACCTTAAACCTGGTGGTGCAGTGCTTCCTGAAAAGTTATCCGGGGTTATCCGACCTGCTCCTCAAAGTGCGTGGACTTTGCGCACATATCCGCCGTTCGCCTGTACACTCCAGCCGTATGCAGACCTATCAGCGTTCTTTGAACCTTCCCCAGCATCGCCTAATCATAGACGTTGCAACAAGGTGGAACTCAACACTGCACATGCTTCAGAGACTGTGCGAACAGAGGCGGGCTGTTATGTTTTTGTGGGAGGATACACATACACGGGCAGGCAGTAGGATGGCAGACATGGAGTTGTCAGGTGTGCAGTGGTCGAAGATTCAAGACATGTGTCAAGTCCTTCAGTGTTTTGAGGAATGCACACGGCTGGTTAGTGCAGACAACGCCATAATAAGCATGAGCATCCCCCTAATGCGTCTGCTGATGCAAAGTTTGACGCACATAAAGGATCAGGCGTCTGCACCAGAGGAAGAGGAAAGCCTTGATGACAGTCAGCGATTGTCTGGTCAGGGCAGTGTACATGACGAGGTACCGGGCGAAGAGGAGGTGGAGGATGAGGAGGATGATGGGGATGAGTATATTTTTAATGAGGAAGCTTTCCCGGGGGCACGGGAAATTGGTGGCGTGGCAAGGCCGGGTTCTGGTTTTTTGAGGGACACAAGTGACGTAGATTTGCCTGCAACTGCCCCTCAACCAAGCACAACCGCAGATTTGACAACGGGAACTTTGGCCCACATGGCGGATTATGCCTTGCGTATCCTCAAAAGGGACACACGCATTACAAAAATGATGAACGATGACGATTACTGGTTGGCCTGCCTCCTTGATCCTCGCTATAAAGGCAAATTGCAAAATATTATGCCACATGAGAACTTGGAACTAATATTAGCAACAAAACAATCAACTCTTGTTGACCGTTTGCTTCTGGCATTCCCTGCACACAGCGCCCGTGATCGTTCTCACACGAGCTCCAGGGGCCAGCAGACCAGAGGTGTTAGAGGGGCAGAAATCAGAAGTGGCGTTGGACAGAGGGGTTTTCTGACCAGGTTGTGGAGTGATTTTTCTATGACCGCAGACAGGACAGGTACTGCAGCATCAATTCAAAGTGACAGGAGACAACATTTGTCCAGTATGGTTACAAACTATTTTTCATCCCTTATCGACGTTCTCCCTCAACCGTCATTCCCATTTGATTACTGGGCATCCAAATTAGACACCTGGCCAGAATTGGCAGAATATGCATTGCAGGAGCTTGCTTGCCCGGCAGCTAGTGTCCTATCAGAAAGAGTATTCAGTGCTGCAGGTTCAATACTAACAGAAAAAAGGACTCGTCTGGCTACCCAAAATGTAGATGATCTAACCTTCATTAAAATGAACCACAACTGGATTTCAAAATCTTTTGCCCCACCCTGCCCGGCTGACACCTAGCTTTCCTATGAAAAGGTCTTGCCTGTGGACTATTCTGAATGACTTTTCCAATCTCGTAATTTTCTTCACCTGATTGTCCAGCATACGACATGTTTCCACCTCACGAAATGGCCAAACTCCCCACACGGGGCCGTGCTATCGCCACTTTGCGCTTGGACCCTTGAGAGTGCTGTTTGTCTGAAGAGGTGGGTGTGGCCGCTTTTGGTCGACGGCACTGCCACTGGGTCCCTCATAGTACAATAAAGTGTCTCTGGCGGTGGTGGTGCGCACCCAACGTCAGACACACCGTTGTAATATGAGGGGCCCTGTGCCTGTACCGCCGGCCACAAGACAGTTCCCCCCCCCAGCTCAAACAGTGCTCTACCACTAGCAAAATTATCTCTCACAGCTTCACCAATGTGTAGTCTAGCCGCTGACATCCTTCAATGCCTGGCACTGACAATACCATTGTTTTGACATTTTTGTTATGTTAGGCCTTCGAAGCCTGTCTGCGGTCCCTTCTTTCTACAACTACTACACTGACCAGGCCACTGCTGGCCGTGTTACCCTGGAACCAATTTAAAAGTGCCTACAGTCAGCCCAATTTTGTTATGTTAGGCCTTCGAAGACTGTCTGCCGTCACTCCTTCCACTAGACTTCCACTGACCATACACTGCTGCCCATGTACCCCTGGAACCAATTTAAAGTGCCTACAGCCAGCCCAATTTTGTTATGTTAGGCCTTCGAAGCCTGTCTGCGGTCACTCCTTCCACTAGACTTCCACTGACCAGACCACTGCTGCCCGTGTACCCCTGGAACCAATTTAAAAGTGCCTACAGCCATGTGTTATTATTTTAGGCCTTCGATGCCTGTCTGCGGTCACTCCTTCCACTAGGCCTCCACTGACCACACCACTGCTGCCCGTGTACCCCTGGAACCAATTTAAAATTGCCTACAGCCAGCCCAATTTTTTTATTTTAGGCCTTCGATGCCTGTCTGCGGTCCATTCTTTCAACTACTACTACACTGACCAGGTCACTGCTGCCCGTGTACCCCTGGAACCAATTTAAAATTGCCTACAGCCAGCCCAATTTTTTTATTTTAGGCCTTCGATGCCTGTCTGCGGTCCATTCTTTCAACTACTACTACACTGACCAGGTCACTGCTGCCCGTGTACCCCTGGAACCAATTTAAAATTGCCTACAGCCAGCCCAATTTTTTTATTTTAGGCCTTCGATGCCTGTCTGCGGTCCATTCTTTCAACTACTACTACACTGACCAGGTCACTGCTGCCCGTGTACCCCTGGAACCAATTTAAAATTGCCTACAGCCAGCCCAATTTTTTTATTTTAGGCCTTCGATGCCTGTCTGCGGTCCATTCTTTCAACTACTACTACACTGACCAGGTCACTGCTGCCCGTGTACCCCTGGAACCAATTTAAAATTGCCTACAGCCATGTGTTATTATTTTAGGCCTTCGATGCCTGTCTGCGGTCACTCCTTCCACTAGGCCTCCACTGACCACACCACTGCTGCCCGTGTACCCCTGGAACCAATTTAAAATTGCCTACAGCCAGCCCAATTTTTTTATTTTAGGCCTTCGATGCCTGTCTGCGGTCCATTCTTTCAACTACTACTACACTGACCAGGTCACTGCTGCCCGTGTACCCCTGGAACCAATTTAAAATTGCCTACAGCCAGCCCAATTTTTTTATTTTAGGCCTTCGATGCCTGTCTGCGGTCCATTCTTTCAACTACTACTACACTGACCAGGTCACTGCTGCCCGTGTACCCCTGGAACCAATTTAAAATTGCCTACAGCCAGCCCAATTTTTTTATTTTAGGCCTTCGATGCCTGTCTGCGGTCCATTCTTTCAACTACTACTACACTGACCAGGTCACTGCTGCCCGTGTACCCCTGGAACCAATTTAAAATTGCCTACAGCCAGCCCAATTTTTTTATTTTAGGCCTTCGATGCCTGTCTGCGGTCCATTCTTTCAACTACTACTACACTGACCAGGTCACTGCTGCCCGTGTACCCCTGGAACCAATTTAAAATTGCCTACAGCCATGTGTTATTATTTTAGGCCTTCGATGCCTGTCTGCGGTCACTCCTTCCACTAGGCCTCCACTGACCACACCACTGCTGTCCGTGTACCCCTGGAACCAATTTAAAATTGCCTACAGCCATGTGTTATTATTTTAGGCCTTCGATGCCTGTCTGCGGTCACTCCTTCCACTAGGCCTCCACTGACCACACCACTGCTGTCCGTGTACCCCTGGAACCAATTTAAAATTGCCTACAGCCATGTGTTATTATTTTAGGCCTTCGATGCCTGTCTGCGGTCACTCCTTCCACTAGACTTCCACTGACCAGACCACTGCTGCCCGTGTACCCCTGGAACCAATTTAAAAGTGCCTACAGCCAGCCCAAGTTTGTTATGTTAGGCCTTCGATGCCTGTCTGCGGTCACTCCTTCCACTAGGCCTCCACTGACCACACCACTGCTGCCCGTGTACCCCTGGAACCAATTTAAAATTGCCTACAGCCAGCCCAATTTTTTTATTTTAGGCCTTCGATGCCTGTCTGCGGTCCATTCTTTCAACTACTACTACACTGACCAGGTCACTGCTGCCCGTGTACCCCTGGAACCAATTTAAAATTGCCTACAGCCAGCCCAATTTTTTTATTTTAGGCCTTCGATGCCTGTCTGCGGTCCATTCTTTCAACTACTACTACACTGACCAGGTCACTGCTGCCCGTGTACCCCTGGAACCAATTTAAAATTGCCTACAGCCATGTGTTATTATTTTAGGCCTTCGATGCCTGTCTGCGGTCACTCCTTCCACTAGGCCTCCACTGACCACACCACTGCTGTCCGTGTACCCCTGGAACCAATTTAAAATTGCCTACAGCCATGTGTTATTATTTTAGGCCTTCGATGCCTGTCTGCGGTCACTCCTTCCACTAGGCCTCCACTGACCACACCACTGCTGTCCGTGTACCCCTGGAACCAATTTAAAATTGCCTACAGCCATGTGTTATTATTTTAGGCCTTCGATGCCTGTCTGCGGTCCATTCTTTCAACTACTACTACACTGACCAGGGCACTGCTGGCCGTGTACCCCTGGAACCAACATCAGAAAATATAAAAATAAGTATTTTGCTTATAAAAAAGAAAATACTGGTGAGATATCAAATGCAGACATTTTAACATTAAAAACAAACACACAACTCTAATCTGGTACAGTACTAAAAATGGCCACCAGCTACAATTACTTTCTCCTGCAAGTAGTTAACTGAAAGTTTTTTTAAATTGAAAACACACATATGGCATCCACCGAGTGTTGTCCTGTCGCGTCTTCTTTATATTATTGCCGAGAAGATGCAAAATAATGAAAATAATAAAATCATTAATTACCAAAATAATAGAGAAAGTCAACACCACATTGCAAATAAACATTCATTCCAAATAAAGAAGCAGGGCGCGTCCGAGGGTGAGTATATACCTAATAAGAATATAATCACCCTCGGACGCGCAATGCTTATTTCCAACAGCCTTCCTTCCTAAGAATCAGCCCTTCCGTCGTGTAGAGAGACGTTGTGTTACACTCCAAGGTGTTCCCCAGGTTGCCTTTCCTGAGCTTCGATCTTCCGGCTCTCGTTTAGTAGTTCTTGGAAACTACTCTGCATTAGGCCTTCAAATTGGGTATGGGGTGTAGAGAGATGGTGTGTTCCACTCCAAGGTGTTCCCCAGGTTGCCTTTCCTGAGCTTCGATCTTCCGGCTCTCGTTTAGTAGTTGTTGGAAACTACGCTGCATTAGGCCTTCAAATTGGGTATGGGGTGTAGCGAGAGGGTGTGTTACACTCCAAGGTGTTCCCCAGGTTGCCTTTCCTGAGCTTCGATCTTCCGGCTCTCGTTTAGTAGTTCTTGGAAACTACACTGCATTAGGCCTTCAAATTGGGTATGGGGTGTAGAGAGAGGGTGTGTTACACTCCAAGGTGTTCCCCAGGTTGCCTTTCCTGAGCTTCGATCTTCCGGCTCTCGTTTAGTAGTTGTTGGAAACTACGCTGCATTAGGCCTTCAAATTGGGTATGGGGTGTAGCGAGAGGGTGTGTTACACTCCAAGGTGTTCCCCAGGTTGCCTTTCCTGAGCTTCGATCTTCCGGCTCTCGTTTAGTAGTTCTTGGAAACTACACTGCATTAGGCCTTCAAATTGGGTATGGGGTGTAGAGAGAGGGTGTGTTACACTCTAAGGTGTTCCCCAGGTTTCCTTGCCATTGCTTCGGTCTTCCGACTCTCGTTTAGTAGTTGTAGAAAAGTACACTGCATTAGGCCATACAAAATGGGTATGGGGTGGAGAGAGATGGTGTGTTACACTCCAAGGTGTTCCCCAGGTTGCCTTTCCTGAGCTTCTATCTTCAGGCTCTCATTAAATTGTGGTTAAATGGAACAACTGCATTTGGCGTACTAGTTGGTTTGGGGCCTACTATCGGTGTCTGCCACTCCTTGCTGTTCTCCTCCACTGAACAAAGCTGTGCCGCCTGTTTACTACGGTTGCCAATTTTGAACTGCATTTCGACTACTTACTGATTTGGCCCTACTCTCTGTGTCAGCCTCTCATTCCAGTTGTCCTCCACTGCAATGCCCCCTGGTTATTCCTGTGTTACCAATTTTGAACTGCATTTAGCCCACTTTCTTCTTTGGGCCTATATCTGTGTTTCCACTTCATCGTGCCCATTGCCCAGCCAGTGATAGATGAGTCTGCTGGTACATTGACCCATAACGCAACATTCCCCGTGCACGCTACACAACAACATTGTGACCCTGCTGAAAGTCAGGTTGCTCTTCCCGCATACCATACCACCTTACACGGGGACAAAGAGGAAGGTGCAGATGAAAGTGCAGGTTCCTTCATCAGGTGGGGGGAGGAATACTAGTTGGCGACGTCACTGGCACAGGGCCTCTCATAGTACGCAAAAGTGTTGCTGCCGGTGGGAGGCGCCCCCGCCGTGCAAACACACCGCTGTACTTTGAGGGGCCCTGTGCCAGTGCCAATGCCAACGAGTGGGCCCCCCCTGCTTGCTCAGGTTCACAGCACTTGCAAAGTTGAAATACTTACCTCTCCCTGCTCCACTGCCGTGACGTGGTCCAGATTTCCTGGGCCCACTAATTACTTGAACCAGCCCTACCCCCCACAACTTTAGCCAAATGACCCCCAATTTCAAATGCCTTCCAATTATTATAAGGTAAATTACGCTTGACAAGCTTCATTAAGAAGAATGGATGGTTTTGACATTAAAATGGGCACTCTAGGTGTTTTCCTGGCCCCCACTCACTGCCGACTATGCTGCCCCATTGACTTGCATTGGGTTTCGTGTTTCGGTCGATCCCGACTTTACGTCATAATCGGCCGATTTCACTCGACCCGACTTTGGACATAGTCGGGTTTCGCAAAACCCGGCTCGACTCTAAAAAGGTCAAGGTCGCTCAACTCTACTCCCGATCTTGTTCGTGCCTTTCATGTGGCTTATCCTGGTCGGCCTGGGGGCTCTGGTGAGGGTTCGGTGACCCCTCCTCAAGGGGGGGTACTGTTGTGAATTCTGTGGCAGAGCTCCCTCCTGTGGTCACAAGTGGTACTTCGGCTGATTCTCTCTGTGAGCTTCTGTTGGTGGAGGGAAATGGTACTGCGGCTTCTGAGTTTCCTCCCTCAGGTGATCTGGTGAGGTCGTTAGGTGCTTCTCTACTTAACTCCACCTAATGCTTTGATCCTGGCTTCCTGTCAATGTTCCAGTGTTGGACTTGCTTTTCCCTGGATCATTCCTGTGGCCTGCTGTTCTGCATAGCTAAGTCCTTCTTTGCTATTTGTTTGCTATTTTTTCTGTCCAGCTTGTCTAATTTGTTGCTGGAAGCTCTGGGACGCAAAGGGTGTACCTCCGTGCCGTTAGTTCGGTACGGAGGGTCTTTTTGCCCCCTTTGCGTGGTTTTCTTTAGGGTTTTGTGTAGACCACAAAGTTACCTTTTCTATCCTCGATTTGTTAAGAAAGTCGGGCCTCACTTTGCTGAATCTATTTCATCTCTACGTTTGTCTTTTCATCTTAACTCACAGTCATTATATGTGGGGGGCTGCCTTTTCCTTTGGGGTATTTCTCTGAGGCAAGGTAGGCTTATTTTCTATCTTCAGGCTAGTTAGTTTCTCAGGCTGTGCCGAGTTGCATAGGCAGAGTTAGGCGCAATCCACGGCTGCCTCTAGTGTTGTTTGGAGAGGATTAGGGATTGCGGTCTGCAGAGTTCCCACGTCTCAGAGCTCGTTCTATGATTTTGGGTTATTGTCAGATCACTGTATGTGCTCTGACCGCTATGTCCATTGTAGTACTGAATTGCCTTTCATAACAGCACTGGCCCACCCGCATCTTCAGATTCAGAGAGACAAAGCTGTTGGGCATCACTGCATACTGCCTCTTCTTCAATTCTAGAATGCTGCTTGGCTGGCCCCCTCTTTCCAAGCCAAGAGATTCAGAGAACAGAAGTAGAGATGGCTCCTGTCCTGGGCTCTCTGACTGCCTGGGCAATTTGGCAGGTGGTGAAGAGACAGATGGGTGCTCTTCAGTGCTCTGTGCCTGAGAAGATGTGGCACTAATTGAAGTCGATGCGTTAGCTGCCATCCATCCGACAACGGCTTCAATTTTTTCGTCCCGCAGCAGCGGGGTACGGCGAGCTCCTACAAAGCTGCGCATGATGGACTGTTCTCTGCTAAAACTGGGGGATGATGAGTCACCGGTGCCTGCAGCAGGCACAGATTCCCCACGTCCTCTCCCTGCTCCACACCCACAACCACGTGCCTTACTCCCTGCCTTCTTCATCTTGGTAAACTGATACAGATAGGCAGAAAAGTACTAAGGGCTTAGTGTGCTTATTACTGAACAGCTGCTAACAGGTATAAGAAACGCTAATTTTATAAAGTGTGGACTACACTTTAATATGAGCTAATGTGGCCTACACAACTGTAAAGTGGAGTGTTTGGTGAACTTTATAAACTTTTTGCTTGCTTCGCAGAACAGACTACAGAATGAGCTGCACTCACACACAGACCGTGCAGACAGCCGTGAACGGCGCTGCAAGGTCAAGGAAAGCTCCTCTATCTAATCCTATATAGTGTTTTTCCACAATCTAGCAGGATATGGATGGAAACCCACTAATAGGATAAATTGGAAAAAATGTGCAGCAGGCTGCACTAATGCAAAATAGGACAATTGAACAGTATGAGGCAGTGACGCACCCTGAACTGACTACAACCGGCTGTGGGAGCAGAACAGACTACAGAGTGAGCTGCACTCACACATAGATCGTGCAGACAGCCGTGAACGGCGCTGCAAGGCCAAGAAAAGCTCCTCTATCTAATCCTATATAGTTTTTTTTCCACAATCTAGCAGGATACGGATGGAAACCCACTAATAAGATAAATTTGAAAAAATGTGCAGCAGGCTGCAATAATTGCAATAAAGGATATGAGGCAGTGACTCACCCTGAGCTGACTGCACCCGACTGTGGCTGCGGACAGACTACAGAGTGAGCTGCACTCACACACACAGAAACCTTGCAGACAGCTGTGAACAGCGCTGCAAGGCAAAAACAAGGGTCTCACACAGTGTTAGGGGTCGAGTTCCCGCCTCTGCACAGGGGGAATCTCGGGCCATCTCCGCTGCGGTCTGCCATTCTTCTCCTGCCGCAGTGGAGTCTGCTCAGCGGAGACATCGGTCCCAGCGTCTTGCTCAGTCTCACTCTATACAAAGAGTTGCTGCTGCTTTTCCTGCTTCTGCCATTGAAGTCAGTGTTGGGCAGCGGCGAGCGGATGCTTTTGGGACTAAGTCCTGCTTTTCTCTTTCTGAGCATGCCCTGGGCAAGATCTCCCATTGGAGATCGAGGGTCACATGCTTAGGTACTGCAGCACATCCCATTGGTCCTCCAGGAAGGTCCTGAAAGTGCAAAACTTCGGTAGCAGCTTCCCATTGGTCCTTTATTTGAAGGTCCTGAACTTGCTGCAACTATATAAGCTGCGCATGACCGCACGGCCATGCGCTAGTATTGACTTGATATAATGTGTGTGTGTGTAGATGGATGTATGTCGATGGATGAAAGCTCCTAAATCATTCCCATTCCTAGTGTTGTTGACTGTTCGCGAATGATGGTAGCTATCTAGCGCCCGACTAATCCATCAGCATGAAACACACATTACAGCGTCTAGTTGCTGTGACCGCCAGTGCGGCGCCCTGCGCTTTCTCAGCGCTTTCCTGACCCAAGCCTGGGTGGTTAGTGGCGTCTGCCAGTGCGGCACTGCACGCACTCACATGCATCTTTAATTCATTTATTTCTGTCGCTCTGACACCCAAGTAGCAATGTCGAGCGCATGAGGTTTTTATGAACTCTATTCCTGTGTCTTGGGATTGAGTTCTGAGACTCCTTGCTTGCGCTCTTGGTGCGGTACCGCGGCCCTGTGACACAACAAGGTTCGCTTCCTTCACACAGGGTGAAGTAAACCCGTGTGTGTATTCTCATTGTACCGCCATATAGTGCCGCCGTTTGCTAGCAGCAGGTTCTCCTGCACGATGGACCCCGGGCTGCGAACGCACCAATAACAATAAAGACATCTATATTTGCTCGGTGCGTTCCACTAGCCCTAACAGAATACTAGCACCAGGGTCTGGCTAGTAAATGGCGGACATTCAGCAATCTTTGCGGTATATCCAGCAGCTGGAGGGTAGGTTGGCGGCTCTCGAGAGCTCAACCTCAGCTGTGGATGTTACCGCAGTTGCTGTACAGGCTGCTAGCGTGGTTGCAGCAACCTTGTCCACTGCCACCCCTGTTCCGACATTATCTCGCCTCCCGCTGCCAGAAAATTTTTCTGGAGATAGCAAATCTTGTAGGGGATTCGTGAGTCAGTGCTCTATTCACCTCGAGCTCCTGGCTGCACGTTTTCCCACAGAGTGGGCTAAGGTGGGATTTATTGTGTCTCTCTTGTCGGACAGGGCGTTGCAGTGGGCTACGCCGCTGTGGGAGCATGGCGATCATGTGGTGCAGAGTGCTCCGCTGTTCCTGAGCACTCTGAAGCAGGTCTTTTTAGGACCTCAAGTCACCCATGACACGGCGCTCCAACTGCTGGCATTAACTCAGGGTGAGTCCTTGGTCAGCCATTTTTCCGTCCGCTTTCGCACTTTAGCTTCAGAGCTGGAGTGGTCGGATAAAGCCCTTATCCCCATCTTTTGGAGGGGCCTGGCTGATCACGTTAAGGACATTCTGGCCACTAGGGAGATTCCTGCCACACTGGAGGAATTAATAACTGTCTCTACTCGAATTGACCTCAGTTTTAACGAGCGGAGGTTAGAGCGAGCCCAGTGTAGGCAGAGGTTTCGGCTGGCTCCCACCTTCACCAAACCTCTGGAATCTCCGGTCCAGGTTCCTGAGTCACATGAGGCCATGGAAGTGTTACGAGCAGGATCTAAGTCCCGGACCGCTTGTGCACTCAAGGTCTGTCATGCTTGCCAGCAGTCAGGACATCTAGCCACCAGATGTCCCCAGCGTTCGAGGAAACATCAGCGTCTAGTGGTAGTAGGTAGAGGTACACTAGACACGGCGACGTTTGCCTCCAAATTGTCCTTTAAGGGGACAATAATTATAGGCTCATCCTCCCACTCTGAAGAGCTCTGCGTGGATTCTGGGGCGGAGGGCAATTTTATGTCTTCTGCTTTTGCCCAGCGTCACGCAATACCCCTGGTTATGCTAGCTCAACCAGTAACGATACGAGTGGTGAATGGGTCGACACTGCCCTCACAGATAACACACCAGACCATCCCTTTTACTCTGTCTATGAGGGAATTGATGAGGTCCTGTTGGGGATACCTTGGCTACGGTACCACTATCCTCACATCGAGTGGTCGTCAGGCAGGATTCTGGGATGGTGTGAATCTTGTGGGGGTAGGTGTCAGAGGGAGTGCGTTCAGGTTGCTACTACAGAGGTACCCGCAGATCTATCCTCTCTCCCCAAGCAATATTGGTCTTATACAGACGTGTTCTCCAAAAAGGCGGCGGAGACCCTTCCGCCCCATCGCCCCTATGACTTTCCTATTGATCTCTTGCCTGGTGCTGAGCCTCCCCGGGGTCGAGTCTATCCGTTATCTCTCCCGGAGACGGAGGCAATGACTCAGTACATTCAAGAGAATCTGGCAAGAGGGTTCATCAGGAAGCCAGTGTCACCTGCTGGGGCAGGGTTCTTTTTCGTGCAGAAGAAGAATGGGGAACTACGTCCATGCATAGACTACAGGGGTCTTAACGCCATCACCGTTAAGAATAAGTATCCTTTGCCCTTGATATCTGAGCTCTTCGATAGGCTTCGGGGAGCAATGGTGTTTACTGAACTAGATCTGCGGGGTGCTTACAACCTGATTCGCATCCGTGAGGGGGACAAATGGAAAACGGCGTTTAACACCAGGGATGGGCACTATGAGTATCTGGTGATGCCCTTCGGGCTCTGTAATGCCCCAGCCGTTTTCCAAGACTTTGTGAACGACATCTTCCGTGATATGCTTTCCACCTCGGTCGTAGTCTATCTGGATGATATTCTCATCTTTTCTCCAGATATTGACTCCCACCGGAGAGATGTTGGCAGAGTCTTCGACCCCCTACGGGCAAATTCTCTTTATGCAAAGTTGGAGAAGTGTATGTTTGAGCAGGAGTCCCTACCTTTCCTGGGCTATATCATCTCCGCCCAGGGATTGGCTATGGATCCTGCCAAACTACAGGCTGTGATGGACTGGCAAGAGCCCCATTCTCTTAAGGCGGTGCAGCGCTTTATGGGGTTCATTAATTATTACTGCCAGTTCATTCCCCACTTCTCAACTTTGGTAGCTCCCTTGGTGGCCCTCACCAAGAAGGGAGAAAATCCCAAGTTGTGGTCTGAAGAGGTCTCCAGAGGGCTCCAGGGCCTTTTCTTCTATTAAGTATCATTTTGCTAGTGCTCCCGTTCTACATCGTCCCAATGTGGATAAGCCGTTTATAATGGAGGTGGATGCCTCTTCCGTTGGTGCAGGTGCAGTCCTCTTCCAAAAGGATGCTCAAGGTCGGAAGCATCCTTGCTTCTTCTTCTCCAAGACCTTCACACCAACGGAGAGGAATTATTCCATCGGGGACAGGGAGTTGCTAGCAATGAAGTTGGCCTTTTCGGAGTGGAGACATCTCTTGAAGGGGGCTCATTTTCCCTTTCAAGTTTTCACTGACCACAAAAATTTGCTATATTTGCAAACAGCCCAGCGGCTAAATTCTCACCAGGCCAGATGGTCCTTGTACTTCTCTCGGTTTCACTTCACCCTCCATTTTCTCGCTGGGGAGAAGAACATTCGTGCTGATGCCCTTTCTTGCTCTGTTGTATCATCTGAGGAGGAAGAAGGAGAGCCTCGGCTTATTGTCCCCTCTGAGAGCCTGAGAACTGTAGCTCCTGTGTTGCTAGAGTCTGTGCCTCCGGGCAAGAATTTTGTGCCCATAAGAGGTTCTCTCTTGGGCTCATTCGTCCAGGGTGGGTGGACACTTTGGGACAAAGAGGACATCTGAGCTGCTGGTGAGGACGTACTGGTGGCCGCATATGCTCCGAGATGTCAGAGATTATGTTCTGGCGTGTGTCTCCTGCGCCAAAAATAAATCTCCTTGACAACGGCCAGCTGGCTTGCTCCATCCCTTGCCGGTGGCAGATAGGCCCTGGGAGATGGTCGGAATGGACTTTGTGGTGGGTTTGCCCAAGTCTCGTGCCTGTACCATCATTTGGGTTATTACCGATCATTTCTCGAAAATGGTGCATTTGGTGCATCTTCCACGGTTACCTTCTGCACGGCCTTGGCAGTGTTGTTCATTAAACACATCTTCCGCCTACACGGCATGCCGGACAAAATTGTCAGTTACCGGGGTCCCCAGTTTGCGTCTCGGTTCTGGAGAGAGCTGTGTCGTCTTCTCAGCATTGAGTTAAATCTCTCTTCCGCATATCATCCTGAGACGAATGGGTTGGTAGAGAGGGCCAATCAGACTCTGGTCACATATTTACGACATTTTGTTTCTGCCAGGCAGGATGACTGGGCATCCTTGTTACCGTGGGCAGAGTTTGCCCTTAACAATGCTGTAGCTGACTCCACCAGTCAGACTCCTTTCCTCCTTAATTACGGCCAGCATCCGCGGGTTCCTGTGCCTATGCCCGTGTCCTCTGCTGACTCCAGGGTGGCAGACTGGGCTGTGGAGGCACGGGACATTTGGGACTGCACTCAGGATGCCATCCGGGCCTCCAAGGAGAGAATGAGGTCCTCCGCCGATGCACATCGGTGCCCTGACCCGACCTTTGCTCCTGGCGATTTGGTGTGGCTCTCCGCCCGTAACATCAGGCTGCGTGTAGAGTCCACTAAGTTTGCACCTCGCTACTTGGGTCCCTTCAAGGTCCTCGAACAGGTTAACCCTGTGGTCTACCGTCTAGCCCTTCCTCCACGCCTAGGTATCACCGACACCTTTCATGTGTCCCTCCTTAAGCCCGTATACATGTCCCGGTTTTCCGAGTCATCTGCCGGGACATCGGGTTCGTCTACGGATGATTTCGAGGTGAACGCTATTGTGGGGAGCAAGGTGGTACGTGGCAAAAAATTTTATTTGGTGGACTGGAAGGGTTACGGTCCTGAGGATAAGTTCTGGGAGCCTGTTGAGCACATTCAGGCCCCGCAGCTCATTGCCGCCTTCGAGCGTAGCGAGGCCCAAGGAGGGGGGCCCTAGGAGGGGGGGTAATGTTAGGGGTCGAGTTCCCGCCACTGCACAGGGGGAATCTCGGCCCATCTCCGCTGTGGTCTCCCATTCTTCTCCTCCCGCAGTGGGGTCTGCTCAGCGGAGACGTCGGTCCCAGCGTCTTGCTCAGTCTCACTCTTTACAAAGAGTTGCTGCTGCTTTTCCTGCTTCTGCCATTGAAGTCAGTGTTGGGCAGCGGCGAGCGGATGCTTTTGGGACTAAGTCCTGCTTTTCTCTTTCTGAGCATGCCCTGGGCAAGATCTCCCATTGGAGATCGAGGGTCACATGCTCAGGTACTGCAGCACATGCCATTGGTCCTCCAGGAAGGTCCTGAAAGTGCAAAACTTCGGTAGCAGCTTCCCATTGGTCCTTTATTGGAAGGTCCTGAACGTGCTGCAACTATATAAGCTGCGCATGACCGCACGGCCATGCGCTAGTATTGACTTGATATAATGTGTGTGTGTAGATGGATGTATGTCGATGGATGAAAGCTCCTAAATCATTCCCATTCCTAGTGTTGTTGACTGTTCGCGAATGATGGTAGCTATCTAGCGCCCGACTAAGCCATCAGCACGAAACACACATTACAGCGTCTAGTTGCTGTGACTGCCAGTGCGGCTCCGTGCGCTTTCTCAGCGCTTTCCTGACCCAAGCCTGGGTGGTTAGTGGCGTCCGCCAGTGCGGCACTGCACGCACTCACGTGCATCTTTAATTCATTTATTTCTGTCACTCTGACACCCCAGTAGCAATGTCGAGCGCATGAGGTTTTTATGAACTCTATTCCTGTGTCTTGGGATTGAGTTCTGAGACTCCTTGCTTGCGCTCTTGGTGCGGTACCGTGGCCCTGTGACGCAACAGGGTTCGCTTCCTTCACAAAGGGTGAAGTAAACCCATTTGTGTATTCTCATTGTACCGCCATATAGTGCTGCCGTTTGCTAGCAGCAGGTTCTCCTGCACGGTGGACCCCGGGCTGCGAACGCACCAATAATAATAAAGACATCTATATTTGCTCGGTGCGTTCCGCTAGCCCTAACACACAGCGGTTGCTAAATTAGCCTGGGTACAGCACAATGAAGCAAATCTCTATCTCAAAACTGGCCCTCAGTCAGAACACAGCATCCTGTCCCTAACTGAATTCACAGCAGAGTGAACCCAAAATGGCAGCGGCGACTTTTATAGGGCATCATGACATCATTTCAGCAGCCAATCACAGCCATACCAGTAGTTACATGCCCACCATGCAGAACAGGATGTGCCCACACTTCTAATCATTCCTCATTTGCTGAATTAAATGAAACTGGGACTTTGCATTATGGGAACTTCCGATTCCGGTATCCGATATACTGAAAGTATCGAAACTCGGTATCGGAATTCCGATACCGCAAATATCGGCCTATACCCGATACTTGCGGTATAGGAATGCTCAACACTAGTTATCACTGATCATATTGTCTGCCATGGGATTTTCTTGTGTAAATACTGCTGAAAAAAAAGTCATTTAGCAGATTAACTTTTTCCTCATCCTCATCCACCATTTCACCCAGACTATTTTTAAGGGGGCCAACACTATCATTTTTTAGTTTCTTACTATTTACGTAGGTAAAGAATATTTTGTTATTATTTTTACTCTCTCTGGCAATGAGTCTCTCTGTCTCAATCTTTGCTGCCTTGATTTGCTTTTTACAGAATTTATTTAATTCTCTGCATTTATTTAATGCCTCATCACTACCTACTTGCTTTAATTCTCTAAATGCTTTCTTTATGCTATGTTTATTCCCATACGGTATATACTGTGCACAGGTTCTATCCAGGATGCTAATAAATGTCTCCCATTTTCTTTGTGTATTTTTATGTCTCAGGATATCGTCCCAGTTAATTGCACCAAGATCATCTCTCATCCATTGGAAATTTGCCCTCCTGAAGTTTAGTGTCCTTGTAACCCCTCTACTACACATGTTATTAAAGGATACATGAAAACTTATTATTTTTTGATCACTAGTGTTGAGCATTCCGATACTGCAAATATCGGGTATCGGCCGATATTTGCTGTATCAGAATTCCGATACCGAGTTCCGATATTTTTGCGTTATCGGAAATCGGAATCGGAAGTTCCTATAAGTTCCCAGTCATCTTCGAGCGGTCACGTGAGCGGTCGCATGACCGCAACGTCATTGAAGGTCCTTCACTCACTGCATTCTTAGGAACGGAGGCTGCCGGTTGCACCGCTGAGAGCCAGGGGCCGTCCGAGGGTGAGTATATCCATTTTTTTTTTATTATTCTTTATTTCTTACATGAATATGGATCCCAGGGCTTGAAGGAGAGTTTGCTCTCCTTCAGACCCTGGGAACCATCCAGGATCACTTCCGATATTTGTGTCACATTGACTTGCATTGGTATCGGGTATCGGTATTGGCGATATCCGATATTTTTTGGATATCGTCCGATCCCATCCGATACCGATACCTTTGAATATCGGAAGGTATCGCTCAACACTAGTGATCACTATTCCCCAAGTGACCCCCAACCCTTATATTTGCTATGCGGTCTGGCCTGTTGGTTAATATTAGGTCTAGCAGTGCCCCCCTTCTTGTTGGGTCCTGAACCAGTTGTGAAAGGTAATTGTCTCTCATAGTTGTCAAAAACCGATTACCTTTGCTGGAACTGCAGGTTTCTGTTCCCCAATGTATTTCAAGGTAGTTGAAGTCTCCCATAATAATGACTCCTTCTTGAGCCGCAGCTTGCTTTATGAGTATAGTCTCTGCTGGCTCCATTATTTTTGGAGACTTATAACAAACCCCATTAGTAATTTGTTATTTTTCCCCCTCCCCTTATCTCCACCAGGTATGGACTGGCACTGAAATTCAGCACTGGCATTTGCAATCGCATAAGCCCATGTTGTCCCTGTCTCCAAGCAGCAGATCCCCGGGGATGTATTATATATTATAATATAACTCTGGATGGAGGAAAGCAAGATTTAGTAAAAGACCAATATTTCTAATCATACCCGTGGCGGGCTGGGGTAAATGATTGAGTCAGAGACTTTGTGCTTCGTCACAACTGCTAACAGTATGGGTGTCTTGAGAACACCGATTCCGTTAACAATGTAGCAGACAAGCCAGCCCACGACCAGACAGGCCCTTCTGGCATTTGCCAGAATTGCCAGATGGCCAGTTCGGCCCTGATCTCCACCCACAGGGACTCTAAGTTTTCATTAGATTCACCTATATAATCACGCTGGATGGGTTTTAAGGATGATTTCACATTTTGGTGTGACTGGTGGCCGCGTGGTTAATGGGAGGTATGTGTCACAGGGATGAATGCTCCCTGCGATGCAACCCGGAGTATTTTGTCTTTAGTGCATGTGAGTACTAAAGATGTCGTTTAGTGCACCTGGGTCCGGGTTGCGGGTAGCTATGGAAAAATGGGAGGGTCTGGCCACTCACATGCCTCATCTCTGGGTGAGGGTGCTTACTGTACCCCTTTTCCCTGCGGGAAGTGTTTGAGTTTGAGGACCTGCAGTGATGTCATGATCATGTGACCAGTGCATGTGATGTTACCTCACCAGTGGGTGTGATTACAGGCTACCTAAAGGAGGTGTGTTTAGCACATGTAGTGAGTGTTTGGGAGTCTGTTATGATACGGTGGTCTAGGAGCAACATGGAATGAGCTCTGAAGGAAGTGGTAACTGTACTGACCCTAAGCTCAACACAACACTAGAAGTAGCCGTGGGATGCTCCTACCTCTCCCTAGGCACCTCGTCACAGCCGTAGAGTTAACTACCCCTAAAGATAGAAGCAGGAAAAACTATCTTGCCTCAGAGAAAATCCCCAAAGGATAGATTAGCCCCCTACAAATAATGACTGTGAGTGGAGAGGGAAAAGACATATACAGAATGAAACCAGGATGAGCACAGGAGGCCAGTCTAGCTAAATAGATAGGACAGGATGGAATACTGTGTGGTCAGTATAAAACACTACAAAAATCCACGCAGAGATTACAAAAACTCTCCACACCTGACTAAAGGTGTGGAGGGTAAATCTGCTTCCCAGAGCTTCCAGCAAGACAGATTAATTCACACAGATTAGCTGGACAAAAATAGAAAGCACAGAACGGATAAGTCCACAATCCATGGACAGAAAAGAGCAAGCAAAAACTTAGCTTTGCAGAACTGGTCAGGTTAACAGGGAAATCCAAAGAGATGTGAATCCAACCAGGAACCATTTACAAGTGGCACTGGCTGAACGACAGAGCCAGGCATAAATAGCCGAGCAGAAAAGACGATCAGTGGAAGCAGCTGAAGACAGCTAAATCCAAGGAGCAGCCATACCACTAGAAACCACAAGAGGGAGCCCAAGAGCAGAACTCACAAAAGTGCCACTTACAACCACCGGAGGGAGCCCAAGAGCGGAATTCACAACAGGAGTCTGCCAGTGTGGACAGACTTCCTTGTGTCCCGGCTGGACACTACAGAGAGACCGTGTTTAGGCTGTAGAGCCTGCGTGCTGGACATAGCACAGCCTGTGTGCCCACAGACCTGAGAGAGCGGAGCTCTACTATGAACATTGAGGATTTATCTGTCTGATGTAAGACTGTTTATCGTTTGTTCATCTCCTGTCCTGTATACTGGGTGTAATTCTCAGTATCTGTATTGTGTATGTACACACTGCACAGTACCCCTTATCCTGTCCTGTATACTGGGTGTAATCCCCAGTATCTGCATTATCCTGTATATATACACTGCACAGTACCACTTCTCCTGATCTGTATACTGGGTGTAATTCTCAGTATCTGTATTATGTATTGTGATGCCGCGATCACTAACGGGTTGGATAATACTCGCTTGGCAATAGGATAAGTGTAGACAGGCACGGTTTTTCACATAAACAGTCCCTGTCTTTTATTATACACTCAGCATAATCCACTGTAGGCCATGTTACAGATCACAGACTTCACATAGTCCTTAGCACTTCATAGTATACGGCTTTGAAACGCAGTCACTAAACACGCCGGACCTCTTTATGCAGTTATCGTGGGTGACTGCACATTGAACAGTTAATTAATGTCCATGGGACACAACAGGCACCAACACACGACATTAGGTTGCAGTCTCTAAACATGCTGGACCTTACTTCGTCCAATTTACATAGGAGACCGCACAGTTCCCCATACTCTGGGTTACCTTCCAGGATCTCCTGCTCCACATGGTGACTCTTGCCAGTACTCTCTCCTGGGGAAGCTGCCGAACTGGGATCACCATCCCTGTGACTAGTGCACTCCCAACAGTGCAGATCCTCAGACGGATGATAGCTTACCCAATGCAGTGCCATCACAGACTCTGCACACATGGCCTCTCTGTGCGCTATTCAGGACGTCTGTTCCCGCCTGGGACTGTCCTACACACAGGCCTCCAGGTACAAGGCCTCCCCATGTGCTCTTCAGGGATACGGTCCTACTCCCAGGACCTCCCAACACAGAGGCCTTCCAGGACCTGAGACGCGGACCAAACAGGTCCATTCATTCTCCAACATGTTTCCACCATGGTCACATTATATACTTGTAACCACTCTGATAGGTGGGAGGTGTGTGTGGTTAGTCAGACCCGTCCAGCTCTTCAACTAACCCTATAAGCCTCCCTTTAAAGTAAAAAAAACACTTGTGGAACTACAGGTCCCAGAACAACATTACTTCAGGCTTACAGCGCAGACTCCCTCTGCGACACATACTGGCCATTTACAATCATGCCTGCAACTGCCATGCATTCCCATGGGCTCAGTATGCCTCCATGCGTATTCTAAGAAGAACATGCAGCGCCCCATAGCTGTAACATGGGGCCACTGCATCACAGTGTATATACATTGCACAGTACCACTTCTTCTGCCCTGTATACTGGGTGTAATTATCAGTATCTGTATTATTCTGTATATATACACTGCACAGTACCACTTCTTCTGCCCTCTATACAGGGTGTAATTCTCAGTATCTGTATTATTCTGTATATATATATATATATATATATAAACCATAAAAAATTGGAACAGCACAATGCTCACCGGCGGGTGCCTGGCCTCCCGGGCAGAATGGTCCACTCATCTGCCCACATAAATACAAAAATCAGCAAATGAAGGCAGCACTCCAAGTCTTCATGAAGGTAAAAATGTGTCTTTTATTGAACCCACATCTCTGTGCGACGTTTCGGCTCACACTGAGCATTTTTCAAGCCCTTGAAGGCTTTTTTATATATATATATATATATATATATATATATATATATATATATATATATATATATACGCTGCACAGTACCACTTCTCCTGTCTTGTTTACTGGGTGTAATTATCAGTATCTGTATTATTCTGTACTAGATGGTGGCCCGATTCTAACGCATCGGGTATTCTAGAATATGTATGTAGTTTATTTATGAAGTTTTCAGAATAATGCAATTTATACACAGGATTCAGCCGGCAGGCCATGACCAATTAGCGAAGCGTGGTTCAAATTCCACACCAATTCGTGGGCAGACTGCGCCTGTCGCTGATTGTTCGCGGCCAGGCGTGACCAATCAGTGAAGCCAGTGCCGGCTCCAGGTTTTTGCCCCCAGGCGAAAGAAGTCTCAGTGGCCCTTCCTCTTTAACACATAACACGATTCATGATGCACAGATACAGCAGAGAAATATAGCACAGCCAACTAGCGTATAAGGCAGCCCATGTAGTATGTAACACAGCCACATAGTATATAACACAGCCACTTAGTATATTGCCCGGCCACGTGGTATATAGCACAGACACGTAGTATATTGCCCAGCCACATAGTAAATTGCCCAGTCACATAGTATATTGCCCAGCCACGTAGTATATTGCCCTGCCACGAAGTATATAGCACAGACACGTAGTATATAGCAAAGACACGTAGTATATTGCCCAGCCACGTAGTAAATAGCACAGCCACATAGTATATTGCCCAGCCACGTAGTATATAGCACAGACACATAGTATATGGCCCAGCCACATAGGAAATTGCCCAGCCACGTAGCATATTGCCCAGCCATGTAGTATATTGCCCTGCCACATAGTATATAGCACAGACACGTAGTATGTAGCACAGACACGTAGTATATTGCCAAGCCATGTAGTATATAGCACAGACATGTAGTATATTGCCAAGCCATGTAGTATATTGCCCAGCCACGTAGTATATAGCACAGATGCATAATATAAAGCACAGACACGTAGTATATAGCACAGACACGTAGTATATAGCAAAGACACATAGTATATTGCCCAGCCACGTAGTAAATAGCACAGCCATGTAGTATATTGCCCAGCCACGTAGTATATAGCACAGACACGTAGTATATTGCCCAGCCACATAGGAAATTGCCCAGCCACGCAGTATATTGCCAGCCATGTAGTATATTGCCCTGCCACGTAGTATATAGCACAGACACATAGTATGTAGCACAGACACGTAGTATATTGCCAAGCCACGTAGTATATAGCACAGACAGGAAGTATATAGCACAGACATGTAGTACATTGCCAAGCCACGTAGTATATTGCCCAGCCATGTAGTATATAGCACAGACACATAGTATACAGCATAGACACGTAGTATATAGCACAGACACGTAGTATATTGCCCAGCCAAGTAGTATATAGCAGACACGTAGTATATAGCACAGACACGTAGTATATTGCCCAGCCACGTAGTATATTGCCCAGCCACATAGTATATAGCACAGACACGTAGTATATAACACAGACACGTAGTATATTGCCCAGCCACGTAGTATATAGCACAGACACGTAGTATATAGCACAGACACGTAGTATATAGCACAGAAACCTAGTATATTGCCCAGCCACATAATATATTGCCTTTTTGTCTAGTGGTTTTAATTATTTGTATCAATAAATCTATTTTTAATTGGACCTTTATGGCTGTTTGTTTCGTGTTTCTTCTTTCTTGTTATGGCTTGGCAGCTGGTCCTTATTGGTCCTTCATGCATATTTATGTATTTCTAGCTCTGCGATGATACATTGGTCATTTGCAATCACTTTATCAAATATGCTTGCTTCAATATTATTGTGCTATATCTTTTGTGTGTTATGCACAGGTTTTTCTATTGTGGCTACCATGAACTACAGAGCGAGAGAGAGAGTCTGGCTCAACCAGTTGGATCAGGTTTTTGGTGCGGGGGGAGTTGATGCACAGCAAGGTGTGGATCACAATTGGGACCAGCAATGTTTGCAGATGAAAACATATCTGCTGAAAAGGTCACGTTTATGGTGGAATCGGTCGCTATTGGAAAAATATGTCAGCTCCAATATGATTCCACGTGGATTACGAGTGAGAACTATACCGACGTTTGTGGTTGATGATGACCAATTTATTGGCAAATGGGAAGAAACATGTAATTTATGCTCTATGACTCTCCTGCAACTATTGATTAATAAGAATTCTACTGATATTGCTGAACTCGATAAAATGATTGATATTGCCCAAATAGAGATGAAGAAGGGATGTTCAGGGGAGAAGCTGATGCAATTTGAATCCGAATTAGATAAAACGATGGATCAGTGTGTCAAAAAGATCCAGGATAATCATACATCAAAATTCAATAGAGATCTAAAAGATTATCAGTATAAGGAATTATATCTCTGGAGAAAGAGAACTAATTCGGATCTTCATAGAGTTCCATCAAATAATTCAATTGCATCCACCAGTGGACAATCGGATATCTCCTCAGTCTCAACTTCATCATATGGTGATTCTCACAGATTGAGGGATCATGCTTATCATTCGTATAAAAGAGGACCACCTGGTGGATATTCTCACTGCATCTGATTTATCTCTCTTGGGTAGGGGTCTGTCCTTCTCTCCCACGCCGGGGTTTGATACCTTTGGGGCCATTAAGGATTTGCCAGGTCATTGTTGTTTAAAAAATATTATTATAATGATGAATTTTATAAACTTTTTCCAACAGAGGAGGAACAAGAGGCAGTAAGAGTCTTGGAGGAGTTATCTGAGGAACATATCAATGCAGGAGGTAAGATCCCCCCATCCATCCGTCCGCCCTCTACTAGGTTTCCCCCATTTTCCTCCTGTCCCAGCATTGATCTTTTCGTCCAGGTGGTATCCAATGAGTTTCAAGGTATCCCTAAATTTCGTGGTACGGATAACGATAACGAAGGAGGAGAGGATTCGGCTGAGGTTCCTTCAAGAACTGCCATATAGTGCTGAAGCCGGCCGATAAAGGTGGCAACATCGTTGTCTGGCCAAAGCAAATGTATGAGAGGGAAGCTTTTAAACAACTCAATAATACCGTCTGCTATAGGAAATTAACCTATAATCCCCTCTCTGCATTTGTCTCTAAATTAGAATCCATCATAAAAAGGGCCTTAGACAACGATGTTGTCACCAAAGACCTGGCTTCGGCACTTATGGTAAAGGAGCCCACCATTCCTACTCTTTACCTTTTACCGAAAATACACAAAAATGCATTGGTGCCACCCGGTCGACCTATCGTGTCTGGGAGGGGTAATTTCCTTGATCGTGTGAATGGATGGATCGATTATTATTTACAGCCACTTGTGTCCTCCTTACCATCGTTCCTCAAGGATACTGGGGATTTTTTGCGCAGGGTCGATGGACTGTGTTTTGAGAGTGATACTCTTCTGGCTTCTGTGGATGTTGAATCCCTCTATACCAACATTAGACATCAGGACGGCATTAGAGCTGTCCGTTTTTTTCTGGACTCTTCTACTCTTGCTGTACCATTGAGGGATCTCATCCTGGAGCTAATCGAGTTCACTCTCACACACAATTTCTTTGTGTTTAAAGGTTCCTTCTACCTACAGATCCAGGGGACAGCCATGGGGGTGGCCTTTGCGCCCTCCTATGCTTATCTGTTCCTGGGCCTGTGGGAGAGGGACTTATTCCTGTCTGACAAACAGGGGTTGATTGAACGTGTTCTTTTATGGGCACGTTATATCGACAATATCTTCTTTGTCTGGCAGGGCACCTCCATCGACCTTGCGCAATTTGTCTCCATTTTAAACAACAATGACCTGAATATACGCCTCACCCCGGTGTGGGATACGAGGAGGATTGACTTCTTGGATGTCACGATTTGTAAGGATGCGGGGGGTATGATCCAAATGGATATTTTCCGGAAGCCTACTGCTACCAATACCCTCCTGCATGCCTCATCGTGCCATCCCTCCCATATGATTAAGGCTATCCCTGTCGGTCAATTTATGTGCCTTAGACGCATTTGCTCCAGTGAACAGGACTTTGAGGTTCGTGCTAAGGAGCTAAGATTGCGCTTTTTATCGAGGGGGTACAGTGGACGTAGCCTGAAAAAAGCCTACCATCGTGCGAAACACTCAGACCGGGATGGCCTTCTCTATGGGAGGGCTACCACAAGGCCCAAGATGAATAATCAGATAAGATTTATTACATCATTTCATCCCCAACATATGGATATGCGTGCAGCGATGAAGAGAGCATGGCCAATCTTACAAGCTGACCCAATTATAAATAAGTTTCTTCCGGCCCATCCGTTACTTACGTTTCGGAGGGCTAGGAACCTTAGGGATCAGCTTACACATAGTCACTATGTCAGCCAGCCAGTGACTACATTCCTTCAGCAGTGCTGCTGTGCGGAGTGGATGTTCCCCTTGTGGCAAATGTGTTACCTGCCCGAACATTGAGCGTTGCTCCTCTTTCTCTAACTCAGATGGCACTAAGAAGTATATCATCAAAAAATATATATCATGTACCTCCAGGTACGTGATATATTATGCCACCTGTCCTTGTGGTCTGATTTATGTTGGCTTGACCACAAGGCAGCTTAAAGTTAGAGTGAGGAAGCACGTCCTGGGTATACGGGCAGCGGTCGATTGTAAGGATGTTACTACACTTAAAACACTGCCCAGGCATTTTAGGGACTTCCACTCCTGCGATGCAGCACTGTTGAGGGTAAGGGGTATAGATCTCCTCAATATTAATATTAGGGGGGGTGCATTGTCCAAACGCCTTGCTCAATTGGAAACAAGGTGGATATGGACTCTACGCACCATCCACCCGGATGGGCTGAATGAAAATATTTCATTCGCGCCATTCCTGTGATCCACTCTTTGTTGCGTATCATGTGGGTAGCGTGGTTCACGGCCTGGTTTTTAAATTTTTTTAATTGTATTTTATCACATTTTTTGTCTGTGTGTTCATCTTATTTACTTTGCATTATTTAGCACTTGGATATCCTGAATATTGAAATGTCTACGTGCTTGCGAGAGTTCTTCTATCAAGTGCTTCTGCGTGTCAATATCGTCAATCGGCTGTTTCACATCTATATGTATATATGAACACTAGATTGTGGCCCGATTCTAACGCATCGGGTATTCTAGAATATGCATGTCCCCGTAGTATATGGACAATGATGATTCCAGAATTCGCGGCAGACTGTGTCCGTCGCTGATTGATCGAGGCAACCTTTATGACATCATCATCGCCATGGCAACCATTATGACATCATCGTCGCTGTGCCCGTTGCTGATTGGTCGATGCCTGGCGGACTCGACCACCCAGAGACGCGGGATGTCTACGTCCTTTATGACATCATCGTCGCTGTGCCCGTCGCTGATTGGTCGAGGCCGCCAGGCAGACAGACAGACAGAAAGACAGACAGACAGACAGGCGGAAAAACCCTTAGACAATTATATATAGATTGTTGTTCCTAGTTTTGTTGTTTTTGTATGTGTGTCATATTTTCATGACTAGCAGTGTTTAGTATATGGGGTACAATACATTACATATGTGGTACCATTTAATGTTTATTAAACATATATATTACTATTTATGTTTGTATTAATCACTGTATACATAGTCCCCGTGATGCTGTATTTTGTTTGATCGATCATTCTGTTAATATTATTAATATTAGAGTCATATATTGGTGATCATGGGATGGTACTATTTAATGTTTGTATCGATTATTGTAGGCATAGCCCCCGTGATGCTATATTTTCGTTTGATCGATTATTCTGTTAATACTGGTAATATTAGAGTCATACATTGGTGATTGTGGGATGTTGTCATTATTTCTTTATACCCTGCTCTATGGCATTGTGTGTCTTGTTCCCCTTTATTTCACCTGTTTGCATGTTCCCTTATCATTGCCCTGTTCCAATATGGCGTTGATACTAGTTTCTAGCCGTGTGCGCATGCACCTGTTTGCTTGGCGGTGTGAGCGCTCCTTCTTGCCGTCCGGCATGTGATCACGTGGGGCCCTGCGTGTTTCCAGTGCCGGCGGCCATCTTGGATGTCGCTCGTGCTGCCCGGCGTTCAGTTGCGGCGGTTTGATGGTCTACACACTTCTGCATATGGTGGTATGTAAAGCACACCGTATAGATGATATACTTACCCCCTGATGAAGGAGCAGTTTGCTCCGAAACGCGCGTCGGAGTCGGGTCCGGCCGCTCTTCCTATTTGCTGATCCTGCAGGTGTTGGGTACGTTTAATACGCTGTTATGGTAATTATATGATGTTATTTATAATATCCCCATGTTTAGGCACTGATCTTCTGCATTGTTTCTAATTAGCATGGTTATGTATTGTAACATATCGTACCCCTGTAAGTGATCTGGCTATGGGTTGATGTCTTGGCCCGGGTTTTTTCCTGGTCATGTTCATATGTGTGCCCTCTTTCCCTGTGCCATATTGCCTTTTTTGTTTGGTGGTTTTAATTATTTGTATCAATAAATCTATTTTTAATTGGACCTTTATGGCTGTTTGTTTCGTGTTTCTTCTTTCTTGTTATGGCTTGGCAGCTGGTCCTTATTGGTCCTTCATGCATTTCTAGCTCTGCAATGATTCATTGGTCATTTGCATCACTTTATCAAATATGCTTGCTTCAATATTATTGTGGTATAATATATTGCACAGCCACGTAGTATATTGCATAGCCACGTAATATATTGCACAGCCACGTAGTATATAGCACAGCCACGTAGTATGTAGCACAGAGACATAGTATTTAACACTGCCCATGCAGTATATAACACAGGCCACGTAGTATAGAGCACAACGATGTAGTATATTGCCCAGCCACGTAATATATACCACAGCTATGTAGTATATAGCACAGCCCATATAGTATATAGCACAGAGATGTAGTATATAACACAGCCCACGCAGTATCTAACACAGTCCACGTAGTATATAGCAATATGGGCACCATATCCCTGTTCAGCCCGTCACTGATTGGTCGTGGGCGTTTTACCACGACCAATCATCGACTTGGGATTTCCGATACAGACAGAAAGACAGACAGAAGGACAGACAGACAGAAAGACGGAAGTGACCCTTAGACAATTATATATATAGATATGCATCTGTATTGGTTTATTATTTTCTAAATCCCTATGCACAAATAAAACAAAATCTTGAAAACCTGTTTAAAAGGGTTATCACAAGTTTGAAGGTTATCCCCTATCCTCTGGATGGTGGATAACTCTCCAACTGCTGGGAATCCGACCTCTGGGACCCCCAAAATCCCGAGAACCAGAGCTCTGAAGAACACCAGGTAAATAGATTTGTAGTCGATCATATCACTGTCGAACCATTTACCTGTGGCTCTTCAAGTAACTCCTCCAAGAGATTGCTGAGGAGAATGACCAAGCAAACCAAAATTCATTGATTGGGGAGTGTTATCGTTTGTGGGCTGGTGGGATTAGTGTGGCAGAGCTACGTTTTTGTCCCAGTCAGGTCCTGCCAGTTTGTGTCTTCACTCTGAATTCTCATGTGATCTTGGAATAAAAAAACACAAAATAATGCACCAGTGGTGAGTGCCCCTTATTTTTCTTCTCATCATTTTCATTTTTGAAGATTGTACAGCTGCACAGTTGAGCACCATCACGTCTGATGTTCTGTTTTAACCAGCATTGAATACTCCAGTGGTAAATACTTGCAGCAGGGCCGATCGGCTGCTTTTTTTAAAGGAATTTTTTTACATTAGGTTCTTTGGATGAAAGAGATCCTCAGCTTTTATCAAACATTACTAAATTCCTAAAGTTGTTTTAAAGACCCTAAAAATAACATTTTGTATTTATTGATTTATTTTTTTTATATTAATGTTCTTCTCAAGTGCTGTACCTGATAATGCAGCTCCTTTCCAATCTGTAAACTGTTATTTATTCCATAAGCTAATGATACAAATGAGTAATACATGGAATGTTATCTTTCTTCCCTATAATCAAATTGCTTCCCGCACTCATGAATACTTCACTAATCTCCTAATCTCTTAGTTTATTACAACTTATGATATTATTGTTCTTCTTGAGAACATGCTCGGGGTGTAAGACATATCTCAAAAGTGGGAGGAACATGGCCAAGTCCACATCCCACCGCAGTGACTGAGATCTTCTCCGGGGACACTGGTGACTTGATTGTGAAGTTCTGCAGAAGTGTGGTGATAAAAATGAAAAGCTCCATAAGAGCCAAGCTCTTACCCGGGCAAATTCTTTTACCTGGAAAGAAAAATCAGTGAATATAAAAAACATCTAGAATAGGTGACATATTCGGCTTTATGTCACATACACATTCATTTTAAAGGGTTTATATGGGACTTTTAATTTTTATGTGCCTAAGAACTAACAGGCAGGTATTTGCTACCTACCTGCTTGTTGTGACTGCCACGGATTCTCTTTTGCTCTGCTCTGTTGACGGGGCGTACTGCCGAAGTCATGCTGATTGACAGCCTCTCCCCACTACATAACTGTGGAGAGCCAGCTGGCAATCAGCATGACGCGGTCAGTCACACCCCGTGAAACAAAGCAGCCCAGGAGAGGAAAAGCTGCTCTGTTGACTTGGAGCAAACAAATGTTATATGGCTGGTAACACCCAGCTGTCATTTAATTTATACATTTCCAAGTGGAATATCTCCAGAATTCGATGCCCTGTTTGGTCCAAAATCCATGTTTTCACTAAAATATTAGTATCAGAAACTAGTTTCATGTCACCCTCACCTACAGAAAATGGCATCAAGGACTCATTCTTCATTAGTTTCCCATTTTCATCCAAAAAGTTTTTTGGGTCAAAATTCTCAGGGTTCTTGAACTGTGTCTCGTCATTGTGCACACCTGTAAGAACTGGAGTGAAAAATGTTCCCTGTGATTTGGAAAATAATTAGAAAAGTGATGAGCAAACTTTTTTTAATGCATTTTTTAATATTTTTATATTTTCTTTAGTCCAAATTGGTACTTACCTTCTTGAATTTATAATTGCGAATCTCAGTATCCATGGTCAATTCATGGGGAAGAGCCAATGGAACCACATCACCAAATCTCTGGACTTCATGTATTAAAGCATCTGTGTACGGCATTTTGAATCTGTCCTCAAAATTTGGTGGACATCGGCCAATTACGTTGTCTATCTCATTGTAGACTTTCTCTGAGGAACACAAAAAAATTATAGAATTTTTATTTGTTGTTTAAAGGGGAGCTATTATCAAAAAATTACCTAATGTTTAAATCATGTTCTCCTGTTATATGTTTTTTTAATATAATTTTGGAAATATTTTTTATTTCATATTACTATCATTAATTCTTTTTTGTAAGTCGTAATTTTGCAATTTCATGGTACTTAGGGTTTTTTTTCACTCGAACCCACTGTCATTTCAGGAAGAATTTATCACAATGTTCCAGATTATCATGGGCAGTATTATAATGACAAGCAACACCGCTATAACTGATGTCATATTTTTGCCATGATTAATGACAGTTTTATGCCTGAAATGCGTCATTTTATTGCCTTGATGCAATATTATTAATGTACCTAGAATTATATAAACTGTACTACTAAATTGGTGAAGTTTTATTTTCAAATAGCTGGATGCCAATGTGTCACGCCGTTCTGTCTGTATCAGATTTTTGGTGTGACAATGCATGTCTTTGCTTTAACCCTCTGCTACTTTCCCCCTAATTAGGCTGGGATACTGTTGGCTGTTACCTGTATGGAGATACCTTTATTAGTTAATTAAAACCTATAATAATAAGTGCACTTCACATAAACCATCACCATGACAACAACATAAAATAGAAAAGACCAGGATGATGCCTAGCCCTGTACTGCACTACCTGCACCCTACCTACCAGCGGAGGTTGGCACCCTAAAGACCTGCGCAATTGGCGCCCCCGCTCACCGTCGACTATCCCTTCTACCCCTATTGGGCCCTAAATAGGACGGGATGAAAATACATACACAGTCATACAGAAGTGCTATAATATATATGATGGAAAAACAGGGGGAGTCTATATTGCTACCTGCTCTACCCCTACCTATCAGCGGAGGTTGGCACCTATGATAGTACGTGGCGCCCCCGCTCAACGACGACTGTACACTAAACTGTCCCTTTATAGATGTTTCGGGAGATAAAATACTGTATGTATAATAAAGTGCTGTAGTGCTTGTAAACCATGTCTAAACACACTCAACAGGTTTAAATATACTTGTATGGATTCTCTTTATATATAGCGCTCATTCATAAACCAGGTACTCCAGACAAAGTGAAGTTTGATACATAAAAGATGTAAATAATCAGTATTCATCAAAATAGACCTGATGCACCGATTGGACACCCAAGTACCTAGTCCAAACCCACTGGGCTGAATCCCCAGTCAGGCCACAAACAAAAAAACCACAGTCAGTCGGTACCTTTGTTATAGAGAATCCCTACACAACAACCATTTGGGTCACCCCAATACCCTACTGATGTATATATAAACACAATTAGTACATTCTCAAACAAAGCCTCCCTTGTAGACTCGACGCGTTTCCCCTCACTGTTTCATGAGGTTCATCAGGAGTAAAATACGATAATAAGGGGTTACTTAGCTTGTATTAGATGTCAAAAACGAAACCGATACATGGTATAGCATCCCAGGGCCCCAGGGCAGATCCCCTCTTGATATGGTGCCTCGGAAGAAGTGCTAAAGTGTATGCGCTTTATACCTTGCTTTTAGATAGTGCCTCCCACCTTGTAGCTCTGCGTGCATGCCGGTATAGACTTCCGGTAAACTCTCGGCGTTCCGGATGTGATCACATCACACAAGAGACTCCAGTGCGATGTGCGCATGCGCAGAAAGCTCGCGCACGCGCTGACGCTCAAGCGTTCCACAGATGCGTTCCAGTTGCTGCGCTTGCGTAGTAACACGTGCCCGCAACTATACCAGCGTTATACAAAGGCACTATGGAAACTGCGCATGCGTCCCCCTCAATATGGGCAACGCTTCAAGACCCAGCGATCTGTAGACGCATCAAAAGCACTGCGCCGGCGCAACCCACATATGTATGGGAAGCGCTAGCACCGCACTACAAACCAAGAGCTGAGGTACCACAACAGATGTAGAAGGTACCATGTTACCAATGCTGCAGACATAGATAGTGGTAAAAATATGATTAAACCATTACCCCCACGCTGTAGCTACCCACAAAAATAACTAAACGCAAATACTATTGCACCTTTATTATCACTAAAAAAATTTTTACAAACATGTATGTGAATAAGATATTAATACATATATATTCGAATATGACAATAACATTTGATGATAGTAGAATAGAAATAGCCGATATACCTATTGCAACAATACCTTAATATCACAATTTAGGCTCTTACTACCCATATTTACACTATATATCTCTAAGCGCATATCACTACTAAATCTCATTATGATTCGTATGTCCGGGAATATACTTCCACAACACACAATTAGATGCGGTATCTCAAAATTGAGATCAGTGAATATATATTTACACAAGTTTGTCCCATTAGGAACAATACTGCAGGAGAAAAATCAGGTGACCAATATTTTATCAACAGGAAACAATTTACAGATAACACCCAAAGTTCATCTGTTCATTGAGTCCCCTAGGGAAAACCGTGTCCAACCTATGGATCCATTTCAACTCCTTCTGTAGAATGGTCCTATCCCAATTTCCACCCCGAACTGATGGGGCCACAACCTCCACTGCACAGAAAGAAAAAGAACTGAGGTCACCCTGGTGAACATCACGAATATGCCTAGATACAGGAGTGTCCCTAGCATGCCTGATGTCACCCAGGTGTTCACCTATCCTTCTTCTTAGTTCTCTTTTAGTTTTTCCCACATAGTTCTTTGGGCAGGCACACTTAAACAGATATATCAAACCACTCGTTTTGCTGTTAGCAAAATGTCTGGTCTCAAAAACTCGACCTGTACTAGCACTGGAGAAATGATTACCCGTAGAAATATACCCACAGAAGGAACATCCTCCACATCTAAAAGTACCCATCTGTCTTTTGTCAAGCCAAGTTCCACTCTTTCTTGGGGGGTAAAAGTGCTATGCACCAATTGATCCCTCAATGACCTCCCCCTTTTATAGGTAATGGTCGGTGTTCCTGGTAAAAATTCATGAATGTCAGTGTCTGCCAGCAAGATATCCCAGTGCCTGCCGATAATATCTCTCACCTCCCGGGAACAGTCATCAAAATTACCTATGAGTCTTACAATGGAGTCAGATTCTACCTTGTTCTTAGATTGTAACAGGCTGCTTCTTGGGATTTTTTCTACATACTTAAATGTATCCCGAAGGATATTGTTGGGGTAACCCCTTTCACGGAATCTATTTCTCAGGTCTCTCGTTTCAACGTAAAAGGATGAGTCCGTGGAGCAATTTCTCCTTGCCCTCATATATTGACCTTTGGGTATCCCCCTTCTGAGCCCATAGGGATGATGACTGCTCCATCTGAGCAAATTGTTAGTGGAGGTCGGCTTCCTGTATATTGCGGTTTCCAGGCGACCCTCCTTATCCTTACTGATAGTAACATCCAGGAAGTTGATTTTTTCTTTATCAATCTCAGCTGTAAACCTTAGGCCAATATCATTCTTATTCAAACCCTCTATGAAGGTATTGAAAGAAATGGTGTCGCCTGTCCACAAAATCAGAACATCATCTATATATCGCCCCCAGAATAGTATCTGGGGGCACCACCAAGATGACCTCCCTTCATCAAAAACCACGGTATCCTCCCACCAGCCCAGGAGCAAATTGGCATAGGTAGGTGCCCATGAACTGCCCATAGCCGTGCCCCTGAGCTGGTGGTAAAATTTGCCGTCAAAAAAAAAATAATTGTGGGTCAACATAAAATTTAATAGGCGACCTATGAACCGGTTATGCTCCACAAACTGAATCCCCTTAGTTTTTAGAAAATAATCAACAGCTTGCAAGCCTGCATCATGAGGGATACTGCTGTATAAGGCTTCCACATCAATAGATGCTAGCCATGTATCCTCCCCAACTGTGATATCCTCTATTTTTAATAAGAGATCAGCAGTGTCTCGTATATATGAAGGCAGAGCAATAACGAATTCACGTAAGACTTTATCAATGTAGATGCCACAATTCTGTGAGATTGAGTCATTACCCGAAACTATCGGTCGTCCCCTCAAAGGTACCAACCCCTTATGTACCTTTGGCAAGGCATAAAATACAGGTATTGTTGGTGTTTTTTGTACCATAAAGTCCCTTTCGTTCTTTGATATTAGCCCCTGTATCAGAGCCTCATCTAATAAATAGACAAGTTCAGAGTTAAACCTATCAGTAGGATCCTTCCTCAAGAGTCCATATGTTGACTCGTCCTTTAATATTTTAAGACACATATCTCTATAGTTGTCACAGTCCAGGATCACGAGGTTACCCCCCTTATCCGAAGGTTTAAACACCAGCTCCTTCTTTTTTGATAGAGCATCAAGGGCCCTCCTTTCACATGATGTTAAGTTTGACACATTACTCTTCTTTTTGGCACCTAGTCTCTTGAAATCAGTTAATACCAACTGTGTAAATATATCTATACTGGTGTTTATAGACAAGGGGGGCATCCTCGTGCTACCAGGTTTGAGTTTAGTAAAAGGACCCATGCCCATTGGTCTCATACCTTCCTCCAACATATCTGTCAGAATTCTTACATCAGATAGTTCAGTTATGTCAATACCCAAACTTAGGCACTCAGCTTGATCATGACTCTTGAAGAATTTTTTCCACTTTAGTTTGCGAGCAAACAGATTAATATCCTTCACCCACTCAAACTCATCGAACCTGTTAGTCGGGACAAAACCTAAACCTTTATCAAGGACTCTCTTTTCTACATCCGACAAGGTATGAGATGATAAATTAATAATGCTGTTATCACTATTTCCTTTTCTTAGTACCGGGGAGTTCCCAGTCGCTCCCTTAATTGGTAAGGGAGCCCTCGTCTCTCTAAAAAAGTGGAAGCAGAGGGCACAGTTGAGGACCCAGATGTACCAGAATGACCCAGATAAGGTGGTTGATAGCCCATTCCACCTCTTGGTGCACCATATCTCTTTTTTGTATTCCTTCCCCATCTCTCTCTACGGGGTCTGAAAACTGGACTGGTATTATTACTTCCCAGATACCTAGAGGACCCACTTTTTTCACTATCTGATGTCTCAATATCTGATGATGATACACTTGCCCCTTCCCTTCTCTGGGGAGGGTCTTCTTCCAGAAAACAAAACACCCTGTTATCCTTAAAATCACGACTATCACGATTGAACTGTTTGCGTTTCCTTTCTTTGATATCAGTTTGGAATTTTTCTATGTTAGTTTGAAGGGTTGACTCCCTCCGATTGAAATCTGGATCACTCTTATGTTTAATAATGTTCTCTATTAATTCAGTTAATCTCTTACTTGTTTTGTCAAAAGTATTTTTTTCTTCTTGTAAAAGAATCTGCATAAGTCTCACCGAGCTCTCAATCAACTCATTCCGCCACTTATGTAATAATTCAGGTGTTCTAGCCCTACGTGCTGGAATAATGTTCAGTCTCAGTCCTTTAGGTATAATTTTAGTCTTAATATAATTCTCCAGTGACTGTACCTCCCACCAGGACCTGATGTTATCTCTGTAGCAGCCAGTCAATTCATGAAAAAGATCCCTTAGATCAGGTGAGTAGGTTGGATCATTAGTATCCCTAGGGTCACTATATACATCCCTGGCGTCACATGCCCATGATTCCCTGTTGATTGGTCCTGCAAGAAACCCTGCCATAAGACTAATTGTAACACTTTCACAGAGAAAAAAAAGTTGAACTGTGGGGACCTCTACTTTTAACAACTTCACAGAACAAAATCCCCAGTGTAAACTAGATAAAAAATACCTTTATTAGTTAATTAAAACCTATAATAATAAGTGCACTTCACATAAACCATCACCATGACAACAACATAAAATAGAAAAGACCAGGATGATGCCTAGCCCTGTACTGCACTACCTGCACCCTACCTACCAGCGGAGGTTGGCACCCTAAAGACCTGCGCAATTGGCGCCCCCGCTCACCGTCGACTATCCCTTCTACCCCTATTGGGCCCTAAATAGGACGGGATGAAAATACATACACAGTCATACAGAAATGCTATAATATATATGATGGAAAAACAGGGGGAGTCTATATTGCTACCTGCTCTACCCCTACCTATCAGCGGAGGTTGGCACCTATGATAGTACGTGGCGCCCCCGCTCAACGACGACTGTACACTAAACTGTCCCTTTATAGATGTTTCGGGAGATAAAATACTGTATGTATAATAAAGTGCTGTAGTGCTTGTAAACCATGTCTAAACACACTCAACAGGTTTAAATATACTTGTATGGATTCTCTTTATATATAGCGCTCATTCATAAACCAGGTACTCCAGACAAAGTGAAGTTTGATACATAAAAGATGTAAATAATCAGTATTCATCAAAATAGACCTGATGCACCGATTGGACACCCAAGTACCTAGTCCAAACCCACTGGGCTGAATCCCCAGTCAGGCCACAAACAAAAAAACCACAGTCAGTCGGTACCTTTGTTATAGAGAATCCCTACACAACAACCATTTGGGTCACCCCAATACCCTACTGATGTATATATAAACACAATTAGTACATTCTCAAACAAAGCCTCCCTTGTAGACTCGACGCGTTTCCCCTCACTGTTTCATGAGGTTCATCAGGAGTAAAATACGATAATAAGGGGTTACTTAGCTTGTATTAGATGTCAAAAACGAAACCGATACATGGTATAGCATCCCAGGGCCCCAGGGCAGATCCCCTCTTGATATGGTGCCTCGGAAGAAGTGCTAAAGTGTATGCGCTTTATACCTTGCTTTTAGATAGTGCCTCCCACCTTGTAGCTCTGCGTGCATGCCGGTATAGACTTCCGGTAAACTCTCGGCGTTCCGGATGTGATCACATCACACAAGAGACTCCAGTGCGATGTGCGCATGCGCAGAAATCTCGCGCACGCGCTGACGCTCAAGCGTTCCACAGATGCGTTCCAGTTGCTGCGCTTGTGTAGTAACACGTGCCCGCAACTATACCAGCGTTATACAAAGGCACTATGGAAACTGCGCATGCGTCCCCCTCAATATGGGCAACGCTTCAAGACCCAGCGATCTGTAGACGCATCAAAAGCACTGCGCCGGCGCAACCCACATATGTATGGGAAGCGCTAGCACCGCACTACAAACCAAGAGCTGAGGTACCACAACAGATGTAGAAGGTACCATGTTACCAATGCTGCAGACATAGATAGTGGTAAAAATATGATTAAACCATTACCCCCACGCTGTAGCTACCCACAAAAATAACTAAACGCAAATACTATTGCACCTTTATTATCACTAAAAAATTTTTTACAAACATGTATGTGAATAAGATATTAATACATACATATTCGAATATGACAATAACATTTGATGATAGTAGAATAGAAATAGGCGATATACCTATTGCAACAATACCTTAATATCACAATTTAGGCTCTTACTACCCATATTTACACTATATATCTCTAAGCGCATATCACTACTAAATCTCATTATGATTCGTATGTCCGGGAATATACTTCCACAACACACAATTAGATGCGGTATCTCAAAATTGAGATCAGTGAATATATATTTACACAAGTTTGTCCCATTAGGAACAATACTGCAGGAGAAAAATCAGGTGACCAATATTTTATCAACAGGAAACAATTTACAGATAACACCCAAAGTTCATCTGTTCATTGAGTCCCCTAGGGAAAACCGTGTCCAACCTATGGATCCATTTCAACTCCTTCTGTAGAATGGTCCTATCCCAATTTCCACCCCGAACTGATGGGGCCACAACCTCCACTGCACAGAAAGAAAAAGAACTGAGGTCACCCTGGTGAACATCACGAATATGCCTAGATACAGGAGTGTCCCTAGCATGCCTGATGTCACCCAGGTGTTCACCTATCCTTCTTCTTAGTTCTCTTTTAGTTTTTCCCACATAGTTCTTTGGGCAGGCACACTTAAACAGATATATCAAACCACTCGTTTTGCAGTTAGCAAAATGTCTGGTCTCAAAAACTCGACCTGTACTAGCACTGGAGAAATGATTACCCGTAGAAATATACCCACAGAAGGAACATCCTCCACATCTAAAAGTACCCATCTGTCTTTTGTCAAGCCAAGTTCCACTCTTTCTTGGGGGGTAAAAGTGCTATGCACCAATTGATCCCTCAATGACCTCCCCCTTTTATAGGTAATGGTCGGTGTTCCTGGTAAAAATTCATGAATGTCAGTGTCTGCCAGCAAGATATCCCAGTGCCTGCCGATAATATCTCTCACCTCCCGGGAACAGTCATCAAAATTACCTATGAGTCTTACAATGGAGTCAGATTCTACCTTGTTCTTAGATTGTAACAGGCTGCTTCTTGGGATTTTTTCTACATACTTAAATGTATCCCGAAGGATATTGTTGGGGTAACCCCTTTCACGGAATCTATTTCTCAGGTCTCTCGTTTCAACGTAAAAGGATGAGTCCGTGGAGCAATTTCTCCTTGCCCTCATATATTGACCTTTGGGTATCCCCCTTCTGAGCCCATAGGGATGATGACTGCTCCATCTGAGCAAATTGTTAGTGGAGGTCGGCTTCCTGTATATTGCGGTTTCCAGGCGACCCTCTTTATCCTTACTGATAGTAACATCCAGGAAGTTGATTTTTTCTTTATCAATCTCAGCTGTAAACCTTAGGCCAATATCATTCTTATTCAAACCCTCTATGAAGGTATTGAAAGAAATGGTGTCGCCTGTCCACAAAATCAGAACATCATCTATATATCGCCCCCAGAATAGTATCTGGGGGCACCACCAAGATGACCTCCCTTCATCAAAAACCACGGTATCCTCCCACCAGCCCAGGAGCAAATTGGCATAGGTAGGGGCACATGAACTGCCCATAGCCGTGCCCCTGAGCTGGTGGTAAAATTTGCCGTCAAAAAGAAAATAATTGTGGGTCAACATAAAATTTAATAGGCGACCTATGAACCGGTTATGCTCCACAAACTGAATCCCCTTAGTTTTTAGAAAATAATCAACAGCTTGCAAGCCTGCATCATGAGGGATACTGCTGTATAAGGCTTCCACATCAATAGATGCTAGCCATGTATCCTCCCCAACTGTGATATCCTCTATTTTTAATAAGAGATCAGCAGTGTCTCGTATATATGAAGGCAGAGCAATAACGAATTCACGTAAGACTTTATCAATGTAGATGCCACAATTCTGTGAGATTGAGTCATTACCCGAAACTATCGGTCGTCCCCTCAAAGGTACCAACCCCTTATGTACCTTTGGCAAGGCATAAAATACAGGTATTGTTGGTGTTTTTTGTACCATAAAGTCCCTTTCGTTCTTTGATATTAGCCCCTGTATCAGAGCCTCATCTAATAAATAGACAAGTTCAGAGTTAAACCTATCAGTAGGATCCTTCCTCAAGAGTCCATATGTTGACTCGTCCTTTAATATTTTAAGACACATATCTCTATAGTTGTCACAGTCCAGGATCACGAGGTTACCCCCCTTATCCGAAGGTTTAAACACCAGCTCCTTCTTTTTTGATAGAGCATCAAGGGCCCTCCTTTCACATGATGTTAAGTTTGACACATTACTCTTCTTTTTGGCACCTAGTCTCTTGAAATCAGTTAATACCAACTGTGTAAATATATCTATACTGGTGTTTATAGACAAGGGGGGCATCCTCGTGCTACCAGGTTTGAGTTTAGTAAAAGGACCCATGCCCATTGGTCTCATACCTTCCTCCAACATATCTGTCAGAATTCTTACATCAGATAGTTCAGTTATGTCAATACCCAAACTTAGGCACTCAGCTTGATCATGACTCTTGAAGAATTTTTTCCACTTTAGTTTGCGAGCAAACAGATTAATATCCTTCACCCACTCAAACTCATCGAACCTGTTAGTCGGGACAAAACCTAAACCTTTATCAAGGACTCTCTTTTCTACATCCGACAAGGTATGAGATGATAAATTAATAATGCTGTTATCACTATTTCCTTTTCTTAGTACCGGGGAGTTCCCAGTCGCTCCCTTAATTGGTAGGGGAGCCCTCGTCTCTCTAAAAAAGTGGAAGCAGAGGGCACAGTTGAGGACCCAGATGTACCAGAATGACCCAGATAAGGTGGTTGATAGCCCATTCCACCTCTTGGTGCACCATATCTCTTTTTTGTATTCCTTCCCCATCTCTCTCTACGGGGTCTGAAAACTGGACTGGTATTATTACTTCCCAGATACCTAGAGGACCCACTTTTTTCACTATCTGATGTCTCAATATCTGATGATGATACACTTGCCCCTTCCCTTCTCTGGGGAGGGTCTTCTTCCAGAAAACAAAACACCCTGTTATCCTTAAAATCACGACTATCACGATTGAACTGTTTGCGTTTCCTTTCTTTGATATCAGTTTGGAATTTTTCTATGTTAGTTTGAAGGGTTGACTCCCTCCGATTGAAATCTGGATCACTCTTATGTTTAATAATGTTCTCTATTAATTCAGTTAATCTCTTACTTGTTTTGTCAAAAGTATTTTTTTCTTCTTGTAAAAGAATCTGCATAAGTCTCACCGAGCTCTCAATCAACTCATTCCGCCACTTATGTAATAATTCAGGTGTTCTAGCCCTACGTGCTGGAATAATGTTCAGTCTCAGTCCTTTAGGTATAATTTTAGTCTTAATATAATTCTCCAGTGACTGTACCTCCCACCAGGACCTGATGTTATCTCTGTAGCAGCCAGTCAATTCATGAAAAAGATCCCTTAGATCAGGTGAGTAGGTTGGATCATTAGTATCCCTAGGGTCACTATATACATCCCTGGCGTCACATGCCCATGATTCCCTGTTGATTGGTCCTGCAAGAAACCCTGCCATAAGACTAATTGTAACACTTTCACAGAGAAAAAAAAGTTGAACTGTGGGGACCTCTACTTTTAACAACTTCACAGAAAAAAATCCCCAGTGTAAACTAGATAAAAAATACCTTTATTAGTTAATTAAAACCTATAATAATAAGTGCACTTCACATAAACCATCACCATGACAACAACATAAAATAGAAAAGACCAGGATGATGCCTAGCCCTGTACTGCACTACCTGCACCCTACCTACCAGCGGAGGTTGGCCCCCTAAAGACCTGCGCAATTGGCGCCCCCGCTCACCGTCGACTATCCCTTCTACCCCTATTGGGCCCTAATTAGGACGGGATGAAAATACATACACAGTCATACAGAAGTGCTATAATATATATGATGGAAAAACAGGGGGAGTCTATATTGCTACCTGCTCTACCCCTACCTATCAGCGGAGGTTGGCACCTATGATAGTACGTGGCGCCCCCGCTCAACGACGACTGTACACTAAACTGTCCCTTTATAGATGTTTCGGGAGATAAAATACTGTATGTATAATAAAGTGCTGTAGTGCTTGTAAACCATGTCTAAACACACTCAACAGGTTTAAATATACTTGTATGGATTCTCTTTATATATAGCGCTCATTCATAAACCAGGTACTCCAGACAAAGTGAAGTTTGATACATAAAAGATGTAAATAATCAGTATTCATCAAAATAGACCTGATGCACCGATTGGACACCCAAGTACCTAGTCCAAACCCACTGGGCTGAATCCCCAGTCAGGCCACAAACAAAAAAACCACAGTCAGTCGGTACCTTTGTTATAGAGAATCCCTACACAACAACCATTTGGGTCACCCCAATACCCTACTGATGTATATATAAACACAATTAGTACATTCTCAAACAAAGCCTCCCTTGTAGACTCGACGCGTTTCCCCTCACTGTTTCATGAGGTTCATCAGGAGTAAAATACGATAATAAGGGGTTACTTAGCTTGTATTAGATGTCAAAAACGAAACCGATACATGGTATAGCATCCCAGGGCCCCAGGGCAGATCCCCTCTTGATATGGTGCCTCGGAAGAAGTGCTAAAGTGTATGCGCTTTATACCTTGCTTTTAGATAGTGCCTCCCACCTTGTAGCTCTGCGTGCATGCCGGTATAGACTTCCGGTAAACTCTCGGCGTTCCGGATGTGATCACATCACACAAGAGACTCCAGTGCGATGTGCGCATGCGCAGAAATCTCGTGCACGCGCTGACGCTCAAGCGTTCCACAGATGCGTTCCAGTTGCTGCGCTTGCGTAGTAACACGTGCCCGCAACTATACCAGCGTTATACAAAGTCACTATGGAAACTGCGCATGCGTCCCCCTCAATATGGGCAACGCTTCAAGACCCAGCGATCTGTAGACGCATCAAAAGCACTGCGCCGGCGCAACCCACATATGTATGGGAAGCGCTAGCACCGCACTACAAACCAAGAGCTGAGGTACCACAACAGATGTAGAAGGTACCATGTTACCAATGCTGCAGACATAGATAGTGGTAAAAATATGATTAAACCATTACCCCCACGCTGTAGCTACCCACAAAAATAACTAAACGCAAATACTATTGCACCTTTATTATCACTAAAAAATTTTTTACAAACATGTATGTGAATAAGATATTAATACATATATATTCGAATATGACAATAACATTTGATGATAGTAGAATAGAAATAGGCGATATACCTATTGCAACAATACCTTAATATCACAATTTAGGCTCTTACTACCCATATTTACACTATATATCTCTAAGCGCATATCACTACTAAATCTCATTATGATTCGTATGTCCGGGAATATACTTCCACAACACACAATTAGATGCGGTATCTCAAAATTGAGATCAGTGAATATATATTTACACAAGTTTGTCCCATTAGGAACAATACTGCAGGAGAAAAATCAGGTGACCAATATTTTATCAACAGGAAACAATTTACAGATAACACCCAAAGTTCATCTGTTCATTGAGTCCCCTAGGGAAAACCGTGTCCAACCTATGGATCCATTTCAACTCCTTCTGTAGAATGGTCCTATCCCAATTTCCACCCCGAACTGATGGGGCCACAACCTCCACTGCACAGAAAGAAAAAGAACTGAGGTCACCCTGGTGAACATCACAAATATGCCTAGATACAGGAGTGTCCCTAGCATGCCTGATGTCACCCAGGTGTTCACCTATCCTTCTTCTTAGTTCTCTTTTAGTTTTTCCCACATAGTTCTTTGGGCAGGCACACTTAAACAGATATATCAAACCACTCGTTTTGCAGTTAGCAAAATGTCTGGTCTCAAAAACTCGACCTGTACTAGCACTGGAGAAATGATTACCCGTAGAAATATACCCACAGAAGGAACATCCTCCACATCTAAAAGTACCCATCTGTCTTTTGTCAAGCCAAGTTCCACTCTTTCTTGGGGGGGTAAAAGTGCTATGCACCAATTGATCCCTCAATGACCTCCCCCTTTTATAGGTAATGGTCGGTGTTCCTGGTAAAAATTCATGAATGTCAGTGTCTGCCAGCAAGATATCCCAGTGCCTGCCGATAATATCTCTCACCTCCCGGGAACAGTCATCAAAATTACCTATGAGTCTTACAATGGAGTCAGATTCTACCTTGTTCTTAGATTGTAACAGGCTGCTTCTTGGGATTTTTTCTACATACTTAAATGTATCCCGAAGGATATTGTTGGGGTAACCCCTTTCATGGAATCTATTTCTCAGGTCTCTCGTTTCAACGAAAAAGGATGAGTCCGTGGAGCAATTTCTCCTTGCCCTCATATATTGACCTTTGGGTATCCCCCTTCTGAGCCCATAGGGATGATGACTGCTCCATCTGAGCAAATTGTTAGTGGAGGTCGGCTTCCTGTATATTGCGGTTTCCAGGCGACCCTCCTTATCCTTACTGATAGTAACATCCAGGAAGTTGATTTTTTCTTTATCAATCTCAGCTGTAAACCTTAGGCCAATATCATTCTTATTCAAACCCTCTATGAAGGTATTGAAAGAAATGGTGTCGCCTGTCCACAAAATCAGAACATCATCTATATATCGCCCCCAGAATAGTATCTGGGGGCACCACCAAGATGACCTCCCTTCATCAAAAACCACGGTATCCTCCCACCAGCCCAGGAGCAAATTGGCATAGGTAGGGGCACATGAACGGCAAATTTTACCACCAGCTCAGGGGCACGGCTATGGGCAGTTCATGTGCCCCTACCTATGCCAATTTGCTCCTGGGCTGGTGGGAGGATACCGTGGTTTTTGATGAAGGGAGGTCATCTTGGTGGTGCCCCCAGATACTATTCTGGGGGCGATATATAGATGATGTTCTGATTTTGTGGACAGGCGACACCATTTCTTTCAATACCTTCATAGAGGGTTTGAATAAGAATGATATTGGCCTAAGGTTTACAGCTGAGATTGATAAAGAAAAAATCAACTTCCTGGATGTTACTATCAGTAAGGATAAGGAGGGTCGCCTGGAAACCGCAATATACAGGAAGCCGACCTCCACTAACAATTTGCTCAGATGGAGCAGTCATCATCCCTATGGGCTCAGAAGGGGGATACCCAAAGGTCAATATATGAGGGCAAGGAGAAATTGCTCCACGGACTCATCCTTTTACGTTGAAACGAGAGACCTGAGAAATAGATTCCGTGAAAGGGGTTACCCCAACAATATCCTTCGGGATACATTTAAGTATGTAGAAAAAATCCCAAGAAGCAGCCTGTTACAATCTAAGAACAAGGTAGAATCTGACTCCATTGTAAGACTCATAGGTAATTTTGATGACTGTTCCCGGGAGGTGAGAGATATTATCGGCAGGCACTGGGATATCTTGCTGGCAGACACTGACATTCATGAATTTTTACCAGGAACACCGACCATTACCTATAAAAGGGGGAGGTCATTGAGGGATCAATTGGTGCATAGCACTTTTACCCCCCAAGAAAGAGTGGAACTTGGCTTGACAAAAGACAGATGGGTACTTTTAGATGTGGAGGATGTTCCTTCTGTGGGTATATTTCTACGGGTAATCATTTCTCCAGTGCTAGTACAGGTCGAGTTTTTGAGACCAGACATTTTGCTAACTGCAAAACGAGTGGTTTGATATATCTGTTTAAGTGTGCCTGCCCAAAGAACTATGTGGGAAAAACTAAAAGAGAACTAAGAAGAAGGATAGGTGAACACCTGGGTGACATCAGGCATGCTAGGGACACTCCTGTATCTAGGCATATTCGTGATGTTCACCAGGGTGACCTCAGTTCTTTTTCTTTCTGTGCAGTGGAGGTTGTGGCCCCATCAGTTCGGGGTGGAAATTGGGATAGGACCATTCTACAGAAGGAGTTGAAATGGATCCATAGGTTGGACACGGTTTTCCCTAGGGGACTCAATGAACAGATGAACTTTGGGTGTTATCTGTAAATTGTTTCCTGTTGATAAAATATTGGTCACCTGATTTTTCTCCTGCAGTATTGTTCCTAATGGGACAAACTTGTGTAAATATATATTCACTGATCTCAATTTTGAGATACCGCATCTAATTGTGTGTTGTGGAAGTATATTCCCGGACATACGAATCATAATGAGATTTAGTAGTGATATGCGCTTAGAGATATATAGTGTAAATATGGGTAGTAAGAGCCTAAATTGTGATATTAAGGTATTGTTGCAATAGGTATATCGGCTATTTCTATTCTACTATCATCAAATGTTATTGTCATATTCGAATATATATGTATTAATATCTTATTCACATACTGTACATGTTTGTAAAAAATTTTTTAGTGATAATAAAGGTGCAATAGTATTTGCGTTTAGTTATTTTTGTGGGTAGCTACAGCGTGGGGGTAATGGTTTAATCATATTTTTACCACTATCTATGTCTGCAGCATTGGTAACATGGTACCTTCTACATCTGTTGTGGTACCTCAGCTCTTGGTTTGTAGTGCGGTGCTAGCGCTTCCCATACATATGTGGGTTGCGCCGGCGCAGTGCTTTTGATGCGTCTACAGATCGCTAGGTCTTGAAGCGTTGCCCATATTGAGGGGGACGCATGCGCAGTTTCTATAGTGCCTTTGTATAACGCTGGTATAGTTGCGGGCACGTGTTACTACGCAAGCGCAGCAACTGGAACGCATCTGTGGAACGCTTGAGCGTCAGCGCGTGCGCGAGATTTCTGCGCATGCGCACATCGCACTGGAGTCTCTTGTGTGATGTGATCACATCCGGAACGCCGAGAGTTTACCGGAAGTCTATACCGGCATGCACGCAGAGCTACAAGGTGGGAGGCACTATCTAAAAGCAAGGTATAAAGCGCATACACTTTAGCACTTCTTCCGAGGCACCATATCAAGAGGGGATCTGCCCTGGGGCCCTGGGATGCTATACCATGTATCGGTTTCGTTTTTGACATCTAATACAAGCTAAGTAACCCCTTATTATCGTATTTTACTCCTGATGAACCTCATGAAACAGTGAGGGGAAACGCGTCGAGTCTACAAGGGAGGCTTTGTTTGAGAATGTACTAATTGTGTTTATATATACATCAGTAGGGTATTGGGGTGACCCAAATGGTTGTTGTGTAGGGATTCTCTATAACAAAGGTACCGACTGACTGTGGTTTTTTTGTTTGTGGCCTGACTGGGGATTCAGCCCAGTGGGTTTGGACTAGGTACTTGGGTGTCCAATCGGTGCATCAGGTCTATTTTGATGAATACTGATTATTTACATCTTTTATGTATCAAACTTCACTTTGTCTGGAGTACCTGGTTTATGAATGAGCGCTATATATAAAGAGAATCCATACAAGTATATTTAAACCTGTTGAGTGTGTTTAGACATGGTTTACAAGCACTACAGCACTTTATTATACATACAGTATTTTATCTCCCGAAACATCTATAAAGGGACAGTTTAGTGTACAGTCGTCGTTGAGCGGGGGCGCCACGTACTATCATAGGGTGCCAACCTCCGCTGATAGGTAGGGGTAGAGCAGGTAGCAATATAGACTCCCCCTGTTTTTCCATCATATATATTATAGCACTTCTGTATGACTGTGTATGTATTTTCATCCCGTCCTATTTAGGGCCCAATAGGGGTAGAAGGGATAGTCGACGGTGAGCGGGGGCGCCAATTGCGCAGGTCTTTAGGGTGCCAACCTCCGCTGGTAGGTAGGGTGCAGGTAGTGCAGTACAGGGCTAGGCATCATCCTGGTCTTTTCTATTTTATGTTGTTGTCATGGTGATGGTTTATGTGAAGTGCACTTATTATTATAGGTTTTAATTAACTAATAAAGGTATTTTTTATCTAGTTTACACTGGGGATTTTTTTCTGTGAAGTTGTTAAAAGTAGAGGTCCCCACAGTTCAACTTTTTTTTCTCTGTGAAAGTACCTGTATGGAGCCTTCGCAGTTCCCTTCTTTGCTGGATAGCCATACATTGGTGGTTAGGTCTTTGCTCTGCTGCATGACCAGCCGCATGTGCCGTCCCTGGTTGCCGCTGTGTAAGCTGTCCGCGGGTTGCGAGGTCATTTGCAGCTGGTGCATGACTTTCCACGTCTGTCAGTTCGTGCAGTCACAGCCAGGTGCCTTGAGCCTCAGTTCCTGCACTGATTGTGCTGTAATGGTTTCTGTTTGTGCTAAGAGCGTGCGCGGCCACACCTTCCCTGTTTTTATCAGGGTTAGGGTGTGTACTTGAAATGCTGTCCCCAGCCAATTGCTGAGGGGCAGCTCCTATATAAAGTGTTCCTGCCCTTTGGGCGGGGCCAGGGCTACTCACAAAGCTCCTGAACTTTGCTGTGTGTTTGTGTTCCTGCACCTCTCCTGTCTATGTTTTGGTACCAAACTCCATGCCTTGATTCCTGTTCTGTCCTGTTCTGTTGCCTGTCCTGGAGGCGGTATATCCAGGCCCGAATCCTTGATCCTGTACCTGTCCTGTACCTGAACCTGTCTGAACTGTGTTTGCTGTGATTATGTTCCTGGAATCCCTCTGCATCTGGAGCCTCACACCCTGTGACTTTGAGTCTCTTTTATCCGGTGTTTCTGCTGAGCATCTAGTACTCTGTGCTCTTACTACCATGCAGTGTTAACCCCTTCTGGCCCACGTCCAGTACGGCAGTACTTGCACCATCACGCTTGAGTTCCTTCCTAGGTCCGATGCCCGGAGCCTGACGACCACAGTCTGAAGCCTGATGACCACTGCCTGGAGTTTGGAGCCTGATGACTGGTGGTGCTTGTAGGTTGTGTTGGATGTCCGGAATCGAGCGACTTCTGTCTGATGTCTGCCGGTGACCCTGGGTCCAGATGTCCTGATGTTCTGTCTGTACCCTGATGTCCTACCTGCGTCCTGATGACCTTGTGTACCCTGATGTCCTGTGTCCGATGTCCTGATGTAACTTATGCCCTGGGCTGCCACGCCAGTTTCCCAGCCGATGACCTGGGCTGCCACGCTAGAGTCCCAGATGTCTATCCGGAATTCCTGATGTCCTGATGCCCGGCCAGTGTCCTCATGTCCGTCCTGATGTCCTGTCTGTACCCTGACGTTTTGCCTGCGTCCAGATGACATTGTTTACCCTGATGTCCTGTCTGTGTCCTGATGTCCCGCCTATATGTGCCTGGTGATCCATTGGTGCCTTGGGGTCCACTGGGTGGTGCCCTTCTGGAGGTGTGGAATCGGGAGCTTGGCATAGTCATGTTTGGATTGTGTACTGTGTGGCTTTGCTTTCTCTGTGCCTGAAGTTATGCTGGTGTGGTCGGGTCCCGCGTGTCTCTTTCCTTGTCCTCATGCTCGGATGCCACAGAGCCCCGGTCTCTGCCCTCCCCTGGTTCGGGTGGGCCCGGGTGGTATAGGGGGTCCATATTGCGTCCCCGGGGGACACTTGCCCCACGCCTTCTGAGGTTGGTCGGCTTGGGGGCATCTATGGGGCTGGGCCGCAACAGCGGCTGCAGCTGTCCGTGACACTATGTTTGCGTTGTCTGCCTTTCAAGATAAGCAAAGGTTTTCACTTTTTGTGCCAAAGATCTTCACAGCAAATCTACAAGAGCTGAGGAACTTTGTATTTTGTGCTCATCTGATGTCATGTCTGACCCTGTTACTCCTCCCTTCCCAACGACTTTTGCCCATGCTCATTAGACACTTCAATACAAAAAGATAGGGTTTAGATCTGAATATTGTGGCTATGTACATGTGTTGTTTCTTGAAACAGCAAGAAGTTAGAGTCTAAAAAAAGCCCCAGTGGTCAGTGTGAAAATTGCAACATTTATAGAATAAAGGATGTTGACCAATTTTTTTTCTTTAAATACTGATTTAAATGATAGGTCAATTTCTGATGATAGCTTTCTTTAAAGTTCTCAACAGGCTTTTAAAAAAGATGTGTCTGTTACTAGTTACATACCTGCTATACTGGGGTATTTCATAAGAAGCAATAATGTAAATCTCACAGTAGCGCTTACTGTTTCTGTCCCACCAAAGAACATGATCATAGTGTTCATCACCAAAGTATCAGTATTGTAGATATCTGCTTTAGTCTTCCCTTCCTGTGTGTAGACAAGAGAAAATAGTGTATACAATGATAGAAAGTGCTTCTTAATATTTATATATATAGGACAACTGATGGATATTTTTGTTTGGGAGGGGGTTACCTTCTCTATTTTGGTCAAGAAACAGTCAATAAAATCTCTTGGGTTATTACTATCCAAAGTTTTCATGTTGATCTCCATTTTCTTCCTGATATAGTCTGCCATGAAAGAAAAGTTTTCCATCATTTTATGATGAGGTCCAGGTATATACTTCAGGACATTTGGGTAAATGTTGTATAGCTGAAATAAAAGAAAAATAAGCAAATTAGATTAAATAAAAAACAGGCACGTCTACACCCATGTAAGGCTCCCACAGGAATTTCTGTATGCTCATTAGTTAACATATTCAGTCCTTTCTATAGTTAGGAGCAAACTTATAAATTTAACCAGGAGACGGTAATTGCTAAAAGGAAAAGAACATAATTCCAATAATATTGAAAGAAGCACTCCTCCCATCAAAGTTTTTATCCTCTTAGTATTTTGCATTCTTCATATTATATTGCGCTGTGTACTTACAATTGCTCATTTTACCTTTCTACCCAGATATTTCTTCTCTTTTCTGTTCTCTATGTAGAAACAGGAAGTCTCTTGTCCCCTACATGAATCATCATCACCTCCAGACCCAGCTTTTCCCTGCCAGGGACTTTTGCAATGACTCATGACTTGTACATTGAAAATTTACCTCCTGCTCCTACATCTACATGCGTCCTGTGAACTTATCTTTAACATTGGGTACGCAGGCCATGCGGATGTATGCGGATGCGTCCGCGTGCGTCGTTTTGACACTGCACTGAACTGCGTTGAACGCAACATGTTGCATTTTGTTGCGGTCGGTGCAGCATCAAAACAATGCATGCGGTCAGATCCGCATGGCCTGCACACCCAATGTTAAAGATATGTACGCAGGACACATGCAGATGTAGGCAGAGCTGAATGGAAGAGGTGCGGCAGTGGGTGGGGCTTAACTGAGGAAATACACAGTCCTCCACAGCTCTGCCCAACGCAAATGTGAAATTAACCTTTGTCAGTCGTACCATAGGCCAGTTACTAGTTTTGTAAATCTTCATGCACAATGTTTTACATGTGTAATATGTATTTCTGCTGTATCATGCACTGATTGTATGTATTATGGTTGTTTACAAACTCACCACATCAATATATTATCATGTTCAATAAAAGCACAGACTCAACCACAGTCTCCTTATTGGACCACAGTATAGTGGTTTATCTGCCTGTATAGCTACATGAGTCTGCCTCATTTAGTGAGGACAGAGGAAAGCTATTTGTAGCTCATACCTTGGTGTTCTAACGCAGCTTAGTGAGCTGAATGTTTTGTCCAGGGTGGTGATATGAATAAAGGAGTTAAAAGTAATGACAAAGGAGGTCTAGGCTTGTGACAAGGGTAATGTGTTGTGAATTCCGCTCTTGGGCTCCCTCCGGTGGTTGTAAGTAGCATTTTTGTGAGTTCTGCTCTTTGGCTCCCTCCTGTGGTTTTGAGTGGTATGGCTGCTTCTTGGATTTAGCTTCAGCAGCTGTTTTCACTGATCGTCTTTCTGGCTCGGCTATATTAGTCTGGCCTTATCCCTCATTCAATGCCAGTTGTCAATTGTTCCTGCCTGGAGTCATTGCTCTTAGGACTTTCCTGACACTCTGACCAGTTCATCAAAGCTAAGTCCTTGCTTGTCCTTTTGCGGTTCTCTTGTTGTGGACTTTGTTGTTCAGCACTTTCTTTGTTTTTGTTCATTTGTCCAGCTTTTTAGTATGGATCTATTCAGTTAAGCTGGAAGCTCTGGGCAGCAGAGTTTGCCCTCCACACCTTTAGTCAGGTGTGGAGATTTTTGCATTTCTCTGCGGTGGACTTTTTCTAGTTTTTTTACTGACCGCACAGCGTTCTGTTCTGTACTATTTCTATTTAGCTAGAAGTGGCCTCCTGTGCTAAATCTTGTTTCATACTACGTATGTCATTTCCTTCTCCTCTCACAGTCATTATTTGTGGGGGGCTAATCTATCCTTTGGGGATTTTCTCTGAGGCAAGATAGTTTTCCTGCTTCTATCTTTAGGGGTAGTTAGCTCTTAGGCTGTGACGAGATGCCTAGGCTGAGTTAGGAGCATTCCACGGCTACTTCTAGTGTTGTGTTGAGCTTAGGGACTGCGGTCAGTATAGTTGCCACCTGCTCAGAGCTAGACGCATGTCGCTCCCTAATCACCAGATCATAACAGTACAACTGGCCAAAAATGGCCAAACAAACTGGCCAAACAAATTTCTTTAGTTTGTTGTGTCTTTTTCCTTCCTCTTGATCTCTGGGTGATTCGGGATTTGGATGCAGGCATGGATGTTCAGGGTTTGTTTTCTCGTGTGGATCAGCTTGCTGCAAGAGTACAGAGTATTCAAGATTATGTGGTTCAGACTCCGGCCTTAGAGCCTTCAATTTCTACTCCGGATTTGTTTTACGGGGATAGATCTAAGTTTTTGAACTTTAAAAATAACTGCAAATTGTTTTTTGCTCTGAAACCCTGTTCCTCTGGTGACCCCGTTCAGCAAGTAAAGATAGTTATTTCTCTACTGCGTGGCGACCCTCAGGACTGGGCATTCTCACTTGAGTCAGGGAATCCGGCATTGCTTAATGTAGATGCATTTTTTCAATCGCTCGGATTATTGTATGACGAACCTAACTCTGTAGAGCATGCTGAATGCTGAGAAAACACTGTTGGCCCTGTGTCAGGGTCAGGAAGCGGCAGAATTATACTGCCAGAAATTTAGAAAATGGTCTGTGCTCACTAAATGGAATGAAGAGGCTCTGGCAGCAATTTTCAGAAAGGGTCTTTCTGAAGCCCTTAAAGATGTTATGGTGGGGTTTCCCACGCCTGTTGGTTTGAGCGAATCTATGTCTCTGGCCATTCAGATTGATCGGCGCCTGTGCGAACGCAAAGTGGTGCACCATATGGCAGTGTCCTCTAAGCAAAGTCCTGAGCCCATGCAATGTGATAGGATTTTGACTAGAACGGAACAGAGGGGATACAGACGTCAGAATGGGCTGTGTTTTTACTGTGGTGATTCTGTTCATACTATTTCTGATTGCCCTAAGCGTATTAAGAGGGTCGCTAGATATGTTACCATTACTACTGTGCAGCCTAAGTTTCTCCTGTCTGTGACCCTGATTTGCTCATTGTCATCTTTTTCTGTCATGGCATTTGTGGATTCAGGCGCTGCTCTGAACTTAATGGACTTAGAATTCGCTAGGCGCTGTGGTTTTTCTTTGCAGCCTTTGCAGAGTCCCATACCCTTGAGGGGTATTGATGCTACACCATTGGCCAAGAATAAACCTCAGTACTGGACGCAGATGACTATGTACACGGCTCCTGCACATCAGGAAGATTGCCGTTTTCTGGTGTTGCATAATTTACATGATGTTGTTGTACTGGGTTTTCCATGGTTACAAGTACACAATCCAGTGCTGGATTGGAAATCAATGTCTGTGACTAGTTGGGGTTGTCAAGGGGTACATAGTGACGTTCCTTTGATGTCAATTTCCTCTTCCCCCTCTTCTGATGTTCCTGAATTTTTGTTAGATTTCCAGGATGTATTCGATGAGCCCAAGTCCAGTTCCCTTCCACCACACAGGGACTGTGATTGTGCTATTGATTTAATTCCTGGCTGTAAGTTCCCTAAGGGCCGACTTTTCAACCTGTCTGTGCCAGAGCATGCCGCCATGCGGAGCTATGTTAAGGAGTCTTTAGAGAAGGGGCATATTCGGCCGTCTTCGTCACCATTGGGAGCGGGATTCTTTTTTGTTGCCAAGAAGGATGGCTCCTTAAGACCCTGTATTGATTATCGCCTTCTTAATAAGATCACGGTCAAATTCCAATATCCTTTACCTTTGCTCTCTGATTTGTTTGCTAGGATTAAGGGGGCTAGTTGGTTTACCAAGATTGACCTTCGAGGGGCATATAATCTTGTTCGTATTAAACAGGCTGACGAATGGAAGACTGCATTTAATATGCCCGAAGGCCATTTTGAATACCTTGTGATGCCATTTGGGCTCTCTAATGCTCCATCTGTGTTCCAGTCTTTCATGCATGATATTTTCCGCAATTATCTTGACAAATTCCTGATTGTGTATTTGGATGATATTTTGATTTTTTCCGATGATTGGGAGTCTCATGTGAAGCAGGTCAGGATGGTATTCCAGATCCTTCATGATAATGCTCTATTTGTGAAGGGGTCTAAGTGCCTATTTGGAGTTCAGAATGTCTCTTTTTTGGGGTTTATTTTTTCTCCTTCGTCTATAGAAATGGATCCTGTTAAGGTCCAAGCCATTCATGACTGGATTTAACCCACATCTGTGAAGAGCCTTCAGAAATTTTTATCGCCGTTTCATTGCCAACTTCTCTAGTGTGGTTAAACCCCTGACCGATTTGACGAAGAAAGGCGCTGATGTGACTAATTGGTCCTCTGAGGCTGTTGAGGCCTTTCAGGAGCTTAAACACCGATTTACTTCTGCCCCTGTGTTGCGTCAACCGGATGTTTCTCTTCCTTTTCAGGTTGAGGTTGACGCTTCTGAGATTGGGGCAGGGGCCGTTTTGTCACAGAGGAATTCTGATGGTTCCTTGATGAAGCCATGTGCCTTCTTTTCCCAAAAGTTTTCGCCTGCGGAACGCGATTATGATGTCGGCAATCGGGAGTTGTTGGCTATGAAGTGGGCATTTGAGGAGTGGCGACATTGGCTTGAGGGAGCCAAGCACCGTATTGTGGTCTTGACCGATCATAAGAATTTGATTTACCTTGAGCCTAGACAGGCTCGGTGGTCCCTGTTTTTCTCCCGTTTTGATTTTGTGGTCTCATATCTTCCAGGATCTAAGAATGTTAAGGCGGATGCCCTCTATAGGAGTTTTTGCCGGATTCTCCTGGAGTCCTTGAGCCGGTTGGCATTCTTAAGGAAGGGGTGATTCTTTCTGCCATCTCCCCTGATTTGCGGCGGGTGCTTCAGGAATTTCAGGCTGATAGGCCTGACCGCTGTCCTGTGGGGAAGCTGTTTGTTCCTGATAGATGGACGAGTAAGGTGATTTCTGAGGTCCATTGTTCAATGTTGGCTGGTCATCCTGGGATTTTTGGTACCAGAGATTTGGTTGCTAGGTCCTTTTGGTGGCCTTCCTTGTCGCGTGATGTCCATGCTTTTGTGCAGTCCTGTGGGACTTGCGCCCGAGCCAAGCCTTGCTGTTCCCGCGCTAGTGGGTTGCTTTTGCCTTTGCCCGTCCCTGAGAGGCCTTGGATGCATATTTCCTTGGATTTTATTTCGGATCTTCCTGTGTCCCAGAGGATGTCTGTTATCTGGGTGGTTTGTGACCGGTTCTCTAAAATGGTCCATTTGGTACCTTTGCCTAAATTGCCTTCCTCCTCTGATTTGGTTCCATTGTTTTTTCAACATGTGGTTCGTTTGCATGGCATTTTGGAGAATATTGTGTCTGACAGAGGTTCCCAGTTTGTTTCCAGGTTTTGGCGGGCCTTTTTGTCATGATTCCAATGGCACGGAATCACAAAAGGACAAGCACCAACGAGCTCTAGGGTGATGGAACCTGAGCTGACCGCTACCCTAAACCTGAACTCACAAATAACAATAGCCGGGGAACGTGCCTACGTTGATCCTAGACGTCTCGCACCAGCCGAAAATCTAACTTCCCCTATTAGAAGAAACACAGACCTCTCTTGCCTCCAGAGAAATACCCCACAGAAATAGCAGCCCCCCACATATAATGACGGTGAAATGAGAGGAAGGCACATACACAGTATGAAATCAGATTCAGCAAAATGAGGCCCGCTAAAACTAGATAGCAGAGGATACAAAAGTAAACTGCGCGGTCAGCAAAAAACCCTTCAAAAAACCATCCTGTAATTACTTGAACTCATGTTCCAACTCATGGAACATGAGGAGCAATTACAGCCCGCTAGAGCAACCAGCAGCAAAGAAACAATTATATGCAAGCTGGACAAGACAAAAATAAATCAAAACGTGGAACAAGAAAATCAAAAACTTAGCTTGTCCTGAAGAATACTGAAGTCAGAAGCTGAGGTAACAGAACACTCTGATAACCTTGATAGCCGGCGGGGAAATGACAAGAATGCCCGGTTAAATAGGAAACTCCCAAATCCTAATAGAACAGGTGGACACCAGAGACAGCAGAACACAAATCACCCAGTACCATCAGTAACCACCAGAGGGAGCCCAAAAACAGAACTCACAACAGTACCCCCCCCTTGAGGAGGGGTCACCGAACCCTCACGAGAACCACCAGGGCGACCAGGATGAGCCCTATGAAAAGCGCGGACCAAATCATCAGCATGAACATCAGAGGCAACCACCCAAGAATTATTCTCCTGACCATAACCCTTGCACTTGACCAAATATTGGAGTTTCCGTCTGGAAACACGAGAATCCAAGATCTTCTCCACAACATACTCCAATTCTCCCTCCACCAGCACCGGAGCAGGAGGCTCAGGCGAAGGAACAACAGGTACCTCATACCTCCGCAACAACGACCGATGGAACACATTATGAATAGCAAACGATGCCGGGAGATCCAAACGAAACGACACAGGGTTAAGAATTTCCAAGATCCTATAAGGACCGATGAACCGAGGCTTGAACTTAGGAGAAGAGACCTTCATAGGAACAAAACGAGAAGACAACCACACCAAGTCCCCAACACGAAGTCGAGGACCCACGCGGCGACGGCGATTAGCAAACTGCTGAGCCTTCTCTTGGGACAACTTCAAATTGTCCACCACATGACTCCAAATCTGATGCAACCTATCCACCACCATGTCCACTCCAGGACAATCAGAAGGCTCCACCTGACTAGAGGAAAAACGAGGATGAAACCCCGAATTACAAAAGAAAGGAGATACCAAGGTAGCAGAACTAGCCCGATTATTAAGGGCAAACTCGGCCAGCGGCAAAAAGGTAACCCAGTCATCCTGATCAGCAGAAACAAAACACCTCAAATAAGTTTCCAAGGTCTGATTAGTTCGCTCCGTCTGGCCATTCGTCTGAGGGTGGAATGCAGACGAAAAGGACAAATCAATGCCCATCTTAGCACAGAACGTCCGCCAAAATCTAGACACAAACTGGGATCCCCTGTCAGAAACGATGTTCTCCAGAATCCCATGCAAACGAACCACGTTCTGGAAAAACAGAGGGACCAACTCAGAGGAGGAAGGCAACTTAGGCAAGGGTACAAGATGAACTATTTTAGAAAAGCGGTCACACACAACCCAGATGACGGACATTTTTTGAGAGACAGGGAGATCCGAAATAAAGTCCATGGAAATGTTCGTCCAAGGCCTCTTCGGGATAGGCAAAGGTGACAACAATCCACTGGCTCGAGAACAGCAAGGCTTAGCCCGAGCACAAACCTCACAAGACTGCACAAAAGAACGCACATCCCTAGACAAGGAAGGCCACCAAAAAGACCTGGCCACCAAGTCTCTAGTACCAAATATTCCAGGATGACCTGCCAACGCAGAAGAATGGACCTCAGAGATGACTCTACTGGTCCAGCTATCCAGAACAAACAGTCTCTCAGGCGGACAACGATCAGGTTTACCCGCCTGAAACTCCTGCAAAGCACGTCGCAAGTCTGGGAATACGGCCGACAAAATCACCCCATCCCTAAGGATACCAGTGGGCTCAGAATTTCCAGGGGAGTCAGGCACAAAACTCCTAGAAAGAGCATCCGCCTTCACATTCTTTGAACCTGGCAGGTATGAAACCACAAAATTGAAACGAGAGAAAAACAGTGACCAACGAGCCTGTCTAGGATTCAGACGCCTGGCAGACTCAAGGTAAATCATATTTTTGTGATCAGTCAAGACCACCACACGATGTCTAGCACCCTCCAGCCAATGACGCCACTCCTCAAATGCCCACTTCATGGCCAAAAGTTCCCGATTACCCACATCATAATTCCGCTCAGCGGGTGAAAATTTTCTAGAAAAGAACGCACATGGCTTCATCACCGAGCAATCGGAGCTTCTCTGTGACAAAACCGCCCCCGCTCCAATCTCGGAAGCATCAACCTCAACTTGGAAAGGAAGCGAAACATCAGGCTGACGTAACACAGGAGCAGAAGAAAACCGGCGTTTAAGTTCCTGAAAGGCCTCCACAGCCGCAGGAGACCAATCAGCAACATCAGCACCCTTCTTAGTCAAATCCGTCAAAGGCTTAACAACACTAGAAAAATTAGTTATAAAACGACGATAGAAATTAGCAAAGCCCAAGAACTTCTGCAAACTCTTAAGAGATGCAGGCTGCGTCCAGTCACAAATAGCCCGAACCTTGACGGGATCCATCTCAATAGTAGAAAGGGAAAAAAAATACCCCAAGAAAGAAATCTTCTGGACTCCAAAGAGACACTTTGAGCCCTTTACAAACAAGGAATTAGCCCGCAGGACCTGAAACACCTTCCTGACCTGCTGAACATGAGACTCCCAGTCATCAGAAAAAAACAAAATATCATCCAAATACACAATCATAAATTTATCCAGATATTCACGGAAAATATCGTGCATAAAGGACTGGAAGACTGAAGGAGCATTAGAAAGTCCGAAAGGCATTACCAAATACTCAAAATGGCCCTCAGGCGTATTAAATGCGGTTTTCCACTCATCACCTTGCTTTATTCGTATAAGATTATACGCACCCCGGAGATCAATCTTAGTGAACCATTTAGCCCCCTTAATGCGAGCAAACAAATCAGTCAACAAAGGCAAAGGATACTGATATTTTACGGTAATCTTATTCAAAAGACGATAATCTATACAAGGTCTCAAGGACCCATCTTTCTTGGCCACGAAAAAAAAACCTGCTCCCAAAGGGGACGAAGATGGACGGATATGTCCCTTTTCCAAGGACTCCTTAACATAATCCCGCATAGCAGTATGCTCTGGCACTGACAGATTGAACAAACGACCTTTAGGAAATTTACTACCAGGAATTAAATCTATAGCACAATTGCAATCCCTGTGAGGAGGAAGCGAACTGAGCTTAGGCTCCTCAAAAACATCCCGATAATCCGACAAAAATACAGGAACCTCAGAAGGAGTAGATGAAGCGATAGAAATCGGAGGTGCATCATCATGAACCCCCTGACATCCCCAGCTTAACACAGACATTGTTTTCCAGTCCAAGACTGGGTTATGAGTTTGTAACCATGGCAGACCAAGTACTAGAACATCATGTAAATTATACAACACCAGGAAGCGAATCACCTCCTGATGAACGGGAGTCATACGCATGGTCACTTGTGTCCAGTACTGAGGTTTATTCATAGCTAAAGGTGTAGAGTCAATTCCCTTCAAAGGAATAGGGACTTCCAGAGGCTCAAGACTAAACCCACATCGCTTGGCAAATGACCAATCCATAAGACTCAGGGCAGCGCCTGAATCTACATAGGCATCGACGGAAATGGATGATAATGAGCAAATCAGAGTCACAGACAGAATGAACTTAGACTGTAACGTACTAATGGCAACAGACTTATCAACCTTTTTTGTGCGTTTAGAGCATGCTGATATAACATGAGCTGAATCACCACAATAAAAGCACAACCCATTTTTCCGCCTATAGTTTTGCCGTTCACTTCTAGACTGAACTCTATCACATTGCATTGTCTCAAGTGCCTGTTCAGAAGACACCGCCAAATGGTGCACAGGTTTGCGCTCCCGTAAACGCCGATCAATCTGAATAGCCATAGTCATAGACTCATTCAGACCCGTAGGCGCAGGGAACCCCACCATAACATCTTTAATGGCCTCAGAAAGGCCATCTCTGAACTTTGCAGCCAGGGCGCACTCATTCCACTGAGTAAGCACTGACCATTTCCGAAATTTTTGACAATATATTTCTGCTTCATCTTGCCCCTGAGAGAGAGCTAATAAAGCTTTTTCAGCCTGAATCTCCTGGTTAGGTTCCTCATAGAGCAAACCCAATGCCAGAAAAAACGCATCCACATTAAGCAACGCAGGATCCCCTGGTGCCAATGCAAATGCCCAATTTTGAGGGTCACCCCGCAGGAAAGATATAATAATCTTAACCTGCTGAGCAGGCTCTCCAGAAGAGCGAGATTTCAAAGAAAGGAACAGCTTGCAATTGTTCCTAAAATTCAGAAAACTAGATCTATCTCCAGCAAAGAACTCTGGAATAGGAATTCTAGGTTCAGACATAGGAGCATGTACAACAAAATCTTGTATATTTTGAACCTTAGCAGCAAGATTATTCAAGCTGGAAGCTAAACTCTGGACGTCCATGATAAACAGCTAAGGTCAGAGCCATTCAAGGATTAAGAAAAGGAAGAAAAAAAAAAAAAAAAACAGCCAGGCTGCAATTAGGGCTAGGCAGCAACCTCAGAGGAGAAAAAAAAAAAAAAACTTCCTCAGACTACTTTTCCTCCTACTTCAGCCCAAACATTTTGTGTCTGGCTATACTGTCATGATTCCAATGGCAGGGAATCACAAAAGGACAAGCACCAACGAGCTCTAGGGTGATGGAACCTGAGCTGACCGTGACCCTAAACCTGAACACACAAATAACAATAGCCGGGGAACGTGCCTACGTTGATCCTAGACGTCTCGCACCAGCCGAAAATCTAACTTCCCCTATTAGAAGAAACACAGACCTCTCTTGCCTCCAGAGAAATACCCCACAGAAATAGCAGCCCCCCACATATAATGACGGTGAAATGAGAGGAAGGCACATACACAGTATGAAATCAGATTCAGCAAAATGAGGCCCGCTAAAACTAGATAGCAGAGGATACAAAAGTAAACTGCGCGGTCAGCAAAAAACCCTTCAAAAAACCATCCTGTAATTACTTGAACTCATGTTCCAACTCATGGAACATGAGGAGCAATTACAGCCCGCTAGAGCAACCAGCAGCAAAGAAACAATTATATGCAAGCTGGACAAGACAAAAATAAATCAAAACGTGGAACAAGAAAATCAAAAACTTAGCTTGTCCTGAAGATTACTGAAGTCAGAAGCTGAGGTAACAGAACACTCTGATAACCTTGATAGCCGGCGGGGAAATGACAAGAATGCCCGGTTAAATAGGAAACTCCCAAATCCTAATAGAACAGGTGGACACCAGAGACAGCAGAACACAAATCACCCAGTACCATCATTAACCACCAGAGGGAGCCCAAAAACAGAACTCACAACACCTTTTGTGCTAGGATGGGTATTGATTTGTCTTTTTCTTCGGCGTTCCATCCTCAGACCAATGGCCAAACTGAGCGAACTAATCAGACCTTGGAAACCTATTTGAGATGCTTTGTGTCTGCTGATCAGGATGATTGGGTGACTTTCTTGCCGTTGGCCGAGTTTGCCCTTAATAATCGGGCCAGTTCGGCTACTTTGGTTTCGCCTTTCTTTTGTAATTTTGGTTTCCATCCTCGTTTTTCTTCAGGGCAGGTTGAGCCTTCTGATAGTCCTGGTGTTGATTCTGTGATGGACAGGTTACAGCAGATTTGGGCTCATGTGGTAGACAATTTGACTTTGTCCCAGGAAAAGGCTCAGCGTTTTGCTAACCGCCGTCGGTGTGTTGGTCCTCGGCTTCGTGTGGGGGATTTGGTTTGGTTGTCCTCTCGTCATGTTCCTATGAAGGTTTCTTCCCCAAAGTTCAAGCCTCGGTTTATTGGTCCTTATGAGATTTCTGAGATTATCAATCCTGTGTCTTTTCGTTTGGCCCTTCCAGCCTCTTTTGCCATCCACAATGTTTTCCATAGATCTTTGTTGCGGAAATATGTGGTGCCCGTTGTTCCATCTGTTGATCCTCCTGCCCCGGTGTTGGTTGAGGGGGAGTAGGAATATGTGGTTGAGAAAATTTTGGATTCTCGTTTTTCGAGGCGGAAGCTTCAGTATCTTGTCAAGTGGAAGGTTTATGGCCAGGAGGATAATTCTTGGGTTGTTGCCTCAGATGTTCATGCCGCCGATTTGGTTCGTGCTTTTCATTTGGCTCGTCCTGATCAGCCTGGGGGCTCTGGTGAGGGTTCGGTGACCCCTCCTTAAGGGGGGGGGTACTGTTGTGAATTCCGCTCTTGGGCTCCCTCCGGTGGTTATAAGTAGCATTTTTGTGAGTTCTGCTCTTTGGCTCCCTCCTGTGGTTTTGAGTGGTATGGCTGCTTCTTGGATTTAGCTTCAGCAGCTGTTTTCACTGATCGTCTTTCTGGCTCGGCTATATTAGTCTGGCCTTATCCCTCATTCAATGCCAGTTGTCAATTGTTCCTGCCTGGAGTCATTGCTCTTAGGACTTTCCTGACACTCTGACCAGTTCATCAAAGCTAAGTCCTTGCTTGTCCTTTTGCGGTTCTCTTGTTGTGGACTTTGTTGTTCAGCACTTTCTTTGTTTTTGTTCATTTGTCCAGCTTTTTAGTATGGATCTATTCAGTTAAGCTGGAAGCTCTGGGCAGCAGAGTTTGCCCTCCACACCTTTAGTCAGGTGTGGAGATTTTTGCATTTCTCTGCAGTGGACTTTTTCTAGTTTTTTTACTGACCGCACAGCGTTCTGTTCTGTACTATTTCTATTTAGCTAGAAGTGGCCTCCTGTGCTAAATCTTGTTTCATACTACGTATGTCATTTCCTTCTCCTCTCACAGTCATTATTTGTGGGGGGCTAATCTATCCTTTGGGGATTTTCTCTGAGGCAAGATAGTTTTCCTGCTTCTATCTTTAGGGGTAGTTAGCTCTTAGGCTGTGACGAGATGCCTAGGCCGAGTTAGGAGCATTCCACGGCTACTTCTAGTGTTGTGTTGAGCTTAGGGACTGCGGTCAGTATAGTTGCCACCTGCTCAGAGCTAGACGCATGTCGCTCCCTAATCACCAGATCATAACAGTAATGCCAGCATCCCTTGTCATCTAGAATATATCAGCCCTGTAGAGAGGTAAATTCTAGCATTGCTGGTAGCCTAATGTATTAAAAGATTTAGGGTTGCAGTGCAATTATTAATGTGTTTTGCCGAAAATAAGACCTACCCTGAAAATAAACCATAGCATGATTTTACAGGATTTTTAGAGTATGCTTGAAATATAAGCCTTACTCCAAAAATAAGCCCTAGTTACAGTCAATGCCAATGCTAGGAAGGAAGGGGCAATCGTTTGATTGCAGTGATTGCCTCAAAAAGGTTGTGCAACAAAATATTAAGTTAAGGGTACCATCATTTCTGTCCAGGCCTATTTCATGAGTTTTATTTTTTTTTTAAATTCTGTGGAAGCATGGCTGAAAAGCAATGTCTGACTTTCATTTGTTCATTTTCATAGATCTTTTATTTACTACTACTTTTGTCAGATTCAATTTATTTATGTTACCACTGTGGGTTTTTCTGTCATTAAACAAGTGGTACCAACAATTTTGACCACGTGTATATGTTTGATTTAGAAGGTGATTTGAACTTTTATATTTTTTTAGTTTTTTAATACTTTTAAAAACTTTTGTTAACTTTTGGCATGCTTCAATAGTCTCCACGGGAGACTTGAATCTGCCATAATCCAATCGGCTCTGCTACATACAAGCAATGATCAAATCGCCTGTATGTAGCACAATTGCTCTCTTACTATAAGCGCCAACCACTGGGCGGTGCTCATAGCAATTCGGCAGTGGCAACCATAGAGGTCTGCTGGAGACCTATGGTTGTCATGCCAATCCATCGGTGACCCGCGATCACGTGACAGGGTCACCGATGGGGGGGTATTTCCAACGCGCTTGCATGAGTTAATTGCTGCTGTCAGAGTTTGACAGTGTAATTTAACGGGTCGACAGATCGGGGTTCCACCCGTGGCTGTTAGAGGCACATGTCAGCTGTTCAAAACAGCTGACAAGTGCCAGGAAAGATGTGCGCTCAGCGCCAGTGTCTAACATCAGAGTACATTTACGCCCGATGTCGGAAAGGGGTTACGGACCTTTGGTGGCTTCACAGGTCTACTAAGTTCAGTGTTTGTAAATACATACAGTATGTATGTTCAGTGTGTATATATACAGTTGTGCTCAAATGTTTACATACCCCGGCAGAATTTTTGCTTTCTTGGTCTTTTTTCAGAGAATATGAATAACACCAAAAAATTTAGACCACTTATGGTTAGTGGTGGGTGAAGCCATTTATCGTCAAACTACTGTGCTTCCTCTTTTTTAAATCATAATGACAACTTAAAACATCCAAATGACCCTGATCAAAAGTTCACATGCCCCATTTCTTAGCACTGTGTATTGCCCCCTCTAAGTTCAATGACCGCTTGAAGTCTTTTGTGGTAGTTGTGGATGAGGTTATTTATTTTCTCAGATGGTAAAGCTGCCCACTCTTCTTTGCAAAAAGCCTCCAGTTCCAGTTAATTCCTAGGCTGTCTAGCATAAACTGTGCTCTTGAGAGCTCCCCAGAGTGGATGAATGATATTGAGGTCAGGAGACTGAGATGGCCACTCCTGAACCTTCACTTTGTTCTAATGTAGCAAATGACAGGTCAACTTGTCCTTGTGTTTTGGATCGTTGTAATGTTGGAGCGGCCAAATACTGTTAGAATCTATTTCTTTTTGACCATCCGCCATCTTGTTGTGGTTTTCAGGCTGCTAGTCTTTTTCCCTTGGTGCTGGGTTTGTCCTAGGTCAGGTGTTTGTATCACCCTTTATTACCCAGCACCTGTCTCCCAATCCTTTGCTGGACAGCAGCGTTAATCTGCTAGTGTTCTGGCTTGGTGCCTTGTTAGCCTTCTGTGTTTTGTGTTGTGAAGTTCTGGAATCTCTAGTTCTGCCAGTTTTGTTTTTGGTTCCCCTTTAGTTTCTGCTGCTTCCTCTATTTTCCTACTAGGAGGTTACATGTTTTTGTTCCCAGTTCTTAGATCATTCAGGGATACCCTTCCCCCTACCTGTAGGTCTTTGAGTTTAGTCTAGAAAACGTTGGTGGGTCTATTCACAAGGAAGAGCTCGCCCACTCCATCGTAGGGTTTCAGCCTAGTCATAGTTCAGGGTCAGCTTTTCCCCCTTCTACCCTAGTCCTGAGTTGCAGTTCTGTAACAAGTGCGTTCCATGTGCAGCTTCCGGGCTTATTGCAAATTTGCCTCCAGTATTTGATGATGCTGCATTCAACTTTTCTTCAATTTTGACCAAGTTCCAGTGCATTTTGTAGCTCACACATCGCCAATACATCAGTGATCCACCTCCCTGCTTTACAGTAGGAATGGTGTTCCTTTCATCATAGGCCTTGTTGACCTCTCTCCAAATGAAATGTTTATGGTTGTAGTATTTACACAATAATACTTATGGCGATTCGACCAAGCAGCCCATTTTTCTTCAAGCGCTTCCTTATTGTGCATTTTGAAATAGCCACACTGCTAGTTTTCAGAGAGTTCTGTATGTCGGCTGATGTTATTTGTGGGTTTTTCTTTGCATCCCGAACACTTTTCCTGGCAGTTGTGAATAAAATTTTTGTTAGTCTACCTAACCGTGGTTTTGATTTTACAGAGACCCTGATTTTCCAAGAAAGCAAAAATTCTGCTGGGGTATGTAAACTTTTGAGCATGACTGTGCGTACATTTCTGACAGAAGAGCAAGGCACTTTTAAGATTCCTAATATATTAAGTGGTGGGTGCCTTTTAATGAATTAGGTGCATCCTATTCCAGCGACCCCGTTCATTAAAATTGGCATGCACAACACCAGTCTTAATGAATCAGGGCCATTTTTTCTCGTTAGTACATCACCTGGTGCAACCAGGAGATGTACTGCTCATAACATTGTATAGGGACAGAATAATCTATTAGGCCACCTTCACATGTTCAGAATTGGGTCAGTATTTTACATCAATATTTGTAAACCAAAACAAGGAGTGGGTGATAAATGTAGAAGCGGTGACGTGTTTCTATTAAACTTTTCCTCTGATTGTTCCACTCCTGGTTATGACTTACAAATACTAATGTAAAATACTGACCAAATACTGAACATGTGACCACGGCCTTAGTGATCCTTCTAACCCCATCATTCTTCATCAGCTTGTGTAAAAGGTAGATTGTTGTAGGAGCAATAACCTACCTGGAAAAAGAAAATAGGATCTCAAAAAATTCCTGATGGAATTCAGGGTTTTCGAGAGTTATGTTGATGATCCAGAATGTGATAACATAATTATATATTTTTTTTTTTTTATTTAGAATTTAGAATTTTTTTTTTAATTCTCTTTCTCTCTTGTATTGAATGCTCCTTTTAAGATATTCAGATTAACTACTTTAATTTACAACTTTATCCCATTCAGATATGTAGACATTCTAATACAGAATCTATTATAAACATTATTTTATACCGCAGTTACTTGACTATGTATTCCCTTATAACAGGAATGGGGAACCTTTTTCCAGTCGGGGGCCATTTGGAAATTTCTACCATCATTCGGGGGCCACACATATTCATCACTGTGGAGGCTGGGGGGAATAGACAACACTGAGGGGCTATATACATGAGTAGGAAGCACAGACAGCACTGTGGGTATATATGTCCTTGGGAAAAAATACATCAGTGGTGGGGTCACATACATCACTGGGGGCTATATACATCACAGGTAGGGGGATCTACAGCACTGGGGGAAATACAGTACTCAGGGGATATACAGCACTTCTGTGGTAAATGCAGCACTGGGGAATATACATATCACTTGGGGGCACATACAGCCCTGGAGGGGGATATACAGCACTGGGGGGGGGGACAGACATCACCAGGTAGGCACATAGGTCGCCAAGTGGGACTCCAAGATCACCAGGGAGAAACAGAGATCACCAGGGGGTGGCATGAAGATCACAGGGGGCTCAGAGATCACGGAGGGGCACATAGCTGGAGGGGACAGGGATCACAGGGTGCACAGAGAACACATGAGAGTACAAATATCACAGGGGGTACATAGCAGGGAGCAAAAGGGGCACATAGATCACAGGGGGGCACAAAACTGAGAACCACAGAGATCACGGGAGTGCAAATAGTTGGAGGGGCACAGAGATCATGGGGGGCATATAGGTGGAAGGCACAGGAATCACAGGGGGCATATAGCTAGGGGAGTAGAGAGATGACAAGGGGAACAGATCAAAAGGGGGTGGCACAAAGATCACAGGAAGGGGACACAGAGATCACAGGAGGAACAGAGATCACAGGGGGCACATATCTGGGCGCCACAGAAATCACAGGGGACACATAGCAGGGGGCACAGGGATTACAGGGGGATATATAGCTATGGGGCACAGAGATCACAGGGGGGGCACATAGCTGGGAGACACAAATCACAGGGGCCATATAGTTGGGGGGCACAGAGTTCATATTGGGGCACATAACTGGGGGAGCCACAGAGATCAAAGGGGTGGCACATAGGTCAGGGGCAGAGATCACCAGCAGGAAGGTACAGAGATGTGGACACAGAAATCACCACTCATCAGCAGACAGGAACAGAGCTGCTGGCACAGGGATCTCTCTGGTAGCAGCTCCTCTTCCGGGACAGGAGGATGGCAGTGCATAGGGCATTTACCCCGCCCACCCTGTTGACATAATCATTCATGTGCAGACAGCGTTCTGTAATGAACGCTGCATACCGTGCACTTGGGGGTTAAAGGGCCGGCAGCTGGCAGGATACGGCTGCCCCCCGAGCATTGTAGACTCTGGGGACCTGTCGCGGGCCGCATGAAAAGTTTCCCACCCCTGCCCTATACCAACTCGTTCCCTACTTACCTTGCTTCAGATGGTTGGTTTGATAATGCCGCCTCTATTGCAGAGCGTCTCAGTGGGATGGTGGAGGCTCCGCAGCATGCAGAGACTAGTGTCTACGGTTGCACCAACAGAGATTTGGTTTTAGAATCCTTCCCCTCTCTCTCTTGTGCACAATTTGGTGTGGTAATAGAATCCCCCAATGCTTGGGAAACCACATATAAAACATATGTTAAATAGGAGAGGAATATGCAAACTGAATATGGGACGAAACAATTCTGTAGGGTTTTATAAAAGAAAAAAGTGGCAATGAGATATTTATTTATTATTTATTTATTATTATTTTTTTGTTGTTTAATTTTTTTTTCTCTCCACTTAGCGAGGTGAAACTACATACCTTTTAGGAAAGGAGTTTATTTAATATCCTTTTCAGAAGCTCTGATCAGAACATATGGGTCTTTTTGGTCACACATGATTTTGTTGCAGGTAAGTGGAAACACATACAAGTTTTCACAGTTGTAACTGCACCCACATTGGATAGGGGTGTATATAAAACCCCCCACAAGTCATTTTGCTTTAGGCACCTGAGGAAGGCTCTTTTAGAGTAAAAACGCATTGTGATTTTAATACCTATTTAAAGTTTTTTATGATTTTTGAATTATCGCAAGCATGAAAAAATCTTTAATACTCATGGTTTTTAAATGAATTTAATTTGGCAAATACAAAGTGTCTTCACCATTCTGGACATCACTCGAAGGAGTGGTTCACATCTGACATCTGTTTGAGGATTCATTCCACCAGAGGGGAGCGCCTCTGATTTCTTTTCTCACATGATTATATTTAAACTAGCTATTGAACCCGTTCTACGCCCGGGTGGCGAGCATTTATATTGGTATATGGTCTCCATCCTGGTATGTGCTGCTTCCATCCTGTGTCCTAACTTTGTTATGTGCTGCTACCATCTTGCACCTCCGGACTGCGCAGGCGCCGATTCCGGGAGCAGGGGGACATTCATGGCCCGGAATCAGGTGGCCTAAGTAAGAAATTGCTGTGGCATGAACTGCGTCACAGCGTCATGAGGACGGGATCGTGTGCACACGCCCCCTGTTTCCGGCTCATAAATGTCCCCCTGGAATCGGCGCCTGCGCAGTCCGCGCTTTCTGGCGCCATTTTCTTGAAGACACACTGCAGTATCCAAGAAAATGGCGACGTAAAGTGCGGACTGCGTAGGCGCCGATTCCCGGGAGCAGGGGGACATTCATGGCCCGGAATCAGGGGGCGTAAGTAAGAAATTGCTGTGGCATGAACTGCCACAGCGTCTTGAGGGCGGGATCGTGTCCACACGCTCCCTGTTTCCGGCTCATAAATGTCCCCCTGCTCCTGGAATCGGCGCCTGCGCAGTCCGCGCTTTACGGCGCTATTTTTTTTCTAGAATACAGACACTAGACACTGGCTATAATCTAACGCTAGGAGCGTCGCATTTGCGCAGTCTATAAAGGCTTCGGACAGAGTGACGCTCCTACCATTATATTATAGATAAATGTTAATTTTTTTTTGCTCAAAAATAAATATAGACTGTTGTTCATGGAAAAAAAATTTGACATTCCCTGAAAATAAGCGCTAACCCATCTTTAGGAGCAACAAATAATATAAGACCCTGTCTTATTTTCGGAGAAACAATTTTCTTCTACAGGTCGATCCTTGTGTCCTATGAATGTCAGCTACTCTGCAACGTAGTTTGGCCAACAATGAACCAGTAAGAGTAGTAAGGAAACATTGCTATAGAAGAACCACACCCGGTTATGTCTGTGTAATCGCCGAGTTTTACAGGAGGAAGATGCTTCAGGACAAGCTGGGGTCTTTTGTCCTGGAGAGCCTTTTCAGTAGTTTCTTCAGCGTTTTTTGCATAGTCTTCACTGGCAGTGGATTTTTGTTTATTTTTTGCATATAATGTAGTGAAAGCTGAATGAAGATTTATCAGGTCAATTCTTTTAACTGCTTTACTGCTCTGAAAGCCTAAATTGCTTTAAAAAAAGCTCAAAAGCCCGAACGTGTGCACATCAAGTCATTGTAATATTGCAGCGTAAATCTTCCTTATATTTAGCATTTATTAAGTGCCTTTTCAGGTTTCTGAGAGGACCAACATGAAAAAGACGATGTGTCCCCATACCGTAATATTGTCATATCTCCTCCCTGCTCCATCTACATCTGTTTCAGGCACTAGGTTCCCACTACAAGCGACGTTGGTGATAAATGTGATGTACCTTTGGACAACACACACGCTGCCCAGCCAGGGAGTTGGAGCACCCGTTAGGACCGTGGGGTACTCTGTCCCGGGCCAGTTCTGTTCTTGAAGGGGTGGTCACGGTGGCAGTGACCCAGTCTGTGGCCCTGGGCATCCAGTAAAAGGGGGTTAATGAAAATGGGAAAAGTCTAATGTAGTAGCGTTCGTGACGCCACCTGTGGTACTCGGCCAGAGATGGCTGACGCTGCTTAAAGGGGTCCTCTGGGACTGATGGTTTTGCAGCTAAGATGGTATAGCTCCCCACAGGCGGAGCTTGGTCCCCAGGGCTCACTGGGTAGCTGGTAAGAGGGATGGTTGACGGTGGGGTGCAGGACTGAGGGTGCAGGAAATAATTGCAGGACACAGGGATAAAAGTTTCCTTTACCTTTTACTGGTTGAATTCAGGTACAGTCCAGGGTACAGGTAACAGGTGATGGTGGGGTCCGGGCAGCCTGGAAACATCTTGGGATCCCCTTAGCCAGGTGGGTTTGGAGGCCTTCCCTCTGCGCTGTATATCTGACCCTTGCTGCCTGAAGCTCTGCACAAGTCCTCTCAGTGTCTGTATTCTCAACCTGTATGGCTGACAGCTTGAACCTTTCATGGGCACTGTCCTTTCTCTGACAGCCCCAGGATCTTCACTTGCTGTGGTACCTGCAGGTGTTGGATGGGACAGGAGGCTTGCAATCTCCTGCCCTCCGGATTCAGTGGCTGGGTCTGCAACTCCCACACCACCACGGACCCAGGTGTCCAGCCTCTTGGTGTTTTACTCTGAGGTGAGCTCACTCACAGCTTCAGACCCCAGATTCCTCTCCTTTTGCCTCCTCTCCTCTCACTGTTCCTAGCAGACTCTCTACTAACTCCTCCTCCAGCCAGAATATATAGGGAAGCTACCCTGAAGCCAGGTTTAGAGCTCCCCCTTCTGGCCTGGAGTCAGAACAGTGTTGCATGTCAGTATTACCTGACTAAGGGATCCCTCCTTGTTTCCAGGCATGACATCACCTCCCCCCTTGAGGAAGGCAATACCATTGTGGCATCCGGACTCCTGGGGTGCCACAGATTAGTCTGGCCAAAACCTGTGGTACAACTAAGCCAGGCTAATGAGAATGTGTGCTGTCCAGCAGCCATTCAGGGATAATCATCTGTCCACTGTGGCCAATGGGTCAGTACCACACTATATAAACTCAAAGCTTTCAAACTTAGTTGCCAGATATTGTGCCTGGAAGATTCCTAGACAGATATAGACCCAATTGCCCTGATTTAATCTCATGCTGCTTTCCCTCCTGATTCTGACCTCGGATTACATGACTTCTCTCTGGACTGATTTTATGGTATCTGACCCTGCTGTCCCACTTGACTTGAAATTTTTTCTGTGCTATACTCCCTCCTGAATCTGACCAATCTCTAATTAACTATACTTGTCTTGGGTTCCCTCCTCTGGCCAACAGCCACTTTGTGAAAGTAACCTAGGGGACCCCAATGTAATTACAGGTGCCCGTATAGGAGATTAAGGGTGAAAGTTGGGGTTTCCTCAGGGTTCTGCCAGTTGTATTGACTAGTGCTCAGTCTGTCCAAGGTTGTCTTACTGACCTAGAGGCTTTTGACAGACTTTACATATGGCACACAAAGCATCTATAGCTCGTTAGTGCAAAATCATACACTACACGCACATGCTGAGCACATGATTCTTTCACTGGAAATATAATGTATATGAAATATCATCTTAAATCTAAGGTTATACTTACTATTCCCCAGCGTGAGCTCATAACTTTGAAGTTGTCTTGAACACATTTTACAAGCTTTTGGAAATTTTCATCTTGATATTCAAACCGACTACCAAATACCACAGAGCAAATCACATTGGACATAGCGCGTAATATGTGGTAATTGGGATCTATAGGGGATCCTAAAATAACACATACAAATAGGTAAATCAAACGTTAAAGTTCAGGGTTCACAGATTTGATATCATGTTTTTTAGACAGGGTTAGTTATGTGGCATAACTAGGTTTACTGTTGTAGTCAGTTGTGATGATCATACAGGGCTCATCAGCTGGCTCTCATTAATGGTGCCTCACAATGTTATACTGGGAGATGGTGAAATGACCTACTGCTAGCCAGCAAGAGCAGTGTGTCGGTCACACTTGGGGCTAGCTGTCGCACTTCTGCGGAACCTTGAGGCCTGGGTATACTCTTCACCCGCCTCCCGGTTCTGGCAAGGGGCAACTTTAGCAGAGCCCTTTCCAGGTGGCGAGCGGCAACCCAGCTGGTGACCAGCTACACAAACAGCAGACAGGGCAAATACACCACACCTGGGCACTAAAGCATTAACCTCCTCAGAAGCACAGTAACACTGACCTTTACCACCAACCAGAACTGAAAATAATCAGGAACAGAGGGAGGGAATGGCAGGTTAAAATCTGCCTCCCATCAGTCATCTGACCATGCTGTGGCAACGATCAATCTCCACCTCCAGACCACAGCATAATTGCTGTCAATGCTCAAATTGATGCTAGGAGTGCATCTGCTAGAATGCGACAACCGGACTGAGCGGGCACCCCAGCAAGCTCTGCACCCCCAAGGTGGAACCCCACCAGTCATAGCCAGTAAATGGCAATGGAGAACCAGAGTCCACCCAGGAGAGTGAGGGGCCTGCACAGGTACGGAGCTACCATTCCTGACCCCTTATTCATTTCAGGCTCATGACCAGCAAAACTCTTAGGCCCCAATTCATCCAGACTGATATTTTGTTTGCCAGTCTTCATGAACTATGTCCTGGAGTAAGATGTGACAAATTAATTAAGAGATGTGCACCTTCTAAAATATCTTTCAAATGCCACGTTCCACCACTACAGCTGGAGGGCAATTTTGTCAAAATATACACAACATTTGTGGAGTAAGCTATGAATACGGTTAATGTGAATCGATTTACGCAAAGCTGCCCATCGCACTACTTGGTCTACAGGCCATGACAGCAATCTGTGGCCACAGGACAGGAGCCATGAAACCAGCCTCTTACATTGATTTAGCCAGCCTAGTGCAAAATCATGGTTGCAGCATTAAGCATATGTAAGGAGGTGGACATATTGCCTTGAAGACATAACCGCTGTGTATAATGTGATGTGTAATCTGAATAATGTCCTGTGTCTTGTGTACATCTTCTGTCATGTGAAGTGTAAGATGTTTGCCTATGTAATGTGCTAATATAAGGTATTATAGTACTTAGGACATAAGGTAGTGCTTGCATAGAATGTAGGTGAAGGGGTTTCCTCAGCAACAGACACAGGGGGAGAACTTAGTGCTAGGACAAGTGACCTGCTTCCTGAAGTTAGCCAGAGAAGAGTTAGACCAACAACAAGCGGATTTAGATCCTATTAACCGCACGAAGAGATCCATATAGGTAAAAACAAAATATCTTTTTTAATAATTCCATATAAAAACACACAAAAAAGACAACACCTGATATACAATAACAAAGTGTCCTGTGAGAGATGAGATACTACGCACCATCGATAAATATAATGGTAATATCAATCAATACAATGGGTATGTATATATAAATACAACTATTGCTGTAGCCACCACTAGATGAATAAGCTATAATGCCCACTAGTAAATAAAGACATAGTCCAGAATGAAGATATACAAGGGGGGAACCCTAACGTAACCATATGCTTAGGCAATAACCTTGTCCACGTACTGAATACTATGTAATTTAACCAGTCTTCCTTCTAGTTGTCCATATTTCTAACGCACAGCAAGTAGTGCAAATAAAAGATATATTACCGTTAGTGCAGTGTGTCTCCACTCCCACGTGCGCCCCGACGCGCGTTTCGCCCAAGCTTCTTCCGGGGGTGTGGTACTCCCTAAACCTTGTATGTAACCCTCATCAAGTTCAGTAAAGTTCCCATGTTTGAACTGAAGACTCCTTTGCTAATCTGTGGAACTTGTGGTCCTGGCCAGCCAATACCGTGGGCTACTGGAGGCCTGCATGGGCACAAGGCCCTCACAACACTAACACCCAGCCAGGACCCACAATTGTCTGTAGGATGCCAAAGCGAGTGGGGACAGAAGATCGCCCACGATTACCTCGCTTGGGCATCTTACACATATCTGCTGTTATCCTACACTGGTTAATCAAAATAATTAATGTGGATGCAAACAGGTAAGGGGTAGTTCTCACACAGTTCCTATCGGATGGCCACAGATTACTGCCATACTCAATAGACCGAGTCATTTGAAAGAATTCACATCAACTCTAACTATATAAGTTGTTGGGTGCATTTGGTCATGCCCCACCATGCCCAAGACCTGCCCACTTTTCAAAAAGTTAGCTGAGGTGGCTGGGACTGGTAGATAAATGTGTAGCGCAAAAAAAAGTGGCATTTCAAGCAGTTTCATGCCACTTAGTTCTTGTTTGTCTTTCCTCTTAATTAATTTACCGTATGTATGAAGCAGTTATTCTGTTATGTTCACACTGTATGTTGGTATTATCTAAGTACTGTGCGGTGGTATTTTTGTGGGGCATTGCTATCAGGCACTTCCTCATGAAAACATGTTTAAGCAACCGTACGCAGCGGTTGTTCATCAATGAATGGTTCTGTCCTTGGGCACTTGGCTATACAGTCTGCATACATGGACATTGTTTAATGGAGACATTTGTAAACTGCATGGCAGTAAATCAAAAGGAGGTGGTGTCAAAAGCAGGCGCAATACCAGGCACAATTCAAAAACAGAATTACCCTTGATTCTATTCTGCAATCATAAATTGACAACCCAGCATAGCCAGCCACTAGACTCTAAAACTTAACATTTAATATGTATACCTCTAAAATTATGTGTACTTTAAAAACAATTTGGTGCTCATGTTTAAACGTGCACTAGACAAGAAAAATGGCATGATCTCACCCAATTGCTGTCTCTCTTCTTGTTACAGATTCTTGTGCTTATTGAGAGCACGGCATGGGACGGAGACCAATAGACCTTTTCCAATGGGGGGGAGAAAAAAAAAAAAAAAAATATATATATATATAGGTAGGTGGGGGGGAAGGGTTTGAAGCTATCTTCCCTGTCGTGCCCCGTGTATAAGACTCCCGCCCTAACAAGGGCAGTCCCCAAGTTTGAGCCTACTTAGTGAAGCCCTTTAGTTAGTATAACCACCCTGGATGATATGTCCTCTTTCGCTTCCCAACGCGTTTCCCTCCCCGTTACGGGGGTTCATCAGGGGAATAAAATGTCCAGGTTAAATGTCCAGGTTAGTGGAGGTATTCTGCAGTGGCAGACATAACCTCATTCAGCGGCGTCCTCCATGTGAGGATAAGGCAGTCCTTATCCTCACTGGGGACTGCCTTATCCTCACATGGAGGACGCCGCTGAATGAGGTTATGTCTGCCACTGCAGAATACCTCCACTAACCTGGACATTTAACCTGGACATTTTATTCCCCTGATGAACCCCCGTAATGGGGAGGGAAACGCGTTGGTAAGAGAAAGAGGACATATCATCCAGGGTGGTTATACTAACTAAAGGGCTTCACTAAGTAGGCTCAAACTTGGGGACTGCCCTTGTTAGGGCGGGAGTCTTATACACGGGGCACGACAGGGAAGATAGCTTCAAACCCTTCCCCCCCACCTACCTATATATATATATATATATATTTTTTTTTTTTTTTTTTCTCCCCCCCATTGGAAAAGGTCTATTGGTCTCCGTCCCATGCCGTGCTCTCAATAAGCACAAGAATCTGTAACAAGAAGAGAGACAGCAATTGGGTGAGATCATGCCATTTTTCTTGTCTAGTGCACGTTTAAACATGAGCACCAAATTGTTTTTAAAGTACACATAATTTTAGAGGTATACATATTAAATGTTAAGTTTTAGAGTCTAGTGGCTGGCTATGCTGGGTTGTTAGTTAAAAGTGGTCAGACGTGATTAGGAACGATACGTTCTGGTTTCTTTCTTTTTTCCTGCTGAATTCATGCAATCATAAATTGGAAATACGAAAATGTAAAGGGAAAACATATGAAGTATTTTGATAATATTAAACCTTACCATTAGCCTTTCTCAGCACCTCAGTCAGACACATAGCCTCTTCTCGTATCCTCTCCTCAAAGCTGCGTTTTCCAACTCCAAAATTACCCAACGTTAGCATTGAAAACCGTCTGAACTCCTTCCACTTTTCACCACTGCTGAATGCAAGATCTGTTCAAAATAATAAAATAGTTAATTCCAAATGAAATTCCTTATGGGCCTTTAGAGCTTAATACATATTAGAGAATTGCATTGCAGTAGCAAAATAAACTGCAGCATCGTCAAATTTTCAATTATTTTACAATATATGTGATTTACCCAAACTCTAGATTTGGTAAGATAGGTAAATTTTATGCTTATTAGCTTTCTTTCATGCATAAAAATGTGTGATCTTAATTATCTATTTGGAACCTTCGAGAGAGTTTGCCTCAGTAAGAATTCAATTATTGGCCTGATCGCCTCTTGCTATGGCATGTAAAGGAGTGATTATTATATGTTTCATGATTTTCCATGAACCAAAGAATTCTTGCAGAAATATGTTGCCATGCGCTCTTTTATATTTTATAGGTCCTGGATTGCCAAGGATGGCAATCCTAAAAGATGGGGGTTGTGTAAAGGAATGAGAAGTTGTCTGAAACCTTCCCTGAAGACTTATGTGCTGGTATAAAATATATTATTGTTAAAGACTGTTTTATACTGAATTTAATGTAATTTCCCCCATTAGAGCTAAAGTACATTAGATATCTGGGAAAGGAACAGTTAACAGTCAGGCAGTCATGCAGATGGGTTTAGTGTTTGGGAGTAAAGCAAGGTTACTTTTTGGCTACAGTGAAAAATATTTAGAATTGAGAGTCCTCAGTGGTTGATACCTTTTAATGGCTATCTTTTCATGTACAACACAGCACAGAAATAATGTCATAGATAAGACAGGTGACGTGAAGCAGAACTACCATTATAGGAGAGTGATAAAAAGTGTGCTCTGATTGGGGTCTGGTTCTGTGTTGTGATGCCCCCACAAAGTCTGAGGAGCAAATTCCTTAATTGATGTAACAAGATATAAATCCATGCGACACATTTATTCACGCACTGGGAGTGTCAAAGGTTGTCATGAATTTATACTCCCAGACCCTTCTGTCTCTCTGAGATTTGAAATTACCCTTTAATACAAGCAATTTCATGTCCATGGTGCTGTGATCTGGGATATAAAAATGTTTTGCCACAGGTAGATCCATTCTTTTTTCTCCTATTGTGTGGCATTGAGAATTCATCCTTGTCCTCAGTTTTTTCCCTGTCTCCCCTACATACAGACTCCCAGTTGGACATTTAGTACAAATAATTAGGTGCACCACATTAGATGCTATGCAGCTGAAAGTACCTGGGTTCTTGTAGTCCTGATGTGATTTGGGGATCTTTATCTTGTCCACGGTCATTATAAATGGACAGGTTTTAAATTTTTTCTGGTTGCAAGGAAAGGTACCTGCAGCTGTTGGATAGGACAGGGAGCTTCTGACAATGATGCTTCTTAGATTTGGGGGCTGCCTGTTGTGAATTCTGTTGTCAAGCTCCCTCCTGTGGTCATGAATGGTACTTCGGCTGGTTCTGTCCATGGGCTTCCTCTGGTGGTTGTGAGTGGAGCTGAGGCTTCTGAGTTTCCTTCCACAGGTGACAAGGTTAATTCGTTAGCTGGCTGCTCTATTTAACTCCACTTAGATCATTGCTCCATGCCACCTGTCAATGTTCCAGTATTGGTTTAGTTCTCTCCTGGATCGTTCTTGTGACCTGTCTTCCCAGCAGAAGCTAAGTTCTGGCTTGTTTTTCTCTGGTTTGCTATTTTTCTGTCCAGCTTGCTATTTTGATTTTTGTCTTGCTTGCTGGAAGCTCTGGGACTCAGAGGGAGCGCCTCCGCACCGTGAGTCGGTGCGGAGGGTCTTTTTGCGCCCTCTGCGTGGTCTTTTTCTAGTTTTTTGTGCTGACCACAAAGTTACCTTTCTTATCCTCTGTCTGTTCAGTAAGTCGGGCCTCACTTTGCTAAATCTATTTCATCTCTGTGTTTGTAATTTTCATCTTTACTCACAGTCATTATATGTGGGGGGCTGCCTTTTCCTTTGGGGAATTTCTCTGAGGCAAGGTAGGCTTTATTTTTCTATCTCTAGGGCTAGCTAGTTTCTTAGGCTGTGTCGAGTTGCATACGGAGCGTTAGGAGCAATCCACGGCTATTTCTAGTGTGTGTGATAGGATTAGGGATTGCGGTCAGCAGAGTTCCCATGTCTCAGAGCTCGTCCTATATTATTAGTAACTATCAGGTCATTCCGTGTGCTCTTAACCACCAGGTCCATTATTGTCCTTACCACCAGGTCATAACAGTAAAGGTGGCCAAAAGTATTAATGCATCTCAATAGAGGGATAAGAGAAGTTCTGAGACCATTTTTTTTTCTTTGCAGTGTGTTTTGTCTCTCTTTTCCCCTTTACCGCTGGGTGGTTCAGGATACAGGTGTTGATATGGACATTCAAGGTCTGTTCTCTTGTATGGATAATCTCACTGCAAGGGTACAAAATATTCAAGATTTTGTGGTTCAGAATCCGATGTTAGAGCCTAGGATTCCAATTCCTGATTTGTTTTTTGGGGATAGATCTAAGTTCCTGAATTTCAAAAATAATTGTAAATTGTTTCTTGCTTTGAAACCCCGCTCCTTAGGTGACCCTGTTCAACAAGTGAAAATCATTATTTCTTTGTTACGTGGCGACCCTCAAGACTGGGCATTTTCCCTTGCGCCAGGAGATCCGGCATTGCGTGATGTTGATGCGTTTTTTCTGGCGCTCGGATTGCTTTATGATGAACCTAATTCAGTGGATCAGGCAGAGAAAATCTTGCTGGCTCTGTGTCAGGGTCAGGATGAGGTAGAAATATATTGTCAGAAGTTTAGGAAGTGGTCTGTACTCACTCAGTGGAATGAATGTGCCCTGGCAGCAATTTTCAGAAAGGGTCTCTCTGAAGCCCTTAAGGATGTCATGGTGGGATTTCCCATGCCTGCTGGTCTGAATGAGTCTATGTCTTTGGCCATTCAGATGGATCGACGCTTGCGTGAGCGTAAAGCTGTGCACCATTTGGCGGTATTATCTGAGCATAGACCTGAGCCTATGCAATGTGATAGGACTTTGACCAGAGCTGAACGGCAAGAACACAGACGTCGGAATGGGCTGTGTTTTTACTGTGGTGATTCCACTCATGCTATCTCCGATTGTCCTAAGCGCACTAAGCGTTTCGCTAGGTCTGCTACCATTGGTACGGTACAATCGAAATTTCTTTTGTCCGTTACTCTGATTTGCTCTTTGTCATTCTATTCTGTTATGGCATTTGTGGATTCAGGCGCTGCCCTGAATTTGATGGACTTGGAGTTTGCTAGGCGCTGTGGTTTTTTCTTGGAGCCCTTGCAGTATCCTATTCCATTGAGAGGAATTGATGCTACGCCTTTGGCCAAGAATAAGCCTCAGTACTGGACCCAATTGACCATGTGCATGGCTCCTGCACATCAGGAGGATATTCGCTTTTTGGTGTTGCATAATCTGCATGATGTGGTCGTTTTGGGGTTGCCATGGCTACAGGTCCATAATCCAGTATTGGATTGGAAATCTATGTCTGTGTCCAGCTGGGGTTGTCATGGGGTACATGGTGATGTTCCATTTTTGTCTATTTCGTCATCCACCCCTTCTGAAGTCCCGGAGTTTTTGTCGGATTACCGGGATGTATTTGATGAGCCCAAATCCAGTGCCCTACCTCCTCATAGGGATTGCGATTGTGCTATCAATTTGATTCCTGGTAGTAAGTTTCCTAAGGGCCGACTGTTCAATTTATCTGTGCCAGAGCACGCCGCTATGCGGAGTTATGTAAAGGAATCCTTGGAGAAGGGTCATATTCACCCGTCGTCGTCACCATTGGGAGCAGGGTTCTTTTTTGTGGCCAAGAAGGATGGTTCTTTGAGACCTTGTATTGATTACCGCCTTCTTAATATGATCACAGTCAAATTTCAGTACCCTTTGCCGCTGCTGTCAGATTTATTTGCTCGGATTAAGGGGGCTAGTTGGTTCACTAAGATAGATCTTCGTGGTGCGTATAATCTTGTGCGTATTAAACAGGGCGATGAATGGAAAACAGCATTTAATACGCCCGAGGGCCATTTTGAGTACCTGGTTATGCCATTCAGGCTTTCCAATGCTCCATCAGTATTTCAGTCCTTTATGCATGACATCTTCCGAGAGTACCTGGATAAATTCCTGATTGTATATTTGGATGATATTTTGGTCTTCTCGGATGATTGGGTGTCTCACGTGAAGCAGGTCAGAATGGTGTTTCAGGTCCTTCGTGCGAATTCTTTGTTTGTGAAGGGGTCAAAGTGTCTCTTTGGAGTTCAGAAGGTTTCATTTTTGGGTTTCATTTTTTCCCCTTCTACTATCGAGATGGACCCTGTTAAAGTCCAGGCCATTTATGATTGGACTCAGCCGACATCTGTGAAGAGTCTGCAAAAGTTCCTGGGCTTTGCTAGTTTTTATCGTCGCTTCATCAGTAATTTTTCTAGTGTTGCTAAACCGTTGACTGATTTGACCAAGAAGGGTGCTGATGTGGTCAATTGGTCTTCTGCGGCTGTGGAAGCTTTTCAGTTGTTGAAGCGTCGTTTTTCTTCTGCCCCTGTGTTGTGCCAGCCAGATGTTTCGCTTCCGTTTCAGGTCGAGGTTGATGCTTCTGAGATTGGAGCAGGGGCTGTTTTGTCGCAAAGAAGTTCTGATGGCTCGGTGATGAAACCATGTGCCTTCTTTTCTAGAAAGTTTTCACTTGCTGAGCACAATTATGATGTTGGCAATCGAGAGTTGTTGGCCATGAAGTGGGCATTCGAGGAGTGGCATCATTGGCTTGAAGGAGCCAAGCAACGCGTGGTGGTCTTGACGGATCACAAGAATTTGACTTATCTCGAGTCTGCCAAACGGTTGAATCCTAGACAGGCTCGTTGGTCGCTATTTTTCTCCCGTTTTGATTTTGTGGTTTCGTACCTTCCAGGCTCTAAGAATGTGAAGGCTGATGCCCTGTCAAGGAGTTTTGTGCCCAACTCTCCGGGTGTTCCTGAGCCGGCGGGTATTCTCAAAGAGGGGGTAATTTTGTCTGCCATCTCCCCTGATTTGCGGCGGGTGCTGCAAAAATTTCAGGCTGATAGACCTGACCGTTGCCCAGCGGAGAAACTGTTTGTCCCTGATAAATGGACTAGTAGAGTTATCTCTGAGGTTCATTGTTCGGTGTTGGCTGGTCATCCTGGAATCTTTGGTACCAGAGATTTGGTGGCTAGATCCTTTTGGTGGCCGTCTTTGTCGCGGGATGTGCGTTCTTTTGTGCAGTCCTGTGGGACTTGTGCTCGGGCTAAGCCCTGCTGTTCTCGTGCCAGTGGGTTGCTTTTGCCCTTGCCGGTCCCGAAGAGGCCCTGGACGCATATCTCTATGGATTTTATTTCGGATCTCCCTGTCTCTCAAAAATGTCGGTCATTTGGGTGGTTTGTGATCGCTTCTCTAAGATGGTCCATTTGGTACCCTTGTCTAAATTGCCTTCCTCCTCTGATTTGGTGCCATTGTTTTTCCAGCATGTGGTTCGTTTACATGGCATTCCGGAGAACATCGTTTTGGACAGAGGTTCCCAGTTTGTTTCGAGGTTTTGGCGAGCCTTTTGTGCTAAGATGGGCATTGATTTGTCTTTTTCCTCGGCTTTCCATCCTCAGACAAATGGCCAAACCGAACGAACTAATCAGACTTTGGAAACATATCTGAGATGCTTTGTTTCTGCTGATCAGGATGATTGGGTGTCCCTTTTTGCCTTTGGCTGAGTTCGCCCTTAATAATCGGGCCAGCTCGGCTACTTTGGTTTCGCCGTTTTTCTGCAATTCTGGTTTCCATCCTCGTTTCTCTTCAGGGCAGGTTGAGTCTTCGGACTGTCCTCGTGTAGATACTGTGGTGGATAGGTTGCAGCAGATTTGGACTCATGTGGTGGACAATTTGACATTGTCCCAGGAGAAGGCTCAACATTTTGCTAACCACCGGCGCTGTGTGGGTCCCCTACTTCGTGTTGGGGATTTGGTTTGGTTGTCGTCTCGTTATGTTCCTTGTTATGGCTGGCAATCAGGCAACACAGCGTGCAGTAATCAGCGCACATACAGAGATCTGGCAATAACCAAAAACAATAGGACGAGCTCTGAGACGTGGAATCTCTGTAGACTGCAGTACCTGATCTATCCTCACACAACTATAAGCAGCAGTGGATTGCGCCTAACAACTACCTATGCAACTCGGCACTGCCTGAGAAGCTGACTAGCCTGAAGATAGAAATACAAGCCTGACTTACCTCAGAGAAATACCCCAAAGGAATAGGCAGCCCCCCACATATAATGACTGTTAGCAAGATGAAAAGACAAACGTAGGAATGAAATAGATTCAGCAAAGTGAGGCCCGATATTCTAGACAGAGCGAGGATAGCAAAGAGAACTATGCAGTCTACAAAAAACCCTAAAACGAAAACCACGCAAAGGGGCAAAAAGACCCACCGTGCCGAACTAACAGCACGGCGGTGCACCCCTCTGCTTCTCAGAGCTTCCAGCAAAAGACAATAGCAAGCTGGACAGAAAAAAACAGAAAACAAACTAGAAGCACTTATCTAGCAGAGCAGCAGGCCCAAGGAAAGATGCAGTAGCTCAGATCCAACACTAGAACATTGACAAGGAGCAAGGAAGACAGACTCAGGTGGAGCTAAATAGCAAGGCAGCCAACGAGCTCACCAAAACACCTGAGGGAGGAAGCCCAGAGACTGCAATACCACTTGTGACCACAGAAGTGAACTCAGCCACAGAATTCACAACAGTACCCCCCCCTTGAGGAGGGGTCACCGAACCCTCACCAGAACCCCCAGGCCGACCAGGATGAGCCACATGAAAGGCACGAACAAGATCTGGGGCATGGACATCAGAGGCAAAAACCCAGGAATTATCTTCCTGAGCATAACCCTTCCATTTGACCAGATACTGGAGTTTCCGTCTAGAGACACGAGAATCCAAAATCTTCTCCACAATATACTCCAATTCCCCCTCCACCAAAACAGGGGCAGGAGGCTCCACAGATGGAACCATAGGTGCCACGTATCTCCTCAACAACGACCTATGGAATACATTATGTATGGAAAAGGAGTCTGGGAGGGTCAGACGAAAAGACACCGGATTGAGAATCTCAGAAATCCTATCCGGACCAATAAAACGAGGTTTAAATTTAGGAGAGGAAACCTTCATAGGAATATGACAAGAAGATAACCAAACCAAATCCCCAACACGAAGTCGGGGTCCCACACGGCGTCTGCGATTAGCGAAAAGCTGAGCCTTCTCCTGGGACAAGGTCAAATTGTCCACTACCTGAGTCCAGATCTGCTGCAACCTGTCCACCACAGAATCCACACCAGGACAGTCCGAAGACTCAACCTGTCCTGAAGAGAAACGAGGATGGAACCCAGAATTGCAGAAAAATGGAGAGACCAAGGTAGCCGAGCTGGCCGGATTATTAAGGGCGAACTCAGCCAACGGCAAAAATGACACCCAATCATCCTGGTCAGCGGAAACAAAACATCTCAGATATGTTTCCAAGGTCTGATTGGTTCGTTCGGTCTGGCCATTAGTCTGAGGATGGAAGGCCGAGGAGAAAGATAGGTCAATGCCCATCCTACCACAAAAGGCTCGCCAGAACCTCGAGACAAACTGGGAACCTCTGTCAGAAACAATATTCTCAGGAATGCCATGTATACGAACCACATGCTGGAAGAACAAAGGCACCAAATCAGAGGAGGAAGGCAATTTAACCAAGGGCACCAGATGGACCATTTTAGAAAAGCGATCACAGACCACCCAAATGACCGACATTTTTTGAGAAACGGGAAGGTCAGAAATGAAATCCATCGAAATATGTGTCCAAGGCCTCTTCGGGACCGGCAAGGGCAAAAGCAACCCACTGGCACGTGAACAGCAGGGCTTAGCCCTAGCACAAATTCCACAGGACTGCACAAAAGCACGCACATCCCGTGACAGAGATGGCCACCAGAAGGATCTAGCAACCAACTCCCTGGTACCAAAGATTCCTGGATGACCGGCCAGCACCGAACAATGAAGTTCAGAGATAACTTTACTAGTCCACCTATCAGGGACGAACAGTTTCTCGGCCGGACAACGATCAGGTTTATTAGCCTGAAATTTCTGCAACACTCTCCGCAAATCAGGGGAGATGGCAGACACAATGACTCCTTCCTTGAGGATACTCGCCGGCTCAGATAACCCCGGAGAGTCGGGCACAAAACTCCTAGACAGAGCATCCGCCTTCACATTTTTAGAGCCCGGAAGGTATGAAATCACAAAATCAAAACGAGCAAAAAATAACGACCAACGGGCCTGTCTAGGATTCAAGCGCTTGGCAGACTCGAGATAAGTCAAGTTCTTATGATCAGTCAATACCACCACGCGATGCTTAGCACCCTCAAGCCAATGACGCCACTCCTCGAATGCCCACTTCATGGCCAGCAACTCTCGGTTGCCCACATCATAATTACGCTCAGCAGCAGAAAATTTCCTGGAAAAGAAAGCACATGGTTTGAACACTGAGCAACCAGAACCTCTCTGTGACAAAACCGCCCCTGCACCAATCTCAGAAGCATCAACCTCGACCTGGAACGGAAGAGAAACATCAGGTTGACACAACACAGGGGCACAGCAAAAACAACGCTTCAACTCCTGAAAAGCTTCCACGGCAGCAGAAGACCAATTAACCAAATCAGCACCCTTCTTGGTCAAATCGGTCAATGGTCTGGCAATGCTAGAAAAATTACAGATGAAGCGACGATAAAAATTAGCAAAGCCCAGGAATTTCTGCAGACTTTTTAGAGATGTCGGCTGAGTCCAATCCTGGATGGCCTGAACCTTAACCGGATCCATCTCGATAGTAGAAGGGGAAAAGATGAACCCCAAAAATGAAACTTTCTGCACACCGAAGAGACACTTTGATCCCTTCACGAACAAGGAATTAGCACGCAGTACCTGGAAAACCATTCTGACTTGCTTCACATGAGACTCCCAATCATCTGAGAAGATCAAAATGTCATCCAAGTAAACAATCAAGAATTTATCCAGATACTCACGGAAAATGTCATGCATAAAAGACTGAAAAACAGATGGAGCATTGGCAAGTCCGAACGGCATCACCAGATACTCAAAATGACCCTCGGGCGTATTAAATGCCGTTTTCCATTCATCTCCCTGCCTGATTCTCACCAGATTATACGCACCACGAAGATCAATCTTAGTAAACCAACTAGCCCCCTTAATCCGAGCAAACAAGTCAGAAATCAATGGCAAGGGATACTGAAACTTAACAGTGATCTTATTAAGAAGGCGGTAATCAATACACGGTCTTAGCGAACCATCCTTCTTGGCTACAAAAAAGAACCCTGCTCCCAATGGTGACGACGATGGGCGAATATGTCCCTTCTCCAGGGACTCCTTCACATAACTGCGCATAGCGGTGTGTTCAGGTACGGACAAATTAAATAAACGACCCTTAGGGAATTTACTACCAGGAATCAAATCGATAGCACAATCACAATTCCTATGCGGAGGTAGGGCATCAGACTTGGACTCTTCAAATACATCCTGAAAGTCCGACAAGAACTCTGGGATGTCAGAAGGAATGGATGACGAAATAGACAAAAATGGAACATCACCATGTACTCCCTGACAACCCCAGCTGGTTACCGACATAGAGTTCCAATCCAATACTGGATTATGGGTTTGTAGCCATGGCAACCCCAACACGACCACATCATGCAAATTATGCAGTACCAGAAAGCGAATAACTTCCTGATGTGCAGGAGCCATGCACATGGTCAGCTGGGCCCAGTACTGAGGCTTATTCTTGGCCAAAGGTGTAGCATCAATTCCTCTCAACGGAATAGGACACCGCAAAGGCTCCAAGAAAAATCCACAACGTTTAGCATAATCCAAATCCATCAGATTCAGGGCAGCGCCTGAATCCACAAACGCCATGACAGAATACGATGACAAAGAGCACATTAAGGTAATGGACAAAAGGAATTTGGACTGTACAGTACCAATAACGGCAGAGCTATCGAACCGCCTAGTGCGTTTAGGACAATTAGAAATAGCATGAGTAGAATCACCACAATAGAAACACAGTCTGTTCAGACGTCTGTGTTCTTGCCGTTCTACTTTAGTCATAGTCCTGTCGCACTGCATAGGCTCAGGTTTACTCTCAGGCAGTACCGCCAGATGGTGCACAGATTTACGCTCGCGCAAGCGACGACCGATCTGAATGGCCAAGGACATAGACTCATTCAAACCAGCAGGCATAGGAAATCCCACCATTACATCCTTAAGAGCTTCAGAGAGACCCTTTCTGAACAAAGCCGCTAGTGCAGATTCATTCCACAGAGTGAGTACTGACCATTTCCTAAATTTCTGACAATATACTTCTACATCATCCTGACCCTGGCATAAAGCCAGCAGATTTTTCTCAGCCTGATCCACTGAATTAGGCTCATCGTAAAGCAATCCGAGCGCCAGGAAAAATGCATCAACATTACTCAATGCAGAATCTCCTGGTGCAAGAGAAAACGCCCAGTCCTGTGGGTCGCCGCGCAAAAAAGAAATAATAATCAAAACCTGTTGAATAGGATTACCAGAAGAATGAGGTTTCAAGGCCAAAAATAGCTTACAATTATTTCTGAAGCTCAGGAACTTAGTTCTGTCACCAAAAAACAAATCAGGAATCGGAATTCTTGGTTCTAGCATCGATTTCTGATCAATAGTATCTTGAATCTTTTGTACATTTACAACGAGATTATCCATTGAGGAGCACAGAGCCTGAATATCCATGTCCACAGCTGTGTCCTGAAGCACTCTAATGTCTAGGGGAAAAAAAGACTGAAGACAGAGCTAAGAAAAAAAAATGATGTCAGGATTTCTTTTTTCCCTCTATTGGGAATCATTGGTGTGGCTCCTTGTACTGTTATGGCTGGCAATCAGGCAACACAGAGTGCAGTAATCAGCGCACATACAGAGATCTGGCAATAACCAAAAACAATAGGACGAGCTCTGAGACGTGGAATCTCTGTAGACTGCAGTACCTGATCTATCCTCACACAACTATAAGCAGCAGTGGATTGCGACTAACAACTACCTATGCAACTCGGCACTGCCTGAGAAGCTGACTAGCCTGAAGATAGAAATACAAGCCTGACTTACCTCAGAGAAATACCCCAAAGGAATAGGCAGCCCCCCACATATAATGACTGTTAGCAAGATGAAAAGACAAACGTAGGAATGAAATAGATTCAGCAAAGTGAGGCCCGATATTCTAGACAGAGCGAGGATAGCAAAGAGAACTATGCAGTCTACAAAAAACCCTAAAACGAAAACCACGCAAAGGGGCAAAAAGACCCACCGTGCCGAACTAACAGCACGGCGGTGCACCCCTCTGCTTCTCAGAGCTTCCAGCAAAAGACAATAGCAAGCTGGACAGAAAAAAACAGAAAACAAACTAGAAGCACTTATCTAGCAGAGCAGCAGGCCCAAGGAAAGATGCAGTAGCTCAGATCCAACACTGGAACATTGACAAGGAGCAAGGAAGACAGACTCAGGTGGAGCTAAATAGCAAGGCAGCCAACGAGCTCACCAAAACACCTGAGGGAGGAAGCCCAGAGACTGCAATACCACTTGTGACCACAGAAGTGAACTCAGCCACAGAATTCACAACAGTTCCTATGAAGGTTTCCTCTCCTAAGTTTAAGCCTCGTTTCATTGGTCTGTATAAGATTTCTGAGGTTCTCAATCCTGTGTCGTTTTGTTTGACCCTTCCAGCTTCTTTTGCCATCCATAATGTATTCCATAGGTCGTTGTTGCGGAGATACGTGGCGCCTGTGGTTCCATCCGTTGATCCTCCTGCCCCGGTGTTGGTTGAGGGGGAGTTGGAGTATGTGGTGGGGAAGATTTTGGATTCTCGTATTTCGAGACGGAAACTCCAGTACCTGGTCAAGTGGAAGGGTTATGGTCAGGAAGATAATTCCTGGGTCTTTGCCTCCGATGTTCATGCTGCCGATCTGGTTCGTGCCTTTCATTTGGCTCGTCCTGGTCGGCCGGGGGGCTCTGGTGAGGGTTTGGTGACCCCTCCTCAAGGGGGGTGTACTGTTGTGAATTCTGTTGTCAAGCTCCCTCCTGTGGTCATGAATGGTACTTCGGCTGGTTCTGTCCATGGGCTTCCTCTGGTGGCTGTGAGTGGAGCTGCGGCTTCTGAGTTTCCTTCCACAGGTGACGAGGTTAATTCGTTAGCTGGCTGCTCTATTTAACTCCACTTAGATCATTGCTCCATGCCACCTGTCAATGTTCCAGTATTGGTCTAGTTCTCTCCTGGATCGTTCTTGTGACCTCTCTTCCCAGCAGAAGCTAAGTTCCGGCTTGTTTTTCTCTGGTTTGCTATTTTTCTGTCCAGCTTGCTATTTTGATTTTTGTCTTGCTTGCTGGAAGCTCTGGGACGCAGAGGGAGCGCCTCCGCACCGTGATTCGGTGCGGAGGGTCTTTTTGCGCCCTCTGCGTGGTCTTTTTCTAGTTTTTTGTGCTGACCGTAAAGTTACCTTTCCTATCCTCTGTCTGTTCAGTAAGTCGGGCCTCACTTTGCTAAATCTATTTCATCTCTGTGTTTGTAATTTTCTTCTTTACTCACAGTCATTATATGTGGGGGGCTGCCTTTTCCTTTGGGGAATTTCTCTGAGGCAAGGTAGGCTTTATTTTTCTATCTCTAGGGCTAGCTAGTTTCTTAGGCTGTGTCGAGTTGCATAGGGAGCGTTAGGAGCAATCCACGGCTATTTCTAGTGTGTGTGATAGGATTAGGGATTGCGGTCAGCAGAGTTCCCACGTCTCAGAGCTCGTCCTATATTATTAGTAACTAGGGTTGAGCGAAACAGATTGTTCATTTTCAAAAGTCGCCGTCTTTTGGCAAAGTCGGGTTTCATGAAACCTGACCCGATCCCTGTGTGGGGTCGGCCATGCGGTACGCGACTTTCGCGCCAAAGTCGCGTTTCGTATGACGCGCTTGGCGCCATTTTTTCAGCCAATGAAGGAGCGTGGGCAGAGTGATGACATACGTCTTAGGGGCGTGGACGCCTATCGTCATCTTGTCGCTTGTGCGCTATAGCGATTTGAAATGTGTAACACCAGCTTTTCTGTTCAGGGATGGAGGAGAGAGAGAGTGAGAGAGAGAGGAAAAAAAAAAAAACATTGACTTTGCATTGGGTTTCGTGTTTCGGTCGATCCCCGACTTTTCGCCATAATCGGCCGATTTCACTCGACTCGACTTTACAGATAGTTGAGTTTCGTGAATCCAAACTCGACCCTAAAAAAGTAAAAGTCGTTCAACCCTATTAGTAACTATCAGGTCATTCCGTGTGCTCTTAACCACCAGGTCCATTATTGTCCTTACCACCAAGTCATAACAGCTGCCTAAAACACAGTAGTGGGGGTTCTGGAAAAATGGATTGTAAGCGGGAATCTTTTTGCAGTAAAAGTTGTAATTTCATTGTAGCTCCCCTTAGGACCTCCAGATTTGGATTGTAGGTGACTACTAGAGGCACCCGGTTATTTTCTTCTTTAGCTTTGTAATGCAGCAGGTGATTCCTTGATATTCTAGTTGCTCTTGTAATTTGGTTTTGAATTGTTCTTGGATGGTAGCCCTGATTCAAAAAGGTCTTTCTGAGCTGACCAAGGTGTTCATCCCTATCCATGGGGTTGGAACATGTATACGATTTTATCTGATGGCTTGGCTGTAGACAATAGAGTATTTTATGTATTTTGGATAGAAACTGTTCTATTTAAGGTATGTTGGATGGTCGATTGGCTTCTGATACAGGGATGTCTCTATTTCATTGTTCTGCAGCTTAATGATGGTGTCCAAAAAGTTAATTTCAGTGCTTTAGTAGTTGAGTGTTAAGTTGATGGTGGGATGAAATTGATTAAACTGTTCATGTAACGTCTTTAGCTGTGGCTCAGACTCTGTCCAGATGATTAAAATATCATCAATGTAGCGGTAGTAGGCTAGAGGCCTGATGGGACATGAGGACAAAAAGAATTTATTAACACTTTCTCCATTTAAAGAAAGCTCATCCATCACCTATTTGGGAAGTAAAATTAGCAGCTTGTCCTGATACCTTTATGATCTAAACTTCAAATCACTACTACAAACAGTCAAAACCTCCATTTCCCACTGGAAGGACATTCCTGTTTCATAGTTTGGCATAGTCAACTTAATAAAAATGATTATTCTCCCTAAAATTCTATACAATTCTAGAATTCTACAATACTATTCTTCAAACATTACCTATAGATATTTTTTCAAAAACTAAAACACCTCATCTCAAAATTTATCTGGGCAGATAAAAATCATAGAGTCAATCACCAAGCACTGATAAAACCTGAAAACAAAGGGGGACTAGGACTACCTGATTTTGAAAGATACAGAATATCAAATCATATAGCCATAGTAACTGATTTACGCTCTCCCTCCTCTACAAAAGTTTGGATTCCACTGGAACTACATAATCTTAATGGAGGTTTCTCACATTACCCAGGGCCGTATTTGCCACTAGGCACTTGAGGGCACGTGCCTAGGGCAGGGACGATGCAGGGGGCGGTACCTGAGCAAGTGAGCAAGGTTTTTGTTTTTTTTTACCTCCTGACCGACCGACCCCAATCCCGCCCACCCCCCGCCTCACACCCTTTCACAAACAGGGCATTGTCACGAAGGATCTGAAATACCATCCTGACCTGTTGCACATGAGACTCCCAATCATCGGAAAAAATCAAAATATCATCCAAATATACAATCAAGAATTTATCAAGATAAGTCCGGAAAATATCATGCATAAAGGACTGAAAAACAGATGGAGCATTAGAGAGTCCGAATGGCATCACAAGGTATTCAAAATGGCCTTTGGGCTTGTTAAACGCAGTTTTCCATTCATCACCCTGCTTAATACGAACAAGATTATATGCCCCTCGAAGATCAATCTTCGTAAACCAACTAGCTCCCTTAATCCTAGCAAACAAATCGGAAAGCAAAGGTAGAGGGTATTGAAACTTGACCGTGATTTTATTCAAGAGGCGATAATCAATACAGGGCCTCAAGGAACCATCTTTTTTAGCAACAAAAAAGAACCCCGCTCCCAACGGTGAAGAAGATGGTCGAATATGCCCTTTCTCCAAAGACTCCTTAATATAGCTCCGCATGGCGGTATGTTCAGGCACAGATAGGTTGAAAAGTCGACCCTTAGGAAACTTACAGCCTGGAATCAAGTCAATAGCACAATCACAGTCCCTGTGCGGTGGAAGGAAACTGGACTTGGGCTCATCGAATACATCCTGAAAATCAGACAAAAACTCTGGAATCTCAGAAGGTGAAGAAGAGGAGATTGACATCAAAGGAACATCATTATGAACCCCCTGACAACCCCAACTAGTCACAGACATGGATTTCCAGTCCAACACAGGATTATGTACCTGCAACCACGGAAAACCCAGCACGACAACATCATGCAAGTTATGCAACACCAGAAATCGACAATCTTCCTGATGGGCTGGCGCCATGCGCATGGTTACCTGTGTCCAAAACTGGGGCTTATTTTTAGCCAAGGGTGTAGCATCAATACCCCTTAAAGGAACAGGGTTCTGCAAAGGCTGCAAGGGAAAACCACAACGCTTGGCAAACTCAAAATCCATTAAATTCAAGGCAGCGCCTGAATCCACAAACGCCATGACAGAAAATGATGACAATGAGCAAATCAAGGACATGGATAACAAAAATTTAGGTTGTACAGTACTGATGGTAATTGAACTGGCGATCCTCTTTGTCCGCTTAGGGCAGACAGAAATGACATGAGAAGCATCGCCACAATAATAACACAACCTATTTTGACGTCTGAAACTTTGTCGTTCCGTTCTAGACAGAATCCTATCACATTGCATAGGCTCAGGAATTTGCTCTGAGGATAATGCCACAGCGCGCACAGTTCTGCGGTCCCGCAGGCGTCGGTCAATCTGAATGGCCAGAGACATAGATTCACTCAGACCGGAAGGCGTGGGAAACCCACCATAACATCTTTAACGGATTCAGAAAGCCCCCTTCTGAAAACTGCCGTTAAAGCATCATTATTCAATTTAGTCAACACAGACCATTTTCGGAATTTCTGACAATACAATTCTGCCGCCTCTTGACCCTGAGACAGGGCCAACAAGGTCTTCTCAGCTTGATCCACAGAATTAGGCTCATCATACAATAATCCTAAAGCCTGAAAAAAGGAGTCAATATCAAGCAAAGCCGGATTTCCAGATTCCAGGGAAAACGCCCACTCCTGCGGGTCGCCACGCAGCAGTGAAATAACGATTTTCACCTGCTGACTGGAATCACCAAAGGATCGAGGTCTCAGGGCAAAAAAAAGTTTACAGTTGTTTTTGAAACTCAAAAATTTAGACCTGTCACCAGAAAATAAATCAGGAGCAGGAATCTTTGGCTCCAAAACAGGAGTCTGAATGATATAATCAGAAATACCTTGCACCTTAGCAGCAATCTGGTCTACACGAAAAGCTAAATCCTGAACATTCATGCTTGCACCAGGCTCCTCAGTCACCCAGATATTAAGAGGGAGGAGAACACAAAACAGACTGGAGAAAAAAAAAAATGGCTCAAGAGCTTCCTTCCCTTCTTCTGAGATGCATTTAACTCATTGTTGGCCAGTTGTACTGTTATGATCCGGTGACTTTGAAGCTGCATGAGAACTTTCACTGTACTGACTGCAATCCTGAACTTAACACCATAACTAGAAGTAGCCGTGGAGTGTACCTAACACACCTAGACACCTCGTCACAGCCGGAGGACTAATTACCCCTAAAGATGGAAAGAGGAATTCTATCTTGACTCAGAGAAAATCCCCAAAGGATAGACAGCCCCCCACAAATATTGGCGGTGAGTCGGAGAGGAAAAAACATACACAGGCAGAAAACAGAATTTAGCACAGGAGGCCACTCTAGCTAAATAGGACAGGATAGGACAGAGTTCTGTGCGGTCAGTATAAAACCCTTCAAAAACATCCACGGCAGAAATTACAAAAAAAAACTTCCTACATCTAACTAATAGATGTAGGAGCGTAAAATCTGCAACTCCAGTGAATCCTACAATCAGAGCAGGAATAAAACTGTAACAAGCACACAGCAGTGTGCAACAAATAGAAAGAACCAAACACTTATCTTTGCTGAATTTGGCAGCAGGCAGGAGAAGCCAGAAAGTGATCCATCACTTCACAAGTAACATTGACAACTGGCAAGGGCTAAAGGATCCTGCACACCTAAATATCCCAGTCCGAATTGTAATTATCAAATACACCTGGCCAGGACTGTGACTCAGAGACAACTGCATTCCCACCTTCAACCACCGGAGGGAACCCAAGAGCAGAATTCACAACACCATGCATACAGGAGGGGGGATATGAGCCATGAATACAAGAGGGGGGGGGAATATGAGCCATTCATACAGGAGGAGGGGGGAATATGAGCCATGCGTACAGGAGGGGGGATATGAGCCATGCATATGGGATGGGAGGGAGATGAGCCATGCATACAAGATGGGAGGGGGCATTATACACTATTGAGCATCATGTGGGGTCATTATACAGTATGGAGCATCATGTGTGACCATTATACAGCATGGAGCATCATGTGGGGCCATTATACAGTATGGAGCATCATGTGGGGTCATTATACCGTATGGAGCATCATGTGTGGCCATTATAAAGTATGGAGCATCATGTGTGGCCATTATACAGTATGGAGCATCATGTGTGGCCATTTTAAAGTATGAAGCATCATGTGTGGCCATTATACAGTATGGAGCATCATGTGGGGTCATTATACCGTATGGAGCATCATGTGTGGCCATTATACAGTATTGAAGATCATGTGTGGTCATTATACAGTATGGAGAATCATGTGTGGCCAATGGCCGTTATACAGTATTGAGCATCATGTGTGGCCGTTATACAGTATGGAGCATCATGTGTGGTCATTATACAGTATGGAGCATCATGTGTGGTCATTATACAGTATGGAGCATCATGTGTGGCCATTATACAGTATGGAGCCCTGTGTGGCCATTAAACAGTATTGAGCATCATGTGTGGCCGTTATACAGTATGGAGCATCATGTGTGGTCATTATACAGTATGGAGCATCATGTGTGGCCATTATACAGTATGGAGCCCTGTGTGGCCATTATACAGTATGGAGTATCATGTGAGTGTGGCCATTATGCAGTATGGAGCATCATGTGTGGCCATTATACAGTATGGAGCATCATGTGTGGCCATTATACAGTATGGAGCATCATGTGTGGCCATTATACAGTATGGAGCATCACACTCGAGTACTGCAGGAATTAAGTACAGTCACTGATAGACCATTATTTTTAATCTTTAAAGACTCCATAATAACAGGGTCTGTACCACAGGACTGGCGTATAGCAAATGTGGTGCCAATATTCAAAAAGGGGACAAAAACTGAACTCGGAAATAATAGGCCAGTAAGCGTAACCTCTACTGTGGGTAAAATCCTGGAGGGCATTCTAAGGGATGCTATACTGGAGTATCTGAAGAGGAATAACCTCATGACCCAGTATCAGCACGGGTTTACTAGGGACCATTCATGTCAGACTAATTTGATCAGTTTCTATGAAGAGGTAAGTTCCGGATTAGACCAAGGGAACCCAGTGGATGTAGTGTATATGGACTTTTCAAAAGCTTTTGATACGGTGCCACACAAAAGGTTGATACATAAAATGAGAATAATGGTGATAGGGGAAAATATGTGCAAGTGGGTTGAGAGCTGGCTCAGGGATAGGAAACAAAGGGTGGTTATTAATGGGGCACACTCGGACTGGGTAGCGGTTAGCAGTGGGGTACCACAGGGGTCGGTATTGGGCCCTCTTCTTTTTAACATATTTATTAATGACCTTGTAGTGGGCATTCAGAGTAGAATTTCAATATTTGCAGATGACACTAAACTGCAGGGTAATCAATACAGAGGAGGACAATTTTATATTACAGGATGATTTATGTAAACTAGAAGCTTTGGCTGATAAATGGCAAATGAGCTTTAATGGGGATAAATGTAAGGTCATGCACTTGGGTAGAAGTAATAAGATGTATAATTATGTGCTTAATTCTAAAACTCTGGGCAAAACCATCAATGAAAAAGACCTGGGTGTATGGGTGGATGACAAACTCATATTCAGTGGCCAGTGTCAGGCAGCTGCTACAAAGGCAAATAAAATAATAGGATGCATTAAAAGAGGCATAGATGCTCATGAGGAGAACATAATTTTACCTCTATACAAGTCACTAGTTCAACCACACTTAGAATACTGTGCACAGTTATGGTCTCCGGTGTAATAATATAATAATAATAATAATTTTTATTTATATAGCGCCAACATATTCCGCAGCGCTTTACAAATTATAGAGGGGACTTGTACAGACAATAGACATTACAGCATAACAGAAATACAGTTCAAAACAGATACCAGGAGGAATGAGGGCCCTGCTCGCAAGCTTACAAACTATGAGGAAGAGGGGAGACACGAGCAGTGGATGGAATAAGTGGTGTATAAGAAAGACATAGCTGAACTAGAGCGGGTGCAGAGAAGAGCAACCAGGGTTATTAGAGGACTGGGGGGTCTGCAATAATAAGATAGGTTATTACACTTGGGGCTATTTAGTTTGGAAAAACGAAGACTAAGGGGTGATCTTATTTTAATGTATAAATATATGAGGGGACAGTACAAAGACCTTTCTGATGATCTTTTTAATCATAGACCTGAATCGCCAACAGCGATTCTTGCCAAAGTCACTGCCGATAGTGTCATACTCACCAAAGGGGGAGGCAGCACTAAAAGTGCCTAGGGCAGCAGAAACTCTAAATACGGCCCTGACATTACCTATAGCCTACCCCTTTCAATGGATTCAAATATAATATCAAAAACCCATATACTAACACAACCCTCCTACTATGGCATAAAACCAGTAAAAACAAGAACCTCATTCTGAACATACTGTATGCCAAGCCACTCCCATCTTACATCTGATCACCAACAGATACAGGATTCTCAAAAAAAATTTAGGTCCTCAAGCTCCCACATAGACATGTAAATAGATTCCTTCTTTCATAAAAATAGATGTAAAAACAAGAAGAAAATTAATTTTCTCATTTTCTCACTAAAAATCTTTGCTTAGATGACGCCGAAGTCCAAATGCTGCAAGAGGTAACCTGTTATGGCTGGCAATCAGGCAACACAGCGTGCAGTAATCAGCGCACATACAGAGATCTGGCAATAACCCAAAACAATAGGACGAGCTCTGAGACGTGGAATCTCTGTAGACTGCAGTACCTGATCTATCCTCACACAACTGGAAGCAGCAGTGGATTGCGCCTATCAACTACCTATGCAACTCGGCACTGCCTGAGGAGCTGACTAGCCTGAAGATAGAAATACAAGCCTGACTTACCTCAGAGAAATACCCCAAAGGAATAGGCAGCCCCCACATATAATGACTGTTAGCAAGATGAAAAGACAAACGTAGGAATGAAATAGATTCAGCAAAGTGAGGCCCGATATTCTAGACAGAGCGAGGATAGCAAAGAGAACTATGCAGTCTACAAAAAACCCTAAAACGAAAACCACGCAAAGGGGCAAAAAGACCCACCGTGCCGAACTAACAGCACGGCGGTGCACCCCTTTGCTTCTCAGAGCTTCCAGCAAAAGATAAAAACAAGCTGGACAGAAAAAACAGAAAACAAACTAGAAGCACTTATCTAGCAGAGCAGCAGGCCCAAGGAAAGATGCAGTAGCTCAGATCCAACACTGGAACATTGACAAGGAGCAAGGAAGACAGACTCAGGTGGAGCTAAATAGCAAGGCAGCCAACGAGCTCACCAAAACACCTGAGGGAGGAAGCCCAGAGACTGCAATACCACTTGTGACCACAGAAGTGAACTCAGCCACAGAATTCACAACAGTACCCCCCCCTTGAGGAGGGGTCACCGAACCCTCACCAGAACCCCCAGGCCGACCAGGATGAGCCACATGAAAGGCACGAACAAGATCTGGGGCATGGACATCAGAGGCAAAAACCCAGGAATTATCTTCCTGAGCATAACCCTTCCATTTGACCAGATACTGGAGTTTCCGTCTAGAGACACGAGAATCCAAAATCTTCTCCACAATATACTCCAATTCCCCCTCCACCAAAACAGGGGCAGGAGGCTCCACAGATGGAACCATAGGTGCCACGTATCTCCTCAACAACGACCTATGGAATACATTATGTATGGAAAAGGAGTCTGGGAGGGTCAGACGAAAAGACACCGGATTGAGAATCTCAGAAATCCTATACGGACCAATAAAACGAGGTTTAAATTTAGGAGAGGAAACCTTCATAGGTATATGACGAGAAGATAACCAAACCAGATCCCCAACACGAAGTCGGGGTCCCACACGGCGTCTGCGATTAGCGAAAAGCTGAGCCTTCTCCTGGGACAAGGTCAAATTGTCCACTACCTGAGTCCAGATCTGCTGCAACCTGTCCACCACATAATCCACACCAGGACAGTCCGAAGACTCAACCTGTCCTGAAGAGAAACGAGGATGGAACCCAGAATTGCAGAAAAATGGAGAGACCAAGGTAGCCGAGCTGGCCCGATTATTAAGGGCGAACTCAGCCAACGGCAAAAATGACACCCAATCATCCTGGTCAGCGGAAACAAAACATCTCAGATATGTTTCCAAGGTCTGATTGGTTCGTTCGGTCTGGCCATTAGTCTGAGGATGGAAGGCCGAGGAAAAAGATAGGTCAATGCCCATCCTACCACAAAAGGCTCGCCAGAACCTCGAGACAAACTGGGAACCTCTGTCAGAAACAATATTCTCAGGAATGCCATGTAAACGAACCACATGCTGGAAGAACAAAGGCACTAAATCAGAGGAGGAAGGCAATTTAACCAAGGGCACCAGATGGACCATTTTAGAAAAGCGATCACAGACCACCCAAATGACAGACATCTTTTGAGAAACGGGAAGGTCAGAAATGAAATCCATCGAAATATGTGTCCAAGGCCTCTTCGGGACCGGCAAGGGCAAAAGCAACCCACTGGCACGTGAACAGCAGGGCTTAGCCCTAGCACAAATTCCACAGGACTGCACAAAAGCACGCACATCCCGTGACAGAGATGGCCACCAGAAGGATCTAGCAACCAACTCCCTGGTACCAAAGATTCCTGGATGACCGGCCAGCACCGAACAATGAAGTTCAGAGATAACTTTACTAGTCCACCTATCAGGGACGAACAGTTTCTCGGCCGGACAACGATCAGGTTTATTAGCCTGAAATTTCTGCAACACTCTCCGCAAATCAGGGGAGATGGCAGACACAATGACTCCTTCCTTGAGGATACTCGCCGGCTCAGATAACCCCGGAGAGTCGGGCACAAAACTCCTAGACAGAGCATCCGCCTTCACATTTTTAGAGCCCGGAAGGTATGAAATCACAAAATCAAAACGAGCAAAAAATAACGACCAACGGGCCTGTCTAGGATTCAAGCGCTTGGCAGACTCAAGATAAGTAAGGTTCTTATGATCAGTCAAAACCACCACGCGATGCTTAGCACCCTCAAGCCAATGACGCCACTCCTCGAATGCCCACTTCATGGCCAGCAACTCTCGGTTGCCCACATCATAATTACGCTCAGCAGCAGAAAATTTCCTGGAAAAGAAAGCACATGGTTTGAACACTGAGCAACCAGAACCTCTCTGTGACAAAACCGCCCCTGCACCAATCTCAGAAGCATCAACCTCGACCTGGAACGGAAGAGAAACATCAGGTTGACACAACACAGGGGCACAGCAAAAACGACGCTTCAACTCCTGAAAAGCTTCCACGGCAGCAGAAGACCAATTAACCAAATCAGCACCCTTCTTGGTCAAATCGGTCAATGGTCTGGCAATGCTAGAAAAATTACAGATGAAGCGACGATAAAAATTAGCAAAGCCCAGGAATTTCTGCAAACTTTTTAGAGATGTCGGCTGAGTCCAATCCTGGATGGCCTGAACCTTAACCGGATCCATCTCGATAGTAGAAGGGGAAAAGATGAACCCCAAAAATGAAACTTTCTGCACACCGAAGAGACACTTTGATCCCTTCACGAACAAGGAATTAGCACGCAGTACCTGGAAAACCATTCTGACTTGCTTCACATGAGACTCCCAATCATCTGAGAAGATCAAAATGTCATCCAAGTAAACAATCAAGAATTTATCCAGATACTCACGGAAAATGTCATGCATAAAAGACTGAAAAACAGATGGAGCATTGGCAAGTCCGAACGGCATCACCAGATACTCAAAATGACCCTCGGGCGTATTAAATGCCGTTTTCCATTCATCTCCCTGCCTGATTCTCACCAGATTATACGCACCACGAAGATCAATCTTAGTAAACCAACTAGCCCCCTTAATCCGAGCAAACAAGTCAGAAATCAATGGCAAGGGATACTGAAACTTAACAGTGATCTTATTAAGAAGGCGGTAATCAATACACGGTCTTAGCGAACCATCCTTCTTGGCTACAAAAAAGAACCCTGCTCCCAATGGTGACGACGATGGGCGAATATGTCCCTTCTCCAGGGACTCCTTCACATAACTGCGCATAGCGGTGTGTTCAGGTACGGACAAATTAAATAAACGACCCTTAGGGAATTTACTACCAGGAATCAAATCGATAGCACAATCACAATTCCTATGCGGAGGTAGGGCATCAGACTTGGACTCTTCAAATACATCCTGAAAGTCCGACAAGAACTCTGGGATGTCAGAAGGAATGGATGACGAAATAGACAAAAATGGAACATCACCATGTACTCCCTGACAACCCCAGCTGGTTACCGACATAGAGTTCCAATCCAATACTGGATTATGGGTTTGTAGCCATGGCAACCCCAACACGACCACATCATGCAAATTATGCAGTACCAAAAAGCGAATAACTTCCTGATGTGCAGGAGCCATGCACATGGTCAGCTGGGCCCAGTACTGAGGCTTATTCTTGGCCAGAGGTGTAGCATCAATTCCTCTCAACGGAATAGGACACCGCAAAGGCTCCAAGAAAAATCCACAACGTTTAGCATAATCCAAATCCATCAGATTCAGGGCAGCGCCTGAATCCACAAACGCCATGACAGAATATGATGACAAAGAGCACATTAAGGTAATGGACAAAAGGAATTTGGACTGTACAGTACCAATAACGGCAGAGCTATCGAACCGCCTAGTGCGTTTAGGACAATTAGAAATAGCATGAGTAGAATCACCACAATAGAAACACAGTCTGTTCAGACGTCTGTGTTCGTGCCGTTCTACTTTAGTCATAGTCCTGTCGCACTGCATAGGCTCAGGCTTACTCTCAGACAATACCGCCAGATGGTGCACAGATTTACGCTCGCGCAAGCGACGACCGATCTGAATGGCCAAGGACATAGACTCATTCAAACCAGCAGGCATAGGAAATCCCACCATTACATCCTTAAGAGCTTCAGAGAGACCCTTTCTGAACAAAGCCGCTAGTGCAGATTCATTCCACAGAGTGAGTACTGACCATTTTCTAAATTTCTGACAATATACTTCTACATCATCCTGACCCTGGCATAAAGCCAGCAGATTTTTCTCAGCTTGATCCACTGAATTAGGCTCATCGTAAAGCAATCCCAGCGCCTGGAAAAATGCATCAACATTACTCAATGCAGAATCTCCTGGTGCAAGAGAAAACGCCCAGTCCTGTGGGTCGCCGCGCAAAAAAGAAATAATAATCAAAACCTGTTGAATAGGATTACCAGAAGAATGAGGTTTCAAGGCCAAAAATAGCTTACAATTATTTCTGAAGCTCAGGAACTTAGTTCTGTCACCAAAAAACAAATCAGGAATCGGAATTCTTGGTTCTAGCATCGATTTCTGATCAATAGTATCTTGAATCTTTTGTACATTTACAACGAGATTATCCATTGAGGAGCACAGAGCCTGAATATCCATGTCCACAGCTGTGTCCTGAAGCACTCTAATGTCTAGGGGAAAAAAAAGACTGAAGACAGAGCTAAGAAAAAAAAATGATGTCAGGATTTCTTTTTTCCCTCTATTGGAAATCATTGAATGGCTCCTTGTACTGTTATGGCTGGCAATCAGGCAACACAGCGTGCAGTTATCAGCGCACATACAGAGATCTGGCAATAACCCAAAACAATAGGACGAGCTCTGAGACGTGGAATCTCTGTAGACTGCAGTACCTGATCTATCCTCACACAACTGGAAGCAGCAGTGGATTGCGCCTATCAACTACCTATGCAACTCGGCACTGCCTGAGGAGCTGACTAGCCTGAAGATAGAAATACAAGCCTGACTTACCTCAGAGAAATACCCCAAAGGAATAGGCAGCCCCCACATATAATGACTGTTAGCAAGATGAAAAGACAAACGTAGGAATGAAATAGATTCAGCAAAGTGAGGCCCGATATTCTAGACAGAGCGAGGATAGCAAAGAGAACTATGCAGTCTACAAAAAACCCTAAAACGAAAACCACGCAAAGGGGCAAAAAGACCCACCGTGCCGAACTAACAGCACGGCGGTGCACCCCTTTGCTTCTCAGAGCTTCCAGCAAAAGATAAAAACAAGCTGGACAGAAAAAACAGAAAACAAACTAGAAGCACTTATCTAGCAGAGCAGCAGGCCCAAGGAAAGATGCAGTAGCTCAGATCCAACACTGGAACATTGACAAGGAGCAAGGAAGACAGACTCAGGTGGAGCTAAATAGCAAGGCAGCCAACGAGCTCACCAAAACACCTGAGGGAGGAAGCCCAGAGACTGCAATACCACTTGTGACCACAGAAGTGAACTCAGCCACAGAATTCACAACAGTAACCAAACTGAAAGGGAACCTGTCACCCCCAAAATCGAAGATGAGCTAAGCCCACCGGCATCAGGGGCTTATCTACAGCAATCTGTAATGCTGTAGATAAGCCCCCCGATGTATCCTGAAAGATAAGAAAAAGAAGTTAGATTATACTCACCCAGGGGCGGTCCCACTGCGGTCCGGTCCGATGGGCGTCGCGGTCCTGTCCGGGGCCTCCCATCTTCATAGGATGACATCCTCTACTTGACTTGACGCTGCGGCTCCGGCGCAGGCATACTTTGTCTGCCCTGCTGAGGGCAGAGCAAAGTACTGCAGTGCGCAGACGCTGGGAAAGGACAGAGAGGCCCGGCGCCTACGCACTGCAGTACTTTGCTCTGCCCTCAACAGGGCAGACAAAGTATGCCTGTGCCGGAGCCGCAGCATGAAGACAAGAAGAGGACGTCATCCTATGAAGATGGGAGGCCCCGGACCGCGACGCCCATCAAATCAGACCGCCCCCCAGGTGAGTATAACCTAACCTCTTTTCTCATTTTTCAGGATACATCGGGGGCTTATCTCCAGCATTAGTGAATGTTGTAGATAAGCCCCTGATGCCTGTGGGCTTAGCTCACCTTCGATTTTGGGGGTGACAGGTTCCCTTTAATCTTCCTGACATTTCCACTTCACTACCAATCCCACCAATCCTTAGACTTTTCACAAACACAAAATATAATGGAAAAATAATAGCCAAAATCAACAAAAATTTAACCCAAACAGACGATATTCCAGACTTTGTTAAAAAATAGTAATTAGAGCTTAACACAAAATTCCACTCGGAGGAAATACCCATAATGTTTAAAAATACTCATTGGCTAGCTTCTTCTTTGAAATTTCAAGAACTCAACTATAAAATCATTTCAAGATGGTACAGAGCTCCAGACATCCTAAATAAAATGAACAATTTTATTTCTCCCCTTTGTTGGAGATGCAGCGGAGAAAGAGGTACTCCAACACACATTTGGCTGGAATGCATAAAAAGTAAACAATTCTGGTTAAATATCAAAGAGTTCATAGAAAAAGTCCTTAACATAGATATATCAATAACACCCGGCTTCACTCTTCTCAATTTGGCTCTTTCCAATATATACCTAAACAGAAAATCGCTGATACCTCATTTGATCAATGCGGCTAAATTACCATTGCACGGCATTGGAAAGATGTTGAAGCCCCTGCATGTAAAAATGGTTGAAAGAACAAATCAAACAGGCATATACGGAAAGTTTAGACTATCCAACTCCAAAAACTCAAAAATTATTAACTTCTTGACCCTGTGGTTAAATACATCAGAGAAACATCCTGTAGAAACAATCTATACTCATTAAAACATACCTCTTTACAATTTTATCACTTCTACATGTCTATCTCAAAATTGAATGTTTATACCCACATTTGAAAGACTGAACTTTCTAACTACTTAATCAACATCATCCTGAGCAGGACACCTCGGAACCCTTTATCTACCCTTCTTTCTCTTGTTCTTATCCCCCAATTCTCCCTAAGATTTTGCCTCCACTCCCTTTACCCCCCACTTCCTATTATAGTTAGATGACTTTGTGATTCTCTGAAAATAACAACTGGTTATGCAAATAGTAACCTATATTTTACGTCACAAAAAGATGTTATTTTTTTTGTTTTCCTTATTTGTTAAAAAATACTTTAAAGGGGTTGTCCACTACTTTCATGTAACCCCCCAATGTATCCCCCCAGGACCCCTATTGCATTGTGTAAATACCTTGCGTTGTCGTTTTTGCCTGTGAGCGGCGCTATGGCTGCAGCTGGGTACGGGTCACATGACCCCCAGACTGCAGCCGCCGCTCATTTCCGCCGACGTCACGTCAATTTCCAGGCTCTGAAAATTGACGTGACGTCAGCAGCAGGCGTGACCAGCCCCCACAGTCTGCAGTCACTCAGCAAAAGTGACTGGGCTGGGGGCGGGGCTGCCTGCAGGGCTGTGCTGGGGGCGGGCGGGGCTATGTGTGCTCACTGCTCACGCTGGGATCTGAGGACAGGGCTGTGCTGGCTCTGCTGGGGGGAGTGCGTGGATGCCTGACGCTGGGGTCTGGGTGCCGGCATGTGCCGCTCGGCGCCGGCGGTCTCCTGTGCCGCTCGGCGCCGGCGGTCTCCTGTGCCGCTCGGCGCCGGGGGTCTCCTGTGCCGCTCGGCGCCGGGGGTCTCCTGTGCCGCTCGGCGCCGGGGGTCTCCTGTGCCGCTCGGCGCCGGGGGTCTCCTGTGCCGCTCGGCGCCGGGGGTCTCCTGTGGGGGGTTGTTGGTGTGTGTGTGTGTGTGTGTATATATATGTGTATGTATGTGTGTGCAGGCATCGTCCGATGGGACTACAAGTCCCATCGGGCTCTGCCTGCTACACTGACAGTGACTGGCACATTAGCCAATGATGGGACAGTTGTAGTCCCATCATCCGGCTAATGTGTTGAATGAAAAAAAAAAAACACTCAGTACATACATACAACACACACCATGTAACATGCGACGACATGCACCATGCGACGACATGCTACATGCACCATGCGATGACATGCACCATGCTACATGCACCATGCGACGACATGCTGCATGCACCATGTGACGGCATGCGACATGTACCATGCGACGACATGCACCATGCGACGACATGCACCATGCAGCGACATGCACCATGCAGCGACATGCACCATGCGACGGCATGCGACATGCACCATGCGACGACATGCACCATGCGACGACATGCACCATGCAGCGACATGCACCATGCAGCGACATGCACCATGCGACGGCATGCACCATGCGACGGCATGCGACATGTACCATGCGACGACATGCGCCATGCACCATGTGACGGCATGCGACATGCACCATGCAGCGGCATGCGACGACATGCACCATGCAGCGGCATGCGACGACATGCACCATGCGACGACATGCACCATGCAGCGACATGCACCATGCAGCGACATGCACCATGCAGCTACATGCACCATGCGACGGCATGCGACATGTACCATGCGACGACATGCGTCATGCACCATGCGACGGCATGCGACATGCACCATGCGGTGACATGCACCATGCGGCGACATGCTACATGCACCATGCGCTGGCATGCACCATGCGACGACATGCAGCGGCATGTGACATGCACCATGCAGAGGCGTGCAACATGCACCATGCAGCGGCATGCGACATGCACCATGCGACGACATGCACCATGCAACAACATGCGCCATGCGACGGCATGTGACATGTACCATGCGACGACATGCTACATGCACCATGCGATGACATGCACCATGCGACGACATGCTACATGCACCATGCGATGACATGCACCATGCGACGACATGCACCATGCGACATGCTACATGCACCATGCGCCGGCATGCGACATGCACCATGCAACGACATGCACCATGCGACGACATGCGACATACAGTACATACATACTACAGACATACAGTACATATAACATAGAGTACATACTCACCATCACTTGTCACTTTGTTCCCCGAAGCCATTGTCACCTGTAAAAAATATTAAAATAATAAACAAACAATATACTCCCTGTCCGCAGAAATCCAATTAAAACGAGTGTCCCACGACGATCTCCCGTGGAGAGCAGGAGCATCAGTTGATGCGACCACTCTCCAGGGGCTCCAGGAACACAATGATGGAAGGTATCCTTCCATCATGTATTCCTCACAAGGTATTCCTACGCCCCTGTGAGAAAATAGTCCCTAGTCTCACTATTGGCATTGCTGGGTGAGACATTTTCCCACGCAGCAATTGCCATAAAGTGAGACCAGTGAACTAGAGTAACCTCAGTGATGCACTGCAGGAGCCATTGTCTCCTGTCAGTGTGTCACTGAGGGTCCTATAGAGCAGTGACATCACCCGATGTCACTGTTCTATAGGGGAGATCATCGTGGGACACTCGTTATTAATTGGACTGCGTCGGACAGGTAGTATACGGTTTATTATTTTACTTTTTTTTGCAGGCGCAGAAGTATGGTAAGTATGGTTAAATGAAGAATATTAAAATATTTTTTTCCAAATGTGTGTGTTTTATTAACCCTTTCTTACTATTGGATTAGTAATGGATAGGCGTCTTATTGGCGCCTCTCCGTTATTAACCCGGCTTCATGTCACCTTACAATAGCAAGGTGACATTAACCCCTTATTACTCCATATCCCACCGCTACTCGGGAGTGGGAAGAGAGGGGCTAAGTGCCGGAATTGGCGCATCTTACAGATGCGCCATTTCTGGGATGGCTGCGGACTGGTATTTGTAGCCGGGGGGGGGCCAATATCCATGGCCCCTCTCTAGGCTATGAATATAAGCCCGCAGCTGTCTGCGTAGCCTTTCTGGCTATAAAATATAGGGGGACCCCACATCATTTTTTTGGGGGGGTCCTCCTATTTTAATAGCCAGTAAAGGCTACGCAGACAGCTGCGGGCTGATATTCATAGCAGGCTACAAATATTGGCCCCCGGCCGTCGGCTTTCCCCCTCTGGCGCAGAGAATTGCACGGGAGCCCACGCCGTTTTTTTCTTTATTTTTAAAAAATTCAACGCTCATTAAGGCCTCTTTCACTCTTGCGTCGGTACAGGTCCGTCGCTATGCGTCGGGCCGACGTACCGACGCACGTTGTGAAATTTGTGTACGAAGTGGGCAGCGGATGCAGTTTTTCAACGCATCTGCTGCCCATTCTGAAGTGCGGGGAGGAGGGGGCGGAGTTTCTGCCGCAACGGCCAAAAAAACGTTCACTTGAACGTTTTTTCGTGCCGACGGTATTCCAAAACACGACTGATCCGTAGCACGACGGACGCGACTTGTGGCCATCTGTCGCTAATACAAGTCTATGGGTGAAACGCATCCTGCGAGCACATTTGCAGGATCCATTTTTTTCCACCGGGATGTTTTTTTTCCGCCGGATCCGTTTTTTTCCGCCGGATGTTTTTTTTTTTCCACCAGATCTGTTTTTTCCACCGGATCCGTTTATTTTCGCCGAATCCCTTTTTTTACGCCAGATCCGTTTTTTCTCATAGAGTTGTATTAGCGCCGGATTACACCTGATGGCCACACGTTTCATCCGTTTTTGGCAGGATACGTCAAAAAAGCTGTTTCCGCCGGACGGAAAACACATACAGAGAAACGGTTTTTCGGTACGTCGAAAAAAATGCACAGCGACGGATCTAGCAAAAAACGGATGAAACGTGTGGCCATCAGGCGCTAATACAACTCTGAGAAAAAACGGATCCGGCAAAAAAAAAAAAGGATCCTGCAAATGTGCTCGCATATAGTATATAAGACAGCCTCCCCCATAGAATATAATATACCCCACATAGTATATAAGACAGCCTCCCCCATAGAATAGAATATACCCCCGCAGTAGTATATAACACAGCCACATCTATAATATAACACTGGGAGCGTCACTCTGTCCGAAGCCTTTATAGACTGCGCAAGCGCCGGCGCAGTCTGGACCCCACAGAGTGACGCTCCCAGGAGATCGAGGTATGCGTAAACACTGAACGCACACCACGATCTCCAACGGAGAGGCAGGGACGCGCCAGGAGGGTAAGTATAAGCTATATTCACCTGTCCCCCGTTCCAGCGCTGCGTGCGGCTCTGTCTCCCGGGTCCTCTGCCTGTGATTTTCACAGTTCAGAGGGCGCGATGACGCGCTTAATGCGCGCTGCCCTCTGACTGAACAGTCACAGCCAGAGGACCGGAAGAAGTGGCGTGCAGCGCTGCAACAGGGGACAGGTGAATATAGCAAGTGTCGGGGGCCTGAGCTAGCGGCAATACCGGCACCTGACCCCCACAGCGCGCCGGTGTCCCCGCCTGCTCAGGCCCCCCAGCACTCGGTGCCCAGCGACGATAGGTGAGTATGTTATTTTTTTTTTTTTATACATATATATCGCAGCAGCATACGGGGCATATAATACTATGAAGCATCATATACTATGGAGCATGTTATGGGGGCCATGAACCATAATGGAGCAGTGTACCGGCCATATGCATGGGAGCAGCAAATTACAGAACGGTGGCGCAGGATGGGAGCAGCACATGTCAGAATGGTGCTGCAGGATGGCAGCAGCACATGACAGAACAGGGGTGCAGGATTTGAGCAGCACATGACAGGATGGGGGCGCAGGATGGAGCAGCACATGACAGGATGGAGACCATATACCAATATAAATGCTCGCCACCTGGGCGTAGAACGGGTTCAATAGCTAGTAGTATATAACACGGCCTCCCCCATAGAATATAATATACCTCCCATAGTATATATCAAAGCCCGCATATAATATAGCACAACTTGCATAGTATATAGCACAGCCCATGTAGTAGTATACAGCACAGCGCGGGTCGTAGTATATACAGCACAGCCCGAATAGTAGTTTACAGCACAGCCCGTGTAGTAGTATACAGCACAGCCCGTGTAGTAGTATACAGCACAGTCCGGGTCGTAGTATATACAGCACAGCCCGCGTAGTAGTAAATACAGCACAGCCCGCGTAGTAGTATATACAGCACAGCCCGCGTAGTAGTATACACAACACACAGCCCACACAGTGGTATATACACAGCACAGCCCACACAGTGGTATATACACAGCACAGCCCACACAGTGGTATATACACAGCACAGCCCACACAGTGGTATATACACAGCACAGCCCACACAGTGGTATATACACAGCACAGCCCACACAGTGGTATATACACAGCCCACACAGTGGTACATACACAGCCCAGCCCACACAGTGGTATATACAGCACAACCCACATCTCATCCCCCCGATAATGGCTCCACACTCTCCTCACCTTTCCTCTTGCCCGCGCTGCTCCTGGCTCCTGTCTCGGCGGCTGCAGTCTGCCCGGGACACAGCAGGTCTGCGATGATATGACGTCATCGTGCACCCGCAGTGTCAGAGGCAGAGCGGGGAATGATGGGAGAGGGAGCGTCAGCGGATGCTCTCTCCTCCATCATTGCATTGAACTATACCGGCGTCATGGACGCCGGTATAGTTGAATGCGGCGGCGGCACTGGCGGGAGTAGGGGGGAAAGAGTGCAGCGGCCCACTACTGGCACCGGCCCTTCTGGCATTTGCCAGAAGTGCCCGATGGCCAGTTCGGCCCTGGTCACCACCCACACACTTCCCTCCTCCTGAACTGCAGCGTTTCTTGGACCCACATCCGCAGCAAAACTGCAGATATTTTCTACATCTCAATGAAAGTTTGAGGCCGGAGTCACACTACAGCGAGATACGGCCGAGTCTCGCAGGTTAAATACAAGCTCTGGCACCGGCACTCCGGAGCGGAGCGTGCGGCTCCATGTATTGCTGTGCGGCTGCACGCTCCGCTCCGGAGTGCCGGTGCCAGAGCTTGGTTTTAACCTGTGAGACTCGGCCGTATCTCGCTGTGTGTGATCCCGGCCTAAGGGTGCAGAAACGCTGCAGTTCGGCACAAAAGAAGTGACATGCTGCGGAGAAAAAAAAAAGCTGCGTTTCGGTGCGGCCTTTTCCGCAGCATGTGCACAACAAGTCTGCGGCTCCCATAGACTTACATTGGTTGTGCACTACAATGCGGATTTGCTGCAATTCTGTGCGGCAAAAAACGCTGCGGATCTGCAATCAAATCCGCAACGTGTGCACACAGCCTTAGCATTTAGTGAGCCTAGCAAAAAGGCAAGCAAAAAACAAGTGTGGGATTGCACTTTTTTTGCAATTTCATCGCACTTTGAATTTTTTTCACATTTCCTGTTACACGACATGGTGAAACCAATGGTGTCGTTCAAAAGTAGAACTTGTCCCGCAAAAGATAAGCCCCCACATGGCCATATTGACGGAAACATTATGGCTCTGGAAAGAAGGGGAGCGATAAACGAAAAAAGCTCCAGGGGTGAAGGGGTTTAGAAACATGGATATGGACATATCTATGGAAATAGATATATAGATATATCTGTATGTATCCATCTATCCCATATCTATCTAATTCTATCCATCTGTCTGTGTCTATCTATCTATCTATCATCTCTCTATCCCATATCTATCTATCTATCTATCATCTCTCTATCCCATATCTATCTATCTATTATCTGTCTGTGTCTATCTATCTATTATCTCTCTATCCCATATCTATCTATCTATTATCTGTCTGTGTCTATCTATCTATCTATCTATCTATCTATCTATCTATCTATCTATCATCTGTCTGTCTATTATCTATCTATCCCATATCTATCTATCCCACATCTATCTATCTATCTATCTATCTATCTATCTATCTATCTATCTATCTATCCCACATCTATCTATCTATCTCATATCTCTCTCTCTCTCTCTCTCTATCTAATATCTATCTATCTATCTATCTATCCCATATCTATCTATCTCTCTATCTATTATCTATCTATCTATCTATCTATCTATCTATCTATCTATCATCTGTCTGTCTATTATCTATCTATCCCATATCTATCTATCCCACATCTATCTATCTATCTATCTATCTATCCCACATCTATCTATCTCATATCTCTCTCTCTATCTAATATCTATCTATCTATCTATCCCATATCTATCTATCTCTCTATCTATTATCTATCTATCTATCTATCTATCTATCTATCTATCTATCGCTCTGTGTAATGGAGTGTGGGTTGGACAAATGTAAAAGAGGAGTTGGACAGAAATGACACCACAAATCCTTTTGAAGAGAGAGGAGGGAGAGGAGGGAGGAGTTTGGGTGTTTTTGGAGGGGGTGTGCTAGATTCGGGCTTAGTGGCAGTGCAAAGCATCATGGAACTTGTAGTATTAGGTCACAATAAGGAAGTAGTCGATTAACCTCATGAGAGCTGAATCCAGCACTGAAGATGTGCTGCTACAGCATGATAACAGCTAATATTGCTAAAATAAACACAGTAGATGTTTTCAGTGGCACATAATAGCAAGATTTATGAAAAAAAAAAAAAAAAAACTTTATAGTAGTGGATAACTTCTTTAAGTAAAGAATTTATTACAAAAAATGTCGCTTTCAAGCTTGGCCATGAAAAGATTTGCATACTGTGGAGCCATTTTACTTCCCATTGCTGTGCCAGTCTCCTGTAGATAGATCTTCTTGTCAAATTCAAAGTAATTGTGGGTGAGGATGAATCTTATAAGTTTCATCACAGAATCAGCATCAGTCCCTGTGTTTTCCATGAAGAATTTGCAGACATTTAATCCATCCTAGTGTGGGATATTAGAGTACAAAGATTCCACATCCATGGTGGCCAGGATGGTTCCTTCTGGTAAGGACCTAGTTTATTCAATAGTCACTTGTGTCCTGAATGAAGCTGTGTGTATCCTTTACCAGTGGTTTAAGAACACCCTCTACCAATCCAGATACCTGCTCAGTAAGGGTGCCCACACATGAAATAATTGGTCTTCCTGGATTTCCAGATTTGTGGATTTTGAGAAGCATGTAGAATGTCCCTATTCTTGGACTCTCTGGTACACAGAGAATAGTTCTGAGATGAGAAAGATATAGGCCCCTTACTAAGACGCGTGTTAAAGGAACATTGCAGGAGTGCCAAGTTTGGAAGTAATTAGCTAGATCAAGTGGCAGAAATCAAGCCAGAAAATCCTTAGCACTCAGGAGTGAGTCTTACAGGAAGGAGACAACTGTAGTGAGTACGGCCTAAGCCAGAAATAGTTCTGTTGGTTAAGGGGCTCAAGGTAGCCAAGAAGGAAAGGGCTGAAGCAGCACCATGTAAGCAGGTCCTGGAAGCATAAAAATAACACGAGGCCAACCAGGCAGGGACACAGTTACAAAGTGGAATATAGCACAAGAAAGAAGTGAAAATGGAGATGGGAAGTCCAAGTTGTTTATGCCGTGTATTTGAAAAGTCCATGCTCCACTTGCAGCCGATATGCCTGTGTCTCTGTGCAGAACAGATGAAGATTTTGATACTAAGATTTGTACCTGCCACCAACTGCACCTATGTTATATCAGGTAAAACTATTTTAATTATATAAAATAGACTGAGACTTTGTCTACTGCATAAGCTGGAGGTTCCTGTACCTTTTTTAGTATGTGGCTTGAGAAAGAATGCTGGAGTCAAACCGTAACATTTGCACCCAAAGGATCCCATTTCACTGATGTCTGAGGTTGCAGTGTTGCATCTTGACCCTTGCACCCATTACAAACAGACACATTAAGTATTTGAATTACATGAAGAGACTATTGATTCATTTTAGAATTGGGTAAAACCAATTTTCCCCTGTTGTGATGTTACCATGGAACTGAGACAATATGTTAAAAGCTTGTCAGTGATATTGTTCATAGCAGGCCACCCCTCCAAATGTAGATTATTGGTCTCTAGATCCATTAATATTCCAATTTTATTCTACTGGAACCATAATAAGAATAAAAGTAGCCAAACAGCCAACAAGTGTGAAGAAAAAGTCAATGAATAATACACAGAGATCAAAGAAGAGTAAACTTCCCCTGACTAAATACTCACCATCTCCTTTGGTAAAATCATAGAATGAAGCATAATAGGCTCGACCACTGAACTCTTCTGCTTTGTCAATGAAAGTTTCTTTGAGGGCTTTATAACTACAAAGAATGATAACTGGTTGAGTCCCCTCATATACTGTAAATATGTCACCATATTTCTTCGACAACTAGAAGAAAACAGAGACATTCAACATGACAGGTTACAATTTGAAACTATACTTTTATAATGTTCAATAGGTGGCCAAAATCAATTCTATTGAGTAGGTCAATGGTTCTTAAGGAGCAGTACTAGAAAAGTGGGAAAGCTTCATATCCTCAAGGGATACATATTGCAGCTTGAAAAGAAAAACAATACATTGAGTTTACATTCTTTCATTAAGAGAGAAATTACAATGGGCAAAAATCTAAATAAATATGTGTGGAGAAGAGTCAAGCATATGATGTCAACCTCCATCACAGCAACAGTGCACCAGCTGGGCGGGCGGCCTGGGGATCTCATAGAATCCATGCTGCAACAGTGAGTCCTCACGACCCCAGGCCGCACCGCCCGGCTGACACAACACCGCAGCAGCAATGGCCACCACAGAGCACCAAACACCAGGTGAATAGATGTAAAAACCTCACCTTCCACATGTTCTCAGACTGTGGACTGAGAGCAAAAATAGGCATAACCCCTCTTGCAGTCTCCTGCTAATTTAAAAACACCTGGGTTAAATGGGAGGAGTGTGGGTCCAAGTAAAACAAAAACAAGAGGGGACAACAATGGAAATGCTAGAACTGCAGAAAAAAGATGACCATTCTCTTTTTTCAGCTTATAGTATGATCTGTTCTTTTTTTCAGTTGTGCACTCCTCCCATTTGGCACATGTGATTTTAAAAAGCTGGAGACTGAAAAGAGAGTCCTGCCTATTTTTGCTCTCATTTGAGAGCTTGAGGAAGATGAGTTGTAATGCTTTTTTCATTTGGTGTTGGTGATGCGTGGCAGCCATTGTTGCTGTGGTTTTGTGCTTGTGGAGCGGTGCATTGCCGCTGCAGCAGTGGATACCGCATGACGCCGCTCCTTTAAGGTAATAAAAGTTAGGACCCAGTGAGAGGTTCACCGTGATGTGGTAGCAGGCTTCATAGAGTCTGATCAGAATGTTAAACTAAGAACTTCATGGCCAGTTACCGTATATATATTTTTGCCTAGCGGCATTAGATCGATGTATGATTTTTGGAGGTGTGGTCCATTCTCTTTTTTCAGCATATTGCGTAATAAATATGATATATCAGAGAATAAATGAGAAGATGAGAAATCAGAAAAATAAGCTAGTGATGTATAGCGTCAACAGCGATATCGGTCAAGACAAAAAAAACTTTTTAATGCAAATTTCTAGCTTCATGGGCATAAGTATTTAAATTGCTCTCATGTGCCCCCTGACCAAGCCTCGTGACCAGCTAATTAGTGCATTAACTCTTAAAGGACACAGTACTTTACACCTCTTCACCACCAGTGGTATCCTGCTGGGCATTATCATGCCAGGGCTTGTTTCAGAATAAAACATACTTTTACTAGCCTTCGAGGCCCGAGCCGGATGAGTAACTGCAGCGCCCCAGGGTCCTGGTCGTTGCAGTAATATCATTCTCTTCTAGGGGAGGATGATGTAACGTCTGAAGGCAATAAAGGAGATCACTTTACCAGGTATCACAACCCACACAACACAGTTCATACTCCAGTCCACCAGGGGGAGCTATGCTCTTATTTAGTAGGGCACTCTTCATAATTAGGTAAAACTGGTGGTCTGGATAGGAAGTTAGGCAGAAGCTGACTGGATTTCACCCAGGCAGCACCAGTCTGGCGGAAGCTGGCTGGGCTTCACCCAATGAGCAGCTATCTGAGCTCTGCTCAGGTAATGGGTCCCTGACAGGGGTGGGATCCTGTCAGAGGCCTAGACAGAAGGCCACGGAGCTGCGACTGCCTACCAAATGCGGCAGCATCCTAAGAAAGAGACATTGAAGGAGAATTGTGTTGCAGAGAGTGAGAAAAGAAGTCATAGCAAAAGGAGAGGAAACCAGAAGGAGTTCTGCCCTGTAAAAGGCTGCCCTATTTCTGAGGCGCAGAATCTGGTAGCCGGAACACCGAGGGAGTCATCGTCTCCAAGCCTGGCTCCAGAGACCGGCAGGACAGCTAATTCCATATTAGTTGCCCGACCTTAACCCAGGTGGCACGGTGGCAACGATGGGAGGCCAGGGTGTGCTAGAGCCCCTGTAAAAAGTCTCAAGCCACCAGTCATACCGGCTGTTCTTTTCCATCTGGGGGACAGAGAGAAAAACATAACATCTAGAACACCAACATCAGTTGTGAGGACCTCACCGAGAAGCTCAGCAGGGAGGGACTACAACACTCAGGAGCTAGATGAAGGCTACTGATTTCCACCTGGATAAGGGGATTCTGGATTTGCGTTCAGACCGACGGACTCTGCCTGCCTTGTGATCTGGTGCTCTGGACTGTGGATGCTGAAGCCTTCAGTAAAAAGGTAAAGAGACTGCATCCTTGTGTCCTCGTTATTCACTGTGCCTCACACCATCCACCATCTATACACTGGGAAGCCCTGGGGACATACTTCACCTGTGGGAAGGCATACTATCTAGCTGCCGTAACATCACCCCAGCAGACCCCTAAGCAGCGTCGGTCACCCTGACCGAATACCACAGGTGGCATCACGAACATTATCCCTTTAAAGACCTTTCCCCCATTTACAATGGACGTCCTGAGGGCCTCGGACCGGGTCAGCCACCGTGACATCCCGCTTGCAAGAAACGAAAGACCCGGTACCAAGTACCCCACTGCCCTACGGGGGCGATCCATAACTAGCAGTGATGAGCGAGTGTACTCGTTGCTCAGGTTTTCCCGACCACACTCTGTGACCTTCGAGTATTTATTACTGCTTGGAGATTTCATTTTCATTGCGGCAGCTGAATGATTTACAGCTATTAGCCAGGCTGAGTACATGTGGGGGTTGCCTGGTTGCTAGGGAATCCCCACATGTACTCAGCCTGTCTAATAGCTGTAAGTCATTCAGCTGCTGCGATGAAAACTAAATCTCCGAGCAGTCATAAATACTCGGAGGTCACCCGATCGTGCTCAGGAAAACCCGAGCAACGAGTATACTCGCTCATCACTAGTAACTAGTTGTACAAGAACGTCCCCGGCAGCGTAAACTGACTGAAAACCAATTGCCTATACACACAACCAAGCAGAGGCTTGTCAGTAACTGTCAGCGAGTGCAAAGAAGCCGCCAGCTATCAAAAGTATGCTTCACTCTGAAATGCCATAGAGTTTGAAAGTAAAATATACATGGCTGTGATCATACAGCCAAGTCCTGATACATGCTGCCCACCTTTTGGGCGGCATGTAGCACCTGACAGATTCCTTTTAACTAATACAGTGTATGCGGCGCCCCGCCAGGGCTTTGGGGTACTCGGATACGGGCCCTTCTTCTGTACTCAGTGGGAATGTCACAGTGGCTGACCCGGTCCCTGGCCCTAGGGGAACGTCCGCTGTTAATTGTGGGGGAAATGTCTTTAAAGGGATAATGTTCGTGACACCACCTGTGGTATTCGGTCAGGGTGACTGACGCTGCTTAGGGGTCTGCTGTGGTGATGTTATGGCAGCTAGATGGTATACCTTCCCACAGGTGAAGTATGTCCCCAGAGCTTCCCAGAGTGTAAATGGTGGATGGTTGAGGATGTAAGGTGCTGTGAATAATGAGGACACAAGGTTGCAGTCTCTTTACCTTTACTGAAGGCTTCAGCATCCACAGTCCAGGGTAGGGACCACAGGGCAGGCCGGTCTGAAGGCAAATCCAGAGTCCCCTTATCCAGGTGGAATTCAATAGCTTTCCTCTAGCGCCTGGGCATTGTAGTACCTCCCTGCTGAGCAACTCGGTAAGGTCCTCACAACTATTATAGATGTTAAGTCTCTTCTCTCTCTGTCCCCCTTACGGATAGGATAAACCCGTATGACTGGTGGTCTGAGGCTTTTTATAGGGACCCTAGAGATGCCCCGGCCCCCACAAGTTGCCACCCTGCCTCCTGGGTATATAGTCAGGCAGCCAACGTGGAATCAACCGTCCTGCCAGTCTCTGAAGTAACGGCATAGAGATCCTTACTCCCTCGGTGTTCTGGCTACCGTTAGTGCGCTTCAGAAGGAGGCAGCCTGCTTCTAGCTGGTCTCCCTCTGATGTTCCTCTCCTGTTGCTATGACTTCGTTGCTCACTCACTGCAACACAATTCCTTTTGTGTCCTTTCTTAGGATGCTGCCGCATGGGATGCAGGCGCAGCTCCGTGTACCTTCATCTTCCGCAGGCCGCAGTCTGGAGCTGGCTGGAACCTACTCCAACCAGCCTCTGCCAAACTCGGTCGGGACTCACTGACTATCTCCTACTCCCTCCAGTCAGCTTCTGTCTAACTTCCTAACCAACCCACCAGTTTTACCTAAGTGTGAGGAGTGCCCTAATAGATAGAAGCATGGCTCCCCCTGGCGGACTGGAGTGTGAAGTGTGTTTTTGAGGTTGTGATACCTGGACGGAAGATCTCCTTCATTGCCCTCAAACTTAACATCACTCCCCCTGGTGGAAGAATAACATTACTGCAACGACCAGGACTCTGGGGCGCTGCATGTATGCTACAATTGTCGACAAATTTGCAATCTCACATCTGTCATAACCCCCACACGCATTTCAGTGTTAACATAACTGTAGAGATGTGAAGTTATCTAGCAATATTGTACTTGGCTCGCGGTACACAGCAGTGGTGAACACAACGTACAATATTACACAACAAAGCATCGCATGTATATGACTTAAATATGATCATAAAAAAAAGTGCTGCCTTCATTCTTATTTATCCAGCACTTTCTTTCTGGCTTTGCTCACCTCCAGGAGGGACTCCACAACATCATCAAGGTTCATTAGGTGAAGAGTGCCGATGATGGGAAGAGGAGTTGGACCAGGAGGCAACTTTGACTTTTCTAACAGTAGCTTTGTGTAGTTAAACAACATGCTGATTATGAGAATCACCAAGAGGACGGTAACCAGTGAGTAGAAATCCATCCTGTAGACAGAAATTCATATATGGAATGTTTAATATGCTTACCGCTTTAATATGCTTACCGCTTATTCGGTTAGCACCGAATCATCATTTTTCGGCCTTACTAACTATGTTACTATATACAATTATTAGGTTCTGTAGAAGGACGTAGATCTGGGTATTTATTATGATGGAATATAGGCTGAACTGGATGGACAAATGTCTTTTTTCGGCCTTACTAACTATGTTACTATGTTACTAAATTCAAAAAGTCAGCCATATTAAATACTTGAATCACTTTCATTGACCATTAACTGTCTAGTTTCTGAATCTTAATTTAGGGACAAGACAAGGTCCAAAAAAGTAGAAACTAAGTTTTATTACTGATATGTTGAGACAAGACAGTACAGGAAAGGAAACAAGATAATTAGTCTCCTGGGAAAGTAGAGAGACAAAAAGTTGTCATATACCTAATGTTAAATGTGCTCACGGAACCAGTCAGGAGGTCAACAAACAGATAAATGTCGGGCTAGGGTAGCTCAGAGCTCATCCATTCTTCTTGGCCTCAAATGGAGTGCCTGAAGAACGGGGTAATTCCTGGGGAGTGTATCATTCATTTTCATTAACCCCTTCAAGACACAGCCCTTTTTCGTTTTTGGCGTCTTCGTTTTTCGCTCCCCTCATTCCCAGAGCCATAACTTTTTTATTTTTCCATCAATATGGCCATGTGAGGGCTTATTTTTTGCGGCATGAGTTGTACTTTTGAACGACAACATTGATTTTAGCATGTCGTGTACTAGAAAATGGGAAAAAAATTCCAAGTGTGGTAAAATTGCAAAAAAAAGGGCAATCCACACTTGTTTTGTGTTTGGATTTTTGTTAGGTTCACTAAATGCTAAAACTGACTTTCTAATGTGATTCTCCAGGTCATTATGAGTTCATAGACACCAAATATGTCTAGGTTATTTTTTATCTAAGTGGTGAAACAAAATTCAAAACATTGCTAAAAAAAGAAATGGTACCATTTTTCGATACCTGTAGCCTCTCCATTTTTCGGGATCTTGGGTCAGGTGAGGGCTTATTGTTTGCGTGCCGAGCTGACATTTTTAATGATACTACTTTTGTGCAGATACGCTCTTTTGATCGCCCGTTATTGCATTTCAATGCAATGTCGCGGTGACCAAAAAAACATAATTCTGGCGTTTCTAATTTTTTTCTCGCTACGCTATTTATCGATTAAGTTAATGCTTTTTTTGTTGATAGAGCGGACGATTCTGAATGCGTAGATACCAAATATGTTTATGTTTGACATTTTTTATTGCTTTATTTTGGATGGGGCGAAAGGGGAGTGATTAAAACTTTTATATTTTTTTATTTTTTTCATATTTTTTAGGGTGACAGCAAGCCAGCATCAGTAACCATAGAGGTCTCAAGGAGACCTCGGGTTACTATGCCAACGCATCGCTGACCCCCGATCATGTGACGGAGGTCGGTGATTTGCACATTTCCGGCCGCGCAGCCGGAAGCGGTAGTTAAATGCCATTGTCAGCGCTTGACAGTGGCATTTAACTGGTTAATAGCTGCAGGTGGATTGCGATTCCACCTGCCGCTATTGCGCGTATATGTCAGCTGTACAAAACAGCTGACATGTGACTTTGATCGGGGCTCTCCACCAGAGCCCATATCAAAGGAGGAGACACGACATGCGCCGTACTACTATGTGGCATGTCGTGAAGGGGTTAAGGTTGAAGGAGCCAGAACTGTAAGGTTCAGGGTACATACTTGACTTCTAGTGTCTGGTGGTGAACTCCAAACACGAACTTCTCCCAGACGTCCGTGTTACTGTTCAGAGTTCTGATGCAGCCAATCAACAGGCTTTTAAGCTGTGAACACTTCCGGAGTAATCCCAGCCATGGCAAGTATTGGCATGGCCATAATTGGCCTACGCCACCAGTGTCCCAGCCTGTATAACCACCAGATCACGGGTGGTGTTGCTGATCAAGTGAGGGACAGTGTAAAATACATAAATAATTTTAAAACAACAATGTGGGTTCCCTCTTATTTTTAATAACTAGCAAAAGGAAAGCAGATAGCTGTGAGCTAGTCTTATTATGCTGCAAAGTGGGCAATATCCATGGACCTTCTCAGCATATTAATATCAGCCCGCAGCTGTCTGCTTTACCTTTGCTGGTTTTTAAAAAAATGACTTGGGGTCCCATCAATTTTAATAACCAGCTAAAGCAAAGCAGACAGCTGCGAGATGATACGAATAGGCTGGGAAAGTCCATAGATATTGTCCCCTTTACAGCCTAATAAGACCAGTCCTAAACTGCCCCAGAAATGGCGCATCCATTAGATGCACCAATTCTGGCACTTAGCCTCAGCTCTTGCCAATTGCCCTGGTGCATTGGCAATCAGGATTAAAGGATTGTGGTGGTATGGTGTGGCGCTGACATCAAACCCACGGGTTAGTAATGGAGAGACACCCCCATTACTAATTCAGTACTGCAAATGTGGCGCCCCAAGGTCCTGGTCATCGCAGTGGTATTGCTTTCCTCTCGGGGAGAATGATATTATATTTGGAGGCAATGAAGTAACTGCATCCACGTAACACAATGCATGCAACATGTTCACACTTCAGACCAGAAGGAGTATCTCTAAGCCTGTTTTAGGTGAACTCCCCTATAAGAACATCCTGATCTGGAGGGAAACAGTTCAATTCCTGTCAGAGACAGAGGGGAAGGAAGGAGCGGAGCCCTGTGGCCAAAAGTGCTGCAGCTCCTAGGAAACAGACGGATAGAAAGCCGAACAGATTGCAGCGAGCGTGAAGGAAGTCATAACAAAGGAGAGGATACCAGAAGGGGACCAGCCCTGCACAGGCTGCCTCCTTCTGAGGCGCAGAATCCCAGTAGCCAGAACACCGAGGGAGTAAGGACCTTTATGGTTTGCTCCAGAGACCGGCAGGACAGGTAATTGCAAGTTACCTGTCCGCTCTACACCCAGGAGGCACGGTGGCAACCTTTGGAGGCCGGAACATGCTAAAGTCCCTATAAAAAGCCTCAAGCCAACAGTTATACCGGTTTGTCCTATCCTTTCTGGGGGACAGAGAGAAAGACATTACATTTGTGAGGACCTTATGTGAAGCCTTAGGCAGTAAGGAATTACAACACTGCAGCGCAAGGGAAGGCTACTGATTTCCACCTGGAGAAGGGGACTCTGGACTTGCCTCCAAACTGGCCAGACTCGGTCTGCCCTGTGGTGCGGTGCCCTGGACTGTGGATGCTGAAGTCTTCAGTAAAGGTAAAGAGACTGCAACCTTGTGTCTTCGTTCTTCTCTGCACCTCTCACCATCCACCATCTACACACCGGGAAGCCCGGGGGATACACTTCACCTGTGGGAATACAACAGGTGGTGTCACGAACATTGCCGTTAAAGACCTTTCCCTTTTACACAGACGTCCCAGGGCCACGGACTGGGTCAGCCACCGTGACATCCCCCTGTGAACCGCAGGACCCGGTACCGAGTACCCCACGGCCCCATGGGGGCGATCCAACTTTGGCGTCACGAACAGGATCTACTAAACACCGTAAATTGGGTCATGTGCACATAAAAGACTGTGCCTAACCGATTTGTGCTAAAAGACTGTGCATTGCGCATTGCCTCCAAATATTGCCGCCAAAATCCGCCATTGCCGCGCCACGTGGAGTGCAAGGGGGAGGAGACGTACCTTCGTGGGCGGAGCTAGCCAAAAAGAGCGCGAAGCAGAAAGAACAGGTGCCGCGCTGCTGCCTGGAATGCCGAAAGTGAAGATGTTGTGCAACGGAGCCGAAAGAAGAGACGCTGCAAAGAGTCGAGTGAAGGTTGGCGAGGGGAAAGAACCATGTCTAACCCGGGAGGGGAATTGGCGGCGGTTGCAGCCACAGACCTAATAGCACCCCAAGGCCTCGCCGCAGACGTGCCCGCAGGCCCACGATAGACACAGCCGTACTCTCCATGCCGTACATACCTGGAACAGCCTGGCTCCCGCAATATTCTGGAGAATCGCATACATTAGTTGACTTTAAAGAATGACTCTGCAGCCTGCTTGATGTTTATCCCCTGACAGAGCATCAGAAAGTTCACATTGTAATGGGACAACTGTTTGGAGCGGCCCTGAGGGAGGTGAAATCCTGGCCAGTTGCGGATAAAGGGACTGTGCAGCGGATCTTTGCTAAGCTTAAAACCACCTTTGACACCCGCACCGCTACAGAAATCAAATTGAAGTTTTATGGGTGCAAGCAGAGGCCGCAGGATAGCCTACAGGAATATGCCCTTTATCTCTGGAAGCACTGTGGGCAATCAGGCAGGTTAATCCTAACAGCGTACAAGATGAAGACAAACTCTTAAAAGAGCGGTTCATTGAGGGACTCCTGTGTAATAACCAAAGGGCCCAACTGCACCTCCTATCCATGCAGAATCCGGACCTAGACTTTGTGCAATTCAAAGACAAGGCCATCCAGGTGCTACAGGAATGGCAGCCCAGCCGTGCAGTACCCCCTAGGCGTCAAGCCCTCACATACCATCAGGAAGTGGCGCCAGATCCTCAAGTCCCTGCTGAGGCCGATGCCAAGATCCTTGAAGATGATTCTCCGGCAGCACTACGCCTCCAGATGTCGGAGCAGACCAAGAACTTTGCTGCGCTAGCCCGGACCGTGCAGTCCCTACAGGAGGCCCCCAAGGAGAAGATCAAGCTGGCTTCCCGACCAGAGGATATTCCCTGGCGACGACAGAAGAGGATCCCGCCGACCAGAGGAAGAGATGACGATCGCTATCATCCGGACGGACGACCCATCTGCCGCCGCTGCAATCATGCAGGCCACATTGCAAAGTACTGTCATTTAAACGAGCGACCCCTGGGACAGCGGGCCAATCCCCAGAAGTAGGAAGACCAAGCCCACAAAACTGGAGAGCCAAGTACGTTGAAGGATGAGCTGTTCTCCCCATTGTGATCAATGGTATCCCCATGAACGCTTTGTTGGAAACCGGTTCTCAGGTGACAACTATGCCTTACATCCTTTATAAATGTTATTGGGCTGACACAGGCATTACTCGTGGCCCTGATGAGGATTTCACCATAGTAGCCAGTAACGGTCAGCCCTTACCACAAGTGGGATACAAAGAAGTCACCATTAAAGTAGGGCGGGTAGAGTTGAAATCCCAAGGGATAGTGGTTGTTGATATTGATCGCCGTGAATGTAACCCTATGATGACCATTGGTACTAATGTCATAGAAAATTGTCTTGCAGAGGTTATTGTCTTATTACAACAGGTGGCCGAAACTGCTGGTTCCAGTGAGCAACGTGTTTTGCAGAAAGAAATCAGAGATCTGGTACAGAGACAGCAGGTAGAACTATCTGGTGGAGAAATTGGCCGTGCCACAGTGAGTGATTCAATCCCCATCGCAATACCTCCCATGAGTGAAATGTTAATATGGTGTCGGGCAGCAATAGGCCTCAGAGGTAAACACTACCAAGCCCTGGTAGAACCTGTGTATTCAGATAGTAGGCCCACAATCCTGACAGCCAGAGAGGTGGTTGAAGTCTGCAAGGGGAGGGTACCAGTACGTGTCCTTAACTGTGGAGAGAAAGAGGTCCACCTAACCAAATATGCCACACTTGCCAAACTGTTTACTGTTGATAATAATGTGATACAGGCAACAGAGCCCTTGGTCCTGTCCAAACAGGTGGAGGACAATGGCTCTGCAGGACAAATGGAGGATTGGTGTCAGAAACTACACGTGGACACTGATTCTACACTGTCACATCAAAAACAAGGGGCTTACAGGGTGGTCCATGAGTATGAGAGAGTATTCAGCAAATACCCACTGGATTTTGGGCAGGTAAAAGGGATTCAACATCATATCCCCACGGGAGATCATCTGCCCATTAAAGAGAGATACCGTCCTGTACCTCAAGCTCATTATCAGTGTGCCAAAGACATGTTACGAGAGATGAAGGAGGCTGGGGTAATCAGAGATAGTTGTAGCCCCTGGGCAGCTTCCTTAGTCCTCGTTAGGAAAAAGGATGGCACCATGAGAATGTGTGTAGATTATAGGCAGATAAACCGCATTACACACAAAGATGCATACCCACTACCCAGAATCAAAGAGTCATTAGCTCCTTTTAAATCTGCTAACTACTTCTCTACCTTGGATCTCACCAGTGGGTATTGGCAGGTTCCCGTAGCAGAGGCGGACAAGGAAAAGGCGGCCTTCACCACACCGATGGGTCTCTATGAATTCAACTACATGCCATTCGGACTGTGCAACACCCCAGGAACGTTTCAGAGGATGATAGAGTGCTGTCTTGGACACAAGAATTTTGAAACTGTCTTGCTGTATCTGGCCGATGTCATCATCTTCTCCAAGACTTATGATGACCATCTGGAGCACCTGGCCGAGGTGCTCAAAGCTCTGTCTAGCTTTGGTCTGAAGTTAAAGCCATCCAAATGCCATCTGTTAAAGCCCAAAGTGCAGTACCTCGGCCATTTGGTGAGCACCGAAGGAGTGGCCCCAGACCCTGACAAGGTCACTGTGATCAGAGACTGGCCGAAGCCCAGCAACCTCTACGAAGTCCGGCAGTTCCTCGGGTTGGTAGGCTACTACAGAAGATTTATCAAAGACTTCACCAAGAAAGCCGCACCACTACAAGACCTGTTAGTGGGCCAATCCAAGAAAACCAAGGGTAGGAATACCCCATTTGACTGGGACGACGGACTGGAGAGATCCTTCACAGGTTTGAAGTTAGCTCTGACCAGAGATGAGGTACTGGCTTTCCCTGAATATGACCAACCGTTTGTGCTGTACACGGACGCCAGCAACATGGGATTAGGAGCCGTGTTGTCCCAGGTCCAGAAAGGCAAAGAAAGGGTAATCCCCTACGCCAGCAGGAAACTTCGTCCCACTGAAAGGAACCCTGGAAACTACAGTCCTTTTAAGTTCCTTGCCATCGTATGGGCAGTGACGGAGAGATTCAAGCACTACCTTGCCTCGGCAAGATTCACTGTCTTCACGGATAGCAATCCACTGACACACTTGGACACAGCAAAACTTGGTGCCCTGGAGCAACGGTGGATGGCCCGGTTGTCCAATTATGATTTCACCATCAAGTACCGCGCAGGACACAAAAATGCGAATGCCAATGCATTGTCCAGAATGCTGAACTTGCCAGAGATGGGAGAAGATTCGGAAGCACTCGAAGAAATAGAATTACCAGCTTTCCATCACCCCAGAGCGACTCATTATTCCCATCATGTGAGGAACAGGTGCAAGGACAAACAGGAAACCACGCTGAACCCCCTGCCCCACCATGGATCGGCAGAGAACCAGGACAGTGACCCGGCGGTCCGTCTGGTGAAAGAACTCCTGGCGCAGACAGGTTAACACCCTGGTCCAGATGATCCACAAGAGACGCAACAACTGTGGAAGAAGAAAGGCAAACTATTTATCTACGATGGTAAGTTGTGCTTAAGAAACATCGACCCACGCACTCATGAGTTAGTTTGGCAGATAGTGGTCCCAAGACAAGATGCGCCAATGGTTCTGGAAGCGTACCACGATGGAGCAGGACACTTCGGATGGAAGAAGTTGGAGAGTCTACTTTGTGGAAGGTTCTACTGGGTTGGCATGAGAAAAGCCATCGAAAAGTGGTGCCGAGAGTGTGGCCCATGTTGCCTACGCAGGAAGGACCGTGACAGTCAGAGGGCTCCCCTACAGCCCATAGTCACCAAAGAGCCACTTGAACTGGTGGCCTTGGGCCACATGAAGCTAATGCCCAGCCAATCAGGCTATGTCTACACTCTGACCATTGTGGATCACTAATCAATATTCCTAGTAGTTGTACCTGTCAAGGATCTGACAGCAAGAACAGCAGCCAAGGCCTTCCAACGGTATTTCTGTAGACCACATGGATACCCAGAGAACGTCCTTACTGATCAAGGTCCAGCCTTTGAAGCGGAAGTGTTTCAAGAATTCTGCAACCTGTATGGATGCAAAAGGATCAGAACAACTCTGTATCACCCACACACCAATAGAATGTGCGAAAAGATGAACCAAGTAGTGACTGACCTACTGAAAACCGTACCTATACAGGAAAGGAACTTATGGCCAGAAAAGTTGCCAGACTTGGTAGATTTGTACAACCACATTCCAGTGAATTCCACCAACTGTACTCCAGCATAACTGATGAGAGGAAGATCCAGCAAACTACCTGTTGATCTAGACATGGGACTCCTAACCCCAGAAAATGCCTCAACAGATGCGGATTGGGATACAGAAAGACAGCAAAAGTACCGCCAAGTACAAGAATGCATTGAAAGAAGTCTATCTCAAGCCAGACAAAAACAAGAGAGAGATTTTAACCAACGTGCCCCTGCAGTTCCCTTGTCACCAGGTGAACAAGTGTTAAAGCGTAAGAGGAGAATGCACAAACTTGATGATCAGTGGGAAGCAGAAGCATATACCATCTTACCGTCCAACTTTGACAATACTAAAGTCTGTCTTATCAGCAAAGATGGAGGAGAAACTTCGACGGCAGTATCCAGAGACTATCTCAGGAAATGCCCTGATGAATTGAGGAACAAAGAAACCGATCCAGGAACATCTCCACCTATGGAAGAGAAGATGATACACACTGTTCTTGGAGATTTTCCCCAGTCCTGGACTCAAGTACATCAGGCCATAGTGATACCTGTCTTGACTTTTCCCCAGCTGGAAATACCAGAACAGAATGTATTTCCAGACCATCCTGAACCAGAAGAGACTCTGCACCATCAGGTTCAAGCAGCGAATGTCACCCCAGCAGTGGAACCAGAAAATCCACCCTCTGCTATTGGTGATTCTGTCAGACCTATGGTGAGTTTAAGAAGACGCAGACTCTTGCCCAATTTACCTACACAATGCAGGCCTACAGATAGCACACACATCAGTGGGTCCACTACAGTAACAGTAGACATGTTAGATCAAGAACTGCGCAGGTATACTTGTAGTACCAAAGGTCTAATCCCAGCTCGTTACAGGGATTAACAATGTCAAGAATTGCTGTTACATGTTTGAATTGCTTGCTTATCTTTGTTACAGGTTTAAAAATGGACATTGCGGTAATGGACAATGCTTACCCAAAGACTTTTCTTGTAAATAGTTTGGCACCTCCAAGGTGCACCCTGGTTCTGCCCATTTTGCCGGCATGGGAAGAACTTTGTTTGCTTCATCTGACCAAAGACAATAACAGATGTGCTTTTATAAACTTGTTTTTGCAACATTCAAGAGTCCCCACCTCCCATAAAAGGAAGCATCAGTCATTATAGCATTTCAAAAATTTGTATGTATTTTGCTAAACTGTGACTGTTGTTTTCTTTTCCCAGTCCGGGAGTACTGGATTTAACGGGGGGAAGTGCGGCTCCCCAGGGTCCTGGTCGTCGCAGTGGTATTGCTTTCCTCTCGGGGAGAGTGATATTTTGTTTGGAGGCAATGAAGCATAACAGTATCCAGGTAACACAATGCATGCAACATGTTCACACTCCATACCAGAAGGGGGAGCTCTAAGCCTGTTTAAGGTGAACTCCCCTATAAGAACATCCTGATCTGGAGGGAAACAGTTCAGTTCCTGTCAGAGAGACAGAGGGAAAGGAAGGAGTGGAGCCCTGTGGCCAAAAGTGCTGCAGCTCCTAGAAAACAGACGGATAGAAAGCCGAACGGATTGCAGCGAGCGTGAAGGAAGTCATAGCAAAAGAGAGGATACCAGAGGGGGACCAGCCCTGCACAGGCTGCCTCCTTCTGAGGCGCAGAATTCCGGTAGCTAGAACACCGAGGGAGTAAGAACCTTTATGCTTTGCTCCAGAGACCGGCAGGAAAGGTAATTGCAAGTTACCTGTCCGCTCTACACCCAGGAGGCACGGTGGCAACCTTTGGAGGCCGGGGCGTGCTAGAGTCCCTATAAAAAGCCTCAAGCCAACAGTTATACCGGTTTGTCCTATCCTTTATGGGGGACAGAGAGAAAGACATTACATTTGTGAGGACCTTATGTGAAGCCTTAGGCGGTAAGGAATTACAACACTGCAGCGCAAGGCTACTGATTTCCACCTGGACAAGGGGACTCTGGACTTGCCTCCAAACCGGCCAGACTCTGTCTGCCCTGTGGTCTGGTGCCCTGGACTGTGGATGCTGAAGTCTTCAGTAAAGGTAAAGAGACTGCAACCTTGTGTCTTCGTTCTTCTCTGCGCCTCTCACCAGCCACCATCTACACACCGGGAAGCCCTGGGGATATACTTCACCTGTGGGAAGGTATACCATCTAGCTGCCATAACATCACCCCAGTGGACCCCTTAAAGCAGCATCGGTCACCCTGACCGAATTCCACAGGTGGCGTCACAAACATTCCCCTTAAAGACCTTTCCCTTTAACACGGACGTCCCAAGGCCACAGACCGGGTCAGCCACCGTGACATCCCCCTGTGAACCGCAGGACCCGGTACCGAGAAACCCACGGGCCCATGGGGGCGATCCAAAAAAGAAATAAACACACACAAAAAATCTTAATTTGAAAAAAATCTCCCCAACAATTTCTCTCTTTCACCCATTTATTTAAAAAAAACACCAGTAGGCTGTAGTAAGCAAACTGACAATACAGAAATGTTCAGACAAGATGTCAATTTTTCACAAAAAGAAATAAGACAGAAATGTCATATCTGACTCTTCTCTCTGCACTGTTGTCGTATGAGAGAGACAGAGAGACAGATATAGGGAGAGACAGGAAGACACAGAGACAGAGAGAGACACAGACAGAAAGAGAGAGGAGAGAGACAAAGACAGAGAAAGAGAGATAAGAAGAGACAGAGAGACGCAGTGAGAGAGGCAGAGAGACACAGAAAGAGAGAGACAGAGAGTGGAAGAGAAGAGAGGAGACAAAGACAGAGAGAGAGAAAGGCAGAGAAAAAGAGAGACAGAGAGAGATAGAGAGGGAGACAAAGAAGGAGAGTGATAGAGAGAAAGACAGATTTGGTGTCCTCAGATAAACTCTCTGCTTATCTGAGGACACCAAATATTTGATTGATATCTATGTCTGATAACTTGTTGGTTCGCCGTCTCATGAACAGACATTAAGCTTCTAGAGAAGCCAGATAACCTAAGCAATGTATTTGCTGAGTGGGAGACAACAAGAGTTCTCAGGAAAATGTCCAAATGTTTATGGATCCATGTTCTGCAAGGTAACAGAGTCAGTTTGCTCGGATTATGTGCTGTACCACCATACAGGGGAATTATCAATCATCTCTGTACCAGAAAAATGATAAATGCAGCAAATGTTTAGCGCAATATGTAGTTGCAATTTCTGGCGTGTTTACGTGACCTCTGCCTCCTTTCTGAAATAGTGGTGGAGCTTTAATGGTGGATGTGACACAGCAAAATCGGACACATTCTCTATGGTTAATGCCTTCAAATTTACAAAATGTGTCTTCAAAAATGAGCAATTGTCTTAACCCCTTTCTGACATATGATGTACTATCCCGTTGAGTTGGGGTGGGCCCGTATGACTACCGACGGGATAGTACGTCATACGTGATCGGCCGCGCTCATGGGGGGAACACGGCCGATCACGGCCGGGTGTGAGCTGACTATCGCAGCTGGCATCCGGCACTATGTGCCAGGAGCGGTCACGGACTGCCCCCGGCACATTAACCCCCGGCCCACTGCGGTATAGGGAAGCATCGCGCAGGGAGGGGGCTCCCTGCGTGCTTCCCTGAGACCCCCGGAGCAATGCGATGTGATCGCGTTGCTGCAAGGGTCTCTTACCTCCTCCCTGCAGCAGGCCCGGATCCAAAATTGCTGTGGGGCTGCATCCAGGTCCTGCAGGGAGGTGGCTTACTAGCGCCTGTAGCTGGTAAGCCTGCATCAGTGCACGTCAGATCGCTGATCTGACACAGTGCACAGCAAAGTGTCAGATCAGCGATCTTACACTGTAACATGATGTCCCCCCCCTACCACGGGGCAATGTTATAGTGTAAAAAAAAAATATTCACACGTGTAAAAAAAATTTTTTTAAAAATCCTAAAAAAAAAATTGTTCCTATAAATACATTTCTTTATCTACAGTAAATAAAAAATAAACAATAAAAGTACACATATTTAGTATTGCCGCGTCCGTACAGACCCCACCTATGAAACTGTCCCACTAGTTAACCCCTTCAGTGAACAAGGTAAAAAAAAAAAAACAGGCAAAAAAAACCTTTATTTTCATACCGCCAAACAAAAAGTGGAATAACACGCGATCAAAAAGACTGATATAAATAACCATGATACCGCCTAAAACGACATCTTGTTCCGCAAAAAACAAGCCACCATACAGTGTCATCAAAGAAAAAATAAAAAAGTTATAGTCCTCAGAATAAAGCGATGCAAAAATTATTATTTTTCTATAAAATAGTTTTTTTCGTATAAAAGCGCCAAAACATAAAAAAATGATATAACTGAGGTATCGCTGTAATAGTACTGACCCGAAGAATAAAACTGCTTTATCAATTTTACCAAACGTGGAACGGTATAAACGCCTCCCCCAAAAGAAATTCATGAATAGCTGGTTTTTGGTCATTCTGCCTCACAAAAGTCGGAATAAAAAGCGATCAAAAAATGTCACGTGCCTGAAAATGTTACCAATAAAAACATGAACTCGTCCCGCAAAAAAACAAGACCTCACATGACTCTGTGGACCCAAATATGGAAAAAATTATAGCTCTCAAAATGACGTAACACAAAAAATATTTTTTGCAATAAAAAGCGTCTTTCAGTGTGTGACGGCTGCCAATCATAAAAATCCGCTAAAAAACCCGCTATAAAAGTAAATCAAACCCCCCTTCATCACCCCCTTAGTTAGGGAAAAATTAAAAAATTTTAAAAATGTATTTATTTCCATTTTCCCGTTACGGTTAGGGTTAGGGCTAGGGTTAGGGCTAGGGCTAGGGTTAGAGTTAGGGCTAGGGCTAGGGTTAGGGCTAGGGTTAGGGTTGGGGCTAGGGTTAAGGCTAAAGTTAGGGTTTGGGCTAAAGTTAGGGTTAGGGTTGGGGCTAAGGTTAGGGTTTGGATTACATTTAAATTTAAAAAATGTATTTATTTCCATTTTCCCGTTACGGTTAGGGTTAGGGCTAGGGTTAGGGCTAGGGCTAGGGTTAGAGTTAGGGCTAGGGCTAGGGTTAGGGTTAGGGCTAGGGTTAGGGTTGGGGCTAGGGTTAAGGCTAAAGTTAGGGTTTGGGCTAAAGTTAGGGTTAGGGTTGGGGCTAAGGTTAGGGTTTGGATTACACTTACAGTTGGGAATAGGGTTGGGATTAGGGTTAGGGGTGTGTCAGGGTTAGAGGTGTGGTTAGGGTTACCGTTAGGATTACGGTTAGGGGTGTGTTTGGATTAGGGTTTCAGTTATAATTGGGGGGTTTCCACTGTTTTGGCACATCAGGGGCTCTCCAAACGCGACATGGCGTCCGATCTCATTTCTAGCCAATTCTGCGTTGAAAAAGTTAAACAGTGCTCCTTCCCTTCCGAGCTCTCCTGTATGCCCAAACAGGGGTTTACCCCAACATATGGGGTATCAGCGTACTCAGGACACATTGGACAACAACTTTTGTGGTCCAATTCTTCCTGTTACCCTTGGGAAAATATAAAACTTGGGGCTAAAAATAATTTTTGTGGAAAAAAAAAGATTTTTTATTTTCACTGATCTGCGTTATAAACTGTAGTGAAACACTTGGGGGTTCAAAGTTCTCACAACACATCTAGATAAGTTCCTTGGGGGGTCTAGTTTCCAATATGGGTTCACTTGTGTGGGGTTTCTACTGTTTAGGTACATTAGGGCTCTGCAAATGCAATGTGACGCCTGCAGACCAATCCATCTAAGTCTGCATTCCAAATGACACGCCTTCCTTTCCGAGCTCTGCCATGCGCTCAAACGGTGGTTCCCCCCCATATATGGGGTATCAGCATACTCAGGACAAATTGCACAACAACTTTTGGGGTCCAATTTCTCCAGTTACCCTTGGGAAAATACAAAACTGGGGGATAAAAAATAATTTTGTGGGGAAAAAAAAGAATTTTTATTTTCACGGCTCTGAGTTATAAACTCTAGTCAAACACTTGGGGGTTCAAAGCTCTCACAACACTTCTAGATGAGTTCCTTAGGGGGTCTACTTTCCTAAATGGTGTCACTTGTGGAGGGTTCCAATGTTTAGGCACATCAGTGGCTCTCTAAACGCCACATGGCTTCCCATCTGAATTCCAGTCAATTTTGCATTGAAAAGTCAAACGGCGCTCCTCCCCTTCCGAGCTCTGCCATGCGCACAAACAATGGTTTACCCCTACATATGGGGTATCAGCGTACTCAGGACAAATTGTACAACAACTTTTGGGGTCCAATTTCTTCTCTTACCCTTGGGAAAATAAAAAATTGGGGGCAAAAACATAATTTTTATGAAATAATATGATTTTTTATTTTTACGGCTCTGCATTATAAACTTCTGTGAAGCTCTTGGTGGGTCAAAGTGCTCACCACACATCTAGATAAGTTCCTTAGTGGGTCTACTTTCCAAAATGGTGTCACTTGTGGGGGGTTTCAATGTTTAGGCACATCAGTGGCTCTCCAAATGCAAAATGGCATCCCATCTCAATTCCTGTCAATTTTGCATTGAAAAGTCAAACGGCGCTCCTTTCTTTCCGAGCTCTCCCATGCGCCCAAACAGTGGTTTACCCCCACATATGGAGTATCAGCGTACTCAAAACAAATTGTACAACAACTTTTGGGGTCCAATTTCTTCTGTTACCCTTGGGAAAATAAAAAATTGGGGACGAAAAGATAATTTTTGCGAAAAAATATGATTTTTTATTTTTACGGCTTTGCATTATAAACTTCTGTGAATCACTTAATGGGTCAAAGTTCTCACCACACATCTAGATAAGTTCCTTAGGGGGTCTACTTTCCAAAATGGTGTCACTTGTGAGGGGTTTCAATGTTTAGGCACATCAGAGGCTCTCCAAACGCAACATGGCGTCCCATCTCAATTCCAGTCAATTTTGCATTGAAAAGTCAAATTGCCCTCCTTCGCTTTCGAGCTCTGTCATGCGCCCGAACAATGGTTTACCCCCACATATGGGGAATCAGCATACTCAGGACAAATTGTTCAACAACTTTTGGGGTCCATTTTCTCCTGTTACCCTTGGTAAAATAAAACAAATTGGAGCTGAAGTAAATTTTTTGTGAAAAAAAAGTTAAATGTTTATTTTTTATTTAAATATTCCAAAAATTCATGTGAAACACCTGAAGGGTTAATAAACTTCTTGAATGTGGTTTTGAGCACCTTGAGGGGTGCAGTTTTTAGAATGGTGTCACACTTGGTTATTTTCCATCACATAGACCCCTCAAAATGACTTCAAATGAGATGTGGTCCCTAAAAAAATGGTGCTGTAAATATGAGAAATTGCTGGTCAATTTTAACCCTTATAACTCCCTAAAAAAAATTTTGGTTCCAAAATTGTACTGATGTAAAGTAGACATGTGGTAAATGTTACTTATTAAGTATTTTGTGTGACATATCTCTGTGATTTAATTGCATAAAAATTCAAAGTTGGAAAATTGTGAAATTTTCAAAATTTTCGCCAAATTTCCATTTTTTTCACAAATAAACGCAGGTAATATCAGAGAAATTTTACGACTATCATGAAGTACAATATGTCACGAGAAAACAATGTCAGAATCACTGGGATCCATTGAAGCTTTCCAGAGTTATAACCTCATAAAAGGACAGTGGTCAGAATTGTAAAAATTGACTTGGTCATTTACGTGCAAACCACCATTTCGGGGTGAAGGGGTTAATCAACATTTTATGTTTAAAAAAATTGTATTCTGTTTCTCTTCTTTTTTTTTTTTTTCCTTGACCTTATCGATATACAAAACATCCCACAATCTTGCTGTCTTCATCCTCACTACTGAACGGACAATAGAATATCTATTCCCTACAAAATCACATTTGAGGAGCTGACTCATAATCACCACAAGCAAGATTATTAACAAATATTGTGCACATCATAAAGGACAGTTTATCGGCAGGAATTCTGGCACATAATTAATAAATCTCTGCCCCAATTTAATTTTTACACTAGTATCTAAGGGGTCAAAAAAAAAGAAAAATGGAATTCATTATATTCCAGGAGAGAGAACATTTTAGAATGGCTCATTTGACACTAGTAGAAGAAAATAAAATTATCACTTTCTTCCTCACCCCTCGAAAAGCAAATAATTCTTCTCAGATTTGACAAAGTTATAGTTTGCAGCTTGTGCTTCTTTGGTTTTAGATCCGTCCTAAAATTGGTAATTCTTCAACTAAATGTCAATGAAAAAATTAGAATATTTAGGACCCTCATTTACTGGGCGGCCAAATACCCAGGGGCATAACCACCTAGCAATACTTGGCAATATTTGGCGGTTTTCTTCAGCCTGTATATGAATTGTATCATATTGAGCCATCCGTAGAGTCAGTATTATCTGTATTCTTCTTTAATGATTTTGCATATTTTTGGTAACATCTGGTAATGTTATATAGGCTGTACATGACAATGTTATATTACCACTATCTGGTGGTATTAATCTGATTAAAATTTTAAGTAAACTGTCTAAAAATTGAAAATAGAAAAGTTCTACTTTGATTTTGACCCTGGACCCATTTTCCCCGACATTCATGTAATAGTAGAGCATGAGACATATAATAACCCAATAATATCACTGCCATAATATAAAAACCTTTCAATAAGGATAGCATAAAATGGTGACATGATTGAAAGTGAATTGAAAGTCACTTACGTTAAACTGCAGCGTGTGGACCTCAACTGCTTTCTTTTCGGAATAACCTCTGATTACACAATAGTTAGCTCTAAGTAATGTTCAGTTCTTGTAGTCACGTGTGTGGGGAGAGATAGAAATGCTCTGTCAAGGTGCCAAATATTGGCAAAAAAATAACAAGGCAAACATTTCATAACTGACTCTTTCAGGTCTGTTGTCATTTATATTTTGTGGTTATTCGCGGACTCCAAATATGAGCAGAATGATAAATGCAATCAGGACCAGAAATATTTGGACAGTGACAGAAGTTTTGTCATTTTAGCTGTTCACCAAAACATTTTCAAGATACATGACTGCGTATCCCAAGATTGGACCTTCGAGATACCGCACAGTACCTACTCCCCCCCTCCCCCCATTCATTTTCACCAAAGAAGTGTTTCCTCCCCTCAATTAAGACATGACAATTATTTCTTTGGATAATTTGGCCACAGCGGCCATTTTATTAATAACAAACATAAACAACCATTTATACATTTGCATAATATCTGGCACCTAATAGGCAAAAGCCCAAACCAACTTTTTAAAGCGAAAACCCTTCTTTACCCTCAGCTGTAACCACCAGCTCGAGGGCACCATGTAACCCGTTTACCGGGCAAACCAACCCCAAAGCTCCCAAGGTAAAATCCCCGTCCAGAGCCAGTAAACCAAAGCCAGATCAGCCCCATAAAACACCAACTCCAAGAACCCGCCCCCCGACAACCACGAGCAGCACTGAACACCTCAGGCTCGCGAGTGCCCCACCACCGCCATGGCCCTCTCCACCCCTTCCTGTATGGCCAACATCCACAAATCCAAACTAATATCGTTCAAATGAATGCCATGATTCCTCCAATAATTTCCCACACCAGCCTCCAACTCAAAATGCCGAACCGCCACACCCCCATTACGGGAAACAAAACTCGCCACGGCCCTATTCAGCTTTACCCGGGCCCTATTGATCCCCTTCAGAGAACGTACTGCCCTCCACGTTTTTCTAAGCACGATGTCGGACCAAACCGTAACCATCCCTGGAAAAGACACCCATAATCTTAAAAAATCATAACGGATATCCCTAATTAACTCTCTCACCGGCTTAGACCCCAAATCATTCCCACCCAAATGTACAACTACAATGTCCGGGGAACGATCCAAACTAGCAGAGCGGGCAAACTCGGCTAGTAACCCGCACCACAACATGCCCCGAAAACCCAACCATCGGACCACCACCGCATCTCTCTGAAAACCCAATTGCCTACCATCTTGCCTAACATCGGCACGAATTGCCCCCCAATGCACCAAAGAGTGTCCGAAAATCCACGCCAGAAGTGGGGTCCGACCTGCAAAATACAACGACAATTAATACCCACCAAACAAGTAACCAACATCAATTACGAACATAGGACAAATAACGATTCGATGACCACCTGCCAATACGCCGAATAACCTCCGGCCCCAAACCCAAACCAGAAGCCTCAGATGCTGCCCCAATCCGAAATGAATGTGTCCCAAATGAAAAGGGGTCAAGGCCTAAAAATATCAGCCCCTGTCTCAATACTGCCGTGAACTGAAACCGCGACAAAAAATCATCTTGACGATGCCGTAAAAGTGGGCCAGACCTGTCAGGCCCCAGCCCCCAATAATCCTCCAAACACCGATGAGGGCACATCAAACCCCCAACCACCTTCCCTAAAACCACACGTCTTCCTTTCCCCAACTGATTAGTCTTCGACCGCCGAATCCAAAAGGCAATTCCACCTGACCAAAATTCAATATCCTCTGCCAACAAACCCCCGGCTTTAAACCTGTTAGGGGACACCAGCTCACCGATTCTCAACGCCCCGAAAAAAGCCAATGAAAAAGCCAATCGAAACAGAACAGCCTCAAAGTGAGAACTACAAATTTCCCCCAACGCTTCACCCAAACGCTCCAACGTCCCGAAAGATATGGACCTACGCGTATCGCAAGTTGAGGAACCCTTCCGAAAACCTTTTAACGCCTGCCGAATCAAGAAATCCTTAGTAACATCCACGGAACCCTGGAGCTTGAAACCAAAAGCCAAACCAGCTATAAATTTGTTCAGCTTTGACACAGACCAACCCCATTCCACCGCCGACCCAATCAAAAGCAAAATCGCCATCACCCTGTCACCATCCGATTCAACTGAACCCAACTGCTCCAACCACCCTTCCCACAAATCCCATGATGCCTCATAACCTGACCACGTCCTTCCCAATACCGAGGACTGTATCAACCGACCTCCTCGTCTGCAACAATCCGCCACAAATGAAAAGGGCATGTCGTTCCTGCATCTTCCGCTTCTGGAGCCAACTCCCGGAAACGTTCCCACTGCAAACGAGACAAAGCATCCGCTATAGAGTTTTGAACGCCGGGAACACGTACAGCCGAAATCCATGTATTCAACTCCAGGCACCGCAAAACTAACTCCCGTACCAGTCTGATTACCGGGGGAGAGGACGAAGAAAGACTATTGATCACCGACACCACACTCAAATTATCACAATGGAAACGTACTCGCCTATCCTTAAAAGTACTGCCCCAAATGAACACCGAAACCACAATTGGAAACAGCTCCAGCAACGCCAAATTTTTAGTGAAACCAGCTTCGCACCACCAATCTGGCCATCCTCCAACACTCCATTTTCCAGCACAATAAGCCCCATTTCCAACACTGCCAGCCGCGTCCGTAAAAATTTCGCAATCAAAATCATTCAAATCCTCCTGTTGAATCAGAGCCCTGCCGTTATAATTGTCCAAAAAACGCCGCCAAATTACCAAATCCTCCCTGTGCTCTTTGTTCAAACGTACAAAATGATGTGCTGACCGCACTCCAGCAGTTGTCCTAGACAACCTCCTGCAAAATATCCTGCCCATAGGCATGATACGGCACGCAAAGTTCAAACGCCCCAACAATGACTGCAGCTCTTTCAACGTAACCTTGCGCAACTTTTCGCATCTCATCACCTCCTGCCGTAAAGCCAACAACTTCTCCTCAGGCAACCGGCACTCCATCTTCTCCGAGTCTATGAGAATACCCAAAAAGCTCAAAACCGTGCAAGGTCACTCCATTTTTTCCCGCGCTAAGGGCACACTAAACTGTCCTGCAACCCATTCCATAGTAGCCAACAAATTGCCACACAACAGAGAATCCGGGGGGTCAACAAACAAAAAATCATCCAAGTAATGAATGACAGACGGAACCTGGGAAACATCCCGAACAACCCACTCCAAAAAAGTACTAAAGGCCTCGAACAGCGAGCAGGAAATCGAACAACCCATAGGCAAACATCTATCCAGATAAAAACCCCCGTTCCAAAAACATCCTAACAGCGGGATACTATCGGGGTGAACCGGAAGCAAACGAAAAGCCGATTCAACATCTGTCTTAGCCACTAATGCACCTGCGCCATTCCTACGAACCCATTGTACCGCAGCATCAAAAGAGGTATATACCACAGAACAAAGCTCTTCGGCGATGCCGTCATTGACTGACTGGCCCTTTGGATATGACAGATGTTGAATCAGGCGAAACTTATTAGGCTCTTTTTTAGGGACAACCCCCAGAGGCGAAACAACCACCCCCTCCACAGGTAAATCACTAAATGGCCCCGCCATACGCCCTAACTCAACCTCCTTCGCCAATTTAGCTGTAACCACATCCGCCTGAAGGTTAGCCGACCTCAAATTCTTTTTTGAAAATGGGATAGTATGAGCCGGACGAGGAATCCGAAAACCCTCCGAAAAACCATCCCACAGTAACCTAGCCTTTTCCCTATCCGGATACCTACTTAGATAAGGGGCCATCTTTAGAACCCTCACTGGTGTCACCCCCTTGACTGCCTCCCACTGCTGGTTTGCCCCTTGCTTTTTTAAAACATTTGGCCACTCCATGCGAGGCCCCGCCGCAGTGAGAACAGACATGCTTGAACTTGCATGTACTGCCGTATTTGCATTGGCTGTCATTAAACTGCCAACACGTCCCTGTTTTGTCCTTAGCCCCCTGTGACCCCTGTCCCCCAGCTCCCTGTCCCGACTGCTGACCACTACTCCCTCCCCCCCCATGAAATGACTGCCCAAACCGCATTGGAGCCATAACCTTCAACCACAACCCTATATCTTTTTGGTCCCATTTTATCTCGGGCCTAAACGCCTTCCTTTGCCGAAACTGCTCGTCATAACGTAACCAAGCCTAGCCCCCATACGCCCTATATGCCTCCCCTATCGCATCCACGTAGCAAAACAGGCCTGAACAGTTCTCCGGAAACTTTTCCCCAGTAACACCTGCCAAAATAAAAAAAGCCTGCTGCCAATTCACAAACGTCTGTGGTATTAATCGCCAACGCCTCTTTTCTTCCTCCTCCTTTTTACTATCATCCTTCTTACCCTTGTCTAAATTAAACTTCTCCAGAGGCAGGAGGGAGAAAATCTCTACATGTTCATCTTTCCAAATTTTTTCCTTAATTTCTTTCTTTAAGTGAGCCCCCAACGGCCCTTCAAAACACACATAAACCTCCCCCTTAGCTCTATCATCCAATTTAATCTTATCCCCTTTATCCTTTTCAGTCTGAACCGACACCAACACCCCTGCCGCCGATGCCTGCTCTGCACCACTCGCCCTATCGGACCCCGCTACCACTCCCGAACCAGGACCAGATGCCGGCAACCATGCTCCTACCGGAGACGACCGCGCACTATCCCGGCCCTCCCCATCCAATCTCCTCAAAATCTGAGACATGCCCGCCAAAAGCTCCCTGACCCCCGGGACCCCCGCAGTGCTAGCCCCTCCACTCCCTGCCAAATCGACCCCCCCATATCAGCTATCCCCAGCCCGAGCTCCACTATCCCACCCCGCAACAGAATTAGTCTCATACTCACGAAGCTGCGCAGGTGCTGTGTCCCCGCCAGCCGTGCGATCACCGAACTCCCGTGGGTCGCTCCCGGATCCGGAATCCTCCGCGCCACTGTGTTGCTCCTGGCCCGCGCCCCTGGCCTCCTCGTCACCAGGGGGAACCGGAGTAGAAGAACTGGAACTCTCCCTGGACCTCCTGGGTGACCTGGACCTGGCAGCTGCCAGCCTGACTCCGGGCCTGTCTTCTTGCTGGGCCCTGCCACGAGCCCCAGCCGCTGCCACGCTGCGCCCCCTCCTGACTGGGCCAGGCTGTGGGGTTGAGGTACGCCTGCCCATCGCTCTGCCTCTTGAAGCGCTGCCCCTGCCAGGCACCCGGGGTGGGTCAGACCCCGAGTTACCCGCCGCCGCTCCGCTGCTGCTCCACTGCGCTGCCGCTGCTCCCTGGGGTCTCCTCCTCGTTGCTGGAGACGTCGCCGGTGCTGCAGACACCGCCGCTGCTCGCCGGGTACCGCTCCTGCTCACCGCCGCCATGTTGCCGCTTTGACCCGGAACTTCCGGTGCGGCCTGCACCTCTCTCCGGGCCTGCGCCGCCGCTGCTCCTGACCGCTGCCCAGCACCAGCAGCGCCGACCGGAGGATTCCTGCCGGAGTACGGGCCGGGGGATTAGGTGACCGGTGGCCCGCGCCCTCCGCAGGGTCCCGAGAGGGGCTCCGTGGCCGGCTCCGGGGACAAACGCTCCGGGGGACGGGTCCTCCTGGATCTGGTCCCTTGGGCTCCAGGACTGCCCAGCAATGATGCCAGCTGTTCCTCCAGCAAGCCGCCTCGCCGGGACCACGCCATCTCCCGCAGCTGCCCGAGTATGGATTCCACGGAGGACATTATGCACCTTCACAGCTTCGATCCTAACAGGTAATGGCCCCCTTCCCCGCACTTCCTTACAACCCGCCCCTAAAATCTCGGACCACCCCCTTTCCCTCCCATCCCTTAAACCAGTCCCCACCGTCCCTGCTTTATTTCAAAAGATGCTCCCCTAAGTTCCCTTGGCAACGCAGTCATGGGGAGCTTTCGTTTGACTACGTTCCTACAGCCCCCCCGCTGTAACGTAATCAATCAGGCCTTAATGTGCAGACTCTCAGCTTTAGGCCGGAGTCACAGTAGCGATTTTAAAATTGGTCCAATTTTGTTTCTGCAAAGTCGGACAAGTGTAATGCAAGTGTCATGCGTTTTTCATGCAAATACAATCCGATTTTTACCACCTTTTAACATAACATCTGATTGCAATGCGATTTTAACATGAGCTTTTACCTACAGCAATTCTCTGTCATTTACACATCGTTTTCAAAGGAAATATTCATCAAAACACACACACACATATATATACAGTGCCTTGCAAAAGTATTCGGCTCCCTGGAACTTTTCAACCTTTTGCCACATATCATGCTTCAAACATAAAGATACCAAATGTAAATTTTTGGTGAAGAATCATCAACAAGTGGAATACAATTGTGAAGTTGAATTAAATTTATTGGTTATTTTACATTTTTGTTGAAATTCAAAAACTTAAAAGTGGGGCGTGCAATATTATTCAGCCCCTTTACTTTCAGTGCAGCAAACTCACTCCAGAAGTTCATTGTGGATCTCTGAATGATCCAATGTTGTCCTAAATGCCTAATGATGATAAATATAATCCACCTGTGTGTAATCAAGTCTCCGTATAAATGCACCTGCTCTGTGATAGTATCATCTGTTTGAAGCAGAGGCGTAGCTAGGGTTTTGGTTGAGAGGGGCGAAGCTTCTGAGTGGGCCCCTAACCAGGTAACCTTGATTACAACTCAGTGACGCCCCCTAATACTGGAGGAGAACTTCAGTAGATGACCGCTCTATTACTGAAGATAATCTCTATATAAAGACCAACATGGATATTTCCGCCATATGGTCAGTGGTAGATACCAGCGCTACAGAACATATAAGAGATCACAGCACAGTTACAGATAATGTCTTACCGCTGATGTCTTTTCTGATGGAATTGTTTACTTTTCCGGTCTTTTCCATCTGGCCCAGACCGACATAACAACTTCCCCCAGCAACGACTCACCTGCAGAGAATACAACAAAGACACGATTCCCTTCTCACTTTCCAGCCATCACCATCTATTTCCAACCTGCACAAACTCCTCATCCTGCTGATACCCGAATACTGAGCTGCTGCCGTATGTGTCCCTATTATTAGTATGATGGCCCCCTCACTGTAATCCCCACACTGTACGATGGCCTACTAGATGGCCACCATATAGTATAATGCACTTAATAGTCCTCAATATAGTACAATGCACTCCCAATAGGCAGACTCTATAGTACAAGGCAGCACCCCATGGGCAGACTCTGCAGTATAATACAGCACTCCATAGGCGGACCCTGTATTATAAGGCAGCACCCCATAGGCATACCCTGTAGTATAAGGCAGCACCCCATAGGCAGACCCTGTAGTACAAGGCAGCACCCCCATAGGCAGATCCTATAGTATAAGACAGCACCCCCATAGGCAGACCCTGTAGTATAAGACAATACCCCTATAGGAAGACCCTGTAAGTATAAGACAGTACCCCCATAGGCAGACCCTGTAGTATAAGACAGTATCCCCATAGGCAGACCCTGTAGTATAAGACAGCACCCCCATAGGCAGACTCTGTAAGTATAAGACACTACCCCCATAGGCAGACCATGTAGTATAAGGCAGTACCCCCATAGGCAGACCCTGTAGTATAAGGCAGTACCCCCATAGGCAGACCCTGTAGTATAAGACAGTACCCCATAGGCAGACCCTGTTGTATAAGACAGTACCCCCATAGGCAGACCCTGTAGTGTAAGACAGTACCCCCATAGGCAGACCCTGTAGTATAAGACAGTACCCCCATAGGCAGACCCTGTAGTATAAGACAGTCCAAAAAAGAAAAGAATGTCCAGCTTCACTGAATCCGTAAAAAAGAGTTTTCTTTATTCACAAACTTTAAGCATAGAGGATACAGACTTCAGCACGAACCATATGGGTAAGAATCTCAATCTTGAGATTCTTACCCATATGGTTCGTGCTGAAGTCTGTATCCTCTATGCTTAAAGTTTGTGAATAAACTTATAAGTATAAGACAGTACTCCCATAGGCAGAACCTGTAATATAAGGCAGTACCACCATAGGCAGACCCGGTAGTATAAGGCAGCCCCCGTAAAAAACAATAAATAAATATTCACCTCTCTTCCTCCTTGTTCCAGTAGTGCTCTGAGCTCCTGCTCATCTCCTGACAGCGGGCGCCGGGTGGTGATGTCACCATGCCCAATATCAGTGATGGCGTCGGTGACGTCAGACACTGACAGGGGGGTGATGGGAGAAGTAGCGCTGCGCGTTCCTTCCCTCATCAATGCGGTCAGCTGTATCGCCTAAATGCTGATACAGCTGACCTTGCAGTGATGGGCGGGAGGTCCACTGCTGGCACCGGGTCCCCCACCAGCTCACGGGCCCCATAGCGGCCTCGCGGAAGAGCAAGGAGATTGATTCTCCCTGATCTGCCACAGAATGTTACTGTATCGGCGCGCTGCACATGCCGATACAATTACAGTAGCGTAGCTCCGGGTGGGCCCCCTTTGAGCTCCCGGCCCGGGGCGACTGCATCCTCTGCCCCCCCCCCGATAGCTATGCTACTGGTTTGAAGCACAGAGAGCATCATGAAGACCAAGGAGCACAACAGGCAGGTCAGTGATACTGTTGTGGAGAAGTTTAATGCTGGATTTGGATACAAAATCATTTCCAAACTTTAAACATCCCAAGGAGCTCTGTGCAAGCAATCATATTGAAATGGAAGGAGTATCATACCACTACAAATTTAATCTCAAACAAGGAGAAGACAGATGAAAGATGCAGCCAAGAGGCCCATGATCACTCTGGATGAACTGCAGAGATCGACATCTGAGGTGGGACAGTCTGTCCATAGGACACATATCTGGCCTTTAAGGAAGAGTGGCCAGAAGAAAGCTATTTCTCAAAGATATCCATAAAAGTGTTGTTTAAAGTTTGCAACAAGCTACCTGGGAGACACACCAAACATGTGGAAGAAGGTTCTCTGGTCAGATGAAGCGAAAATCGAACTTTTTGGCAACAATGCCAAACGATATGTTTGGCGTAAAGGCAACACAGCTCATCACCCTGAACTCACCATCCCCACTGTCAAACATGGTGGTGGCAGCATCATGGTTTGGGCCTGCTTTTCTTCAGCAGGGACAGGGAAGATGGTTAAAATTGATAGGAAGAAGGATGGAGCCAAATACAGGACCATTCTTGAAGAAAACCTGTTGGAGTCTGCAACCTGAGACTGGGACAGAGATTTGTCTTCCAACAAGACAATGATCCCAAACATAAAGTAAAATCTACAATAGAATGGTTCACAAATAAACATATCCAGATGTTAGAATGGCCAAGTCAAAGTCCAGACCTCAATCCAATCAAGAATCTGTGGAAAGAGATGAAAACTGCTGTTCACAAACGATCTCCATCAAACCTCACTGAGCTCGAGCTGTTTGCCAAGTAAGAGTGGACAAGAATTTCAGTCTCTCAATACACAAAACTGATAGGGACATACCCCAAGCGACTTGCAGCTGCTATCACAGCAAAAGGTGGCGTAACAAAGTATTAAGTTAAAGGGGCTGAATAATATTGCACACCCCACTTTTCAGTTTTTGAATTTCCACAAAAATTTAAAATAGCCAATAAATTTCGTTCAACTTCACAATTGTGTTCCACTTGTTGTTGATTCTTCACCAAAAATGTACATTTGGTATCTTTATGTTTGAAGCATGATATGTGGAAAAAGGTTGAAAAGTTCCAGGGAGCCGAATACTTTCGCAAGGCACGGTATATATACATATAGATAGATAGAATGCAGGCAATTTCTGTGCGCGTACAGTAAAACGTACGTTGGGGTTAGGGGGGGACGCTCCATCGGTCCCCTGACTCATTGCTCCTTCAGTATAACTCTGAATGCTTGTATTTTTTTCAATTCATTTGTGCTGCTTTCCTTTTTTTGAATCTACCATTGGAGACCATTGGATTGCTGGTTGGGAGAGCTTTGCATGTTTTGTAAGGTAGTGTTTGATGCTGTTCCAATTTTAGAATATATAAAGTTTCAAAAATGAGGCAGCACTCCATTATTCAGTATAAAAACGTGCAGGGTTTAATTTACCCACATGTTCAGGCAACGTTTCAGCTCACACTGAGCCTTTCTCAAGCCTTTTGTTTTATATATAATAGAGCAGAGAGCAGCACCTGAACAATAGCAGTAATTGGGAGCAGGGCTTCACAGGTACATGCCAGTCCTTATATTAGAAAAACAAAGAAGCAGCACACCATCATTTTTTGTGCAAAAAAAGCTATTTTCAAAGCCCATTTGTGTGTGATATTTCGGCTCTGTGTGTAAGCCTTTTTAAAGCAGTATACAAGTGCACATTCAGAATATTTAAATTATGCAGTAAGGTGAATACAATTTGAATCAATTAGTACCAAAACAGTACAATTTCATATCCATTTCTAATAACGCTGTTACCAGTGTCTCCCACCCCATTATTGTCATCTCCCTCACATTCATCAATGTCCTTTCCTCTCCCCCACATCCATCATTGTCTTGTCTTCTCCCCACCCCATCATTACCCTCTCCCCCACATCCATAATTCTCCTGTCTTCTCCCCCACCACCATCATTTTACTGTTCTCACCCCCACATCCATCATTGTCCTGTCCTCTCCCACACCCCATCATTGTCATCTCCTCCACCTCCAACATTGCCATCTCCCCCACATCCATCATTGTCTTGTTCTCTCCCACATGCCATCATTGTCCTTTCCCTTACCTCCATCATTGTTATCTCCCCTCCCCCACATCTATCATTGTCCTGTCCTCTTCCCCGCATCCATCATTGTCTTTTCCTCTCCACCACCCTCTTACAGAATTGAATATATATAACAAGGGGGTGAATACAACAGCTCACTTGAAAAAAAACCCTTTTAAAATATAACCTTTAATGCTTATAATAAAATAGAAACACAATATCTAGATATCCCCTAAATAAAAAAATTCCTCAAATGTAATGGGCTGTAGAATACTGGAGATTCTCTAATCTCTTTGTGTTGCTAGCATAATGTCAATCTAGCTAATAACCACCTCTGCCGGTACATTAGATAGATGCCGAGGAAAGCCCATTATTATACCTCACAAAAAATTACACCAAACAGTTTCTCTTAATGAAAAGTGATAGAATTGTGCTTTTATATAGTAACAGTTTCACTTGACCAATGTGCAGAAATGAGTGATCTGCCCCTAGATACCAATCTACCTGGATGCCTACCTAGGTGCGGAGGTTGGCACCCTAAGAAAACGAGAATGGTGCCACCGCTCATCTGACGGCTGTTACTTATCTCCTGATACACCCTATAAAACTTTAGTAAGAAACAGAGGGCCAGATGGCCTGTACTGACTATATGGTGAAGTGCTGGAGTAATGTATGCACAGACATTAAATCAGGATATGTAAATGTAGAAATAAGGAGACAGACCGAACAATCTTAGCCACTCATATCCAATACACATAATGACCGGCACTCCGCATTTAATGAAGGCAATTTGACCATGAGCCCCTTGGGTGCCTTGGGCATCGAGCATCAGGCCAGATTGACCTCATTATTATGTAACGGGGGCCAGGGTGGTAGCCGTACCGAGGGATTGCTGCTGCTTCCTCATCACACCCCGACGCTCCGCTACAGAAATATCATGTCCATTTTGTGGTGTGCTGTGTGTGTCAAGTATTTCACCCACCTGTGAGTCAGAATCCTTCACAGCATTCAGGGCTCCAATCCATCGTAGACACACACAAATGTTATCAAAGTCTCGATTCATTTTCAATAAAACTTTACTCAACTCGTGCATCTTCATAATAGACTTAGTCCAACAATCTTCAAAAGACATAAGAACTTCTCCTCCTGCACGTTCCCTGGTCTTTTCCTTCAGCTTATCTTCTAGCACCGTGGCTTCCAGACCTGCAGTCCCCTGGGAATTCCAGCTTACTGATACTAGGTGCTCCCCGTCCACTTTCCCCATCCTGGGTGAAAAATCAGGTTGCCTCTGCAATTCCTGTTCAGACCGTAAGTTCAGGACGTTACGGGAAGTAACCCACAGACAAGCCACCGACCCTTCCAGACTGCCTTGCTTTTCACGTGCTTTAAGATCTAGCATCTCCAGACTTGCTTCCCTCAGTGCTTCTTCTGTCTCTTTCAACTGTAACTCATCACACAACTACTACCACTCCTTCTAGAACAATTCCTCTCACTCTGCTCTAGCTCCTCCCACTACCTGAACATTACCTCAGAAAGGCACTCTCCCTGCCACTACACTGGCCCCGACCCCTTTCTCAACTGTTACTACTCTGACTGAAACCAGTTCTCAACACAATCTAATCTCCTACTCTACAGTGCCCCCTTAACACTAACCCACAACTACACTTCCATAATCCTTACTAATGCTGACCTACCACTGCCACAGTCCCTATTCCTGTACCTAACACACAGATATCAGAACAGTGTCAGCCATTATCATATTAAACAGTGTCAGCTATCACAAACTATACAGGGCACACAGCAAACACAAAACGTACCCAGTTTCATTAGGTAGGCATGCACAGGAATGCAGGGCTCAAACCAACGGCCTGCACACCCCCTTACATACCTCCCTCCTAAAACCATGGTCGTCCCCGACCATACGGTACTGGTGGAATATACACATCACAATAAGTACAGTGTAATGGCATCTTATTAAAACATCAATAACTTCAACAATAATTATACATTACAACAAAAGAACTTTGCTCCAGTCCACCACGTTTGACCTGTTTCTGGTCAGGACGGGTACCGATCCAACTTGGTTGGAATCCTGGAACAAACAGTTCAGTTCTTTTCTTACCAGCTCACCATCATATGAGCACAATCCTGGCGTAACCCGACATGATCCTCGGGTTGTCCAGACTCCAATATAGATCCATTTGACCCCAGTCTTATCTTCCGGAGACCCGAACAGACAGACAGTTCTCCATAGGACTCTCCAGGTCCACTGACCAGTCCTAAACTGACTTGAATGTCCACACTCTTCTTCATGGCCCACATGGCCAAACTACTACAGTTCCAACCATTCAGGAGAATGCAGTCCATTCTCTTCTGACCCGGCTCACTCATCAGGTCATCTTGCATATGTTTCCTCCCCCTCCCTCCTATTTCCAGACCACGGTCCCTTTAAAACATGTGTGCTGCTCAGTTTACCTCCTGCAAACAAAATTCAGGCTAAACAACAACATTTCACAGATCTTATCACAGTCTCCGGAGCAGCCACACACAGTTCAGCAACAGTCCATAGGGCACCGTCTCTTCATAAGGTCTGTGTCCTGCAATCCAGCAGAAGGGGCGCAACAAAACTTGGAGGGGGGAAAACAGTTCAATACAATACTTTAACTGCAGCTATTCTCACCGTGCTGTCATCTGGGCTCCTGCCCACGGGACGCAGAACAGTCCCTCACAGCATTACAGGGCTCTTGCCCTCAGGGACACAGAACAGTCCCACTTTTTCACATCTGGTGCAACTAGCACAACTTTGTGATCTGGGGTGCAGTTACAGTCACTGTCCCCACTTATCATCAAAGGGGGTACAGGAGGAGCGTCCACTAGCTTCTGCTCCACTTCCCCTCCAGTTCCGTACATCATCTAAAGGGCTCCATGCCCGCAATTGCCTCTGCAATTCCTGTTCAGACCGTAAGTCCAGGACGTTACGGGAAGTAACCCACAGACAAGCCACCGACCCTTCCAGACTGCCTTGTTTTTCACATGCTTTAAGATCTAGCATCTCCAGACCTGCTTCCCTCAGTGCTTCTTCTGTCTCTTTCAGCTGTATGCACTGCCATAACCCTTACTAATGCTGACCTACCACTGCCACTGACTGTCCCTATTCCTGTCCCTAACACACAGATATCAGAACAGTGTCAGCCATTATCATATTAAACAGTGTCAGCTATCATAAACTATACAGGGCACACAGCAAACACAAACCCCTTACAATTACCTCCCTGACAGGGCCCCCATCCACCTCAAGGTCCCAATGCAGCTGTACTGGCGGTAAGTCCATCCGTGTCTGAGCTAGTGAATGGAGACTAGATGCTATGATGTCTCCCATACGCAGCACACATAGACATGAGGGATTCCTGCTCTCTTGTCTCGATGTAGTACATGTAGTAGTAGCAGCACGGAGGACATTATACACAGGTACTGAGCAGTGTAGCTGTGAATGAGTGGGAAAGCAGCAGCAGGGGTCAGTTTGTGCATGTGCCTCCATCTCTTTCTTTCTACTATTACCTCCTCCTGCCTCTCGCCTCTCCATATACTTCTATGTGAGCTGGCAGTCTATCTTTGTTAGCCCCAAAATAGATTCTAGCTGATTTTTATAGGTAATGAAGGGTTCAAGAGATAGAAGGAGGCGGTAAAAAGTGTCTCACAGGTTCTGAAAGAAGCTTATATCTCTGATAAGTAATTATGCTATTGAATTAGTATTATTTATAGTTACTTGTATTCTTGAGTTATGCAAAGTTTCTTGAAACATCAATGACCCTTTAAATCTTTAGTGAACAGCTTCCAAATTCTTTCTCAACCCTGCTGATTATGCAATGTATTAAGAATCCTGGTAAAATGTATCAAAGGTACAGATTGTTTCTAAACCTAGCCAAAGGCTGATCAGAACTAACATTAGAAGAATGAAAAAATGAAAGATGGAACTCATTATACTCCATAGGAGAGAGATAAGATTTTCTAATGGCTAAAACTGTGGCATTAAAAGAAAAACTGTTGTGATCCAGGCACAAAGAAACTTCCTATTTTTATATGCGCCATGAGAAGCGAATACTTCCGCTCAGAGACTTGGAAAATCCCACTACATACTTACCTACCGCTGTCTGTCCCCGGCGCTGTGCTCTGCACTCCTCCTGTACTGGCTGTGAGCGTCGGTCAGCCGGAAAGCAGAGCGGTGACGTCACCGCTCTGCTTTCCAGCCGCTGTGCTCACAGCCAGTACAGGAGGAGTGCAGAGAAGCAGAGCGCCGGGGACAGACAGCGGAAGGTAAGTATGTAGTGTTTGTTTTTTTTTACTTTTACGCTGGTAACCAGGGTAAACATCGGGTTACTAAGCGCGGCCCTGCGCTTAGTAACCCGATGTTTACCCTGGTTACCGGCATCGTTGGTTGCTGGAGAGCTGTCTGTGTGACAGCTCTCCAGCGACCAAACAGCGACGCTGCAGCGATCCGGATCGTTGTCGGTATCGCTGCAGCGTCGCTTAATGTGAAGGGGCCTTAAGAGGCAATTGAAAATGGGATTCCCAGGAGCACAATACAACTTCTACCAAAATCAGGAGTCGGTGAAAAATGCAGAAGTGGTGACGTGTTTCTATTATACTTTTCCTGTAATTTGTTCCACCTCTGGTTTTGACTTATAAATACTGATGAAAAATACGGCCCAAATACTGAACATGTGAACGTGGCCTTATTATTTGGAATTGTATGGTTGTTTGAAGCCTTGTTACCAAGTAGCTGCTTTTTTCTTCTCCATACCTACCTATGTTCAGAAATAAAAACAAGATATTATGGAACAGACTTCTTTTCTGGACATAAAGACTAGAGTTGAGCGACCTTGACCTTTTTAGAGTCGAGCCGGGTTTTGCGAAACCCGACTATGTCCAAAGTCGGGTCGAGTGAAATCGGCCGATTATGACGTAAAGTCGGGATCGACCGAAACACGAAACCCAATGCAAGTCAATGGGGCAGCATAGTCGGCAGTGAGTGGGGGCCAGGAAAACACCTAGAGTGCCCATTTTAATGTCAAAACCATCCATTCTTCTTAATGAAGCTTGTCAAGCGTAATTTACCTTATAATAATTGGAAGGCATTTGAAATTGGGGGTCATTTGGCTAAAGTTGTGGGGGGTAGGGCTGGTTCAAGTAATTAGTGGGCCCAGGAAATCTGGACCACGTCACGGCAGTGGAGCAGGGAGAGGTAAGTATTTCAACTTTGCAAGTGCTGTGAACCTGAGCAAGCAGGGGGGGCCCACTCGTTGGCATTGGCACTGGCACAGGGCCCCTCAAAGTACAGCGGTGTGTTTGCACGGCGGGGGCGCCTCCCACCGGCAGCAACACTTTTGCGTACTATGAGAGGCCCTGTGCCAGTGACGTCGCCAACTAGTATTCCTCCCCCCACCTGATGAAGGAACCTGCACTTTCATCTGCACCTTCCTCTTTGTCCCCGTGTAAGGTGGTATGGTATGCGGGAAGAGCAACCTGACTTTCAGCAGGGTCACAATGTTGTTGTGTAGCGTGCACGGGGAATGTTGCGTTATGGGTCAATGTACCAGCAGACTCATCTATCACTGGCTGGGCAATGGGCACGATGAAGTGGAAACACAGATATAGGCCCAAAGAAGAAAGTGGGCTAAATGCAGTTCAAAATTGGTAACACAGGAATAACCAGGGGGCATTGCAGTGGAGGACAACTGGAATGAGAGGCTGACACAGAGAGTAGGGCCAAATCAGTAAGTAGTCGAAATGCAGTTCAAAATTGGCAACCGTAGTAAACAGGCGGCACAGCTTTGTTCAGTGGAGGAGAACAGCAAGGAGTGGCAGACACCGATAGTAGGCCCCAAACCAACTAGTACGCCAAATGCAGTTGTTCCATTTAACCACAATTTAATGAGAGCCTGAAGATAGAAGCTCAGGAAAGGCAACCTGGGGAACACCTTGGAGTGTAACACACCATCTCTCTCCACCCCATACCCATTTTGTATGGCCTAATGCAGTGTACTTTTCTACAACTACTAAACGAGAGTCGGAAGACCGAAGCAATGGCAAGGAAACCTGGGGAACACCTTAGAGTGTAACACACCCTCTCTCTACACCCCATACCCAATTTGAAGGCCTAATGCAGTGTAGTTTCCAAGAACTACTAAACGAGAGCCGGAAGATCGAAGCTCAGGAAAGGCAACCTGGGGAACACCTTGGAGTGTAACACACCCTCTCGCTACACCCCATACCCAATTTGAAGGCCTAATGCAGCGTAGTTTCCAACAACTACTAAACGAGAGCCGGAAGATCGAAGCTCAGGAAAGGCAACCTGGGGAACACCTTGGAGTGTAACACACCCTCTCTCTACACCCCATACCCAATTTGAAGGCCTAATGCAGTGTAGTTTCCAAGAACTACTAAACGAGAGCCGGAAGATCGAAGCTCAGGAAAGGCAACCTGGGGAACACCTTGGAGTGTAACACACCCTCTCGCTACACCCCATACCCAATTTGAAGGCCTAATGCAGCGTAGTTTCCAACAACTACTAAACGAGAGCCGGAAGATCGAAGCTCAGGAAAGGCAACCTGGGGAACACCTTGGAGTGGAACACACCATCTCTCTACACCCCATACCCAATTTGAAGGCCTAATGCAGAGTAGTTTCCAAGAACTACTAAACGAGAGCCGGAAGATCGAAGCTCAGGAAAGGCAACCTGGGGAACACCTTGGAGTGTAACACAACGTCTCTCTACACGACGGAAGGGCTGATTCTTAGGAAGGAAGGCTGTTGGAAATAAGCATTGCGCGTCCGAGGGTGATTATATTCTTATTAGGTATATACTCACCCTCGGACGCGCCCTGCTTCTTTATTTGGAATGAATGTTTATTTGCAATGTGGTGTTGACTTTCTCTATTATTTTGGTAATTAATGATTTTATTATTTTCATTATTTTGCATCTTCTCGGCAATAATATAAAGAAGACGCGACAGGACAACACTCGGTGGATGCCATATGTGTGTTTTCAATTTAAAAAAACTTTCAGTTAACTACTTGCAGGAGAAAGTAATTGTAGCTGGTGGCCATTTTTAGTACTGTACCAGATTAGAGTTGTGTGTTTGTTTTTAATGTTAAAATGTCTGCATTTGATATCTCACCAGTATTTTCTTTTTTATAAGCAAAATACTTATTTTTATATTTTCTGATGTTGGTTCCAGGGGTACACGGCCAGCAGTGCCCTGGTCAGTGTAGTAGTAGTTGAAAGAATGGACCGCAGACAGGCATCGAAGGCCTAAAATAATAACACATGGCTGTAGGCAATTTTAAATTGGTTCCAGGGGTACACGGACAGCAGTGGTGTGGTCAGTGGAGGCCTAGTGGAAGGAGTGACCGCAGACAGGCATCGAAGGCCTAAAATAATAACACATGGCTGTAGGCAATTTTAAATTGGTTCCAGGGGTACACGGACAGCAGTGGTGTGGTCAGTGGAGGCCTAGTGGAAGGAGTGACCGCAGACAGGCATCGAAGGCCTAAAATAATAACACATGGCTGTAGGCAATTTTAAATTGGTTCCAGGGGTACACGGGCAGCAGTGACCTGGTCAGTGTAGTAGTAGTTGAAAGAATGGACCGCAGACAGGCATCGAAGGCCTAAAATAAAAAAATTGGGCTGGCTGTAGGCAATTTTAAATTGGTTCCAGGGGTACACGGGCAGCAGTGACCTGGTCAGTGTAGTAGTAGTTGAAAGAATGGACCGCAGACAGGCATCGAAGGCCTAAAATAAAAAAATTGGGCTGGCTGTAGGCAATTTTAAATTGGTTCCAGGGGTACACGGGCAGCAGTGGTGTGGTCAGTGGAGGCCTAGTGGAAGGAGTGACCGCAGACAGGCATCGAAGGCCTAACATAACAAACTTGGGCTGGCTGTAGGCACTTTTAAATTGGTTCCAGGGGTACACGGGCAGCAGTGGTCTGGTCAGTGGAAGTCTAGTGGAAGGAGTGACCGCAGACAGGCATCGAAGGCCTAAAATAATAACACATGGCTGTAGGCAATTTTAAATTGGTTCCAGGGGTACACGGACAGCAGTGGTGTGGTCAGTGGAGGCCTAGTGGAAGGAGTGACCGCAGACAGGCATCGAAGGCCTAAAATAATAACACATGGCTGTAGGCAATTTTAAATTGGTTCCAGGGGTACACGGACAGCAGTGGTGTGGTCAGTGGAGGCCTAGTGGAAGGAGTGACCGCAGACAGGCATCGAAGGCCTAAAATAATAACACATGGCTGTAGGCAATTTTAAATTGGTTCCAGGGGTACACGGGCAGCAGTGACCTGGTCAGTGTAGTAGTAGTTGAAAGAATGGACCGCAGACAGGCATCGAAGGCCTAAAATAAAAAAATTGGGCTGGCTGTAGGCAATTTTAAATTGGTTCCAGGGGTACACGGGCAGCAGTGACCTGGTCAGTGTAGTAGTAGTTGAAAGAATGGACCGCAGACAGGCATCGAAGGCCTAAAATAAAAAAATTGGGCTGGCTGTAGGCAATTTTAAATTGGTTCCAGGGGTACACGGGCAGCAGTGACCTGGTCAGTGTAGTAGTAGTTGAAAGAATGGACCGCAGACAGGCATCGAAGGCCTAAAATAAAAAAATTGGGCTGGCTGTAGGCAATTTTAAATTGGTTCCAGGGGTACACGGGCAGCAGTGACCTGGTCAGTGTAGTAGTAGTTGAAAGAATGGACCGCAGACAGGCATCGAAGGCCTAAAATAAAAAAATTGGGCTGGCTGTAGGCAATTTTAAATTGGTTCCAGGGGTACACGGGCAGCAGTGGTGTGGTCAGTGGAGGCCTAGTGGAAGGAGTGACCGCAGACAGGCATCGAAGGCCTAAAATAATAACACATGGCTGTAGGCAATTTTAAATTGGTTCCAGGGGTACACGGGCAGCAGTGACCTGGTCAGTGTAGTAGTAGTTGAAAGAATGGACCGCAGACAGGCATCGAAGGCCTAAAATAAAAAAATTGGGCTGGCTGTAGGCAATTTTAAATTGGTTCCAGGGGTACACGGGCAGCAGTGACCTGGTCAGTGTAGTAGTAGTTGAAAGAATGGACCGCAGACAGGCATCGAAGGCCTAAAATAAAAAAATTGGGCTGGCTGTAGGCAATTTTAAATTGGTTCCAGGGGTACACGGGCAGCAGTGACCTGGTCAGTGTAGTAGTAGTTGAAAGAATGGACCGCAGACAGGCATCGAAGGCCTAAAATAAAAAAATTGGGCTGGCTGTAGGCAATTTTAAATTGGTTCCAGGGGTACACGGGCAGCAGTGACCTGGTCAGTGTAGTAGTAGTTGAAAGAATGGACCGCAGACAGGCATCGAAGGCCTAAAATAAAAAAATTGGGCTGGCTGTAGGCAATTTTAAATTGGTTCCAGGGGTACACGGGCAGCAGTGGTGTGGTCAGTGGAGGCCTAGTGGAAGGAGTGACCGCAGACAGGCATCGAAGGCCTAAAATAATAACACATGGCTGTAGGCACTTTTAAATTGGTTCCAGGGGTACACGGGCAGCAGTGGTCTGGTCAGTGGAAGTCTAGTGGAAGGAGTGACCGCAGACAGGCTTCGAAGGCCTAACATAACAAAATTGGGCTGGCTGTAGGCACTTTAAATTGGTTCCAGGGGTACATGGGCAGCAGTGTATGGTCAGTGGAAGTCTAGTGGAAGGAGTGACGGCAGACAGTCTTCGAAGGCCTAACATAACAAAATTGGGCTGACTGTAGGCACTTTTAAATTGGTTCCAGGGTAACACGGCCAGCAGTGGCCTGGTCAGTGTAGTAGTTGTAGAAAGAAGGGACCGCAGACAGGCTTCGAAGGCCTAACATAACAAAAATGTCAAAACAATGGTATTGTCAGTGCCAGGCATTGAAGGATGTCAGCGGCTAGACTACACATTGGTGAAGCTGTGAGAGATAATTTTGCTAGTGGTAGAGCACTGTTTGAGCTGGGGGGGGGAACTGTCTTGTGGCCGGCGGTACAGGCACAGGGCCCCTCATATTACAACGGTGTGTCTGACGTTGGGTGCGCACCACCACCGCCAGAGACACTTTATTGTACTATGAGGGACCCAGTGGCAGTGCCGTCGACCAAAAGCGGCCACACCCACCTCTTCAGACAAACAGCACTCTCAAGGGTCCAAGCGCAAAGTGGCGATAGCACGGCCCCGTGTGGGGAGTTTGGCCATTTCGTGAGGTGGAAACATGTCGTATGCTGGACAATCAGGTGAAGAAAATTACGAGATTGGAAAAGTCATTCAGAATAGTCCACAGGCAAGACCTTTTCATAGGAAAGCTAGGTGTCAGCCGGGCAGGGTGGGGCAAAAGATTTTGAAATCCAGTTGTGGTTCATTTTAATGAAGGTTAGATCATCTACATTTTGGGTAGCCAGACGAGTCCTTTTTTCTGTTAGTATTGAACCTGCAGCACTGAATACTCTTTCTGATAGGACACTAGCTGCCGGGCAAGCAAGCTCCTGCAATGCATATTCTGCCAATTCTGGCCAGGTGTCTAATTTGGATGCCCAGTAATCAAATGGGAATGACGGTTGAGGGAGAACGTCGATAAGGGATGAAAAATAGTTTGTAACCATACTGGACAAATGTTGTCTCCTGTCACTTTGAATTGATGCTGCAGTACCTGTCCTGTCTGCGGTCATAGAAAAATCACTCCACAACCTGGTCAGAAAACCCCTCTGTCCAACGCCACTTCTGATTTCTGCCCCTCTAACACCTCTGGTCTGCTGGCCCCTGGAGCTCGTGTGAGAACGATCACGGGCGCTGTGTGCAGGGAATGCCAGAAGCAAACGGTCAACAAGAGTTGATTGTTTTGTTGCTAATATTAGTTCCAAGTTCTCATGTGGCATAATATTTTGCAATTTGCCTTTATAGCGAGGATCAAGGAGGCAGGCCAACCAGTAATCGTCATCGTTCATCATTTTTGTAATGCGTGTGTCCCTTTTGAGGATACGCAAGGCATAATCCGCCATGTGGGCCAAAGTTCCCGTTGTCAAATCTGCGGTTGTGCTTGGTTGAGGGGCAGTTGCAGGCAAATCTACGTCACTTGTGTCCCTCAAAAAACCAGAACCCGGCCTTGCCACGCCACCAATTTCCCGTGCCCCCGGGAAAGCTTCCTCATTAAAAATATACTCATCCCCATCATCCTCCTCATCCTCCACCTCCTCTTCGCCCGGTACCTCGTCATGTACACTGCCCTGACCAGACAATCGCTGACTGTCATCAAGGCTTTCCTCTTCCTCTGGTGCAGACGCCTGATCCTTTATGTGCGTCAAACTTTGCATCAGCAGACGCATTAGGGGGATGCTCATGCTTATTATGGCGTTGTCTGCACTAACCAGCCGTGTGCATTCCTCAAAACACTGAAGGACTTGACACATGTCTTGAATCTTCGACCACTGCACACCTGACAACTCCATGTCTGCCATCCTACTGCCTGCCCGTGTATGTGTATCCTCCCACAAAAACATAACAGCCCGCCTCTGTTCGCACAGTCTCTGAAGCATGTGCAGTGTTGAGTTCCACCTTGTTGCAACGTCTATGATTAGGCGATGCTGGGGAAGGTTCAAAGAACGCTGATAGGTCTGCATACGGCTGGAGTGTACAGGCGAACGGCGGATATGTGCGCAAAGTCCACGCACTTTGAGGAGCAGGTCGGATAACCCCGGATAACTTTTCAGGAAGCACTGCACCACCAGGTTTAAGGTGTGAGCCAGGCAAGGAATGTGTTTCAGTTGGGAAAGGGAGATGGCAGCCATGAAATTCCTTCCGTTATCACTCACTACCTTGCCTGCCTCAAGATCTACAGTGCCCAGCCACGACTGCGTTTCTTGCTGCAAGAACTCGGACAGAACTTCCGCGGTGTGTCTATTGTCGCCCAAACACTTCATAGCCAATACAGCCTGCTGACGTATGCCAGTAGCTGCCCCATAATGGGAGACCTGGTGTGCAACAGTGGCAGGTGCGGATGGAGTGTTTGTGCGACTGCGGTCTGTGGACGAGCTCTTGCTTCTGCAGGAGGACGAGGAGGAGGAGGAGGAGGGGGTGCGAACGGCTACAGACAACTGTTTACTAGACCGTGGGCTAGGCAGAACTGTCCCAAACTTGCTGTCCCCTGTGGACCCTGAATCCACCACATTTACCCAGTGTGCCGTGATGGACACGTAACGTCCCTGGCCATGCCTACTGGTCCATGCATCTGTTGTCAGGTGCACCTTTGTGCTCACAGATTGCCTGAGTGCATGGACGATGCGCTCTTTAACATGCTGGTGGAGGGCTGGGATGGCTTTTCTGGAAAAAAAGTGTCGACTGGGTAGCTCGTAGCGTGGTACAGCGTAGTCCATCAGGTCTTTGAAAGCTTCGCTTTCAACTAACCGGTAGGGCATCATCTCTAACGAGATTAGTCTAGCTATGTGGGCGTTCAAACCCTGTGTACGCGGATGCGAGGCTAAGTATTTCCTTTTTCTAACCATAGTCTCATGTAGGGTGAGCTGGACTGGAGAGCTGGAGATCGTGGAACTAGCGGGGGTGCCGGTGGACATGGCAGACTGAGAGACGGTGGGAGATGGTATTGTTGCCGCCGGTGCCCTAGATGCAGTGTTTCCTACTACGAAACTGGTGATTCCCTGACCCTGACTGCTTTGGCCTGGCAAAGATACCTGCACAGATACAGCAGGTGGTGCGCTAAATGGTGGTCCTACACTGCCGGAAGGGATGTTGCGTTGATGACTAGCTTCATTGGCCGAGGGTGCAACAACCTTAAGGGACGTTTGGTAGTTAGTCCAAGCTTTCAAATGCATGGTGGTTAAATGTCTATGCATGCAACTAGTATTGAGACTTTTCAGATTCTGACCTCTGCTTAAGGAAGTAGAACATTTTTGACAGATGACTTTGCGCTGATCAATTGGATGTTGTTTAAAAAAATGCCAGACTGCACTCTTTCTAGCATCGGATACCTTTTCAGGCATTGCAGACTGAGCTTTAACCGGATGGCCACGCTGTCCTCCACCAGGTTTTGGCTTTGCCACGCGTTTTGGGCAAGATACGGGCCCGGCAGATGGAACCTGTGGCGATGTTGATGCCTGCTGCGGCCCCTCCTCCTCCTCTGCTTCAGAACTGCTGCCGCCTGCACCCTGTTCCCCCAATGGCTGCCAATCGGGGTCAAGAACTGGGTCATCTAATAACTCTTCTTGTACCTCCTGCGCAACTTCGTCTGTGTCACCGTGTCGTTCGGTGGTATAGCGTTCGTGATGGGGCAACATAGTCTCATCAGGGTCTGATTCTTGATCAGCACCCTGCGAGGGCAATGTTGTGGTCTGAGTCAAAGGACCAGCATAGTAGTCTGGCTGTGGCTGTGCGTCAGTGCACTCCATGTCAGATTCAATTTGTAATGGGCATGGACTGTTAACTGCTTCACTTTCTAAGCCAGGGACGGTATGTGTAAAGAGCTCCATGGAGTAACCCGTTGTGTCGCCTGCTGCATTCTTCTCTGTTGTTGTTTTTGCTGAAGAGGACAAGGAAGTGACTTGTCCCTGACCGTGAACATCCACTAACGACGCGCTGCTTTTACTTTTACCAGTTTCACGAGATGAGGCAAAAGAGCTAGAGGCTGAGTCAGCAAGATAAGCCAAAACTTGCTCTTGCTGCTCCGGCTTTAAAAGCGGTTTTCCTAATCCCAGAAAAGGGAGCGTTCGAGGCCTTGTGTAGCCGGACGACGAACCTGGCTCCACAGCTCCAGACTTAGGTGCAATATTTTTTCCCCCACGACCACCTGATGCTCCACCACTACCACTACCCTCATTACCAGCTGACAATGAACGCCCCCGGCCACGACCTCTTCCACTAGACTTCCTCATTGTTTTAAAAACGTAACCAAACTAACGTTATTTGTTGCAGTCACACAACTTACACGGTGAGCTATAACTTCTGTATGATTTAGCTACCCCTTTACAGGTTGGTGAGACCACAGCGAAAATCAGGCCCAATGTTACACACTCTTTTTTTGGTGGCTGCAAATTAGAGAGATGCCCCACACGCAGGACTGTCACTGAAGCACAAATGTTAATATTAATGTCACACTATTATTTTTTTTTTATTTTTATTTTTTTCAGGAACACTTTAGAAACCCCCCAAAAAAAAAAAAATAGATTTTTGCAGGGAGAATTTAGAAAACAAATGTAACAAACTATATGCTTTCTATGGGCCACTGAGTGAGAGATGACGCACACAGGAATCAGGAGTGGCACACAAGCCCAGAGGCCAATATTTTTCTACCAATGATTGATGGAGTTATTTTCTCTGGTAGATTTTGGAACCCAAATCAAGGAAAAAAAATGTAGGCTTTCTATGGACCACAATTGGAGAGAGAGAGAGAGAGAGATGGCACACCCAGGAGTCAAGACTGGCACACAAGCAGAAAGGCCAATATTAATCTCCCACTGTTTTTTTTGGTTGTTTTTTTTTTTTTTTTTTTCAGGGAGACTTTAGAAAAAAAAATAATAAAAAAAATATGATTTTATCAGGAAGAATTTAGAAACCAAATAAAATAAAATGATTTTTTCAGGGAGAATTTAGAAAACAAATAAAACCAAAAATAGGCGTTCTATGGCCCACTGACTGAGAGATGACGCACCCAGGAGTCAAGACTGGCACACAAGCAGAAAGGCCAATATTAATCTCCCACTGTTTTTTTTGGTTGTTTTTTTTTTTTTTTTTTTCAGGGAGACTTTAGAAAAAAAAATAATAAAAAAAATATGATTTTATCAGGAAGAATTTAGAAACCAAATAAAATAAAATGATTTTTTCAGGGAGAATTTATAAAACAAATAAAACCAAAAATAGGCGTTCTATGGCCCACTGACTGAGAGATGACGCACCCAGGAGTCAAGACTGGCACACAAGCAGAAAGGCCAATATTAATCTCCCACTGTTTTTTTTGGTTGTTTTTTTTTTTTTTTTTTTCAGGGAGACTTTAGAAAAAAAAATAATAAAAAAAATATGATTTTATCAGGAAGAATTTAGAAACCAAATAAAATAAAATGATTTTTTCAGGGAGAATTTAGAAAACAAATAAAACCAAAAATAGGCGTTCTATGGCCCACTGACTGAGAGATGACGCACCCAGGAGTCAAGACTGGCACACAAGCAGAAAGGCCAATATTAATCTCCCACTGTTTTTTTTTTTTTTTTTCAGGGAGACTTTAGAAAAAAAAATAATAAAAAAAATATGATTTTATCAGGAAGAATTTAGAAACCAAATAAAATAAAATAATTTTTTCAGGGAGAATTTAGAAAACAAATAAAACCAAAAATAGGCGTTCTATGGCCCACTGACTGAGAGATGACGCACACAGGAGTCAGGAGTGGCACACAAACCCAGAGGCCAATATTTTTCTACCAATGATTGATGTAGTTATTTTCTCTGGTAGATTTTAGAACCCAAATCAAGGAAAAAAAATATAGGCTTTCTATGGACCACAATTGGAGAGAGAGAGAGAGAGAGAGAGAGAGAGAGAGAGAGAGAGAGAGATGGCACACCCAGGAGTCAAGACTGGCACACAAGCAGAAAGGCCAATATTAATCTCCCACTGTTTTTTTGGTTGTTTTTTTTTTTTTTTTTTTTCAGGGAGACTTTAGAAATAAAAATAATAAAAAAAATATGATTTTATCAGGAAGAATTTAGAAACCAAATAAAATAAAATGATTTTTTCAGGGAGAATTTAGAAAACAAATAAAACCAAAAATATGCGTTCTATGGCCCACTGACTGAGAGAGAGAGAGAGATGGAACGCTTAGTACTGGCACACAAGCCCAAAGGGCAATATTAATCTCCCTTTTTTTTTCCAGGGAGAATTTCTGAAACCCAAAAAAAAAATAAAATAGGCTTTCTATGGCCCACTATTTGTGAGAGAGATGGGACGCTCAGGACTGGCACAGATGGCACGCTCAGGACTGGCACAGAAGCCCAGAGGCCAATATTAATCTCCCTTTTTTTCTGGGAGAATTTATAAAACCAAAAAAATATTTAAATAGGCTTTCTATGGCCCACTATTTGTGAGAGAGATGGCACGCTCAGGACTGGCACAGATGGCACGCTCACAACTGGCACAGAAGCCCAGAGGCCAATATTAATCTCCCTTTTTTTCTGGGAGAATTTATAAAACCAAAAAAATATTTAAATAGGCTTTCTATGGCCCACTATTTGTGAGAGAGATGGCACGCTCAGGACTGGCACAGATGGCACGCTCACAACTGGCACACAAGCCCAGAGGCCAATATTAATCTCCCTTTTTTCAGGGAAAATTTATAAAACCAAAAAAAAAATTAAATAGGCTTTCTATGGCCCACTATTTGTGAGAGAGATGGCACGCTCAGGACTGGCACAGATGGCACGCTCACAACTGGCACACAAGCCCAGAGGCCAATATTAATCTCCCTTTTTTCAGGGAAAATTTATAAAACCAAAAAAAAAATTAAATAGGCTTTCTATGGCCCACTATTTGTGAGAGAGATGGGACGCTCAGGACTGGCACAGATGGCACGCTCAGGACTGGCACAGAAGCCCAGAGGCCAATATTAATCTCCCTTTTTTTCAGGGAGAATTTATAAAACCCAAAAAAAAATAAAATAGGCTTTCTATGGCCCACTATTTGTGAGAGAGATGGCACACTCAGGACTGGCACACAAGCCCAAAGGCCAATATTAATCTCCCACTGTATTTTTATCAGGGAGAATTTATACACCCCACAAAAAAAAATACAGAAAAATGAAAAGGCTTTCTATGGCCCACTATGTGAGAGAGATGGCACACACAGGGATGGCACTCTAGCAGAAATGCCAAATTGCCAATCTTAATCTCCCACCAAAAAAAAAAAAAAAAAAAAAACAGGGAATGTCCTACAATTACTATCTCCCTGCCTGCAGTAATCTCAGCCAGGTATGGCAGGCAGCTACTATCTCCCTGCCTGCAGTAATCTCAGCCAGGTATGGCAGGCAGCAATAAGGAGTGGACTGATGCACAAATGAAATAAAAAGTGTGGACAAACAAAAAAGATAGCTGTGCAGAAAGGAAGGAACAAGAGGATTTGTGCTTTGAAAAAAGCAGTTGGTTTGCACAGCGGCGTACACACAGCAATGCAGCTATCAGGGAGCCTTCTAGGGCAGCCCAATGAGCTACAGCGCTGAGGGGAAAAAAAAAAAAAAAAAAAATTCCACTGTCCCTGCACACCGAGGGTGGTGTTGGACAGTGCAAATCGCTGCAGCACAAGCGGTTTTGTGGTTAATGGACCCTGCCTAACGCTATCCCTGCTTCTGACAAAGCGGCAGCAACCTCTCCCTAAGCTCAGATCAGCAGCAGTAAGATGGCGGTCGGCGGGAACGCCTCTTTATAGCCCCTGTGACGTCGCAGACAGCAAGCCAATCACTGCAATGCCCTTCTCTAAGATGGTGGGGACCAGGACCTATGTCATCACGCTGCCCACACTCTGCGTTTACCTTCATTGGCTGAGAAATGGCGCTTTTCGCGTCATTGAAACGCGACTTTGGCGCGAAAGTCGCGTACCGCATGGCCGACCCCGCACAGGGGTCGGATCGGGTTTCATGAAACCCCGACTTAGCCAAAAGTCGGCGACTTTTGAAAATGTTCGACCCGTTTCGCTCAACCCTAATAAAGACCTTTTTTTATGGAGTATTTATCATCAAAGAGCAGCACTCAGCTCAGCTACAGTGTCTGTAATAACATAGCCTGATTTTGGTGGCAATATTAGGCGGTTCCTTATAATTTATGCCATATAATTTACTGAATGTTATAGGGAAAATTGCTCCAGAATTGTAACCCATTTAGCTTGACGAATCTATCCCATTGTATGTCCAGTAAACAGATAAATATAAGCAAAGCTATTTTGTGCATAACCCCTTAACGCCAAATGACAGGTGTAAGGGAAACACACGCACGGAGAGGACCGGGGGATACGGATATCTCACCACCATCACCAATCTGTGATGACGCTTACACAGGCACAGGTCTCGGGTGCCCCCCTAACCATCAGGTCAAAAAGGGAACTGTGCCTAGGATAAGTAGTTGCCGGAGATGCTGCCCTGTACGTACTGCTTATCCGGGCACTCTGCAGTGATGGTGGTATATATATCACCAGTCCTAGGCCAGTAATATACAGTATATATAAACTTCCGATCCGTCACTGCCAGGATCACCCAATAACACCAGAATGGTATGCTGCCATCAGTTTCTCATTAGATATAAGCCCGGTTCGTTAACAAGCTTATATCGGGTCAGAAACCAACCCCAGGTAGCGTATAAGTACTAGCCGGACTCACACACGTGGGAAATCGGGTTTCGAGATAAAACAGCAGCCCAAAATTAACTGATGTTTTAAATGCCAAAAGGTGTTAGGGCTAGCGGAATGCACCAAATAATAAGATGGAATAAGGTGCGTTCGCAGCCCGGGGTCCACCGTGCAGAGATGGAACCTGCTGCCAAGTAATGATGGACTATATGGCGGTACAATGTGAATACACACACGAGTAAACTTCACCCTGTGTGAAGGAAGGCACAGACTCTAGCGAAACTGGGGCCACAGTTCTCAAGCTCTCGGTGGGGACAATATCAGATATCAAGGGCAAAGGATACTTATTCTTAACGGTGATGGCGTTAAGACCCCTGTAGTCTATGCATGGACGCAATTCCCCATTCTTCTTCTGCACGAAGAAGAACCCTGCCCCAGCAGGTGACACTGACTTCCTAATGAATCCTCTTGCCAGATTTTCCTGGATGTACTGTGACATTGCCTCCGTCTCCGGGAGAGATAACGGATAGACTCGATCCTGGGGAGGCTCAGCACCAGGCAAGAGATCAATAGGACAGTCATAGGGGCGATGGGGCGGAAGGGTGTCCGCCGCCTTTTTGGAGAACACGTCTGCATAAGACCAATATTGCTTGGTGAGAGAGGAAAGATCTGCGGGTACCTCTGTAGTAGCAACCTGAACGCAGTCCCTCTGACACCTACCCCCACAAGATTCGCCCCATCCCAGGATTCTGCCAGAGGCCACTCGATATGAGGAGAGTGGTACCGTAGCCAAGGTATTCCCAACAGGACCTCATCAATTCCCTCAGGAATGATGAGCAGAGATATAATCTCCTGATGGGATGGTGACATGGACAGAGTAAAAGGGATACTCTGGTGTGTTATCTGTGAGGGCAGTGTCGACCCATTCACCACTCGTACCGTTACTGGTTGAGCTAGCATAACCAGGGGTATTGCGTGACATTGGGCGAAGGCAGAAGACATAAAATTGCCCTCCGCCCCAGAATCTACGCAGAGCTCTACCGAGTGGGAGGATGAGCCTATAATAATTGTCCCATTATAGGACAATTTGGAGGCAAACGTCGCCGTGTCTAGTGTACCTCCACCTACTACCACTAGACGCTGACGTTTCCTCAACCGCTGGGGACATCTGGTGGCAAGATGTCCTGACTGCTGGCAAACATGACAGACCTTGAGTGCACAAGCGGTCCGGGACTTAGATCCAGCTCATGACATTTCCATGGCCTCATGTGACTCAGGAACCAGGACCGGAGATTCCAGAGCTTTGGCGAAGGTAGGAGCCAGCTGAAACCTCTGCCTACACTGGGCTCGCTCTAACCTCCACTCGTTAAAATGGAGGTCATTACGAGTAGAGATAGTTAATAACTCCTCCAGTGTGGCAGGAATCTCCCTAGTGGCCAGAGCGTCCTTCACGTGATCAGCCAGCCCCCTCCAAAGTATAGAGATAAGGGCTTTATCCGACCACTGCAGCTCAGAAGCTAAAGTGCGGAAGTGGACGGCAAAATGGCTGACCAAGGACTCACCCTCAGTTAATGCCAGCAGTTGGAGCGCAGTATCATGGGTGAATTGAGGTCCTAAAAAGACCTGTTTCAGAGTGCTCAGGAACAGTGGAGCACTCGGCACCACATGATCGCCACGCTCCCACAGCGGCGTAGCCCATTCCAACGCCCTGTCTGACAAGAGAGACACAATAAATCCCACTTTAGCCCGCTCTGTGGGAAAACGTGCAGCCAGGATCTCGAGGTGAATAGAGCACTGACTCACGAATCCCCTACAAGATTTGCTATCTCCAGAAAATTTTTCTGGCAGCGGGAGGCGAGATAATGTCGGAACAGGGGTGGCAGTGGACAAGGTTGCTGCAGCCACGCTAGCAACCTGTACAGCAAGTGCGGTAACATCCACAGCTGAGGTTGAGCTCTCGAGAGCCGCCAACCTACCCTCCAGCTGCTGGATATACCGCAAGAATTGCTGTTTGTCCGTCATTACTAGCCAGACCCTGGCACAAGTGTGATGTTAGGGCTAGTGGAACGCACCAAATAATAAGATGGAATAAGGTGCGTTTGCAGCCCGGGGTCCACCATGCAGAGATGGAACCTGCTGCCAAGTAATGACGGACTATATGGCGGTACAATGTGAATGCACACACGGGTAAACTTCACCCTGTGTGAAGGAAGTGAACCCTGTTGCGTCACAGGGCCGCAGTACCGCACGTAACAAAACTAATAAAAAAATAGCACGAGAGTGCGAACTGTGCCGTACTGACGGACGCCACTAACCACCCTGACTTGGGTTAAAGAAGCGCTCTAATGGCGCGTGGCACCGTACTGGCGGTCACAGCAGTAGGCGCTGTTTCGTGTGTAAACGCTGTGAGTTCAGCCGGGCGCTAGATTGCAGCCATAAACCTTACGCGAACAGTCATACACAAGGGATGGGTTTTTTAAGGAACGACATCAACACACACACGATTACAATTGTACACTAACGCATGGCCGTGCAGTCATGCGAAGCTTATATAGCTGCAGCATGTATAGGACCTTCCAATAAAGGACCAATGGGAAGCTGCCACAGAAGTTTAGCACCTTCAGGATCTTCCTTGTTATGACCTGGTGGTCCGGACAATAATGCACCTGGTGGTAAAGAGCACACGGAATGACCTGATAGTTACTGATAATTAAGGACGAGCTCTGGGATGTGGGAACTCTGCTGACCGCAAGCCCTAATCCTATCACACACACTAGAAATAGCCGTGGATTGCTCCTAACGCTCCCTATGCAACTCGGCACAGCCTAAGGAACTAGCTAGCCCTGAAGATAGAAAAATAAAGCCTACCTTGCCTCAGAGAAATTCCCCAAAGGAAAAGGCAGCCCCCCACATATAATGACTGTGAGTAAAGATGAAAATACAAACACAGAGATGAAATAGATTTAGCAAAGTGAGGCCCGACTTACTGAACAGACAGAGGATAGGAATGGTTGCTTTGCGGCAGCACAAAAACCTACAAAAAGACCACGCAGAGGGCGCAAAAAGACCCTCCGCACCGACTCACGGTGCGGAGGCACTCCCTCTGCGTCCCAGAGCTTCCAGCAAGCAAGACAACAATAAAAATAGCAAGCTGGACAGAAAAATAGCAAACCAAAGAAAATACAAGCAGGAACTTAGCTTCTGCTGGGAAGACAGGTCACAAGAACGATCCAGGAGTGAAGTAGACCAATACTGGAACATTGACAGGTGGCATGGAGCAAAGATCTAAGTGGAGTTAAATAGAGCAGCCAGCTAAAGAATTAACCTCGTCACCTGTGGAAGGAAACTCAGAAACACCCACCAGAGGAAGTCCATGGACAGAACCAGCCGAAGTACCATTCATGACCACAGGAGGGAGCCCGACAACAGAATTCACAACAGTACCCCCCCCTTGAGGAGGGGTCACCGAACCCTCACCAGAGCCCCAGGCCAACCAGGATGAGCCAAATGAAAGGCACGAACCAGATCAGCAGCATGAACATCAGAGGCAAAAACCCAGGAATTATCTTCCTGACCATAACCCTTCCACTTGACCAGGTACTGGAGTTTCCGTCTCGAAATACGAGAATCCAAAATCTTCTCCACCACATACTCCAACTCCCCCTCAACCAACACTGGGGCAGGAGGATCAACGGATGGAACCACAGGCGCCACGTATCTCCGCAATAACGACCTATGGAACACATTATGGATGGCAAAAGAAGCAGGAAGGGCCAAACGAAATGACACAGGATTGATAACCTCAGAAATCTTATACAGACCAATGAAACGAGGCTTAAACTTAGGAGAGGAAACCTTCATAGGAACATAACGAGACGACAACCAAACCAAATCCCCAACACGAAGTCGGGGACCCACACAGCGCCGGCGGTTAGCGAAACGTTGAGCCTTCTCCTGGGACAATGTCAAATTGTCCACCACATGAGTCCAAATCTGCTGCAACCTATCCACCACAGTATCTACACCAGGACAGTCCGAAGACTCAACCTGCCCTGAAGGGAAACGAGGATGGAAACCAGAATTGAAGAAAAACGGCGAAACCAAAGTAGCCGAGCTGGCCCGATTATTAAGGGCGAACTCAGCCAACGGCAAAAAGGACACCCAATCATCCTGATCAGCAGAAACAAAGCATCTCAGATAAGTTTCCAAAGTTTGATTAGTTCGTTCGGTTTGGCCATTAGTCTGAGGATGAAAAGCCGAGGAAAAAGACAAATCAATGCCCATCCTAGCACAAAAGGATAGCCAAAACCTCGAAACAAACTGGGAACCTCTGTCAGAAACGATGTTCTCCGGGATACCATGTAAACGAACCACATGCTGGAAAAATAATGGCACCAAATCAGAGGAGGAAGGCAATTTAGACAAAGGTACCAAATGGACCATCTTAGAAAAGCGATCACAAACCACCCAAATGACCGACATCTTTTGAGAGATGGGGAGATCCGAAATAAAATCCATAGAAATATGCGTCCAGGGCCTCTTCGGGACAGGCAAGGGCAAAAGCAACCCACTGGCACGAGAACAGCAGGGCTTAGCCCGAGCACAAGTCCCACAGGACTGCACAAAAGAACGCACATCCCGTGACAAAGACGGCCACCAAAAGGATCTAGCCACCAAATCTCTGGTACAAAAGATTCCAGGATGCCCAGCCAACACTGAACAATGAATCTCAGAGATAATTCTACTAGTCCATCTATCAGGGACAAACAGTTTCTCCGCTGGGCAACTTTCAGGTCTATCAGCCTGAAATTTTTGCAGCACCCGCCGCAAATCAGGGGAGATGGCAGACAAAATTACCCCCTCTTTGAGAATACCCGCCGGCTCAGAAACACCCGGAGAGTCAGGCACAAAACTCCTTGACAGGGCATCAGCCTTCACATTCTTAGAGCCCGGAAGGTACGAAACCACAAAATCAAAACGGGAGAAAAATAACGACCATCGAGCCTGTCTCGGATTCAACCGTTTGGCAGACTCAAGATAAGTCAAATTCTTGTGATCTGTCAAGACCACCACGCGATGCTTGGCTCCTTCAAGCCAATGACGCCACTCCTCGAATGCCCACTTCATGGCCAACAACTCTCGATTACCAACATCATAATTACGCTCAGCAGGCAAAAACTTTCTAGAAAAGAAAGCACATGGCTTCATCACCGAGCCATCAGAACTTCTTTGCGACAAAACAGCCCCTGCTCCAATCTCAGAAGCATCAACCTCAACGTGAAACGGGAGCGAAACATCTGGCTGGCACAACACAGGGGCAGAAGAAAAACGACGCTTCAACTCCTGAAAAGCCTCTACAGCTGCAGAAGACCAATTGACCACATCAGCACCCTTCTTGGTCAAATCAGTCAACGGTTTAGCAACACTAGAAAAATTAGCGATGAAGCGCCGATAAAAATTAGCAAAGCCCAGGAACTTTTGCTGGCTCTTCACAGATGTCGGCTGAGACCAATCGTAAATGGCCTGGACTTTAACAGGGTCCATCTCGATAGTAGAAGGGGGAAAAATGAACCCCAAAAATGAAACCTTCTGAACTCCAAAGAGACACTTTGACCCCTTCACAAACAAGGAATTCGCACGAAGGACCTGGAACACCATTCTGACCTGCTTCACATGAGACTCCCAATCATCCGAAAAGACCAAAATATCATCCAAATACACAATCAGGAATTTATCCAGGTACTCTCGGAAGATGTCATGCATAAAGGACTGAAATACTGATGGAGCATAGGAAAGCCCGAATGGCATAACCAGGTACTCAAAATGGCCCTCGGGCGTATTAAATGCTGTTTTCCATTCATCGCCTTGTTTAATACGCACAAGATTATACGCCCCTCGAAGATCTATCTTGGTGAACCAACTAGCCCCTTTAATACGAGCAAACAAATCAGACAGCAATGGCAAAGGATACTGAAATTTGACTGTAATTTTATTAAGAAGGCGGTAATCAATACAAGGTCTCAAAGAACCATCCTTCTTGGCCACAAAAAAGAACCTTGCTCCTAACGGTGATGACGACGGGCGAATATGGCCTTTCTCCAAGGATTCCTTTATATAACTCCGCATAGCGGCGTGTTCTGGCACAGATAAATTGAACAATCGGCCCTTAGGAAACTTACTACCAGGAATCAAATTAATTGCACAATCGCAATCCCTATGAGGAGGTAGGGCACTGGCTTTGGGCTCATCAAATACATCCCGATAATCCGACAAAAACTCTGGAACTTCAGAAGGAGTGGAAGACGAAATAGACAAAAATGGAACATCACCATGTACCCCCTGGCAACCCCAGCTGGACACAGACATAGATTTCCAGTCCAATACTGGATTATGAACCTGTAGCCATGGCAACTCCAAAACGACCACATCATGCAGATTATGCAACACCAGAAAGCGGATATCCTCCTGATGTGCAGGAGCCATGCACATGGTCAATTGGGTCCAGTACTGAGGCTTATTCTTGGCCAAAGGCGTAGCATCAATTCCTCTCAATGGAATAGGATACTGCAAGGGCTCCAAGAAAAAACCACAGCGCCTAGCATACTCCAAGTCCATCAAATTCAGGGCAGCGCCTGAATCCACAAATGCCATAACAGAATAGGATGACAACGAGCAAATCAGAGTAACGGACAATAGAAATTTAGACTGTACCGTACCAATGGTGGCAGACCTAGTGAACCGCTTAGTGCGCTTAGGACAATCGGAGATAACATGAGTGGAATCACCACAGTAAAAACATAGCCCATTCCGACATCTGTGTTCTTGCCGTTCAGCTCTGGTCAAAGTCCTATCACATTGCATAGGCTCAGGCCCATGCTCAGATAGTACCGCCAAATGGTGCACAGCTTTACGCTCACGCAAGCATCGATCGATCTGAATGGCCAAAGACATAGACTCATTCAGACTAGCAGGCATGGGAAATCCCACCATGACATCCTTAAGGGCTTCAGAGAGACCCTTTCTGAAGATTGCTGCCAGGGCACATTCATTCCACTGAGTGAGCACAGACCACTTTCTAAACTTCTGACAATATATCTCCGCTTCATCCTGACCCTGACACAGAGCCAGCAAGATTTTCTCTGCCTGATCCACTGAATTAGGTTCGTCATAAAGCAATCCAAGCGCCAGGAAAAACGCATCAACATCACGCAATGCCGGATCTCCTGGCGCAAGGGAAAATGCCCAGTCTTGAGGGTCACCACGTAACAAAGAAATTATGATCTTTACTTGTTGAACAGGGTCACCTGAGGAGCAAGGTTTCAAGGCAAGAAACAATTTACAATTATTTTTGAAATTCAAGAACTTAAATCTATCACCAAAAAACAAATCAGGAATTGGAATCCTAGGCTCTGACATCGGATTCTGAACCACAAAATCTTGAATGTTTTGTACCCTTGTAGTGAGATTATCCATCCAAGAGGACAGACCTTGAATGTCCATGTTTACACCTGTGTCCTGAACCACCCAGAGGTAAAGGGGAAAAGAGAGACAAAACACACTGCAAAGAAAAAAAAATGGTCTCAGAACTTCTCTTATCCCTCTATTGAGATGAATTAGTGCTTTGGGCCACCTGTACTGCTATGACCTGGTGGTCAGGACAATAATGGACCTGGTGGTTAAGAGCACACGGAATGACCTGATAGTTACTGATAATTAAGGACGAGCTCTGGGATGTGGGAACTCTGCTGACCGCAATCTCTAATCCTATCACACACACTAGAAATAGCCGTGGATTGCTCCTAACGCTCCCTATGCAACTCGGCACAGCCTAAGGAACTAGCTAGCCCTGAAGATAGAAAAATAAAGCCTACCTTGCCTCAGAGAAATTCCCCAAAGGAAAAGGCAGCCCCCCACATATAATGACTGTGAGTAAAGATGAAAATACAAACACAGAGATGAAATAGATTTAGCAAAGTGAGGCCCGACTTACTGAACAGACTGAGGATAGGAAAGGTTGCTTTGCGGTCAGCACAAAAACCTACAAAAAGACCACGCAGAGGGCGCAAAAAGACCCTCCGCACCGACTCACGGTGCGGAGGCGCTCCCTCTGCGTCCCAGAGCTTCCAGCAAGCAAGACAACAATAAAAATAGCAAGCTGGACAAAAAAATAGCAAACCAAAGAAAATACAAGCAGGAACTTAGCTTCTGCTGGGAAGACAGGTCACAAGAACGATCCAGGAGTGAACTAGACCAATACTGGAACATTGACAGGTGGTATGGAGCAAAGATCTAAGTGGAGTTAAATAGAGCAGCCAGCTAACGAATTAACCTCGTCACCTGTGGAAGGAAACTCAGAAACACCCACCAGAGGAAGTCCATGGACAGAACCAGCCGAAGTACCATTCATGACCACAGGAGGGAGCCCGACAACAGAATTCACAACACTTCCTGGAGGACCAATGGGAACCGCTGCACCATCTTAGCATGTGACCCTCGAGCTCCAACGGGAGATCTCACCCTGGGCATGCTCAGAAGGGAAAAAGCAGGACTTAGTCCCAAAAGCGTCTGCTCGCCGCTGCCCAGCACTGGCTTCAATGGCAGAAGCAGGAAAAGCAGCAGTAACCCTATGCACAGAGAGAGACTGAGCAAGACGCTGGGACCGACGTCTCTGCTGAGCAGACTCCACTGCGGCTGGAGAAGAATGGGAGACCGCAGCAGAGATGGTTCGAGATTCCCCCTGTGCAGAAGCGGGAACTCGACACCTAACAAAAGGCACACTAGATACTGCAAATAAATACAGAGTAATACACAGAAATTCAGTGTCAGACTGGAGCACCTTGGGCCCTCCAGAGAAAATCATTCTTGGGGTCCACTATGTAGCTACATAGAAATAAACATAAGACCACCTATTGTGTAGTAAAATACGCTAATATCAGGGTATAATAAGAGATAGTTGTCACAATTCACACCGTGACCGTCACCCCTACGTCACGGGTCGGGGTGACTTTAGCCAACAGACGGCTATCACATGTGCAGGGGGCTTATCTTAGTTATCCCTCCACTCCACAATGTGATGAAAAAACACACACAAGGCTATTGACCTCTTAGTTTACAGCAGGGGCTTATTTTAGGTATCCAACGAACTGCAGGGATTTATGTATATCCCGCTTACAATAGTACACGTCTTAATTATGTAGCAAGGGTTGGGGTAGCCTACCCTCATAGAATATAATGTAGCCTCCCTCATAGAATATAATGTAGCCTCCCTCATAGATTATAATGCAGCCCCCCTTATAAAATAATGTAGCCCCCCTCACGAATATAATGCAGCCCCCTCATAGAATATAATGCAGCACCCCACAAAATATAATGCAACTCCATCATAAGGTATAATGCAGTCCCCGCCATAGAATGTAATGTAGCACCCTCATATGGTATAATGCAGTCCCCCTCATATAGTATAATGCAGTCCCCCATAGAGTATACTGTAAACCCCTCATAGGGCATAATGCTGCCCCTCACATATAGTATAATGTAGCCCCCGCAGAATATAATGTAGTCCCCTGAGAATCTTTAAAGATTAAAAATAATGGTCTATCAATGACTGTACCCAATTCCTGCAGTACTCGGGGGTGTATCCCATCCAGGTCCGGGGATTTGTCAACTTTAAACCGGGGTCACACTACAGCGTAATACGGACGAGTGCTAAGTGATAAAAAATCGCATAGCACTCGGACCAATGTTAAACTAAGGGGCAGCTCCCATCATCTGTTTTTTTCTTGTCCGTATTATACTTGCGAGTGAATTCGCAGCATGCTGCGATTGTCCGCGTATCTCAGCCAATCAACGCCAATGCAAGTCTATGGGTGCGAGAAAAAATCGCACAGCACACGGACCATGCGTATGACTTGCGAGAAATTCTCAGGCATTGAGCAGGTGACAGGAAATTGGCTCAGCCATTATTTGCTCATTTTACTAGTGTGTGACAAAATCTCACCATACGGCTGACACACGGATGACACACGAATACTTTTTTGAGAAAAAAGCGCATCCTGGCATTGCACACGGATGACATACGGATCACCATACGGAGAACATTTGTGCAATTCTTGGCAGACAAAATCGGACAGATTTTTTATACATTGTGTGTGACTCCAGCCTTAGTGATTTTTAGACGCCTCTGTACTTCCTGCTGGGTTAAGCAGGTGACATTTATTGGAGAATTTTTGTTATCACTGATCATATTGTCTGCCATGCGATTTTCTTGTGTAAATACTGCAGAAAAAAAAAGTCATTTAGCATATTGGCTTTTTCCTCATCCTCATCCACCATTTCACCCAGACTATTTTAAGGGGGCCAACACTATCATTTTTTAGTTTCTTACTATTTACGTAGGTAAATAATATTTTGTAATTATTTTTACTCTCTCTGGCAATGAGTCTCTCTGTCTCAATCTTTGCTGCCTTGATTTGCTTTTTACAGAATTTATTTAATTTTCTGTATTTATTTAATGCCTCATCACTACCTACTTGCTTTAATTCTCTAAATGCTTTCTTTATGCTATGTTTATTCCCATATGGTATATACTGTGCACAGGTTCTATCCAGGATGCTAATAAACGTCTCCCATTTTCTTTGTGTATTTTTATGTCTCAAGATATCGTCCCAGTTAATTGCACCAAGATCATCTCTCATCCGTTGGAAATTTGCCCTCCTGAAGTTTAGTGTCCTTGTAACCCCTCTACTACACATCTTATTAAAGGATACATGAAAACTTATTATTTTGTGATCACTATTCCCCAAGTGACCCCCAACCCTTATATTTGCGATGCGGTCTGGCCTGTTGGTTAATATTAGGTCTAGCAGTGCCCCCCTTCTTGTTGGGTCCTGAACCAGTTGTGAAAGGTAATTGTCTCTCATAGTTGTAAAAAAAACGATTACCTTTGCTGGAACTGCATGTTTTTGTTCCCCAATCTATTTCAAGGTAGTTGAAGTCTCCCATAATAATGACTTCTCCTTGAGCAGGGTTATTTTTTGTGGCCAAGAAGGATGGTTCTTTGAGACCTTGTATTGATTACCACCTTCTTAAAGGGACACTGTCACCTGAATTTGGAGGGAACAATCTTCAGCCATGGAGGCGGGGTTTTTGGGTGTTTGATTCACCCTTTCCTTACCCGCTGGCTGCATGCTGGCTGCAATATTGGATTGAAGTTCATTCTCTGTCCTCCATAGTACATGCCTGCACAAGGTGCAATCTTGCCTTGCGCAGGCGTGTACTATGGAGGACAGAGAATGAACTTCAATCCAATATTGCAGCCAGCATGCAGCCAGCAGGTAAGGAAAGGGTGAATCAAACACCCAAAAACCCCACCTCCATGGCTGAAGATTGTTCCCTCCAAATTCAGGTGACAGTGTCCCTTTAATAAAATTACTGTCAAATTTCAGTATCCTTTGCCGTTGCTGTCTGACTTGTTTGCTCGTATTAAAGGGGCTAGTTGGTTTACCAAGATAGACCTTCGAGGGGCGTATAATCTTGTGCGTATTAAACGGGGCGATGAATGGAAAACAGCATTTAATACGCCCGAGGGCCATTTTGAGTACCTGGTGATGCCATTCGGGCTTTCCAATGCTCCATCAGTATTTCAGTCCTTTATGCATGACATCTTCCGAGAGTACCTGGATAAATTCCTGATTGTGTATTTGGATGATATTTTGGTCTTTTCGGATGATTGGGAGTCTCATGTGAAGCAGGTCAGAATGGTGTTCCAGGTCCTTCGTGCTAATTCCTTGTTTGTGAAGGGGTCAAAGTGTCTCTTTGGAGTTCAGAAGGTTTCATTTTTGGGGTTCATTTTTTCCCCTTCTACTATCGAGATGGACCCTGTTAAAGTCCAGGCCATTTACGATTGGTCTCAGCCGACATCTGTGAAGAGCCTGCAAAAGTTCCTGGGCTTTGCTAATTTTTATCGTCGCTTCATCGCTAATTTTTCTAGTGTTGCTAAACCATTGACTGATTTAACCAAGAAGGGTGCTGATGTGGTCAATTGGTCTTCTGCGGCCGTGGATGCATTTCAGGAATTGAAGCGTTGTTTTTCTTCTGCCCCTGTGTTGTGCCAGCCAGATGTTTCGCTCCCATTTCAGGTTGAGGTTGATGCCTCTGAGATTAGAGCAGGGGCTGTTTTGTCGCAAAGAAGTTCTGATGGCTCGGGAATGAAGCCATGTGCTTTCTTTTCTAGAAAGTTTTCGCCTGCTGAGCACAATTATGATGTTGGTAATCGAGAATTGTTGGCCATGAAGTGGGCATTCGAGGAGTGGCGTCATTGGCTGGAAGGAGCCAAGCATCGCGTGGTGGTCTTGACAGATCACAAAAATTTGACTTATCTTGAGTCTGCCAAACGGTTGAATCCGAGACAGGCTCGATGGGCGTTATTTTTCTCCCGTTTTGATTTTGTGGTTTCGTACCTTCCGGGCTCTAAGAATGTGAAGGCTGATGCCCTGTCAAGGAGTTTTGTGCCTGACTCTCCGGGTGCTTCTGAGCCGGCAGGTATTCTCAAAGAGGGGATAATTTTGTCTGCCATCTCCCCTGATTTGCGGCGGGTGCTGCAAAAATTTCAGGCTGATAGACCTGACCGTTGCCCAGCAGAAAAACTGTTTGTCCCTGATAAATGGACTAGCAGAGTTATCTCTGAGCTTCATTGTTCGGTGTTGGCTGGGCATCCTGGAATCTTTGGTACCAGAGATTTGGTGGCTAGATCCTTTTGGTGGCCTTCTTTGTCACGGGATGTGCGTTCTTTTGTGCAGTCCTGTGGGACTTGTGCTCGGGCTAAGCCCTGCTGTTCTCGTGCTAGTGGGTTGCTTTTGCCCTTGCCGGTCCCGAAGAGGCCCTGGACGCATATTTCTATGGATTTTATTTCGGATCTCCCCGTCTCTCAAAAGATGTCGGTCATTTGGGTGGTTTGTGATCGCTTTTCTAAGATGGTCCATTTGGTACCCTTGTCTAAATTGCCTTCCTCCTCTGATTTGGTGCCATTGTTTTTCCAGCATGTGGTTCGTTTACATGGCATTCCGGAGAACATCGTTTCGGACAGAGGTTCTCAGTTTGTTTCGAGGTTTTGGCGATCCTTTTGTGCTAGGATGGGCATTGATCTGTCTTTTTCCTCGGCTTTCCATCCTCAGACAAATGGCCAAACCGAACGAACTAATCAGACGTTGGAAACATATCTGAGATGCTTTGTTTCTGCTGATCAGGATGATTGGGTGTCCTTTTTGCCGTTGGCTGAGTTTGCCCTTAATAATTGGGCCAGCTCGGCTACTTTGGTTTCGCCGTTTTTCTGCAATTCTGGTTTCCATCCTCGTTTCTCTTCAGGGCAGGTTGAGTCTTCGGACTGTCCTGGTGTAGATACTGTGGTGAATAGGTTGCAGCAGATTTGGACTCATGTGGTGGACAATTTGACATTGTCCCAAGAGAAGGCTCAACATTTCGCTAACCGCCGGCGCTGTATGGGTCCCCGACTTTGTGTTAGGGATTTAGTTTGGTTGTCGTCTCGTTACGTTCCTATGAAGGTTTCCTCTCCTAAGTTTAAGCCTCGTTTCATTGGTCCGTATAAAATTTCTGAGGTTATCAATCCTGTGTCATTTCGTTTGGCCCTTCCAGATTTTTTTGCCATCCATAATGTGTTCCATAGGTCGTTGTTGCGGAGGGCCACATGCATCAGGGCCACATGCTCAATGACGCTTCTGTGGGGTGTGACTTCGGCCTCCCAGGTTTCCTTGGCTATATCCAGGAGTCCTCGTGGATGTCGGCCATATAGAAGCTCAAACGGTGAGAACCCTGTGGAGGCCTGTGGAGCTTCACGAATGGAAAACATCAGATAGGGTAAGAGACAATCCCAGTCTCTACCGTCTTTCTCTATAGCTTTTCTCAGCATGCTCTTTAGGGTCTTGTTAAACCTCTCAACAAGGCCATCTGACTGGGGATGGTACACCGAGGTCCTCAACTGGGAGATCTTCAGGGCTTTGCATAACTCCCTCATCACCTTGCTCATGAAAGGTGTACCCTGGTCAGTCAGGATCTCCTTTGGCAGACCTGTCCGGGAAAAGACATGGACCAACTCGCGGGCTATGCTTTTTGAGGAAGAATTTCTCAAGGGAATTGCCTCAGGACAGCGTGTGGCATAGTCCAGGATGACTAATATATACTGATGGCCCCGAGCTGATTTAACTAAGGGACCGACCAAGTCCATGGCAATTCTCTCGAACGGTACCTCAATAATGGGCAGTGGCACAAGGGGGTTCCGGAAATGAGGAGTAGGAGCAGTTAGCTGACATGTAGGGCAGGACCTGCAATAGTTCACTATTTCCCGGTGACACCCAGGCCAATAGAACCTCTGCACAACCCGTTCCTGCGTTTTTTCCACCCCCAGGTGTCCACCCAAGATGTGTGAATGGGCCATGTCCAACACTTTCCGTCTATACGGACCCGGCACTATCAACTGCTCTACCAACTCCTCCCGTATTTTCGTGACACGGTACAACAACTCCCCCCTCAACAGAAAATGGGGAAATCTTGTGTTTGCCCCCGGCTCCTGTACCACCCCGTCAATAACTGTGACATTATTAAAGGCTTCCCTCAGAGTGGGGTCCCTATGTTGGGCAGTCCCAAAATTTTCACCGGTAACCTCTAACTCCAGAATGTCAGATGTAGGGGATACTTCCTCCTCATCCCCAACCAGAACACAAAAAGGAAAACTGTCTGCCTCTGGGTGTGGCGATACCCTTCCAGGGTTCACTGGTTCCCTGCCAGGGAGCTCAGAACCATTTCCCCACAAATCCCAAAACAAACAGAAATCCCGGCCAATAATTATAGGGTGCAACAAGTCCTGAACCACGCCGACTATGTGGGACTCAGTGCCACATGCCGTTTCAATGTCCACCCTGGCCATAGGGTAGTCCTTTGCATCACCATGTATGCACCGCACTCCGACCTTCTTTCCTGGGAGCAGGTGGAGAGGAAAAGTGGCCCTCACCAGGGTCACTAGGCTCCCCGAGTCTAACAGTGCCGTTACTGCTCGACCGTTCACCTTTACGGGACACGCTTGAGGTCCCTCGTTGGATGGAGAGTTCACACTACAGGCTGGATACGCATAGTATGAACAACGGCGTCCCATGCTGCAGTCCATCTGCTCAGTGGTTTGGGAACAATGGGCAGCTATATGTCCTGGCTTGTGGCACCTCCAACAAATAATATTACCCGTGGGGACCTTGGGCACCACCTCCCCCGCCCTTTGTGACCTTGGACGCACCACCCCTTTTTGGGACTCAGCTGCCTTCTGGGACCCCCAGTACGGCATGGGCTGCCTCCCGAAGGAGCCTTCCAACCCTTGGTATCTCTCAACCAGTCCGATCAGTTTGTCGGCATTCTGGGGATCACCCTGGGCAACCCAAGACTGTATAGGCCTCGGGAGGGAATGGACAAACCGATCCATCATCACCCGTTCTACCATCTGTGCAGGCGCAGAGGACTCTGGCTGCAGCCATTTCTGGACCAGGTGCAACAGATCAAACATTTGGGAACGAGGTGGTTTGTCCCGGTGATAGCCCCAGGAGTGAACTCGCTGTGCCCTGACAGTCAGTGTCACCCCCAAACGTGCGAGAATCTCGGCTTTCAATTTGTGATACTCTTTGGCATCCTGCAAGGTCAAATCATAGTACGCCTTCTGGGGTTCTCCCGTCAGGTATGGCGCAAGTACCTCTGCCCACTGCTCTGGCGGAAGTTTTTCCCTCTCAGTGACCCTCTCAAACACCGTCAGGAAGGCCTCAACATCATCCCCGGGAGTCATTTTCTGCAATGCGCGTCTTACCGTCTTCCGGACGTGGGTGTCATCAGCCAAACCTGGGGTTGGGGCGCTCGCCTTGCCCTGGATGGCGGTTGCCAGAAGATGCATCTGCTGCTGATGCTCCTGCTGGCTCTGCTGCATCTGCTGCCGTTGCTCCTGCTGACTCTGCCGTTGCTCCTGCTGACTCTGCCGTTGCTCCTGCTGGCTCTGTTGTATCTGCTGCATCAACAGCCTGTTGGTCTCTTGCTGCCTTTGCTCCTGCTGGCTCTGCCTTTTCTCCTGCTGTGACTGCATCTGGACCAAGTGTTTCAGCAGGTCCTCCATTTTCTCCGGCAATGCTTGCTGGCTTGCAACAGCCTTGACCCAGGACATTCAAAAATAAACTCACGTCTCCGCTGGGAATGCTGCTCGCACGTCTACCACCAATTGTAAGGATTTCACTCACTCAGCTGCGACGGCTGACACTCAGGAGACGTGTTCCTTTAAAGTTCACTGGGTTCATTGCTTCATAAACCATGTGGCAAATAACAGAAAGCAAAATGGGCCTTTGGTTCAGGCAAAGAAAAGCAAGTGTCCAGTTCATCCGGCTCAGTCCTGAAGCCGTAACACACCCAGTAACCCATCACATGATTAGCCATGTGGTCTGACATTACCACAGGTCCTGAAACACATATACAAGATTATGTGCAAGAAAGGAATACTCCGGGCTACATTACAGCAACCAGGCACTTATGTGGCACATATCTCCCATCGACCACAAACCCTTTAGCCATGCTACAATATATACACTGCACAGTACCACTTCTTCTGCCCTGTATACTGGGTGTAATTCTCAGTATCTGTATTATTCTGTATATATACACTGCACAGTACCACTTCTTCTGCCCTGTATACTGGGTGTAATTCTCAGTATCTGTATTATTCTGTATATATACACTGCACAGTACCACTTCTTCTGCCCTGTATACTGGGTGTAATTCTCAGTATCTGTATTATCCTCTATATATACACTGCACAGTACCACTTCTTCTGCCCTGTATACTGGGTGTAATTCTCAGTATCTGTATTATTCTGTGTGTATATACACTGCACAGTACCACTTCTTCTGCCCTGTTTACTGGGTGTATTTATCAGTATCTGTATTATTCTGTGTGTATATACACTGCACAGTACCACTCCTTGTGCCCTGTATACTGGGTGTATTTATCAGTATCTGTATTATTCTGTGTGTATATACACTGCACAGTACCACTTCTTCTGCCCTGTATACTGGGTGTAATTATTAGTATCTGTATTATTCTGTATATATACACTGCACAGTACCACTTCTTCTGCCCTGTATACTGGGTGTAATTCTCAGTATCTGTATTATTCTGTGTGTATATACACTGCACAGTACCACTTCTTCTGCCCTGTATACTGGGTGTATTTATCAGTATCTGTATTATCCTCTATATATACACAGTACAGTACCACTTCTTCTGCCCTGTATACTGGGTGTAATTATCAGTATCTGTATTATTCTGTATATATACACTGCACAGTACCACTTCTTCTGCCCTGTATACTGGGTGTAATTCTCAGTATCTGTATTATTCTGTGTGTATATACACTGCACAGTACCACTTCTTCTGCCCTGTATACTGGGTGTATTTATCAGTATCTGTATTATCCTCTATATATACACAGTACAGTACCACTTCTTCTGCCCTGTTTACAGGGTGTATTTATCAGTATCTGTATTATTCCGTGTGTATATACACTGCACAGTACCACTTCTTGTGCCCTGTATACTGGGTGTATTTATCAGTATCTGTATTATTCTGTATATATACACTGCACAGTACCACTTCTTCTGTCCTATATACTGGGTGTAATTCTCAGTATCTGTATTATTCTGTATATACTGTATACACTGCACAGTACCACTTCTTCTGCCCTGTATACTGGGTGTAATTATCAGTATCTGTATTATTCTGTATATATATATATATACACTGCACAGTACCACTCCTCCTGTCCTGTATACTGGGTGTAATTATCAGTATCTGTATTATTCTGTATATATACACTGCACAGTACCCCTTATCCTGTCCTGTATACAGGGTATCTGCTTTATCCTGTATTTATATACTGCACAGTACCACTCCTCCTGTCCTGTATACTGGGTGTAATTATCAGTATCTGTATTATCCTCTATATATACACTGCACAGTACCACTTCTCCTGTCCTGTATACTGGGTGTAATTATCAGTATCTGTATTATTCTGTATATATACACTGCACAGTACCCCTTATCCTGTCCTGTATACAGGGTATCTGCTTTATCCTGTATTTATATACTGCACAGTACCACACCTCCTGTCCTGTATACTGGGTGTAATTATCAATATCTCTTAACTTAAGCAATGTATTTGGGAAGCAGAGTACTCAGAAATATGTCCAAATGTTTATGGATCCATGTTCTGGTAACAGAGTCAGTTTGCTTGGATTATGTGCTGTACCACCATACAGGGGAATCATGAATCATCTCTACTCCAGAAAAATGGTAAATTCAGCAAATGTTTTGCGCAATACGTAGTTGCAATTGCTGGCGTGTTTGCGTGACCTCTGCCGGTTTTCTGAAATAGTGGTGGAGCTTTAATGGTGGATGTGACACGGCATAATCAGACTCATTCTCTATAGTTAATGCCTTAAAATTTGCAAAATGTGTCTTGAAAAGTAAACAATTGTCTTAATCAAGATTTTATGTTTAAAAAAATAGTTGTCTTTGTTTCTCTTCTTTTTTTAAAAAATTCTCCTTGACCTTATCGATTTACAAAAAATACCCCAATCTTGCTATCTTCATCCTCACTACTGAACCAGAGAATAGGATATCTATTCCTTAAAAGATCACATTTGAGGAGCTGACTCCTAATCGCCACAGGCAAAATTATTAATAAATATTGTGCACATCATAAAGGACCGTTTATCGGCGGGAATTCTGGCACATAATTGATAAATCTCTGCCCCAAATGTAATTTTTACATTAGCATCTAAAGGGTAAAAAAAAAAAGAAAGAAAAATGGAATTCATTATACTCCAGGAGAAAGAACATTTTAGAATGGCTCATGTGACACTAGTAGAAGAAAATAAAATTATCACTTTCTTCCACACCCCTTAAATAGCAAATATCTCTTCTCGGATTTGGCAAAGTTATGGTTTGCAGCATTGTGCTTCTCTGTTTTTAGATCTGTCCTGAAATTGGCAATTTTTCAACTAACTGTCAAGGAAAAAATGTAGAACCCTCATTTATTGGGGGTCACTAAGAATACCCAGGGGCAAACTAAAACCACCTAGTTTTTAACATTGTATGTCGGTTTTATTCAGCTTGTATGTGAATTGTATCATATTGAGGGATCCGTAGAGTCAGTATTATCTGTATTCTTCTTTAATGATTTTGAATATTTTTGGTAACATCTGGTAGTGTTATGTAGGCTGTACATGGCAATGTTATATTAGCACTGTCTGGTGGTATTAATCTGATTAAAATTATGAGTAAACGGTCTAAAAATTTAAAACTGAGTTCTACTCTGCTTTTTGACCCTAAACCGATTTTCCCTGACATTCATGTAATAGTAGAGCATGAGACATGTAGTAACTCTATAATATCACTGCCATAATATAAAAACCTTTCAACAAAAATAGCATAAAATGGTGACATGATCAAAAGTGAATTGAAAGTCACTTACTTTAAAATGTAGAGTGTGAATCTTGACTTCTTTCTTTTCGTAATAACCTCTGATTACACAATAGTTAGCTTTAAATAATGTTCAGTCCTTGTAGTCACGTGTACGTGGGGAGAGACAAAAATGCTCTGTCAAAGTGCCAAATATTGGCAAAAAAATAATAAGGCAATATATATATATATATATATATATATATATATATATATATACAGTACACAGCAAAAGTTTGGACACACTGGACACACCTTCTCATTTAAAGATTCTTCTGTATTTTCATGACTATGAAAATTGTAAATTCACACTGCAGGCATCAAAACTATGAACTAACACATGTGGAATTATATACTTAACAAAAAAAGTGTGAAACAACTGAAATTATGTCTTATATTCTAGGTTTTTCAAAGCAGCCACCTTTTGCTTTGATGACTGCTTTGCACTCAGATATGACATTTCTCTTGATGAACTTCAAGAGGTAGTCACTGGGAATGGTCTTCCAACAATCTTGAAGGAGTTCCCAGAGATGCTTAGCACTTGTTGGCCCTTTTGCCTTCACTCTGCGGTCCAGCTCACCCCAAACCATCTTGGTTGGGTTCTGGTCTGGTGACTGTGGAGGCCAGTTCATCTGGCATAGCACCCCATCACTCTCCTTCTTGGTCAAATAGCCCTTACACAGCCTGGAGGTGTGTTTGGGGTCATTGTCCTGTTGAAAAATGAATGATGGTCCAACTAAATGCAAAGCGGATGGAATTGCATGCCACTGCAAGATGCTGTGGTAGCCATGCTGGTCCAGTATGCCTTCAATTTTGAATACATCCCCAACAGTGTCATCACCAAAGCACCCCCACACCATCACACCTCCTCCTCCATGCTTCACGGTGGGAACAAAGACACGGTGGTTGGAACCAAAGATCTCAAATTTGGACTCATCAGACCAAAGCACAGATTTCCACTGGTCTAATGTTCATTCCTTGTGTTCTTTAGCCCAAACAAGTCTCTTCTGCTTGTTGCCTGTCCTTAGCAGTGGTTTCCTATCAGTTATTTTACCATGAAGGCCTGCTGCACAAAGTCTCCTCTTAACAGTTGTTGTAGAGATGTGTCTGCTGCTAGAACTCTGAGTGGCATTGACCTGGTCTCTAATCTGAGCTGCTGTTAACCTGCGATTTCTGAGGCTGGTGACTCAGATAAACTTATCCTCAGAAGCAGAGGTGACTCTTGGTCTTCCTTTCCTGGGACGGTCCTCATGTGAGCCAGTTTCTTTGTAGCGCTTGATGGTTTTTGCAACTGCACTTGGGGACACTTTCAAAGTTTTCCCAATTTTTCGGACTGACTGACCTTCATTTCTTAAAGTAATGATGGCCACTCGTTTTTCTTTACTTAGCTGCTTTTTTCTTGCCATAATACAAATTCTAACAGTCTATGCAGTAGGACTATCAGCTGTGTATCCACCAGACGTCTGCACAACACAGCTGATGGTCCCAACCCCATTTATAAGGCAAGAAATCCCACTTATTAAACCTGACAGGACACACCTGTGAATTGAAAACCAGTCCCGGTGACTACCTCTTGAAGCTTATCAAGAGAATGCCAAGAGTGTGCAAAGCAGTCAGCAAAGCAAAAGGTGGCTACTTTGAAGAACCTAGAATATAAGACATAATTTCAGTTGTTTCACACATTTTTGTTAAGTATATAATTCCACATGTGTTAATTCATAGTTTTGATGCCTTCAGTGTGAATTAACAATTTTCATAGTCATGAAAATACAGAAAAACCTTTAATTGAAGGGGTGTCCAAACTTTTGCGCTGCATGTATATATATATACTAGATGTTGGCCCGATTCTAACGCATCGGGTATTCTAGAATATGCATGTCCCCGTAGTATATGGACAATGATGATTCCAGAATTCGCGGCAGACTGTGTCCGTCGCTGATTGGCCGAGGCAACCTTTATGACATCATCGTCGCCATGGCAACCATTATGACATCTACGTCGATACTGTGCCCGTCGCTGAATCAGAAACGTGAGATGTCTACGTCCTTTATGACATCATCGTCGCTGTGCCCGTTGCTGATTGGTCGAGGCCTGGCGGCCTCGACCAATCAGAGAGCCGGGATTTCCAGGACAGACAGACAGACAGACAGACAGAAAGACAGACAGACAGACAGACGGAAAAACCGTTAGACAATTATATATATAGATATATATATATATATATATCTATATATATATACTTCACAAAAATAGGCAGCACTCCAAATTCTTAGGAAAATGTGCAGGGTTTTATTATACCCACATCTCCGTGCAACGCTTCGGCTCTGAATGAGCCTTTCTCAAGCAGTGAGTATGGTTACAGACAGCATATATATAGGAACAAATCCCCATCATCCTCCAATCAAAGACAATTAATAGACATCATGTGCTTCATAAATCTTTACAATTTCCATAAAGTGCTATAGTGCTCTCACTGTGCAGACATTATAAAGTGAACATTCATATTAAGCCAATTACTGTCATTCCCTTGTATTTATCTCTGGAGGGACCAAGTGTGTATGGAGACACCAGCATGTAACCGGCGTTCTACAACTTCTACTACGCATGTCATGATGTTCCTGCCTGCATCATGATCACAAGACGGGTCAGGGGCCAATCAAACCGCAGTTACTTGGCCCCTGATCTGTCTTGTGATCATGATGTCTATTAATTGGCTTTGATTGGAGGATGATGGGGATTTGTTCCTATATATATGCTGTCTGTAACCATACTCACTGCTTGAGAAAGGCTCATTCAGAGCCGAAACGTTGCACGGAGATGTGGGTATAATAAAACCCTGCACATTTTTCTAAGAATTTGGAGTGCTGCCTGTTTTTGTGAAGTATATTGACCAAGAACAACCAGTGGACAGGTTGTTTGGGGGCTCTGCACCCGAAGATAAGTATTGGATTTGTGCTGTTCCATTTTTTATTGCTATATATATATATATATATATATATATATATATATATATATATATATATATATATATATATATATATATATATATATACTAGATGGCAGCCCGATTCTAAAGAATCGGGAGTCTAGAATCCATATATACTTGAAATTCGGCAGGAGCTTGAAGAGCAACGTCACTGGGCCCGCCTCCACGCAGTAGAAACTTGCTGTGAGGTAAAAATTCAAAAATCACACCAAAATGGCGGGCGGAGTGTGTCACAGTACGGCACGTTTCTGATTGGTCGCTCGCAGCAGGCGGCAACCAATCAGACACTGGACACTGTTGACGTCACTTATCTCCGGACATTAGCTCCGGACATTAGCTCCGGACATTAGCTCCGGACATTATCTCCGCACATTAGCTCCGGACATTAGCTCCGGACATTAGCTCCGGACATTGGCTCCGGACATTAGCTCCGGACAAAGCCACGGAAGTTGGCACAAATTGCAGGAAGTAGTATTCTAGGCAATTATATATTAGATATATATATATGCAGAGCAAAGGTTTGGACATATATATATATGTATATATATATATATATATATACTAGATGGTGGCCCGATTCTAACGCATCGGGTATTCTATATTATGCATGTCCACGTAGTATATTGCCCAGCCACAAACCTTTGCTCTGCATATATATTTATATATTAGATAGCTAGATAGATAGATGCAGTGGGTACGGAAAGAATTCAGACCCCTTTAAATTTTTCACTCTTTGTTTCATTGCAGCCATTTGGTAACTGAAAAAGTGTATTTTTTCTCATTAACGTAAATTCTGCACCCCATCTTGACTGAAAAAAACAGAAATCTAGAAATCTTTGCAAATTTAATAAAAAAGAAAAACTAAAATGTCACATGTTCATAAGTATTCAGAGCCTTTGCTCAGACACTTATATTTCAGTCACATACTGTCCATTTCCTTGTGATCCTTCTTGAGATGTTTCTACTCATTGGAGTCCAGCTGTGTTTAAATAAACTGATAGGACTTGATTTGGAAGGCGCACACCTGTCTATATAAGACCTCACAGCTCACAGTGCATGTCAGACCAAATGAGAATCATGAGGTCAAAGGAACTGGCCAAGGAGCTCAGAGACAAAATGTGGCAAGGCACAGATCTGGGCAAGGTTATAACAGAATTTCTGCAGTACTCAACGTTCCTAAGAGGACAGTGGCCTCCATAATCCTTAAATGGAAGAAGTTTGGGACCACCAGAAGTCTTCCTAGACTTGGCCGTCCAGCCAAACTGAGCAATCGTGGGAGAAGAGCCTTCGGTGAGATAGGTAAAGAAGAACCCCAAGATCAAGAGGCTGAGCTCCCGGTGGTCAGCGCTCATAACAAGTAAGCATTTTTGCTACATACAGCAGGGCAGAAGCCCTGCCCTGTGTTGCACACGCAATCGGATGATCGCAGCTTCTAGACTCCCATGGAGACTATTGAAACAAGTGTAAAGTAAAAAAAAAAATTAAAAAAATATACAAAAAATTAAAAAATATAAAAGTTTAAATCACTCCCAATTGCCCCATTCAAAGTAAAACAATTAAAAGAAAATAAAAAATACACATATTTGGTATCGCCATGTTCAGAATCGCACGATCTATCAATATATAAAAAGAATTAATCCAATCGGTAAACGGTGTGGTGAGAAAAAAGTAAAACAGCAGAATTACATTTTATCGGTTGCCACATCATTGCATTAAAATGCAATAATGGGCGATCAAAACATCATATCTACACTACAATGGTATCAATAAAAACATCAGCTCGTCGCGCAGAAAATTAGCCCTCACCCAGCCCCAGATCCCTAAAAATGGAGACGCTATAAGTCTTGGAAAATGATGCAATTTTTATTCTTTTTAACAAAAACTTTGTATTTTTTTTCACCACTTAAATAAAAAGCAACCTATACATGTTTGGTATCTACAAACTCATAATGAACTGGAGAATCATAGTAGCAGGTCAGTTTTAGCTTTTGGTGAATAAGATTAAAAAAAAAAAACAGTTCTGGAATTTAACTTTTTTTTTCAATTTCACCGCACTTGGAATTTTTTCCTGTTTACCAATAAAAACGAACTGTGTCATTCAAAAGTACAACTGTCCCGCAAAAAATAATCAATGAAATGGCCATATTGATGGAAAAATAAAAAAGGGTACTGTCTGGGAAGCAGGGGAGCAAAAAACTGAAATGCGAAAATGGAAAATGGCCCGGGGTAAAGCGTTTAAGGGTTAAGTACCAAAAGTGTTTTCTTTTCTTGCTATATCAGATGAGAATTATTTTTTACTTATTTTTAGTTTTTGGAACTGAAGAAAGCCTTATTTCTTACACAACAGCATTCTATGTTTACCATTTTGGGTTATGCATTCAATTTAACTAATTTTTCTTAATTTTATTTTGAAGATAAAAAGACAAATAATCCCCCAAAATCCTGTATTTTAATTTATTTATTTATTTTATGAATACCCTTTGATCATGCAATAGTTAACTTTAAGTAATTTTCAGCGACTGGACTCACACGTATTTGCTCCGAGCTATAAATGTTCAGCCAAAATGCAATTTTGTCAAAAAAAAGAGATACAGTAATAAGTCAGACATTACACAACAGACTCTTTCAGGTCTGTTGTCATATGTGTTTTTGATGTTATTGAGGTTATCCAAGGACCCCATTTGTTTGAATGATATTTTGCCGGATGCTTTAGTTTTCACTAACAGATAAAGCTAAAGAGCAAATATTTAGAAGCTAGCTAACCTAAGAATTGCTTCTGCAAGTTGGGAGACAGCAAGATAACTCAGAAACGGCGTGCAATTGGCGATTTATCAAGTCCACTCATGGCTTTTCTTCCTTCCTAAATCTTTCCTATCACTTGTGAGTAATATTATTGAGAATTGGAATGAACCGCAGAGACTCAGCCATGAAGTGGAGACCCCATAACGTTACAGAGCGGGGGGTCGAGTGCTAAAGGCAGAAAAGCCACCAATGCGCCACTGATTTAGCACAAGCACTGCGCTCCTACCGGTAGCTACATGGCCGAGCAAAGGAGGGAAAAGCCGCCACCACTGGACTCTGGAGGAAATGAGTTCTGTGCAGTAATGGATCACACTTCTCTATCTGACATCTGATGGACGAATTTGATTTGGAAATTACTGAGAGAACATTACCCACTTGACTGCATTGTGCCAGATTTTTGGTGGAGAAACGATAATCCTATGGTGTTGCTGTCAGGGCAGTGAAATCCAAATTCTTCAACACACATTGTGAATAATTGTAGCTTCCAACTTTGTGCAAACTGTTTGGTGATGGCACTTTTCAGTCCCCCATGACTGTGCCCAGTGCACAAGGTCCATACAAACATGGTTTCATAGTTACATAGTTACATAGTTATTAAGGTTGAAGGAAGACTATATGTCCATCTAGTTCAACCCATAGCCTAACCTAACTTGCCCTAACATGTTGATCCAGAGGAAGGCAAAAAAAAACCATGTGGCAAAGAGTAAGCTCCACCTTGGGGAAAAAAATTCCTTCCCGACTCCACATACGGCAATCAGACTAGTTCCCTGGATCAACGCCCTATCAAGGAATCTAGTGTATATACCCTGTAACATTATACTTTTCCAGAAAGGTATCCAGTCCCCTCTTAAATTTAAGTAATGAATCACTCATTACAACATTATATGGCAGAGAGTTCCATAGTCTCACTGCTCTTAAAGTAAAGAATCCGCGTCTGTTATTATGCTTAAACCTTTTTTCCTCCAAACGTAGAGGATGCCCCCTAGTCCCTGTTTCAGGTCTATGATTAAAAAGATCATCAGAAAGGTCTTTGTACTGTCCCCTCATATATTTATACATTAACATAAGATCACCCCTTAGTCTTCATTTTTCCAAACTAAATAGCCCCAAGTGTAATAACCTATCTTGGTATTGCAGACCCCCAGTCCTCTAATAACCTTGGTCGCTCTGCACCCGCTCTAGTTCAGCTATGTCTTTCTTATACACCGGTGACCAGAACTGTGTACAGTATTCTAAGTGTGGTCGAACTAGTGACTTGTATAGAGGTAAAATTATGTTCTCCTCATGAGCATCTATGCCTCTTTTAATGCATCCCATTATTTTATTTGCCTTTGTAGCAGCTGCCTGACACTGGCCACTAAATATGAGTTTGTCATCCACCCATACTCCCAGGTCTTTTTCATTGACGGTTTTGCCCAGTTTTAGAATTAAGCACATAATTATACATCTTATTACTTCTACCCAAGTGCATGACCTTACATTTATGCCCATTAAAGCTCATTTGCCATTTATCAGCCCAAGCTTCTAGTTTACATAAATCATCCTGTAATATAAAATTGTCCTCTTCTGTATTGATTACCCTGCAGAGTTTAGTGTCAACTGCAAATATTGAAATTTTACTCTGAATGCCCCCTACAAGGTCATTAATAAATATGTTAAAAAGAAGAGGGCCCAATACTGACCCCTGTGGTACCCCACTGCTAACCGCTTGGTTGGGGGAGTTTGGTGTATAAGAAGATGACCGGCCGCACAGAGCCCGGACCGTAACCTCATCCAACAGCTTTAGGATGAACCAGAATGGAGATTATGAGATTGACCTCTCTCCAACATCAGTGTCTGACCTCACAAATGCTCTTCTGGAAGAGGAAAAAGTTCCACAGACAACTTGAAAATCTTTTTCCCACAAGAGTGGAAGCTGTAATAGCTTTAAAAAGGGGAACAACCAACAAGAGGTCATGTAGGTGGAATCTGGAGGAGGCACAATACTTTTCTACATATACTGTATATATTCCACATGTTTCATATTGTTATAATTATTAAGTAATATTGTTGAATTAAACATAGCTGACTGCCAAGTCCAGCACTATGGATGTAGAAAGATTCCTTTAGTTCTCCGAAATCTGTGATCTGAATCTCTGACTTCCCAGATGAAACTCCCTTAAAACATGACCAATCTGCTCTGCTGCCTAGGCCTATTGTAATGATCATTTGGTTATGAAAAGGGGACCCCAAGCTGGGTTCACACAGTGGCACTCTAAGACATCAATGCATGAAGCATGAAAAAAAGCTGTCCAGATCACATGTGAAAAGACCACCAAAATTTACTATGAACCTCCAGTCACTAGAATAAACTATAAAAAAAACTGGCTATAGTGGTTGTCAAACCAATTACACCAAGCATTAAATGCTGTAGGATACAACAGCTGCAGACTTATGCTGGTAGGACTATCCTGAGTGGATAGCAGATGGCTCAATCCCCTGTGAAAGAACAATATTTGGGTACTTTTCGGTCGAATGGATCATCATAATGCACAATTCCACTTGCTTTAGAGGTAGAAATGGGTCCCCTTAGTTCTTGGGCCCCTGTGTAGCTGCATAGGTTATGGTATGTTCTCCCCTGCTATATTGTATAACCTTTTTGGATTGTTGGTGTCAATTCTTTGTGTAATCCTTCATGTTGTGGTGATGAAAATAATGGTTGCTGGCTGTCCCTAATAAAACAGTTCATTCTCCCAAAATGTCCATTTTCTACATATTTCCCAAATGTCCATTTTCTGATGATTCTGCTGAAAGTTGAAATTTGCAATAGGTTATAAGCCCAGACAGACACAGAAAGAGCTCAGAAAAGCTTGGTGAGCCGATTAATTGAATGAATCATAGAGGTTGTCATTACCTGTTTACAAACAAGTAGCAATTATTATAGCGCCATTTATTCCATGGCACTTTACATGTGAGGAGGGGTATACATAATTAAAGCAAGTACAGTAATTTTGAACAATACAAGTCACCGACTGTTACAAGAAGAGAGAGGACCCTTCCCACGAAGGCTCATAATCTACAAAGGATGGGTGAGGATGCAGTAAGCGAGGGTAGAGGTAGTGGTGCAGCGGTATGGTGGAACGAGGGTTACTGCAGGTTGTTGCCTTGTGGGTAGGTCTTCAGATTAAAATTGAAGGTTTCCACGGTAGGCGCGTCTGATGGGGTAGACGCCTCCAGAGTAGGGACAGAAACACACACGGTAGCTCAGAGCTTAAATTTACAGTGGTCAACCTGAATATTGACAATTATCAACATTGGACCTTTAAAGTGTAGATGTCAAAGTCCAGAAATGACTTTTAGGAGATTGCTACTTCAGAGAGATCACTGATTAATAATTAAGCTAGGGTCACATTGCGTTAGTGCAATCCGTTTAGCGCTAGCGCTAGCGGATTGCGCTAACGCAATGTTTTCTATGGGGCTGCGGTCGGTATCGCGGTAACGTCACCGCTCTCGCAGATCCCCGATCTGCGAGAGCGGGGAACGGACCGCGGGCGCGCCTCGGACGCTGCAAGCAGCGTCCGCGGCGCGCCAGGAATCACTGGCGCGTCGCTAGCGCGTGCCGAACATGGCACACGCTAGTGAAGCGCGTTCCCATTAGCGTGAATGGGCGCGTTAACGGCCGCGTTGCACGGCGTTAATTTCGCCGTGCAACGCTGTCCGTTTAACGCGGTCCCATAACGCAATGGGAACCCAGCCTTAGGAATGGGACAAAAGAAACAGACAGGCAAGAAACAGTGAAAGATGAGCAACTGTTCCACATAAAACATGAAACCAGTTAAAGGCAAGTGGAATGCACTGCAAAAGCTGCATGATAGATCAAGTCTGTATACCAAGAAATTATGGAGCTCCCCCATGGGGCCATGGGGTACTCGGTACCGGGTCCTGCGGTTCACAGGGGGATGTCACGGTGGCTGACCCGGTCTTTGGCCCTGGGACGTCCGTATTAAAGGGAAAGGTCTTTAAAGGGGAAATGTTCGTGACGCCACCTGTGGTATTCGGTCAGGGTGACCGACGCTGCTTTAAGGGGTCTGCTGGGGTGATGTTATGGCAGCTAGATGGTATACCTTCCCACAAGTGAAGTATGTCCCCAGGGCTTCCCAGTGTGTAGATGGTGGATGGTGTGAGGCGCAGTGAAGAACGAGGACACAGAGTTGCAGTCTCTTTACCTTTACTGAAGACTTCAGCATCCACAGTCCAGGGCACCAGATCACTGGGCTAGCAAAGTCTGGCCAGTTTGGAGGCAAATCCAGAATCCCCTTGTCCAGGTGGAAATCAGTAGCCTTCCTCTAGCGCTGCAGTGTTGTAGTCCCTTACTGCTAAGCTTCTCATAAGGTCCTCACAACTGTTGTAGATGTAATGTCTCTCTCTCTGTCCCCTGAATAGGATAGGACAAACCCGTATGACTGGTGGCTTGAGGCGGTTTATAGGGACTCTATCATGCCCCAGCCTCTAAGGGGTGCCACCATGCCTCCTGGGTATAGGGCAGACAGGTAACATGAAATTAGCTGTCCTGCCAGTCTCTGGAGCAAGGCATAAAGGGTCGTTGCTCCCTCAGTGTTCCAGCTACCGGGATACTGTGCCTCAGAAGGAGGCAGCCGGTGTAGGGCTGGTCCCCTTCTGATATCCACTCCTTTGCTGCGACTTCTTTTGCACGCTCGCTGCAATACAGTTCTGCCTTTGATGTCTCTTTGTAGGAGCTCCGGCTCTGAGGGCATGCACAGCTGTGTCCTTCTCCTTTCCTCTCTGACAGGATCCCACCCCTGCCAGGGACCAACTAACTGAGCGGAACTCAGCCAGTAACTGACTAACTTTCCCTACAGGCGACCAGTTTTACTTATGTGAGGAGTGACCTAATAAATAGGAGCAAGAGCTCCCCTTGGTGGCCTGGAGTGTGAAATGTGTTGCATGTTTGTGATACCTGGATGCAGTTGTCCTTCTTTGCCTCCAAACATAACATCACTCTCCCCTAGAGGAAAATGACATTACTGCAACGGCCAGGACCCTGGGGCGCTGCATTTACACAAAATGAGACTTAGCAAAGGAAAAGATATGCGGGAACTAGAGATGAGCAATTAAGTCCAATTCATTTCAAATTTGATGCAATTCGCATGTCTCCGCAAATTCAACCAATCTGTAATTCGATTTGCATGAATCACTAAAAAAAGTGCCTGCCACCATTTGATACCTTCAGAAAATACAGCAGTCGCAGAATGTTCACTCGACCTCAAGTTCCACCGCATAGGCTCCCCATAATGCCATGCAGTTATCACATGGTATAGCGCAGCCAATCAGAAGAAATTATCATAGCCTGTATAAAAGCCAAAGGCAGTGAATGCAAAAGCCAGTTTTGTGCGACTTTGGATAGTGAGACGAGCTCACAGCTCAGCATTGGAGAAGGCAAAAAAAAGCCCTAAAACATTAGATAAATATTCCAGACTGCAACGTGTTGTCCTGTAAACAACTGGGCACTAATATAGGAATCCAAAAAGCTGAGATGGGCTAATAAAAGTAGCTCCATCTTTTTTCACTGAGAATGGTATGCTGCCTCCATTTTTTGGATTCCTATTATTGAGGTTTGGTCTGTGCCTGGGGGGCTTTGCACCCGATTTTTTCTTTTCTTTCTCTTGTATATTGTGCTGCTCTAGTCTTTCCTTGTCTAGGCATGAATATAGATATGAGATAATAGAAAATGTATTTGCAATCCAAAAGTGAGTGTACGAGTGCACAATGTTTGTAATTAACTATGACCTTCATCAGGTTCACACATGGCTTTTGCAGAGAGCAGTGGATGAAGATGTGATAAAGCACTGTGTGAGAAGTGCAGGATATTCACAGTGGTGGGAGCAATAATTACAATTACACATTTTCAAATGCAAACAGCTTCTGCATAGAAGAGGCCAGGAACTCTAGTGCCACCTATTAGAAGTAGCAATCATTCAAGTCAATATTGACCCTTTTAATGGCCTTGCCACATGACTTACGGTAAGAAGCCATACTGGACACATTTTTGGGTATTTGACCCTGATCATTGCAAACCAGGAGAACTGATTTAACTGGGTGAGAGACATCTGGCAGGGGTCCAAGGGGTATAGTTTCTCCTTGTGGAGAATGCAAAGTCAGTGTAAAGGTACCTTCACACATAACGATATTGTTAACGATATCGTTGCTTTTTGTGACGTAGCAACGATATAGTTAATGAAATCGTTATGTGTGACAGCGACCAACGATCAGGCCCCTGCTGGGAGATCGTTGGTCGCTGAAGAAAGTCCAGAACTTTATTTCGTCGCTGGACTCCCTGCTGACATCGCTGGATCGGCGTGTGTGACACCGATCCAGCGATGTCTTCACTGGTAACCATGGTAAACATCGGGTAACTAAGCGCAGGGCCGCGCTTAGTAACCCGATGTTTACCCTGGTTACCATCCTAAAAGTAAAAAAAACAAACAGTACATACTTACATAACGCTGTCTGTCCCCCGGCGCTGTGCTCTGCACTCCTCCTGCACTGGCTGTGAGCGTCGGTCAGCCGGAAAGCAGAGCGGTGACGTCACCGCTCTGCATTCCGGCCGCTGTGCTCACAGCCAGTACAGGAGTGCAGAGCACAGCGCTGGAGGACAGACAGCGTTAGGTAAGTATGTAGTGTTTGTTTTTTTTACTTTTAGGATGGTAACCAGGGTAAACATCGGGTTACTAAGCGCGGCCCTGCGCTTAGTTACCCGATGTTTACCCTGGTTACCGGCATCGTTGGTCGCTGGAGAGCGGTCTGTGTGACAGCTCTCCAGCGACCAAACAGCGACGCTGCAGCGATCCGGATCGTTGTCGGTATGAGAAGGGGCCTTAAAGAGATTTATAGGCCATGCAATGTTCCAGTAGGATTTTAAATATGCTAATAGGTGGCACTAGAATTCCAGTCTTCTTCATCTCTGAAAAAGCTATTTGCATAGTCAGCACTGCAGGCAATTTCAGATATGGATGGATGGACCCTGGAATGTGGAGTAAAATGTGGCTTGTTTTTTAATAACCAAATGGCAGACTAAGGGAGAAGGAAAAGGAGAGTCAGTTTATCCCAGATTTATGTTGAGACTACCAATGATTTCCAACACGGAAGTGGCAGAGCAGCACATAAGTACTGTCTGGTACATCTAAATGGAGAACTTGGATTTTCTGAAAAGGAAAAATCCTTTAAGTTTTTTTATTTAAAGAATTCTAAATTTCATTATTATACTTTTTTTGGATTTTAAGAATACCTTTAACCCCTTAGTGACCGCCAATACGCCTTTTAACTGACCTGAGATATAAGAGACTTATATCCCCATACAGGTGACAATCCAGCAGCTGTCGGCTGTCCACTATAGCTGACAACTTGCTGCATCAGCCATGATCAGTGTTTGCACCGTCCAAATCTATTTAACCCCTTAGATGCTGCTGTCAATAGTGACTACATCATTATAAACGGTTAACAGACTGTGGGGGCTTCCTCTTTATCCCAATTGGTGGTCTCAGATCATGATTGCATGGTCCTGATGTTTGTCATGGAAATTCATGACCAAATAGTGGTTTTACAGTTTGACGGCTCTAGTAATCTGTTCAGAAGTTAGTGACATTTAGGTGGTAAAAATACACATTTTCATTTTTCTCATGCCACTTTGCATTCATTCCTGAAAATCACCCGAAGGGTTAACAAACGACCTGACTGCAGTTTTCAATATGTCAGGGGGTGCTGTTTTTAAAATGGTATCACTTGTGGGGATTTCCCTATATATAGGACCCCTAAAGTCACTTCAAACATGGATAGGTCCCTAAAAAAATACATTTTGTAAATTTCCTTGAAAAAAATTTAAATTGTTGCTACATTTTTAATCCTCCTAAAATGCTAACAAAATAAAATAACATTTTGCAAATGGTGGTGTTGTAAAGCAGACATGTCGGAAATGTTAATTATTAATGTTTTGCTGTGGTATGACTATCGGGATTAAAGGGATAATCATTCAAAGTTTGAAAATTGCTAATTTTGTAACATTTTTTTCAAATTTCTGATATTTTTTATAAATAAACATAAAGCATATCAACCTAAATTTACCATTATCATAAAGTATAATGTGTCACGAAAAAACAATCTCAAAATCACTGGGCTTTGTTAAAGCATTCCAGAGTTATAACCACATAAAGTGACACTGGTCAGATTTCAAAAATTTGGCTCCGTCACTAAGGGTTTAAACCTCAATAACAAGTGGAAACAATTACCGTAATAAGTTAATCAGTGAGGCAAACTATAAAACATGCGCTGTCCATGGTTCTGGAATCTCACAATAATGGTGTGATATTTGTACTTAATAAATCATTTTTTATGTCAAGTTTTGTGTATGTAACTGGTGAGTATGGGCTTGTGTCTCAGTCTCCACTATATAGCAGGGTCATTAAATTAGTGGCCACACTGTAAAACCAATAAAATAATATGTAAGAAGCACCAAAAGTCTTCCATATTTTTTTCAAATTCAAGTTTATCGTCAAGTCAAATACAAATAGTAACGTACAGTACAGACCAAAAGTTTGGACACACCTCATTTAAAGATTTTTCTGTATTTTCATGACTATGAAAATTGTAAATTCACACTGAAGGCATCAAAACTATGAATTAACACATGTGGAATTATATACTTAACAAAAAAGTGTAAAACAACTGAAAATATGTCTTATATTCAAGGTTCTTCAAAGCAGCCACCGTTTGCTTTGATGACTGCTTTGCACACTCTTTGCATTCTCTTGATGAGCTTCAAGAGGTAGTCACCGGAAATCGTCTTCCAACAATCTTGAAGGAGTTCCCAGAGATGCTTAGCACTTGTTGGCCCTTTGCTTTCACTCTGCGGTCCAGCTCACCCCAATCCATCTTGATTGGGTTCAGGTCTGGTGACTGTGGAGGCCAGGTCATCTGGCGTAGTACCCCATCACTCTGCCTCTTGGTCAAACAGCCCTTACACAGCCTGGAGGTGTGTTTGGGGTCATTGTCCTGTTGAAAAATAAATGATGGTCCAACTAAACACAAACCGGATGGAATAGCATGCCGCTGCAAGATGCTGTGGTAGCCATGCTGGTTCAGTATGCTATGCCTTCAATTTTGAATAAATCCCCAACAGTGTCACCAGCAAAGCACCCCCACACCATCACACCTCCTCCTCCATGCTTCACGGTGGGAACTAGGCATGTAGAGTCCATCCGTTCACCTTTTCTGCGCCGCACAAAGACACGGTGGTTGGAACCAAAGATCTCAAATTTGGACTCATCAGACCAAAGCACAGATTTCCACTGGTCTAATGTCCATTCCTTGTGTTCTTTAGCCCAAACAAATCTCTTGTACTTGTTGCCTGTCCTTAGCAGTGTTTCCTAGCAGCTATTTTACCATGAAGGCCTGCTACACAAAGTCTCATCTTAACAGTTTAATCTGAGCTGCTGTTAACATGCGATTTCTGAGGCTGGTGACTCAGATAAACTTATCCTCAGAAGCAGAGGTGACTCTTGGTCTTCCTTTCCTGGGGCGGTCCTCATGTGAGCCAGTTTCTTTGTAGCGCTTGATGGTTTTGCAACTGCACTTGGGGACACTTTCACAGTTTTCCCAATTTTTCAGACTGACTGACCTTCATTTCTTAAAGTAATGATGGCCACTCGTTTTTCTTTACTTAGCTGCTTTTTTCTTGCCATAATACAAATTCTAACAGTCTATTCAGTATGACTATCAGCTGTGTATCCACCAGACTTCTGCTCAACGCAACTGATGGTTGCAACCCCATTTATAAGGCAAGAAATCCCACTTATTAAAAATGACAGGGCACACCTGTGATGTGAAAACCATTTCCGGTGACTACCTCTTGAAGCTCATCAAGAGAATGCCAAGAGGGTGCAAAGCAGTCATCAAAGCAAAAGGTGGCTACTTTGAAGAACCTTGTGTTAGGGCTGGCGGAACGCACCGAGTAAATAGTGAGATGTTATTTGGTGCGTTCGCAGTCCGGGGTCCACCGTGCAGGAGAACCTGCTGCTGGCAATTGGCAGCCCTATATGGCAGAAGCAAACTCTGTTACTTCACAGTCGCCTAAAGAAAGCACTGTGTCCTGTTTAACTCACAGGAGTACACAGCAACTGCCGAGCAGATAGCAGTTTGTGGTTACGCAATCAAAGAGGCAATCATGTAATCTCCTCACCGGAGGCGCCGGTATTCTAGGGGCTTATTTCAGCCGGGGCCCTGAATCCATACACACAATCTCGTCACCGGAGGTGCCGGTAATCTAGGGGCTTATTTCAGCTGGGTCCCTGAACACATATACAAGTAACCACACTGGCGCAAAGCGCATAACTTAGATTTGATACTAGCGCATGGCCGTGCGGTCATGCAAACCTTTTATAGCTGCAGCAAGTACAGGACCTTCCCAAAAGGACCAATGGGAGGCTGCCACAGAAGTTGAGCACCTTCAGGACCTTCCTAGAGGACCAATGGGATTAGCTGCAGTATTTAAGCATGTGACCCTTCATCTCCAGTGAGAGATCTTACCCTGGGCATGCTCAGAAGGGGAAAAGCAGGACTTAGTCCCAAAAATGTCTGCACGCCACTGCCCAGTACTGGCTACAATGGCAGAAGCTGGAAAGGCAGCAGTAACCCTTTGCACAGAGTCAGACTGAGCGAGACTCTGGGACCGACGTCTCCGCTGAGCAGACTCCACTGCGGCAGAAGAAGAATGGGAGACCGCAGCGGAGATGGCCCGAGATTCCACCTGTGCCGAGGCAGGAGCTTGACCCCTAACACCTTGAATATAAGACATATTTTCAGCTGTTTCACACTTTTTTGTTAAGTATATAATTCCACATGTGTTAATTCATAGTTTTTATGCCTTCAGTGTGAATTTACAATTTTCATAGTCATGAAAATACAGACAAATCTTTAAATGAGAAGGTGTGTCCAAACTTTTGGTCTCTACTGTATATATTCACCAGTCTTAGGAACATCCAGTACAGATTATTGTCACAAAAATAGCACTAGAAACACATGGGCTACTGGCACATTGAACAAGTCTGTAGGAACCTGTTCACACCATCAAAAAACTTGAAGACACAAAAGAGCACAGTGAGGTCAAAAATACTCTGTTGTAAAAAAAAAAAATCACAGTAATAAGCAAGTGCTTGTCAAAAGATGGAAAAAAACGGTATTTAGTTAATACTTTTTTTGCAAAAAAAATGTAAGGTATACCCTTATAGAGCAGTCCTATCTAATGTATATAATCCCTATCTGATATATTTAAAACCTGATCATCTGTATAGTACCTGTATAAGCAGGGTTCAGAGAAGGAATATTCATGTGGACATGCAGGATGGAACAGCTTAAATTCAAATGACCCACAGAGGAGTGATGGAGTATTTTTAATCTCACTGTGCTCTTTTGTGTCTTCAAGTTTTTTGATGGTGTGAACAGGTTCCTACAGACTTGTTCAATGTGCAAGTAGCCCATGTGTTTCTGGTTCTATAATTGTTCTCTAGTTTCTACAAGACTGGGGAGTCCATCACTCCTCTGTGGGTCATTTGCATTTAAGCTGTTCCATTCTGCATCTCCACATGGATATTCCTTCTCCGAACCCTGCTTATACAGGTACTATACAGATGATCAGGTTTTAAATACATCAGATAGGGATTATATACATTAGATAGGACTGCTCTATAAGGGTATACCTTGACGATTGGTGGAGCAGCTTAGTATACATTTTTTTGCAAAAAAACGTATCAACTAAATACCCTGTTTTTTTCCATCTTTTGACTAGCACTTGCTTATTACTGTGACTTTTTTACAACAGAGTATTTTTGACCTCACTGTGCTCTATTGTCACAAAAACTCTGCTTAAGCAGTGCATGCAGCGAATAATTGCCAACCGACAGTGGCCAGATGTGCGCGGCAGCATGCGAGTCCTGCGTTGGTTAAATCATCAAGACTGGATGTTCCTAAAGCTGGTGAATATCACCTTTACTATTAGTATTTTATCCTACTTGAAAACATACTTAAATTGCAAAAAAAGTATATAGAGGCCTCTCATACAACCAAATCAGATCTTATGGTTTGCACTGTGGAGGAGCAACACCCCGAAACACGTGTCCGGAAATTGAGATTCTGGTTTGGCTTTTATCCTAAGTCATGTGACAGCGCTCATTAAAAGGGTCAATATTGATTTTTAGGATAGCTACTATCAGTAGGTGGCATTTGAGTTCAAGTCCTACTCTGAAGAGGCAATTTGCATATTTAATTGCTCAGAGGAGTATTACATGGCCTAAATGTCTCCTTGCACTGGCATATCACTCTCCACAAATAGAGATACTCCACCTTATACCACATAATTGTGTTTTCTTGAGCAACGGGATTCAGCAAATGAGAAGTTGCAATCACTCATAGAATAGTGTAGAAATCCATGGCACTGCACACCACAAACATCAAAATGACACAATAAATAGAGAATGTAGGGAATTTTATTTCGAGAACACACACATTGCGTAACATCACAAAAAAAGACAAAATGTAAAAGTTGTACCATAACTGTTATATTAGTACAAAAATCATAGCTATATGACTTATAACATTGGAAGCAATGAAGAATTGTGCAATAATATACGGGCAAATGGCCAGAGCCCATGAACCTTCGATACTATTTGACAAACCTCTACAATATAACCTGTTGCAACCTTTTTTGGGCACCTGTGTGACGTAATGATTATAAAATGAAGAGTTATAATATGACCTTACTGCAGCCTTATGTCATCTATTTGCTGAATTGTATTTCCCCGAATATAAGACAGTGTCTTATATTATTTTTTATTAGAGAGGGGTAAATGGAAAAGGAGAGTCAGCTCACTCAACTTGCAGCATGGATCCTGCTGGTTGCTTCTCACGTACAAGCTGGAACCGGCTGAGGCAAAACAGAGGAACAAAAATCCAACGAGGCGGCAGGTGTGTACGTTAATTTTTCTATAATAAATTTGGATTTTAACTAAAAGTGCACGGCAGTTTGAATGTGACTGAGACCTACGCGTTTCAGCTCCTTGGAGCCCTACTCATAATTCCATGAGTAAGGAGCTGAAACGTGTAGGTCTCAGTAACATTCAAACTGCCGTGCACTTTTAGTTAATTTTTCTATAATAAATTTGGATTTTATCGTGCACACCTGTCGCCTCGCTGGATTTTCATTCCTCTATATTATTTTTTGCTCCAAAATATATGGATCAGGGCTTATTTTCAAGGGATGTATTATTTTCTTTTCTATGAACAATCCACATTTATTTTTGAACAAAGAAAAAAAAATCAACATTTATTCAAATATAATTTATGTTGCCACACACAAATGTATGCATATATACAGGAAAGAAATATATCTTGGTACCGTGTTAGCCAGTGGATAGAAAAATATTTAGAATTGAGAGTCCTCAGTGGTTGATACCTTTTAATGGCTAACTGAAAAGATGGTAACAAATTGCAAGCTTTCGAGACTACACAGGTCTCTTCATCAGGCAAAGACTAAAACAAATTCAATTGAATTTGTTTTAGTCTTTGCCTGATGAAGAGACCTGTGTAGTCTCGAAAGCTTGCAATTTGTTACCATCTTTTCAGTTAGCCATTAAAAGGTATCAACCACTGAGGACTCTCAATTCTAAATATTTTTGCATATATACACACACTGCACATACATACATACATAGACTCCTGTAGATAAAGGACAAGGCCAAAAAAAGTCAGTCTTAACCTCAGAATAGATGCCCTGAGAGCCCCTAAGATAGTAGTGGCCCTGAGCAATTCCCCAGCTTGCCACTCCAAAAATCATACTCCAAAAATCATACTAGAGCTTATTTTCGGGGAGACACAGTATTTACCGTATATGAAATTTAGGCACCATGTTGGGAACAAGTTTTTGTTCATTTTTTGCCTTTCAAATAGGGTTCTATTATGTTTTTTAAGAGTTTATAGCTTCCATAGAAAGAAATGGTTGGTAGTGGAATGGTAACAGTCTGCAGAAGAGTTTTGCTTTTTTTTTGCTTTAGCCCCTGACAGCAGTACCATCTGTGGTTCCGATAGTAGCTCTGAATTTTTGTATTGCATGTTAGATTCTAGGTAGTGAATTTTGGACTATTGCTATTGCTACCCGCCCATGCATGGATTCCTAATCACAATCTCTAAGACAAATACACGTTATATTATTCCTGAGAACAATTACGGGGTATAAGACATATCTCAAAGCTGGGAGGAAAATGTCCTAGCCCACTTCCCATTGAAGCCACAGAGATCTTTTCGGGCGGCACTGGTGACTTGATCGTGAAGTTCTGCAGAAGTGTGATTAAAAAAATGAAAAGCTCCATATCTGCCAAGCTCTTGCCCGGGCAAATTCTCTTACCTGGAAAATAAATATCTGTGAATAAACATCTCCGAATATATGAACATTGATTTTAATAGACGCCATGTAATACCGTACTTGTGGGGTTGGGTTGTCTGACGATCCCTCCAACGATAACCAAAAATTCAGCAGATTCACACCAATCAGCTACAAACCATGTCCTTATTTAAAGTGATGGCTTATCGCCATTGTGCATGGTCCCTTTTTGGTTTGAACTGTGGGACCCCACCAATTCCTGAGAATGTCTTAGCATTGCATCCCCTTCTAATGACTAGGGGAACCGCAGATAGTCCTATTCATTTGAATAGGGGCATGCTGTTGTTCTCTGCATACTCTGTGGCTGTTGTGTAGGGAAAAATAGTTAAGGAGACACAGTGATAAGACATCCATTTTCCAAATTGATGGTGATCCCAAAGGTCAGATCCCCACTGTGTATAAAGTTACGATACATCCAAGTGATTACTATGCAATTTGATGGGAATAAATCTTAAATTGGGAAAACCTCTTTTTACAAGTCTGAGTCATTTAAGGACTGTGCCTTAATTTAGTTAATACACTTGAACATGTATGAATCCATTGAAAATTGGCTGTTACCATTGCCCTTATTAAAAGAGAACTCTTTTAAGCCGTCCACATTTTCCAAGTGCTGGTAGTGCTAAACTGTATAAAATCCAAGGGGTTAACATTTCCTTATGGAGAGTAAGATGCCTAGTCTGGCTTGCCAATGTGAGGATGTTTTAAGCCTTGCAATGCTCTTCTGGGAAATTAAATATGCAAATTGTCTCTTCAGAGAGGAGGACGACTTGAACTCTAATGTCACCTATTGAAAGTAGCCATAAGTCAGTATCAACCCTTTAATGAGCCTTGCCCCATGACTTAGAATAAAGCCAAACCAGAATCTCAGCTTTCATACAGTGTTTTGGGGTGTTGCATCTCATTCGACTTTTAGCGTTGCTTCTTCCAGTAATTGGCACCAGATATTGACTTTTAGCGTTGCTTCTTCCAGTAATTGGCACCAGATATTGACTTTTAGCGTTGCTTCTTCCAGTAATTGGCACCAGATATTGACTTTTAGCGTTGCTTCTTCCTGTAATTGGCACCAGATATTGACTTTTAGCGTTGCTTCTTCCAGTAATTGGCACCAGATATTGACTTTTAGCGTTGCTTCTTCCAGTAATTGGCACCAGAGTTCTAGTTCTCTTCCTCACTGAAGAGGCAATTTGCAGACTGAAAACTCCATAATTTCAAGGGGCACGGCAACTCCCAGAGGTCAATTCATTCACACATTTTCACATGGGTTAACTGAAATATGGTGCAGTGTAGAGATGAGCTAATACGGTCTGTTGGAATTTAATTGTAATTTAATTTTACAAAAATTAGCATTCTCCAAAATGCAGATTATTTAAAATTCGACTCTAGTCAGATTCAAAATTTTCTGAAATGGCCATCAAAAGGCAATCAAAAAAATTTTTTTAGTCACCTTATCTCTCACCTCTAATGATGTTGTAACCTTTTGCGTGATTGTGCAGAACCATCCCTATCCTCATCAGAGCTAGAAGTCTTAGCACAGCGTGAGCATCCTGAGGATTTAATGGTGAGCGGTGGAGATCAAAAGATTCAATAAGGACCATACATGTGATGGTGAGGAGTGGAGGGGCCAGAGACAAGTGGTAAAGTGAGTATAAGGAATTTTTTGATGGCCCTTAAAAGTTCAGAAAATTTTACTGAATCTGCTTGGAATCAAGCTGCAAGAAAAATGTGCATTTTGGCAAATGCAAATTTTGGTAAAATTCTTGTAGAATTCCGTTCCAACCAAATTTATTCACACATCTCTGAAATGCACCATATCTGTATGTCCTTTTGAAAATGTGTCATTATGGAGTTACCCCATACAGTCTGGCACTGAAAGCACTTGGATAATATGGATAGCCTTAGGGCTTGGCGTATAAATTGGACGTGTGCGATGTGAGAAAACATTGCGCTGCACTCTGACCAGTGTTAGTAAATGGGTCAGTGATCACCTGCAAATTTCTCAGCTCGTTTGGAGGAAAAAAAAAATGTTCAAAAATCTCAGCATGCTGCGATTGTCTGCGAGACTCAGATCGCACTCACCAATGTAAGTCAATGGTTGCGGAAAAAATAAATTTGCATGGAACATTGACCATGCATGTGGCATCCAATTTTTAAGCACACATCTCAAAGGAAACCTGATATTTCATCAGTCACGTACAGTAAATTCATAACCCAGATAGATAAAAAATATGTCCGTGAGATATATAATCAGTGCTTCGCGTGTGTAGTTTTCTGAACTTGTAAATAGGTAATGAAGAAATAAGTACATTTTAAAAAATGGCGTGTATCCTTCTTATTTTTAATAACCAGGTATGGAAAAACAGACTGCTGTGAGCTGGTCTTATTAGTCTGGTAAGGGGCCAATATCCATGGAGCTTCCCAGTCTATTAATATCAGCTCACAGCTGTCTGGGTAGCGTTTACTGGTTATTAAAATTGGGGGAACCCTAAAAACATTATGTTGGGTTCCCTTTTTTTTAACCCCTTCATGACCAGGGGATTTTTCGTTTTTCCGTGTTCGTTTTTCGCTCCCCTCCTTCCCAGAGCCATAACTTTTTTATTTTTCCGTCAATTTGGCCATGTGAGGGCTTATTTTTTGCGGGACGAGTTGTACTTTTGAACGACATCATTGGTTTTAGCATGTCGTGTACTAGAAAACGGGAAAAAAATTCCAAGTGCGGTGAAATTGCAAAAAAAGTGCAATCCCACATTGGTTTTTTGTTTGGCTTTTTTGCTAGGTTCACTAAATGCTAAAAATGACCTGCCATTATGATTCTCCAGGTCATTACGAGTTCATAGACACCAAACATGACTAGGTTATTTTTTATCTAAGTGGTGAAAAAAAATTCCAAACTTTGCTAAAAAAAAAAAAAAAAAATTGCGCCATTTTCCGATACTCGTAGCGTCTCCATTTTTCGTGATCTGGGGTCGGTTGAGGGCTTATTTTTTGCGTGCCGAGATGACATTTTTAATGATAGCATTTCGGTGCAGATACGTTCTTTTGATCGCCCGTTATTGCATTTTAATGCAATGTCGCGGCGACCAAAAAAACGTAATTCTGGCGTTTCGAGTTTTTTTCCCGCTACGCTGTTTAGCGATCAGGTTAATACTTTTTTTTATTTGATAGATCGGGCAATTCTGAGCGCGGCGATACCAAACATGCGTAGATTTGATATTTTTTTTATTGATTTATTTTGATTGGGGCGAAAGGGGGGTGATTTAAACTTTTATGTTTTTTTTATTTTTTTCACATTTTTTTAAACTTTTTTTTTTAACTTTTGCCATGCTTCAATAGCCTCCATGGGAGGCTAGAAGCAGGGACAGCACGATCGGCTCTGCTACATAGCAGCGATCTGCTGATCGCTGCTATGTAGCAGAATTGCACGTGTGCTGTGAGCGCCGACCACAGGGTGGCGCTCACAGCGACGGGCAATCAGTAACCATAGAGGTCTCAAGGACCTCTATGGCTACAATGGAGACGCATCGCCGACCCCCGGACATGTGACGGGGGTCGGCGATGACGTCATTTCCGGCCGCCCGGCCGGAAGCGGTAGTTAAATGCCGCTGTCTGCGTTTGACAGCGGCATTTAACTAGTTAATAGGTGCGGGCAGATCGCGATTCTGCCCGCGCCTATTACGGGCACATGTCAGCTGTTCAAAACAGCTGACATGTCCCGGCTTTGGTGCGGGCTCACCGCGGAGCCCTGCATCAAAGCAGGGGAGCCGGCATCGGACGGTATAGTACGTCCGATGCCGGTAAGGGGTTAATAACCAGCAAAGGCTAAACAGACAGCTGCGGGCTGATATTAGGCTGGGAAGATCCTTGGATATTGGCTCCTTCCCAGCCTGATAAGACCAGCCCTCAGCCACCCAAGAAATGGAGCATTCATAAGATGCAAGATCTTCCTAAATGCCCTGATACATTGGCAATCAAGGTAATGGTTTGGGGGTTGATCTCAGCTGTGACATCAATCCCAGGGCTTAGTAATGGAGAGGCATCTATAACACACTCCCATTACTAACCCAATAGTCAAAAGAAGGAAATGCACACACATACAGTCCTTTATTTGTAAAAAGCACTAACAATTTCCCTATTTTACCCATTTATTACTATAAAAAGAAATAATCCACAGGGTCCGAAGTTATCCAAATGGAGGTCCCACGAGAATCCAAGGCTTCGGTCAGTCCATGGAGACCCGTTCAGAGAACGAAGCTTCATAGACTGGACCTGCAGCCACTGCAGGTTCTCAAGCTGTGTAGCACGAGCACCCAGCTGCTGTGACGAGCATTGACATCAGTAAGGTTATCATAGTTCACAGCCACTGAACTGTGTCAACCTTACTTATGTCACAATCTGATAGATGCCTCTCCATAACTAACCCCTGGGATTGATGTCACAGCTGACATCAACCCCAAAACCATTACCCCAATTGCCAACGCACCAGAGCAATTTGGAAAAGCCAAGGTTAAGTGCCAGAATTGGTGCATCTAATGGTCTTATTAGGCTTGGAAGGGGACAATATCTATAGACCTTACCAGCCTATTAATATCAGCCCACAGCTGTCTGCTTAGTCTTTCCTGGTTATTAAAAATAGGGGGGACCCCATCTCTTTTTTTAGGGTCCCACTTTTTTAATAGCCTGTAAAGGCCAAGCAGACAGATGTTAGCAAATATTAATACGCTAGGAAGCTCCATGGTTATTGGCCCCTTCCCAGCATAGTAAGACCAGCTCACAGCTGTCTTCTTTCCCTTAGCTGGACATTAAAAATAGGGGGAAATCCACACCATTTTTTTTTTTCATTTATTTCTTAAAAAGCTCCACAGAGCTTATTAAATATCTGACAGCTATCTCTCTATCTATTGTATCTATATCTGTATATAAGATTGATTTATTAGTTAAAAGATGATGTTAAAAATGCATTTCATAAGCATGTCATACAGATGTCATATGGACGGTGTACACCCAATGCCACCATGAACCCATTGTTAGAAAAAAAATCACCACATGGGATTTGTTGTTTCTTGTCGCTCTGTATTTAAAACTGAAGTCTGCTGTAAATGAAAATGCCTATGATATAGTATACTTTGGAAAATGCTCCTGAGTCCTGACTCCTGACCTTTAGCAATTAGCACAGTTGCAGTGTGTACTTAGCGTTAGCAAAATCCAGGTATTCACTAAAAAAGTCTTCACAATCTACTGTAGTTCAATTGCATCCTCACCTGCAGAAAATGGCATCAAGGACTCTTTCTTTTTAAGTTTCCCATTTTCATCCAAAAAGTTTTTGGGGTCAAATATCTCAGGGTTATTGAACTCGGTCATGTCATTGTGTACGCCAGTAAGAACCGAGGTGAACATTGTTCCCTTGAGGTTAGAAAAATAGAAAAAAAAAGCATTTAAAAAAAATTCTGCGTTATGATTTTTGTTAATTTTATTTTTTTTCTTAGCCCAAGTTGGCTTTTACCTTCTTAAAATTTATAATTGCGAATTTCAGTATCAATGGTCAATTCATGAGGAAGAGCCAATGGAACCACATCACCAAATCTCTGGACCTCAAAAATAAATGCTTCTGTGTACGGCATATTGAATCTGTCCTCGTAATTTGGTGGACGGTGGCCAATTACATTTTCGATTTCATTGTAGACCTTTTCTATAAGAAAATTGCATTTTATTTTCAATTTCTCATAATATCGCACAGGCTTTTGCTGTTTCGTTGGCTTTAGTTGCATACCTGCTATATTGGGGTATTTCATAAGAAGCAAGATTGAAAATCTCAGGGTAGCGCTTACGGATTCTGTCCCAGCAAAAAATAAGATTAATGAATTCATTACCAAACTATTGATATTGTAGATAGCATCTTTAAGCTTCCCTTCCTGAGTTTGAAGAAATGATACAAAGAAGAGAATATATTATTAATCACTTTATAGCACCATTACTTTCTACAATGATTTACAGACCTCATCATCACAATCCCTACTGGGGCTTACAATCTAAATGACCTATCAGTATGTTTTTGGAGTGAGGGAGGAAACCGGAGAACCCGGAGGAAACCCACTCAAACATGGGCAGAACAAAGAAACTCCTTGCAGATGTTTTTTGGGGGGGAATTTCAACCCTGGACCCCAGCACCTCAAATCAACAGTGCTCATTACTAATCCACCGTACTGCCCATATATAGAATGTACTCAATTATAGAAAATACTGATTCATAATATGTGGATCGAAAGGTTTTTTTTTTGTTTGATTTTGTACCTTCTCAATTTTAATCAGGAAACAGTCGATAAAATCTCTCGGGTTATTATTGTCCAAAGTCTTTACATTGTTCTCCATTTTCTCCTTGATAAAGTCTGCCATGACGGAAAAGTTTGCCATAAGTGTATGGTGACGTCCAGGTATGTACTTCATGACATTCGGATATATGTTGTAAAGCTTGGAAAAAGAACAATGACTAAATTAGGTCAAAGGGTTGTTTCAACAATGTTTGCTTCCACATCAGGAGGTGAGGAGCGTCATTGACGTCACATCAACAGATATCTGCCAGGACTTACAATAGGCCCCCGAATCCTGCCATTTTTTTTAGAATGAGACATGGTGGAGCTTGTTCCAGCTAAAAGAAAGAGCGGATCCGTTTTTTTAAGGGGGATTTCCTAAATAATTTAATCCCAGCAGGAGGAGGTTAGGAGTCGAGTTCCCGCCGCTGCACAGGGGGAATCTCGAACCATGTCTGCTGCGGTCTCTCATTCTGCATCAGCCGCAGTGGAGCCTGCTCAGCGGAGACGTCGGTCCCAGCCTCTCGCTCAGTCTGATTCTGTGCAAAGGGTTACTGCTGCCTTTCCAGGCTCTGCCATTGTAGCCTGTACTGATCAGCGGCAAGCAGACGTCTCTGGGACTAAGTCCTGCATTTTCCCTTCTGAGCATGCCCAAAGGAAGACCTCTCAGTGGAGGTCTGGGGTCACATGCTCAGGTTCTGCAGTAGCTCCTATTGGTCCTCTAGGAAGGTCCTGAAGTTGCTGCAGCTATAAAAGGTTTGCATGGCCTCACGACCATGCGCTAGTATACTCTTTTTATGTGTGTGTGCTGTGAGTGAAAGTCGCTCTTTAAACATCCCCTCCCTTGTGTTTGAATGCTCACGTAAGGAGGATGATTGTAATCTAGCGCCCGACTTGTTACCAACACTAGTACACAAACAGCGTTTATTACTGTGACCACCAGTGCTGCGCCGTGCGCTATCTACGCGCTTTCTTAACCCATGCCTGGGTGGTTAGTGGCGTCCGCCAGCGCGGCACTGCATGCACTCTCGTGCTACTATATTATTATTTCTGTTACGTGTGGTACTGCGGCCCTGTGACACAACAGGGTTCGCTTCTATCACACAGGGTGACGCTAACTGGTGTGTGTACACTCATTGTACCGCCACATAGTTCGTCATTGCTTAGCGGCAGGTTCCATCTCTGCATGGTGGACTCCGGGCTGCGAACGCACCTTATTCCTTTTCTCTAATTATTTGGTGCGTTCCGCTAGCCTAGGAGAACCGCCATTTTTACAAGAGCATTTCTTGATGCATTAAAATTGGAAAACAAGTTATAGCTAACATTTTATTTTATTATAGTTAATATTTTAGATCTTGCATTGATCATCATTTATACATTTTATATCTACATATTTATCTTTAATAACTGTGTTTTGCATTAGCTTTATTAGTCTTATTCATAAAAAAAAATAGACAGGAAGTTGTCTAATTAAAGATTGTTGAAGGCATTGAGAGATGAATTACACTAGTTTTAGGAAATTTAACAGAATCCATAATTTATGGCTTTTGTTCTTTTACCCTTTCATGACCTTTGATGTATATTTACGTTAAAAGTTGCATCCCTGCCCTTCAAGCGCACATCTTTCCCTGCATATGATGACCGATTTGAACCCAGGACCCCAGCGCAGCAAGGCTACAGTGCTGCAACACTATATGTGTGAGCCTTAAGAAGCCAATGTCGGACCTGGTTGGCAATTTGGCAATGAATCTGTGATGGCAACACCTTCTGGTCTAATTCTCAAGTTTACATAAGTGAACTCGAATAGTTTGTCATTTTTTGTGTGTGCAATGTCTCCCATGCAGTTGCCCGATTTGAACAGTATAGAAAATCCTTGTTCGATTTTAAGGATGGTTGGCGAAAACAGACTCGGGAATGTTTTTGAACTGGAGGCCATTGCTCATGAGAAATGAGCTAAGATTCCTCAGGAATGCTGCCAAAAGTTGGTGTCCGGCTATGCCTCACGTGTGCAGCAGGTTATAACAGCCATAGGGATTCTAATAAGTACTAAAGATGCTTGTCATGAAGGGAGTGAATTATTCTGGGACTGAAGAAGCCAATAAGGTAGCATTTTGTGATAAATTTAGAGTATCCACTTGTTATATTAGCTGTGGATAGGTATTGATTGAAACTGTATATAGTATATGCTGACTTATTAGGCTCTGCTAATATTCACTGCCAATCACTGCTACCATCCATACCAACAAAACATTTTAAAATAGTTATTTTTCCTCGTTTGCGCTAGTTATGGAAATATCGGAAAGATCAGCTACTCTGCAATACATTTTGGCACAAATGAACCATTTGTAGCAATGAACCATTAGCACGGAGGCTCTATATGACGGTGCACAGAGGCTATGCTTGGGTGTATTAGAGCTAAATCATAATTGTGAAAATCTGCGTTAATACTTACTACTACCCAGCGTGTGCTTGCAATATGGAAGATTTCTTGAATACATTTCACAACGTTTTGGAAGCTTTTATCCTCATATTCGAAACGGCTACCAAACACCACAGAGCATATCACATTAGACACAGAACGTAACATTGGGTAGTTGGGATTTATCGGTGATCCTAAAAACAAACAAACGAGTAAAATCGCCAGCTCGAGGTGCACAGAAAAATCCTCTAAGCTTTATTTAAAGAAACACTCGCATTTTTTATGCTCTTAATATATTGCAATCATGTTACATTGCACTGGGTACTTACAATTGCTCATTTTGCCTTTCAACCCAGTTAATTCTTCTCTTTTCTATTTTCTCTGCTCAATGTAGAAACCGGAAGTCTCTTATCCCTTGCATGAGTCTTTCCCCTCTTCAACTCCTGACCAAGCTGCTCCACTCCTCCTCAGCCAGGGACTTTGCAGTGATAGAATTGTAGTTCTAATGATGACTCATTGTTATGATCCGGTGACCTTGGAGCTGCATGAGAACTTTCACTGGAGAAAGTGGCCACTATACTGACCGCAATCCTGAACTTAACACCGCAACTAGAAGTAGCCGTGGAGTGTACCTAACACATCTAGACACCTTGTCACAGGCGGAGGACTAATTTCCCCTAAAGATGGAAATCGGAATACTATCTTGCCTCAGAGAAAATGCCCAAAGGATAGACAGCCCCCCACAAATATTGGCGGCGAGTCAGAGAGGAAAAAACATACACAGGCAGAAAAAACAGGATTTAGCACAGGAGGCCACTCTAGCTAGATAGGACAGGATAGGACAGAGTTCTGTGCGGTCAGTATTAAAACCCTTCAAAAAATCCACAGCAGAATATACAAAATACTTCCCACATCCAACTAAAGATGTAGGAGCGTATATCTGCAACTCCAGTGAATCCTACAAACAGAGCAGGAATAAACTGAAACAAGCATACAGCAGTGTGCCACAGATACAAAAACACTTATCTTTGCTTAAATTGGCAGCTAAGCAGGTGAGGCCAGGCTGAGATCCAATACTTCCAAAGAAACATTGACTACTGGCAAGGGCTAATTAATACTGCACACTTAAATATCCCAGTCAGAACAGCAATTAGCAGATACACCTGGCCAGGACTGTGACTCAGAGACAACTGCATCCCCACTTACCACCACTGGAGGGAACCCAAGAGCAGAATTCACAACATTCATACAGGGAAAAGACTTCTTTTCTACATAAAACTTAGAAGAATTCAGCCAATCTATTGTTTTTATTCACGTGATGTCATAGACCTAATGGAAAAGGGAAGAATTCACTGGGTAGAAAGGTAAAATGAGCAATTGTAAGTACAAAATTCCATATAATATCATTATTGCAATATATTAGTAGGATAAAAACTTTGATTCGAGTGCTTCTTTAACAAGCAGCACAGTGAATGCTTCAAAGATTGGGGGATACATGATATAATATATATTGGGTTATGGGTAACTTCACTTAGAAACATAGGGAACCACAGAATTCTTAGTAACGTAGAGCATCATGTGTTTAACATAAGCAAGATATCTTTTTAGAAACCTGCCATCGATGTAACAGCTTTATGGTCAACTGGGCAAAACTTCCAATACTTACAGATTTTTAAAAACAAAATGAAAGGGTACATTTTGTGTGACATACTCAACTAAAGCCATAGGGAAAAGGGTACAGAAATTATTATCAGAGCTATTGAACTTTACCATTAGCTTTTCTCAGAACTTCAGTCAGATACGTAGCCTCTTCCTGTATCCTCTCCTCAAAACTGCGCTTTCCAACGCCAAAACTACCCAGGGTCTGCAACACAAAACGTCTCATCTCCTTCCATTTCTCACCATTACTGAATGCAACTTCTGTCATACAAGAGAACAAAATATATTATATCAAAGCAAATTCCACAGATTCCTTCTGTTAAAAGGTACATGCAAGCCAATAAGAATTCACCCTTACAAAACTCAAGGGACAACCCACAAGGATCAATGGATAATCAAGATTAACATTTTTCAAAGGCAAAAACAACTGTAGACGTCCACAAAAAAAATCAATTGTGTAGTCCAACAACATGTGAGATTTAATAGATATGTACTGTGAGTACGCAAAATATGTTATTCTTTTTATTACTCTATTGCAAACAAAAAATGAAACATCATTTTGGTAAAAAAAATATTTTATGCCTGTTGACTAGTTTAAATTCACCCAATGTGTCCCTGTGCAAGACTGGACACAAATCATACTTTTTGTTAGCACAAATCCACTGTTTCAATGATTACTAATTTGTTATCGTCTTTATTAGTTTCACTGGGGTTCAAATGATCTGCCTATAACCTAAAACGTTAAAATACTCTATTGGTTAATTCTTATTTAAGCAAGATCAGTCTCTCAATCAGAACCTCATTTACCCAGGGTGTCTCTTGAGGAGCAAAGTATGGACAATCTAATAATTCTAATTAAAAAAATGAGCAATACTCAATATTTCCTGTGGTAGTGCTGTAGGGAAATTGAACACTTGCTATCTGATTTCAGCACAGTAATTACAGCTGATGGCTGGGTGTTGTGAATTCTGTTGTCGAACTCCCTCCTGTGGTCGTGAATGGTACTTCGGCGAGTTCTGTCTATGGGCTCCCTCTGGTGGCTGTGAGTGAAGCTGCTGCTTCTGAGGTTCCTTACACAGGTGACGTGGTTTATCCTTTGGTTGACTGCTCTATTTAACTCCTCTCAGATCGTTACTCCATGCCAGCTATCTATGTTTTTGCATTTGTTCAGTTCGCTCCTGGATCTCTCTGGTGACCTGCCTTCTCCTGCAGAAGCTAAGTTCCTGATAGTCATTATTTGTTCACTGTTTTCTTGTCCAGCTGGTTATCATGATTTTGTCTTGCTAGCTGGAAGCTCTGGGATGCAGAGTGGTCCCTCCGCACCGTGAGTCGGTGCGGAGGTCTTTTTTGCACACTCTGTGTGGTCTTTTGTAGGTTTTGTGCTGATCGCAAAGTTACCTTTCCTATCCTCTGTCTATTTAGTAAGTCTGGCCTCCCTTTGCTGAAACCTGTTTCATTTCTGCGTTTGTGACTTTCATCTTTACTCACAGTCAATATATGTGGGGGGCTTCCTTTACCTTTGGGGAATTTCTCTGAGGCAAGGTAGGCTTTATTTTCTATCTCCAGGGCTAGATAGTTCTTAGGCTGTGACGAGGCGCCTAGGTCTGGTCAGGAGCGCTCCACGGCTATTTCTAGTGTGTGTGATAGGATTAGGGCTTGCGGTCAGCAGAGCTCCCACATCCCAGAGCTCGTCCTGTATGAGGTTTAACTATCAGGTCATTCCGGGTGCTCCTAACCACCAGGTCATAACAGCTGGGGTTGCAAGCAGTGAGATGTCCTCTGATCAGCTTCCCGCTGGAGCTTTCTTACTAAGTCTTAGGTGAACAAACCATTTAAATGCAAGATATTGGCCAAACAAAATATATTTGTTTAATTCTTCTAAGTCCTCAAAATGAATACTGTGGGAAAAGATCCATCTAGTATGATGAAATCAATAATACAGAAGGATCAAACAGTAAATGATACTTAACTCAATACTCACCATCTCCTTTGGTAAAGTCGTGGAATGAAGGATAATAGGCTCGACCACTGAACTCTTCTGCTTTGTCAATGAAAGTTTCTTTGAGGGCTTTATAACTGCAAAGAATGATTACTGGTTGGGTCCCCTCATATACTGTAAATATGTCACCATATTTTTTCGACAGCTAGGAGAAAATAGAGAATTTGTTCAACATAAGTTTCGATCTTATTGGACACATTGATAATGTTCCTTTCATGGTCCAAGAAAATTCCACACTTCTCTTGGACTGGCCAAACATAATGAAGGTCGTACTTAAGTAATATTCAAAACAAGGTCTGACTGTGTAAGTGTACTCTTAAAGGGAACCTGTCGACGATGAGCTAAGCCCACCAGCATCAGGGGCTTATCTACAGCATTCTGGAATGCTGTAGATAAGCCCCCGATGTATCCTGAAAGATGAGAAAAAGAGGTTAGATTATACTCACCCCTCTGTTGAGGGCAGAGCAAAGTACTGCAGTGCGCAGGCGCCGCCCGGAAAGGTCAGAGAGGCCCGGCGCCTGCACAATGCAGTACTTTGCTCTGCCCTCAACAGGGCAGACAAAGTACGCCTGCTCCGGAGCCGCAGCGTGAAGACAAGAAGAGGACATCATTGTAAGAAGATGGGAGGCCCCGGACCGGACCGCGACGCCCACCACAGCGGGACCGTTCCTGGGTGAGTATAGTCTAACATCTTTTCCTTATCTTTCAGGATCCATCGGGGGCTTATCTGCAGCATTCCAGAATGCTGTAGGTAAGCCGCTGATGCTGGGGGCTTAGCTCATCGTCAATTTTGGGGGTGACGGGTTCTCTTTAAACTATAGCTTTGCGAACTACAAATATATTGACTTCATTTCTTGGTCAACCAATTTCCTATAAGAAGCCTTACACTTTGGTGTGGAGAGTTGGTTTACATCCCTACTCACTTCCATGAATGACTTTACAATATCAGCAAAGTCCATCAGATGAAGAGTGCCAATGATGGGTAGAGGAGTTGGTCCCGGAGGCAGCTTGGATTTTTCCAGCAATATTTTAGTATAATTAGCCATCACGCTGGTTATAAGAATCACCAAAAGGACCGTAGCTATAGTGTAGAAATCCATTCTGTGGATATAAATTCGGTGTTACAATTTATAAAGAGGCTCCCCATTGTTTCCACTGCATTCATTTCCATAAATTTATCATTGAAGATTGATCTGAAAAGCCAGCAGAAATATCAACTGTCTCCAAAATGCAGTTGCAAAAGACGTAGGGTGAAGGGTTTCCTAAGGCTAGGTTCACATTGCGTTAAAGCAGCCCGTTCAACACATGCGTTAAACGGGCTGCGTTAACTCAAGTGCGACATGCCATTTCGCTAGCGCAGATAGAGCTAGCAGATGCTCTATATGCGCTAGTGGTGATGGACCCGGAAGCGCTGTAGCCCCCGTCCGAGTGTCCGTCACTCAATGATAGCACATCGCTAGCACGCGCCCATTTTGGGCGTGAACTAGCGATGCGCCTGAAATAGTGCTAAATGGCAGCGTTAACGGACTGCTTAAACGTAATGTGAACCCAGCCAAAGACTTGTTAAAACCATCTCACTTCAAACCATCTGGGTGGGAAGGATTTAGTGCTTTTTTATCCCCCTCATCACCAACACCAATTATTTATATGATCACTTTGTTAACTTCTTGCAACTTTGTAAGAATTTAGTTCCATGTCTAGGCTTACCAATGTGGCCTGGGCATCTTCTATGAATGGGTCTTATAATAACTATATCATCTACCATTATGGTGACCCTTGGCTGCCCTGTTCTTTGTTGTCAACAGGTCACAATATAGATCTCAGCAAGTGCTACTCTTAGGTGCGCTTATGACAGGTTACAACTCTACACTAGCAGCTTCGTTTGACATTGTGCCTGCCTCTGCTTCTGTCACTGGGTGGCACAGTGCTCTCATTGGAGGCGACAACTCTAGTTCTGTTTCATCGGGGACTTGTAGTTTAGTTCAGGCTGGGAGTTTGAGAGTTAAATTTTGTCGGTGTTTGCTCACTGAGTAGCCTGGGTGGGGCTGCAAGCTATTTAAGCTAATGAAACCCTGTTGTCCACTGCCAGTTATAGTTTGACTAGCTTCCATGAACTCCTGGTTATTCTGCTTGAATCCTCTGTAGACATTCCTGATTTTGAATTCAAATCATTTTTTCATTGCTTTCCTGCCTTACGATTTTGTCCCTGCACAGACATCCAGGTTTTTACCTGGCTACTGGTCAATATTTCTGCCTCTGGATTGCTACCCCGCTCAGTAGGCATCCTGCTGTAAGACCAGATACCAATACAGAGGTAAAAAGTTAAGGCCAGGTTCCCTTCGGAATCTGACAGATGGAGTGGCTAATGCCAAGTCTTGGCTTTTTACCTATTTTGTTACATTACAAACTGTTTCAATATATCTGCAATCCCTTTTGTGTGTGATGCCTCAGCACTAAATAGTCCAAGTTGGTCAAGTGAGAAAAATACAAGCATAAATTAAATATATGGGATCAAATACTAAAATTGACATGTGTATATGGTTTCACCCCTTTTGCGGTAAAGCCTCTAAAAACTTCTGGTGCAAGTACTTACCTTCATAATTCATATGCTTAGTGACAGGACATCCACCTGTGTGCAATTTAAGTGTCACACGTCGGGCAGTATATACATTTTACCTTTTCTGAAAAGCCACAGAGGCTGCAATACCATTAACAAGAGACATCACTAACCCAGCAACATCATGAAGACCAAGGAGATCTCCAAACAAGTAAGGGATAAAGTTGTTGAAAATTACAAGTCAGAGTTTGGTTATAAAAACAAATATTCCTATCTCTGATCATCCCCCGGAGCACCATCAAATCCATTATTAACAAATGGAAAGAACACACTGCCACAACAAACCTGCCAAGAGAACACCGCCCAACCAAAAACTGTCAGCCCGGGTAAGGAGGACATTAAACAGAGAGGCAGCACAGAGACCAAGGGTAACCCTGAAGGAGCTTCAGAGTTCCCAAGCATAGACAATTCATAGAGGTGATCTTTATGGATGAAAGGGCAGAAGAAAGCATTTACTTAACCCCTTCCCGACCCATGACGCCACGTAGGCGTCATGAAAGTCGGTGCCAATCCGACCCATTACGCCTATGTGGCGTCATGGAAAGATCGCGTCCCTGCAGATCGGGTGAAAGGGTTAACTCCCATTTCACCCGATCTGCAGGGACAGGGGGAGTGGTAGTTTAGCCCAGGGGGGGGTGGCTTCACCCCCTCGTGGCTACGATCGCTCTGATTGGCTGTTGAAAGTGAAACTGCCAATCAGAGCGATTTGTAATATTTCACCTATTATAACTGGTGAAATATTACAATCCAGCCATGGCCGATGCTGCAATATCATCGGCCATGGCTGGAAACACTAATGTGCCCCCACCCCACCCCACCGATCGCCCCCCCAGCCCTCCGATCTGTCCGGTACACTGCTCCGGCTCCCCTCCGTCCTGTGCTCCGCTCCCCCCGTGCTCCAATCACCCCCCCCCGTGCTCCAATCACCCCCCCCCGTGCACTCCGATCCACCCCCCCCGTGCTCCGTTCCACCCCCCATGCTCCGTTCCACCCCCCGTGCTCCGTTCCACCCCTCCCGCGCTCCGATCCACCCCCCATGCTCCGATCCCCCCCCCCCCCGTGCTCCCCCCACCCCATCATACTTACCGATCCTTCCGGGGTCCGTCCGCCTTCTCCCTGGGCGCCGCCATCTTCAAAAATGGCGGGCGCATGCGCAGTGCGCCCGCCGAATCTGCCGGCCGGCAGATTCGTTCCAAAGTGCATTTTGATCACTGAGATAGATTATATATCAGTGATCAAAATAAAAAAAAATAATAAATGACCCCCCCCCCCCCTTTGTCACCCCCATAGGTAGGGACAATAAAAAAAATAAAGAATTTTTTTTTTCCACTAATGTTAGAATAGGGTTAGGGGTAGGGTTTCGGTATGTGCACATGTATTCTGGTCCTCTGCGGATTTTTCCGCTGCGGATTTCACAAATCCGCAGTGCTAAACCTCTGCGGATTTATGGCGGATTTACTGCGTTTTTTCTGCGCATTTCACTGCGGTTTTACAACTGCGATTTTCTATTTGAGCAGTTGTAAAACCGCTGCGGAATCCGCACAAAGAAGTGACAAGCATGTGTACAGCGATTTTTGTTTCCCATAGGTTTACATTGAACTGTAAACTCATGGGAAACTGCTGAGGATCCGCAGCGTTTTCCACAGCGTGTGCACATACCTTTAGAATTAGGCTATGTGCACACGGTGCGGATTTGGCTGCGGATCCGCAGCAGTGTTCCATCAGGTTTACAGTACCATGTAAACCTATGGAAAACCAAATCCGCTGTGCCCATGGTGCGGAAGATACCGCGCGGAAACGCTGCGTTGTATTTTCCGCAGCATGTCAATTCTTTGTGCGGATTCCGCAGCGTTTTACACCTGTTCCTCAATAGGAATCCACAGGTGAAATCCGCACAAAAAACACTGGAAATCCGCAGGTAAAACGCAGTGCCTTTTACCCGCGGATTTTTCAAAAATGATGCTGAAAAATCTCACACGAATCCGCAACGTGGGCACATAGCCTTAGGGTTAGGGTTGGAATTAGGGTTGTGGTTAGGGTTGTGATTAGGGTTATGGCTACAGTTGGGATTAGGGTTAGGGATGTGTTGGGGTTAGTGTTGGAGGTAGAATTGAGGGGTTACCACTGTTTAGGCACATCAGTGGTCTCCAAACGCAACATGGCGCCATCATTGATTCCAGCCAATCTCGTATTCAAAAAGTCAAATGGTGCTCCCTCAATTCCGAGCCCCGACGTGTGCCCAAACAGTGGTTTATCCCCACATATGGGGTACCAGCATACTCAGGACAAACTGCGCAACAATTACTGGGGTCCAATTTCTCCTGTTACCCTTGTGAAAATAAAAAAATGCTTGCTAAAACATCATTTTTGACGAAAGAAAAATTATTTTTTATTTTCACGGCTCTGCGTTGTAAACGTCTGTGAAGCACTTGGGAGTTCAAAGTGCTCACCACATATCTAGATAAGTTCCTTGGGGGGTCTAGTTTCTAAAATGGGGTCACTTGTGGGGGGTTTCTACTGTTTAGGCACACCAGGGGCTCTGTAAACGCAACGTGACGCCCGCAGACCATTCCATCAAAGTCTGCATTTCAAAAGTCACTACTTCCCTTCTGAGCCCCGACGTGTGCCCAAACAGGGGTTTACCCCCACATATGGGGTATCAGCGTACTCAGGAGAAACTGGACAACAACTTTTGGGGTCAAATTTCTCCAGTTACCCTTGGGAAAATAAAATAATTGCAGGCTAAAAGATCATTTTTGAGAAAATAATTTTTTTTTTTATTTTCATGGCTCTGCGTTATAAACTTCTGTGAAGCACTTGGGGGTTCAAAGTCCTCACCACACATCTAGATTAGTTCCTTTGGGGTTCTAGTTTCCAAAATGGGGTCATTTCTGGGGGATCTCCAATGTTTAGGCACACAGGGGCTCTCCAAACGTGACATGGTGTCCGCTAATGATTGGAGCTAATTTTCCATTTAAAAAGCCAAATGGCGTGCCTTCCCTTCCGAGCCCTGCCGTGCGCCCAAACAGTGGTTTACCCCCACATATGGGGTATCAGCGTACTCAGGACAAACTGGACAACAACATTTGGGGTCCAATTTCTCCTATTACCCTTGGTAAAATAGGAAATTCCAGGCTAAAAAATCATTTTTGAGGAAAGAAAAATTATTTTTTATTTTCATGGCTCTGCGTTATAAACTTCTGTGAAGCACCTGGGGGTTTAAAGTGCTCAATATGCATCTAGATAAGTTCCTTGGGGGGCCTAGTTTCCAAAATGGGGTCACTTGTGGGGGATCTCCAATGCATAGGCACACAGGGGCTCTCCAAACGCGACATGGTGTCCGCTAACAATTGGAGCTAATTTTCCATTCAAAAAGTCAAATGGCGCGCCTTCCCTTCCAAGCCCTGCCGTGTGCCCAAACAGTGGTTTACCCCCACATATGAGGTATCGGCGTACTCGGGAGAAATTGCCCAACAAATTTTATGATCCATTTTATCCTATTGCCCATGTGAAAATGAAAAAATTGAGGCGAAAAGAATTTTTTTGTGAAAAAAAGTACTTTTTCATTTTTACAGATCAATTTGTGAAGCACCTGGGGGTTTAAAGTGCTCACTAGGCATCTAGATAAGTTCCTTGGGGGGTCTAGTTTCCAAAATGGGGTCACTTGTGGGGGAGCTCCAATTTTTAGGCACACAGGGGCTCTCCAAACGCGACATGGTGTCCGCTAAAGAGTGGAGCCAATTTTTCATTCAAAAAGTCAAATGGCGCTCCTTCCCTTCCAAGCCCTGCCGTGCGCCCAAACAGTGGTTTACCCCCACATATGAGGTATCAGCGTACTCAGGACAAATTGGACAACAACTTTCGTGGTTCAGTTTCTCTTTTTACCATTGGGAAAATAAAAAAATTGTTGCTAAAAGATAATTTTTGTGACTAAAAAGTTAAATGTTCATTTTTTCCTTCCATGTTGCTTCTGCTGCTGTGAAGCACCTGAAGGGTTAATAAACTTCTTGAATGTGGTTTTGAGTACCTTGAGGGGTGCAGTTTTTAGAATAGTGTCACTTTTGGGTATTTTCAGCCATATAGACCCCTCAAACTGACTTCAAATGTGAGGTGGTCCCTAAAAAAAATGGTTTTGTAAATTTCGTTGTAAAAATGAGAAATCGCTGGTCAAATTTTAACCCTTATAACTTCCTAGCAAAAAAAAATTTTGTTTCCAAAATTGTGCTGATGTAAAGTATACATGTGGGAAATGTTATTTATTAACTATTTTGTGTCACATAACTCTCTGGTTTAACAGAATAAAAATTCAAAATGTGAAAATTGCGAAATGTTCAAAATTTTCGCCAAATTTCCGTTTTTATCACAAATAAACGCAGAATTTATTGACCTAAATTTACCACTAACATGAAGCCCAATATGTCACGAAAAAACATTCTCAGAACCGCTAGGATCCGTTGAAGCGTTCCTGAGTTATTACCTCATAAAGGGACACTGGTCAGAATTGCAAAAAACGGCCAGGTCTTTAAGGTCAAAATAGGCTGGGTCATGAAGGGGTTAAAATTTGTGCCTAATGCTCATTTTGAGTTTGCCAAAAGACATGTGAGAGACTCTCAAATGTATGGAGGAAGGTGCTGTGGTCAGAGGAGACCTAAATTGAACCTTTTTGCCACCAAGGTAAACGCTATATCTGGCATTGAACCAATACAGCCCATCACCCCTATAACACCATCCCTATAATAAAACATTGTGATGGCAGCAGTCAAGTGGTTTAAAGGGAAATGTGTAAATATGTTGGAGCGGCCTAGTCAAATCCTAAGCCTTCATCCAGTTGAGTATCTGTGGTTAGACCTGCAGATTGCTGTTCACCAGAGGAAACCATATAACTTGAAGGAGTTGGAGCAGTTTTGACTTAATGAATGGGCAAAAATCCCAGTGGCCCGATGTGGAAAGCTCAAAGAGACTCATCCATAGCAACTTGCAGCTGTAATTGCCACAAAAGGAGGAGCTACAAAGTATTGGCTTTAGGAAGGGGTGAATAGTTATGCAGTTATTTTGTGCTATGTCTTATTTCCTTCGCAATATAAAGAAAACCAAGTGTTCACAGTTGTAGCCATGTTCTTTACAAGAATTGTCGCAAACTTTAAAAAAAATGTGAAATTCCAAGTTGTGAAGTAGCAAAACACAAAAAATGCCAAGGGGGTGAGTACTTTCACAAGCCACAGTAGTTTGGCTTTTGGGAGCACACAGCTTCAGCATTTTTATTTATTTCTTTTAAGATTTTTTTTTTTTTTTTGGGGGGGGGGGGGGGGGGGAGTGCAATTTTTCCTGGATTATCTTTAGGGCTGAGCTCCGTTGAAACTCTATTGTGAAATTTCCACCAAGTCAGCTGCAACCTGCATTCAAGATCACATATTGGGTCTTATTCTAGAGTTGTGCCTCGGTTAGCGCAACTTTATCAGGTGAGCACTTAAGTATCGTCTCTCACCTGTCTTATTGAGCAACCTAACACTACACTTAGATGGTGCCCCTGTTTATTCCCCTTTACCTAGGGAAATCCTTTTTGCAAAGTCTGTCCGAGGTTGGCTTTGAGCTTGCAACTTCTTACACTCTAAGCCTCCACGTAGAAGAGACACCAAAATTAGCTGTTGTTGGGATCACACAAGAGCTTTTAAAACCCATGTTTACTTCAAACTATGCACTATGCCACTGCGTCCCTGACAATGACGCAGATGGCTGTTGCGGTGGCTGGTGCAGCATATCCATTGCTGAGGCTGCTACGAGGCACCGACATATTGTGACAATCCCCTTATATTCTGGGACAGTCCTGCCGCACCCACATTTAGTCTGGCATGTTGTGCGCAGGGGGCCTCGACAAACACTGCGCACTCGCAGACCCGGATCATGGTATCAGTTTCCTGCACTCTGCATTGCCAGGGTGTGCCAGATATTCCACGGTGGCCATGCTTTCTCGTGCACTCATCACTGTGGAGTGCCAGAACTTTCACCAGCAGACCCGGCAGCATGTCCCGTCGCACTCAGCACAGGGTACACCTGCAGCCTCCGCTTGGACACCGCCAGGGCCGTATTTGCTACTAGGCACTCGAGGGCACGTGCCTAGGGCGGTAAGGATACGGGGGGCGGCATTTGAGCAAGGCAAGATTTTTTTTTTATTTAAATCTGGGTCCGACTGAAGCTTGTCAATCTTAATTTACCTTATAATAATAGTAAGGCATTGGAAATTGGGGGTCATTTGGCTAAAGTTGTGGGGGGTAGGGATGGTTCAAGTATTTAGTGGGCCCAGGAAATCTGGACCACGTCACGGCAGTGGAGCAGGGAGAGGTAAGTATTTCAACTTTGCAAGTGCTGTGATCCTGAGCAAGCAGGGGGGCCCACTCGTTGACATTGGCACTGGCACAGGGCCCCTCAAAGTACGGCGGTGTGTTTGCACGGCGGGGGCGCCTCCCACCGGCAGCGACACTTTTGCGTGCTATGAGGGGCCCTGTGCCAGTGACGTCGCCAACGAGTATTCCTCCCCCCACCTGATGAAGGAACCTGCACCTTCATCTGCACCTTCCTCTTTGTCCCCGTGTAAGGTGGTATGGTATGCGGGAAGAGGAACCTGACTTTCAGCAGGGTCACAATCTTGCTGTGTAGCGTGCACGGGGAATGTTGCGTTATGGGTCAATGTACCAGCAGACTCACCCATCACTGGCTGGGCAATGGGCAGGATGAGGAGGAAACACAGATATAGGCCCAAAGAATAAAGTGGGCTAAATGCAGTTCAAAATTGGTAACAGGACTAACCAGGGGGCATTGCAGTGGAGGACAACTGTAATGAGAGGCTGACACAGAGAGTAGGCCCAAATCAGTAAGTAGTCTAAATGCAGTTCAAAATTGGCAACAGTAGTAAACAGGCGGCACAGCTTTGTTCAGTGGAGGAGAACAGCAAGGAGTGGCAGACACCGATAGTAGGCCCCAACCCTACTAGTAGGCCCCAACCCTACTAGTAGGCCAAATGCAGTCTAACATTAACAACAACTTAATGAGAGCCTGAAAATGGAATTTCAGGACAGGAAACCAGGAGAACAGCAAGGAGCGGCAGACACTGTTAGCAGGCCCCAACCCAACTAGTAGGCCAAATGCAGTTGTTCCATTTAACAACTATTTAACAAGGGCCTGAAGATAGAAGCTCAGGAAAGGCAACCAGGAGAACACCTTGGAGCGGAAGACACCGTCTCTACAACCCAGACCCAACTTGTGGGCCTAATGCAGTGTTGTTTCAACAACTACTTAACGAGAGCTAGAAGATCGAAGCTATGGAGAGGCAACCTGGAGAACACCTTGGAGCGGCAGACACCATCTCTACAACCCAGACCCAACTTGTAGGCCTAATGCAGTGTTGTTTCAACAACTACTTAACGAGAGCTAGAAGATCGAAGCTATGGAGAGGCAACCTGGAGAACACCTTGGAGCGGCAGACACCGTCTCTACAACCCAGACCGAACTTGTGGGCCTAATGCAGTGTTGTTTCAACAACTACTTAACGAGAGCTAGAAGATCAAAGCTATGGAGAGGCAACCTGGAGAACACCTTGGAGCGGCAGACACAGTCTCTACAACCCAGACCCAACTTGTGGGCCTAATGCAGTGTTGTTTCAACAACTACTTAACGAGAGCTAGAAGATCGAAGCTATGGAGAGGCAACCTGGAGAACACCTTGGAGCGTCAGACACCGTTAGTAGGCCCTACCGAAGTAGTAGCCCCAATGCAGTTTTCAAATTCCTATAGGCTGAAAACCAGACTATTGACGCTCAGCTTTTTTCAGAGGAGGACAGCTGTATTGAGTGGCGCAGACAGACACAGGTAGTAGGCCTTAAACAAAAAATTTGGCTCAATGCAGTTTAAAAAAGGTTACAGGGGTACACAGGCAGCATTGCTCTGGTCAGTGGAGGACAATTTCAATTATGGACCGCAGACAGACTTAGTACTCCTACAATTAAAAAAAGGATGCTCTATGCAATTTAAAATAGGTTCCAGGGGTAATCGGGCAGCAGTGGTGTGGTCAGTGGAGGACTATTGGAAGGAGGGACCACAGACAGGCTTAGTAGGCCTAACATAACAAAAGCATTGGTGTTGTCAGCAGAGGCCGATTGTAATGAGTGTCTGACAGTTAGTACTCCCAAAAAATAAATAGATGTTAACGTCTCGCAATACAACAAAACCAAAAACCAAAAGGGTGGCATACTTAGGTACAGGGGTGGGCTCCTCTGCGGAGTTTCAGACCTAGTAATTTGGCGCAAAGTATTTACTGGTGTAAATATAGGACACTGCCCCTGACTATTTTAAGTAGCATCATACATGTCAACACATTGGCATTGTCAGTGCCAGGCATTGAAGGATGTCAGCGCATAGACTAAAAATTAGGGGAGCTGTGAGAGATAATTCTGCAAATTGTAGAGCACTGTTTGAGCTGGGGGGGGGGGAAACTGTCTTGTGGCCGGCGGTACAGGCCCAGGCCCCCTCTGTTATGGCTGGCAATCAGGCAACACAGCGTGCAGTAATCAGCGCACATACAGAGATCTGGCAATAACCAAAAACAATAGGACGAGCTCTGAGACGTGGAATCTCTGTAGACTGCAGTACCTGATCTATCCTCACACAACTATAAGCAGCAGTGGATTGCGCCTATCAACTACCTATGCAACTCGGCACTGCCTGAGGAGCTGACTAGCCTGAAGATAGAAATACAAGCCTGACTTACCTCAGAGAAATACCCCAAAGGAATAGGCAGCCCCCCACATATAATGACTGTTAGCAAGATGAAAAGACAAACGTAGGAATGAAATAGATTCAGCAAAGTGAGGCCCGATATTCTAGACAGAGCGAGGATAGCAAAGAGAACTATGCAGTCTACAAAAAACCCTAAAACGAAAACCACGCAAAGGGGCAAAAAGACCCACCGTGCCGAACTAACAGCACGGCGGTGCACCCCTTTGCTTCTCAGAGCTTCCAGCAAAAGTTAATAGCAAGCTGGACAGAAAAAACAGAAAACAAACTAGAAGCACTTATCTAGCAGAGCAGCAGGCCCAAGGAAAGATGCAGTAGCTCAGATCCAACACTGGAACATTGACAAGGAGCAAGGAAGACAGACTCAGGTGGAGCTAAATAGCAAGGCAGCCAACGAGCTCACCAAAACACCTGAGGGAGGAAGCCCAGAGACTGCAATACCACTTGTGACCACAGAAGTGAACTCAGCCACAGAATTCACAACAGTACCCCCCCCTTGAGGAGGGGTCACCGAACCCTCACCAGAACCCCCAGGCCGACCAGGATGAGCCACATGAAAGGCACGAACAAGATCTGGGGCATGGACATCAGAGGCAAAAACCCAGGAATTATCTTCCTGAGCATAACCCTTCCATTTGACCAGATACTGGAGTTTCCGTCTAGAGACACGAGAATCCAAAATCTTCTCCACAATATACTCCAATTCCCCCTCCACCAAAACAGGGGCAGGAGGCTCCACAGATGGAACCATAGGTGCCACGTATCTCCTCAACAACGACCTATGGAATACATTATGTATGGAAAAGGAGTCTGGGAGGGTCAGACGAAAAGACACCGGATTGAGAATCTCAGAAATCCTATACGGACCAATAAAACGAGGTTTAAATTTAGGAGAGGAAACCTTCATAGGTATATGACGAGAAGATAACCAAACCAGATCCCCAACACGAAGTCGGGGTCCCACACGGCGTCTGCGATTAGCGAAAAGCTGAGCCTTCTCCTGGGACAAGGTCAAATTGTCCACTACCTGAGTCCAGATCTGCTGCAACCTGTCCACCACATAATCCACACCAGGACAGTCCGAAGACTCAACCTGTCCTGAAGAGAAACGAGGATGGAACCCAGAATTGCAGAAAAATGGAGAGACCAAGGTAGCCGAGCTGGCCCGATTATTAAGGGCGAACTCAGCCAACGGCAAAAATGACACCCAATCATCCTGGTCAGCGGAAACAAAACATCTCAGATATGTTTCCAAGGCCTGATTGGTTCGTTCGGTCTGGCCATTAGTCTGAGGATGGAAGGCCGAGGAAAAAGATAGGTCAATGCCCATCCTACCACAAAAGGCTCGCCAGAACCTCGAGACAAACTGGGAACCTCTGTCAGAAACAATATTCTCAGGAATGCCATGTAAACGAACCACATGCTGGAAGAACAAAGGCACCAAATCAGAGGAGGAAGGCAATTTAACCAAGGGCACCAGATGGACCATTTTAGAAAAGCGATCACAGACCACCCAAATGACCGACATTTTTTGAGAAACGGGAAGGTCAGAAATGAAATCCATCAAAATATGTGTCCAAGGCCTCTTCGGGACCGGCAAGGGCAAAAGCAACCCACTGGCACGTGAACAGCAGGGCTTAGCCCTAGCACAAATTCCACAGGACTGCACAAAAGCACGCACATCCCGTGACAGAGATGGCCACCAGAAGGATCTAGCAACCAACTCCCTGGTACCAAAGATTCCTGGATGACCGGCCAGCACCGAACAATGAAGTTCAGAGATAACTTTACTAGTCCACCTATCAGGGACGAACAGTTTCTCGACCGGACAACGATCAGGTTTATTAGCCTGAAATTTCTGCAACACTCTCCGCAAATCAGGGGAGAGGGCAGACACAATGACTCCTTCCTTGAGGATACTCGCCGGCTCAGATAACCCCGGAGAGTCGGGCACAAAACTCCTAGACAGAGCATCCGCCTTCACATTTTTAGAGCCCGGAAGGTATGAAATCACAAAATCAAAACGAGCAAAAAATAACGACCAACGGGCCTGTCTAGGATTCAAGCGCTTGGCAGACTCAAGATAAGTAAGGTTCTTATGATCAGTCAAAACCACCACGCGATGCTTAGCACCCTCAAGCCAATGACGCCACTCCTCGAATGCCCACTTCATGGCCAGCAACTCTCGGTTGCCCACATCATAATTACGCTCAGCAGCAGAAAATTTCCTGGAAAAGAAAGCACATGGTTTGAACACTGAGCAACCAGAACCTCTCTGTGACAAAACCGCCCCTGCACCAATCTCAGAAGCATCAACCTCGACCTGGAACGGAAGAGAAACATCAGGTTGACACAACACAGGGGCACAGCAAAAACGACGCCTCAACTCCTGAAAAGCTTCCACGGCAGCAGAAGACCAATTAACCAAATCAGCACCCTTCTTGGTCAAATCGGTCAATGGTCTGGCAATGCTAGAAAAATTACAGATGAAGCGACGATAAAAATTAGCAAAGCCCAGGAATTTCTGCAGACTTTTAAGAGATGTCGGCTGAGTCCAATCCTGGATGGCCTGAACCTTAACCGGATCCATCTCGATAGTAGAAGGGGAAAAGATGAACCCCAAAAATGAAACTTTCTGCACACCGAAGAGACACTTTGATCCCTTCACGAACAAGGAATTAGCACGCAGTACCTGGAAAACCATTCTGACTTGCTTCACATGAGACTCCCAATCATCTGAGAAGATCAAAATGTCATCCAAGTAAACAATCAAGAATTTATCCAGATACTCACGGAAAATGTCATGCATAAAAGACTGAAAAACAGATGGAGCATTGGCAAGTCCGAACGGCATCACCAGATACTCAAAATGACCCTCGGGCGTATTAAATGCCGTTTTCCATTCATCTCCCTGCCTGATTCTCACCAGATTATACGCACCACGAAGATCAATCTTAGTAAACCAACTAGCCCCCTTAATCCGAGCAAACAAGTCAGAAATCAATGGCAAGGGATACTGAAATTTAACAGTGATCTTATTAAGAAGGCGGTAATCAATACACGGTCTTAGCGAACCATCCTTCTTGGCTACAAAAAAGAACCCTGCTCCCAATGGTGACGACGATGGGCAAATATGTCCCTTCTCCAGGGACTCCTTCACATAACTGCGCATAGCGGTGTGTTCAGGTACGGACAAATTAAATAAACGACCCTTAGGGAATTTACTACCAGGAATCAAATCGATAGCACAATCACAATTCCTATGCGGAGGTAGGGCATCAGACTTGGACTCTTCAAATACATCCTGAAAGTCCGACAAGAACTCTGGGATGTCAGAAGGAATGGATGACGAAATAGACAAAAATGGAACATCACCATGTACTCCCTGACAACCCCAGCTGGTTACCGACATAGAGTTCCAATCCAATACTGGATTATGGGTTTGTAGCCATGGCAACCCCAACACGACCACATCATGCAAATTATGCAGTACCAAAAAGCGAATAACTTCCTGATGTGCAGGAGCCATGCACATGGTCAGCTGGGCCCAGTACTGAGGCTTATTCTTGGCCAAAGGTGTAGCATCAATTCCTCTCAACGGAATAGGACACCGCAAAGGCTCCAAGAAAAATCCACAACGTTTAGCATAATCCAAATCCATCAGATTCAGGGCAGCGCCTGAATCCACAAACGCCATGACAGAATATGATGACAAAGAGCACATTAAGGTAATGGACAAAAGGAATTTGGACTGTACAGTACCAATAACGGCAGAGCTATCGAACCGCCTAGTGCGTTTAGGACAATTAGAAATAGCATGAGTAGAATCACCACAATAGAAACACAGTCTGTTCAGACGTCTGTGTTCGTGCCGTTCTACTTTAGTCATAGTCCTGTCACACTGCATAGGCTCAGGCTTACTCTCAGACAATACCGCCAGATGGTGCACAGATTTACGCTCGCGCAAGCGACGACCGATCTGAATGGCCAAGGACATAGACTCATTCAAACCAGCAGGCATAGGAAATCCCACCATTACATCCTTAAGAGCTTCAGAGAGACCCTTTCTGAACAAAGCCGCTAGTGCAGATTCATTCCACAGAGTGAGTACTGACCATTTCCTAAATTTCTGACAATATACTTCTACATCATCCTGACCCTGGCATAAAGCCAGCAGATTTTTCTCAGCCTGATCCACTGAATTAGGCTCATCGTAAAGCAATCCCAGCGCCTGGAAAAATGCATCAACATTACTCAATGCAGAATCTCCTGGTGCAAGAGAAAACGCCCAGTCCTGTGGGTCGCCGCGCAAAAAAGAAATAATAATCAAAACCTGTTGAATAGGATTACCAGAAGAATGAGGTTTCAAGGCCAAAAATAGCTTACAATTATTTCTGAAGCTCAGGAACTTAGTTCTGTCACCAAAAAACAAATCAGGAATCGGAATTCTTGGTTCTAGCATCGATTTCTGATCAATAGTATCTTGAATCTTTTGTACATTTACAACGAGATTATCCATTGAGGAGCACAGAGCCTGAATATCCATGTCCACAGCTGTGTCCTGAAGCACTCTAATGTCTAGGGGAAAAAAAAGACTGAAGACAGAGCTAAGAAAAAAAAATGATGTCAGGATTTCTTTTTTCCCTCTATTGGGAATCATTGAAGGGCTCCTTGTACTGTTATGGCTGGCAATCAGGCAACACAGCGTGCAGTAATCAGCGCACATACAGAGATCTGGCAATAACCAAAAACAATAGGACGAGCTCTGAGACGTGGAATCTCTGTAGACTGCAGTACCTGATCTATCCTCACACAACTATAAGCAGCAGTGGATTGCGCGTACAACTACCTATGCAACTCGGCACTGCCTGAGGAGCTGACTAGCCTGAAGATAGAAATACAAGCCTGACTTACCTCAGAGAAATACCCCAAAGGAATAGGCAGCCCCCCACATATAATGACTGTTAGCAAGATGAAAAGACAAACGTAGGAATGAAATAGATTCAGCAAAGTGAGGCCCGATATTCTAGACAGAGCGAGGATAGCAAAGAGAACTATGCAGTCTACAAAAAACCCTAAAACGAAAACCACGCAAAGGGGCAAAAAGACCCACCGTGCCGAACTAACAGCACGGCGGTGCACCCCTTTGCTTCTCAGAGCTTCCAGCAAAAGACAATAGCAAGCTGGACAGAAAAAAACAGAAAACAAACTAGAAGCACTTATCTAGCAGAGCAGCAGGCCCAAGGAAAGATGCAGTAGCTCAGATCCAACACTGGAACATTGACAAGGAGCAAGGAAGACAGACTCAGGTGGAGCTAAATAGCAAGGCAGCCAACGAGCTCACCAAAACACCTGAGGGAGGAAGCCCAGAGACTGCAATACCACTTGTGACCACAGAAGTGAACTCAGCCACAGAATTCACAACACCCCTCATGTTACAACGGTGTGTCTGACATTGGTTGCGCGCCACCACCGCCAGAGACACTTTATTGTACTATGAGGGACCCAGTGGCAGTGCCGTCGACCAAAAGCGTGCACACCCACCTCTTCAGACAAACGGCACTCTCACGGGTGCTTGCGCCAAGTGGCGAGACCACGGCCCTGTGGGGGGAGTTTGGCCATTTAGGGAGGTGTAAACATGTCGTATGCTGGACAAACAGCTGCTGCAAATTACGAGATTGGAAAAGTCAGTCAGAGCAGTCCAGAAGCAAGACCTTTTCATTGGAAAGCTAGGTGTCAGCCGGGAAAGGTGGGGCAAAATAATTCGAAATCCAGTAGTGGTTCATTTTAATGAAGGTTAGATCATCAACATTTTGGGTAGCCAGACGAGTCCTTTTTTCGGTTAATATTGAACCAGCAGCATTGAATACTCTTTCTGATAGCACACTAGCTGCTGGGCAAGCAGGCTCCTGCAATGCATATTCTGCCAATTCTGGCCAGGTGTCTAATTTGGATGCCCAGTAATCAAATTGGAATGACGGTTGAGGGAGAACATCGATAAGGGATGAAAAATAGTTAGTAACCATACTGGACAAATGTTGTCTCCTGTCACTTTGAATTGATGCTGCAGTACCTGTCCTGTCTGCGGTCATAGCAAAATCACTCCACAACCTGGTCAGAAAACCCCTCTGTCCAACGCCACTTCTGATTTGTGCACCTGTAACACCTCTGGCCTGCTGCCCCCTGCAGCTCGTGTGAGAACGATCACCGGCGCTGTGTGCTGGGAATGCCTGAATCAAACGGTCAACAAGAGTTGATTGTTTGGTTGCTAATATTTGTTCCAGGTTCTCATGTGGCATAATATTTTGCAATTTGCCTTTATAGCGAGGATCAAGGAGGCAGGCCAACCAGTAATCGTCATCGTTCATCATTTTAGTAATGCGTGTGTCCCTTTTGAGGATACGTAAGGCATAATCCGCCATGTGGGCCAAAGTTCCAGTTGTCAAATCTGCGGTTGTGATTGGTTGAGGGGCAGTTTCAGGCAAATCTACGTCACAGCGGGGGTGCCGGTGGACATGGCAGACTGAGAGACGGTTGGAGACGGTATTCTTGCCGGTGCCCTAGATGCAGTGTTTCCTACTACGAAACTGGTGATTCCCTGACCCTGACGCCTTTGGTCTGGCAACGAAACCTGCACAGATACTGCAGGTAGTGCGGGAAATGGTGGGCTTACAGTGACGGAAGGGATGTAGCGTTGCTGACTAGCTTCATTGGCCGAGGGTGCTACAACCTTAAGGGACGTTTGGTAGTTAGTCCAGGCTTGCAAATGCATGGTGGTTAAATGTCTATGCATGCAACTTGTATTGAGACTTTTCAGATTCTGCCCTCTGCTTAAGGTAGTTGAACATTTTTGACAGATGACTTTGCGCTGATCAATTGGATGTTGTTTAAAAAAAATGCCAGACTGCACTCTTTCTAGCATCGGATACCTTTTCAGGCATTGCAGACTGAGCTTCTTTAACCGGATGGCCACGCTGTCCTCCAACTGGTTTTGGCTTTGCCACGTGTTTTGGGCCAGATACGGGCCAGGCAGATGGAACCTGTTGCGATGTTGATGCCTGCTGCGGCCCCTCCTCCTCCGCTTCAGAACTACTGCCGCCTGCACCCTGTTCCCCCAATGGCTGCCAATCGGGGTCAACAACTGGGTCATCTATGACCTCCTCTTCTATCTCATGTGCAACTTCGTCTGTGTTACCGTGTAAGCCGGTGGTATAGCGTTCGTGACGGGGCACCATAGTCTCATCAAGGTCTGATTCTGGATCAGTACACTGCGAGGGCAATGTTGTGGTCTGAGTCAAAGGAACAGCATAGTAATCTGGCTGTGGCTGTGCATCAGTGCACTCCATGTCCAATTCAACTAGTAATGGGCATGGCCTGTTAACTGTTTCACTTTCTAACCCAGGAACGGTATGTGTAAAGAGCTCCATGGAGTAACCCGTTGTGTCGCCTGACGCATCCTTCTCTGTTGTTGTTTTTGCTGAAGAGGACAAGGAAGCGACTTGTCCCTGAGCGTGAACATCCACTAACGACGCGCTGCTTTTACATTTACCAGTTTCAGAAGAGGAGGCAAAAGAGCTAGAGGCTGAGTCAGCAAGGAAAGCCAAAACTTGCTCTTGCTGCTCCGGCTTTAAAAGCGGTTTTCCTACTCCCAGAAAAGGGAGCGTTCGAGGTCTTGTGTAGCCAGATGACGAACCTGGCTCCACAGCTCGAGACTTAGGTGCTATATTGTTTTTCCCACGACCACCTGATGCTCCACCACCACTACCATCATTACCAGCTGGCAATGACCGCCCACAGCCACGACCTCTTCCATCAGACTTCCTCATTGTTTTAAAAACGTAACCAAAGTAACGGTGTTTGTTACTGTAAAACAACTTACAAGGTGAACTCAAACTTAAGTAGGATTCAGATATCCCTTTATAGGTGGGTGAGACTGCAAGGAAAATCAGGCACAATGTTACACACTCGGTTTTCTGTGGCACAAAATGAGACAGATGCCACACACGCAGGACTGGCACTGAAGCACAAATGCCAATATTAATCTTCCACTATTTATTTTTTTTCAGGGAGAATTTAAAAACCAAAATAAAAAAAACAGACACTAGGCTTTCTGTGGCCCACAATTTGAGAGAGATGGCACACACGACTGGCACTGAAGCACAAATGCCAATATTAATCTCCCACTATTTATTTTTTTTTTTATTTCTGGGAGAATTGGCAAGAAATCAGGCCCACTGTTAGACTGTATGCCACACACAGGACCGCCACTGATGCAGATTTGCCAATTTTAATCTGCACCCTTTTTTTTTTTTTTATTCATTCAGGGAGACTAGTGAATAAATCTGGGCCGCTATATTAGAGTATATTTTCTGTGGCAGAAAGTGGCTTGAACAGATGTAACAAAAAAAAAAAAAAAAAAAAATGGACTGTCCTACAATTACCATCTCCCTGCAGTAATCTCAGCAATGTATGGCAGGCAGAAATAACAAGGAGTGGACTGCTGCACAAATTAAATCAAAAGTGTGGACAAACAAACAAGATAGCTGTGCAGAAAAGAAGGAACAACAGGATTTGTGCTTTGAAAAAAAGCAGTTGGTTTGCACAGCGGCGTACACACAGCAATGCAGCTATCAGGGAGCCTTCTAGGGCAGCCCAATGAGCTACAGCGCTGAGAAAAAAAAATGTAGCCTCCACTGTCCCTGCACACCGAAGGTGGTGTTGGACAGTGGAAATCGCTACAGCACAAGCGGTTTGGTGGTTAATGGACCCTGCCTAACACTATCCCTGCTTGTGACGAAGCGGCAGCAACCTCTCCCTAGGCTCAGATCAGCAGCAGTAAGATGGCGGTCGGCGGGAACGCCCCTTTATAGCCCCTGTGACGCCGCAGACAGCAAGCCAATCACTGCAATGCCCTTCTCTAAGATGGTGGGGACCAGGACCTATGTCATCACGCTGCCCACACTCTGCGTCCACCTTCATTGGCTGAGAAATGGCGCTTTTCGCGTCATTGAAACGCGACTTTGGCGTGAAAGTCGCGTACCGCATGGCCGACCCCACACATGAAACCCGACTTTGCCAAAAGTTGGCGACTTATGAAAATGACCGACCCATTTCACTCAACCCTAGTCCTGAGTCCTCTGTCTGCTGTGGGTGTCTCGGATGGATCCCACCAGGGGCGGGCAGGGTGCAGATGCCCCCGGGCCAGTCCCCCAGCAGCCGGTTCAGGCAGTTTGCTGGGTTAAAGGCCGGCAGCCGCATCCCTGCACTGCAGACGCCCACACTGTGTGCAGTCAGTGTGTGCTAAAGTCACCTGGCTGGAAGGAGGAGATCCAGAGCGGCACAGGCCCCCGGTCCAGATCACTGTCGGCTAGGGAGGTCCTGGGATCTAACAGTGACAGCCAAAGAGAAAAGGGGAGGAAAAAAAGCATCTTGGAAAGGTATGTGGAGAACACTGGGCCAGAGCGAGGCCTCAGCCTGCAGGGAGGCACTCTTGCCAGCTGGCAGCACATACCTCTCGACAGTCCCAGATTCAGCGGATCCACATCCCTCTACCTGCAGAGCCGTGTACTGCACATAACATATATGGCTGCACTTGCACTGTGCGCACAGGACCTGTGATGAGGTCACATGAGGGGAGGAGTCAGGGGGGGTCACATGATCAGGGGCCTCAGTGTATGCAGGACTCTGCTGTGCTGGTTGTCATGGTGATGGATGAGGGTAAGTTTATGTGTGGGGTAAGGAGGAGGGGTTTACAGTGTGGATGGAGCAGAGCTGCGTGTGTACGAGGTGTACGGAGCAGAGCCGGGTGTGTACAGAGCAGAGTCGGGTGTGTACGAGGTGTATGGAGCAGAGTCGGGTGTGTACGAGGTGTACGGAGCGGAGCCGGAGGTGTACAGAGCAGAGCCAGGTGTGTACGAGGTGTACGGAGCGGAGGTGTACAGGTGTGTATGAGGTGTACGGGGCGGAGCTGGGTGTGTGTGAGGTGTACGGAGCGGAGCCGTGTGTGTGCGAGGTGTACGGAGCAGAGCTGTGTGTGTGCAAGGTGTACGGAGCAAAGCCGTGTGTGTGCGAGGTGTACGGAGCTGAGCCGGAGGTGTACGGGTGTGTACGAGGTGTACGGAGCGCAGGTGTACAGGTGTGTATGAGGTGTACGGAGCGGAACCGTGTGTGTGTGAGGTGTACGGAGCGGAGCCGTGTGTGAGGTGTACGGAGCGGAGCCGTGTGTGTGCGAGGTGTACGGAGCGGAGCCGTGTGTGTGCGAGGTGTACGGAGTGGAGCCAGGTGTGTACGGAGCGGAGCCGGAGGTGTACGAGGTATACGGAGCAGAGCCGGGTGTGTACAGAGCAGAGCCGGGTGTGTACAAGGTGTATGGAGCAGAGCCGGGTGTGTACGAGGTGTACGGAGCGGAGCCGGAGGTGTACGGAGGGGAGCCGGAGGTGTACGGGTGTGTACGAGGTGTACGGAGCAGAGCCAGGTGTGTACGAGGTGTACGGAGCGGAGCCGTGTGTGTGCAAGGTGTACGGAGCGGAGCCGGAGGTGTACGGAGCAGAGCTGGGTGTGTACGAGGTGTACGGAGCGGAGGTGTACAGGTGTGTATGAGGTGTACGGAGCGGAGCCGTGTGTGTGCGAGGTGTACGGAGCGGAGCCGTGTGTGTGCGAGGTGTACGGAGCGGAGCCGGGTGTGTGTGAGGTGTACGGAGCGGAGCCGTGTGTGTGCGAGGTGTACGGAGCGGAGCCGTGTGTGTGCGAGGTATTCGGAGCGGAGCTGTGTGTGTGCGAGGTGTACGGAGCGGAGCCGTGTGTGTGCGAGGTGTACGGAGCGGAGCCGTGTGTGTGTGCAAGGTGTACGGAGCGGAGCCGTGTGTGTGCGAGGTGTACGGAGCGGAGCCGTGTGTGTGCGAGGTGTACGGAGCGGAGCCGTGTGTGTGTGCGAGGTGTACGGAGCGGAGCCGTGTGTGTGCAAGGTGTACGGAGCGGAGCAGTGTGTGTGCGAGGTGTACGGAGCGGAGCCGTGTGTGTGCGAGGTGTACGGAGCGGAGCCGTGTGTGTGCGGGTGTGTACGAGGTGTACGGAGCAGAGCCGGGTGTGTATGAGGTGTACGGAGCGGAGCCATGTGTGTGCGAGGTGTACGGAGCGGAGCCGTGTGTGTGCGAGGTGTACGGAGCGGAGCCGGGTGTGTGCGAGGTGTATGGAGCGGAGCCGGGTGTGTGCGAGGTGTACGGAGCGGAGCCGGGTGTGTGCGAGGTGTACGGAGCCACATGTGTGCGGAGCGGAGCACCATGTGGGGCCATTATACAGTATGGAGCACTGTGTGGTGTATATGTGTATACTGTGCCCCCTGTGCAGTGTATCTGTGATACATATATATGTCCCTGCCTTGTAATAACGTCCCCCTGTCCTGTAATAACGTTTCCAGTCCAGTAATCCCATCCCCCGTCCTGTAATAATACCTTGTCCTGTAGTAATGGTCTCCTGTCTTGTAAGTAGGATCACAGAAGGCCGAGTCCCTTCCTCCGGAAGTCTGCAGTGGCAGAAGTGGGACAATGCAGCGGGCCCTGAATGGGAGGAGGGGGTGTCCCAGTGGTGTAATGCTGCGGGCTTGATGTTGGCGGTAAGAGCTAAGTGGAGTGCATTCCTTTCCTGGCGGCCATATTTTTGAAGCTGTGGGCCAATGGAGGCAGCGCATGTGGAGATTGTGATCTTGGTCCAGATGCGATCTCAGTCTGCGCATGCGCTGTCTTCCTGAAGTTTTCCGGAGGGAAAACAATGCACTTACACCATAACCTGGAGCCCTCATTATCATAGGAATATGTCAGGTAATTGTTTTTCTAAAGTTTTATAGTGTAGTTTTAGGTCAGTGAGGGATGGTTGGGATGAGCTAGCAAGTTGCAGGGACAGGTAGTGATGGCTACTTGCGGACATCTGCGGCACTTGTGGTGAGACAAAAAAACACTGCTAGCAGCGTTGGTTTTTTTTGCTGCTGCAAGTACCGCATTTGCCGGATTGCAGCAAAACCGCAAGTGTCGCACATGTCCGCAAGTCCCATAGGGAATGAATGAGGCCGAACGCACTGTTGCCGTAAGTGATCCGCAGGTGCAGAAAAGCTGCCGGATCTGCCATGAATGGCAAAAATCACTGATGTGAAATGAGCCCAAGTCACTGCCGACAGTGTCTGCATTAGTCATACTCACCAGTGGGGGAAGCAGCACGAAAAGTGCCTAGGGCAGCATAAACTCTAAATACGGCCCTGGACACCACTGCACACCCTGACCGCCTGGCATGGAGACTGTGTGATCAACAGCAGGCAATAATGGAATTTCAGCTGCAGCACATGTAGGATGGGGCCAGGGCTGTAGTCATGGCCAACAGTAATCCCTGTATCACGCGCTGGCCCCTTCCCTTCTGAGAACCTCGTTGCTGCTCCTCTATGCCAGGGGTCCCCAACTCCAGTCCTCAAGGCCCACCAACATGTCATGTTTTCAGGATTTCCTTAGTCTTGCCCAGGTAATAATTGCATCACCTGTGCAATGCAAAGGAAATCCTGAAAACATGACCTGTTGGTGGGCCTTGAGGACTGGAGTTGGGGACCCCTGCTCTATGCCATCTGGGTTCTCCCGGTAAGGGGCTATTTCCTCTGCAGACAGTTCCACAAATAAAGAGTCACAGTCCGATTAACTTTAACTTCAACTCTTTTACTCAGCAGGACATCATCCAGGGCACAATCAATCACAGCAATTGGCACTGCTTTCCCTTGCCTCTTCTCTCTGCCGCTAAGCCTGTCCCCAGGACGGACCGCATCCTCCTTTCCTGCAGTGTCCTCAATGCCCAGAATTTCTGCTTCTTATGGGGGTATTCTCAGCCGTTTCACCTTGGTCCTAAGAATAGCGGCCCACGCAAAAATCTGCCACATGTTGGATTACTTGCTCCTGTTCTGCTTAGCCTTCTTCCTCAGTGCTCCGGCCCCAGTCACTCTGTGTGACCTTTTTCTTCTGCTACTGTACTCTCTCCTGTGCTCTGGCCCCCTGGATGCTACGCCCACTCTTCTTGTAACGTCACATGGCACGGTGTCGCCCTGGGCTAGACAACCCTAGTGAGCTACACGGGCGCCCCGGTCCCAACTGACTAAAACCGGGAACACCTCTCTAACTTATCCCACTGTGCCCCTCCTACGTTAACTATTTCCTGTCTTAACTATCTCTAAGCTATAAGGCTAACCCTGCAATGCCCCAATCTAGTGGCCAATTTGAGGTACTACTCCCCCTAGCACCATACCTTCAACTGGTGACTGGCCCGGGGTACTAACTTTCACTAGCATGCAATGAATGCGTAAAACATCTTAACAATCAGACTTATCTATACACAGAGTAATACACTTTACTGTATGTGTAGCAATACTCGTATACACTACTGGTAATACACTGAACTGTGTAGCAGTACCATAGTGTATATATGTGTCAATTATATGTAAACAAATAACATTTGGCAAAACATAAAAACAGTTTATCATATACCCTACTCATATGAGAGAGTCGCTCTGTGGAACACCACCATCAACAAGTGGGCCTCCATGCGGGACATGTTTGTCTTGTTGCGCAGCTTCGAGTACTCCACCAACATGGCAAGCACTGAAGACGCCATCATCAGCATTACTATACTACTTCCATGCCTGCTTGAATAAATGCTCCAGGTGATGGATAAGGTGATGGCACAGGAGGTGAACAGGGATCATTCACACGATTTTCAGGTCAATTATCCACATAGCTAGGGTGGATCTCTGTACCAACAGCGGCCAGGTACACAACTGAACAGATAGGGGACAGTTTTGGAGGAGGGACCATGTTCACCCGAAGCAGCTCAGGGGTATCACTGGAGAGTGACTGAGGGATAGAGAGGATGCAACTATACGCCTAACACCGAGGACAGCTTGTCAGTGCCCCTGGACACATGAGCGAATACATGCTGCTTTGCATGAGCAAAGGATTGTTACCAGTGTTGATTACTGGGTGGCTGCCCTGCTGGATCCCTGCTACAAGGACAATGTACTATCCTTACTCTGTCACTGGAACAGGAATGGAAAATGAGGCAATGCTAGAGCATGCTGGTAGACATACTACTGACGGCGTTCCCACCTGACAGTGGGGGCACAGTAGAAGAACAAGGAATTGGTGGAGGCGAAGTCACCAATACAGCCGGGACACCAGCAGCACCTCGGAAGGGAGGGTTAGCCTGGCTGAAATGTGGAAACTCTTTCTCAGCACGCCACAACATCTGGCACCACTACCTGATATGGTCCGTTTTAGCATTTATGCCTTGGAGGTGCTGGCCTTCCCTGCGGCAAGTGTGCTGTCGGAATGAATGTTTAGCACAGCATGGGGTGTGATCATAGACAGGTGCATCTGCCGGTCCACAGCCAACAAGCGCAAGCTCACATTCATTAAATGAATCAGGGGTGGATCCCACAAGATTAGTCCCTACCTTTGGCTGACTAGAGAAGTAGACCAGCCCCACCCAGTGATTGTTATACTCCACAGCGGTATGTTTCTTCTTTTTCCCATTTCCAATTTTTTGGGGGGCCTCCACTTCAACCTCCTCCACTTGGACCTCCGCCTGTATGTTCAAGATTTTTTTTTAATTCTGTTATTTTAAGTCATTTTCCTATCCCCATGTGTTTCCAGGCCATTGCCCTGTTCTTACCCCCACTTTGCTACCTTACTCAACCCCCTAGCCCTTACTATGACTATTTTACAGCACTAAAGTTCTGGTCTCCATTGGCTTCTATGGTGTTCAGGGTAAAGTTCTGGTATCCAAACCAAACTTTGAACTGCAGTTTGACTGAACCCAAAGAAGCCGAACATCCATGGGTCCGCTCATCCCTAGTAGAGAGACAGTAATTACTGGCAAATATTTCTGATAAATACAAAATATAAATATTTCTGGAGACCAGGTTGTCGAAAAAAAGGCTGCACCCTTGGATTAACACAACTCCCTTTGAGTGCTCTGAAGAGCAAAATAAGTTATGCAACAGTTTAACATAAGCAACATGATTTTTGTTATATAAACCAAGATTCTGACAACGAAGAAGAAGGCAATCATTTTCATGAATTGGAGTCATTGTACATTTTAGTAAACAGTTAAATATTCTATCAACCCTTTCAATATAAGGCCAAATATATGATAGATGTGGGTCCCATGGCTGGCACACACACACCTGTCTCAGAAAAAGGGCAATGTCATATCCGGTGGTCAGAAGAGAAGTGGCCACACAAAAAAAAGCTCTATATTCCTTTTTATGAACTTCCCAAGATATGGGAACAATCTCTTTGTATTTTTTTTTACTGTTCATTTGCTTTCCTAATGCTAAGTTAAAGAACTTTCCAAAGATGGTCCCTTAAAAATGTTTACCATTTTACTGCAGCTGAATGTTTGTACATTCATTAACTAGCTGAGTGGTCTGCAAAAAGGTTACAAATCCTGGTCCAAGTCCTGATGGCTCTTTCTCTCTGATCTATCCCTCCTTCTCTAAACGATACATATAGCAGTAGAGAAATTGTTACAAACAAACCTACACAGCCTGACGATAGAAGAAAATATCTATAGCCTCAGGGAGAGTAGAGATAATATGCCATGAAAAAAAAGGAAAGTGCATAAAAAGGAAATGAATTCAGGATGAAAGCTGTGCTGGTGTTCAGGGTGGATTTGATTTAAGTCTAACTGATTTAAATCACGATTTAAATCACGATTTAAATCACTAGTCAGTAAGGTTTGATTTAAATCAAAGTTTCTACCTAACTGAATTTGACTCCGCAGAGGTCCCAGCCTCTTCTTCACGGCAAAAATGTTACAAGATGAACAGAGTTGAGAAAAAGACCTTAATCCTATTGTTCTACAAACCTATGAATACAGAATCAACCCCTTCAGTGCCAAGTCCAAGAAGTTAGACAATATGTTTCTGATTGTTTGGAGTGGAATAGATCTGCACAACACAAGAAGAATGTGAATCTAAGTGTGAGGAGGAGGAAGGGCAAGCAGACAAGAAAATGAAAGTGAAACTTTGAGCACAATACTGCAGCATAGCCACAGACAGACAAGTCTGGATCTGTTTGTGTGTACGATCTGAGGTTTATTACATTCTTTCCTTATAATGGCAGCAGGCCGTAAAAGAGACCCAGTTTGGGAATATTTTATTGAAGCTCCTTCGCCTATCGGTAAGGCAGGCATGCGTGCAAAATGCAAACGATGCAACAAAGAGATGCAAGGCCTGGTGGCATGAATGAGGCAACATCATGAGAAGTGCGGTGATGAAGATGACTCAGAAACCTCTGGAAGAGCATGGCATTGTGAATGTTACACATATACAGCCTTTATTCTACTGAGTTAAACAACTCAGCTTTATCTCATGATGGAAGAACCTTTGGATGGTAAAATATCTTCCTCAAAGAGCAGTTTATTGAAAAAATCCGATTTAAATAAAAGAAATCCGATTTAAATAAAAAAAATCCGATTTTTTTTTTTTTTTTTTTTTTAAAACATTGATTTTTATCCACCCTGCTGGTGTTTGAGCTAATGGCGATAGCTGCACCCTTGACACACAGATCTCACATCCATCCTGTATTACTGTGAGAGACATTCACAAATGATAAAAATCTGCAACTTGGATCAGATAGCAAACTGCTATCAGGAGGTCTGAGAATGAAAGATCGCAGACTGAAACTTGCAATTTTATGAACTAATGTTAACCACTAACATATGTAACCTTTACTTTTGTTAAAGGTGTCCATATATAGAGAAAAAACACCAGCTCCCCTTTTCTGTGCCGAATAGTGAAGAAGCACTTCATGCAACCGCCCCAGCATTTGTAGATATAAGTTAAAGGGATAAAAATAAAAAAAAAGTACAGCTTGCAGATCCAATTGGAGATAAAATTGTGATATACCAGGATTAAAAACATTTGGCATTCAAAACGTGTAGGTTTCATGGAGGACACCCCTTTCATGTATTTTATTTAAGAAATGTGCACCGTCTTTTGCCGATTATAAGACGCAACTGACCACAGCATGCACAGATTGAGAAATTGGCTCCAGAGATCTCGTCTCATGGGTTCTCGACTCCCGAGAACTCAATCTGCACATAAGTTGCCTCCGGTGGCCATTTTCCCGAAGCCCTTCACTAGGAAATCAATGGTAGGTGTCCTGAACCCGCAGCTCTGAGACTGGCAGCATGGCCCCACTCCTGCCGCTGCCGGCCTCCTGCAACAGCGACCCTGCCTCCTGTGACCCGGCTCCACCGCTCTCGCCCCCCCATTAAGCTACATTCAAATTATAAGATGCACCCCCACTTTCCTCACAAATATTGGGAAAAAAGGTGCATCTTATAATCCAAAATATATGGTATATCTTTATAATAGATTAACAGTAAAATCACAATTTTATCTCCAATTGTAACTGGAATCTGGAATTTTTCATTACAGGAGTTCATTTCCTTTAATCTTTAATTAGTCGTGTGGGGTACATTGGACCCCAAGAGATTTTGTTTGTTATATTTTCACAAGCATGAAAGGTAGGTAATCATCCATTTTGGCAGCTTCTTAGCTTAGGCGCCCCTCCTTCATCAGTTATAATCTTACTCTTGTGTCATAAGTAACAAAAAAAGAAAAAAAAAACAAGACAGCTTTATTATTATCCACAATGCATTTGTTAGGGTTGGCGGAACTCACCGAATAAATATATATATATATATAAGACAGTAGGTGCGTTCGCAACCCGGGGTCCACCGTGCAGGAGAGAAACCTGCTGCTAGTAACAGGCGGTACAATATGGCGGTATAAGCAAACTCTGTTACTTCACAGCTTCACTACGAAAAGAGCGTGCCCTGTTAACCTCACAGGAGATCACAGCTACCTAATAGAGCCAACAGTGGTCATGCAGTCAGAATAGCACACAAGCAACTCCTCTCCGGTGGAGCCGGAATTCTAATGGCTATATGCCAGCCCTGAATCCACATACACAAAACTCCTCACCGGAGGTGCCAGTATTCTAGGGGCTTATTTCAGCCAAAGCCTGACCACATACAACCATGACCACACTGGCACTGAGCTCATAACATAGGTTTGATACTAGCGCATGGCCGTGCGGCCATGCGAACCTTTTATAGTTTTAGCACTCAAGGACCTTCCTAGTGGTCCAACAGGAACCGCTTCAGGACCTGCGCATGTGACCCCCGACCTCTAATGGGAGGTTGTCCTGTGGGCATGCCCAGTATGGGAAAAGCAGGACTTAGTCCCAGAAAGATCTGCTCGCTGCTGATCAGCGCTGGCTACAAAGGCAGAGCCTGGAAGAACAGCAGCAACCAGTCACCCAGTATCAGCCTGAGTCAGATGCTGGGACTGACATCTCCGTTGAGCAGGCTCCACTGCGGCTGGAGAAGAATGGGAGACGACAGCAGAGATGGCTCGAGATTCCCCTGAGCAGAGGTGGGAACTTGACACCTAACAGCATTATAATAAAGTTATATGTGAAGTTGATAAGAAGAAGCCAGAAATAATAGACTTACCATAAAACCAAGGTTGACATTGATACAATTGGAAGCTGTGTGAAAAACTTATGTTGCACTAACAGATGGCCAATGGTCACATTTTTTCATCTCTTCAAAGTATCAGCAATAAATGCTTATGTTATTTAAAACATGAATAATGAGACTAAAATTAACCAAAGAGAATTTCTGAAATTTTTTGTCAAATGAACTCATAAGAGCTCATAAAAGTATGAGCAGAAATTTCCACCTTGCCACGTTTCCCGAAAAGACAAATCAACGGTGACACTGAGCCTTCTTGTTCTTCTTCTTGTAGCCCAAGTCCTGTCAAAGGTCGATGTTTTTGTGAGAACTAGTGACCGAAAAACCAAAGCCAAGTGTGATGATCGCAAGGAAGTTAATGTGCAATGGACAACATAGGAAGATGTAATTCTTGTTTTTCCAAACAATTTTATTAACATTTTCAACCAAATTAAGCATAGATATCTGTCGATATATACATAGTTAACCATTGCTTAAATGCAACACCTGAAAAAAAACAGTTTGAGTAGTATATGAAACAAATAGGGATAAATCTGTAAAGTAACAAAGTCAAGCGTCACTTAAAGAAAATATAACAAAAAATTGCTTAAATTAGCATCTGAAAATAAGAATACACATTAGCATAGATAATGCGAAACGTATAAACTGTATGGAACACTAAAATAAAAGTTGCTTGAGAGAAAAAATTCACTTGAGTATGTCAGTTAAACTTAACGTATGAAGTATATGATGGCTTGTCGTGTCCGGATCACCTCCAGATGACCCTGAGACCTTGTTGAGGGAAAGTTCGGTTTATTCACAGGCTATATTGTGGAATATATGAAAAACAGTTTTACTGGGCATTTAAATAATATTTTTCACTTGGGGCGAATTGATTTGGACATGGAAGTGAATCCTGACGAGTTTCTGGGGGATGTTACACCAGCACGTTTCAAAAAGTCTGCTGCCTCCGCCGTGGAAGAGAAAACGATCCATTTAGTTGCGAATTTCACTTGTAGATTAGAGAGCTGAGTCCAATTGTAGGGTATATCGGCCTGTCAGAGTCCACAAGTAGTATACTGAAACATTCTCCTCTTTTGCAAGGTATCTTTACATCAATCCTTAAAAAAGTTTAAGTGGCTAAATGGAGAGGAAAGGAATCTTGGCTCTTTAGGTATCCCAAGCAGAGAATTTCTTATCAAGTTAGGGTGGAAAGAAACAACAACATCTGTAGCTACATCAGATGGAAGAGTAGGTGGCCTGCGAACTCTAAAAGCCTTTTTTTTGTGATATAGGTAATATTACGAGTATTAAAAGATTCATCTCCTGTATTTAGTTGGTTATTGTATAGACTTTTTGTATGTACAGTGTTCATTTTTGTAAACTCTGTGTTATTTGGGCTTTTATATGAAGAGTTATTAGTGGCACAATCCATTGCAGTAAGAGTTGATTTATTACTGTTATAATTGAGTGACAGTGTTTTGTTAACTGCACCTGATGATCGCCAGTTATTGACATTTCTATGATCTCTCTCTTTTATTATGTCTGATGTAAGTATGAGGGTTTTTTCATCTGTGTTCCAGTAAATTGATTGATGTCTGGAGGGCTCTCCCTCCATCCAACCAGAGTGATGTGTCTCCTGCGGGCTCCGTATTTGCGTATTAGTCCCATCATCTGATCCTCCCCGCTGCGTCACCGCGCCAGAGCACAACACGATCCTCCATCGCTTCTTCTTGTTATCGTGTTTGCCTGCTCTGGGGCAAGTGTACTGTTGGAATGAGTTTTAGCCCAGCAGGAGGGTGTAATCACAGACAGGCGCATCCACCTTTCCACAGCCAACAAGGGCAAGCTCACATTCATTAAATGAATTAGGCGAGGATCCCAAAAGACTAATCCGTACCTTTGGCTGACTAGAGAAGTACATTCTTGCTCATCGTTCTTGGCACCCATGAAGTTTAAGTGCATAATGTGGAATATAGCAGGAAAAAATGAATCAAGTGAAACAGTTTTTTTGTATCGAGTACTCTTGTTAAAGGGACACTGTCACCTGAATTTGGAGGGAACAATCTTCAGCCATGGAGGCGGGGTTTTTGGGTGTTTGATTCACCCTTTCCTTACCCGCTGGCTGCATGCTGGCTGCAATATTGGATTGAAGTTCATTCTCTGTCCTCCATAGGACATGCCTGTGCAAGGCAAGATTGCCTTGTGCAGGCATGTACCTCCCTGGACGTGAGGGAAAGAGCAAAAGTGACAAGAGATGTCTTCGAAGGTTGGTAAGAATAGTGGAAAAAATACCACGTCAAATATCCAAAGACCAGAACGCTAACCTGTTACAGTCTGGGATCATGGTTTCAAGAAGTACCATTCGCCGCACACTAATCCAAGCAGAGCTTTATGGGCGAAGGCCAAAGAAGAAACTATTGCTGAAGAAACTACATAAAAAGGAATGACTGATGTTTGCAAAAGAGTACCTTGACAAACCACAATCCTTCTGGGAAAATATTTTTTGGACAGATGAAACAAAAATAGAGATTTTTGGAATGCAAAGCAACAGTGTGTTTACAGATGGCGCAATGAAGCTTATAAGGAAAAGAATACCCTAGCAACAGTTAAGCATGGTGGAGGATACATAAAGCTGTGGGGTTGCTTTCCTGCGTCTGGTACTGGAGGCCTTGACCACATCACAGGAATCATGAAATCAAAGAATTATGAAGAGATTTTAGAGCGAAATGTCATACCCAGTGTAAAAAAGCCTGATTTGAGTTGAAGATCTTGGGTCCTCCAGCAAGACATTGACTCAAAGCACACATCCAAAAGTACACAAGAATGGTTGAAAAAGAAAAAAAATAGACTGCTTTAAAATGACCAGCAATGAGTTCTGACCTCAATCCCATTGAAATTCTTTGGCGTGAGCTGAAATCTGCTATTGTCAAAAAGAATCCTGCAAACTTTCAAGAGCTTGAACAAACTGCAGAGGAAGAGTGGGAGAAAATACCAGCTGAGAAGTGCAAGAAGCTTATAGATGGCTACAAGAAACGTTTGGAGGCTGTCATCAATGCCAATCTAACATATCAAAGAAGAGAGAAATAGGGTCCCCCGAGCCACCCCCAATACTTCCGCCATCCCCTGCTCCCTCCTGCTCCTGTTCCCGGCCCTTCACATCATCTTGCTGGAAAAAATTGCCCACCGAGATCTGCCTGCAGGTACCTGGCAACAATAAGGAATTTATCTATTAGTTCCTTTTGATTACTGTGATAGGATCTATCACAGTGATCAAAATAAAAACAATAGTAAATCAAATCCCCTTTGTCACCCTCTTAGTTAGATAAAAATTATAAAATAATCTTTTGTTTAATTTTTTCCATTCCTTGCAGTTGTGATTAGGGTTGGAGTTAGAGTTGGTTTTTTTTCAAAAGTAACTTAAAAAAGAAAAAGATGATGATGATTTGACAGCTAGTGTTGAGCACAAGTGCTCGCTACTTGAGTTTGCATCGGGTCCTCGGGTATGCACGGAATATCGCAGATCCCCGCATGTTTTTTTGGAGGTGTCAAACAGCAGCAAAACATGCGGGGCAGGGACTCTAGCACCAATGATATTTGATGCATGCCTGAGCATCCGATGCAAACTGCACTCAACACAATGACAACGTATCAATATGACAACCTAAAGTTATCAAATTCTATGTTGTATCTGTGGGTTTAGAATGCTCACTATACCCCTGGATAAAATCCTTGAGGGGTCTAGTTTCCAAAATGGGGCAATTTGGGGGGTGCACTGTTTAGGCACATCAGGGGCCCTCCAAATGTGACATCTACTATATAATTGTCTAAGGTTCACTTCCGTCTGTCCTTCTTTCTTTCTGTCACGGATATTCATTCGCTGATTGGTCTCGGCAGCTGCCTGTCATGGCTGCCGCGACCAATCAGCGACGGTCACAGTCCGATTAGTCCCTCCCTACTCCCCTGTAGTCAGCGCCCGCTCCATACTCCCCGCAGTCACCGCTCACACAGGGTTAATGCCAGCGGTAACGGACCGCGTTATGCTGCGGGTAACTCACTCCGTTACTGCCTATGCAGCGTCAATAGTAAAAGGATCTAATGTTAAAAATAATAAAAAAATATTATATACTCACCTTTCCCGCTCCTCGCGACGCTCCGGTGACCTCTCCATGGAAGTGGCAGGTTCCGGTGCCAACAATGGTATGGGAGAAGGACCTGCCATGATGTCACGGTCATGTGACCACGATGTCATCACAGGCCCTGCGCGAAAAGGACCTGCCATGACGTCACGGTCATGTGACCGCGACGTCATCACAGGCCCTGCGCGAGAAACACCTGCCATGACGTCACGGTCATGTGACCGTAACGTCATGGCAGGTCCTTCTCGCGCAGGCGCAAAGAAGCTGCGGTACCATGGAACAGGCAGAGACTGCGTCAGGAGCGCCGGGAGCAGGTAAGTATGTCATATTCACCTGTCCGCGATGACGTATTAGTGTGCGCACTGCCCTCCGCCTGAACAGTCAGTGCAGAGAGACGGGACGCTGAGGAGCAGCGACGAGAGGTGAGTATGTGATTTTTTTTTATTGCAGCAGCAGCATTACATGTGGCACAATGCTGTATGGAGCATCTATGGGGCCATAAAGAACTGCATGGACCATTAAATGGGGCATTTATGGGGCCATAACTGCATGGGGCATCTATGGGGCCATAACTGCATGGAGCATTATATGGGGCATCTATGGGGCCATAACTGCATGGAGCATTATATGGGGCATCTATGGGGCCATAACTGCATGGAGCATTATATGGGACATCTATGGGGCCATAACTGCATGGAGCATTATATGGGGCATCTATGGGGCCATAATGAACTGCATGGAGCATTATATGGGGCATCTATGGGGCCATAACTGCATGGAGCATTATATGGGGCATCAATGAGGCCACAACTGCATGGAGCATTAAATGGGGCATATATGGGGCCATAATTGCATGAAGCATTATACTACGTGACTGGGCAAAATACGTGACTGGGCAATATACTAAGTGGCTGGGCAATATACTAAGTGGACATGCATATTCTAGAATACCCGATGCGTTAGAATCGGGCCACCATCTAGTGAGTTAATAAACTTCTTGAATGTGGTTTTGAACACCTTGAGGTGTGCAGTTTTTAGAAAGGTGTCACTTTTGGGTATTTTTGGCCATATAGGCCCCTCAAAGTCACTTCAAATGTAATGTGGTCCCAAAGAAAAATGGTTTTGTAAATTTTGTTGGAAAAGTTAGAAATCACTGGTGAAGTTTTAACCCTTCTAACGTCCTAACAAAAAAAAAAATTAAGTTTCCAAAATTGTGCTGACTCTGATGTAAAGTAGGCATTTGGGAAATGTTATTTATGAACTATTTTTGTGGCATGACTATGACTAAAGGTACCGTCACACATAACGATATCGTTAACGATATCGTTGCTTTTTGTGACGTAGCAACGATATCGTTAACGAACTCGTTATGTGTAACAGCAACCAACGATCAGGCCCCTGCTGGGAGATCATTGGTCGCTGGGGAAAGTCCAGGACTTTATTTCATCGCTGGATCACTCGCGGAATCGGCGTGTGTGACGCCGATTCAGCGATGTTTTCACTGGTAACCAGGATAAACATCGGGTTACTAAGCGCAGGGCCGCGCTTAGTAACCCGATGTTTACCCTGGTTACCATTGTAAATGTTACTAAGCGCAGGGCCGCGCTTAGTAACCCGATGTTTACCCTGGTTACCATTGTAAATGTAAAAAAAAAAAAAACACTACATACTTACATTCCGGTGTCTGGTCACGTCCCTCGCCTTCAGCTTCCCTGCACTGACTGTGAGCGCCGGCCGGCCGTAAAGCAGAGCACAGCGGTGATGTCACCACTCTGCTTTACGGCCAGCCGGCGCGCCGCTCACAGTCAGTGCGGGAAGCTGAAGGCAAGGGACGTGACCAGACACCGGAATGTAAGTATGTAGTGTTTTTTTTTTTTACATTTACAATGGTAACCAGGGTAAACATCGGGTTACTAAGCGCGGCCCTGCGCTTAGTAACCCGATGTTTACCCTGGTTACCCGGGGACTTTGGCATCGTTGGTCGCTGGAGAGCTGTCTGTGTGACAGCTCTCCAGCGACCAAGCAGCGACGCTGCAGCGATCGACATCGTTGTCTATATCGCTGCAGCGTCGCTTAATGTGACGGTACCTTTAAGGGCACAGAAATTAAAGTTTGAAAATTGCAAAATTTTGAAACTTGCCAAGTTTTGATTTTTTCATAAAAAAATGCAAGTCATAAAGAAATTTTACCACTATCATGAAGTACAAAATGTCACAAAAACATTCTCAGAATCGGTGGGATCCATTGAAGCGATACAGAGTTATAACCACATAAAGTGACACGGGTTAGAATTGTAAAATTTGGCTTGGTCATTAAGGTCAAAATTGGCTTATTCACTAAGGGATTCAATTTTGTTGATTACTAAAAATGTTCTCATTGTTTACCTAAATAGTGTAAAATTTCTTCTTCAATGTATGTTGCTTATTTTTTCGATTACTGGTGTTACGCGTCTAATAGTGTAAGTATTTTGGCACGACTAACTGAAGGTTAAGGACCAGACAATTAAAAAAATTGTTTTAGCATTTTGGATTGTAAAACTTTTTAATTTTTCTACTTCTCTACTTGACTGAATGAGCCTTTACTTTTGCAAAACATGCTGTACTCTATTATTTGCAGTTTTGGAGCATGCATTCATGAAACAGTGGTGGAGATCATTGCAAGTCCATGGCTTGGCCATTATGCTGCCTGTATTATTTGGCATTGTGCTTTTGTATTATTTGGCATTGTATGGTGATTTGGTTTGATAGTTATTTGAATTGGTGTGGCATTGATTTTATAGCCGTAAGAAAAGAAGCAGCACGCTCCCCGGGTGCAACCAGGAACATAACCCAATCAAAGTACACCCCAAAATCCAAGAGAAAAAGAAAATTGCAGCACTCCAACTTTATCCAAGGTGTTTCATTCACCAGACATGAAACATTTCAACCTCAATGGTACTTGTCAAAGGTCATTAAAGTTGAAGTGTTCAATGTCTTGTGAATAGAACTCCTTGGATGAAGTTGGATTGCTGCGATCTTTTTTCATCGAAATGGCAATGTCCTCTATGAGGAAGCATTGTTGGATAGTGCATAGTTTGGGACACTATACAGCACTATTACAGAGGCCATTGATTGACTGAATTTACGATGAGAAAAATGTAAACAATTTCTAAAAGAGTGTCCTATTACTTGCCCACGACTCTATTTTCCTTTAAATATTTAATTGAACATACCCAATACGAATAATGCTAAACAACACAAGATGACCACAAAATAATACTATAAACACAAAATAAATGCTATCATTAAATGTAACAAGTCATCAACAGAGAAATGCAAGTCACTTACTTTAGACCACTGGATGTGAATCCCGACTTGATGCTTTGTGCAATATTCTCTGAGCAGATAACAAATGCCCTGGAATGAACTTCAGCTCATGTAGTCACATGTATGTGCCGAGAGGCATAAACTCTTCAAAGAGATAAATTCTACGGTATTCATTTCACATATTCCAAATGCCTCTCAGAGGGTCGATGTTTTAACCCCTTAAGCCCCGAGGGTGGTTTGCACGTTAATGACCGGGCCAATTTTTACAATTCTGACCACTGTCCCTTTATGAGATTATAACTCTGGAACGCTTCAACGGATCTTGGCGATTCTGACATTGTTTTCTCGTAACGTATTGTACTTCATGTTAGTGGTAAAATTTATTTGATATAACTTGCGTTTATTTGAGAAAACAACGGAAATTTTGCGAAAAATTTGAAAATTTCGCAATTTTCCAACTTTGAATTTTTATACCCTTAAATCACAGACATATGTCATGCAAAATACTTAATAAGTAACAATTCCCACATGTCTACTTTACATCAGCACAATTTTGGAACCAAAATTTTTTTTTAAGGGAGTTAAAAGGGTTAAAAGTTGTCCAGCAATTTCTCATTTTTACAACACCATTTTTTTTTTAGGGACCACATCTCATTTGAAGTCATTTTGAGGGGTCTATATGATAGAAAATACCCAAGTGTGACACCATTCTAAAAACTGCACCCCTCAAGGTGCTCAAAACCACATTCAAGAAGTTTATTAACCCTTCATGTGTTTTACAGGAATTTTTGGCATGTTTAAATAAAAATGAACATTTAACTTTTTTTCACACAAAATTTATTTCAGCTCCAATTTGTTTTATTTTACCAAGGGTAACAGGAGAAAATGGATCCCGAAAGTTGTTGTACAATTTGTCCTGAGTACGTTGATACCCCATATGTGGGGATAAACCACTGTTTGGGCGCATGGCAGAGCTTGGAAGGAAAGGAGCGCCATTTGACTTTTCAATGCAAAATTTACTGGAATTGAGATGGGACGCCATGTTGCGTTTGGAGAGCCCCTGATGTGCCTAAACATTGAAACCCCCCACAAGTGACACCATTTTGGAAAGTAGACCCCTTAAGGAACTTACCTAGATGTGTGGTGAGCACTTTGACCCACCAAGTGCTTCATAGAAGTTTATAATGCAGAGCCGTAAAAATAAAAAATCATATTTTTTCACAAAAATTATCTTTTTGCCCCCAATTTTTTATTTTCCCAAGGGTAAGAGAAAAAATTAGACCACAAAAGTTGTTGTGCAATTTGTCCTGAGTATGCTGATACCCCATATGTGGGGGTAAACCACTGTTTGGGCGCGTGGGAGAGCTCGGAAGGGAAAGAGCGCCATTTGACTTTTCAATGCAAAATTGAGATGGGACCCCATGTTGCATTTGGAGAACCCCTGATGTGCCTAAACATTGAAACCCCCCACAAGTGACACCATTTTGGAAAGTAGACCCCTTGAGGAACTTATCTAGAGGTGTGGTGAGCACTTTGACCCAACAAGTGCTTCATAGAAGTTTATAATGCAGAGCCATAAAAATAAAAATTCATATTTTTTCACAAAAATGATCTTTTTGCCCCCAATTTTTTATTTTCCCAAGGGTAAGAGAAGAAATTAGACACACAAAAGTTGTTGTGCAATTTGTCCTGAGTACGCTGATACCCCATATGTGGGTGTAAACCATTGTTTGGGCGCATGGCAGAGCTCGGAAGAGAAGGAGCGCCATTTGACTTTTCAATACAAAATTGACTGGACAGACACGGAAGGTAAGTATGTAGTGTTTGTTTTTTTTACGTTTACGCTGGTAACCAGGGTAAACATCAGGTTACTAAGCGTGGCCCTGCGCTTAGTAACCCGATGTTTACCCTGGTTACCAGGGGACTTCGGGATCGTTGGTCGCTGGAGAGCTGTCTGTGTGACAGCTCTCCAGCGACCAAACAGCGACGCTGCAGTGATCGACATCGTTGTCGGTATCGCTGCAGCGTCGCTTAGTGTGATGGTACCCTTAATGTGAATGAAAGCTCAACTGAACAAACAGCTCAACTGAACAAACACTGTCTCATCAAAGTAGCAACATCTGTTACTGGCAGGGCTACTCAACTCATTTTCTTTGGTTAGCGGTACACCTTGTAGATGAGGCTCAGAAAGAGCATGTGCTACAGTGGATGGCAAGCACTGCATCAAGTGGCCTCTCCTCTTCCTCCACCTTAACTTCACACACAGTACAATCCTCAGAGGTGGGACTGCAATCACCCTTGTTTCCCACTGCGTGAAAAATTTCTAAATGCCAAACTGACTGTGGGCAACCTCAGATGGGCCATTCTGAAGATCTGTTCACTCATTGTATTCCATGGGCATCAGAGGTCTGCTCTGAAGAATGACAGAATTCAGAGGAGGAAAGCACCTGTACCGATACCCAAAATGTTTTCATGTTGGACCTGGGGCCGAACGAAGTAAGGTCCAAGCAGAATCGAGACCCTTGTCACCAGACGTTAACCACAAGGGTGGAAGTGATCCTGATGAGATTCAGATATCAAAGGTGCACACGGACTGTACTGTGGTGTCAGGGCAGGAAGAGGAGGATGGTGGCTCTCAGGGTGAGAAGTGTGAGAAAAGAGAGGATGAAGATGAGGTTTTAGATCCCAATTGGTGTGAACCCAGAGGCACACAACTAAGTAGCTTAGCAGAAGAGGTGGGGGAGGAGGAAGATGAGGAAGTTATGTTGCGGAATCCAACACAGACATGAAGTGATGCAACCATGGCAAGCACTGCAACATTAGCCCCAACTCTGGCTGTGGCCAGCACCGGTCACAAGTGTGCAGTTAGCAGAGGTGGCAAGGGTTGCCTAACCTGGGTGATTTTTTTGAGACCGCAAAGGAAGACCCAACACACATTATCTGTCAAATTTGCAAAGAAGACTCAGTAGAGGCAAAAATTGCAATAATTTGATAACTACATGCATGAACCGGTGTGATCAACATGCCTTAGTGTGGTAATCTGACTGTGCTAAAATGCGGACTAGTGGGCCTCACCAACCACCGGCCATCCTATCAACCCCATCTTCTGCTTCTTCCTCCTCTGTCACCATTCCAAGTCTTCTCACACAGGTCTCTGGCCACAGAAAATACAATTGTTTTCACACCACAGTAGGAGTGAGTGGGAGCCTGTCAGCTGTTACTTAAGCAGACATCACTGCTGCTTTTGTGTCACCTAGCACTACACATCTTTCTCAATCCACTCATCCGCCTGCACCTCACTCACAGTCCAGCAGTTTGTCCTCTTATCCATTCTCCGCTCTCTCTCAGCACAGCAGCCAGCTCTCGGTCCCACGGTTGTGGTCACATAAAAGAATGTTTCTTCCTACACATGGCAAAACTAAAAGCTTGAACTCCATCATCTCCAATGTATTGGCAAGGGAAATGCTGCATTTCCGCCTGGTGGATACAGACAGTTTCAGAAAGTTAATGGTCGTCGCTGTCCCCCAGTACCAGTTGCCCAGTTGCCATTACTTCTTTAAGAAAGCTGCATCTGTGCTACACCAGCATGTCATGTACTGAAAGTTACCGCACACTCAGAACCGATATGATGCAAAAGTATTTCACAAGTTTATTGTGTTCACAAACAATGTTGCCACAAGAGAAAACGTGCAGATAGAAACCCAACGTTTCGACCCTCCCGGGTCTTATTCATGGGGTTACTTGGTTTACGATTAAACACATATAAGAGTGGCAGACATAGGGTAGGAGGATAGATCCCTTGGCGCATAAACTGTCGCTTGATAAGGAGTGAGACTGGGACATATAGATCCTCAGTAAGGAGTAATTGTCCAATAGAGAGGCCATCACGTCTATGGTGGGCCTGTAATATCCTGGATGTCCTGTGTGAGTGGCGCTCCCGCGCCCTGCTAGATGTGTCCTTCCACTTCATCTGAGGCTGGTGCTGCTGCTCTTCCTGTTGATGGTGCTGTTGATGTTGAGAGTGCTGGGGCTGATGTTGGGACCGAATCTGAGGTCTGCCCTACTGCTGGTCCGGCATCCTCTCCAGATTCTGCCACTGACTCCGATGCCGTCTCCCTGTAGCGTAAGTTGGATTCAGTTCTGCCAGATAAATCCCGTATATACTCGAGTATAAGCCGAGATTTTCAGCCCATTTTTGGGGGGTCAAAGTCCCCCTCTTGGCTTATACTCGAGTCATACCCAGGGGTAAGCAGGGGAGGGGGAGCGGGGGTTGTCTAATTATACTCACCTGCTCCTGGCGCGGTCCCTGCAGGTTCCTGCTTCCCGACGCCGCAGCTTCTTCCTGTACTAAGCGGTCACATGGTACCACTCATTACAGTAATGAATATACGGCTCCACCTCCCATAGGGGTGGAGCCACATATTCATTACTGTAATGAGCGGTAACGGTGACAGCTCAATACAGTAAGAAGCTGCGGCGCCAGGGAAGCAGGGAATGCACTGCGCCAGGAGCAGGTGAGTATAACGGGGAGGGGAGCGCAGCGCTGCGCGATATTCACCTGCTCCTCATTCCCGGCGCCGCTCCGTCTTCAGCGTCTTCTGCAGTGACGCTTAGGTCAAAGGGCGCGGTGACATGGATAGTGCGCGCCCTCTGCCTGAATGTCAGTGCAGAAGACCCTGAGGATGGAGCGGCGCCAGAAAGAGGAAACGGGAATATTGAAAGTGCTGGGGGCCTGAGCAACGAGAGATGAGTATGTGATTTTTTTTTATTGCAGCAACAGCAAATGGGGCAAGTGTCTGTATGGAGCATCTTATGGGGCCATAATCAATGTTTATGCAGCACTATATGGCGCAAATATCTTTATGGAGCATCTTATGGGGCCATAATCAAAGTTTGTGGAGCATTATATGGGGCAAGTGTCTGTATGGAGCATCTTATGGGGCCCATCATAAACTTTATGGAGCATCTTATGGGGCCATAATCAACGTTTGTGCAGCACTATATGGCGCAAATATCTTTATGGAGCATCTTATGGGGCCATAATCAACATTTGTGCAGCATTATATTGGGCAAATGTGTCTATGGAGCATCTTATGGGGCCATTATTAACATTTATGCAGAATTATATGGGACATATTTTAATATGAAGCATCTTATGGGGCACTCATAAACTTTATGGAGCATTATATGGGGCTCCTGATTCAATATGGATATTTAAAAACACTTAACCTACTGATGTCTCAATTAATTTTACTTTTATTGGTATCTATTTTTACTTTTGACATTTATCGGTAGCTGCTGCATTTTCCATCCTAGGCTTATACTCGAGTCATTAAGTTTTCCCAGTTTTTTGTGGCAAAATTAGGTGCTTCGGCTTATACTCGGGTCGGCTTATACTCGAGTATATACGGTAAATTCTGTCATGTTGTTGTTTAACGCCTTTACCCCCAAGGGTGGTTTGCACGTTAATGACCGGGCCAATTTTTACAATTCTGACCACTATCCATTTATGAGGTTATAACTCTGGAACGCTTCAATGGATCCTGGTGATTCTGACATTGTTTTCTCGTGACATATTGTACTTCATGATAGTGGTAAAAATTATTTGATAGTACCTGCGTTTATTTGTAAAAAAAAACGGAAATTTGGCAAAAATTATGAAAATTTCGCAATTTTCCAACTTTGAATTTTTATGCAATTAAATCACAGAGATATGTCACACAAAATACTTAATAAGTAATATTTCCCACATGTCTACTTTACATCAGCACAATTTTGGAACCAAAATTTTTTTTTGTTAGGGAGTTATAAGGGTTAAAAGTTGACCAGCAATTTCTCATTTTTACAACACCATTTTTTTTTAGGGACCACATCTCATTTGAAGTCATTTTGAGGGGTCTATATGATAGAAAATACCCAAGTGTGACACCATTCTAAAAACTGCACCCCTCATGGTGCTCAAAACCATATTCAAGAAGTTTATTAACCCTTCTGGTGCTTCACAGGAATTTTTGGAATGTTTAAATAAAAATGAACATTTAACTTTTTTTCACAAAAAATTTACTTCAGCTGCAATTTGTTTTATTTTACCAAGGGTAACAGGAGAAAATGGACCCCAAAAGTTGTTGTACAATTTGTCCTGAGTACACCGATGCCCCATATGTGGGGGTAAACCACTGTTTGGGCGCATGGGAGAGCTCGGAAGGGAAGGAGCGCCGTTTGACTTTTCAATGCAAAATTGACAGGAATTGAGATGGGACGCCAAGTTGCGTTTGGAGAGCCACTGATGTGCCTAAACATTGAAACCCCCCACAAGTGACACCATTTTGGAAAGTAGACCCCCTAAGGAACTTATCTAGAGGTGTGGTGAGCACTTTGACCCACCAAGTGCTTCACAGAGGTTTATAATGCAGAACCGTAAAAATAAAAAATCTTTTTTTTTCACAAAAATTATCTTTTTGCCCCCAATGTTTTATTTTCCCAAGGGTAAGAGAAGAAATTGGACCCCAAAAGTTGTTGTACAATTTGTCCTGAGTACGCTGATACCCCATATGTGGGGGTAAACCACTGTTTGGGCGCATGGAGAGCTCGGAAGGGAAGGAGCGCCGTTTGACTTTTCAATGCAAAATTGACAGGAATTGAGATGGGACACCATGTTGCGTTTAGAGAGCCACTGATGTGCCTAAACATTGAAACCCCCCACCAGTGACACCATTTTGGAAAGTAGACCCCCTAAGGAACTTATCTAGATGTGTTTTGAGCGCTTTGACCCACCAAGGGCTTCACAGAAGTTTATAATGCAGAGCCGTAAAAATAAAACAAAATTTTTTTCCCACAAAAATTATTTTTTTAGCCCCCAGTTTTGTATTTTCCCGAGGATAACAGGAGAAATTGGACCCCAAAATTTGTTGCCCAATTTGTCCTGAGTGCGATTATACACAATATGTGGGGGGAACCACTGTTTGGGCGCATGGGAGGGCTCAGAAGGGAAGGAGCGCCATTTGGAATGCAGACTTAGATGGAATGGTCTGCAGGTGTCACATTGCGTTTGCAGAGCCCCTAATGTACCTAAACAGTAGATACCCCACACAAGTGACACCATTTTGGAAAGCAGACCCCCTAAGGAACTTATCTAGATGTGTGGTGAGCGCTTTGACCCACCAAGGGCTTCACAGAAGTTTATAATGCAGAGCCGTAAAAATAAAACAAAAATTTTTTCCCACAAAAAATATTTTTTTAGCCCCCAGTTTTGTATTTTCCCGAGGGTAACATGAGAAATTGGACCCCAAAATTTGTTCTCCAATTTGTCCTGAGTGCGCTGATACCCCATATGTGGGGGGGAACCACTGTTTGGGCGCATGGGAGGGCTCGGAAGGGAAGGAGCTCCATTTGGAATGCAGACTTAGATGGAATGGTCTGCAGGTGTCACATTGCGTTTGCAGAGCCCCTAATGTACCTAAACAGTAGAAACCCCCCACAAATGACACCATTTTGGAAACTAGACACCCTAAGGAACTCATCTAGATGTGTTGTTAGATCTTTGAACCCCCAAGTGTTTCACTACAGTTTGTAACGCAGAGCCGTGAAAATAAAAATAAAAAAACTTTCCCCAAAAAATTATTTTTTAGCCCCCAGTTTTGTATTTTCCCAAAGGTAACAGGAGAAATTGGACCCCAAAAGTTGTTGTCCTATTTGTCCTGAGTACGCTGATACCCGATATGTTGGGGTAAACCCCTGTTTGGGCACACAGTAGAGCTCGGAAGGGAAGGAGCACTGTTTTACTTTTTCAACGCAGAATTGGCTGGAATTGAGATCGGACGCCATGTCGTGTTTGGAGAGCCCCTAATGTGCCTAAACAGTGGAAACGCCCCAATTATAACTGAAACCCTAATCCAAATGTCGGGGTCGTCACGACAATACCCTTCCTTCACCAGTCATTCCAAATTAGATTATGTGAGCATTGGTACCGGAGTGAAGAATGAGTCAGACAAAGGCTGGTTCAATCTCATTGCATGCTCGTGCTTCCACACGTAGTGGCAACATCACAGCAACTGACTTTATTTCCTGATACACAACATTATATGATCTATTGGGGGAAGGTGTGCAGAGGGCGGGGTTAGGCGGGGTTTAAGCAATATGTCTAGTATTCAGTCTTTCTGGTTGGTCTGACGTCATCTGATGGATCCTCCTGTCTCCACGTCACTTTAAGTTTCCATTTCAACAGAAGTGATACTTTAGCTTCAGAAACGAAAGTAGCTTCTTAGCAGGAACAAAAACTAGGGCAAAGGTGAATACTGGCAGCCATCTTAAATACAGTTACATTTGCATTAGCAAGCAAAGGGAAAAAAACTTATTGTTTCACAGCATAAGAATATAAAAGTACAAAAGTGTATAAAGATATATATTTTCACCTTGACACAAACACACCCCTAACCCTAATTCCAACAGTAACCCTAACCACACCTCTAACCCTGACACACCCCTAACCCTAATGCCAACCCTATTCCCAACTGTAAATGTAATCTAAACCCTAACCTTAACTTTAGCCCCAACCCTAACTGTAGCCCCAACCCTAGCCCTAACCCTAGCCCTAACCCTAACCCTAGCTCTAACGCTAGCCCTAACCCTAACCTTAGCCCTAACCCTAACCCTAGCCCTAATTGGAAAATGGAAATAAATACTTTTTTTTAATTTTTCCCTAACTAAGGGGGTGATGAAGGGGGGTTTGATTTACTTTTATAGCGAGTTTTTTAGCGGATTTTTATGATTGGCAGCCGTCACACACTGAAAGACGCTTTTTATTGCAAAAAATATTTTTTGCGTTACCACATTTTGAGAGCTATAATTTTTCCATATTTTGGTCCAGAGTCATGTGAGGTCTTGTTTTTTGCGGGACGAGTTGACGTTTTTATTGGTAACATTTTCCGGCACGTGACATTTTTTGATCGCTTTTTATTCCGATTTTTGTGAGGAAGAATGACCAAAAAACAGCTATTCATGAATTTCTTTTGGGGGAGGCGTTTATACCGTTCCGCGTTTGGTAAAATTGATAAAGCAGTTTTATTCTTTGGGTCAGCACGATTACAGCGTCACCTCATTTATATCATTTTTTTATGCTTTGGCGCTTTTATATAATAAAAACTATTTTACAGAAAAAATAATTATTTTTGCATCGTTTTATTCTCAGGACTATAACTTTTTTATTTTTTCGCTGATGATGCTGTATGGCGGCTCGTTTTTTGTGGGACTAGATGACGCTTTCAGCGGTACCATGGTTATTTATATCAGTCTTTTTGATCACGTGTTATTCCACTTTTTGTTCGGCGGTATGATAATAAAGTGTTGTTTTTTGCCTCGTTTTTTTTTTTTTTTTCTTACGGTGTTTACTGAAGGGGTTAACTAGTGGGCCAGTTTTATGGGTTGGGTCGTTACGGACGCGGCGATACTAAATATGTGTACTTTTATTGTTTTTTTTTTATTATTTAGATGAAATGTATTTATGGGAATAATATTTTTTTTTTTTTCATTATTTAGGAATATATTTTTTTTTTTTTTTTTTTACACATTTGGATTTTTTTTTTTTAACTTTTTTATTTTGTTCCAGGGGGGGACATCACAGATCGATGATCTGACAGTTTGCACAGCACTCTGTCAGATCACTGATCTTACTTACAGGGCTGCAGGCTTCACAGTGCCTGCTCTGAGCAGGCTCTGTGAAGCCACCTCCCTCCCTGCAGGACCCGGATCCACGGCCATCTTGGATCCGGGGCTGGAGCAGGCAAGGAGGGAGGTAAGACCCTCGCAGCAACACGATCATATCGCGTTGCTGCGGGGGGCTCAGGGAAGCCCGCAGGGAGCCCCCTCCCTGCGCGATGCTTCCCTGTACCGCCGGCACATCGCGATCATCTTTGATCGCGGTGTGCCAGGGGTTAATGTGCCGGGATAAACAGCTGACACCCGGCCGCGATCGGTGGCGCTCCCCCCGTGAGCGCTGCCGATCGCATATGACGTACTATCCCGTTGGTGGTCATAGGGGCCCACCCCACCTCGACGGGATAGTACGTCTAATGTCAGAAAGGGGTTAAAAAAAGAACAGTTGGAAAACTAGCCATAACTTAGTGTCTGAGATCCATAACAGGGGCCAGGGGACATGTAAATGTTATATTACATCTAGTGCGGTATCTCTGGACTTTCTTGATGTGACTATCAGGAGAGACCATTTTGGTATGTTGCAGACTGACATCTTTAGTAAAGAAACAGCTGCAAACACACTGTTACATGCATCATCTGGCCACCCACGGCATATGATCAGATCTGTCCCAATTGGTCAGTTCCTCCATATTAGGAGAATTTGTTCATCTCATAGTGTGTTTGAACACAGAGCGGAGGAACTGAAGGAACGGTTCAGATCCCACGGCTACAGTCAATCAAGCGGGCATATCTTAGGGCAAAACATTCTTCCCGCCATGACCTACTGTATGGTACTTGGGCAATGGGTTTCATAAACCTACGTTCTTGGACGGATTCACAAGGAGGGTGGGCTGTTCTTCGTGTGGTGGCTGTGTCGCTTGCCCTAACATTGATCGCTGTGACAGTTTTGTCAACTCTGATGGAACCAAGAGCTACAAGATTCAATCTCATATCACCTGTACCACTAGGTACGTGGTATATTATGCCACCTGCCCGTGTGGGCTTATCTATGTTGGGCTCACTACGCGGCAGCTCAAAGTTCGCATTTCAAGGAATTGCACAATTGTGACAGCACCCTGCTGCGGGTGCGTGGCATTGATGCTATTAAGATTAATATTAGGGGTGGTGATCGGTCCAGACGGTTGAGGAGGCTGGAGACGAGATGGATTTGGCAGTGGAACACGGTGCATCCTTTTGGACTGAATGAATGCATTTCATTTGTCCCCTTTCTTCGGTCTTCCGGCTGCTAAGTGTACCATGTGTGCCACTTTACGCATGGTTTCTTTTTATTTTGATTTTAATTATGTGTTTTTTTATTTTAGTGATTTTCGTCTTTTGCCATGATACTTATATTTTGGCTGCAATGGAATTCTTTCATCACATGATGTATCGTGGATCTCCATCCTGTTGGAAAATACTTACATTTTCATATATTGATTTAATATAATAATGAAATATACGTTTTCATCATGTAAGAACTAATGTATGTTATTTAGGTAGTTTTAGTCCATGGGATGGTGTGGTTCCATTTTTCTGCTGCATAATGTTTTAAGTGTTTTTGATATATCTGTTTTAGGTCACATTTGATATGGGCATATGGGCACTTCTGATGTTGCTATGTGTGCTTTGGGGTATATATATGTATGGGTGTGTGTATATAATAATTTTTTTCTGCATTATTTTCTATATTTGCATTATTTATGGTCATTTGTGTATTCATTGTCTGTATATTTATGTTCCGATCGTTGTGATTGGCTTTATTTGTTGTAACCTTTGTTTTTTGCATGGGGTGCAGTTTGCCATCTTATTATTATTAATGGGTACGCACTGTTTTGCGCCCTATTTCCATGTATTTTGTACCTCATACCATAGCGATTCTGGTTTGCCCTTAATTAAAATGGCCGCCGGTACATTTCCGGTCATGCGCGGTCCGAATCTTACCACTTCCAGTCCGCGGTCTTGCGCTGGCGTACATGGGCCCGTGTATGGCCGGCGCTGACATGTATGGTCTGTTAGCGGAGATGCGGGCGCTCATTGGCCGGATCCAGTGGTTTAGCAGCTATAAATTCCATCTGTTTTAGTACATGGCACGCACCCTGAGGAAGGACTGTACCGAAACATGCGTCGGGGTGGGCAGGAGCTGGCGTGATCCCCTATATACTGGTGGTATGTTCATATATTTATCCTTTGTATCTGTACATGTCTGATTTTTTTTACCTTCTATTTTTTATAGTATGGTGTTGAGACCACTATAAGACATTGTTATATGTTTATTAATGTGAGACCACTATGTACTGTATATGATGTGTCTTTTATTGCACTATTTATTGGCTCTCACTTGGGGATCACTGCCTTACTCCTAGGTTCCATGTGGTTTGTTGTTTCACATTCCCTACCTTGCTGACCATGTTCTTTGTTATATTTATTCAATAAACTTTTTCTATGCATTTGGACTATGGCACTACTTTTTTAGTGGTTTAGCTTATTAGCAATAGAGTGTCCTACACATTTCCATGTATTGGCTGATTATATAATACTAGATTGTGGCCCGATTCTAACGCATCGGGTATTCTAGAATATGCATGTCCCCGTAGTATATGGACAATGATGATTCCAGAATTCGCGGCAGACTGTGCCCGTCGCTGATTGGTCGAGGCAACCTTTATGACATCGTCGCCATGGCAACCATTATGACATCTACGTCGATACTGTGCCCGTCGCTGAATCAGAAACGCGGGATTTCTACGTCCTTTATGACATCATCGTCGCTGTGCCCATCGCTGATTGATCGAGGCCTGGCGGCCTCGACCAATCAGAGACGTGGGATTTCCAGGACAGACAGACAGACGGAAAAATCCTTAGACAATTATATATATAGATATGATCGCATATGATATTATGACTATACAATCCTATAACAGCCTACAGTGTCTGCCTTGTTTTCTATGTTTGACAATGACTTGAGTATAAGCCGAGAGGGACACTTTCAGCCTAAAAAAATGGTCTGAAAATCCCGGCTTACACTCGAGTATACACGGTAAATAGATTATTTTAGTGGTCATGTATAGGCATACATTAAAATTTATAATAATTTAATTACATTTATAAAGTATTTTTTAAAATAAAAAATGACAAATTCTTTTTATTAACAATTATGTACAGAAGAGAATATATATTATTATTTTTTCGGCTGCTTACTCATTGTAGTTTGCGCCTCTCGTCAGCTCGCATATAGTTCGGATACATCTGGCAGCAGGTGTAGGTCCAAGTCTGCTTCTGTCTTGGTATGTAGGGTCTCGTTTGTCCCACAGCTCAGCACGCTCCTGCACAAGCACGATAAGCATCTCCACATTTAAAAGAGATGCCTTGGTTAGGATCTATGTGGTGGTGTGTGCTTTTTTCATAGGTTGCCAGGATGGTTTTGGCTTACAACTTCCTGCCTTGGGCTGATACAATTTCCTGCCCAATTGGAGAAAGTTTTCATGAAAATCACATTGTGGTCAGATTGTTCGAGTGCCATCTGATTAAAAAAATCGCATCTATTGGCAAATGCAAACCTACTTCACAATACAATAGAAGCATGCGATTTTTTTTTCCAGTCCCATCACGATCCGATCTGATCTGGAAAAAAATGCAGCTGAACACACAATCATTGATTAACATTGGTCCGAATGCAATCCAATTTTTAATTGGATTGCATTCATCCGATTTAATAGGAAGTGGGTGCGAGCCTTTATTCAGCTGAACTGAGCTGAGTTTCTCAATACAGCCCATAAATAAGTGTGGTACTGTGTCTAGAACAAAAGTGCCCCCTTCTTCCAATCTTTTATAACCTCATATAATGACACAGAAGCTAATAATTTGAGGTGGGAATTAGCAATAAAATTCTTTTTTTTTTTAATTAAAGAAACAATTACTGCTCAGGATCAGTGATTGTGCATATTGAATCTATGGCGGTGCACCAACTGCCGATCTTTGGACCATTTTTGCATTGATTTAATTGGTCTTCTAATAATCATCTCCTGGACACAACAAGGGAGGGTGTCATCAGCCACAGATCCTGTGTTTGGCCACTTTCACTCCAAACCATGTATAGTGCTTTTTCCTAGTACAGGATAGTCCATTAATCGACCAGAAATATGGTCAAGTGTTTCTGTGAATGAACTTGTGGCCTTAACTATCCCAATACGACATGGTGTAAGAAAAAAAGCAAAATTCCAGGTATAAAGTCAAGTCCTTATAAAATGTCTAATTTATTTTATATTCATTAAACCTCCAGAGCCTGTATTGTTGGCCGATGCATTTCAGACATAGATCTCCTCATGCTTAGACTAAAGGTACCGTCACATTTAGTGACGCTGCAGAGATCCAGACAACGATCCCGATCGCTGCAGCGTCGCTGTTTGGTCGCTGGAGAGGTGTCACACAGACAGATCTCCAGCGACCAACGATGCCGGTCCCCTGGTAACCAGGGTAAACATCGGGTTACTAAACGCAGGGCCGCGCTTAGTAACCCGATATTTACCCTGGTTACCAGCGTAAACGTAAAAAAAAAAAAAAACACTACATACTTACCTTCCGGTGTCTGTCCCCCGGCGCTGTGCTTCTCTGCACTGACTGTGAGCGCCAGCTGGAAAGCAGAGCAGTGACGTCACCGCTGTGCTCTGCTTTCCGGCTGGCCGGCGCTCACAGTGCAGAGAAGCACAGCGGGGGACAGACAGCGGAAGGTAAGTATGTAGTGTTTGTTTTTTTTTACATTTACGCTGGTAACCAGGGTAAACATCGGGTTACTAAGCGTGGCCCTGCGCTTAGTAACCCGATGTTTACCCTGGTTACCAGTGAAGACATCGCTGAATCGGCGTCACACACGCCGATTCAGCGATGTCTGCAGGAGGTCCAGCGACGAAATAAAGTTCTGGACTTTCTGCTCCGACCAACGATGTCACAGCAGGATCCTGATCGCTGCTGCCTGTCAAACTCAACGATATCGCTATCCAGGACGCTGCAACGTCACGGATCGCTAGCGATATCGTTGAGTGTGAAGGTACCTTAAGACATATCTAGTGAAACGTGTCGGCGGCAATACGATTTCTGCTTGCTGTTGGAATTTCATTTTTTCCAGGTTTCGACCATCTGAGTCTTGGATCCCCATGCACAGTAGATCCTTCATCTACAGAAACTTTCCATTGTAGTTCTTGAAATAGAGCATGTTGGACCCACACACAACACTTCCTTCCTCCATAGAGAACCACCCCACTGGCAGGATGGACACAATGGGACTCATTAGTTTTTTACACTTCTCTGGTAAAATGAAAGCTGAGCGCCGATTGATTCCCAAGGGCAACAAAGTCAGTTTTACTATATATTTATTATGCATTTCTTGCATAGTTACATCATGTTGCGTAGTGCTTTACAGACATTATCATGGTTGTCCTTAATGGGGCTCACAATCTACATTCCCTATCAGCATGTCTTTGGAGTGTGGGAGGAAACAAGAGAACCTGGAAGAAATCCACGCAAACATGGGGAGAACATACAAACTCTTTTCAGATGTTGTCCTTGGCGAGATTTGAACCCAGGACCCCAGCGCTGCAAAGCAACAGTGCTAACTACCGAACCAAAATGAATGAGAAACAGGGGCTGGTATTGTTGCCCACCCTTCGATAGAGTATTACATGGAATATTGCTTTTCTTCCCATTTTCCAAGTTTCCTCTCACACTCGTCTGTAATTTACATCATAGGTAGACCTCAACTATGGGAGACAAACTGAGAAAAAAAAATCCAGAAAATCACATTGTCTGTTTTTTTAACATTTTATTTGCATATTATGGTGGAAAATAAGTATTTGGTCAGAAACAAAATTTCATCTCAATACTTTGTAATATATCCTTTGTTGGCAATGACAGAGGTCAAACGTTTTCTGTAAGTCTTCACAAGGTTGCCACACACTGTTGTTGGTATGTTGGCCCATTCCTCCATGCAGATCTCCTCTAGAGCAGTGATGTTTTTGGCTTTTCGCTTGGCAACACGGACTTTCAACTCCCTCCAAAGGTTTTCTATAGGGTTGAGATCTGGAGACTGGCTAGGCCACTCCAGGACCTTGAAATGCTTCTTACAAAACCACTCCTTCGTTGCCCTGGTGGTGTGCTTTGGATCATTGTCATGTTGAAAGACCCAGCCACGTTTCATCTTCAATGCCCTTGCTGATGGAAGGAAGTTTGCACTCAAAATCTCACGATACATGGCCCCATTCATTCTTTCATGTACCCGGATCAGTCGTCCTGGCCCCTTTGCAGAGAAACAGCCCCAAAGCATGATGTTTCCACCACCATGCTTTACAGTAGGTATGGTGTTTGATGGATGCAACTCAGTATTCTTTTTCCTCCAAACACGACAAGTTGTGTTTCTACCAAACAGTTCCAGTTTGGTTTCATCAGACCATAGGGCATTCTCCCAAAACTCCTCTGGATCATCCAAATGCTCTCTAGCAAACTTCAGACGGGCCCGGACATGTACTGGCTTAAGCAGTGGGACACGTCTGGCACTGCAGGATCTGAGTCCATGGTGGCATAGTGTGTTACTTATGGTAGGCCTTGTTACATTGGTCCCAGCTCTCTGCAGTTCATTCACTAGGTCCCCCCGCGTGGTTCTGGGATTTTTGCTCACCGTTCTTGTGATCATTCTGACCCCACGGGGTGGGATTTTGCGTGGAGCCCCAGATCGAGGGAGATTATCAGTGGTCTTGTATGTCTTCCATTTTCTAATTATTGCTCCCACTGTTGATTTCTTCACTCCAAGCTGGTTGGCTATTGCAGATTCAGTCTTCCCAGCCTGGTGCAGGGCTACAATTTTGTTTCTGGTGTCCTTTGACAGCTCTTTGGTCTTCACCATAGTGGAGTTTGGAGTCAGACTGTTTGAGGGTGTGCACAGGTGTCTTTTTATACTGATAACAAGTTTAAACATGTGCCATTACTACAGGTAATGAGTGGAGGAAAGAGGAGACTCTTAAAGAAGAAGTTACAGGTCTGTGAGAGCCAGAAATCTTGATTGTTGTTTCTGACCAAATACTTATTTTCCACCATAATATGCAAATAAAATGATAAAAAAACAGACAATGTGATTTTCTGGATTTTTTTTTCTCAGTTTGTCTCCCATAGTTTAGGTCTACCTATGATGTAAATTCCAGACGCCTCTCATCTTTTCAAGTGGTGGAACTTGCACTATTGCTGACTGACTAAATACTTTTTTGCCCCACTGTATGTATATAGCAGCCACATAGTATATAGCACAGGCAGAGGCGTATCTAGGGTTTCTGGCACCCGGGGCAAGAATACATTTTGGCGCCAGCCCCCTCCCCCCCCCCCCCCCCCGGCGGACATATGTGATTTGCACACTTAGTTATGTACCCACGAGCTCCTCTCCCTAATGCTCTCAATATTCAGTGAAAAACTTAGAGAAGCAGAAGAGAAGCTCGTTGTCACAGGACCACAAGTATAAAAATCGCATATGAGTGAAGTGTCCATGTGACGACTGCTGGAACCTGCAGAGCTGAATCCAATCCTGACATCGCAGCTTCTGAATTCTCACAACTAATGTACTGCACACTTTTAGGATTCTCCCTTGCCGGTGGACAGTCATGTCAGCACAAGTATGTGATTTGTATACTTCTGACCACATTCCGACTAGACGTGCCCAACCTCGCTCAGTTCATTTTCATTGACTGAGGTCACACATATCTAGTCAGCATGTGACCGCGTTAATGTAAATCGCCAGCACGATAGAATCCTGACAGGGCGCACTGTGAGAAGTCAGAAGTCTGCAGTCACAAAGAATGACTGCAGACTCATTACAAACCTGGACATCCCCTTTAGTGCTCCGAACATAAATAAAAACATGAGAGTTAGTTAGTATCACAAATAACATTTACATCCAGGTACCTTATAGATGACGTCGTCTCTGGAGTCATTCTCCTTTTCTTCATCTTGTCCAGACCCGATGATGAGTTTTCTCATCCACAGCCGTCTCTGCAGACCTCCATCTTCTCCGCTCTTTTGCAGAAAATCTCCACATGATAACAAGTGTTATTATAGTGCTCCTGAATAAAAAATTGCCCCTCACTATACAGGTCCTTCTCAAAAAATTAGCATATAGTGTTACATTTCATTATTTACCATAATGTAATGATTACAATTAAACTTTCATATATTATAGATTCATTATCCACCAACTGAAATTTGTCAGGTCTTTTATTGTTTTAATACTGATGATTTTGGCATACAACTCCTGATAACCCAAAAAACCTGTCTCAATAAATTAGCATATCAAGAAAAGGTTCTCTAAACGACCTATTACCCTAATCTTCTGAATCAACTAATTAACTCTAAACACATGCAAAAGATACCTGAGGCTTTTATAAACTCCCTGCCTGGTTCATTACTCAAAACCCCCATCATGGGTAAGACTAGCGACCTGACAGATGTCAAGAAGGCCATCATTGACACCCTCAAGCAAGAGGGTAAGACCCAGAAAGAAATTTCTCAACAAATAGGCTGTTCCCAGAGTGCTGTATCAAGGCACCTCAATGGTAAGTCTGTTGGAAGGAAACAATGTGGCAGAAAACGCTGTACAACGAGAAGAGGAGACCGGACCCTGAGGAAGATTGTGGAGAAGGACCGATTCCAGACCTTGGGGAACCTGAGGAAGCAGTGGACTGAGTCTGGTGTGGAAACATCCAGAGCCACCGTGCACAGGCGTGTGCAGGAAATGGGCTACAGGTGCCGCATTCCCCAGGTAAAGCCACTTTTGAGCTACAGAGAAGCAGCACTGGACTGTTGCTAAGTGGTCCCAAGTACTTTTTTCTGATGAAAGCAAATTTTGCATGTCATTCGGAAATCAAGGTGCCAGAGTCTGGAGGAAGACTGGGGAGAAGGAAATGCCAAAATGCCTGAAGTCCAGTGTCAAGTACCCACAGTCAGTGATGGTGTGGGGTGCCATGTCAGCTGCTGGTGTTGGTCCACTGTGTTTCATCAAGGGCAGGGTCAATGCAGCTAGCTATCAGGAGATTTTGGAGCACTTCATGCTTCCATCGGCTGAAATGCTTTATGGAGATGAAGATTTCATTTTTCAGCACGACCTGGCACCTGCTCACAGTGCCAAAACCACTGGTAAATGGTTTACTGACCATGGTATTACTGTGCTCAATTGGCCTGCCAACTCTCCTGACCTGAACCCCATAGAGAATCTGTGGGATATTGTGAAGAGAAAGTTGAGAGACGCAAGACCCAACACTCTGGATGAGCTTAAGGCTGCTACTGAAGCATCCTGGGCCTCCATAACATCTCAGCAGTGTCACAGGCTGATTGCCTCCATGCCACGCCGCATTGAAGCAGTCATTTCTGCCAAAGGATTCCCGACCAAGTATTGAGTGCATAACTGAACATTATTATTTGTTGTTTTTTTTGTTTGTTATTAAAAAACACTTTTATTTGATTGGATGGGTGAAATATGCTAATTTATTGAGACAGGTTTTTTGGGTTATCAGGAGTTGTATGCCAAAATCATCAGTATTAAAACAATAAAAGACCTGACAAATTTCAGTTGGTGGATAATGAATCTATAATATATGAAAGTTTAATTGTAATCATTACATTATGGTAAATAATGAAATTTAACACTATATGCTAATTTTTTGAGAAGGACCTGTATTGTCTGCACAAAATATGACCCACACACTGTCCCTTTTATGGTACATGCTCTTCACACTGACCTCTCCTTTCTATACCGGCCCCCTCTCTTCACACTGTCCTCTCACACTGTGTCCCCCTCTATAGGGCCCAGTATTTATACTGTAATCTCTCATCACACTCCCCCTCCTTGGTATACTGTCCCCTCCTGGCTGTGCCCTTACGCTGTCCCTCCATGCTACGCCCCACTACTCAGTTTCTATTCTGTGCCCACTCATTTTTCTCCCCCATACTGTCTCCTCACACTATTCCCCTCCCTCATACTGTCTCCTCATATATTTACCCCCTCACTTTCTATACTGCCTGCTCACCTGACTCCCCATACTGTGTCTGCACACATCCCATCACCCTCACTCCCCATACTCTGTCCACATACATTTTTCACATCGCTACTCATACTGTGTCCACATACATTCCCCCGTTCGCTCCTCATACTGTCTGCACCCATCCCCCATACTGTTTCCTCAGATATGTCCCCATTCTCCTGTACTGTTTCCTCATATATGCCCATTATTTTCCACTACCCCACCCCATCATTGCTCTCTTCATCACCTCCATCTTTGCCTTCTCCACTGCTTTCTCACCCACCATCCCATAATTTCGCATTCCACCACCTCCATCATTTGCTCCTTTGCCTTTTCCACCATATCCATCATTTTCTCTTCCCCCACCATCCCCATCATTGCCCTTTCCACCACCATCATCATTGTCCTTTCCGCCGCCATCACACTTGCCCATTTCACCACTTCCATCATTTTCTCCCCCTCCAATATCATCAGTGTGCTTTCCACCACCACCATCCTTGTCCATTCTACCACCTCCATCATTTCTTCCCCCTTCATTATTGCCCTTTCCACCACCTTCATGATTTCCTCCTCCCCACCATCATTGCCTCCCCCCACCCCGATCATTGCCCATTCCACCACATCCATCATTTCCTCCTCCCCCTCCATCCCAATTATTGCACTCTCCCTGTCAGCCCCATCATTGCCCTCATATCTCCTCCCAAGACACATACACACACACACACAAAACCATTTACGTCTCTGCACATTCACCCGCAGCGCTACGAATGCACACACACACACACTCACATATTGCGTACAGTATAATGGCCACACCTAGTTACTCCTACACACGTGGCTGAGCTCCTTACACCTTGTACACATGCGGCTCCGCTCCATACAGCTCATACACACGCGGCTCTGTTTCGTACACCTCGTACACACGGCTCCACTCCACACACCTTGCACACACCCAGTTTCGCTCCGTACACCTCGTACACACACGGCTCCGCTCTGTACACCTTGCACACACCAAGTTCCGCTCCGTACACCTCGTACACACACGGCTCCGCTCTGTACACCTTGCACACACCCAGTTCCGCTCCGTACACCTCGTACACACACCCAGTTCCGCTCCGTACACCTCGTACACACACCCAGTTCCGCTCCGTACACCTCGTACACACACGGCTCCGCTCTGTACACCTCATATACACTTGGCTCAGCTCCATACACCTTGCACACACCCAGTTCCACTCTGTACACCTCGTACACACCCAGCTCCACTCCATACACCTTGCACACACGGCTCCGCTCTGTACACCTCGTACACACCCAACTCCGCTCCGTACACCTCGTACACACATGGCTCTGCTCCCGATGCTCCGTGCACCTCGTACACACCCAGCTCCGCTCCATACACCTTGCACTCACGGCTTCCGCTCTGTACACTTCGTACACACATGGCTCTGCTACATCCACACAAACCACTCCTGACCCCACACAAAAGCTTACCCTCGTCCAGCACCATGAGAACCAGCAGAGTTCTGCACTACGTGGAGGCCCTTGATCATGTGACTCCTGACTCCTCCCCTCCTGTGACCTCATCACAGGTCCTGTGCGCACAGAGCAGTCGCAGCAACAGCTGTGGTGTGCGGCTCTCTGCAGTGGAGGGGCTCTGCTGTGGGGTAGTTGCACCGCTGACACTTGACGGCCCGCTGGTGCCCCCCATCGGCTGCGCCCAGGGCATATGCCCCGGCTGCCCCCCCTGGATACGCCACTGAGCACAGGCCACGTAGTATATAGGAGCCATGAAGTATATAACACAAGCCACGCAGTATATAACATAGGCCACGCAGTATATAACAGTCACGCAGTAAATAACAGCCCATGTAATATATAGAACAGCCCACGCAGTATATAACAGCCCACGCAGTATATAACACTGTCCACGCAGTATATAACACAGCACACACAGTATATAACACAGCCCATGTAGTATATAACACAGCCCACGTAATATATAGCACAGCCCACGCAGTATATAACACAGGCCACACAATATATAACACAGCCCACGCAGTACATAACACATGGCACGCAGTATATAACACAGCCACGCAGTATATAACACAGCCCACGCAGTATATAACACAGTGCACGCAGTATATAACACAGCCCATTCAGTATATTACACAGCCCATGTAGTATATAACACAGGCCACGCAGTATATAACACAGGCCACGCAGTATATAACACAGGCCACGCAGTATATCAGTGGCCATGCAGTATATAACAGTGGCCACACAGTATATTACACAGCCCACGCAGTATATAACACAGCCCACATACTATATAACACAGCCCACGTAGTATATAACACAGCACACGCAGTATATAACACTGCCCACATAGTATATAACACAACCCACGTAGTATATAACACAGCTCACGCAGTATATAGCACTGACCACGTAGTATATAGCAGCCACGCAGTATATAACACAGCCCACATTGTATATAGCAGTGTGGGCACCATATCCCTGTTAAAAAAATGATTAAAATAAAAAATAGTTATATACTCACCCTCCGGCGTCCAGCGAAGCTGTCTTGATGCGCGCGCGGCTGCCGCCAGCTTTCGTTCCCAGAGATGCATTGCGAAATTACCAAGATGACTTAGCGGTCTCGCGAGACCGCTAAGTCTTCTGGGTAATTTTGCAATGTATCTCTGGGAATGGAAACTGGCGGCAGCCGCGCGCGCACCGTGGACGACAAAAGGTGACAATAGCAGGTTTTTTGTTTTTTATTATTTTTAACAATAGATTTTTTTTACGATTGATGCTGCATAGGCAGCATCAATAGTAAAAAGTTGGTCACACAGGGCTAATAGCAGCGTTAACGGAGTGTGTCACACCGCGGCATAACGCGGTCCGTTAACGCTGCCATTAACCATGTGTGAGCGCTGACTGGAGGGGAGTATGGAGCGGGCGCCGAGCACTGACTGGACGGAAGTAGGGAGGGACTAATTCTCGGCCGGGAAATCAGCGACGCGGGATTTCCGTGACAGAAAGACAGACAGACAAACAGACGAAAGTGCCCCTTAGACGATTATATATATATAGATTATATGTATTTACTATTTACTCCTTAAATGCAATTTGTTAAAATGTTAATGATTCCTTTGTGTTGTTTGCTTCCCTTACCTTCACAATAAGGCCGGCGTGACACACAGCGTAAAACAATACTGTCCGTATATTACGGCTGTAATACGCTGAAAAGTCCCGAAAATAGTGGTCCGTAGCTCCTCCGTAGGCAGGGTGTGTCAGCGTTTTTTGTGCATGGCATCCTCCATATGTAATCCGTATGGCATCCGTACTGCGTGTTTTTCTCGCAGGCTAGCAAAACCAACATACCGCTATAGAAGTGATCCATGTGTCCAAAAAAAAAAATATATATATATATATATATATATATATATATATATATATATATATATATACTGTCTATATATACAGTTAGGTCCATATATATTTGGACAGAGACAACATTTTTCCAATTTTGGTTATAGACATTACCACAATGAATTTTAAACAAAACAATTCAGATGCAGTTGAAGTTCAGACTTTAAGCTTTCATTTGAGGGTATCCACATTAAAATTGGATGAAGGGTTTAGGAGTTTCAGCTCCTTAACATGTACCACCCTGTTTTTAAAGGGGCCAAAAGTTATTGGACAATTGACTCCAAGGCTATTTCATGGACAGGTGTGGGCAATCCCTTCATTATGTCATTCTCAATTAAGCAGATAAAAGGCCTGGAGTTGATTTGAGGTGTGGTGCTGCATTTGGAATGTTTTGCTGTGAAGTAAACATGTGGCCAAAGGAGCTCTCCATGCAGGTGAAACAAGCCATCCTTAAGCTGCGAAAACAGAAAAAACCCATCAGAGAAATTGCTGCAATATTATGAGTGGCAAAATCTACAGTTTGGTACATCCTGAGAAAGAAAGAAAGCACTGATGAACTCATCAATGCAAAAAGACCTGGGCGCCCACAGAAGGCAACAGTGGTGGATGATCGCAGAATAATCTCCATAGTGAAGAGAAACCCCTTCACAACAGCCAACCAAGTGAACAACACTCTCCAGGAGGTAGGCGTATCAATATCCAAATCTACCATAAAGAGAAGACTGCATGAAAGTAAATACAGAGGGTTCACTGCACGGTGCAAGCAACTCATAAGCATCAAGAATAAGAAGGCTAGACTGGACTTTGCTAAAAAAAATCTAAAAAAGCCAGCACATTTCTGGAAGAACATTCTTTGGACAGATGAAACCAATATCAACCTCTACCAGAATGATGGAAAGAGAAAAGTATGGCGAAGACGTGGTACAGCTCATGATCCAAAGCATAGCACATCATCTGTAAAACACGGCAGAGACAGTGTGATGGCGCGGGCATGCATGGCTGCCAGTGGCACTGGGTCACTAGTGTTTATTGATGATGTGACACAGGACAGAAGCAGCCGAATGAATTCTGAAGTATTCAGAGACATACTGTGTGTTCAGATCCAGCCAAATGCAGCCAAACTGATTGGTTGTCGTTTCATACTACAGATGGACAATGACCCAAAACATAAAGCCAAAGCAACCCAAGAGTTTATTAAAGCAAAGAAGTGGAATATTCTTGAATGGGCAAGTCAGTCACCTGATCTCAACCCAAAAAAGCATGCATTTCACTTGTTAAAGACTAAACTTCAGACAGAAAGGCCCACAAACAAACAGCAACTGAAAACCACCGCAGTGAAGGCCTGGCAGAGCTTCAAAAAGGAGGAAACACAGCGTCTGGTGATGTCCATGAGTTCAACACTTCAGGCAGTCATTGCCAACAAAGGGTTTTCAACCCAAGTACTAAAAATGAACATTTTATTTCAAATTATTGAATCTGTCCAATTACTTTTGGTCCCTTTAAAAACAGGGTGGCACATGTTAAGGAGCTGAAACTCCTAAACCCTTCATCCAATTTTAATGTGGATACTCTCAAATGAAAGCTGAAAGTCTGAACTTCAAATACATCTGAATTGTTTTGTTTAAAATTCATTGTGGTAATGTCTATAACCAAACTTAGAAAAATGTTGTCTCTGTCCAAATATATATGGACCTAACTGTATATATATATATATATATATATATATATATATATATATATATGTCAGTAGACATATATATATATATATATATATATATATATTAATATTTCTTCCAGCGCGAGATAGCTTTAAAGCCGGTAATTCAATTACCGGCTTTTGCTTTCTCCTTCCTAAACCTGACATGATTTGAGACATGGTTTACATACAGTAAACCATGTCTTCTCCCCATTTTTTTTGCAGATTCCACACTACTAATGTTAGTAGTGTGTATCTGCAAAATTTGGCCGTTCTATCTACTAAATTAAAGGGTTAAATGGCGGAAAAAATTGGCGTGGGCTCCCGCGCAATTTTCTCCGCCAGAGTAGTAAAGCCAGTGACTGAGGGCAGATATTAATAGCCTGGAGAGGGTCCACGGTTATTGGCCCCCCCTGGCTAAAAACACCTGCCTCCAGCCACCCCAGAAAAGGCACATCTGGAAGATGCGCCTATTCTGGCACTTGGCCACTCTCTTCCCATTCCCGTGTAGCGGTGGGATATGGGGTAATGAAGGGTTAATGCCACCTTGCTATTGTAAGGTGACATTAAGCCTAATTAATAATGGAGAGGCGTCAATTCTGACACCTATCCATTATTAATCCAATTGTAGTAAAGGGTTAAAAAATTCAAAAACACATTATTAAAAATTATTTTAATGAAATAAAAACAAAGGTTATTGTAATAATTTATTCTACGCCCAATCCAGTCACTGAAGACCCTCGTTCTGTAATAAAAACAAAATAATAAACCAACAATATCCTTACCTACCGCAGATCTGTAAAGTCCAACGATGTAAATCCTTCTGAAGGGGTTAAAATATTTTGCAGCCACGAGCTTTGCTAAAGCAACGTTGCTCATGGCTGCAAAACCCCGGGGAATGAAGGTAAAGTAGGTCAATGACCTATATTTACCTTCATTTGCGGTGAGGCGCCCTCTGCTGGTTGTCCCTAGATCGTGGGAACTTTCTTAGAAAGCTCCCAGGCTTGAGTTCATATGAGGACAACCAGCAGAGGGCGCCTCTTATGAACTCGAGCCTGGGAGCTTTCTAGGAAAGTTCCCACGATTTAGGAACAACCAGCAGAGGGCGCCTCACCGCAAATGAATGTAAATATAGGTCATTGACCTACTTTACCTTCATTCTCCGGGGTTTTGCAGCCACGAGCAACGTTGCTTTAGCAAAGCTCGTGGCTGCAAAATATTTTAACCCCTTCAGATGGATTTACATCGTGGGACCTTACAGATCTTCGGAAGGTATGTATATTGTTGGTTTATTATTTTTTCTTTGTTACAGAGCGAGGGTCTTCAGATGGATTGGGCGTAGAATAAATTATTACAATAACCTTTGTTTTTATTTCATTAAAATAATTTTTAATAATGTGTTTGTGTATTTTTTAACCCTTTACTACAATTGGATTAATAATGGATAGGTGTCATAATTGACGCCTCTCCATTATTAATTTGGCTTAATGTCACCTTACAATAGCAAGGTGGCATTAACCCTTCATTACCCCATATCCCACCGCTACACGGGAATGAGAAGAGAGTGGCCAAGTGCCAGAATAGGCGCATCTTCCAGAGGTTGGCCAAGTGCCACAATAGGCCCATCTTCCAGATGTGCCTTTTCTGGGTTGGCTGGGGGCAGGTGTTTTTAGCCAGGGGGGGGGGGGGGAATAACCGTGGACCCTCTCCAGGCTATTAATATCTGCCCTCAGTCACTGGCTTTACTACTCTGGCGGAGAAAATTGCATGGGAGCCCACGCCAATTTTTTCCGCCATTAATCCCTTTAATTTAAACAAACCAAAAATGTGGATAAAACTGAAGTCACCAACATAGTCATACACACCTACCAGGGGTATCTCTGTATTTATAATAGAGTATAATAGACTACAGAGCCAAGGAACGGTCTTGGCTTGATGAGATGGACCAGATTTCTAATGACGGTGGGATGGATGCGCAGCAGCCGGTGGACTCTAGATGGGATGAGAAATTACAGTCCATTAAAACTATGCTATTGAAGCGCTCACGTCTGTGGTGGAACAGAATGTTTCTAGAAAAATATATTCGAAACAAAATGATCCCAAGAGGATTGAGAGTGAGGATTCTTCCTTCCTTCCCAATTGAGGACAGTAATTTTACTACACAATGGGAGGAAGCTTGCACTCTCTGCTCCACCACCCTCATGCAGCTTTTAGTTAATTCTAATACTGGTAGTATTACCGAATTGGACAAATCCATAGATTCAATACAGGCTGAGGTGAGAAATGGGTGCCCCCCCAATAAATTACAACAATTCGAAGGTGACTTGGAGAAGTCAATGGATTCTCTGGTGAAGAAAATACAGGAGTCCCAGACATCTAAATTTAGTAGGGACACTAAGGATTATCAATCGAAGAGAGTGTATTTATGGAGGACAAAGACGATCCAACAACCCGATAGAACTTTATCCAATACCTCTCTTTCATCTATGAGTGGACATTCGGACATGTCATCAGTTTCTGCATCTGATGGCGGTGGAAACAGGCTTCGGGACCATACCTATCACCCATATAGGAGGAACAATAAGATACCAAAAACCTCAAAACGTGATAATAAGGTGATTAACTTGAGTACTTTTGCTCTTTCTGAGGCTGATGTACAACTGCTTGAAAGGGGTCTCTCTTTTTCCCCAGCATCCAATTTCGACCTGTTTTCTACAATTAAAGATCTTCACTTGTTTGCTCGGTCGTTGCTGTTCAGGAGATACCATTTCAATAATGAGTTACACCTTTTATTCCCCACAGAGGAGGAGCAAAATACCCTGAGGATTCTGGAGGAGCTGGCGGTGGAACATATACATGAAGGTAATTTGATCCCTCCATCTATTCGTCCTCGCTCCAGCAGGTTCCCCCCATTGTCATCCTGTTCTTCAATCGATACATTTGTCCGAGTTGTGACGGAGGAGCTTGGGAAAATTCAAAAATCATCCTCGCTTGATAATCTATCTAGAGCAGAAAGAAGTAGGCTACAATATCTACAAAATCTACCGAATGTGGTTATAAAGCCGGCGGACAAAGGTGGTAACGTCGTCCTCTGGCCCGTGGATATGTATGAGAGGGAGGCGTTTAGACAACTTGATAATAACATCTGCTATAGAAAGCTCACTTATAACCCCCTCTCTGCATTCACCACACAACTGGAATCCATTATCCAGCGGGCCGTGGGGGACGACGTTATCACCAAAGATCTGGCGACGGCACTAATGGTGAAGGAGCCAAGTATTTCTACTTTCTATTTATTACCAAAAATTCATAAAGGCCTCCAGTCTCCACCCGGTAGACCTATTATTTCAGGCAGGGGTAACCTGCTGGAGAATGTGAATAGATGGATAGATTTCCACCTCCAGCCCCTAGTTTCCAGTCTCCCCTCCTTTCTCAGGGACACTGGGGATCTTCTGCGTAGGGTCGACGGATTGTGTTTAGAGGGTGGCACTCTATTGGTTTCGGCGGATGTCGAATCTCTTTATACCAATATCAGGCATGGAGATGGCATCCGTGCTGTTAGACACTTCTTGGATTATTCATCCCTCTCCACTGGTATGAGATCGCTTCTGCTGGAGCTTCTAGAGTTCACCCTCACCCACAATTTTTTTGTTTTTAAAGGATCCTTCTACCTACAGCTCCAGGGGACCGCTATGGGGGCGGCCAGTGCGCCCGCATATGCTGGTCTTTTCCTGGGGCTGTGGGAGAGGGACCTTCCCCTGTCAGATGAACAGGGATCGATCGATCGTGTCCCTCTGTGGACACGATATATCGATGATATCTTCTTCATCTGGCAGGGCACATCCGTCGACCTTGCGCAGTTTATGTCTCTCCTGAACAGCAACGACCTTAACATCCACCTCACATTTGTGTGTAGTAATGAATCCATTGACTTCCTGGATGTCACAATCAAGAGAGATATGGGTGGGACCCTAAATACGGACATTTTCCGCAAGAAAACATCGACCAACACCTTGTTACATGCCACATCGGGACACCCCACACACATGATTAAATCTATCCCGGTGGGTCAATTCCTTCGTTTGAGACGAATCTGCTCGAATATGGGGGATTTTGAAAAGAGAGCTGATGAGCTTCGTCTCAGATTTAAGGAATGTGGGTACAGCGGTAGGTCCATAAAAAGAGCCTACTTGAGAGCAAAACATACTTCGCGTGATAGTCTTGTCTATGGTCACTCTAATCGACCCTCTGATGACGTTGGTGGAAAAACAAGGTTTATTACCACGTTTAGTCTTCAATCCAACCAGATACGCCAGACTCTGGAGAGAGCCTGGCCTATTTTGAGAGTGGATCCAATTATTGGTAAATTCCTCCCCGCTCGGCCACTCCTCACATTCAGACGGGCCAGAAATCTTCGGGATTGTTTGGTCCGCAGTCATTACGTGGGTAAACGCCCCCCTACCTTTTTGGATAGGTACTCTCCTAAGGCTGGATGTAGTCCGTGTGGCCATTGTGTCGCCTGCCCTAATATGGATACCTGTGACACATTCGCTGACTCAAAGGGTGCCAGGATATATTCCATTAGAACACACATCACGTGTACTACACGGTATGTAATTTATTATGCTACCTGCCCCTGCGGACTTATTTATGTAGGATTGACTACTCGTCAATTAAAAGTCCGCATTCGGGAGCATGTGCTGGGTATTCAGGCGGCACGTGGCCACACGGACTCCTCTATGCTCAAGACGTTACCCAGACATTTCTGGGAGCACCATGGGTGCGATGCAACGTTGTTAAGGGTGAGGGGGATTGATGCCCTACGTATTAACATCAGGGGGGGTCAACTCTCAAAGAAATTAAGTATGCTGCAGACGCGATGGATTTGGCGTCTCCAGACTACCCACCCAGAGGGTCTGAACGAAAATATTTCATTCGCCCCATTTTTGTAGTCCACCGGTTGCTGTTGCTAGTATCTCTGTGTGCACTTCCACATGTCCTTTTAATATATGTGATTTTAATGGGTGTGTTTTTTATCCTCTATTCTTTAGTATTGAGGTGTTTGGTGCGGGAGGATGGCTTATCGTGTTTACCCTACGAGTCTCCTGGGGAGCCGTCTTCATGAAATTCCATATATCTACCCAGCTGATGAGACATCCACGGAAATGGGCCACTTAAGGAACTTCATTGTGATGGACTTTGGCGGATATCCTTGTACTCCTCTGTTGTATATATAATTGACTTTGATTTAGCATATCCTCCAATATGAGATGCGATTTGGGGACTTTACTGTTGATCATCCTCTCTGTATGATGTATACCTCTATTATTATCTTTATAGTCTTTGTTTATATATATATAGTCTTTTTCTTTTGTTTTTCCTTTAGGTACGTTTTATATGTCCTCTAGTGACTTCGAGTTGATCAAGTATATCTTTAGAGCATACTATCATACAGACTGTGTATATATACTGTTTTTGGCATTTTATTATCAATACCATCTGTGCTGCACCGGTCTGATAGAGTAATAGTATAGTTTCCTTCTATTTGTTTGGATATGACATAATATAAAGTCGGCAGTATAGACACTTTTTGATATAGATGCTATCCACATACTTTATTTGTGATTTTCCTCAAGTACCAGTGATGTAGAATGTTAAATTGTGACCAATACGCTAGCTATAAAACGATTTCTTTTTAATAATCACACTATGTGTGCTGCTATTGGTCTTTCTCTATTTGGCTGGTGTTTGCGGTCTGCGCACGCGCGGAAGTCTGATCTTTCTATCTATACGGCCACTAGTATATTCTCCTTACTGGTCTACTTCAAAATGGCCGATTGACACGATGTGCGCATGCGCGGTCATGATATGACGCTCTAGCGTTCCGGAAGCCGTGGTTCTGCCCTGGCATCATGGCGCCATCGCTGCGGTAGCACATGGGGCCCCATGTGGCTGCTGCGGTGTGACGTCCAGGTGTTCTGGGAGCGGACTCATCAGGTGGTACGCTGTCATCAGGTATTTTCTGTCGCTATTGGTCTGCTATTTGGATTCTATCCTATCACTGCGTGCCCCCTCCTTTTTATATTCCACCCAGCCTGTCACTAACATACCCCTTGAGAAAGGCAGAAGCCGAAACGCGCGTCGGGGGGGACAGGAGTGTGGTGTCTACTTATATATAAGATCTGGTATGTATATGTTCTGTTATGCAAGGGTGCGGCCATGACTATTCATACTACATAATTATTTGTTTTTCGTTTACTATATTATAGCTGGCCATTCTCGTATGGCGTGTATTATAGATGAGCTGTGCTTGAAGTATAATTATATGCATACGTTTACAATGTGGACACCTATCGCCTGTCCGTGTTTTACATGCTTTGTGTAGTGCAGGGATCATCTTCTCCCCCTGTTATGTTTTTATCTGGTATTACTAAATAAAAGTTTGTATATATTTTCATTATTCTGGACAATTTGCTGCTTTCTTTCTTTCTGGTGTGTATGGTCCCTTTAATTTAGTAGATAGAACGGCCAAATTTTGCAGATACACACTACTGACATTAGTAGTGTGGAATCTGCAAAAAAAATGGGGATAAGACATGGTTTACTGTATGTAAACCATGTCTCATATCATGTCGGGTTTAGGAAGGAGATAGCAAAAGCCGGTAATTGAATTACCGGCTTTTAAGCTATCTAGCGCTGGAATAAATATTAATATATATACATATATGTGTCTCACTTTCATTGGCGTATTTCTTGCGCAATACGGTGACAAACGCAGCATGCTGCGATTTTGTACGGCCGTAGAAAGCCGTATTATACGGATCAGTAAAATACAGCAGATAGGAGCAGGGGCATAGAGAATAATTGTGCCGTTTGTTTTGCGAGTTTTACGGACGTAATTTCTGCGCTCATACGTCCGTAAAACTCGCAAGTGTGACGCCGGCCTAACATTTGCACACGCTCATTAGATGCATCTATGCAAATTATAAGGTCTGAGTCTGTCCACTGCTGCTAATGTACATGTGGATTGCCTGACAGAAGAGGATTTATGAGTCTACAATGGTCCCAGTGGGCATTCTAAAAACTGCAAGATTTACATTTTATTTTTTTAAATCAAGATATAAAAATTGCCAAAATAAAAAAAATACAGGTTACATATAAATGTGATTTAAACAACAGATCATGATCTAAAGGCACATTCCCATTAATACATTTGTTTTCCTGACAGTTGACGTTTGCTTTGTAGTGAAGATTGCTGCCAGTACGAGATCGCTTAGGAGTTGATAATAATACCCACAATGGTTGAGACTGGCTTAGTGGTTACAACTTTTTGTCTTTGGTAGCCTATCTTAATGAATGAATTAATGGTAAATTCTTGGAGGTTGAGGCTTGTAAATACAGTGGGTGAAATAAGTATTGAACACGTAACCAATTTTCTAAGTAAATTTATTTCTAAAGGTGCAATTGGATACCAAAAGCTATGGAAGGTTACCAATATTAAAACTAAACTTTTAATAAACATGCCCTAAAACATTAGAACCCAACAAACAAACACAAATACATATACAAAGTGCTCAAAATAACCAGTGCTCAAAGAATAAAAGAATAGAACGGTCTCACCACTCAGGACGGACACATCAATATGGTCAATATTTCAGCCAGTGAGGCTATGAAGAGTCATGGTCCAGGGGAAAGTCAGTGGGTTGGGGCACGTAAATACTGTCTACCCTGTAACCCCTGTGTAACTCCTGTCCTTACAAGGACAGGCCCCAAATGGACCCTGCTATGGACAGGCCCCAAATGGACCCTGCTATGGACAACCACCAAATGAATGGACAATTTTTCCTCTTCTCCCTACGCGTTTCATTACCGATGTAGGAGACTCATCAGGGGAGTATGAATAAATATATGTGCTACAGGGCACAGAAGTCCAAGCGAAAACAATATAACGTCCGTATTTCAAAGTTCAAAGTGGGTCCCGCAGTGGCTGAGTACCCATCAGCAAGGTATGGCTGTCTGTGTTTGCAGTCCAAAGTGTATCCTCACTCGTACCCCCACAAGGGTGACCTTATGTAGGAATGCAGGTCACCGCCCCTCAATCATCCATACTCTGTCATTGGCTAGCATAGCAATAAAGATAATTAGTCTACTTACATAACATGTATACCCAATGTATGGCGATACATGTCCCCGAGAGGCGGCCGCCATGTTGTGTGCTACACCTCCATATAAATGCATGAAACGTGCGCTCCATCACAAAGAACGCATAGTCGCCATATTGTAGGCGTGTATCAAGGTATAATGAAGCGACGCCAGATTATGCAACAGCTTCCGTACATGCGCAGAGGTACGCTCCAAAAGTGTATGGTGGTGCGTGTCCATGAGAAGTGCGTTCCATACCATGGAACGCATAGAGGGCGTACATGAAGATGTAATAAAGCGGCGCCAGATTGTGCGCCCCACTTCCACATATGCGCAGGGAAGGTGCGTTCCAAGAGTGGAGCACACAGTCGCCATATTGGAGGCGTGTTTTGCGATGTAATACAGCAGCGCTGCATAAAGATAGTGCGTTCCACATCGTGGAACGCATAAGCCCAAGAGGGCTCCATCACAAAGAACGCATAGTCGCCATATTGTAGGCGTGTATCAAGGTATAATGAAGCGACGCCAGATTGTGCGACAGCTTCCGTACATACGCAGAGGTACACTCCAAAAGTGTATGGTGGTGCGTGTCCATGAGAAGTGCGTTCCATACCACGGAACGCATAGAGGGCGTACATGAAGATGTAATAAAGCGGCGCCAGATTGTGCGCCCCACTTCCACATATGCGCAGAGAAGGTGCGTTCCAAGAGTGGAGCGCACAGTCGCCATCTTGGAGGCGTGTTTTGCGATGTAATACAGCAGCGCCGCATAAAGATAGTGCGTTCCACATCGTGGAACGCATAAGCCCAAGAGGGCGCAGTCACCATCTTGTAGGCGTCGCTAAAAAGTCGTCATAGCGGTAAAAAGTGGAAATAAGTAAGAGCGCGTCCCAGCCAGTGGAACGCACCCACTCAAAAGAGTAATAGCCATACTATGGAAGTTGTTAGGTAACAATACCCTAGCAACTAGAATGCATGTATAAAAACGCCCCAATAAAATAATCACACAGTGGGCGTACCTAATTGTCTAATGTACAGGGTAATGGCAGCTAGAGCCGCCAGATGAAAACACCCCATGTGTAAATGACGGGGAAATCTGACAGGGGGGGCAATAGCCAGAGTGTGTACTGTGTGGGTAGCCCAAAAAGCTAGCAATGACACAATTAATAACCCTCTAAACAGTATGAATAAAGAGAGGGAAGGGGGGGGTTTGAGTATATAATGAGGGCACTGAATAGTAGTCATACGTAATACACCACAACTAGATATACAGCGGGGAAGGTACCTGGACCAACATTCCCAACCGGAAATAGATTACAAATAAAAGTGGTGCCCAAAACAAACAAACCAAAAAGTGAGGAAACAACATAGGTAAAAAAGACTTTTAATATTATTTGGATTCTAAAAATGGTGAAGTTGCACCCCCATTCTATAGTGCTATAGGTCCACTATTAGGTAAAGCACTAAATTAGAAAACACGGGGTGTCACCGAAGAGGGAAAAGGACAGTGGTCGAACCCCCAAAGGTCACAATGGACCTGTTATTAATTCTACTTTCTTTGGCTGAATAGATGGCTAGTGCCCAAACCAGAAATAAATAATAACAGTAACTGATGGCCTACAGAGGCCCATGATAAATAAAATAGAGACAAATCAGAGAAAACAACCGAAATTGAGTTGTTCGTTCAATCCTCTAGGATCACATGTATCAAGTAGAAAGATCCACTTGGTCTCCCTCTGGAGGAGCAACTTATCTAGATCACCACCCCTAGGTGGCATGCGGACTTTGTCAATACCCATAAATGAGAGGTCCTTGGTGCTACCCCCGTGAATCCCATTCACGTGTCTAGCAATGGGGGTATCTCTCCGATTACGTATATCACCAAGGTGCTCTCCCACACGTCTCCTAAGTTCTCGAATGGTTTTTCCAATACACGTTTGACCACATATACACAGGGCCCTGTAGATCACCCCGGTGGTTTTGCAATTGATAAATTCCTTGATTTTATACAGTTGTTGGCTATGCTCATCAAAAAAATCCTTACCGGGCCTAATAAATTCACAGGCTACGCAGGTTCCACATTTATAACATCCGGCTGGCCTAACTGGCAGCCATGTTTCCCTTTTCGGGGGATTGAAGTGGCTATGCACAAGCCTATCACCCAGGGTTTTACATTTACGGTACGTAATGCTAGGTCTATCATCCACAAAGCCCTTTAGGTCCTCATCCATGCCCAGAATGCCCCAATGTTCCTTCAGGATCTTTCTGACAGAGGTTGCCCCATTGTCAAAAGTGCAAATAAGTCTTGCCTCATTTGTGGTGTTCTCTTCCCTCTCTGAGGGGACAAGAAGAGACCCTCTGTTCTGTCTGTTAGCATGTCGGAAGGCCTCCCTGAGCACCCGATCGGGATACCCCCAAGCCAGAAACCTCTGTCTAAGGTCATCCGCCTTATTTTTAAAATCTTTTTGATTTGAGCAATTACGGCGTAGTCTGAGGTACTGGCCCTTTGGGATACCCTTTTTGAGGGGGTAGGGATGAAGACTATCCCATCGCAACAAAGAGTTGGTTGTGGTGGGCTTACGATACACTGTGGTCTCCAATGAATCCCCCCTCTCGGACTTAAAAATCAGGATGTCCAGAAAAGGTAGCCTATCCTCTGTAATCTCAAAGGTGAATTTTAAACCAATGTCATTCACATTCAGAGATGTAATAAACTGGCAAAAAGTGTCTCTCGTGCCCCTCCAGAGTACAAAAATGTCGTCAATATACCTGACCCATAGATCTACAAAGGTCAGGTATGTTTCATAACTCTCGGAGAAGGCAATACTGTCCTCCCACCAGCCCAGGAACAGATTAGCATATGTGGGGGCACAGGGGCTCCCCATTGCAGTGCCCCTGAGCTGGTGGAAGATCTTGCCATCAAAACAAAATAATTGTTGTGTAACACGAAATCGAGAAGGCTGACAATAAATTCATTATGGGCCCTATATTGGCAACCCCTTGTGTTGAGGAAATGTTGCACCCCCCGAATCCCACAGTCATGTGGGATTGAGGAGTACAGGGCCTCAACATCAATACTGGCCAACAAAGTGCCAGGTTCAAGAGACATGCCTTCTAGCCTACGAAGCAGGTCCATGGTGTCCCTTATGTAGGAGGGGAGAGCGGTTACAAATGATCTCAGGACTTTGTCAATATAGACTCCAGCATTTTAAAGGTGCAATTGACATGAACTTCTCACCAGATGTCGGTAACAACCCATCCAATTGACAGAGGCAAAGAAATCAAACATTAGATGTCCATAAATTAAGTTATGTGTAATAATGTAAAATTTCATACGGAAAAATTATTGGACACGTGAAGAAAGAAAGTTGCAGAAAGCAATGGAAAGTCATGACACTACTGAAATCTATCAGCAATTAGAAAGCAATCCTGTCACTTAGTGACAAATAATATCACCTGGAAAAGTATTATCAGAAGAGTTGTCCAAGAGTCAAGGACCATCTGTGGAGAGCTACAGAAAGACCCGGAATCAGCAGGTACAATTGTTTCAAACAAAGCAATAAGTAATGCACTCAACCTCTATGATCTGTAAGCACGCGTGTTTAAAGTTTGCTTAACAACATTTAGACAAGCCTGTGAAATACTGGGAGAATATAGTCTGGACAGATGAGACCAAAATTAATCTCTTTGGATGCCATAATGCACACCATGTTTGGAGATCAAAATTCACTGCATTTCACTCCAAAAACACCATACCCACAGTGAAGTTTAGAGGTGGAAACATCACTGTGTGGGGCTGCTTTTCAGCATATGACACTGGCACACTTCATGTAATGGAAGGAAGGATGAATGGACAAATAGACTGAGACATTGAAAAAAAATGCTGCCATCTACCAGGATTATGATGAAATGAGAGTGAGCAAGACAATGATCCCAATCACACAGCCATGGCAACTCTCAACTGGTTTCAGAGAAAGAAACTAAAGCTGTGAGAATGGCCGAGCCAATCACTGACCTGAATCCAACAGAAAAATGTATGGAAGGAACTAAAGCTCAGATTTCATAGGAGTCCACGGAACATCCAGGATGTGAATAGTGTTTGTGTGGAAGAACGGGCCAATATCACATGTGAGCAATGCATGCAACTAGTTTCTCTATACAGGAGGCATATTGAAGATGTCATCACGAACAAAGGCTGCTGTAAGAAGTATTAATTATATTTAATTAAGCTTGTTCAATACTTTTTCCATATGTCATTTCACGTTATTACACATGAGGTAATTTATGGACATCTATGGTTTGATTTCTTTGCCTGTGTGGATTGGATGGGTTGTTACCGACATGATGAGAATTTAATGTCAATAGCACCTTTAAACAAACATATATTTACTTAGAAAATTGGTGACGTGTTCACCCCCTGTAGATTAATGACTTTGAAGGGGTTAAAGTCCAAGCAGGTGTTCTCACTCGGGGCGTGTCCTTCTTCTCCCTGTAGGATGCTGACCATTCACAAGCAGGCAGCAACATTTGAAGGAAAGAAGGACACGCCCCCACCATAGTTTAGAGCAATTTTCACAGTGTGTGAGATGTAATGATACAGCCCTTCTCTCGGATAACATGCACTTGAGCTTAGCAAAAGTTAACTCATTTAGTGCCAAATACTCTCCACAATAGAGTGGCATGGAATGTTTTATTCCACTATTACATCATGTGTTCAGTTTAACATAAAAACTTTGGCATATTTTATATGATTTATAGGTATTGTAGGCCGGAATGTAGAGAATATCTTGACTCTTGAATGCTAGTTTTACTTGAATGTATCTTTTTTTGTTTGACTTTGCAGACTTTTTGCACTGTTGAATTGATCATTTGTACTTTGCAGTGTAGCTCAACTAACAATGACCCAAGAAAAGTAATAAGAAAGCAATAATATGGAGGCCTCAGAGTAAGATTATACTCACTAATCCCCAGCGGGAGCTCATGATTCGGAAGTTGTCTTGAATACATTTCACAAGCTTTTGGAAATGTTTATCCTTATATTCAAACCGGTTACCATATACCACAGAGCCAATCACATTGGACATAGAGCATAATATATGAGAATTGGGATCTATAGGGGATCCTAAAACAACAAATGGGAAAAAGGAAATTAAAAGCTGGAGGTGAAGATGCACATACTGTAGGTAGGGTATCAAGGTATATGGTGCGGAGTTACAGGGTCTCAAGTCTAGATAAGCTTTCCTGTAGTCAAAATATGGGTTATCCTATTATTGAAGAGTATTTTCAAAACTTTACATAGATGAACAGCTCTATGGCCAATCAGATAAACTTTCCAATATCTCAAAAAAGAGCAAAAGTACATCAGTGTTCGAGCTTACAGGGCATTTTAGCTGCCCCTGCTCAATAGGTTATCCCATACAACCTGTCACCTGAGGTTTATAACTAGAACAAATATTAATTTTAGCTATATAGCAGTACTAATTAGTCCTTGTATAGCTGTACTGTTATGTTACTGTGTGTATGAAGCTGTTTGCTCATTGTATTTTTATACTATTTGAGAACTGTTTAGTGCTGTTTAAAAAATTGTTCCTTTTATTTAAATCCCTCTCCTGATTGCAAATTGCTATAAAAATATAATCAAATTGCAAGGAACTCACTTTCCCGGGTCCACTGGCGATTCTCTGCCCATATTCCTGGTGTTTGGCATTGGCTGTGGCATTGAAATTATGTCAACAGTACAACAGCTAATCAGTGAACCCAGCAGCTCTGTAGGAGTGGTCCATCTACATGGAAATGCCACATTGAAGCCTGATTGGCTGCCATACTGTAAAAGCGACACCAGTACCACAGCCAATGTCAGACACCAGGGGTATTGTAAAGATTTGCCGGTGAACCCGAGGAAGGTGAGTACAATTTGGGAGGGGAAAATGGTAGAAATTTGAGAACACAGTATGAGGAGCAAGGGGAGATGTGGGGTGCATGTGTGAGAAAACAGTCTGAGGGGGCATGGGTGCAGACAGTATGGTGAGTGGGGGGATTGGTTTGGCACTGTATGAGGAGAAAGGGAGAATATATGCAGACACATAATGGGGAGCAAGGGATGGGATTGGTCCAGACACAGTATGGTGAGTGGGTAATGGGTGCACACACAGTATGAGGAGTGTCATGATTCCAATGGCAGGGAATCACAAAAGGACAAGCACCAACGAGCTCTAGGGTGATGGAACCTGAGCTGACCGCGACCCTAAACCTGAACACACAAATAACAATAGCCGGGGAATGTGCCTACGTTGATCCTAGACGTCTCGCACCAGCCGAAGATCTAACTTCCCCTATTAGAAGAAACACAGACCTCTCTTGCCTCCAGAGAAATACCCCGGGAGTCATACGCATGGTCACTTGTGTCCAGTACTGAGGTTTATTCATAGCCAAAGGTGTAGAGTCAATTCCCTTCAAAGGAATAGGGACTTCCAGAGGCTCAAGACTAAACCCACATCGCTTGGCAAATGACCAATCCATAAGACTCAGGGCAGCGCCTGAATCTACATAGGCATCGACGGAAATGGATGATAATGAGCAAATCAGAGTCACAGACAGAATGAACTTAGACTGTAACGTACTAATGGCAACAGACTTATCAACCTTTTTTGTGCGTTTAGAGCATGCTGATATAACATGAGCTGAATCACCACAATAAAAGCACAACCCATTTTTCCGCCTATAGTTTTGCCGTTCACTTCTAGACTGAACTCTATCACATAGCATTGTCTCAAGTGCCTGTTCAGAAGACACCGCCAAATGGTGCACAGGTTTGCGCTCCTGTAAACGCCGATCAATCTGAATAGCCATAGTCATAGACTCATTCAGACCCGTAGGCGCAGGGAACCCCACCATAACATCTTTAATGGCCTCAGAAAGGCCATCTCTGAACTTTGCAGCCAGGGCGCACTCATTCCACTGAGTAAGCACTGACCATTTCCGAAATTTTTGACAATATATTTCTGCTTCATCTTGCCCCTGAGAGAGAGCTAATAAAGCTTTTTCAGCCTGAATCTCCTGGTTAGGTTCCTCATAGAGCAAACCCAATGCCAGAAAAAACGCATCCACATTAAGCAACGCAGGATCCCCTGGTGCCAATGCAAATGCCCAATTTTGAGGGTCACCCCGCAGGAAAGATATAATAATCTTAACCTGCTGAGCAGGGTCTCCAGAAGAGCGAGATTTCAAAGAAAGGAACAGCTTGCAATTGTTCCTAAAATTCAGAAAACTAGATCTATCTCCAGCAAAGAACTCTGGAATAGGAATTCTAGGTTCAGACATAGGAGCATGTACAACAAAATCTTGTATATTTTGAACCTTAGCAGCAAGATTATTCAAGCTGGAAGCTAAACTCTGGACGTCCATGATAAACAGCTAAGGTCAGAGCCATTCAAGGATTAAGAGGAGGAAAAAAAAAATCAGCCAGGCTGCAATCAAGGCTAGGCAGCAACCTCAGAGGAGAGGAAAAAAAAAAAAAAAACTTCCTCAGACTACTTATCCTCCTACTTCAGCCCAAACATTTTTGGCCGGCTATACTGTCATGATTCCAATGGCAGGGAATCACAAAAGGACAAGCACCAACGAGCTCTAGGGTGATGGAACCTGAGCTGACCGCGACCCTAAACCTGAACACACAAATAACAATAGCCGGGGAACGTGCCTACGTTGATCCTAGACGTCTCGCACCAGCCGAAGATCTAACTTCCCCTATTAGAAGAAACACAGACCTCTCTTGCCTCCAGAGAAATACCCCACAGAAATAGCAGCCCCCCACATATAATGACGGTGAAATGAGAGGAAGGCACATACACAGTATGAAAACAGATTCAGCAAAATGAGGCCCGCTAAAACTAGATAGCAGAGGATACAAAAGTAAACTGCGCGGTCAGCAAAAAACCCTTCAAAAAACCATCCTGTAATTACTTGAACTCATGTTCCAACTCATGGAACATGAGGAGCAATTACAGCCCTCTAGAGCAACCAGCAGCAAAGAAACAATTACATGCAAGCTGGAAAAGACAAAAATAAAGCAAAACGTGGAACAAGAAAATCAAAAACTTAGCTTGTCCTGAAGATTACAGAAGCCAGAAGCTGAGGTAACAAAACACTCTGATAACCTTGATAGCCGGCGGGGAAATGACAAGAAAGCCCGGTTAAATAGGAAACTCCCAAATCCTAATAGAACAGGTGGACACCAGAGACAGCAGAACACAAATCACCCAGTACCATCAGTAACCACCAGAGGGAGCCCAAAAACAGAACTCACAACAGTACCCCCCCCCCTTGAGGAGGGGTCACCGAACCCTCACGAGAACCACCAGGGCGACCAGGATGAGCCCTATGAAAAGCGCGGACCAAATCATCAGCATGAACATCAGAGGCAACCACCCAAGAATTATCCTCCTGACCATAACCCTTCCACTTGACCAAATATTGGAGTTTCCGTCTGGAAACACGAGAATCCAAGATCTTCTCCACAACATACTCCAATTCTCCCTCCACCAGCACCGGAGCAGGAGGCTCAAGCGAAGGAACAACAGGTACCTCATACCTCCGCAACAACGACCGATGGAACACATTATGAATAGCAAACGATGCCGGGAGATCCAAACGAAACGACACAGGGTTAAGAATTTCCAAGATCCTATAAGGACCGATGAACCGAGGCTTGAACTTAGGAGAAGAGACCTTCATAGGAACAAAACGAGAAGACAACCACACCAAGTCCCCAACACGAAGTCGAGGACCCACGCGGCGACGGCGATTAGCAAACTGCTGAGCCTTCTCCTGGGACAACTTCAAATTGTCCACCACATGACTCCAAATCCGATGCAACCCATTCACCACCATGTCCACTCCAGGACAATCAGAAGGCTCCACCTGACCAGAGGAAAAACGAGGATGAAACCCCGAATTACAAAAGAAAGGAGAAACCAAGGTAGCAGAACTAGCCCGATTATTAAGGGCAAACTCGGCCAGCGGCAAAAAGGTAACCCAGTCATCCTGATCAGCAGAAACAAAACACCTCAAATAAGTTTCCAAGGTCTGATTAGTTCGCTCCGTCTGGCCATTCGTCTGAGGATGGAATGCAGACGAAAAGGACAAATCAATGCCCATCTTAGCACAGAACGTCCGCCAAAATCTAGACACAAACTGGGATCCCCTGTCAGAAACGATGTTCTCCGGAATCCCATGCAAACGAACCACGTTCTGGAAAAACAGAGGGACCAACTCAGAGGAGGAAGGCAACTTAGGCAAGGGTACAAGATGAACCATTTTAGAAAAGCGGTCACACACAACCCAGATGACGGACATTTTTTGAGAGACAGGGAGATCCGAAATAAAGTCCATGGAAATGTGCGTCCAAGGCCTCTTCGGGATAGGCAAAGGTGACAACAATCCACTGGCTCGTGAACAGCAAGGCTTAGCCCGAGCACAAACCTCACAAGACTGCACAAAAGAACGCACATCCCTCGACAAGGAAGGCCACCAAAAAGACCTGGCCACCAAGTCTCTAGTACCAAATATTCCAGGATGACCTGCCAACGCAGAAGAATGGACCTCGGAGATGACTCTACTGGTCCAACTATCCGGAACAAACAGTCTCTCAGGCGGACAACGATCAGGGTTACCCACCTGAAACTCCTGCAAAGCACGTCGCAAGTCTGGGAAGATGGCCGACAAAATCACCCCATCCCTAAGGATACCAGTGGGCTCAGAATTTCCAGGGGAGTCAGGCACAAAACTCCTAGAAAGAGCATCCGCCTTCACATTCATTGAACCTGGCAGGTATGAAACCACAAAATTGAAACGAGAGAAAAACAGTGACCAACGAGCCTGTCTAGGATTCAGACGCCTGGCAGACTCAAGGTAAATCAGATTTTTGTGATCAGTCAAGACCACCACACGATGTCTAGCACCCTCCAGCCAATGACGCCACTCCTCAAATGCCCACTTCATGGCCAAAAGTTCCCGATTACCCACATCATAATTCCGCTCAGCGGGCGAAAATTTTCTAGAAAAGAACGCACATGGCTTCATCACCGAGCAATCGGAGCTTCTCTGTGACAAAACCGCCCCCGCTCCAATCTCGGAAGCATCAACCTCAACTTGGAAAGGAAGCGAAACATCAGGCTGACGCAACACAGGAGCAGAAGAAAACCGGCGTTTAAGTTCCTGAAAGGCCTCCACAGCCGCAGGAGACCAATCAGCAACATCAGCACCCTTCTTAGTCAAATCCGTCAAAGGCTTAACAACACTAGAAAAATTAGTTATAAAACGACGGTAGAAATTAGCAAAGCCCAAGAACTTCTGCAGACTCTTAAGAGATGCAGGCTGCGTCCAGTCACAAATAGCCCGAACCTTGACGGGATCCATCTCAATAGTAGAAGGGGAAAATATATACCCCAAGAAAGAAATCTTCTGGACTCCAAAGAGACACTTTGAGCCCTTTACAAACAAGGAATTAGCCCGCAGGACCTGAAACAACTTCCTGACCTGCTGAACATGAGACTCCCAGTCATCAGAAAAAACCAAAATATCATCCAAATACACAATCATAAATTTATCCAGATATTCACGGAAAATATCGTGCATAAAGGACTGGAAGACTGAAGGAGCATTAGAAAGTCCGAAAGGCATTACCAAATACTCAAAATGGCCCTCAGGCGTATTAAATGCGGTTTTCCACTCATCACCTTGCTTTATTCGTATAAGATTATACGCACCCCGAAGATCAATCTTAGTGAACCATTTAGCCCCCTTAATGCGAGCAAACAAATCAGTCAACAAAGGCAAAGGATACTGATATTTTACGGTAATCTTATTCAAAAGACGATAATCTATACAAGGCCTCAAGGACCCATCTTTTTTGGCCACGAAAAAAAAACCTGCTCCCAAAGGGGACGAAGATGGACGGATATGTCCCTTTTCCAAGGACTCCTTAACATAATCCCGCATAGCAGTATGCTCTGGCACTGACAGATTGAACAAACGACCTTTAGGAAATTTACTACCAGGAATTAAATCTATAGCACAATCGCAATCCCTGTGAGGAGGAAGCGAACTGAGCTTAGGCTCCTCAAAAACATCCCGATAATCAGACAAAAATACAGGAACCTCAGAAGGAGTAGATGAAGCGATAGAAATCGGAGGTGCATCATCATGAACCCCCTGACATCCCCAGCTTAACACAGACATTGTTTTCCAGTCAAGGACTGGATTATGAGTTTGTAACCATGGCAGACCAAGTACTAGAACATCATGTAAATTATACAATACCAGGAAGCGAATCACCTCCTGATGAACGGGAGTCATACGCATGGTCACTTGTGTCCAGTACTGAGGTTTATTCATAGCCAAAGGTGTAGAGCCAATTCCCTTCAAAGGAATAGGGACTTCCAGAGGCTCAAGACTAAACCCACATCGCTTGGCAAATGACCAATCCATAAGACTCAGGGCAGCGCCTGAATCTACATAGGCATCGACGGAAATGGATGATAATGAGCAAATCAGAGTCACAGACAGAATGAACTTAGACTGTAACGTACTAATGGCAACAGACTTATCAACCTTTTTTGTGCGTTTAGAGCATGCTGATATAACATGAGCTGAATCACCACAATAAAAGCACAACCCATTTTTCCGCCTATAGTTTTGCCGTTCACTTCTAGACTGAACTCTATCACATAGCATTGTCTCAAGTGCCTGTTCAGAAGACACCGCCAAATGGTGCACAGGTTTGCGCTCCCGTTAACGCCGATCAATCTGAATAGCCATAGTCATAGACTCATTCAGACCCGTAGGCGCAGGGAACCCCACCATAACATCTTTAATGGCCTCAGAAAGGCCATCTCTGAACTTTGCAGCCAGGGCGCACTCATTCCACTGAGTAAGCACTGACCATTTCCGAAATTTTTGACAATATATTTCTGCTTCATCTTGCCCCTGAGAGAGAGCTAATAAAGCTTTTTCAGCCTGAATCTCCTGGTTAGGTTCCTCATAGAGCAAACCCAATGCCAGAAAAAACGCATCCACATTAAGCAACGCAGGATCCCCTGGTGCCAATGCAAATGCCCAATTTTGAGGGTCACCCCGCAGGAAAGATATAATAATCTTAACCTGCTGAGCAGGGTCTCCAGAAGAGCGAGATTTCAAAGAAAGGAACAGCTTGCAATTGTTCCTAAAATTCAGAAAACTAGATCTATCTCCAGCAAAGAACTCTGGAATAGGAATTCTAGGTTCAGACATAGGAGCATGTACAACAAAATCTTGTATATTTTGAACCTTAGCAGCAAGATTATTCAAGCTGGAAGCTAAACTCTGGACGTCCATGATAAACAGCTAAGGTCAGAGCCATTCAAGGATTAAGAGGAGGAAAAAAAAAATCAGCCAGGCTGCAATCAAGGCTAGGCAGCAACCTCAGAGGAGAGGGAAAAAAAAAAAAAAAAACTTCCTCAGACTACTTATCCTCCTACTTCAGCCCAAACATTTTTGGCCGGCTATACTGTCATGATTCCAATGGCAGGGAATCACAAAAGGACAAGCACCAACGAGCTCTAGGGTGATGGAACCTGAGCTGACCGCGACCCTAAACCTGAACACACAAATAACAATAGCCGGGGAACGTGCCTACGTTGATCCTAGACGTCTCGCACCAGCCGAAGATCTAACTTCCCCTATTAGAAGAAACACAGACCTCTCTTGCCTCCAGAGAAATACCCCACAGAAATAGCAGCCCCCCACATATAATGACGGTGAAATGAGAGGAAGGCACATACACAGTATGAAAACAGATTCAGCAAAATGAGGCCCGCTAAAACTAGATAGCAGAGGATACAAAAGTAAACTGCGCGGTCAGCAAAAAACCCTTCAAAAAACCATCCTGTAATTACTTGAACTCATGTTCCAACTCATGGAACATGAGGAGCAATTACAGCCCTCTAGAGCAACCAGCAGCAAAGAAACAATTACATGCAAGCTGGAAAAGACAAAAATAAAGCAAAACGTGGAACAAGAAAATCAAAAACTTAGCTTGTCCTGAAGATTACAGAAGCCAGAAGCTGAGGTAACAAAACACTCTGATAACCTTGATAGCCGGCGGGGAAATGACAAGAAAGCCCGGTTAAATAGGAAACTCCCAAATCCTAATAGAACAGGTGGACACCAGAGACAGCAGAACACAAATCACCCAGTACCATCAGTAACCACCAGAGGGAGCCCAAAAACAGAACTCACAACAGAGGAGTGAGGGGAAAATTGTATGCAGCCACAGTAAAGGAAGTAATGGTGATGGACTGGGTACAGACACAGTATGAGGAGTTGGGGGATGTGTGAGGAGGCAGTATGGAGAGCAGAGGGGTAAATATATGAGGACAGAGTATAGTTAGCAGGGGAGATTTGAGAGGAGACAGTATCAGTATGGAGGGGCAAATGTGTGAGAAGTCTATTGATTGGAATAGTGTGAGGAGACAATATGTGGGGAGAAAAGTATGAGTGGGCACAGAATAGAGACTGAGTATTGTCTGGGAATAGCATGGGTCAGCAGTGTAAAGTCACAGCTAGGAGGGGAAAGTATACCAAGGAGGGGGAATGTGATGAGGGAGCACAGTATAGAGACTGGGCCCTATAGGGGGAGGTACAGTGTGAAAGGACAGTGTGATGAGGGGGCCCAAGAAAGGAGGGGACAGTGTGAGGGGCATGTATCATATGAGGGACAGTGTGTTGGTCATATTTTGTGTACGGAATACAATGAGGGTCAATTATTTATTCAGGGGGTCAGCGTACTGCTGATATTTTTATTCAGGTGCTTTAGAATGACTCTGCTATCTTTAACGGTATCATGTTGGGATGTGCTACTGAAGACTGGAGAAGATGGAAGTCTGCAGAGACGAGCTGTGGCTGTTAAAAGTCAACATGGAGTCTGGACAAAATGAAGAAGAAAAGATAAAGACTCCAATCAGAATCAACGTCATCTATAAGGTATATAGATAGTTACATAGTTACATAGTTATTAAGGTTGAAGGAAGAATATATGTCCATCTAGTTCAACCCATAGCCTAACCTAACATGCCCTAACATGTTGATCCAGAGGAAGGCAAAAAAAAACCATGTGGCAAAGAGTAAGCTCCACATTGGGGAAAGAAATTCCTTCCCGACTCCACATACGGCAATCAGACTGATTCCCTGGATCAACGCCCTATCAAGGAATCTAGTGTATATACCCTGTAACATTATACTTTTCCAGAAAGGTATCCAGTCCCCTCTTAAATTTAAGTAATGAATCATTCATTACAACATCATACGGCAGAGAGTTCCATAGTCTCACTGCTCTTACAGTAAAGAATCCGCGTCTGTTATTATGCTTAAACCTTTTTTCCTCCAAACGCAGAGGATGCCCCCTTGTCCCTGTTTCAGGTCTATGATTAAAAAGATCATCAGAAAGTTCTTTGTACTGTCCCCTCATATATTTATACATTAAAATAAGATCACCTCTTAGTCTTCGTTTTTCCAAACTAAATAGCCCCAAGTGTAATAACCTATCTTGGTATTGCAGACCCCCCAGTCCTCTAATAACCTTGGTCGCTCTTCTCTGCACCCGCTCCAGTTCAGCTATGTCTTTCTTATACACCAGAGACCAGAACTGTGCACAGTATTCTAAGTGTGGTCGAACAAGAGACTTGTATAGAGGTAAAATTATATTCTCCTCATGAGCATCTATGCCTCTTTTAATGCATCCCATTATTTTATTTGCCTTTGTAGCAGCTGCCTGGCACTGGCCCCTGAATATGAGTTTGTCATCCACCCATACACCCAGGTCTTTTTCATTGGCGGTTTTGCCCAGAGTTTTAGAATTAAGCACATAATTATACATCTTATTACTTCTACCCAAGTGCATGACCTTACATTTATCCCCATTAAAGCTCATTTGCCATTTATCAGCCCAAGCTTCTAGTTTACATAAATCATCCTGTAATATAAAATTGTCCTCCTCTGTATTGATTACCCTGCAGAGTTTAGTGTCATCTGCAAATATTGAAATTCTACTCTGAATGCCCCCTACAAGGTCATTAATAAATATGTTAAAAAGAAGAGGGCCCAATACTGACCCCTGTGGTACCCCACTGCTAACCGCTACCCAGTCCGAGTGTGCTCCATTAATAACCACCCTTTGTTTCCTATCCCTGAGCCAGCTCTCAACCCACTTGCACATATTTTCCCCTATCCCCATTATTCTCATTTTATGTATCAACCTTTTGTGTGGCACCGTATCAAAAGCTTTTGAAAAGTCCATATACACTACATCCACTGGGTTTCCTTGGTCCAATCCGGAACTTACCTCTTCATAGAAACTGATCAAATTAGTCTGACATGAACGGTCCCTAGTAAACCCGTGCTGATACTGGGTCATGAGGTTATTCCTCTTCAGATACTCCAGTATAGCATCCCTTAGAATGCCCTCCAGGATTTTACCCACAGTAGAGGTTAAGCTTACTGGCCTATAATTTCCGAGTTCAGTTTTTGTTTCCTTTTTGAATATTGGCACCACATTTGCTATACGCCAGTCCTGTGGTACAGACCCTGTTATTATGGAGTCTTTAAAGATTAAAAATAATGGTCTATCAATGACTGTACTTAATTCCTGCAGTACTCGGGGGTGTATCCCATCCGGGCCCGGAGATTTGTCAATTTTAGTGATTTTTAGACGCCGCCGCACTTCCTGTTGGGTTAAGCAGGTGACATTTAATTGGGAATTTTTATCACTAGTCATTTTGTCTGCCATGGGATTTTCTTGTGTAAATACTGATGAAAAAAGTCATTTAGCATATTGGCTTTTTCCTCATCCTCATCCACCATTTCACCCAGACTATTTTTAAGGGGGCCAACACTATCATTTTTTAGTTTCTTACTATTTATGTAGTTAAAGAATATTTTAGGATTATTTTTACTCTCTCTGGCAATGAGTCTCTCTGTCTCAATCTTTGCTGCCTTGATTTGCTTTTTACAGAATTTATTTAATTTTTTGTATTTATTTAATGCCTCCTCACTACCTACTTCCTTTAATTCTCTAAATGCTTTCTTTTTGTCACTTATTGCGCCCCTTACAGCTCTATTTAGCCATATTGGTTTCCTCCTATTTCTAGTATGTTTATTCCCATACGGTATATACTGTGCACAGGTCCTATCCAGGATGCTAATAAACGTCTCCCATTTTCTTTGTGTATTTTTGTGTCTCAGGATATCGTCCCAGTCAATTGCACCAAGATCCTCTCTCATCCGTTGGAAATTTGCCCTCCTGAAGTTTAGTGTCCTTGTAACCCCTCTACTACACATCTTTTTAAAGGATACATGAAAACTTATTATTTTGTGATCGCTATTTCCCAAGTGACCCCCAACCCTTATATTTGATATGCGGTCTGGCCTGTTGGTTAATATTAGGTCTAGCAGTGCCCCCTTTCTTGTTGGGTCCTGAACCAGTTGTGAAAGGTAATTGTCTCTCATAGTTGTCAAAAACCGATTACCTTTGCTGGAACTGCAGGTTTCTGTTCCCCAATCTATTTCAGGGTAGTTGAAGTCCCCCATAATAATGACTTCTCCTTGAGTCGCAGCTTCATCTATTTGCTTTACGAGGATATCCTCCATTGCTTCCATTATTTTTGGAGATTTATAACAAACCCCTATCAGTAATTTATTATTTTTTCCCCCTCCCCTTATCTCCACCCACAGGGATTCTACATTTTCATTAAATTCACCTATATTATCACGCCGGATGGGTTTTAAGGACGATTTTACATATAGACACACCCCACCCCCTCGCTTATCTGTACGGTCATTTCTGAACAGACTATAGCCCTGCAAGTTAACAGCCCAGTCATGGCTCTCATCCAGCCACGTTTCAGATATCCCCACCATGTCATAATTATGCTCCAACAACATTAGTTCTAATTCGTCCATTTTGTTGGCGAGGCTTCTGGCATTAGTATACATACATTTTATGTATCTCTCTGCACCTCTATTCTTTCTTAAATTATTAACTGTTCTAACCCCACCCCCCATGCCACCGCCACCCCCAACTTCCTTATTTGTGCCCAGGTCTCTGTCTACACTATCTTCCCCTCCTATAAATTGAATACCCTCCCCCCCAATTCCTAGTTTAAACACTCCTCCAACCTTCTAGCCATTCTCTCCCCCAGCACAGCTGCACCCTCCCCATTGAGGTGCAGCCCGTCCCTAGCGTAGAGCCTGTAGCCAACTGAGAAGTCGGCCCAGTTCTGCAGGAACCCAAACCCCTCTTTCCTACACCAATTCTTGAGCCACTTATTAACCTCCCTAATCTCCCGTTGCCTCTCTGGCGTGGCACGTGGTACCGGCAGTATTTCGGAAAATACCACGTTGGAGGTCCTTGCTTTCAGCTTGCAGCCTAATTCCCTGAAATCATCTTTAAGGACCTTCCACCTACCTCTAACTTTGTCATTAGTGCCAATGTGCACCATGACCGCTGGGTCGTCACCAGCCCCTCCCAGTAATCTGTCCACCCGATCAGCAATGTGTCGGACTCGAGCGCCAGGTAGGCAGCACACCGTTCGACAATCCCTGTCTTTGTGACAGATTGCCCTATCTGTTCCCCTAATAATTGAGTCGCCCACTACCAGCACCTGCCTGGCCTGCCCTGCTCTCCTATTTCCCTCCTTACTGGAGCAGTCACTCCTCCGGCTTTCAGAGGACATGCCTGGCTGCAGCAGTGCTACCCATGTACTGGCACCCCCCTCATCTGCCAACTTAGCAAACTTATTGGGGTGTGCCAGGTCAGGACTAGCCTCCCTGGCACTCTTCCCTCTACCCCGCTTCCTAACTGTCACCCAGCTTGCTACTTCACCGTCCTGCAGCTCCATCCCACCATCCCCCCCCTCATCTGTCCCATTGAGCGTCTGCTCCGTGAGCAGAAGACTCCTCTCCATATTGTCTATGGATCTCAGTGTTGCCAGCTGTACATTTAGATTCAGAATCTGGGTTTCCAAATGCTCAACGTGCTCACATCTCTCACAGCAGTATGCACCCTCGATCGGCTGCTCAAGGACTGCATACATGTGGCAAGATGTGCACTGGATGGCATTAACAAGAGTGGAGCACATTTCCTAATGGGGATTGCACCAGACAGAACAGTTCAATAAAAAAAAAATAATAATAAATACAAAGTATTAATAAAAATCAGACAGCAATTCAGTAATTCCTCCCCTGGAAACTCCCTGAATCCAAAGTCACTGAATCACAAGTCACACTTACCGTCGTCCACACTTACGCTCAGGCCACACTCAGCTCGCTCACACTCGCTATGCTGAAGATTTAAAGATTTTTTTTTTTTTTATTCTCTCCCTTAACAGCAATCCACCTTGCTGTCCAAATGCACTTCCAAAAAGATGTACGTAGTTTGTGTGATGCTGACTAATTCCTATGTTTGTATTTGTTTTAGGAGCATTAAAGGAGTTGTAAGAGTTTGAGATGAGTCTGCAGTCATTCTGTGTGACTGCAGACTTCTGAATTCTTACAGTGTGCACTGAACGCGGTCAGGATTCTCTTGTGCTGGTGATTTACCTATATGTGATCACATGCCAACTAGACATACATGGCCTCAATTAAATGAACTCAGCAATGCCGGACATGTCTGGTTGGAATGTGGTCAGAAGTATACAAATCGCATACTTGTGCTGACATGACCGTCCACTCTTGCCACCAGCAAGGGAGAATCCTAAAAGTGTGCAGTGCATGCGCTGTGAGAATTCAGCCACCTACACTGCATGCAGAATTATTATGCAAGTTGTATTTCAGAGGATTATTTTAATTATTAACTATGTTCTCAATCAACCCAAAAGACTCATAAATATCAAAGTGTAATATTTTTGGAAGTTGGAGTGGGGTTTTTTTTAGATTTGGCTATCTTAGGAGGATATCTGTTTGTGCAGGTAACTATTACTGTGCAGAATTATTAGGCAACTTAATAAAAACCAAATATATTCCCTTCTCACTTGTTTATTTTCACCAGGTAAACCAATATAACTGCACAAAATTTAGAAATAAACATTTCTGACATGCAAAAACATAACAAAAAAAATTAGTGACCAGTATAGCCACCTTTCTTTATGATGACACTCAACAGCCTTCCATACATAGATTCTGTCAGTTGCTTGATCTGTTTACGACCAACATTGCGTGCAGCAGCCACCACAGCCTCCCAGACACTGTTCCACTGTTCTCCCTCCCTGTAGATCTCACACTTTATGGGGGACCACAGGTTCTCTATGGGGTTCAGATCAGGTGAACGAGGGGGACATGTCATTATTTTTTTTTCTTTGAGACCTTTACTGGCCAGCCACGCTGTGGAGTAGTTGGAGGCATGTGATGGAGCATTGTCCTGCATGAAAATTATGTTTTTTATTGAACGATACCGACTTCTTCCTGTTCCACTGCTTGAAGAAGTTGTCTTCCAGAAACTGGCAGTAGGTCTGGGAGTTAAGCTTCACTCCATCCTCAAGCCGAAAAGGTCCCACAAGTTAATCTTTGATGATACCAGCCCATACCAGTCCCCCACCTTCACCTTGCTGGTGTCTGAGTCAGAGTGGAGCTCTCTGCCCTTTACTGATCCAGCCTCTGGCCCATCCATCTGGCCCATCAAGAGTCACTGTCATTTCATGAGTCCATAAAACCTTTGAAAAGTCAGTCTTAAGATATTTCTTGGCCCAGTCTTGACTGTTAGGGCTAGCGGAACGCACTGAGTAAATATAGATGTTTATTATTGGTGCGTTTGCAGCCCGGGGTCCACCATGCAGTAGGAACCTGCTGCTAGTGAATGGTGGCACTATTTGGCGGTATAAGATAGCTCTGTTACTTCACAAAGTTGCCGTCAAAGGAAAGCACCGCTCCCTGTTAGACTCACAGGAGCACAAGCTAACTGCCGAGCTGATAGCAGTCAGTGGTCATGCAAACACACAATCTCCTCACCAGAGGTGCTGGTATTCTAGGGGCTTATTTCAGCCGGGTCCCTGAATACATACACAACACACAATCTCCTCACCGGAGGTGCCGGTATTCTAGGGGCTTATTTCAGCTGGGTCCCTGAATACATACACACATAACCACACTGGTGCAAAGCACATAACTTAGATTGATACTAGCGCATGGTTGTGCGGTTATGTGAACCTTTTATAGCTGCAGCAACTACAGGACCTTCCCAGAAGGACCAATGGGAGGCTGCCACAGAACTTGAGCAACTTCAGGACCTTCCTAGAGGACCAGTGGGAATTGCTGCAGTACCTAAGCATGTGACCCTTGATCTCCAATGAGAGATTTTACCCTGGGCATGCTCAGAAGGGGAAAAGCAGGACTTAGTCCTGAAAATGTCTGCTCGCCGCTGACCAGTACTGGCTACAATGGCAGAAGCTGGAAGGGCAGCAGTAACCCTTTGCACAGTGTCAGACTGAGCAAGACGCTGGGACCGATGCCTCCGCTGAGCAGGCTCCACTGCGGCAAAAGAAGAATGGGAGACCACAGTGGAGATGGCTCGGGGTTCCCCCTGTGCAGAGGCGGGAACATGACCCCTAACATGGCGCCCCTCTTTAGACCTCGCTATGCTCAAAGGCAGCAATGAGCTGTGGAGCCTGAATATTCTCAGCAGGCTCCCAGGACCTGTCCTCAGGACCATAACACTTCCAGTCCACCGAATAAAATTTTTTCCCACGTACCACCTTGCACCCCAAAATAGCATTCACTTCGTAATCGTCCGTAGATGAATCCGATGTCCCGGCAGATGACTCGTAAAACCGGGACATGTATACGGGCTTCAAGAGGGACACATGAAAGGTGTCGGTGATACCCAGGCATGGCGGAAGGGTCAGACGGTAGACCACAGGGTTAACCTGTTTGAGGACCTTGAAGGGGCCCAAATAGCGAGGTGCAAACTTATTGGACTCAACTCGCAGCCTGATGTTACGGGTGGAGGGCCACACTATGTCGCCAGGAGCAACGGTCAAAGTGGGGCGCCGATGTGCATCGGCAGAATACCTCAGTCTCTCCTTTGAAGCCTGAATGGCATCCTGAGTGTGGTCCCAAATGTCCTGTGCCTCCACAACCCAGTCTGCCACTGTGGATAGGCACAGGAACCCGCGGATGCTGACCATAGTTAAGGAGGAATGGGGTTTGTCCAGTGGAGTCAGCTATGGCGTTGTTCAGCGCAAACTCCGCCCACGATAGCAAGGATGCCCAGTCATCCTGCCTGGCTGAGACAAAATGTCGCAGATATGTGACCAAGGTCTGGTTGGCCCTCTCTACCACCCCATTCGTCTCGGGATGATAAGCAGAAGAGAGATTCAACTCAATGCTGAGAAGACGACAAAGCTCTCTCCAGAACAGAGACGCAAACTGGGGACCCCGGTCACTGACAATTTTGTCCGGCATACCGTGTAGGCTGAAGATGTGTTTTATAAACAACGATGACAAGGCCCATGCAGACGGTAGCCGTGGAAGCAGCACCAAGTGCACCATTTAAAAATAATGATCGGTGATAACCCAAATGATGGTGTAGCCACAAGATTCGGGTAAGCCCACCACAAAGTCCATCCCGACCATCTCCCGGGGCCTGTCTGCCACCGGCAAGGGATAAAGTAACCCAGCTGGCCGTTGTCGAGGAGACTTATTTTTGGCACAGGACACACACGCCCGAATATAATCTCTGACGTCACAGACCATATGTGGCCACCAGTGCGTCCTCACCAGCAGATCAGATGTCCTTTTTGTCCCAAAATGTCTCCCCACCCTTTGCAAATGAGCCCAAGAGAGAACCTCCGGTCGCAAATTAGTAGATACAAAAGTCTTGCCCGGAGGCACTGACTCTAGCGAAGCCGGATCTACGGTTCTCAGGCTCTCAGAAGGGACAATAAGCCGAGGCTCCCCTTCCTCCTTAGAAGGCACAATGGAGCAAGAGAGAGCGTCAGCACGAATGTTCTTCTCCCCAGAGAGAAAATGGAGGGTGAAGTGGAACTGGGAGAAGAACAAGGACCATCTGGCCTGACGAGAATTTAGCCGCTGGGCTGTTTGTAAGTATACCAAATTTTTGTGGTCAGTGAAGACTTGGAAGGGAAAGCGAGTCCCCTCCAAAAGATGTCTCCACTCCGAGAAGGCCAACTTCATTGCTAGCAACTCCCTGTCCCCGATGGAATAATTCCTCTCTGCTGGTGTGAAGGTCTTGGAGAAGAAGAAGCAAGGTTGCCTCAGACCTTGAGCATCCTTTTGGAAGAGGACTGCTCCAGCGCCAACGGATGAGGCATCCACCTCCATTATAAACGGCTTATCAACATTGGGATGATGTAGGATGGGAGCGCTAGCAAAATGAGACTTAATAGAAGTAAAAGCCTTGGAAATCTCTGCAGACCACAATTTGGGATTTGCTCCCTTCTTGGTGAGGGCTACCAAGGGAGCTACCAAATTTGAGAAGTGGGGAATGAACTGGCGATAGTAATTAATGAACCCCATAAAGCGTTGCACCGCTTTAAGAGAATGGGGTTCTTGCCAGTCCATCACAGCCTGTAGTTTGGCAGGATCCATAGCCAATCCCTGGGCGGAGATGATATAGCCCAGGAAAGGTAAGGACTCCTGCTCAAACACACATTTCTCCAACTTTGAGTAGAGGGAATTTGCCCGTAAGATGGAAACATCTCTCCGGTGGAAGTCAATATCTGGAGAGAAGATGAGAATATCATTCAGATAGAATACGACCTTGGTGGAGAGCATATCCCGGAAGATATCGTTAACAAAGTCTTGGAAAATTGCTGGGGCATTACAGAGCCCGAAGGGCATCACCAGATATTTATAGTGCCCATCCCTGGTATTAAAAGCCGTCTTCCATTCGTCCCCCTCACGAAAGTGAATCAGGTTATAAGCACCTCACAGATCTAATTTGGTAAATACCCTTGCTCCCCGTAGCCTATCAAAGAGCTCAGAAATCAGGGGCCATGGGTACTTATTCTTAATGGTGATGACGTTAAGACCCCTGTAATCTATGCATGGGTGTAATTCTTTGTTCTTATTCTGCATGAAGAAGAACCCCGCCCCTGCAGGTGACACTGACTTTCTAATGAACCCTCTTGCCAAATTCTCCTGGATGTATTGGGACATAGCCTCCGTTTCCGAGAGAGAGAGGGGATAGATCTCCTGATGGGAAGGGGACATGAATAATGTGAAAGGGATAGTCTGATGTGTGATTTGTAAGGGCAGTGTCGACCCATTCACTACTCGAACAGGCACCGGTTTGGCGAGCATCACCAGAGGTATTGCGTGGCGGTGAGCAAAGACAGAGGACATGAAATTCCCCTCTGCTCCTGAGTCCACACAAAGCTCGACTGTTAGAGTGGATGAGCCTAAAGTGATTGTCCCTTTAAAGGACAGCTTGGAGGAAAATGCCGCTGTGTCTAGTGAACCACCTCCAGTGGTTACTAGACGCGATCATTTTCCCGACTGCTGTGGACATTTATTAGCATAATGTCCTAACTGTTGGCAAATATTACAAACCACGGGTACTCGAACGGCCCGGGATTTAGGTCCCGCTCGAGAAACCTCCATGGCCTCATGAGAGTCGGACGCCTAAACGGAAGATTCTAGAGGTCTGGCAAAGGTGGGAGCCAGCTGGAAACTCTGCCTACACTGGGTCCGCTCTAACCTCTGCTCGTTAAAATGGAGGTCGATGCAGGTAGATATTGTAATGAGCTCCTCCAGTGTCACGGGAATCTCCCTGGTGGCCAAGGCGTCCTTCGCATGGTCTGCCAGTCCATTCCAGAACACTGGAATAAGGACTTTATCCAGTCACTCCAGCTCTGAGACCAGAGTCCGGAATTTGATGGTGAACTGGCTGACCATGGACGAACTCTGTGTTATTGCCAACAGTTGGAGCGCCGTATCGTGGGTGACACGAGGTCCTAAAAAGACCTGTTTCAGAGAGTCCAGGAAGAGAGGAACACTGCACCACACGATCATCACGCTCCCACAGCGGCGTTGCCCACTCCAACGCCCTGCCCGACAAAAGGCATAAGATAAAACTCACTTTCGCCCGTTCCATAGGAAAACGTGCAGCCAAGAGCTCTAGATGTATGGAGCACTGACTCACGAATCCCCGACATAGCTTACTGTCACCAGCAAACTTGTCTGGAAGCGGGAGATAGGATAAAGTTGGAGCAGGAGTGGCAGAGGACAAACTGGCTGCAGCTACACTAGCAGCCTGAACAGCGACTGCCGTAACATCCACTGCTGAGGTTGTGCGTTCTAGAGCTGCCAACCTACCCTCCAGCTGCTGGATGTACCGCTGTAGACGCTGATCGTTCGCCATTTACTTGCCAGACCCTGGCACAAGTATTATGTTAGGTCAAGCGGAACGCACCAAATAAATATAGATGTTTATTATTGGTGCGTTCGCAGCCCGTGGTCCCTGAATACATACACAATACACAATCTACTCACTGGAGGTGCTGGTATTCTAGGGGCTTATTTCAGCTGGGTCCCTGAATACACACACATAACCACACTGGTGCAAAGCACATAACTTAGATTGATACTAGCGCATGGCCGTGCAGCCATGCAAACCTTTTACAGCTGCAGCAACTACAGGACCTTCCCAGAAGGACCAATGGGAGGCTGCCACAGAACTTCAGGACCTTCCTAGAGGACCAGTGGGAATGCTGCAGTACCTGAGCATGTGACCCTTGATCTCCAATGAAAGATCTTACCCTGGGCATGCTCAGAAGGGGAAAAGCAGGACTTAGTCCCAAAGACGTCTGCTCGCCGCTGACCAGTATGGGCTACAATGTCAGAAGCTGGAAAGGCAGCAGTAACCTTTTGCACAGTGTCAGACTGAGCAAGACGCTGGGACCGACGCCTCCGCTGAGCAGGCTCCACTGCAGCAGGAGAAGAATGGGAGACCGCAGCAGAGATGGCTCGAGATTCCCCCTGTGCAGAGGCAGGAACTCAACCCTTAGCACTTGATGTTTTATCTTATGTTTCTTGTTCAAAGGTGGTCGTTTTTCAGCCTTTCTTACCTTGGCCATGTCCCTGAGTATTGCACACCTTGTGCTTTTTGTTACTCCAGTAATGTTGTTTCTCTGAAATATGGCAAAACTGGTGGCAAATGGCATCTTGGCAGCTTCACGCTTGATTTTCCTCAATTCATGGGCAGTTATTTTGCGCCTTTTTTGCCCGACACGCTTCTTGCGACCCTGTTGGCTATTTGCCATGAAACGCTTGATTGTTCGGTGATCACGCTTCAAAAGTTTGGCAATTTCAAGACTGCTGCATCCCTCTGCAAGACATCTCACAATTTTGGACTTTTCAGAGCCCGTCAAATCTCTCTTCTGACCCTTTTTGCCAAAGGAAAGCAAGTTGCCTAATCATTAAGCACACCTTATACAGGGTTTTGATGTTATTAGACAACACCCCTCCTCATTACAGAGATGCACATCACCTGATTTACTTAATTTGTAGTTGGCTCTCAAGCCTGAACAGCTTGGAGTAGGACAACATGTATAAAAAGTATCATGTGATCCAAAAAACAACTTGCCTAATAATTCTGCACGCAGTGTATAGTGACTGCAGATGTTCATCTCAAACCTGGATGCACCCTTTAATTATAAAATGAAGCCCTGCAGCCAATCCTAACAGCGTGTAATATGCTCACTGTCAGGATTCAGCTCAGCTCGCTCGTTCCAGCAGTCATCACATGGCCGCTTCACTCATATGTGATTTTCACACGGTCATGTGACAATGAGCTTTTCTTTCTGCTGTCTCTTTCATTTTATCACTAAACATTGAGACCCAATCTGAATTCTTTCCCCAGGTGCCAGAAAACCTAGATACACATCTGTATTTGGTCACTGTTTGACATGATTCTTTACACACTTTTTGATATGGTACTATATGGGTGGAGGAGGCGCCAACAGACCGCCCTACACATGGCACGATTTAATAATGGGACAGCCTTATGTTCATGATTATTTTTACCAAAGGTAAAACAATAATCACTTGTGTACAATCAACATAAAAATAACAGTTGTATCGTGCATAAAAAAATCTAAGCTGGAAATCAATAAAATAGAGGAAAATATTACATTAAGTATACAATAAAGAGAACTTTGACCTTACCATTTGCTTTTCGCAGCGCCTCAGTCAGATACAAAGCCTCCTCCCGTATTCTCTCCTCAAAGCTTTGCTTTCCTACTCCAAAACTACCCAGCGTTAGCGTCAGAGGTGTAGCTAGGGTTTTGGTCCAGGGGGGGCGAAGCTTCTGAGTGGGCCCCTAACCAGGTAACCTTGATTACAACTTGATGACGCCCCCTATTACTGGAGGAGAACCTCAGCAGATGACCGCGCTGTTACTGAAGATAATCTCTATATAACGACCAACATGGATATTACCGCCATATGGACAGTGGTAAATACCAGTCCTACAGAACATATAAGAGATCACAGCACAGTTACAGATAAGGACTTACAATTGACGTTCTTTATGATGGAATCGTTCACTTTTCCCGTCTTTTCCATCTGGCCCAGACCGACATGACAACTTCTTCCAGCTACAACTTGTCTGCAGAGAAAACAACAAAGACACGTTTCACTTCTCACATTCCAGCCATCACCATCTATTCTCAACCGGCACAAACCCCTAATCCTGCTGATACCCCAATTCTGAGCCGCTGCTGCCATATGTGTCCCTATTACTGCCCCTGATACCCCAATACTGAGCCGCTGCTGCCCTATGTGTCCCTATTACTGCACCTGATACCCCAATACTGAGCCGCTGCTGCCCTATGTGTCCCTATTACTGCACCTGATACCCCAATTCTGAGCCGCTGCTGCCATATGTGTCCCTATTACTGCCCGATACCCCAATACTGAGCCGCTGCTGCCGTATGTGTCCCTATTACTACACCTGATACCCCAATACTGAGCCGCTGCTGCCATATGTGTCCCTATTACTGCACCTGATACCCCAATACTGAGCCGCTGCTGCCCTATGTGTCCCTATTACTGCACCTGATACCCCAATTCTGAGCCGCTGCTGCCATATGTGTCCCTATTACTGCCCGATACCCCAATACTGAGCCGCTGCTGCCGTATGTGTCCCTATTACTACACCTGATACCCCAATACTGAGCCGCTGCTGCCGTATGTGTCCCTATTACTGCACCTGATACCCCAATACTGAGCCGCTGCTGCCGTATGTAACCCTATTACTGCACCTACTCTGTGGTTCTCTGTACCCTCTAAATTCTAAAGCACCCCTCTATAATATAGTAATGCCGGGTGCAAGTGCCCTAGAAAGCAGAGCCCACATTTTGCCCCCTAGAAAGTAATAATGCCCTCTGTGTGCCCCTTTGATAGTCACAGTAACCTGAGTTCCCCTATTTCAATAAGTGCCCACTTTACATTTAATAATGTCCCGAGTCTCCCCCCCGTACAGCTCCCCTATACACAGTATAATGCCCCCTAACTGTATAGTACCACCCACACAGTATACTGACGCCTTAGTAGCCTTCAAACTGTTTGATGGCTCCAACACTGTAATCCCCATACTGTATGATGGCCCCATAGATAAACGCCATATAGTATAATGCGCCAGATAGTCCTCAATATAGCACAAGGCAGCACCCCTATAGGCAGACCCTGTAGTTTAAAGCACTCCCCATAGGCAGACCCTGTAGTATAAGGCAGCACCCCCCCATAGGCAGATCCTTTAGAATAAGGCAGCACTCCCCCCATAGGCAGATCCTGCAGAATAAGGCAGCACTCCCCCCTATAGGCAGATCCTGTAGAATAAGGCAGCAATCCCCCCTCTAGGCAGATCCTGTGTATAAGGCAGAATCCCCCATAGGCAGATACTGTATATAAGGCAGCACCCCCATAGGCAGATCCTGTATATAAGGCAGAACCCCCCCAATAGGCAGATCCTGTATATAAGGAAGCACTCCCCAATAGGCCGATCCTGTATATAAGGCAGCACCCCCCAATAGGCAGATCCTGTATATAAAGCAGCACTCCCCAATAGGCAAATCCTGTATATAAGGCAGCACCCCCCCCAATAGGCCGATCCTGTATATAAGGCAGCACTCCCCCAATAGACAGATCCTGTATATAAAGCAGCACTCCCCAATAGGCAGATCCTGTATATAAGGCAGCACCCCCCTCCCCCCCCCCGAATAGGCCGATCCTGTATAAAATGCAGCACCCCCCAATAGGCAGATCATGTATATGAGGCAGCGCCCCCCCAATAGGCAGATCCTGTATATAAGGCAGCACTCCCCCAATAGACAGATCCTGTAAATAAGGCAGCACCCCCCCAATAGGCAGATTCTGTAAATAAGGCAGCACCCCCCCCAATAGACAGATCCTATAAATAAGGCAGCACCCCCCCCCAATAGACAGATCCTGTAAATAAGGCAGCACCCCCCCAATAGACAGATCTTGTAAATAAGGCAGCATCCCCCCCAATAGACAGATCCTGTAAATAAGGCAGCAACTCACAATAGGCAGATCCTGTAAATAAGGCAGCACCCCCCCCCCCCAATAGACAGATCCTATAAATAAGGCAGCACCCCCCCCTCAATAGGCAGATTCTGTAAATAAGGCAGCACACCCCCCCAATAGACAGATCCTGTAAATAAGGCAGCACACCCCCCAATAGGCAGATTCTGTAAATAAGGCAGCACCCCCCCAATAGACAGATCCTATAAATAAGGCAGCACCCCCCCCAATAGACAGATCCTATAAATAAGGCAGCACCCCCCCAATAGACAGATCCTGTAAATAAGGCAGCAACTCACAATAGGCAGATCCTGTAAATAAGGCAGCACCCCCCCCCCCCCCCCCAATAGACAGATCCTGTAAATAAGGCAGCACACCCCCCCAATAGACAGATCCTATAAATAAGGCAGCACACCCCCCCCAATAGACAGATCCTGTAAATAAGGCAGCACACCCCCCAATAGGCAGATTCTGTAAATAAGGCAGCACCCCCCCCAATAGACAGATCCTATAAATAAGGCAGCACCCCCCCCCCAATAGACAAATCCTATAAATAAGGCAGCACAACCCCCCAATAGACAGATCCTGTAAATAAGGCAGCACCCCCCCCAATAGGCAGATTCTGTAAATAAGGCAGCACCCCCCACAATAGACAGATCCTATAAATAAGGCAGCACCCCCCCCAATAGACAGATCCTGTAAATAAGGCAGCACCCCCCTCAATAGACAGATCCTGTAAATAAGGCAGCACACCCCCCCAATAGACAGATCCTATAAATAAGGCAGCACCCCCCCAATAGACAGATCCTATAAATAAGGCAGCACACCCCCCCAATAGACAGATCCTGTAAATAAGGCAGCACCCCCCAATAGACAGATCCTATAAATAAGGCAGCACACACCCCCAATAGACAGATCCTGTAAATAAGGCAGCACACCCCCCCCAATAGACAGATCCTATAAATAAGGCAGCACCCCCCCAATAGACAGATTCTGTAAATAAGGCAGCACCCCCCCCAATAGACAGATCCTGTAAATAAGGCAGCACCCCCCTCAATAGACAGATCCTATAAATAAGGCACCCCCCCACAATAGACAGATCCTATAAATAAACAAATACTCACCTCTCTTCCTCCTTGTTCTTCCAGCGGCGCTCCCTGCTCCCGCTCATCTACACTGACTGTGGGCGCCGGACAGTGACGTCATCGCACCTGCTGTCAGTGTGGGGGATGATGGGAGAAGGAGCGCAGCGCAGCGTTTCTTCCCTCATCACTGTGGTGAGCTGTATCGGCTAGATGCCGATACAGCTCACATTGCGATAGTGGGCGGGGGCCGATGCAGTTACAGGCCCCCTCAGAGCGCGGGGCCCGGGGCGATGGCCCCCTCTGTCCCCCCGGTAGCTACGCTACTGGTTAGCGTGGAAAAACGTCTCAGCTCCTTCCATTTTTCTCCATTACTAAAACCAAGCTCTGAGCAATACAACAGAACAGAAAATTCCATATTGAGCCCAATTATTTATAACTGCACAGAAGTCACCAAGAATTCTTTACTTTTTATAACACTTCTAGACCATATAGACTCGCAGAGATCAAGCCATTGTCAAGATTATAATCGCAATGAAGATGTAAAATGAAGTGTAGCTTTCTCAAAATAATAATTATTTGACCTCCAAAAATGTCAGATTTAACAAATCTATGTTTATCCAAGAAAAATTGAAGATGTGTGTCCCCCAGCAACTGGCTCATCAGGTGTACATGCTTATGGCTATACCCTTTTGACTCTAGGTGATGCCTTATCTTTTCAGATAGTGCTATATCTCTTCACTGGATTGTTCCTTAAGGCCGACCTGCCATCTGACTTCACTAAGCAAACTGCATAAATTATTAAATAGATGTCTTGGACATTTCATTGTAAATCCCTGGCTGTATAATACTTTTTTAAGGTTAAAACTACATTTTTGTCCACCAAGTCTGACTGACAGATCCTCAGTGTCCCTCCTTCCTGCTGAGACCTCACTCTGCTCAATAGACGCTGCAGCTTTCAGTCAGGCTGGGCAGCCGGAGATTGAGTAAACTTAAATTCATGAACTCTCTTACTTTTTAGCTACATAAAATGTTTGTTTTAATATCACAATTACAAAGTAATTTTTATATGGTTTTTCAAAACTAAGTGTACCAGCCTCATAAGGTCTAAGAAATCTATTTAGTAATTATTGTAAAAAAAAAAAAATCCAATATAAAGAGGCTCCTCTCCAAATGGTGAATAAAAAAAATCAATCTTTATTAAGAATGTATACAGAATAGAAACAGTTAAAAAAGTTTACTGCAGAGAAAAAAAACATTCCAATGATATCCTATTGAGTAATTAGTGTGCCTCCCTCAAGTTAAATATTCTTCCTGAGGCTCAAATTGCCTCAAAATAAATATTCCAAATGTTCTAAAAATTGTAAATAGTACAAATAAGAAGATGAAAATAGGTCACATAAAGAGAAATGTATGAGATCAGATTATAAAAAAAAAAAAAAAGCCTGAAAAAGGGTTAATAGAACAGAACTTAGAATAGGAGCAATATTTTCCCCTTGTGGGGTAATCTATAATATAAAGCTGGGAGCGTCACTCTGTCCGAAGCCTTTATAGACTGCGCAGGCGCAAGCGCCGATGCAGTCTGGGCCTCACAGAGTGACGCTCCCGGGAGATCGCGGTATGCATTCACACTGAACGCACACCGCAATCTCCAACAGAGAAGCAGGGACCGCCAGGAGGGTGAGTATCGGCTATATTCACCTGTCCCCATTCCACCGCTGAGCGCCGCCATCTTCCCGATCTTCGGCCTGTGACCTTCAGTTCAGAGGGCGCGACGACGCGCTTAATGCGCGCCGGCGCCGCCCTCTGACTGAACAGTCACAGCCAGGAGACCGATAAGATGGCGGCGCGCAGCGCTGGAACGCAGGACAGGTGAATATAGTAAGTGCTGGGGGGCCTGAGCTGGCGGCGATACCGGCACCTGACCCCCACAGCGCGCCGGTGTCCCCGCCTGCTCCGGCCCCCAGCACTCAGCGCCCAGCGACGATAGGTGAGTATGGTATTTTTTTTTTTATATATATTGCAGCAGCAGCATACGGGGGCATATAAAATGGAGCATGTTAAGAGGGCCATCAACCATAATGGAGCAGTGTACGGGGGCATATAGAATGGAGCATGTTATGGGGCCATAAACCTTTATGGAGCAGTGTACGGGGCATATACTATGGAGCATTTTATGGGGGCCATAAACCTTTATGGAGCAGCGTATGGGGCATATGGATGGGAGCAGCAAATTAAAGAACGGTGGAGCAGGATGGGAGCAGCACATGACAGAACGGCGGCGCAGGATGGGAGCAGCACATGACAGAACGGGGGCGCAGGATGGGAGCAGCACATGACAGAATAGGGCAGCACATGACAGAACGGTGGCGCAGGATGGGAGCAGCACATGACAGAACGGGGGCGCAGGATGGGAGCAACACATGACAGGATGGGGGCGCAGGATGGGAGCAGCACATGACAGGATGAAGACGCAGGATGGGTGCAGCACATGACAGGATGGGGACGCAGGATGGGTGCAGCACATGACAGGATGGGGACGCAGGATGGGTGCAGCACATGACAGGATGGGGGCGCAGGATGGGAGCAACACATGACAGGATGGGGGCGCAGGATGGGAGCAGCACATGACAGGATGAAGACGCAGGATGGGTGCAGCACATGACAGGATGGGGACGCAGGATGGGTGCAGCACATGACAGGATGGGGACGCAGGATGGGTGCAGCACATGACAGGATGGGGACGCAGGATGGGTGCAGCACATGACAGGATGGGGACGCAGGATGGGTGCAGCACATGACAGGATGGGGACGCAGGATGGGTGCAGCACATGACAGGATGGGGACGCAGGATGGGTGCAGCACATGACAGGATGGGGACGCAGGATGGGTGCAGCACATGACAGGATGGGGACGCAGGATGGGTGCAGCACATGACAGGATGGGGATGCAGGATGGGTGCAGCACATGACAGGATGGGGACGCAGGATGGGTGCAGCACATGACAGGATGGGGACGCAGGATGGGTGCAGCACATGACAGGATGGGGACGCAGGATGGGTGCAGCACATGACAGGATGGGGATGCAGGATGGGTGCAGCACATGACAGGATGGGGACGCAGGATGGGTGCAGCACATGACAGGATGGGGACGCAGGGTGGGTGCAGCACATGACAGGATGGGGACGCAGGATGGGTGCAGCACATGACAGGATGGAGACCATATACCAATATAAATGCTCGCCACCCGGGCGTAGAACGGGTTCAATAGCTAGTTAGATATAATGCCAGGATTTAGTACATCTGATCAAGATAGGTTCAGTTTAATGAAAGGGTTTATAATCCAGAGAAAACTGACTCAAACACATATACTGTAAGCCTGAAAGTTCTGTATATAGATATAGATAAAGATACCAAAAGATAAACCAAACATCAGAACACTATCGAAACTTAACAGACCCCAGACACTGAATGGACAAAGAAGTACTTAGGAGAAAATGTTAGGCGTAGAAGGAAAGTAAGCACATGATAGTTACCACCAGACCCCCTGACACGCGTTTCGCACTGTGGCTTCTTCAGAAAGGGTGTCTTTCTGAAGAAGCCATAGTGCGAAACGCACGTCAAGGGGTCCGATCTTAACTATTGCTGGTGGACCCAATGAAGGTGAGTACCATGCGGTTTGGTTTTTTATGCAAAATGCAGCCATGGGAAAAATTTAATTGAAAGGGAACAACTTATTTAATTGTGAGGCATGGCTTCTTAGGAACAGAACAATATTCAGGCTAATTTGAGGCATCTGTGAAACATGGTCCAAGTATGGACCTTGATGGGCTTTCATAAGACCTGATAATGGTCCAGACACCACAAGCCATACTCAGACCACGTGTGTTTCTGAAGAAGCCATAGTGCGGAACCAGTGTCAGGGGTCTGCTGGTAACTATCATGTGCTTCTTTGTCCATTCAGCGTCTAGTGCCTGTTATTTTGAGGCAATTTGAGCCTCAGGGAAATATTTAACTAGAGGGAGACACACTAATTTCTCAATAAGATATGAACGGAATGTATTTTCTCTGCAGTAGTCTTTTTTTAACTGTTTATTAGGTAAAAATGCAGACTATATAGATTTGATTTTTCATTTACTATTTGAAGAGGAGTCTCTTTGTATTGTTTTCTTTCGTTAGCTTTGTAGATTCCGATAAACATGTCTGACCGTTTCAGTTATATGGTAGTAGATGTAGTTTATATTGTAGCATCAAGAGAACGATCCCCTGTAATAACATGCAATTGGTAAATATTGTTATTTTTTTTTTTTTAGCAATTCATTGATACGTATGGTGGTCAAACCCCTTCATAACCATGTATGTTAGCATTAGCAAATTCTTTGTTTGCTTCTTGCTATTTTCTCCCTGGTCTGGTCATGCGGGGGTTAACCTTCTTTGCCTTTTGGGATCTGTTTTGCTATTTCAGTCCACGTCAGCTATAGTTCTTGCACCTGGCTTGAGCGACTGACCCGCTACACCCTGATTTGTCCTCTGCCCTGGTTACTCTGTTCCCCTGCCTTCCCATTCCTGTTCCCCGCTCGTCTTGCTGTGTGCTCCCCATGCTGTGACCTTTGATATGTGACCCGGCTTGTCCTCTCACCTGTTGTCTGTCTCACGTCTCTGGCATCTCTGCTCCCGACTGGCTCCGACTTCTTTGGCTTGTACCTGTATTGCTGTTTCCTCTGGTACTGCGTCTCCTGTCCATTCGTGACCCGGCTTGTCTGACCACTCTCTCGCCACCTAGTGGCACCTGCGCTGCCACACTGTAGTGTTATGTCATGTGTGCAACCTATCTTCCCTCTCCAGCACCCCTGGCATTGGAGGCACGATACGGCGCTGTGGTAGCATTACAGTGGTTGCTGTTTAATCTCTATTTTCAGTTTGGAGTCAATGATATGCTCGTGCTCCAGGGCGGCCTGTGGGTGGGGGGTCTTCATGTGGTGCTCTGAGACTGCTGTTTTAACTGCTTTGTCCATGCACCTTTAGAAGCTGTTTTGAACTGCTGCTCTAGCAATAATCCCTACTCAAACACTATTTATGAACACCCTTCCTGTGTGAGCTTCTCTGCTCCTCTCATCATGCTTAAATAGTGTTTGTAAATACTGTTGGAGTATGAATTCTTTCTAGAGCAACAGGTCTAAGCAGCTTCTAAAAGAGCATGAACTAAGCATGTAAAAGAGTAGGAAGGAAGTAGGAGGAAGGTGGGACATTGGAGGCAGGCACATAATGCATATTTCTGCTGTCACAACACTTTTTTATTTTCCTCAACACAGAAAATCACTTGTCTCTTTTTTGTAGAAAAACTATTCCTTTGGAAGTGAGTGAAGAAACCAGATTCACCAGATTCAATTCAATAACAAAACTTTTGTTATATGTCTGTCACAAAAGCTTTGCAACTCACAAGATCAAGCTGGGCTCTGCTCCATTCCCCTATGCCTGACGCCTTTTCCTGTGCTCCATATCTCCATATTGGGTTTCTCCAGTTGCCTGGCAATGTCTTGTGACACCTTAACTCTATGCCTTTTGTGTCTGAGCATTAAGTAAGCTATGTATTCAGTTACCTTTAGAGTGTGTACCTGCAGTTATCCCACCTGGTAATCTTCTTTGCAAACTCCTGTTTGTTTCTCTAATCTGCAGTTACTTTCTGGCTCTGATCTGTAACTAATCCTTGTTCAGCTGTAATAACCAAAAAAGCTCTTCTCTAGATTTGTTCACACTAGAAACTCAGCTGCATCAGAGTGAATCATTGCTGCAAACTAGTTTGCCTGCTCATTATTGCGGCCAGCTGCTATCCATTTGTTTGCTGATTAACTCTTCGTCTATGGTAAGTATAATCAACTTTTCATTGGAGTTGTTCACACTACTAACACAGCTGTGAGCCCTGAATTGACCATATACCTTACTAGATGTTGGCCCGATTCAAAAGCATCGGGTATTCTAGAATATGTATGTATGTATGTATGTATGTTGCGCTGTCAGTGGTGTTTAAATCCCGCACTAATATCGCTGATTGGCTGATATCCGAGACAGACAGACAATTAGACCCTTAGACAACACAATGGCGGCACTTGACAGCAGTGGAGGACAATGATGATTCCAGAATTCACGGCAGACTGTGCCCGTCGCTGATTGGTCGAGGCCGGCTGGCCTCGACCAATCAGAGACTGTGCCCATTGCTGATTGGACACGCACAGGTCAGATGGCCTCGACCAATCAGAGACTGTGCGCGTCGCTGATTGGTCGAGGCCTGGCGGCCTCGACCAATCAGCGACGCAGGATTTCCAGGACAGACAGACAAACCCTTAGACAATTATATATATACTAGATCGTGGCCCGATTCTAACACATCGGGTATTCTAGAATATGCATGTCCCCGTAGTATATGGACAATGATGATTCCAGAATTCGCGGCAGACTGTGCCCGTCGCTGATTGGTCGAGGCAACCTTTATGACATCATCGTCGCCATGGCAACCATTATGACATCTACGTCGATACTGTGCCCGTCGCTGAATCAGAAACGTGAGATGTCTACGTCCTTTATGACATCATCGTCGCTGTGCCCGTTGCTGATTGGTCGAGGCCTGGTGGCCTCGACCAATCAGACGCGGGATTTCTACGTCCTTTATGACATCATCGTCGCTGTGCCCGTTGCTGATTGGTCGAGGCCTGGCGGCCTCGACCAATCAGAGACGCGGGATTTCTACGTCGATGCTGTGCCGGTCTCTGATTGGTCGAGGCCTGGCGGCCTCGACCAATCAGAGAGCCGGGATTTCCAGGACAGACAGACAGACAGACAGACGGAAAAACCCTTAGACAATTATATATATAGATAGATTTTCCTTTGTGTGTCATTCCTGGCTGTGGGTTTTCTGGTGCACCCTGCTCCACTTATCTGCCTGCAATCCAGCATACCCTACTGTCCTGGTCATTGCTGATCCACATGTCAGCTGGCAAGTTCTGCCCACTGTGCCACTACCTTCCATCTGTGTTGTTCACCTTGAACCTTAAGAGATACTGATTGAAACTGATCAAGAGCAATTTGCAGAGAAAAGAGAGGCTTAAGCATTGCAACTAATCTTACAGACCATACACATTAAGTGCTGTAAAGAGGATAACCTTCAACTAGCATCTACCACAAAAAAGGGTCTCTTGAGTCTATATTAACAAGCATACACGGACCTATAATCCCCTCAGTCATCAACGCAGTAAAAGAAAAGGATGCACCAGATGATTTTAGTTATAGAGGGCAAGGACAGATTTTCCTTGGCAATACGTGATTGGTGATGAGGGGCAAAAATATTCTCCAAAAATCAACCATCAAACATTCAACAAGTATGAAATGTTAGAGCCACCTGGATCAAACTAAATGAAACCTAGTTCAATACTCACCATCTCCTTTGGTAAAGTCAGAGAATGAAGGACAATAAGATCGACCACTAAACTCTTCTGCTCTGTCAATTAAAGTCTCTTTAATGGCTTTATAACTGGATAGCACAACTACCGGCTTGTTCCCTTCACATACTGTAAATATGTCACCATATTTTTTCGACAGCTAGAAGAGAAACCGGAAAAATAATTCAACATTACAAGCTATTATAGGGGTTATCCAAGACTATTATTTTTTACTATGGACCTAAAAACCAACAGGCAAAAACTAAATGCCTGCCTCTTCTACCCGGCGCCATCAATCACAAACCACTCCTGCGGAGATTCTGATGCTTCAATAGATCAGCTCTTTTTATTCTGGGCTGCTTTGTTGACGAGCTGTGACTGCCAATATCATGTTGATAGACAGCTCCCCATAGTTAGACAGCAGGGAGCCAGCTGTCAATCAGCATGATATCGGCAGAGACGCCTGTCAACAGAGCAGAGCAGAAAGGAAGCCACTGATCTGACAACATGACGTCAGCAGAAGTCACCGAATCGCCAACAGGAGCAGTCTGTAACCACTATGTGCCATCAGAGATCGACTCCGGGTTCAACAGGCAGGTAGTTAGCAACAACCTGTCTGTTTGTTCTTAGGCCTGTGATGAAAAGTTAAATAATTCTGGATAAACCCTTTAATTCAAAATGACAAAGTCACTTCAGCCATGAATTTGACAATATACATGGTAAGGAGACAAGACACCAGAAGATATTTCTAGCAGCACTTTGTACTAGACTAATAAGGGTACATGCACATGGTCAGTAAGCACTGTGGGTTGGACACTACGTAAATCCGCAGCATCCAGCCTGCAGTGTCCAGATGTTACAGCATAGTGGATGAGATTTCAAGAAATTCCATGTCAACTTTGCATGCATCGATGCCCGCGGCTCACCTACAGAGACCGACATACGTCTTTCCAGACCACAGCATGTCAATTTATCTTGTGGAGACACGAGTGTCATTCCTGGCTGTGGGCCTTCTGGGCATAATGTACTGGGCACTACAATGTGTGGACACTACAATGGCAGTTTGAAATTTTCACTCAGCAACATCCACTGCTGCTTCTTTCTGGAAAACACCCATGGTGTCAAAATCGTTACTACACTTGCAGATAAATTCCCAAAGGCATATAATTTCCAAAATGTGGTCCATTGAAGGGGGATTCTGCCCTTCTAGCACATAAGGGCTCTGTATATGGAGTCCACAAATTATTAGAATGGTGTCAGTTTTGGATATTTTCTTTCATATAGGCTCCTCAAAGACACTTCAAATGTGATGTGTTCCCTAAACAAAATGGTTTTGCAAATTTTGTTGGAAAAATGAGAAATTGCTGGTCAACTTTTAACCCTTCTAACTTCCTAACAAAAAAAATGTTTCCAAAGTGATAGAGATGTAAAGTAGACATGTGGGAAACGTTACTTACAGTATTAGCTATTTTGTGTGACACAACTCTCTGATTTAAAGACATAAGAATTAAAAGTTGAAAATTGCAAAATTTAACAATTTTCTCAAAATTTCAGATATTTCCACAAAGAACTGCAAGTCATATCGAAAAAATTTTACTACTATCATGAAGTACAATGTGTCACGAGAAAACATTCTCAGAATCAGTGGGATGCATTGAAGAGTTCCAGAGTTGTTATGTTATAAAATGACACTGGTCAAAATTGTAAAATTTGGCCTAGTCATTAAGATGAAAACAGGCTTTGGGGGTAAAGGGGTTAAGCATCATCTAAACATTACATAAATGTTGTCATCATCATTTCTTTTTATCCACAGATTTCCATTCGGAATCCTTACTGCTTGCTGTAAGTGTCATTTTCAGCATTACTCACATCCATTAGAGACTTTACAATATCTTTGAAGTTCATCAAGTGAAGAGTGCCAATGATGGGAAGAGGAGTTGGTCCAGGAGGCAGCTTAAATTTCCCCAACAAAATCTTTGTATAGTTAACCAACACGCTGGAAATGAGAATCACCAAGAAGACGGTAACCAATGAGCAGAAATCCATCCTGTGGACAAAAGTTCATGGCAGATACATTTTTAAAAGGCTTCCTATTATTTCCCCAACATGCAAAGTAATCTGACTAAATAGCATTCTAGGGTTTTGCTGCTTACCTGTTTTTAGGACACAAGTGGCTTGATGGAATCAGTGAGACCAGGGTCCATTTTAAAAACATAAAAACATTTTTCCTGGAATTCCTCAAACAGGGTTTCAACACTTGATAACATGCATGAAACTTCTTATACATTTATATCTATGGTATAGTTGCAATTCAACAGAGTACTTCTAAGCTTCCCGGCTCTGGCCTTCAGACTGGTTATCCTCCACTGCAATGAGCACCCTGTGTCCTTTCCTGGTCGGGATAGGACTTCTCTAAACCTCTAAGAAGTTTTACACTTAGCCTTACTGTAGCCCACTCCTTCTTGGTGCCATTGGGAAATCTGCCTCGCTCAGCTCTGTTATTTGCTGTGACAGGTACTAATGATGGTGGAAAGGAACCTTCTCATTACTTTTCCTTCTATTTCTGTACTTCAGGGTGTATAAATTCAGTTACTGTAGAACTTGTTCTTGAACTCGTTAACCCTTCAATTCTTCTGTCGCGTACACACACTCTTACTTGTGAACTTCTAAGCAACAATACTTTTTATTCCTTCAAAGTCTATACTTCAACTGACTAACAAACAGGAACAAGCTTCCTATGTGCCCATATAACTTTTCCCAAAACCTGGGCTGGCACTAACTGTTAACCCTGCCCTAGGTATCTCACTACTGCAGAGCACAGTATATGTTAAATGACTTGAAACAGGACACATAAAACAGCAGGTCAAAACAATAATATATGAGAAGTCTTCAGAGAGGGAGTTTAGATGACTTCTCCATCTTTACAATGAATGCACCAGATGGACAGGGACAATACTCAACACCAGTAGCCACCACATATACAAAGAATACACACTAGTGCTATAAGGCTAGGTTCACATTGCGTCAAGTACATGGCGTTAAATGGATTCATTAAACGCATGTACATATAAAGAGCCAAAATTTGTGTAAAATCATCGTCATGGTAACGCTTGCGTTAACGCATGTGATCGCGTTTTTTCATTTGGATGTCCGTTACGAAGTATCCGTTTGTCTGCGTTTGTCACTGTCAATAAAGTTGTCCTTTTTTTTTTTTCCCTTTTGTCATTGTCGGGTGTGGGTGCAGACTCATTCTCCATTTTGAAAGCATTGAGTGAACTTCTGCTAGCAAGATGTTTGTGTCTGAGCTCGTTAGATTTCGCTTGATGCGGTTGCGACTTCGGCAGAGAAAGCATAGTTCGCAAAGGAGATATTGGATCCATGAAGTGAATTTCTTGCGGAATACATATGGTGCCTTTCACACCCTGTATGTTCAGCTTCGGGATCATCCCTTCAAATTCCAACGCTATCTACGGATGTCCATTGAGACCTTTGATGTTCTGCTCTCACATGTGAAGGATGAGATACATCATCATCGCAGTACTTTCCGTGAAAGCATCTGTGCGGAGCAATGTTTAGTAGTGACTGTGAGGTAATTATACATTTTTTTATCATTCTATTGACAAAGACTAGATCTCGGTATCGTGTGGCCTAATGTTCATTTAGCAATTGTATATTCTATTGTAACTAGCCTTTTAGTTGATCTTTAAAATCCTAATTTTTTTTTTCTTTTTGAATGCCGACAGATATCTGGCTACCGGAGAATCTTTTGCGTCACTGCATTATCAATTTAGACTTGGGAAGTCAACAATTTGCCAACTGGTTCGGGAAACTTGTGATGCCATTTGGAACAACTTGCAACCACTTGTTCTACCAACACCAACATCAGAAATGTGGCTATCGATTTCCCAACAGTTCGAGGATGTGGCTAATTTCCCCAATTGTATTGGTGCCGTGGACGGCAAGCACATTCGAATTCAGAAACCAGCGCATAGTGGCTCACTATACTACAACTATAAAAAATACTTTTCTATTGTTTTGATGGCTATTGCGGATGCAAGGTACCGTTTTGTTGCTGTGGATATTGGAGCTTATGGCCGGACTAACGATTCCAGAGTCTTCAGAGACTCCAACATGGGCCGATGTTTGTACAGCCAAAATTTTAACATACCCTCATCACGACCTCTACCGGGGACCGAAGACCCAAGTTTGCCCTTTGTTTTAGTTGGTGATGAGGCGTTCCAACTCGGACAAAATCTCCTCAAGCCGTACTCAAGTAGTCTAAACTCCACCAGGCGCATTTTTAATTATCGCTTGAGCCGGGCAAGACGTTATGTGGAGTGTGCCTTTGGGATTTTGACATTAAAATGGCAGATTTTACTAACCTGCATGCAACTGCAACCAGAAAATGTGGACCGTGTTGTGAAGGCATGCATCTGTCTGCATAATTTTGTGGCGAGACATGAACCCCAGGTGGTAGACCCCGATGAATGTGAGTCGAACCTCATTAGCATTGAATCGACTGCTGTTCGGTCTACAGCACAAATAATGAGGATTCGTGATCAATTTGCACATTACGTCACACATGAAGGCCATGTTCCATGGCAAGACAGACACGTGTGAAAATAATTTAAAGTCTGAAGTTGTATCCTGATGTTTTGCTGAAATGTGTGTGGCTTTTATTGTTTGTTTTATTTCCCACAACCTTATGTCGTGTAAAAAGTTACCTTCATGTTATTATGTTGTGTTAAAAGTTAAAGTCATACAAGAATCTTAAATTTTAAACAGTTTACTAAATGTTTATGGATTTTTTCCAACAAACTGTTGGTAGACAGGTTTAACATATGATATCCCATAGGGATGAAAAAAAAACTAAAATAGAAATTGGGTGTTACAAAAAAAAAAAAAAAAAAAACAACAAAACTTGCAACGCAGTAATTGCACCTGGCTGGGGACAGTGAACAGTACTATAGACTTTGGTACTGCACGGGCGTATTGTCTGCCCAACTATATGATGGACTGCTACATTGTCTATGAGGTTCCACGCTCGTTTCACCCCGGCCTCTATATTGAGGGTTGTAGGCCGGCATGTCCATTCTTCTTGTTCCCGATGGAGCGGGTTCCTGGGGGCCCACAAATTCCTCTAGTAGCTCATTCAGTCTTTGTCTAAACATAAGGTTTCTATGTGCCGGGATATTTTGAGCGACAGGCACATAGGACAAAAAAAGTAGCTTCCACTCATTAGCAGAGTATACAGACTCGCGGGATTGCAGGTCAGTAATTTCCCGCCTCAGGTCTTTGAGTTCACTGCGACACATGTCCTCTACCCGTTGGAGTCCATCGACGATAATGGCATCAGCTTCATCTTTTTGTGATGCTCGCTTGCGCCCACGCTGTGATTGCAACTGGGCACTCACACCTACAGCAACAGTGCTTCTCTCCACAGATCGTGGCTCGCTGATGCCAGACACATCTTCAGGTTGGGTTGGTTCCACTGGAGAAGGCTCCAGTTCCTCTGCCGGTCTAGGCGCAGCGGTACTGCATATCATGCTGTAACCCCCCAAAAAAAATTAATTATTTTCCTTTCAACAATTTTGTCTCGCACACAGACCTATTTGTACTTATGAGCGCTGAGACAATATTTTTTGAAGGAAGAGCAATTGGTCGTAATGCACATACGGGGTCACCCGTTTGCCACCTGATCCGCTTGGTGCATTTTGACTGTTGCGGTAGTCACGGACAAAGCGATCGCGTATGGATTTCCAACGGGTATGGACAGCATCGGCTTTAAATTAAAAAAACAAAAAAAACAATAAGTTATATAAATAGTAGATAGATAGTTTGAAGATATATTAATATTAATAGTAGAAAAATTGTTGATAGTTTGTTACGATAGTTGATATATAGATAGTAGATAGATAGTTGTTAGATAGTAGTTATTAGATAGATAATAGGGAAATAGTTTAGAAATAGTGTATAGATAGTTGAGAATTGAGAGATAGATAGCAGACAGCAAGTGGATAGGTAGATAGGATAGAAAATTTTATTTTTATTTTTTCACATTTTGCAATGTAACGTCACCAATATTTACCAATTTTTTTCTTTGAGGTTGTCGACTTCTCCATGTATCGGGGATCGAAGTGACAGATAATTTGATCCCACAACTTGCGGTTCTTCACGATGTCATGGTGGGAGCTGTCGCTCTGGTCCCATATGGAGGGGTTGGCTTCCACAAGGTTGATCAGTGTCTCGTTGTGAATAGTCAATGGCTCTTCGTCAACGACAATTCTTTTTTTTTTGGTCGCTGACTTGGACTATGTAAACACAAAACGTTATGTTGAAAGGGTTAATTTCACTGGATGGCCATATTCATAGATACAGAGATAGGTAGATACATAGATATAGCGATAGATAGATACATAGATATAGAGAGATAGATACATAGATATAGCGATAGATAGATACATAGATAGAGCGATAGATAGATACATAGATATAGATAGATAAATAGATGGAGCGATAGATAGTGGATAGATAGTTTATAGATATAGTAGACAGAAAGTGAATAGATAGATTGTTGATAAATATTGGATAGAATATTTCTAGTTTTATATTTACCACTGACAGTTGTGGCGATGACAGACGGCTAGGAACCTTCTTTCTCTTGTGTCCTCCGTGTGCCACAACCTATTGTGTATGTAAAATGAAAAAAAAAATTACATTAATTGGATCAATAAATTTATGCCTGAAAAATTCAAAATGTGTGCCATGTACCTTTGTGGTTTTTGCCTGTTTTTTTGGGGGGGGGTCTAGCAGCCTCGGGCTCAGAAGACTCCTATTTACAATAAAAACATGATTTTTATTACGTGCTTAGCTCAATACAATGGAGTTTCACACAACATTATTGTGGTTTTTTAAAGTGCAAGCCTACCGATTGCGAAGAAAACACCGCAGACACGCTGCTGCTGCTGACATCAGTATCCGACATCTGCGTGCAACAAAGCAATACATTTTTAGTACACACACATCCGACGGACATTACAGACTTCCATGTTGTATACAGAGATATATAATATATAGAAATGTACTTACATTTCCGGTGATCTCTTGCAACACTCTGTCACGTGCAGTAGGCCTCAGGAGAAATGTGTGGGTGGGATATTCCTCCTTTGGCCGAAATCACATTTCCTGTCACATGACCACATGGACCACCCTCAAATGCTATTAAAACGTGTGGTTCTATTTGGAAATTTTTCATGATTTGCGTCTGACTGCGTTTGCCATAGCCTTCTATGGCAGAATGAACGCTTCCGTTAGTATTGCGTTAGCTTGGCCGGACCCGAAAACGCTGCAAGCCGCGTTCCAAGGTCCATCAGAAAAAAATGAATGTGACAAACGCATAACAATTTTGGCATGCGTCATGATGCGTCAGACAATGCAAGTCTATGGGCGCGTTAGTATGTGCGTTATATTGCGTTTTCAGTACTTAAAAACGTGTCCGCTAGACGGACTCACCTAACGCAATGTGAACCTACCCTAAAGGGTTTACAGCTTCATTAAGGGACCCAGGTTAACAACAAATCATAGTTAATATCAACCATATATACAGTGGTGTGAAAAAGTGTTTGCCCCCTTCCTGATTTCCTATTCTTTTGCATGTATGTCACATTTAAATGTTTCAGATCACCAAACAAATTTAAATATTAGACAAAGATAACATAAGTAAACACAACATGCAGTTTTTAAATGAAGGTTTTATTATTAAGGGAAAAAGAAATTCAAACTCACAGGACCGTATGTGGAAAAGTGATTTCTCCCCCCCTTAAAACATAAGTTAACTGTGGTTTATCACACCTTTGGAAGACTAAGTTCAAATTTCTTGGCCACACCCAGGCCCGATTACTGCCACACCTGTCCTCAATCAAGGAATCAATTAAATAGGACATGCCTAACAAACTTAAGTAGACCAAAGATCCTCAAAAGCTAGACAGCATGCCGAGATCCAAAGAAATTCTGGAACATATGAGAAACAAAGTAATTGAGATCTATCTAAAAAGGTTCTAAAGTCATTTCTAAAGCTTTGGGATTCCAGTGAACCACAGTGAGAGTGATTATCCACAAATGGCGAAAAGATGTAACAGTGGTGAATCTTCCCAGGAGTCGTTCAATGTGCAAGAAAAGTTGTCTCCAGCAACCACAGGAGATATGATTCTTAAAATTGACGTTTATTTATCATCATATTAAAAAGCACAGATATGCAAATATGAGCAATCCCATTGCAAGGAATGAATCCTACATGTTTCAACCTACACGGTCTTAATCATGGACATAATGGGGTGAGCTGTTATGATCTGGTGGTTTAGGAGCAACATGGGACGAGCTCTGAAGGAAGTGGTACCTGTACTGACCGCAGTCCCTAAGCTCAACACAACACTAGAAGTAGCCGTGGGATGCTCCTGACACTCCTTAGGCACCTCGTCACAGCCTGAGAACTAACTACCCCTAAAGATAGAAACAGGAAAACTATTTGTGGTTCACTAAAATATTGCCACACTGTTTTACCTTTACCATGTGTTGTCTGAGTAGCTTTATGCCCAGGCTAAAAGGAGAGCGGGCATTCGGTGGGACGATCCCTGGACCATGCAGTTTTGGCGTGCCTGCTGACCCCCCGTGTCTCCACAACAGCTTCTATTAAAAAAATGATGGTGGCACTAATCAATATAATTTATTGTAATATGGTTTTGTTGCTCCAAGTAAAAGAGGCTCTTTATCACAAAGAATGTGGATGATGTGTGACTAAGATTAGGCGAGATGGATGCTTGCATGATTCTGGATATTGTGCCTTTAAGACTGTTCTGCAACCATCCATCACACTGTGCTCCCCCTGGGTGATAGTAACCAACACACTTTCTGTGCCTTGTTTGAGAAGAAATTAAAACTACTCTTTTCCCATACAGGCAACCTCCATAAAAAATAACTAATAAAAGCAAAGATTGACCAAGGCCCTGACTCACAGAGGATGCAGTGCACGGCAGTTTTAATCAGTATTTATTTAATATGCAGTATTATGTGGCATCGATATGTCAGTATTTTCTCTATGCCCTTTAAGGAAGAATTATTTAGATTTTAGTTATCTTTGGGAACAAAGTGGTAGTCATAAGAATGCTGCACTGTATATAGCAGTTTTATTTTGACGCTCTACAGCAGTATTACGTCTGTTAATAGAAAACTGTCTTAGGGTATGTGCACACTTCTTAATTCCAAGGCTTTTCTGAGCAAATCGGAAAAAGTTGTCTGTGTTTTTCCTTAAGCTGCTTTGCTGGCGGTCTTGCTGTTGTTTTTTTTACAGCCTTTGCTCCATACTTTCAGCCATAGGCCACATTCACACTATCAGTATTTGATCAGTATTTTACATCAATAGTTATAAGCCAAAACCAGGAGTGGGTGAACAATGCAGAAGTGGTGACGTGTTTCCAATAAGGATGTAAAATACTGACCAAATACTGAAAGTATGATCGTGGCCATAGGAAGTGATTGACATCCATTTTGTGCTGTTTTCTTAGGCCACATGCAGACGTTCAGTATTTGGTCAGTATTTTAACTTTGTAGTTGTAAGCCTAATGCAGGAGTGGGTGATAAATACAGAAGTGGTGCATGTGTTTCTATTATACTTTTTCTCTGATTGTTCCTCTCCTGGTTTTGACTTACAAATACGGATACAAAATACTGACCAAATACTGAACGTGTGAACGTGGCCTTACATGGGTTTTTATTTTGACCTGGCGGTTTTTGTCTCTTTTTGTTGTGTCATGATTTATATAGAGCTCCTTTGTTTTTCATATTTCTTTTTTTTTGCTTTGACGATACTACAGGGTGGGCCATTTATTGGATACACCTAAATAAAATGGGAATGGTTGGTGATATCAACTTCCTGTTTGTGGTACATTAGTATATGGGAGGGGGAAAACCAAGCACGCACATGTTTATCTTGGGAAATTCTCAATAAGTTTGATGTGTCGCATGACCCTCTTCCCATTGGAAAAAATAAAGTTGGATCCAAAATGGCCAACTTCAAAATGGCCGCCATGGTCACCCACCACCCATCTTGAAAAGTTTTCCCCCTCCCATATACTAATGTGCCACAAACAGGAAGTTGATATCACCAACCATTTCCATTTTATTTAAGTGTATCCATATAAATGGCCCACCCTGTGCTGATATACTTAGGTGTGGATTACATGAGTTTTTGATGTGTGGACACACACTAAAAACGCGTGTGCATTTTTTAACCTCTGAATTTTCCGCATATAATGCAAGTCTATGGGAAAAATATGCTCATAAAACTCAGCATACCCGCATGCGAAATTGACATGTTGCGGATTTGAAGCACACACTGCGGGGCAGTTGGTGCTGAGTAAAAAAAAAGCACAGTGGGCATGAGATTACTATAAATCCTGTCCACTCTGCTGCAACTGTAAGACGTGGCTTGGAAACGTAGAAGGGAAGTAACAAAAGCCTGAACATGTGCACAGCAATGTTGCTTATACATAGGTACATTTTTGTGGTTTTGCAACACTTTTTCAGGCAAATTTCAGGCTGAATGCGTCTGAAACGGACATCATGTGCATATAGCATTGGAATGGCAGAATGGAGGGATCTACTTTGCTCATTACCCATGACCCATCTTCTAGTAAAAGATAAACTGAAGATGCATATGATGACACAAGAAAAATATATCAACGCATAAATCCCTTCTGTAGAAGTAACATAAACTGATGACACCAGAGAACGAGAACAACAGGTCGCTTACCTTAGTCTGCAGCTTGGGAATCTTGACTCCTCTCTTTTCGGGAATACTTTCTGAATAAACAATACTTGGCTTTAAGTAATCTTGAGCTCTTGGAGTCACATGAATCTGCCGAGAGCCAGGAACTCTTGGATGAGATACAAATTTCTCCCAAAATGAATACCAGACCAGGGGTTTTGTAGCCGACCCATCCAGGCCTTGTTTGATATACAACTTGAGGTTATTCAAAGACTCCAAATGTTCAGTTGGAACCTTCTGATTTTTGGTTTCCATTAAATTATTAATCTCAAGAACAATAGATGTCCAGCTCCATAAGAAGCTGGCGGTGTCCTATACAATGTTATGGAGGGTTTTAAACAATCAGGTTCTTCAGATATAATCCCTATATATTACAAGTGTGGAATGAATTCACGTTCTGCAAGTCAGCTGAGCCAGTGTGCTAAACAGTTATTCTCAAAATATTGAAGAATTTCCTATCCATTGCATAGGGGATAACTTGCTAATTGCTGGGGGTCTCAGTCTTGAGACCTGAAGTGCCCGCTAGGGCCTAGGGGTACTTGGTACCGGGTCGGTTCTTTAACCCCTTTCTGCCAATGGACGTACTATTCCGTCCATGTGGGGTGGGCCCTACTTCCCAAGGACAGAATAGTATGTCCAGCGCAATCGGCCGCGCTCACGGGGGGAGCTCGGCCGATCGCGGCCGGTTGTCAGCTGCTTATCGCAGCTGACATCCGACACTATGTGCCAGGAGCGGTCACGGACCGCCCCCGGCACATTAACCCCCGGCACATTAACCCCCGGCACACCGCGATCAAACATGATCGCGGTGTGCCGGCGGTATAGGGAAGCTTCCCGCAGGGAGGGGGCTCCCTGCGGGCTTCGCTGAGCCCCCCTGCAGCAACGCGATGTGATCGCGTTGCTGCAAGGGTCTCCCTACCTCCCTCCCTGCTCCAGGCCCGGATCCAAAATGGCCGCGGCGTCCAGGTCCTGCAGTGAGGGAGGTGGCTTCACAGAGCCTGCTCAGATCAGGCACTGTGAAGCCTGCAGCACTGTAAGTCAGATCAGTGATCTGACAGAGTGCTGTGCAAACTGTCAGATCACTGATCTGTGATGTCCCCCCCAGGGACAAAGTTAAAAAGTTTAAAAAAAAAATTCCACACGTGTAAAAAAAAATTAAAAAAAAAATTCCTAAATAATGAAAAAAATATATATATATTATTCCCATAAATTCATTTCATCTAAATAAAAAAACAAACAATAAAAGTACACATATTTAGTATCGCCGCGTCCGTAACGACCCAATCTATAAAACTGTCCCACTAGTTAACCCCTTCAGTAAACACCGTAAGTAAAAAAAATTAAAAAACGAGGCAAAAAACAACGCTTTATTATCATACCGCCGAACAAAAAGTGGAATAACCCGCGATCAGAAAGACAGATAAAAATAACCAGGGTACCGCTGAAAGCGGCATCTTGTCCCGCAAAAAATAAGCTGCCATACAGCATCATCAGCAAAAAAATAAAAAAGTTATAGTCTTCAGAATAAAGCGATGCAAAAATAATTATTTTTTCTATAAAATAGTTTTTATCGTATAAAAGCGCCAAAACAGAAAAAAATTATATAAATGAGGTATCGCTGTAATCGTACTGACCCGAAAAATAAAACTGCTTTATCAATTTTACCAAACGCGGAACGGTATAAACACCTCCCCAAAAAGAAATTCATGAATAGCTGGTTTTTGGTCATTCTGCCTCACAAAAATCGGAATAAAATGCGATCAAAAAATGTCACGTGCCTGAAAATGTTACCAATAAAAACTTCAACTCGTCCCGCAAAAAACAAGACCTCACATGACTCTGTGGACCAAAATATGGAAAAATTATAGCTCTCAAAATGGGGTAACGCAAAAAATATTTTTTGCAATAAAAAGCGTCTTTTCGTGTGTGACGGCCAATCATAAAAATCCGCTAAAAAACCCACTATAAAAGTAAATGAAACCCCCCTTCATCACCCCCTTAGTTAGGGAAAAATTAAAAAATGTAAAAAATGTATTTATTTCCATTTTCCCATTAGGGTTAGGGTTTGGGCTAGGGTTAGGGCTAGGGTTAGGGCTAGGGTTAGGACTAGGGTTAGGGTTAGGGCTGGGGTTAGGGCTAGGGTGTGGGGCTAGGGTTAAGGCTACAGTTAGGGTTGGGGCTAAAGTTAGGGTTAGGGTTGGGGCTAAAGTTAGGGTTTGGATTACATTTACGGTTGGGAATAGGGTTGGGATTAGGTTTAGGGTTGTGTCTGGGTTAGAGGTGTGGTTAGGGTTACCGTTGGGATTAGGGTTAGGGGTGTGTTTGGATTAGGGTTTCAGTTATAATTGGGGGTTTCCACTGTTTAGACACATCAGGGGCTCTCCAAACGCGACATGGCGTCCGATCTCAATTCCAGCCAATTCTGCATTGAAAAAGTAAAACAGTGCTCCTTCCCTTCCGAGCTCTCCCGTGTGCCCAAACAGGGGTTTATCCCAACATATGGGGTATCAGCGTACTCAGGACAAATTGGACAACTTTCGGGGTCCAATTTCTCCTGTTACCCTCGGGAAAATACAAAACTGGGGGCTAAAAAATAATTTTGGGGGGAAAATTTTTTTATTTTGTTTTCATGGCTCTGCGTTATAAACTGTAGTGAAACACTTGGGGGTTCAAAGTTCTCACAACACATCTAGATAAGTTCAGTGGGGGGTCTAGTTTCCAATATGGGGTCACTTGTGGAGGGGTTTCTACTGTTTAGGTACATATGGGGCTCTGCAAACGCAATGTGACGTCTGCAGACCAATCAATCTAAGTCTGCATTCCAAATGATGCTCCTTCCCTTCCGAGCTCTGCCATGCGCTAAAACGGTGGTTCCTCCCCCACATATTGGGTATTAGCGTACTCAGGACAAATTGGACAACAATATTTAGGGTCCAATTTCTCCTGTTACCCTGGGAAAAATACAAAACTGGGGGCTAAAAAATAATTTTTGTGGAAAAAAAATAATTTTTATTTGCGCGGCTCTGCGTTTTAAACTGTAGTGAAACACTTGGGGGTTCAAAGGTCTCACATCACATCTAGATTAGTTCCTTAGGGGGTCTACTTTCCAAAATGGTGTCACTTGTGGGGGGTTTCTACTGTTTAGGTACATTAGGGGCTCTGCAAATGCAATGTGACGCCTGCAGACCAATCCATCTAAGTCTGCATTCCAAATGGCGCTTCTTCCCTTCCGATCCCTCCCATGTGCCCAAACGGTGGTTCCCCCCCCCACATATGGGGTATCCGCGCACTCAGGACAAATTGGACAACAACTTTTGGGGTCCAATTTCTCCTGTTACCCTCGGGAAAATACAAAACTGGGGGCTAAAAAATAATTTTTGTGGGAAAAAATTTTTGCTTTATTTTTACGGCTCTGCATTATAAACTTCTGTGAAGCCCTTGGTGGGTCAAAGTGCTCACCACACATCTACATAAGTTCCTTAGTGGGTCTACTTTCCAAAATGGTGTCACTTGTGGGGGTTTCAATGTTTAGGCACATCAGTGGCTCTCCAAACACAACATGGTGTCCCATCTCAATTCCTGTCAATTTTGCATTGAAAAGTCAAACGACGCTCCTTTCCTTCCGAGCTCTGTCATGCGCCCAAACAGTGGTTTACCGCCACATATGGGGTATCAGTGAACTCAGGACAAGTTGTACAACAACTTTTGGGGTCCAATTTCTTCTTACCCTTGGGAAAATAAAAAATTGGGGGCAAAAAGATAATTTTTGTGAAAAAAAAAATGATTTTTTTATTTTTATGGTTCTGCATTGTAAACTTCTGTGAAGCACTTGGTGGGTCAAAGTGCTCACCACACCTCTAGATAAGTTCCTTAGGGGGTCTACTTTCCAAAATGGTGTCACTTGTGGGGGGTTTCAATATTTAGGCACATCAGTGCCTCTCCAAACGCAACATGGTGTCCCATCTCAATTCCTGTCAATTTTGCATTGAAAAGTCAAACAGCGCTCCTTCCCTTCCGAGCTCTCCCATGCGCCCAAACAGTGGTTTACTCCCACATATGGGGTATCAGCGTACTCAGGACAAATAATACAACAACATTTGGGGTCCATTTTCTCCTGTTACCCTTGGTAAAATAAAACAAATTGGAGCTGAAGTAACTTTTTTGTGAAAAAAAGTTAAATGTTCATTTTTATTTAAACATTCCAAAAATTCCTGTGAAACACCTGAAGGGTTAATAAACTTCTTGAATGTGGTTTTGAGCACCTTGAGGGGTGCAGTTTTTAGAATGGTGTCACACTTGGGTGTTTTCTATCATATAGACCCCTCAAAATGACTTCAAATGAGTTGTGGTCCCTAAAAAAAATGGTGTTGTAAAAATGAGAAATTGCTGGTCAACTTTTCACCCTTATAACTCCCTAACAAAAAAAATTTTGGTTCCAAAATTGTGCTGATGTAAAGTAGACATGTGGGAAATGTTACTTATTAAGTATTTTGTGTGACATATCTCTGTGATTTAATTGCATAAAAATTCAAAGTTAGAAAATTGCGAAATTTTCATAATTTTCACCAAATTTCTGTTTTTTTCACAAATAAACACAGGTACTATCAAATAAATTTTATCACTATCACGAAGTACAATATGTCACAAGAAAACAATGTCAGAATCACCGGGATCTATTGAAGCATTCCAGAGTTATAACCTCATAAAGGGACAGTGGTCAGAATTGTAAAAATTGGCCCGGTCCATAACGTGCAAACCACCCTTGGGGGTAAAGGGGTTAAGGGATGTGTCAAGGTGGCAGTGACCCGGTCTGTGGACCTGAGTGTCCAATACAAGGGGAATAAAGTTTATGAAAGTGTTCATGACGCCACCTGTGGTATTCGGTCAGGGATAACCGACGCTGCTTAAAGGGGTCCTCTGGGGTGATGGTTCTGCAGCAGGGATGGTATGACTTCCCACAGGTGAAGCTTAGTCCCAAGGCTCCCAGTGTAGAAGGGAAGGATGACAGATGGTGTAGTGCCAGAAAGAATTAGAGGACACAATGTTGCAGTCTCTTTACCTTTTACTGGTGATGAAAAGCAGCCACAGTCCAGGGTATGGATCATAGGTGACGGTGCGGTCCGGCCAGCCTGGAAGCGATTCAGAGATTCCCCTAGCCAGGTGGGGTTGGAAGCCTTCCTTACTTCACTGTGTTGTAGTTCCTTGCTGCCTAAGGCTTCACACAAGGTCCTCACTTTCTCTCTGTCCCTTTTGGTAGGACACTACCCGCATGGCAGGCATCTCGACCTTTTTTACAGGTGTCTCTAAGATGACTCCAGGCTCTATGTGTTGCTGTGCCTTCAGGTCTAATAGTGGACAGGCGACTTGCAATCTCATGCCCGCCGGTTGCTGCTGTGGGAAATACAGTTACCTACACAATCTCGGTCTTCCAGACACCGGTTTCATGCGCGTCAGAGTGGAGGAAGCTCAGTCGCAGCTCCCCTCCAGCTCTTCACTTCTCCTTTGCTCCTTCCTCCTTCACACTCTCTACAAACTGTTCTGTTCCTCTCTTTCCTTTCCAGGAGCTGCAGAACCACGGGTCTGCACGGCCCCAGCTTTCCTCACAGGAGCTGCAGATCCTCATGTCTGCACGCCCCAATCTCTTCCTGACTCTCCCTAACTCTTCCTCCAGCCAGAATATATAAAGGGGAGCCACCCACAAACTGGATCAGACCTCCCCCTTCTGGCCTGGAGTCAGAACCGTGTTGTATGTATGTGTTTACCTGTTAAAGTGATCTTTCCTCATTTCCAGGCATGGCACCACCCTCCCCATGAGGAAGGCAATACCACTGTGACAGCCAAACTCCTGGGGTGTCACAGACCCCCATCGCAGAGGCGCATTTTTAAAGGAGAGTAGCTGAGCATGCTCAACCTTAGTTGCATTCATTTTCTATAGCACTTACCAACCCCATAAATAATAAATACAGCATGCGCTCCTCCTCTCAGTCGATCATGCGCACCTCCTCACAGTCAAGCATGCGCACGTTCGCTCCATTCTAACAGGGATAAAAATGCTCCATTCTGCAGATCATTGGGTGCCCACTGTAATTGGACCCCCACTGATCTATAAATTATCACCTTCCCTGTGGATAGCAGATTTCTTTTCACTAGAAAACCCCTTTAATATTTTGGTAATAACCTATTAGGTTGAAATGAGCTGTGCATGGCCATAATGTGCATGGCCATTATTGGCAGGGTGCACCCAGGGTAACAGACTCAATAACTTTTTAGGTTATGGTTTAAAAGAATTTCATTTTTTGGTCATATTGCATGTTGGACATACATTTTTGGCTGTGTCTGTATGAGCAAGGGAACTCAGTTTTTTCATTTTATGGTAAGTTTTATGCAAACACTGCAGAGCACCTTCATGTGGGTACAATGTTACCCATATGATGCTAGTTTAGTATTAATGTTTTATTTTATTGCCAACTTGTGACACTATTTTGGACACCTTGAGATACCATTATTGAGCAAAGTACAGCAGCATTTTGGGGGCATTAAATGGCTCTATTATATGTTCCATTTCACAATTTTACCTGTATATCTAACAAAACTATTAGGCTGTGTTCACATTAGCTTTTATCAGTGAGTCCCGTGTTTTTAAAGAGAGTTCTTCACCCTCAAAACTCTATTTAGACTACTTATGTAGTCCTATTTGGGCTTTAGATACTATAAAACTCATACCTGTAGTATAGATTTTCTTTCTTTAGCTGTACAGTAAAACTGATTTATTGCATTGGCAAATGAGGGTTCCTCGGTGCATCCTTAAATCCTTAAAGTGGGAAAGGGTTTATGTGCCATTCCATGGCATGCTGATTTGTGGCTGATTTTTGGTACATAACGGCACATATGTCCTTGGCCAAGGCAAGGGTGCACCAAAGAGCCCTCATTTGCAATAAAACTGTTTTGCCTGTCCAAAACAAAATAGTAAAAAAAATGTGTTTTATAGAAGATAAGGAAAAATGAGAATGATGAGTGTAGCCATCGCCGAGAAATACCCAAGTGAAAAGGGTTAACACTGTTTTCCGGATTGCAAAATGATCAAGAGGAGAACAAGTGAAACAGAAGTAAATACATTGGATATTGCCCTGTGGATGTGACTGCTATCCAGTGTGGTTGAATAGGCAAATATAGATCAGTGCCTCCGGAGCAGGTGTGGGGTGTGTTACTGACGCCATGAGCTCAGGTGTGCTCTATGTAGTGGAAATATCTGTAGGGTATGTTCCAGTACACCGTGTATATCTTTGAATCTACAACTTTTACGTCTTAGAATGAAGAGTTCTTTCACAGCTCTGAAGAAAAAGGCACCTGTAGAAACTTTTAATTCCATCATTCAGATGGAAGCCTCTAACGTCACGGGACAGATTAATTTATGACAATGGCGTCGTCCATCCAATTTGAAGTTTCAAGAGAGGCGAGACCTTACGTCCCTTATGGATGGTAGGGACACCATGATAAGACCTGCAGATAAGGGTGGTGCCATGGTAGTCATGGATCAGGTTGCTTATACAGAGCAAATTATGACTGAACTCCACAACAGAGAGGTTTATCTACCGTTACCATTATTAGAGATAAAATTAAGAGCGTAGTAGATTGCTATTTATCCTTACACATTACTGATCAGAAAATTCATGATTTTCTTATGAAGCTGGAGCCCATCATTCTGTTTCTTATGTTCCTCCAAAGATGTCCTTGAGTTACTAGATCAGTCAAATTTAGATACCAAGGGTCTCCGATTGTTACATAGAACTCTTACAACTTGGCTTGACCATGGATTTCTTTTTATTACATGATACCTTCTATCTTCAAACACAAGGTACAGCAATGGGGTTCAACACAACCCCCCTTATGCTGATTGTTTTATGGCATAATGTGAACATAAGTATTTCCTACTACAACCACAACGTCATATCACCACCGATGCCCACATTCTCATGATGTCTGTTCCACATGCTCTCCTATTCAGTCTCATCTTGAAGATTCTTGTCCAATTTTTCTTTATATATTCCATAGTCTGAAGAAGGTCCTATTGTTGGACCAAAACATTACATTTGCTTGGATTTCGGTTCCAATAAAGAATAAATTATTTTAATTGCACAATAGAAGTGCCAAATTCCTTTTTTTATATTTGAAATATGAAGTGGTGTCCTATCCGAGCATCCAGAACACAGAGTGACATATATCCTTCTTCTATAAGATCAAAAACTCAATTCAATATTGATCTATGTGTGGGGGTCTGAATGTGATGGTTACATATTGCTAAATCCTACCCAGAGGTGCATCACACGGTATCTGTATTATCTGCCTTAGCCTGTTTCATAATGCTAGAATTATTATGCAGATTTTCAAAGCTGCATGTAAGGGGGTTTACAAGCAAATATTCCAATAGCATAAAAAAGTAAAGCTGGCTAGAGACATATCTGTGTTTGTCTCCCCATTGACACAAGTCTATATATATATGCAGTTGATTGAATCACATATTGCCTATAGATGGATACAAAGAACACACTCCCCTTGAGAAAGCACGTGAGCGAAACGCGCGTCAGGGCATTTGCACATTTGACTTAGCACATCATACCATGGGTAAACACTGATCTTGCAACAACTTCACCTGTGTGACCCAATTGGACTATGTTTGCAATTTACTTTAGACACATTCATGAAATGTCCACTGGCAACTACATTGCGTATGGTGATCTGCATTTTGATGTGGCACTATTGCCTTATATTATATTTTTGACTCGTCACCATCTCATTTCCCCATACTTTGATGCATCCTCCTTGTTACAAACCTCATACATATGTCCTCTCTTTGTATGATATATGGTTGTAAATTTATGTTCAATAAACTTTATTGATTTTATATTTTTATATGAGTGGTTCATCTATAGGCAATACGTAAGGGGATTTACTGACATACATCTCCACCCAGTGACGTAACGAGGGTTACCAAAGCTCAGGGCAAAGCAACTATTTTAGACCTTCCACCAGTCCAGTATGGAACCCTTTAGCCCTCAACTACATATATTGGAATTCTGAGGAAAATAATGATTAAATTACAGTTTACACTTTGACCTCGGTTTTTTTTTTTTGCTTTATGCTAAAAAAAATGGTTATGTTTGGTTATTTGGGGCGTTCTTTAGTCAATTTTATTTTTCTTTGTAACAATTTTAATCACCCAAGCCCTATCCCAATATTTAGTCCTAAACTTACGCTTAACCCTAACCCTAACCCGGAGCCAGGTGGCATCGATGTTACTGGACACTTAGGCAAGTGGGATGCTTATGTGGAGGCCACTGAGGACTTCATGCAAGTGTTGGGGGAGACCTGCGGGGCATAACACTTTATGGGAGTGATGTACTGTGAAGGACATCATACTTTGAGGTGGACCGGTGTAGCTTCATACTGTGTAGAGAGCCCTGTGGGGGCCTCATACTGTGCGTGTCAGGCAGTATAGGGACATTAAACTGTGTGGCAGCCATATTAGGGCTATTATAGTTTGTAGAAACACCTATCTATGGTATTGTGGTGGTGAAGGACTCCTTTAGCAGCAATATGTACATTTTACTGCAAGAAAAAACGAATAGAACGAAAAATCATTCTTTTAGCACTATTAGCGTAATATAAGAGAAAACTATACAGCAGTAGAGGAGCGCCCTCTCGTGGTAATCATAGAAAACTGCGTAGACCAACAGCCTTTTCCAATAACTTATGTGGACAGATTTAATACTCGATGCTCATTCCAGCATGGGATGTTTTTTTTTTTTTTTCTACAAGGTTCCCAGACAGAGGTTGCCAAATGTCTAGAAATTCCTGGACAGTCCGTAAAAATAGGACACTTTAATTTGATGTGATTTGTTTTGAAGCTGGTGAAACTTGTATATATTATTATGACGGTAATTATTATTTTACAATTCACAGTGAATACAGCAGATGTCTCCAGATCATAATTATGGGCTGGATATATAATATATATCGCTTAAATCCTTAATGATTTTGCATGGTTTTCCAATGTGTCCATAAAGAACGAATGTCTGCACCAGTGCTAAGATCTATTTACTAACCTATGCAATTTGTATTGTGAAACCTGGATATCGCCACTTCAAATAGATCTCATAGACCTATGAGGATGGTGTACTTACTTTAGAAAGCTTATCCTAAATGCATACGGAGTCTTTGTACTGAGATTTTTTTTTTAGAGGAAACTGAGCAGAAACCCCACGTTTTTGGGGAGTTTTGCATTTTTGAGGAGGCTTTGAAGAGTTTCCGCTCAGTTTCTGCGCCAAAATCTAGTGTTAGGACATAGCGCAAGTAAGGGTCACAACATGTCACTGTCTATAAAGTAGGTGAGAGGTGAAGTTAGCCCATTGGCACAGCACTCATAGAGACAGTGTGAGAGTTAACTAAGCATGAGGACAGCCCATAGTGGGTGGGCACTTTGGGAATCTCGGGGTCGTTTTTTAGGAACAGGAAGAAGTGACAGTCAGTTGAGAAGAGTATGCAATAGAAGTCGCAGGTCAGAGGCTTCTAGAGACAACATGGGCCTAATACTCGGTTCAGTGGATTGCCAGAGAACTCCTCCGCATGAGTCCCTTTGCCGGCCTGGGAACCTCGAGATACACATTGGGACCCGGGGGACACTCTTCCTGTAAAGCTGCAGGAGATTTTGCACTCAAGCTCTCAAAGGCGGAGTAAGATGGAATCTGAGTATACTGCTACAAGTAGAAAATAATTCCTAGTGCTAAGGAAGAAAGCAAGAGGGATACTCTACTCATATCAAGAACCAGGGCTGAAGTTATGTCTGGTACCTGTGGGAAAGACGATAATTAGTGATTAGCGAGTATGCTCGTTACTCAAGATTTCCGAGCATGCTCAGCGTTGGGTTCCGTGCTCCTGCGGTGAGCTGGCTTTTTTTCTTCTTTGCTATTTCCAGTTTTGTGATTGCCGTTGCTCCCTTGTGGATTGTTTCTATTTTTCTGTTTCTATGGCAAATAGTGCTGACAAATAAATTGACATTGCTGCTTTCAGGACCGATATTTTATTTTATCATTCATTTATCATTTTTTCGTTATGGCTACAAATCTGACAAGAGACAGATCACACAAAGCTGCTCAGGTGTTCTCTAATGATATGGAGGAATGTATTGTGGCACCTGACTTGCATGATTGTTTAAAAAGTCTGAAAAAACTTTTACTGCAAGAGACTAAGATTTGGTGGGATCAAACAACGTTGAATAACTATATTTCCAAAGATATGGTCCCAAGGGGACTGCGCATTAAAAAATTACCCACCACCGTTTATTCCATGGAATTTATGGATGAATGGAATACTCTTTTAAGCAATTGTTCTTTGAATCTCATGAGACTAATTGTCAAGCATGAGAGGTTAAACTGAGGGAAGTTCAGCAAGAAATGGAGGCTGTTAATTTGTCCCTGGTTCAATTTAAAACTATGGCACAGTTTGATTCTCTTGTTAATAAAATGCAGGACAATGTGAATGCAGTGGAAGAGGACATTATGGAGAGAAAAAAACGCAAGTTTGCCCGAGATCTCAATGACTATGCCACTAAAAAAGTCTATGAGTGGGGCCAATGGGAGCACGGCAATAGGAACCCTAGGTCCATTTTGAAAAGCAGCTCAGGTAACCGTAGACAACTAGCCAAACCGCATGTCAATTTCAACCCATCTGATCCTGAGTCATCGGACAATAATCCCAGCATGTCAGATGTGTCATCAGGAGAATCTGTATTTTGAGCTAGAAGAAAGTTTTTTCGTCACTCAAAAAACGCAAAAGGCGCGGTGGCAGGAAGCACCACAGAAGCATACGGAATTGTGACTCGTCGGAAGAAACGTCTGTTCAAATAAATTCTACGGCTAATAACAATGTTTTGAATTTATCATCAAGGACAAGACCAACTTGAGGTTCTGTCTCTGGGTCTGAATTTTGTGCCCAATCAGAACTTTGACTTATTTTCTACAATTTTAGATATCAACAAGTTTGTCCGAAACCTTACTGTGAAAAAACATTTTCTGAATAATATGGACAATACAGATGGCAGTAATCCTGATGAGCATATCGGCCGTGACACAGGTTTGATTAATGAGTTTTTGGGTATGAATTTTTCAGAGCAAGTCGCTTTGGTTTCTTTACAGTCTCTTGATATGGAGAACCGGGTTGATAATGTTATTATAGATCATTCCCCTAGCTTTGTAACGAAAAATCCATATTTTTATCCAGTCCATGCTAGATCTGACTGCATGGACAGATTTCAGGAGATTGTGGAGAGAGAACTAAAAAAGCTGAGTGATAATCTCACCTCTGTTAATGGTAATTACCAGTCTGGCAATTTCTCCTATAGACAACGCAAAGCGCTACATGAACTCAAAGAAATGGATGGCATTGTGATTAAGATGTCAGATAAGGGTGGATTGGTGGTTGTATTAAATTCTACAGATTATTGCTCTAAAATCATGGAATTGCTTTCTGACACACTAGTGTATGATAAACTGAGCTGTGACCCTTCGGTTAAATTTAAAGAAAAGGTGGACAAAATTATTGAGGAAGGGCACAGCATTGGTGTATTATCTGTGAAACAAAAAGAGTATATGATTGTGGACAATCCTGTGTGCCCAATCCTTCATGGTCCCCCCAAAGTCCATAAAAGCGATGTGATTCCACCCATGAGGCCACTAGTGTCAGGCATTGGCTCAGCAAATGAGCACCTGTGTGAATGGGTAGACTCAGTATATCAGCCTCTGGTACGTAGAATTCCTGGTTATTTGAGAGATTCCAAAGAGGTATTAAGTCTTCTCTGACAAATTATGGTTGCCCAACTATTCATGGCTATGCTGCGATGTCATCTCATTATACACATGTATCCCACACAAATTGGCTATGCATGCTATTCAATTTCATTTGGATCATTTCAGTAATTATTCGTTTGATTTAAAAAATTTCATTTTACAGGCAATTCTTTTTCTGATGACACATAATTTTTTTTCATTTAATGGTAATTTTTTTTTTGCAAAAATCAGGCGTGGCTATGGGCGCTAAATTCTCACCATCTCTAGCTAACCTTGTAATGGCCTTTTGGGAGTACGAATTTATTTTTTCAGCATCCAATCCTTTTCTGTCGTGTTTGATATGGTATGGCAGATATATTGATGACCTACTAATTATTTGGGGGTCCGATATATCTGCCATACCTAAATTCATTGAATATTTGAATTCCAATCAATACAACATTCGTTTCACATACAGGCAAGATCCGGCTCATATTCAATTTTTGGATTTAAAATTAAAAAGGTATAAATAATTGTTTCATTTCTACTAGCACATACCATAAGTCGTTAAGTGGAAACACTATACTACATGCCAGCAGCGGCCACCCCAGACACACCATCCGGTCTGTGCCGGTTGGTGAATTTGTTAGAATTAAACGTAATTGTAGCGATCAGGGTGATTTAAATGCGGAGATAGATTTGGTCTCTAGCAAATTGAAACGTCGTAACTACCCAGATTGGACACTCAAAAGAGCTAAAAAGATTCTCGATAATAAAAATCGTGAAGATCTTATTGCACGGAAAGAGAAGAAAATATCAACATCGACATCTCCTACATATAGAAAGCCCTATGTGTGCTTTCAATTTAGTCGACAATTTTACCAAATTAAAGGGATCATAAATAAATTCCTTCCCATATTATATGAGGATGCAAATTTAGCAGAAATTTTGAAAACTGGTGTCAATGTTGTTGCAAGAAAAGCACCATCCATAGGTAACAGAGTCTCACCGAGTTTTTTCTGCACAGATAAAAAAAGAAATAAAACATGGCTAGAGTGCAATGGTTTTTTCAAGTGCGGTACTAATAACTGTAGAACATGCGCACATGCTGTTATTACCAAAAAAATGTCTAATTATAATAACACACAATGTTTTAATATCAAGCAGTATATTAACTGCAATACTAAATGTGTTATTTACAAAATTGATTGTGCTGCATGTCAGTTGTCCTATGTTGGATGTACGTCACGAAAGTTGAAAATTCGTATCAATGAACATCTTTATGATATAGGTTATACAGGTGAATCTACACGTACCTTATCAGCGGCTTCCAGACACTTTGTAACTGCTCATGCTCGCAGCACCAAATTCTTTCGGGCATACGGGATTGAACGTGTTAATAAACCTCTACGGGGTGGAGACACTATTCGTTGCCTCCATACCCGTGAGGCCTTTTGGATTTACTATCTCAGCACTCGATCTCCCACAGGTTTGAATAGACGTAACGAATTAATGTTTCATTATTATTATGTGTTTATATATGTTGTTGCTATGTGGTTTATCACAGATTTGTTTTTATCATAGTGTGTTTTCGTTTTTGTTTTGTTTTTTCTCTCCTTTTTTTTTTCCCCCCCCCCCCCCCCTTTTTTCCCCTTTTTTTTTTTTTTTCTCTCTATTTTTTTTCATTACTATGTGTATTCATGAAAGACCGCCCATACGATCATGTGACCGTTCATTTGAATGCCATTGGTGTATAGGGTCTATATATTGGTTGATGACCATTTCATATGTAGCTTTGATAAAGATCCGTGTAGGATCGAAACGCGTCGCTCGTGTCCTGATATGCACATGTAGAGCATATATCCACCGTTGTTTTTATATTGGCTTAATAAAGTTGGAATTTGGATTTTACTATTTGGAGCTGGAACGATTTTTTCTTTTCTTTATGAGATGACCGCGTGGAACAGCGTTGGGTTCCGTGCTCCTGCGGTGGCTACTTGGTGAGCTGGCTTTTTTTCTTCTTTGCTATTTCCAGAGGTTGCCAAATGTCTAGAAATTCCTGGACAGTCCGTTAAAATAGGACACTTTAATTTGATGTGATTTGTTTTGAAGCTGGTGAAACTTATATATATTATTATGACGGTAATATATATAACTTCAGACACAGCTAGAATTCCTGAAGCTCCCTGGGATGTCCCAGCCACTGCGGGACCCAGGCAATACGGACTGATACGTACACGAATGTGTTTGGACCTTTCTGGATTGTCCTTCTGGGACTACGGAGGGGACCCACTGTTATCTTCTTCGGACTACTTAACTCCCCTGATGATGCTCCCTCATTGGAGTTGAAACGCGTAGGGAGAAGGAATATCTTTAGGACTACACGTTGGTTGGTGGATTCCCATAGCAGGGCTCACTTGGGGCCTGTCCTTGTTAGGACAGGAGTCCTTTTAAGGGTTTACAGGGAAGATAGCTGCGGTGTACCCTTCCCTATCCTTGGCCCCCATTTATTTGGAACCACCACCCTCATGGACTATGAGGGACTGTTTCCATATGTCCGTTTGATATGGTAAGACCGATCCAATTTTTACTTTGAGCACTGGTTCACCTGAGCACTTTTTGTTTTTGTTGTTATATGTGTCTTATTAGGATCCGAGCTTTTAAGTAACATTTATTAAAGGTTATGTTTTAATCTAGTGGATATCCTCCATAGCTAATTCTTCTATCATTTTACAATTCACAGCGAATGCAGCAGATGTCTCCAGTTCATAATTATGGGCTGGATATGTAATATATATTGCTTAAATCCTTAATTATTTTGCATGGTTTTCCAATGTGTCCATAAAGAACGAATGTCTGCACCAGTGCTAAGATCTATTTACTAACCTATGCAATTTGTATTGTGAAACCTGGATATCGCCACTTCAAATAGATCTCATAGACCTATGAGGCTGGTGTACTTACTTTAGAAAGCTTATCCTAAATGCATACGGAGTCTTTGTACTGAGATTTTTTTTTTTAGAGGAAACTGAGCAGAAGCCCCACGTTTTTGGGGAGTTTTGCATTTTTGAGGAGGCTTTGAAGAGTTTCCGCTCAGTTTCTGCGCCAAAATCTAGTGTCAGGACATAGCGCAAGTAAGGGTCACAACATGTCACTGTCTATAAAGTAGGTGAGAGGTGAAGTTAGCCCATTGGCACAGCACTCATAGAGACAGTGTGAGAGTTAACTAAGCATGAGGACAGCCCATAGTGGGTGGGCACTTTGGGAATCTCGGGGTCGTTTTTTAGGAACAGGAAGAAGTGACAGTCAGTTGAGAAGAGTATGCAATAGAAGTCGCAGGTCAGAGGCTTCTAGAGACAACATGGGCCTAATACTCGGTTCAGTGGATTGCCAGAGAACTCCTCCGCATGAGTCCCTTTGCCGGCCTGGGAACCTCGAGATACACATTGGGACCCGGGGGACACTCTTCCTGTAAAGCTGCAGGAGATTTTGCACTCAAGCTCTCAAAGGCGGAGTAAGATGGAATCTGAGTATACTGCTACAAGTAGAAAATAATTTCTAGTGCTAAGGAAGAAAGCAAGAGGGATACTCTACTCATATCAAGAACCAGGGCTGAAGTTATGTCTGGTACCTGTGGGAAAGACGATAATTAGTGATTAGCGAGTATGCTCGTTACTCAAGATTTCCGAGCATGCTCAGCGTTGGGTTCCGTGCTCCTGCGGTGAGCTGGCTTTTTTTCTTCTTTGCTATTTCCAGTTTTGTGATTGCCGTTGCTCCCTTGTGGATTGTTTCTATTTTTCTGTTTCTATGGCAAATAGTGCTGACAAATAAATTGACATTGCTGCTTTCAGGACCGATATTTTATTTTATCATTCATTTATCATTTTTTCGTTATGGCTACAAATCTGACAAGAGACAGATCACACAAAGCTGCTCAGGTGTTCTCTAATGATATGGAGGAATGTATTGTGGCACCTGACTTGCATGATTGTTTAAAAAGTCTGAAAAAACTTTTACTGCAAGAGACTAAGATTTGGTGGGATCAAACAACGTTGAATAACTATATTTCCAAAGATATGGTCCCAAGGGGACTGCGCATTAAAAAATTACCCACCACCGTTTATTCCATGGAATTTATGGATGAATGGAATACTCTTTTAAGCAATTGTTCTTTGAATCTCATGAGACTAATTGTCAAGCATGAAGAGGTTAAACTGAGGGAAGTTCAGCAAGAAATGGAGGCTGTTAATTTGTCCCTGGTTCAATTTAAAACTATGGCACAGTTTGATTCTCTTGTTAATAAAATGCAGGACAATGTGAATGCTGTGGAAGAGGACATTATGGAGAGAAAAAAACGCAAGTTTGCCCGAGATCTCAATGACTATGCCACTAAAAAAGTCTATGAGTGGGGCCAATGGGATTACGGCAATAGGAACCCTAGGTCCATTTTGAAAAGCAGCTCAGGTAACCGTAGACAACTAGCCAAACCGCATGTCAATTTCAACCCATCTGATCCTGAGTCATCGGACAATAATCCCAGCATGTCAGATGTGTCATCAGGAGAATCTGTATTTTGAGCTAGAAGAAAGTTTTTTCGTCACTCAAAAAACGCAAAAGGCGCGGTGGCAGGAAGCACCACAGAAGCATACGGAATTGTGACTCGTCGGAAGAAACGTCTGTTCAAATAAATTCTACGGCTAATAACAATGTTTTGAATTTATCATCAAGGACAAGACCAACTTGAGGTTCTGTCTCTGGGTCTGAATTTTGTGCCCAATCAGAACTTTGACTTATTTTCTACAATTTTAGATATCAACAAGTTTGTCCGAAACCTTACTGTGAAAAAACATTTTCTGAATAATATGGACAATACAGATGGCAGTAATCCTGATGAGCATATCGGCCGTGACACAGGTTTGATTAATGAGTTTTTGGGTATGAATTTTTCAGAGCAAGTCGCTTTGGTTTCTTTACAGTCTCTTGATATGGAGAACCGGGTTGATAATGTTATTATAGATCATTCCCCTAGCTTTGTAACGAAAAATCCATATTTTTATCCAGTCCATGCTAGATCTGACTGCATGGACAGATTTCAGGAGATTGTGGAGAGAGAACTAAAAAAGCTGAGTGATAATCTCACCTCTGTTAATGGTAATTACCAGTCTGGCAATTTCTCCTATAGACAACGCAAAGCGCTGCATGAACTCAAAGAAATGGATGGCATTGTGATTAAGATGTCAGATAAGGGTGGATTGGTGGTTGTATTAAATTCTACAGATTATTGCTCTAAAATCATGGAATTGCTTTCTGACACACTAGTGTATGATAAACTGAGCTGTGACCCTTCGGTTAAATTTAAAGAAAAGGTGGACAAAATTATTGAGGAAGGGCACAGCATTGGTGTATTATCTGTGAAACAAAAAGAGTATATGATTGTGGACAATCCTGTGTGCCCAATCCTTCATGGTCCCCCCAAAGTCCATAAAAGCGATGTGATTCCACCCATGAGGCCAATAGTGTCAGGCATTGGCTCAGCAAATGAGCACCTATGTGAATGGGTAGACTCAGTATATCAGCCTCTGGTACGTAGAATTCCTGGTTATTTGAGAGATTCCAAAGAGGTATTAAAAGTCTTCTCTGACAAATTATGGTTGCCCAACTATTCATGGCTATGCTGCGATGTCATCTCATTATACACATGTATCCCACACAAATTGGCTATGCATGCTATTCAATTTCATTTGGATCATTTCAGTAATTATTCGTTTGATTTAAAAAATTTCATTTTACAGGCAATTCTTTTTCTGATGACACATAATTTTTTTTCATTTAATGGTAATTTTTTTTTTGCAAAAATCAGGCGTGGCTATGGGCGCTAAATTCTCACCATCTCTAGCTAACCTTGTAATGGCCTTTTGGGAGTACGAATTTATTTTTTCAGCATCCAATCCTTTTCTGTCGTGTTTGATATGGTATGGCAGATATATTGATGACCTACTAATTATTTGGGGGTCCGATATATCTGCCATACCTAAATTCATTGAATATTTGAATTCCAATCAATACAACATTCGTTTCACATACAGGCAAGATCCGGCTCATATTCAATTTTTGGATTTAAAATTAAAAAGGTATAAATAATTGTTTCATTTCTACTAGCACATACCATAAGTCGTTAAGTGGAAACACTATACTACATGCCAGCAGCGGCCACCCCAGACACACCATCCGGTCTGTGCCGGTTGGTGAATTTGTTAGAATTAAACGTAATTGTAGCGATCAGGGTGATTTAAATGCGGAGATAGATTTGGTCTCTAGCAAATTGAAACGTCGTAACTATCCAGATTGGACGCTCAAAAGAGCTAAAAAGATTCTCGATAATAAAAATCGTGAAGATCTTATTGCACGGAAAGAGAAGAAAATATCAACATCGACATCTCCTACATATAGAAAGCCCTATGTGTGCTTTCAATTTAGTCGACAATTTTACCAAATTAAAGGGATCATAAATAAATTCCTTCCCATATTATATGAGGATGCAAATTTAGCAGAAATTTTGAAAACTGGTGTCAATGTTGTTGCAAGAAAAGCACCATCCATAGGTAACAGAGTCTCACCGAGTTTTTTCTGCACAGATAAAAAAAGAAATAAAACATGGCTAGAGTGCAATGGTTTTTTCAAGTGCGGTACTAATAACTGTAGAACATGCGCACATGCTGTTATTACCAAAAAAATGTCTAATTATAATAACACACAATGTTTTAATATCAAGCAGTATATTAACTGCAATACTAAATGTGTTATTTACAAAATTGATTGTGCTGCATGTCAGTTGTCCTATGTTGGATGTACGTCACGAAAGTTGAAAATTCGTATCAATGAACATCTTTATGATATAGGTTATACAGGTGAATCTACACGTACCTTATCAGCGGCTTCCAGACACTTTGTAACTGCTCATGCTCGCAGCACCAAATTCTTTCGGGCATACGGGATTGAACGTGTTAATAAACCTCTACGGGGTGGAGACACTATTCGTTGCCTCCATACCCGTGAGGCCTTTTGGATTTACTATCTCAGCACTCGATCTCCCACAGGTTTGAATAGACGTAACGAATTAATGTTTCATTATTATTATGTGTTTATATATGTTGTTGCTATGTGGTTTATCACAGATTTGTTTTTATCATAGTGTGTTTTCGTTTTTGTTTTGTTTTTTCTCTCCTTTTTTTTTTTTCCCCCCCCCCCCCCCCCTTTTTTCCCCTTTTTTTTTTTTTTTCTCTCTATTTTTTTTCATTACTATGTGTATTCATGAAAGACCGCCCATACGATCATGTGACCGTTCATTTGAATGCCATTGGTGTATAGGGTCTATATATTGGTTGATGACCATTTCATATGTAGCTTTGATAAAGATCCGTGTAGGATCGAAACGCGTCGCTCGTGTCCTGATATGCACATGTAGAGCATATATCCACCGTTGTTTTTATATTGGCTTAATAAAGTTGGAATTTGGATTTTACTATTTGGAGCTGGAACGATTTTTTCTTTTCTTTATGAGATGACCGCGTGGAACAGCGTTGGGTTCCGTGCTCCTGCGGTGGCTACTTGGTGAGCTGGCTTTTTTTCTTCTTTGCTATTTCCAGAGGTTGCCAAATGTCTAGAAATTCCTGGACAGTCCGTTAAAATAGGACACTTTAATTTGATGTGATTTGTTTTGAAGCTGGTGAAACTTATATATATTATTATGACGGTAATATATATAACTTCAGACACAGCTAGAATTCCTGAAGCTCCCTGGGATGTCCCAGCCACTGCGGGACCCAGGCAATACGGACTGATACGTACACGAATGTGTTTGGACCTTTCTGGATTGTCCTTCTGGGACTACGGAGGGGACCCACTGGTATCTTCTTCGGACTACTTAACTCCCCTGATGATGCTCCCTCATTGGAGTTGAAACGCGTAGGGAGAAGGAATATCTTTAGGACTACACGTTGGTTGGTGGATTCCCATAGCAGGGCTCACTTGGGGCCTGTCCTTGTTAGGACAGGAGTCCTTTTAAGGGTTTACAGGGAAGATAGCTGCGGTGTACCCTTCCCTATCCTTGGCCCCCATTTATTTGGAACCACCACCCTCATGGACTATGAGGGACTGTTTCCATATGTCCGTTTGATATGGTAAGACCGATCCAATTTTTACTTTGAGCACTGGTTCACCTGAGCACTTTTTGTTTTTGTTGTTATATGTGTCTTATTAGGATCCGAGCTTTTAAGTAACATTTATTAAAGGTTATGTTTTAATCTAGTGGATATCCTCCATAGCTAATTCTTCTATCATTTTACAATTCACAGCGAATGCAGCAGATGTCTCCAGTTCATAATTATGGGCTGGATATGTAATATATATTGCTTAAATCCTTAATTATTTTGCATGGTTTTCCAATGTGTCCATAAAGAACGAATGTCTGCACCAGTGCTAAGATCTATTTACTAACCTATGCAATTTGTATTGTGAAACCTGGATATCGCCACTTCAAATAGATCTCATAGACCTATGAGGCTGGTGTACTTACTTTAGAAAGCTTATCCTAAATGCATACGGAGTCTTTGTACTGAGATTTTTTTTTTTAGAGGAAACTGAGCAGAAGCCCCACGTTTTTGGGGAGTTTTGCATTTTTGAGGAGGCTTTGAAGAGTTTCCGCTCAGTTTCTGCGCCAAAATCTAGTGTCAGGACATAGCGCAAGTAAGGGTCACAACATGTCACTGTCTATAAAGTAGGTGAGAGGTGAAGTTAGCCCATTGGCACAGCACTCATAGAGACAGTGTGAGAGTTAACTAAGCATGAGGACAGCCCATAGTGGGTGGGCACTTTGGGAATCTCGGGGTCGTTTTTTAGGAACAGGAAGAAGTGACAGTCAGTTGAGAAGAGTATGCAATAGAAGTCGCAGGTCAGAGGCTTCTAGAGACAACATGGGCCTAATACTCGGTTCAGTGGATTGCCAGAGAACTCCTCCGCATGAGTCCCTTTGCCGGCCTGGGAACCTCGAGATACACATTGGGACCCGGGGGACACTCTTCCTGTAAAGCTGCAGGAGATTTTGCACTCAAGCTCTCAATGGCGGAGTAAGATGGAATCTGAGTATACTGCTACAAGTAGAAAATAATTCCTAGTGCTAAGGAAGAAAGCAAGAGGGATACTCTACTCATATCAAGAACCAGGGCTGAAGTTATGTCTGGTACCTGTGGGAAAGACGATAACTAGTGATTGGCGAGTATGCTCGTTACTCAAGATTTCCGAGCATGCTCGGGTGGTCTCCAAGTATCTTGGGCGTGCTCGGAGATTATGTTTGAGTCGCCGCAGCTGCATGATTTGCGGCTGCTAGACAGCCTGAATACATGGGGGAATTCCCTAACAAACAGGCAATCCCTGCATGTGTTCAGGCTGTCTAGCAATGAAAAACTACATTTCCGAACACGCCAAAATACTCGGAGACCACCCGAGCATGCTCGGGAAAACCCAAGTAACAAGTACACTCGCTCATCAGTAGCAGAGACTCTATAGGACTGTAGCCAAGACATTATGGCTCCGTCATGAGGGACACAGATTTGTCATTCTTTAGGATGACAGCTAAGAGGACTTCGGCCCTGGCTGGAAGAATACAGATCATGCAGCTGCGGCAACTCAAATATAATCTCCGAGCACACTGAAATACTCGGAAATCTCAAGTAATGAGCACACTAGCTCATCACTAACGACAACCCATTGGGCCTTATCCTGTATGCCTGTTTGTAAAGATGGCCATTTGCTAAGTAAAAGTTTGATTGTTTTTATGGAATCAGTGTCCCCTGGAGTTATTACTGCCGAGGTTCCAGTAGACGGAAGCCTGGAACCAATGGAGGCTTGCGGCCTTGTAGTAAGTGTTACGGATCTGCAACACAGGACTAAGGTAGAAGGGGAAATCTGACCCTGCACTATGACTAGGCTGAAACCCTACGATGGAGTGGGCGACCCATTCCTTGTAAATAGACCCACTGACGATCTTAGGTTAATCTCAAGCGAAGACCTATAGATAAGGGGAAGGGGTACCCTAAAAGAACTAAGGACTGGGTACAAAAACGGGTCACCTCCTAATAGAAAGCACAAAGAAGACTGCAGGAAGCAATAGAAAACAGAAACTAAGGCTAGCAGAACCAGAGGTACCAGAACTGCACAAAACACACACAGAACACTAAGTAAAGCACCAAGCTAGAGCTCAGGCAGATTAACACTGTTGTCCAGAAAGGACTGGGAGTCAGGTGCTGGTTAATAAAGAGTGAAACAAACACCTGACCCAAGACAAATCCAGTACCAGAGGAAAAAGACCAACGGCCTGAACTCCACAAGAAAATGGCGGATAGTAACAAACTAAACAGATTCTAACAGTAAGTGTAATGCACCACACACATAGAATTACACCAGAACAAGGACACGACTTGTCTGTTAGGTGCCAGAGCGAGCGGTAACAGAAGCTCAAGTGAGTACCTAATGTAAGGTTTTCACACAAATCACTTTATTATTACATATAAACAGGCAAAAAAAAAACATTTGAAACATAAAGCAAATAACATCCCTTAACTCTGACCCTCAAAATATAAAGCATCAATGAATTACTATATCACAGTAGTGGTGGTAAGCAGATGTAAAGTATAAGTAATGATCAGAGTTAAGTAATATTTGCAGTAATGCAGAAAAGTACTAACAATATAAAATTCAATACAATTAAATTTCCCAAACTTCCTTATCCTCCATACTCCAGAGAGGAGAAAGATTGCCTGAGAAGTCCAAAGTATATCAGATCTATCGGGGTAGAAATGACAGCTCGAATTTAATGGGGGCATTTAAGAATCCTTGCATTTTTGTAACTTCAATCTCCGTGAATTTAGTAGGGGAAGTCAGTTCAAAGTTTTGCAGGATGGTGGTGAGAAAGATAAAAAATTCAATTTTGATCAAATTCTCCCCTGGGCAGATTCGCTTTCCTGAAAAAGAAAGATAAGATTTTAGAGGTAGTACATAAATAAAAAAAAAATTTACAAAGGTCAATTACCATTTAAGAATTTTTGGTTTACATGTCTTCCTGAAGGACGTCCACCTTTCGGTTCCATTAAACTTTATGGGCATGATAACATAATTTGCTCATGAAAATCACATGCATGCATGAGAGCCGCTCATTCCGGCATCGTCACTGCGTCTCTGAAGCCAGGTATACACTTCCCGGCTTTAGAGGCGCCCTATGCATGTCTGGAAGTTCAGAAGATAGCTCCCGGTCATGCACAGTGCTCACCTCTGAAGGCAGGAAGCGTACACCTGGCTTCAAAAACACAGTGACGCTACCAGAAAGAGCGGCGCACATTTGCGAGATTTGTAATGAACGTGATGACGTCGCGCATGCAATTTTTTTTTTATCATAATAGTCAGGAAAACTGGAGGCTATTTGGCAGTAGTTGCGAAATTTGGTTCTTTTTGTTTTGATATGGTTATGGTTATTAAATGTTTATTTTTGAATCAGACTTTGTGTACTCTCTTTTAATACATCCCTATGAAGTTCACCGATTACTTTTCGAATCCTGAAATTGAGATAATTAGGTATTACGGATTGTTATACATCCTGTGCCTGTCAGAGCAACTGTACCTGAACTCGGGAGTGCCAGAGGTGCCTCTCATGGAGGGTTAAATTATAATCATGAAGCTGGACAAGTTAAATAATAAAACAAGAGCTACCTGCTGAGAAAGGCATCAATGCATTGTTCTTCTTGAACTTGCCACTCTCATCCAAGAAATGGTTCGGATTAAACTCCCATGGAGAAGAGAAATGTTTGGGGTCCCGATGAACGGTGCAGAGTAAAGGGTAAATGGTTGTACCCTGAGAAATGAAGACATTAATTGATCATATGAACTCTACTAGCATAATATACGAATGTATGATAATTTATTTTTTCTATAGAACAAAATGATTTTAGTCTAAAATTGCAATGCTGCTTGAGGCGATAATTCAAACGTCGTAATCTCCCAACAGTAAATAAATTATATACAAAAATATATGGCAGCAGTGAATAAAATACATACCTAACTATATAACAACAATGAATAGCGTACACACATAAATATATGCCAGCAGTGAATAAAATACATACCTAACTATATAACAGCAATGAATAGCCTACATACATAAATATATGCCAGCGGTGAATAAAATACATACCTAACTATATAACAACAATGAATAGCGTACACACATAAATATATGCCAGCAGTGAATAAAATACATACCTAACTATATAACAGCAATGAATAGCCTACATACATAAATATATGCCAGCAGTGAATAAAATACATACCTAACTATATAGCAGCAATGAATAGCCTACACACATAAATATAAACCAGCAGTGACTAAAATACTTACCTAACTATATAACAGCAATGAATAGCCTACACACATAAATATATACCAGCAGTGACTAAAATACATACCTAACTATATAACAGCAATGAATAGCCTACACACATAAATATATACCAGCAGTGCATAAAATACATACCTAACTATATAGCAGCAATAAATAGCCTACACACATAAATATATACCAGCAGTGAATAAAATACATACCTAACTATACAGCAGCCATGACTAGCCTACACACATAAATATATACCAGCAGTGTATAAAATACATAACTAGCTATATAGCAGCAATGAATAGCCTACACACATAAATATATACCAGCAGTGACTAAAATACATACCTAACTATATAACAGCAATGAATAGCCTTCACAGATAAATATATGCCAGCAGTGAATAAAATACATTCCTGACTATATAGCAGCAATGAATAGCCTACACACATAAATATATACCAGCAGTGAATAAAATACATACCTAACTGCTGTATATAACATCAATGAATAGCCTACACACATAAATATATACCAGCAGTTACTAAAATACATACCTAACTATATAACAGCAATGAATAGCCTACACACATAAATATATACCAGCAGTGACTAAAATACATACCTAACTATACAGCAGCAATGACTAGCCTACACACATAAATATATACCAGCAGTGAATAAAATACATACCTAACTATATAACATCAATGAATAGCCTACACACATAAATATATACTGGCAGTGACTAAAATACATACCTAACTATATAGCAGCAATGAATAGCCTACACACATAAATATATACCAGCAGTGACTGAAATACATACCTAGCTATACAACAGCAATGAATAGCCTACACATATAAATATATGCCAGAAGTGAATAAAAGACATATCTAACTATATAGCAGCAATGAATAGCCCACACACATAAATATATACCAATAGTGAATAAAATGCATACCTAACTATATAACAGCAATGAATAGCCTACACACATAAATATATAGCAAACATAATCCTCTAAGGAGTATACCAAACAGAGGATAAGAAGTGAAATGAACAATATATAAAGTTAAAATTACTGTTTATTAATACAATTGTTAAAAACGGGGGGGACAAAAAATACGACATAGTAAAAAAGACACAAATTGGGACCTCCAAGTGGTAAGGGGAGAGAGAAGCCAGCAAAATAAGTAATCAATATTGTGATATTATATATGTGCCGCATGGAATAAATCCCCCTCCAATACAAGATATGATGGTCTATAGAGCACGAGTGTGGCTACCAAAATATGGCTTTAGACCAACAGGCATATGTTTCCACCATAACATAATATATTATACATGAGGTGTTTAATAGCAGGCAAGCAGAAGTATACTCAGAAGGGGTATTCCTGTATCCAGACCAGCTGGTGCTATATAGTTTAAAGCTACTCAGGAAGCTGATGAGGGAATCCCTATATAGTCACTGCATAAGCTGCTATAAGGAATATAGGTGACGTTATCAAGTCGGTGTTGTTACCTGTGCAGTTCTGTAGAGGAGATAGAGGCGAGTGCCCTGGGGTCATGCAAGCATATAAGAACGTGTGGCTGCGCTCTCCCGACGCCCAAAGCCATATTTTGGTAACCACACTCGTGCTCTATAGACCATCATATCTTGTATTGGAGGGGGATTTATTCCATGCGGCACATATATAATATCACAATATTGATTACTTATTTTGCTGGCTTCTCTCTCCCCTTACCACTTGGAGGTCCCAATTTGTGTCTTTTTTACTATGTCGTATTTTTTGTCCCCCCCTGTTTTTAACAATTGTATTACTAAACAGTAATTTTAACTTTATATATTGTTCATTTCACTTCTTATCCTCTGTTTGGTATACTCCTTAGAGGTTTATGTTTGCTATATACCTTTTGGAGTGACATTTTGAGCCACAAATGTAACTAGGACTATGATAATGGACACATAAATATATACCAGCAGTGTATAAAATACATACCTAACTATTTAACAGCAATGAATAGCCTACACCCATAAATATATACCAGCAATGAATAAAATACATTCCTAACTATATAACAGCAATGATTAGCCTACACACATAAATATATACCAGCAGTGAATATACCTGACTACACTAAACAAAAAGTAATTGGTTCCGTCAAAATGGCGCTGATGGCGGGTCTGCGCAGTAACATTTATTGGAAGACGATAGATGCTACTGTGGTGCAGGCGCACTGCCGGCGCCATTTTCATTAAGATTTTTTTCTGACAAAACAAAATGCCTAAATATAATGAATATATACATATTATACATCATATCATGCTACAGCACAGGCGCCGCCTCCGATGCCCGCATGATGAATGTTTTCTTTTGTTTTTTTTAAACAATAGTATATTTAATATGTAAAATAGGGGGCAGGTCAGTGAAGGATCCATGACCTGCCATAAGCCCATACAGATGCATATGTAATCAGAGTGCAGCGCCCTAGAGTCCTGGTTGTTGCAGTAATGTCGCTCTGCCACTAAGGGGAGTAATGTTATGTCTGATTGCACTAAAGGAGTTCACCTGACCAGGTATCACAGTCACACATTACACTTCACACTCCGGCCACCAGGGGGAGCAAAAGGCACTATGTATTAGGCCACTCCTCACACTCTGGTAAAACTGGGGGTTGGATAGGAAGTTAGGGAGAACACAGCCTGGGAAAGCTCCAGGGAGGAGCTGTCAGGGGTGGGTTCCTGGCAGGTACCTAGCAGAAAGGACAGATTGTTACGGAGCCGCGCCTGCACTACCTTGCGGCGGCATCCTAAGGAAGGACACGAAGCGAAGGATATTGTGGAGAAGTGAGAAACGAAATCGCAGCACAAGGAGATAAACCAGTAGGAGTCATGCCCCAAGATCGGAAACATCCTACTGAGGTGCGTAGCCAGTGGCCGGAGCACCGAGGAAGTAACAGACTTCAAGCATTACTTCACACAGCGGCAGGACAGTTTATTATAGGTTGGCTGTCTACCTTACATCACCTAAGCAGACATAGGGGGCAAACGTGGAGAGGGGCGTCTCTAGGGTCCCAGAATAGCTCCGAGCCTACCCGTCATACGGGTGCGTCCTAGCCAGATAAACTTGGGGGATGGAGAAGAGAAAGAACGAATACGAAAGTTTTGAGGACTATCCCAAATGCTCAGCAGGGAAGGACTACAACACACAGGCGCTAGTGGTAGGCACTGATTTCCACCTGCAAAGGGAACTCTGGATGTGCCTTTGGACCGGCCGGACTCAGCCAGCCCAGTTAGCAGTGCTCTGGATTGCGGATCCCGAAGTCTTCAGTAAAGAGGTAAAGAGACTGCAACCTTGTGTCCTCATTATTGACTGCACCTCACACCATCGCCACCTACACTACCGGGAAGCCCTGTGGATATACTTCACCTGTGGGAAGGTATACCATCTAGCTGCCATTCCATCACCCCAGCGGACCCCTAAGCAGCGTCGGTCACCCTGACCGAATACCACAGGTGGCGTCACGAACCCTTGACAAGCTTTCATCACCCTTTCATTGGACGCCCCTTAGCAGGGTCACGGACCGGGTCCAGCCACCGTGACAACCCCAGCACCGAGACAGAGAGGACCGGTACTGAGTAACCCGCGGCCCTGTGTCTGGGGGCACTCCAGCAGCACCACTTAAAGTCCCATCCACAGCCACACCCACAGGCCGCCCCAGAGCACAAGAATTTCATTAACTAAAAACTACAAATAAAAATTAAACAACCACAAGATGGATTTCATCAACCCAGGTATCATTTTAATGAGTATAACGGCGCCAACCTGACAGCGTCTCTAGGATACTGTGCGCAATCCTACTGACAGGTTCCCTTTAAATTGTCCTGCACCCCAATTCTCCCAATAGGTACACCTAGCATCTCCTATGTACTACTCACCTTTGGGATCTGATAACCTCTAAATTGAACATCTCTCGTTACCATACGTGGGGCATTCAGAGGAGTAACGTCACAAAATCTCTGGATCTCGTGGATGACTGCCTGCATGTAATGCATTTCCAGCCTGTCATCAAAATGTGGTACCCGATCTCGTCCAATCACTTGATCAATTTCAACATGGAGTTTAGCTGCAATCAACATTTACACCATTATTACAGCGTATGCAATGTGCAGTTTATAAATACAGCATCATGACTTACCGTAATATTAAACAGTTGATAAATAGTTTTTCCCTTATCTGGGACATAAAACATAGCCTTTACCCCGTTCCCATATAGGATCCTAATTGTATTTCTATGTTGCAGTGTCCAGGAATGGATGTTAAATGGATGAAAAAGATGCAAATTCTAAAAACTAATTAAAGTTTGCGTTCATAGTAAAACAAAAAAAGATTTTTCTCTTAAGAATAAACTTTGCATGGTATTAAAATCAAACAGCGAACAATATTTAAAATGGCAAAAATAGTCTTAATTGCATTTTTTTCTTGTTGGGAAAGGTGAAATTTTAAATGACATCATGCAATTAGCCACGTAATGAGCTTAAAAAACAGGGAAATAAAATTCAAGTGGAGTAAAATGGTGCCGAAAATGCAATTCTGCTATTGTTTTTTCAGCTTTGGTCTTACAGCATTCATTTAAAAAAAAAATGTGTTTTTGTCACCATTTTGAGAACTGTAACTTTTTTATTGTTGTGGCAATAGAGAAATTTGATCACTTCATTTTTGTGTGGCCAGGCTAGCATTTTTATTAATATCATATTTTTTTAAAAAACTGGCTTTATGTTTTTGTTTTCTTCTTTACAGCATTTACTGTGTGGGCTAATTAATTTTATATTTTTTTTTTTGTTTTTTATTTTTTTTTAATTTCGTTAAATTAGAAGTCTACTTCTAAAGCAGATAGATGAAGCTGCAACCCATAATGAGGTCCTGGTTATGGGGGACTTTAACTACCCGGATATTAACTGGGAAACAGAAACCTGTGAAACCCATAAAGGCAACAGGTTTCTGCTAATAACCAAGAAAAATTATCTTTCACAATTGGTGCAGAATCCAACCAGAGGAGCAGCATTTTTAGACCTAATACTATCTAATAGACCTGACAGAATAACAAATCTGCAGGTGGTTGGGCATCTAGGAAATAGCGACCACAATATTGTACAGTTTCACCTGTCTTTCACTAGGGGGACTTGTCAGGGAGTCACAAAAACACTGAACTTTAGGAAGGCAAAGTTTGACCAGTTTAGAGATGCCCTTAATCTGGTAGACTGGGACAATATCCTCAGAAATGAGAATACAGATAATAATTGGGAAATGTTTAAGAACATCCTAAATAGGCAGTGTAAGCGGTTTATACCTTGTGGGAATAAAAGGACTAGAAATAGGAAAAACCCAATGTGGCTAAACAAAGAAGTAAGACAGGCAATTAACAGTAAAAAGAAAGCATTTGCACTACTAAAGCAGGATGGCACCATTGAAGCTCTAAAAAACTATAGGGAGAAAAATACTTTATCTAAAAAACTAATTAAAGCTGCCAAAAAGGAAACAGAGAAGCACATTGTTAAGGAGAATAAAACTAATCCCAAACTGTTCTTCAACTATATCAATAGTAAAAGAATAAAAACTGAAAATGTAGGCCCCTTAAAAATAGTGAGGAAAGAATGGTTGTAGATGACGAGGAAAAAGCTAACATATTAAACACCTTCTTCTCCACAGTATTCACGGTGGAAAATGAAATGCTAGGTGAAATTCCAAGAAACAATGAAAACCCTATATTAAGGGTCACCAATCTAACCCAAGAAGAGGTGCGAAACTGGCTAAATAAGATTAAAATAGATAAATCTCCGGGTCCGGATGGCATACACCCACGAGTACTAAGAGAACTAAGTAATGTAATAGATAAACCATTATTTCTTATTTTTAGGGACTCTATAGCGACAGGGTCTGTTCCGCAGGACTGGCGTATAGCAAATGTGGTGCCAATATTCAAAAAGGGCTCTAAAAGTGAACCTGGAAATTATAGGCCAGTAAGTCTAACCTCTATAGTTGGTAAAATATTTGAAGGGTTTCTGAGGGATGTTATTCTGGATTATCTCAATGAGAATAACTGTTTAACTCCATATCAGCATGGGTTTATGAGAAATCGCTCCTGTCAAACCAATCTAATCAGTTTTTATGAAGAGGTAAGCTATAGGCTGGACCACGGTGAGTCATTGGACGTGGTATATCTCGATTTTTCTAAAGCGTTTGATACCGTGCCGCACAAGAGGTTGGTACACAAAATGAGAATGCTTGGTCTGGGGGAAAATGTGTGTAAATGGGTTAGTAACTGGCTTAGTGATAGAAAGCAGAGGGTGGTTATAAATGGTATAGTCTCTAACTGGGTCGCTGTGACCAGTGGGGTACCGCAGGGGTCAGTATTGGGACCTCTTCTCTTCAACATATTCATTAATGATCTGGTAGAAGGTTTACACAGTAAAATATCGATATTTGCAGATGATACAAAACTATGTAAAGCAGTTAATACAAGAGAAGATAGTATTCTGCTACAGATGGATCTGGATAAGCTGGAAACTTGGGCTGAAAGGTGGCAGATGAGGTTTAACAATGATAAATGTAAGGTTATACACATGGGAAGAGGGAATCAATATCACCATTACACACTGAACGGGAAACCACTGGGTAAATCTGACAGGGAGAAGGACTTGGGGATCCTAGTTAATGATAAACTTACCTGGAGCAGCCAGTGCCAGGCAGCAGCTGCCAAGGCAAACAGGATCATGGGGTGCATTAAAAGAGGTCTGGATACACATGATGAGAGCATTATACTGCCTCTGTACAAATCCCTAGTTAGACCGCACATGGAGTACTGTGTCCAGTTTTGGGCACCGGTGCTCAGGAAGGATATAATGGAACTAGAGAGAGTACAAAGGAGGGCAACAAAATTAATAAAGGGGATGGGAGAACTACAATACCCAGATAGATTAGCGAAATTAGGATTATTTAGTCTAGAAAAAAGACGACTGAGGGGCGATCTAATAACCATGTATAAGTATATAAGGGGACAATACAAATATCTCGCTGAGGATCTGTTTATACCAAGGAAGGTGACGGGCACAAGGGGGCATTCTTTGCGTCTGGAGGAGAGAAGGTTTTTCCACCAACATAGAAGAGGATTCTTTACTGTTAGGGCAGTGAGAATCTGGAATTGCTTGTCTGAGGAGGTGGTGATGGCGAACTCAGTCGAGGGGTTCAAGAGAGGCCTGGATGTCTTCCTGGAGCAGAACAATATTGTATCATACAATTAGGTTCTGTAGAAGGACGTAGATCTGGGGATTTATTATGATGGAATATAGGCTGAACTGGATGGACAAATGTCTTTTTTCGGCCTTACTAACTATGTTACTATGTTACTATGTTAACAATGAAAAAAGGGGGTGATTTTATTTATTTTTTTTTTATGTATTTTTTTAATTTCGATCTTTGTATTTAAGTCCCTTTAGGTGACTTGAATCTGCGATTGTTTCATCACTTCTTTTATATATTTTAATATAGTACTGCAGTATATAGTGTCAATGAATGTCATTCTATGAAGCTCAGCCTGTTAATGGGCTTCACAGGAGTACGAGGATGGCATCCATGGGGGTTGGTGGTAACTCATCAGCACCTCGTGATGATTCCGTTTAAATGGCACTGTCAGTCATTTACATTGGCATCTAAATGGTTAAACAACAGTGATCAGAAATAGCACTGTTTGCTGCAGTTACAGGTAGATGATGGCTGTTTATCTCAGCCGGCATCTGCCTCGTGTAATGCAGGCAGGGCCGGCGTCAGCACCCGGCGTACCGGGGCAAATGCCGGGGCCCTGAACAAATTGGGGGGCCCACTCATGGCCTGGATACCAGGGGGCCCGGGCCGCTCCCCCAGCAGCTTCGGCATTACTTGAGCTCAGCCGTCACTTAAATAAACATGGCCGCGCACAGTGCAGTGTGCAGCGATGTATCTGCTTCTGCTAGTAATGACGCGGCCGGGCGGACACACAAGCAAAGTTAAAGGCACAGTGTCTGCCTGACCGCATCATTAACAGCAGACACAGCTGCAGCGTGCACTGTGGGTGGCCATGTCTGTTTAAGTGAGGGCCATCGATCAAGCAGCGCTCCCTCCATATCCACATGCCAGAGGAGCCTGATGGGTGACAAGCCTGGGGGAGGTGAGTGAGGCTTGTGTCTGTCTGTATGTCTGGGTATGACTGTATGATGTGCATATCTGTGTGTATATCAGTGTGTTTGACAGTACATATTTAAGTATGTTTCTGAATTTGTCTTCAAATATATGTATGTAAATATCTGCGTATTGTATGCGTGCATGTCTGCGTATTGTGTGTGTGTGCATGTCTGCGTACTGTATGTGCATGTCTGCGTATCGTGTGTGTGCATGTCTGTGTATTGTGTGTGTGCATGTCTGCGTATTGTTTGTGTATGTGCATGTCTGCGTACTGTATGTGCATGTCTGCGTATCGTGTGTGTGCATGTCTGCGTACTGTATGTGTATGTCTGCATATTGTGTGTGTGTGTGCATGTCTGCGTACTGTATGTGTATGTCTGCGTATTGTGTGTGTGCATGTCTGCGTACTGTATGTGCATGGCTGCGTATCGTGTGTGTGCATGTCTGTGTATTGTGTGTGTGCATGTCTGCGTATTGTTTGTGTGTGTGCATGTCTGCGTACTGTATGTGTATGTCTGCGTATCGTGTGTGTGCATGTCTGTGTATTGTGTGTGTGCATGTCTGCGTACTGTATGTGTATGTCTGCATATTGTGTGTGTGTGCATGTCTGCGTACTGTATGTTTATGTCTGCGTATTGTGTGTGTGCATGTCTGTGTATTGTGTGTGTGCATGTCTGCGTATTGTTTGTGTGTGTGCATGTCTGCGTACTGTATGTGCATGTCTGCGTATCGTGTGTGTGCATGTCTGTGTATTGTGTGTGTGCATGTCTGCGTACTGTATGTGTATGTCTGCATATTGTGTGTGTGCATGTCTGCGTACTGTATGTGTATGTCTGCGTATTGTGTGTGTGCATGTCTGCGTACTGTATGTGTATGTCTGCGTATTGTGTGTGTGTGCATGTCTGCGTACTGTATGTGTATGTCTGCGTATTGTGTGTGTGTGCATGTCTGCGTACTGTATGTGTATGTCTGCGTATTGTGTGTGTGTGTGCATGTCTGCGTATTGTGTGTGTGCATATCTGCCTATGTGAAGGATGAGGGGGAAGGCTAGGCCCTATGTAGTATATCTTTATTTCTCCACCGTATCTGTGCATCATGAATCGTGGTATGTGGGCCCACTGAGACTCTTTTGCCCGGGGCCCACAAAATCCTGGAGCCGGCCCTGAATGCAGGCTCAGCTCCTGAGCGCTCTCCACACATACTCGGAGGTACAGGTGTACACCAAGGGGTAATCACTTACCTCGTACTTCAGGATACTTTAGTAAGAGAAGCAGTCCAAATCTCATGGTGGTGCTCATAGTCTCTACACCAGCTAAAAACAGGTCACTGGTTGTTATCAGGAGATTATTTAAATGAAATTCAGTACTGGAATTATTCTTCTCCTGTGCAGAAATCATTCAAAGAAATTGAATTAATCAAAGATTTATCACTGACAATTAAGGCTAGATTCACACATTCATTTGTCAGAGTCTGAACATGAACCGTGAGGCACGAAGCTGCCGTACTCAGAAGGAAGGTTTTCTGGCAATAGATTAATATCAAGGTCTCCACTAACAGAGAGTAGATTTTTTTTTATTTTTTTATAAACAATACTTTTTTTTATATTGCTGACACTCCATGATGCCTTGTTACCATATATGTATTGCGAAAAATATGTATGGGTTTGTATTATATATTAAGAATTTGATTAGCATTACCCTCATCCTTTGTCTAATCTGGTCTATGTGGTAGTTGCCCTACATTTCTGTACCAAGCATTTTGGGCCAACATCCAGGGCACCCCTTGTCTTTACTATTCCCGCAACATTTGATGTCACATGACGCTTAGCCATTGAGGTTCAGATGACGTCAAGTCATGCGCTGAATCACAATGTCATGATTAGAGATGAGCGAACCTTTCAAGATTCGGTTCGGTTCGATTCGCCAAACAATTAGACGTTCACCAAACATGTTCGACAAACGTACTCAAACACCATTATATTCAATGCGAGGCCAAACCAAACTTATACACAACACCTTAAGGGGAGACAAAAAGCTTCCCAGACAGCTACAATTAGGGGTAGACACCATGAAAATTAGCATCAATTGACCTAGAGTAGAAATTTGCAAATGGCACAGGGGCAGGCATCAAGGTTTGGGCCAGCATTTACAGCTTGGAATTGAAGTTTCAATTAAGTCAAGGTGGGTGAGGGACCAGTGCAAGCCTGCTTTGCTAGGAGCCCTGATACCTCATGCAACATCTTAAACGTGATGTTTGATCAGCTACACTTAAATGGCACAAATATCAGCTTGGTAGGCCACAAATGTTATAAAAATGTAAGGATAGTAACACAGGTAGTTGACTGAAAGTAATTACAGGCCTGATGGTCTGGGAACCCTACTGCTGAAGGGAATACACATGAAGGAGACCCAACTTGGAGTACAAACATTTCCCAAAAATATTGACACACACCACTAAAGTGTCATCAATTTCCCAGAGTAGAAATATTATAATTGCGCATTTTTTAAAAAAAACTTCAGTTACTGTATGGTTTACTAGACTCCCTTTATTTGGCAGCTGCACAGTGGTATTATTATTTATTGCTATAGCACCATTTATGTGAAAAGGGTATATATAATAAAAACAAGTACAATAATCCTAAACAATACAAGTCACCGGCTGCTACTGGAGGAGAGCGGACCCTGCCTATGAGGTATCACAGTCTAAAAAGGATGGGTAAGGAAGGATACAATAGGTGAAGGTAGAGCTGCTTGTGCAGAGGTGATGCTGAAAGCCATGAGACTCCATAAGCTGTCCCAGACCAAATGTGCCAATGGAGTAGAGCAGGGGTCCTAAAACTGAACCTTGGAAGACACTGACACATAGGGCGAGATATGGAGGTGGTGTGTGAGTGGGAGACACTGAATGCTCTGTCTGTTAGGGATGAGGACAGCCAAGATAGGGCCAAGTCTGTGATGCCAAGAGATGAGAGAGTCTGTATTAAGAGGGAAAGGTCCACTATGTCGAAGGCAGATGACAGGTCCAGGAGGAGGAGCACAAAGTAGTTGCTTAGATTTGTCGGTTAGTAGGTCTTTGTTGACTTTACTAAGGGCAGATTCAGTGAGACGGTGCGGTCTGAATCCAGAATTGTAAGCAGTCAAAGAGGGAGCCGGAGGATAAATTTGAGGACAGTTCAAAATGGACATGTTGTTCCACTAGTTTTGAGACATAGGGGAGAAGTGATATGAGGTGATAGCTATACACAAAAGATGGGTCAAGGGAGGACTTTTTGAGGATGGGTGATCGAGGTATGTCTGAAGCATGAGGGGAAGACAACAGTTGTTAGTGACAGGTTGAAGTGGTGGGTTAGTTTTGGGATGAAGACTGTTGTAAGGTTTGGAATGAAGTGGGACGGGATTGGGTCAAGTTCACATTTGGCGAGACGTGAAGTTGGTTTTGGAAGAGAAGAGTTGAGTAGTTATGAGGGGGTCTGCGAGGACTTTTAGGCAAAAGCTTTGCCTTATGTTGTCAATCTTCTGCTTAAAGAATGAGGCAAAGACTTCAGGGGGAGCTGTGGGACGAGGAGAGAATTGAAAGTACTGAATAGCTGTTTAGTGTTGTGAGACAGAGATGATATGAGAGCTGAGAAGTAGGTTTGTTTTGCTGCGGAGAGAAATTTCACAGCATTTTGACAACTTCTGTTACTGAACGGGCAACTCTGCTCCCTTTCTTTGGCAGCCTTGTAGATGAGGGCCAAAATGTGATCCAGTGGATGGCAAGCTCTGCATCAAGTGACCTCTCCTCCTCTTCCTTCACCTTAACATAACACACAGTACAGTCCTCATAAGTGGCACCCCAATTACCCTTGTTTCCCCCCACATCACAACTCTGAGGAGGAACTGTGGGGAACCACAGATGGGCTAGTCTTCAGAGCTGTTTGCACATTCTATTCCATGGGCATCACAGTTCAGCTCTAAAGATTCACAGACTCAAGAGAAAGAAAGCATCTGCACTGATGGGCAAACATTTTTCAGTTGGATCTGGGGCTAGGCGAAGTAGGATCTGAGCAGAATCCAGACCCTCATCACCAGGTGTTAACCCTCGGAGATGGAGGTGATCCTGATGAGACTGAGATACCTGAGGAGCATGTGGATTGTACTGTGCTATCAGGGCAGGAAGATAAGTATGGTGATTCTCAGGGCGAAGAATGGGAGAACCAAGAGGATGATAATTGGGTTTTAGATCCCACTTGGTGTCAACCCAGAGGCATGCAGCTGAGTTGATCATCAGAGGAAGTTGAGAAAGAGGTTGTGGCTTCCCACACAGACAGTGAGTGATGCAACCACCACGAGAACTGCATCTTCATTTACAACTCTGGCTGTGACAAGCAGCTGTCGCGAATCTGAAGCTCACAGGGGTGGCAAGAGTTGGCTAGCCTGGCCCTTTTTTGAGACCACAAATAACTCACATTATCTGCCAGCTTTTTAAAAAATGACTGAGTAGAGGCAACAAATCTAACAATTAGCCTATTACATGCATGATCCGAAACATGCGAGATCAACATGTGTCAAACATGGAATCAAACTGCCAGCGGGCCTTGACAACCACCAGCCGCCACATTAACCACATCTTCTGCTTCTTTCTCCTCCATGAATGTGGCAACTGCCCTTGCACAGTTCTCCATCCGCAGAACCTCCACTTTTTTACCCGCTATAGTCAAGGTGCATGAGAGAATGTCAGCTGTTGTGGAAGTGGACATTCCTGCTGTTTTGACTGACAAAATAATGATGACCCTGCTTGTAAGAAGTTACAATCTACAGCGTGGTAGAGGTGACACAAAGTACAGTTGCCTATTTACAATGATAGCCCAGCCATCTTGAGAATATGGGAGATAGATAAAGGCTGCACAAGGTAGTCACCAGCCAATCGTTGTTGTGCTTTGGGTGCGGTTGAGTTTGATGGCAAATTATGTTCAGAGAAGTAGAGAATAGGACTTTGATTAAGGAACGTGATAGGCCGCCCTAAACAGATGTGTTTTTAAGGAGCAGCTAAAAATGTGTAAGGTGTGGTTAGTCCTAATTTCATGAGGTAGAAAGGGAAAAAGGTGAGCTATCTAGGTAGAGCCGGACAAAGACCAGATCATGGCTGTTACCGTCTTTGTGTCTCTCAGAGGTCGAAAGTTGTGAGGGGCCACGAGAAGTGGGTAGAGATAGAAGCTGAGATGCAGTTGGGGAGGTGGGGCTGTTGAAGTACCCCAGGATAAGGGTTGGCATTTCTGGGGCCATGAAGTGTGGCAGCAAGGCAGAAAAGTGGTCAAGGAAGTGGGTGGGAGAGCCTGGGGGAAGGTATAAGACCACAACTCTGAGGGAGAGGGAATGGAAGACCCTGATAGTGTGAAACTCAAAAGAAGAATGGCAGCAATTTGGCCTGTATTTATTTATTTGAGAAAAAAACAGGATTGGTGGTGGCAGTGAGGAGTGAGGGGTTATCGTGGAGTTAGCAATGATCGTACGGCGGTATATACACATATCCCATGCGTTGTAATCCAGAGGTATATATGCCATATGCTCACTGTTTTTCCGATAACTAATTATTGAGAACAGCCTGCGGCCTCCTCGGTTGATCGTTGCCTAATTGCGTAATTGTCTGGACTATAGGGGCTAGCCGAGAGCTCTTCGCTCCAAAGATCACAGCAGGTGGTTCTGCGTGACTACTGGCCTGTGATCTCTGTAAAAATTGGATGACCAATCCAATCAGTTGGCCATGGAAATGTAGCCTTTCCGTCTTGTGGAAACAGATGGTTTCTGAAAGCTGATGGCCGTCACAGTCCCCCCGTACCAGTTGCCTAGTCACCTAAGTCTGTAAAAAAGATGTGCCAGCAGGTTGCAGACAGCATCACCCGGTCCTTGAAAAAATGTATGTCTGACAGAGTGCATTTCAACACTGACACCAGGACAAGCAAGCATGGACAGGGACGTTACATCTTGCTGACTGGGCACTGGGTGACTCTGGTGGCTGTGGGTGCAGTCGTGGAAAGGGCTCCTCCACAAGTCTTGGAATCCCCAAGGTTGCCAGGTACTTTGGAAAGAAGGGGGGCTGTAATGGGCGCAGCTGGATGAAAGCCCCCACATGACTGCGTTGCCAAGAAGGGAGTTTTAGAGTTTTGAATAAAAACAGGGATCTTATAGGGGATTGGTGGAAATTTTTGAATAAGGGGTGGACCTAGTGGGGAAAGGAGGCAGGGGCTGGAGAAGTGCGGGAAGGATCACTTGTGAGGTGAATCATCAGGAGAGAAGAAGTGTGCAGCTACTCACCATGGCCTCCATAGACAGCCTCGTGGAGCAGCTGCGCAGGGAATCCAGGTCCAGGAGCGATGGATGGCTGGAAGAGCAGCTCACCAGGCTGCTGGGCGACTGCGGGAGCCGGGGCAGCAGGACCAGGAGAACCCGGCCCCCAGAAAGATTGTCCCCCGACATGTCACCGCGCGGCAGGCGCAGGCCGCGGAGCCCCTCCGGGGACCCTGCGGGGGCTGCGGGACGCGGCGCGACCATCCTGCCCGTCCCCCCCTCCGGCAGGAATCCACCCGGCGGCTCTGCCGGCGCGAGGCGGCGACGTGGAGCGGCGACCAGCCAGGCACGGCCCGATGCCAGGGCCGCAGCGGAAGCCAGGGCCGCAACGGAAGTGCGGCCTAGTCCGGGAGCGAGCGGCGGTGCGGCGCCCTCTAGCGGTGCCAGAAGCAGCCGGAGCACAGCGCGGGCAGCGGCGGCAGAGTCAGGAGGAGAAGGGAGCACAGCGACGTCAGCGGTGAGGGCCGCACAGGTAGTGCGGCCTAGTCCGGGATCGAGGGGAAGTGCGGCGCCCCCCAGCGGCGCCAGGAACAGCAGACTTACAGCACAGTCAGCGGCGGCGACAACAGGAGGAGCCAGGAGTCCAGCGACGGCAGCAGTGAGGGGGAGCTATGGAGCAGTGGTGACAGCGGCGGGCTCACCTCCCCTAGGTGGGCCTGGCAGCGGCACGAGACGACAGAGTAGGGCGACGGGCAGGCTGGCATCGGTGGTTCAGCTGGGCCCGGGACGCGTTGGTCGTGGGGCAGGTGCCGGTCGGGCAAGTAGGCCAGGAGGCCGAGGTGGATTGCAAACAGCCGTCAGGTCAAGATCCACCAGGAGGTCCAGCGACAGGAGTGTATCGCCAGTCTCGGTCCCCCCTGGTGACGTGGAGGCCAGGGGCGCGGGCCTGGGGCAATTCAGCGGCAGCGACGACCCCGGATCTGAGAGCGAACATCCAGAAGATGGCGAACAGCGGGATTCCGGAGACACGGCTGGTGGGGACACAGCACCTGCGCAGCCTCGTGAGTACATGTCTATTCCTATTTCGGTGCCGGGTACGGTGGGGTTAGTGGAGGGGGTAGGGGACGCTGGTTCTGGGCTTCCTGGCGTTAGAGAGCTTTTGGCAGGTATGTCGCATATTTTGAGGCGATTGGACGCGGGGCCAGCAAGTAATATGGGAGGGTCACCTGCTGGGGCTTGGTTGGTGGATCCTGTTAGTACAGCCGGGGGAGGGGGCTCCGGTGAATTAGTGAGGTCTGGGGCGGCCGCGTCGGCCCAGGCAGCTGGGGTGTCAGTGTCGGTTCAAACGGAGACGGGTAAGAAGGATGAGATAAAGTTGGATGATCGGGCAAAAGGGGAGGTCTTTGTGTGCTTTGAGGGTCCCCTCGGTGCCCATTTAAAGAAGGAGGTGAAGGAGAAGATCTGGAAGGATGAATTTGTTGAGATTTTCTCCCTCCTCCCTTTGGAAAAATTTAATCTGGACAAAGGGAAAAAAGATGATAGCAAAAAGGAAGAGGAGGAAAAAAGGCGTTGGCGCCTGATTCCGCAAACGTTTGTTAATTGGCAACAGGCTTTTGCTATCTTGGCCAGTGTGATAGGAGAAAAATTCCCGGAAAATTGCTCGGGTCTGTTACTTTGATTCTATTGGTGAGGCACATCGTACGTATGGGGGCCAGGCTTGGCTGCGTTACGATGAACAATTCAGGCAGCGGAAGGCGGTTAGGCCTGAGATAAAATGGGAGCATAAGGACATTGGATTGTGGCTGAAGGTGATGGCCCCTGTGAGGTACGGGCAGTCCTTTCAAGGGGGCGCGGGGAGTAGTAGTCAGCAATCAGGACAAGGGGGAGGAGGAGGACAGGGGTATCAAGGGGCGAAGGAAAAAACGGGCACGTGCTGGCAGTTCAATGACGGCCAGTGCAAGTATGGCAATACCTGCAGGTTTAAGCACGTGTGTTCCCATTGTAGCGGAGCTTCACACGGGGCTTCAAAATGTTTCAGAAAAGCAAGGGGCAAGCCAGCAGGGGGTAGCGGTCATGGGGGTGACGCCGGTGAGGCTTCAAAAGATGGCCCCTTATCTAAGTAGATATCCGGACCGGTTGAAGGCGGTGGTGATTAGGGACGGTTTTGCTGAAGGTTTTAGGATTCCTCACCCGAATCATACGGTCCCCTTTTCTACAAAAAATCTGAGGTCAGCAAGTTTACATGCGGATGTTGTTTCGAGTAAGTTAGCAAAAGAGGTGGAGTTAGGAAGAATGGCGGGCCCGTTTAGTTCGCTGCCTATGGAAGGGGTGATCGTTTCTCCATTGGGGGTGGTGCCCAAGAAGGAGCCAAATAAGTTTCGTTTAATCCAGCACCTATCGTACCCAAAAGGTTGTTCTGTTAACGATGGCATTGCGGAGGAATTATGCTCGGTTGTATACACGTCGTTCGATGCGGCAGTGCAATGGGTTCGTATGTACGGAGCGGGGGCCTTGATGGCGAAGACAGACATCGAGTCTGCCTTTCGGCTTCTGCCGGTGCATCCGGAGAGCATTCCGTTACTAGGTTGTTTTTGGAATGGAGAATTTTATTTAGACAGGTGTTTGCCGATGGGCTGTTCCATTTCTTGTTTGAAACTTTCAGTACTTTTTTGGAATGGGTTGTTAGAGACGTTTCTGATGTTGCTTCGGTCATTCATTATTTGGATGACTTCATGTTTGTGGGCCCCCCGGACTCTGCGGTGTGCGGTAATTTATTGGCCACCATGGAATGGGTGTCCGGGCATTTCGGGGTCCCTTTGGCGCAGGAGAAAACAGAGGGTCCCTGTACGGTCTTAAGTTTTCTCGGGATTCTTATCGATTCTAGAAAGATGGAATGCAGGTTGCCCGACGACAAATTGTTGTTGCTGAAGCAGGAGGTGTCCAGAATCGGAAAATTGAGGAAAGTGACGTTGAAGGAGTTACAGTCGTTGCTAGGGCGCTTAAATTTTGCGTGCCGGATCATGCCTATGGGCCGGATTTTTTGCCGAAGGTTGTCCAGAGCTACGGCGGGAGTCCGTGCAGCTCATCATTTCATACGTTTGAGCCGGGAGCACAAGGACGATCTGTTGGTTTGGCAGCGTTTCCTGGAAAATTATAATGGCAGATCATTGATTCAGCAGGAGGATTTGAACGCCTTTGATTGTGAAATTTATACGGACGCAGCAGGGGGAGCCGGTTATGGCGCCTACTGTGCAGGCAAATGGAGTGTCGGAGTGTGGCCGGAAGAATGGCGGCAAAACGGGCTAACCAAAAATTTGGCATTGTTGGAGTTGTTCCCAATTGTAGTGGCAGCGTTTATTTGGGGCGAGAATTTTAAGGATCGTCGGGTACGATTCCATTGTGATAACTTGAGTGTCGTGTCAGTTATCAACAGTTTATCTTCCTCTTCTCCCCCCGTGATTAGGTTGGTTAGGGAATTGGTGTTGAGGTGTTTGGAATTGAATTCGTGGATTTCGGCGGTGCACGTACCAGGTGTCCAAAACAATATAGCTGATGCTTTATCTCGTTTTCAGTGGGACCGATTCCGGGAACTGGCGCCAGATTCGGAACCTACAGGAGCGGGATGTCCTTCGCATCTGTGGCAGATTGTTGCGGAAGGGGAGGTCGCTTGATACAGGCCTCACTGTCGAGCCGGACATGGTCGGATTATGCAGCGGCTTGGGAGATGTGGGAAGGTTGGTTGGTCCAATGCGGCCCAGTGGAATCCGACGGCGATAAGATTATGGCTCTGCTGGCTTTGATGGGTAAGGCGGCCGAATGGGGATGGTCCGTTTCGAGGTTAAACAAAGTTGTTGCGGGTCTGGCCTTTGGTTTTCGGTTGCAAGGTTCAGCTGATCTGACAAAAGATTTTTTGATAAGGCAGGCTTTGAAGGGTTTTCGGAAGGGCAATGTGTCTTTTGATAAGCGTAGGCCGATTTCTTTTGGTATGCTGGAACGGCTTGGGGAGGCTTTGGGCGGTATTTGTAGTTCGCAGTTTGAGGTTGTATTGTTTAGGTTAGCCTTCTCTTTAGCGTTCTTTGGCGCTTTGCGCCTGGGGGAGCTGGTGTCCCCAAATAAAAATAAGGTGGGTGGTCTGTTAGCGGAAGATGTTGACTTTTGGGCAGGAGGTATTGTATTTTGGATCAGGCGTTCTAAGACTGATCAGCTTGGTAGGGGTAGGCGAGTGGTGCTGGGGAGAGTTGACGGTAGCGGGATGTGCCCGCAGCACTGTTTGGAATCTTATTGGCGTCTGTCGGCACTTAGGGCAGGCCCTTTGTTACGACATCAGAACGGGGAATTTTTGTCGCGCTACCAATTTACGGCGCTGTTGAAGAGGGGTTTGGGATCGTTGGGTGTTGACCCGAAGAATTTCGGGTCGCATTCGTTTCGAATTGGTGCTGCGTCCGAGGCGGATGGTCTGGGCCTAGGCGTTGATGTGATCAAAAGAATAGGCAGATGGAGTTCGGATCGATATCTGTCTTATATTAGGAATTAGGTCTGTGGGGGAGAGAGCCTTGTTATGGTGTTAATCATTGTTGTGTTTTTTCAGGTCGAACCTCCCTCCTGGCATGGATTATCGGACATTCATTTGTTCATTGGGGTGCGCTTCGTGCGGATGTCAGGCGAAATGGTAGGCAATTAGGCTTTGTAAGGGATTCGGTGGTTATTAGATGGTTGGGATTCCGGGGTATGTTATGGCGGAGTTTGTTGCCGGCAGTTGCCAACGCCGCTAGATTGGATCGACCCCCGGACATTTTGGTGGTTCACCTTGGAGGAAATGATTTGGGAGTTAGGCCAGTGAGGGAGTTGATCAGAGACATTCGTTTTGATTTTTTACGGTTGTGGGTATCTTTCCCGGGTGTTGTGACGGTGTGGTCGGACATTGTACCAAGGCGGAAGTGGCGTGATGTACGGTCCCATAGAGGGATCAATAGAGCCCGGGTGAAGCTGAATAGGGCGGTGGCAGGATTTGTGTCTCGGAACGGGGGTATTGCCATTAGACATTTGGAGCTGGAGGATGGGATTGGCAATTATTGGAGGGATGATGGAGTGCATCTTAATGATGTTGGTATGGATTTATGGGCACTCGGGCTACAGGAAGGAGTCGAGAGAGCTTTGGTGGCGGTGGGGCACTCACGAGCCTGAGGTGGTCAGGGCTGTTCGTGTGTGGCGGGGGGTGGGGTTCTTGGAGGTGGTGATGACGTTTTTACGGGGTTGATCTGGCTTTTGTTTACGGGCTCTGGACGGGGAATTTACCTCGGGAGCTTTGGGGTTTTGGTTTGCCCGAAATGGGTTACATGGTGCCCTTGAGCTGGTGGTCACGGCTGAGGGTAAAGAAGTGTTTGGTTTTAAAGTTGGTGGTGGCTTTATGCCTATTTTTGAGCCAGATTTCTTACCCCCAAGAACCCTCCCCTCAAGGTTTTTTACATATGGTATATATGTTGTTATTTATGTTATTGTTTGTTTAATAAAATGGCCGCTGTGGCCAAAATTATCCAAAGAAATTTACGTGTTGGTGTTTAATTTAAATTTACAGGAGAAGGGGAGAATGGCCCCCTGGGGATGGGGTGGGGGTCAGGAAGATTGAGTACGGGAAAGACCCTGTTTTGGCGATACGCGGTCATGGAGAACTAAACCACTACACACTAGAAGATGGAGAACTAAACTACTAGATAACAGGGCTTGGAGAAATATTACTATCTTTATCAGATTCTCAGTCTCTGTTAGATAGATGTGAAATGCTATACATGGCACATGTGGACTGACCCTAAATGTTCATGCTGGGTATGAGTCGCATTTTAAAATTTGCTAAGGGGCCTTGTCTTTGCTAGGTTTCTCTTCTACACGGCTTCATCTGATTGCACTGTTGTTTATATACATACCTCTTGCATTTTGATGAGGAAGCTGTCAATAAAATGTCTAGGTGAGGTGGGATCCAGAGACTCAAGGCTGGCATTCACCTGCTCATGTACAAATTTAATTATATCATTCGAAAGCAGCGTGAACCTCTTTGGAAGTCTTATAATGTAGCTCATCAACGTTGGGAGTATGGTCAGCAGCTGTAGAGTTAAAAAAGATAAGTGTCAAATTATGAGAGTACTCATTCTTGTCAGATATCCGAGAAATTAACTTGGCTACTTTCACAATTTAAGGCTATGGTCAGAGTATCAGTATTTGGTGAGTATTTCACCTCAGTATTTGGAAGCCCAAATCAGAAGAGGATCAAAAGTGCAGAATCGGTGCACTTTGTTGATATTATAACTTTTATCTGATTGTTCCTCACTTGGTTTTGACGTACAAATGCTGAGAAAAAATAATGACCAAATACTGATAGTGTGTCCCTAGCCAACAGGGTTTCTGATGTAAATTGCATTATTCATCCTAAAACAACACATTTTCTAACATACTCTGCTGTGTAAGTTCGCTCTTGTTTTCACCAGGCCCAAAAGTAAGCAGCAGGATACTTGTGTTCTTTATTCTGAATTTGTCTGTATCTCCTTTAATTCTAGCCTACATACTAACACTATATGTGGTGATTTGTTTGTATGATTTATGACCAATTCAGATAATTATTTACCTGTCCCCAGGTAGAACTTGCAAGATATAAATAGTCATCCAAAACTTGAAAAAGCTTGGTAAACTTCTGTTCCTTGTAGTCAAAACGAGCTCCAAGTATAAAAGTGCAGAGAACGTTCGAAAAAGCATGTATGAGATACTTGGCGGGATCTACAGGATGGCCTGGAATAGAAGAAAACATTTCAATCACACTATAAACATGGCTTTGTAAAAGAAATTACTCATCAAATAATGACCAATTTATCCAGATAAATTTTATGCTAAAAAATGTTGATATTTTTAGTTGTATTTTTCTTATAACTTCTTATACAGGAGGAGGAGTTGAGCTGTGACATCACCTATTGTGAATGGTGGATCCTGTGTTATCTACAGTATATAGAGGTGTTATCAGTCATTGTACAGGAGGAGGAGGTGAGCTGTGACATCACCTATTGTGAATGGTGGATCCTGTGTTATCTACTGTATATAGATGTGTTATCAGTCATTGTACAGGAGGAGGAGGTGAGCTGTGATATCACCTATTGTGAATGGTGGATCCTGTGTTATCTACTGTATATAGATGTGTTATCAGTCATTGTACAGGAGGAGGAGGTGAGCTGTGATATCACCTATTGTGAATGGTGGATCCTGTGTTATCTACTGTATATAGATGTGTTATCAGTCATTGTACAGGAGGAGGAGGTGAGCTGTGATATCACCTATTGTGAATGGTGGATCCTGTGTTATCTACAGTATATAGAGGTGTTATCAGTCATTGTACAGGAGGAGGAGGTGAGCTGTGACATCACCTATTGTGAATGATGGATCCTGTGTTATCTACTGTATATAAAGGTGTTATCAGTCATTGTACAGGAGGAGAAGGTGAGCTGTGACATCTATAGCGAATGGTGGATCCTGTGTTATCTACTGTATATAAAGGTGTTATCAGTCGTTGTACAGGAGGGGGAGGAGGTGAGCTGTGACATCACCTATTGTGAATGGAGGATCCTGTGTTATCTACTGTATATAAAGGTGTTATCAGTCGTTGTACAGGAGGAGGTGAGCTGTGACATCTATAGCGAATGGTGGATCCTGTGTTATCTACTGTATATAAAGGTGTTATCAGTCATTGTACAGGAGGAGGAGGAGGTGAGCTGTGACATTACCTATTGTGAATGATGGATCCTGTGTTATCTACTGTATATAGAGGTGTTATCAGTCATTATACAGGAGGAGGAGAAGGTGAGCTGTGACATCACCTATTGTGAATGGTGGATCCTGTGTTATCTACTGTATATAGAGGTGATATCAGTCATTGTACAGGAGGAGGAGGTGAGCTGTGAAATCTATAGCGAATGGTGGATCCTGTGTTATCTACTGTATATAGAGGAATTATCAGTCATTATACAAGAGGAGGAGGTGAGCTGTGACATCACCTATTGTGAATGGTGGATCCTGTGTTATCAGTCATTCTACAGGAGGAGGAGGTGAGCTGTGGCATCACCTATTGTGAATGGTGGATCCTGTGTTATCTACTGTATATAGAGGTGTTATCAGTCATTGTACAGGAGGAGGAGGTGAGCTGTGACATCACCTATTGTGAATGGTGGATCCTGTGTTATCTACTGTATATAGTGGTAATATATGTCATTGTAATCCTGTTTGCAATGATAAGAAAACTGCTGTAAACTCATCCTGAAAGAACAGTAAGTATAAGTCTTTAGATAGCCCCAATGTCCATTGTGAAAATTACAAGATTACTAATTTATTTTTAATGACCGTACACAATCTCAGGTAATGTGAGGAAAGACGATATATCGCACATTTTTTTACAGATTAAAATTCAAATCTTTATTATTATGACATAATAAAAAAGAAAAGTGTTTAAAAATTATTTCCTCACTTCATTACCTGAGGTTGTGTACGGTCATATTAAAGAATAGACGCTTTTTGCTACTAATAATTTTTTTGAGACTGTGTTAACAAAACTTTGATTTTTAATGCAGATTTAGATATGGAAAATAAAAATTACCCAAAAAACTAGGAACACAAAAACCAGATTTAAATAATAGGTCAGATTGCCGTTTGTTTGAGCTCTTTAGTTACTGTTCTGTTGAGTACCATTTCTTACCGTTATACTTTCTGAATTCTTCCACAATACATTGTGCTTCCTTTTGGATCTGCGAAACATCATTCTTATTTCCGAATCCAAATCTCTTAAGGGTCTTGACCGTAAAGGTTCGCAAGATTTTCCACTGTTTGCCATTGCTCAGGATAAAGCCTACAAAATAAGGTACAGTTCCTCTCTTACTCATTACATTGTTGTTGGTGAATTTAGACAGTCCTATTGTTGACCTGACCCCCTAGATGTGTTATAATAATGGTTAATATACAGCTGAGCCAAGTGTGAGCGTTGGTGAGAAGATTAACCCCTTTACCCCCAAGGGTGGTTTGCACGTTAATTACCGGGCCAATTTTTACAATTCTGACCACTGTCCCTTTATGAGGTTATAACTCTGGAACGCTTCAACGGATCCCAGTGAATCTGACATTGTTTTCTCGTGACATATTGTACTTCATGACAATGGTAAAAATTATTTGATAGTACCTGCGTTTATTTATGAAAAAAGCGGAAATTTGGCGAAAATTATGAAAATTTCGCAATTTTCCAACTCTGAATTTTTATGCAATTAAATCACAGAGATATGTCACACAAAATACTTAATAAGTAACATTTCCCACATGTCTACTTTACATCAGCACAATTTTGGAACCAAAATTTTTTTTTGTTAGGGAGTTATAAGGGTTAAAAGTTGACCAGCAATTTCTCATTTCTACAACACCATTTTATTTTAGGGACCACATCTCATTTGAAGTCATTTTGAGGGGTCTATATGATAGAAAATACCCAAGTGTGACACCATTCTAAAAACTACACCCCTCAAGGTACTCAAAACCATATTCAAGAAGTTTATTAACCCTTCTGGTGCTTCACAGGAATTTTTTGAATGTTTAAATAAAAATGAACATTTAACTTTTTTTCACAAAAAATTTAATTCAGCTCCAATTTGTTTTATTTTACCAAGGGTAACAGGAGAAAATGGACCCCAAACATTGTTGTACAATTTGTCCTGAGTACGCCAATACCCCACATGTGGGGGTAAACCACTGTTTGGGCGCATTGCAGAGCTCGGAAGCGAAGGAGCGCCATTTGACTTTTCAATGCAAAATTGACTGGAATTGAGATGGGACGCCATGTTTCGTTTGGAGAGCCCCTGATGTGCCTAAACATTGAAACCCCCCACAAGTGACACCATTTTGGAAAGTAGACCCCCTAAGGAACGTATCTAGAGGTGTGGTGAGCACTTTGACCCACCAAGTGCTTCACAGAAGTTTATAATGTAGAACCGTAAAAATAAAAAATCATATTTTTTCACAAAAATTATCTTTTCGCCCCCAATTTTTTATTTTCCCAAGGGTAAGAGAAGAAATTGGACCCCAAAAGTTGTTGTACAATTTGTCCTGAGTACGCTGATAGCCCATATGTGGGGGTAAACCACTGTTTGGGCGGATGGGAGAGCTCGGAAGGGAAGGAGCGCCGTTTGACTTTTCAATGCAAAATTGACAGGAATTGAGATGGGACGCCATGTTGCGTTTGAAGAGCCACTGATGTGCCTAAACATTGAAACCCCCCACAAGAGACACCATTTTGGAAAGTAGACCCCCTAAGGAACTTATCTAGAGGTGTGGTGAGCACTTTGACCCACCAAGTGCTTCACAGAAGTTTATAATGCAGAGCCGTAAAAATAAAACAAAATTTTTTTCCCACAAAAATTATTTTTTAAGCCCCCAGTTTTGTATTTTCCCGAGGGTAACAGGAGAAATTGGACCCCAAAATGTGTTGCCCAATTTGTCCTGAGTGCAATGATACACCATATGTGGGGGGAACCACTGTTTGGGCACATGGGAGGGCTCGGAAGAGAAGGAGTGCCATTTGAATGCAGACTTAGATGGAATGGTCTGCAGGTGTCACATTGCGTTTGCAGACCCCCTAATGTACCTAAACAGTAGAAACCCCCACAAGTGACACCATTTTGGAAAGTAGACCCCCTTAGGAACTTATCTAGATGTGTGCTGAGCGCTTTGACCCACCAAGGGCTTCACAGAAGTTTATAATGGAGAGCCGTAAAAATAAAACAAAAATTTTTTCCCACAAAAATTATTTTTTAGCCCCCAGTTTTGTATTTTCCCGAGGGTAACATGAGAAATTGGACCCAACAATTTGTTGTCCAATTTGTCCTGAGTGCGCTGATACCCCATATGTGGGGGGGAACCACTGTTTGGGCGCATGGGAGGGCTCGGAAGGGAAGGAGCTCCATTTGGAATGAGGACTTAGATGGAATGGTCTGCAGGTGTCACATTGCATTTGCAGAGCCCCTAATGTACCTAAACAGTAGAAACCTCCCACAAGTGACACCATTTTGGAAACTAGACCCCCTAAGGAACTCATCTAGATGTGTTGTGATAGCTTTGAACCCCCAAGTGTTTCACTACAGTTTGTAACGCAGAGCCGTGAAAATAAAAAAAAAAAATCTTTCCCCCCAAAATTATTTTTTAGCCCCCAGTTTTGTATTTTTCTGAGGGTAAGAGGAGAAATTCGACCCCAAAAGTTGTTGTCCAATTTGTCCTGAGTACGCTGATAACCCGTATGTTAGGGGAACCACCGTTTGAGCGCATGGCAGAGCTCGGAAGGGAAGGAGCGCCATTTGGAATGAGGACTTAGATGGAATGGTCTGCAGGAGTCACATTGCGTTTGCAGAACCCCTAATGTACCTAAACAGTAGAAACCCCCCACAATTGACCCCATATTGGAAACTAGACCCCCCAGGGAACTAATCTAGATGTGTTGTGAGAACTTTGAACCCCCAAGTGTTTCACTACAGTTTATAACGCAGAGCCGTGAAAATAAAAAATCTTTTTTTTCCCACAAAAATTATTTTTTAGCCCCCAGTTTTGTATTTTCCCAAGTGTAACAGGAGAAATTGGACCCTAAAAGTTGTTGTCCTATTTGTCCTGAGTACGCTGATACCCCATATGTTGGGGTAAACCCCTGTTTGGGCACACGGGAGAGCTTGGAAGGGAAGAAGCACTGTTTTACTTTTTCAACGCAGAATTGGCTGGAATTGAGATCGGACGCCATGTCGCGTTTGGAGAGCCCCTGATGTGCCTAAACAGTGGAAACCCCACAATTATAACTGAAACCCTAATCCAAACACACCCCTAACCCTAATCCCAACAGTAACCCTAACCACACCTCTAACCCTGACACACCCCTAACCCTAATCCCAACCCTATTCCCAACTGTAAATGTAATCTAAACCCTAACTGTAACTTTAGCCCCAACCCGAACCCTAACTTTAGCCCCAACCCAAACTGTAGCCCTAACCCTAGCCCTAACCCTAACCCTAGCCCTAACCCTAGCCCTAACCCTAGCCCTAACCCTAACCCTAGCCCTAACCCTAGCCCTAACCCTAGCCCTAACCCTAGCCCTAACCCTAACCCTAGCCCTAACCCTAGCCCTAACCCTAACCCTAGCCCTAACCCTAGCCCTAACCCTAATGGGAAAATGGAAATAAATAAATTTTTTTAATTTTTCCCTAATTAAGGGGGTGATGAAGGGGGTTTGATTTACTTTTATAGCGGGTTTTTTAGCGGATTTTTATGATTGGCAGCCGTCACACACTGAAAGACGCTTTTTATTGCAAAAAATATTTTTTGCATTACCACATTTTGAGAGCTATAATTTTTCCATATTTTGGTCCACAGAGTCATGTGAGGTCTTGTTTTTTGCGGGACGAGTTGACGTTTTTATTGGTAACATTTTCGGGCACGTGACATTTTTTGATCGCTTTTTATTCCGATTTTTGTGAGGCAGAATGACCAAAAACCAGCTACTCATGAATTTCTTTTGGGGGAGGCGTTTATACCGTTCCACGTTTGGTAAAATTGATAAAGCAGTTTTATTCTTCGGGTCAGTACGATTACAGCGACACCTCATTTCTATCATTTTTTTTTGTGTTTTGGCACTTTTATACGATAAAAACTATTTTATAGAAAAAATAATTATTTTTGCATCGCTTTATTCTCAGGACTATAACTTTTTTTTTTTTGCTGATGATGCTGTATGGCGGCTCGTTTTTTGCGGGACAAGATGACGTTTTCAGCGGTACCATGGTTATTTATATCTGTCCTTTTGATCGCGTGTTATTCCACTTTTTGTTCAGCGGTATGATAATAAAGTGTTGTTTTTTGCCTCGTTTTTTTTTTTTTTCCTTACGGTGTTTACTGAAGGGGTTAACTAGTGGGCCAGTTTTATAGGTCGGGCCGTTACGGACGCGGAGATACTAAACATGTGTACTTTTATTGTTTTTTTTTTTTATTTAGATAAAGAAATGTATTTAGGGGAATAATATTTATTTATTTTTTTCATTATTTAGGAATATTTTTTTTTATTTTTTTTTACACATTTTGAATTTTTTTTAAACTTTTTTACATTGTCCCAGGGGGGGACATCACAGATCAGTGATCTGACAGTGTGCACAGCACAGCAAGCAGGGAGGAAGCAGGGAGGGAGGTGAGACCCTCGCAGCAACGCGATCACATCGCGTTGCTGCGGGGGGCTCAGGGAAGCCCGCAGGGAGCCCCCTCCCTGCGGGAAGCTTCCCTATACCGCCGGCACATCGCGATCATCTTTGATCGCGGTGTGCCAGGGGTTAATGTGCCGGGGGCGGTCCGTGACCGCTCCTGGCACATAGTGCCGGATGTCAGCTGCGATAGGCAGCTGACACCCGGCCGCAATCGGCGGCGCTCCCCCGTGAGCGCCGCCAATCGCGCTGGACGTACTATCCCGTCCATGGTCATGGGGGCCCACCCCACCTCGACGGCATAGTACGTCCCATGTCAGAAAGGGGTTAAAGGGAACCTGTCACCCCAAAAATCGCAGGTGAGGTAAGCCCACCGGCATCAGGGGCATATCTACAGCATTCTGTAATGCTGTAGATAAGCCCCCGATGTTACCTGAAAGAGGAGAAAAAGACGTTAGATTATACTTACCCAGGGGCGGTCCCGCTGCTGGTCAGGTCGGATGGGCGTCTCTGGTCCACTGCGGCGCCTCCCATCTTCTTTCCATGACGTCCTCTTCTGATCTTCAGCCACGGCTCCGGCGCAGGCGTACTTTGTCTGCCCTGTTGAGGGCACAACAAAGTACTGCAGTGCGCAGGCGCCGGAAAGGTCAGAGAGGCCCGGCGCCTGCGCACTGCAGCACTTTGCTCTGCCCTCAACAGGACAGACAAAGTACGCCTGCGCCGGAGCCGTGGCTAAAGATCAGAAGAGGACGTCATGGAAAGAAGATGGGAGGCGCCGCAGTGGACCAGAGACGCCCATCCGACCTGACCAGCAGCGGGACCGCCCCTGGGTAAGTATAATCTAACGTCTTTTTCTCCTCTTTCAGGTAACATCGGGGGCTTATCTACAGCATTACAGAATGCTGTAGATAAGCCCCTGATGCTGGTGGGCTTACCTCACCCGCGATTTTCGGGGTGACAGGTTCCCTTTAAGGATGGGGCTGACAAACCCCAAATAATAAGCCATTGTTATGAATTTTGTGGTAGGGGTTGCAAATGGGGCAAATACTTAAGGAACTCAATCATGAACAGACTTTCACCACATTCCGAAGGATAATTTCTAGCAGGCTCTATCTATGGCAGTATTACTTAGGTACAGGGTTAGATTATCCCACCAGAGTATCAGAGAATTTTCCAGTAAATTCAGGAATTAATACAATATGGAACCCCAAAGATCCAGAAGAAGACAACCCTATTTTGGAGATGACATCAGAGCCAACCATTGGTCTATTTCTTATGGGTTGATTTACAAATACAGGAACCTACTAGATCGATCCTATTAATAATATGTCTCATGTGCCAAAATGTAAAAGTGAAAGATGGATGGTTAGCCCTCAAAATAATTTATTTTTCTGGGAACACAGTCAGATTATACTGAGCATAAAATAGCTCTATAATTTGGGCACCACTGTGGAATTATTTGGATATTGTTTGGTACAATTCATATTTCACAAAAAAATTGATGCGGTTTGTTTTTTCTTACCATAACCCTGGTTGAAACTCTGCAGAAAAGGTATAGGACCTCGGTCACCAAATGCTTCCCCCTGATCAACAAGAGCTTCTTTCACAGCCTCATATCCACAGACGACAACCACTGGCTGTGTGCCATAATAAAGGGTGTATACCGAGCCATATTGATCCCAAAGCTAAAAAAAAGGATACAGATCTTTACCATTCATTTACATATTTTAACAGTAGATTTGAGATTTCTGATCCATTTATTATTGGGACAAGAAACCTAAGTTTTTCATAATCTAGTACGTCTTGGCCCCTGATGTTTTATTTCCTAGTCAACCTCTAAAAAATGTTCTCTTTGATTGCAGGACACATATTATTTATTTTTTTGGATAAGATATATTTTTATTTTTTAGGCCTTTTTTAGCTGTGGAGGAGCCGCTTTATGTGTCCCTCTCTATTTATGCTTTCATTCATGTGTATACTTTGGTATAACATCACTAAACATAAGTCCAAATTTGTTTAACTGGTGAGATTTCCCATCATTCCAGTAAGGGATCCTGATCTGCTGAGGGTCAGGTGTGCCCATGTGACCAATGGTTTTGTATAATGTAGAACGTTGCTGAATACAGTGAAGTAGGGAGTCCCTGTGTTAGGTATGAGAAAGAGACCTGTGAGCAGCCAGCGAAAGCACAAATGGAGCTAAATAGACCAGCAAAGATGTAACCATAATTAGTGCAAGAGTTGAGGCTGCACCCGGGCCCTGGAAACTAGAGAGGCTCAAATGGTCCTTTTGGTTCATATGAGAAGGCCAATACCATTACAGACCAGTGATATAATAATAATAATAACAATAATAATTTTTATTTATATAGCGCCAACATATTCCGCAGCACTTTACAATTAAGCGGGGACATGTACAGACGAAAAATTCGGTACGAGTTAAGACAATTTAAACAGTGACATTAGGAGTGAGGTCCCTGCTCGCAAGCTTACAATCTAGAAGGAAATGGGGGGACACAATAGGTGAAAAGTGCTTGTTATTTCAGGTCTGGCAATTATATTAAACTAGATGGTTGCCCGATTCTAACGCATCGGGTATTCTAGAATATGCATGTCCACGTAGTATATTGCACAGCCACAAATTATATTGCCAAGCCACATAGTATATTGCCCAGCCACGTAGTATATTGCCCAGCCACGTAGTATATTGCCCAGTCACGTAGTATATTGCCCAGCCACGTAGTATATTGCTCAGTTACATAGTATATTGCCCAGCCACGTAGTATATTGCCCAGCCACGTAGTATATTGCCCAGCCACGTAGTATACAGCACAGAGCCACGTAGTATATTGCCTAGCCACGTAGTATATTGCAGAGCAAGATAGTATATTGTTCAGCCACGTAGTATATTGTCCAGCCACGTAGTATATTGCACAGCGACGTAGTATATTGCCCAGCCTTGTAGTATATTGCACAGCGACGTAGTATATTGCCCAGCCACGTAGTATATAGCACAGAGCCACGTAGTATATTGCCTAGCCACGTAGTATATTGCAGAGCGAGGTAGTATATTGTTCAGCCACGTAGTATATTGTCCAGCCACGTAGTATATTGCACAGCGACGTAGTATATTGCACAGCCTTGTAGTATACAGCACAGAGCCATGTAGGATATTGCCCAGTGACGTACTATATTACCGAGTCACGTATGTCACAGGTTAAAAAATAAATAAATAAACATACTCACCTAACAATCCGAGGGCCCCTTGTAGTTGAGCATGCTCACAATTCTCGTCGCTGCTCCTCAGCGTCCCATCTGTCCGCCTCCTGGGATCGTGTGCAGATGGCGAGACCGCTAGGTTTTATGGGTAATTTCGCAAAGCATCGGGGGGAAAGGAAGATGGCAGCGGGCGCCAGCGGCTCAGCTGACAACGAAGGGTGAGTATAGCAGTTTTTTTGGTTTTTTTACTATTTTTAACATTAGTTTCTTTTACTATTGATGCCGCATAGGCAGCATCAATAGTAAAAGGTTGGGGACACACAGGGTTAATAGCGGCGGTAACGGAATGCGTTACCGCCGGCATGAACCCTGTGTTAGCGGTGGCCGGAGGGGAGTATGGAGCGTGCGGGGAGCGGAGCGCCGGGGACACAGTGTGGGGAGCGGAGCGCCGGGGACACAGTGCGGGGAGTGGAGCGCCGGGGACACAGTGCAGGGAGTGGGCGCCGGCCACTGAGTGTGGGGAGCGGAGCGCCGGGGACAGTGAGTGCGGGGTGCGGGCGCCGGCCACTGACTGCGGGGAGTATGGAGCGGCCATTTTCTTCCGGACTGTGCCCGTCACTGATTGGTCGTGGCTGTTTTGCGGCGACCAATCAGGGACTTGGATTTCCATGATAGACAGAGGCCAGGACCAATGAATATCCATGACAGAAGGACAGACAGACAGACGGAAGTACCCCTTAGACAATTATGTATATAGATAGGGATTTTCATATAAAGCTGCATGATCCGGTCATCAGCCCGTGTGATTAAGTGCAATAGTCAAGTATCAAGTGAAGTTATCGTGTGCATGGAGGGTGTGGAGACAGATGAATTGTAGGGTGCAGATTCACATGCAGATAGTATTTGGAAGGAGGGAACAGGACAAAGTTAGTTTACTGAGTAGTTGATGTGGTAGGCTTGTTTGAAGAGATGGGTTTTTAAAGCACGCTTGAATAGGTCGGGGCTAGGTATCAGTCTGCGCTGTATGACCGTGAGGGCCGTATTTACGGCTGTGAAAAAAGTTCCAGCTTGCTCGATCTTTTTCATGGCTCACGGACACTGCCTCCAATGTAAATCAATGGGGCCGCAAAAACAACAGAAGGTTGTTTTTGCGGTGTGCCGTCACTTCCGGTTTTGCGGTCCGCCATTTTTTTTCCCCAATACTTTTGCTATAGTATTGGGAACCTGGAAAACGGCGATCCACAAGTTTTTTGTGGTCAGTTATTGTGGCAGACCTTGAAAACTTTGGCAATACGGCCCGCAAAAAAGGCCCGCAATAATGGCCCACAAAAAACACGGTATCTGTATTAGAAGCCTAAATATTAAGCATGATTTAGTATATCATTATTAATATTGCAAACTAAAATTGTGATAATTATTTGTATAAATTTTTTATGAATAATATTTTTTTAAATAAATATTTTTTTTTCCATACACCTGATATGATGTTTGGTTAACTGATTTTCATTGAGCCCTACAGCATGAATTGATCTCCAGGATGTTGAGTTGAGAGTGGAAAAAAGAATGAACTGTTATGCGAAAAATAGGAAAATATGTGGATCATCTAAATGTTATTAGAACTTTCAATGCATTAATTTGGTTATAATTAATTTCTAAAATGTTTTTTATGTATCTTCAAAGTTTCACTCGTATAAATAAGAAGTTGATGACGTAATTGGTGGTTCTACACCACATGACTGCACGGGATATGACATAAACAGCTAGTGTTAAAATAGTATGCAATGAATAAGGATTAAATTCCGAAACGCGTATGCTCGATTTGCACATTTTTTCTGCCCATGTACAGCACATTGGTGCTACTTTTTAATTCTTCATTAAAGATTTCGGAATTTTATTCAACGTGCCGGATAGTTTTCTATTTCTACACATAGCCATGTAGGTTTAGGTAATTTTAAGCGTAAGGTGACCTCCGGGCCTCAACGATATAAGCCTCAAATTATTTAATTAATATATGACTTTCTTCCTATTTTTCAGTACATTGTATAGTAAAAATAAATGGTGGCATTAAAAAATAGAACTTGTCCTTTAAAAAAAACCTTATACAGTTATGCTGGAACAAGGGGAGGAAAAAACTTTCAGCAAAAATGAAAACTTGCTAACACAGGTAGGCGTTAAATCGCGGACAATGAAGAATTTCTGTTACTTTAACTAAAACTGAAAACAAAACAGAAACAATGGAAGGCTTGATGGTAGCAGGGCACCAGTGTATTCTGAAGTCAAATCACAGTGCAAAATATAAAATAGGGTAGGAGTAATGTTACCAAGAATCTGGACCTAAGTAAAAAGGTGCGGACAGTCAGAAAAAATACAGGAAAACGAAGGAAGGAAAGAAGCCGACCATACAGTTCAAAATATCGTGGTGAAAAATTAAATTAAGTTTATTTAATTGTAACCAGGTTAAAAATATAACAGAAAAAACAACAATGCAGGTAACAGAATAGATTACTAAAATCAAGGACGCACATCCAAAGCGGGACTGGATATTAAAGTGCCAGATTCTGACAAATCATTGAATACATACATTAGTGGAAATACTGCAAGGTATAAATAAAAAAAGGTAAAAAAAATAAGAGTCAAAAGAGTGAGTAATTCACAAGTGTATGTGGCTAGAAAGTGCAAAGTGTTGAATAGGTAAAGTGCTAGTGCAGCCAAACACCAATAGGTGTCACCATAAGTCCATGGTTATTCGGGATATATAAGATCATCATAAGATATCAGGGCACATTAACAGCATTAAGTAGGTGTATTGTGGAGGAGATAAGAAACCATATGAAAGTATATGGGAGTCGATCCAAAGTGGAGTGCAACTTACAATGGTAGTGAAGATCTCAAACTCCTGGATGGCGTCCTCCCCAACGCGCGTTTCGACACACTAACTTCATCAGGGGGTGGTGTCATTAGGATGGTGGAAAGTATAAATTTAAGTGTGTATTTTTAGTAATTTATTCTGCTGCCCGCATTTTTGCTTTTTTCTGTTATATTTTTTACCTGGTTATAATTAAATAAACTTAATTTGGTTTTTCACCACAATATTTTGGACTGTATGGTTGGTCGGCTTCTTTCCTTCCTTCGTTTTCCTTTAACTGAAGCTGACAGTGGCTGTCTCCCCAGATTCATTGAACGTAAGTGATTGTGATTTGATTATTTTATTCTTTCACTTATCTATTGTGTCACTCTGCATAAAATTCGGTAAAAAGCAATTATTTCACATAGCCTTACTATTTTCCTTTTTGCACTTTCTGAATCTCATATAATATGCAGCTTTGGAATAAAACCTTTGAGATAAAGTTTACATTTCTAGAAGCTATTGAATAATTTCAATATGATGAATAATTAATTTCTTTTTAACACATTTTAGATCAAATTCTGAAAAAAATTATACGGTATATACAAACATGTTTAAAAGCTTTACTATAAATTATAATTACAAAAATGCAATATAGCATTGTTCTCCTAAATGTAATGTAAGCATCTGACCTTGAGAAGAAAGTTCACCAGCTTTTCCCTCTTAATGTCCAACAAGTTACCAATCAGAGGCAGTGGTGCTGGACCAGGAGGAAGGTTACGTCTTCTCAATTTTGTATCCCAAGCCAAGTAGATCAAAAGGCATGTAAGTATCAGGAGCCCCATCCATGTAACGTCCATGGTTGGTACCTAGATGTGCTAGAAAGGCATAGCATAAATTATACCTATTCTGTACATACACGCTCCTCAACACTGAAAATGCAACGCCAACGCGGAAAAATCATGGAATAATGGAAATCACAGGATCGATAGACATGTTGATGATCTGCAAGTAATGAAAGTGATCCCATTTATTTGAGAACACCCCTTTAAAGAACTAATTACCGTAACTATAGAAGACAAACATCTTCAAATTAAATTTGTAGGATTCTCTATGAATATTATGGAGATTTATACAGCGCAACCAATACATAGAGTCAATACATTCCTAGTGTCTTTGACACTGCCCAATCTAACAGTAGAGCGAACAACTATGTAAACTCCAAAATAGCAAAGAAGTACGTACTGTAATAAAATCCTTGTTAAATAAAAAAAAAAAACAGAACCAGTTTAGTAATCAATGTTATAAAATATTAGTGCTCGAATTAACAGACTCTCTTACTTCTTTATACAATGAGATATTATTCAACACTTCACTGATTTATTTCTAGTCTCAAGAAAAGTTCTACTCCCTAACCAAGCAAAGATCTCCATTACATGCAATCATTCGGACCAATATCATTACTAAACAGCGATTTATACATTTCTTACCAAAATACTAACTAATCGATCCAAACATTTTTCCAATATTATGCATCCTTGAAAGAGAGGTTGTATCAAAGGCGGGCAGGCAACCGAAAACGTAAGAATGGCCATAACCACTACCCAAGACCCAGGACAGCCTCTCGCCTTGATGCAAAGCTTGTAGGCAGAGAAAACTTTTCATATGTTCTCCTGGAGATTCCTATGTAAGGAGGTTGCTGCCCCTGCTCCTTACCTGGAACCACTTAGTCAGACAGCTGGGTTCTCGGGGGGAAGACTTTCTGCTCTGGACACAAGGGACCATGTGACGGCTGGGGCAGGGGGGGAAAGACGGAGGTGTGGTCAGAAAAGTGCGGGAGAGCAGAGCGTGCGAGACGGAGGGGACAGTGTGCCAGAGAGAAAGCAGGCTGCAGCGCCACGCTCCCCATGACAGAGTGCTCCCCGTGAGGGCACTAAGGCTGGAGTGAGAGTGGGGACTTGGAAGCCTCCATAATCTGAGAAGACTCTTCCCCTGACAGTGCAGAGACAGTGACTCGAGTGCAGCCCTGGTGACCGCAGTGACAAGCAAAGATCCCTGAGTGTGATAAGTAACTGCCCAGTGTGTGTGTGTGACATCGTTACTACAGAGAAGCTGCCAGGCTTACAGAGACCCCTGTAGCAGTGACAGAGAGACTGTGCTATTTCCTAGTTCCAGTTTCACTTTGAGAAGAACAGGCTGCAGAGACTTAACCCCGGAGTTTCCAGGAGACAGAGAAGAGACCAGGATCTCAAGCCCTGCTGGTGACTGTACCCACGTTGGAAAAAGGACCCTCCAGTCAGGACCTCCCTGGGCTGATAAGTTACAAGAACACTCGTTAACCCTTTTGATTTTGCTTAACTGTTTACTGTTTGATTTGTCTCTATTAACCCCCTGTTTACTCCCTGCGAGGAGAATTTTACCCCTGTTAATAAATCCCCTTCAACAGTTGGTCTGTCTGTTCCGTGGTGACATACTGAGTTCCTCCATGTTATTACACTTACAGGACAAACTACTCCAACGTCAATTCTGCAAACTCGTATACTATATACAAACTGAAGTATAAACTAAATGGACGAAACACTCCACCACTAGATACAATCAGAGGGACATGCCAAAGATGACTCTTTTCTCCTTTACGTTTTACTTTATCTCTAGACCAATCCCTCAATTACCGTATTTACTACCCTTAATGGATCAACTAATGTTTCTGAGACTAGTCGTGATATTCCTCAAATTAGCAAACGATGCATTCATTATTGTAAAAAATAAACTGCATCTACCCTGAGGCAGCACGGTGGCTCAGTGGTTAGCACTGTTGCTTTGCAGCACTGGGGTCTTGTGTTCAAATCCCACCAAGGACAACATCTGTATGGAGTTTGTATGTTCTTCCCGTGTTTGTGTGGGTTTCCTGCCAAACTCCAAAGATATACTGATAGTGAATGTAGAATGTGAGCCTCAATGGGGACAGTGATAATGATGCATGCAATGTGTTGTGGAATAAATTGGCGCTATAAAAGCGAGTATAATAAATACCTCCACTTTCACATGATCTCCAGAAATAGGACATAATTCAGGATTCACCATAAATTTAGATCGAACAAAGGGCTTACCTCCACGGGATGCCAAAAAAAAAACAAGCTAGACCTCTTCCACTTAAATGGGGCACTATCTCTAATACATTTCTATCAGTCTCGATAACAAAGTTATATTAAGCTAATATCACATCATCCTCTTGATATTTCTTTTTACTGACCTAAGATATAAGAGAATAATATCCCCATACAGGTGACAATCCAGCAGCTGTCGGCTGTACACTATAGCTGACAACTTGCTGCATAAGCCATGATCTGTGTTGGCAATGTTCACATCTGTTTAACCCCTTAAATGCTGCTGTCAATAATGACTACATCATATAAATGGTTAACAGAGTGTGGGGGCTTCCTCATTATCCCCATCGGCACCCTGAGATCATGATTGTGTGGTCCTGATGTTTGCCATGGTCAAATAGCGGCCTTAGAGTCTGCCGGCTACAGTGACTTGTTCAAAAGTTAGCGACATTTAGATGGTAAAAATACACTTTTTCTTTTCTGTCCTGAAACTTTGCATGAATTCCTGAAAATTACCTGAAGGGTTAATAAACTACCTGATAACGGTTTTCAGTATGACGAGGGGTGCTGTTTTTAAAATGCTATCACTTTTGGGGGTTTCCCAATATATATAGGCAACTTCAAAATGGGATAGGTCCCTAAAAATTTTGTAAATTTCCTTGAAAAAAATGAAAAATGACTGCTTCATTTTTATACCTCCGAAAATGCTAACAAAATAAAAGAGCATTTTACAAATGGTGCCGATTTAAAGCAGACATGAGGGAAATGCTATTTAGTAATGTTTTGCTGTGGCATGTCTATCTGGATAATAAATAAAGGGATAATCATTCAAAGTTTGAAAATTGCAATTTTTTTACATTTTTCTCAAATTTCTGAATTTTTTTTTGTAAATAAGCACAAAACATATCGACCTAAATGTACCATTATCATAAATTATATAATGTGCCACGAAAAAACTATCTCAAAATCACTGGGATTTGTTGAAGCGTTCAAGAGTTATTAACACATAAAGTGACACTGGTCAGATTTCAAAAATTTGGCTCCGTCACTAAGGGGTTAATTATATTGAATGTAAAGGAGAAACTGTGAACCTGGAGACATCTGCCCATATCATATCTAGGGAGGGATCACCTTATTAATATGATGGAATTTCCCCATCTCCCATTTTTTTTACAGTCTTTACCAATTTACATTCGAAGAGGAAGAAAGCATTAATTATTCATATTGCTCCTTTATTTGGAAGCTCTTCTGACACCCAAGAATTCCGTTCCATACTTTATGACATCCAAAAGCTAAGAAAAGGTTTCAATTTTCCTAATATTCGAGCTTACAATAGAGGGGAATTAAGGAGAGTTGCTATAGGTCACAGATCTATCTTCACAGATTTGGCTAAAGAATTTAAGAAATTGACTCCGCATGGAGCTTTGGAAAACTTTTTACAGTTCTACAGTTCAGCGAAATCCCAGATGTCCATAAAAGTAACCCTCTTCTTAAAAAAAATGTGGCAAGCATGGCAAAAAAATAAATGAACCAAAGCAAAATAAAAGGGAAAAGATCTAAAGACCTTCCATGGCTGCCATGTGAGTGTCCCTTCCCCAAGTCTGTGTAGCAGAAACTGTACGGATTGGAAAAAGAATGCATGGTTATATTGTGTATTTAAAAGATACAATAAAAAATGGCCCCAACCAGTCAACTATTGCATGAATCACTGATTAATGTGAAGCATACCACTTAAGTATAGGAATGGTGGTGCATGGAACATGGGACGAAAGTATAATGGAAAAATGCAGAAAAAAAAGCCCTCCCATTCCTTCAAAATTATATCCTTGATGTCATGGTTTATTTGGTGATAATATTATGGTAGTGATATTACATGACTTTTGGTTTGCTCATTATTTGCATGTTGGTGGGGTGCGGGGGACTGGCGATGGTAATGGGTAATGGTTTTTGCATGTCCTGTTTTTTTTATTTCTCTGACACAGAACAGTAGGAGAAGTAACTACACAATATAAAAAAGTGCAGAAAAAACAGCACTCCCAATTCCTTAAAAAATGAAAATTTGATATCCTTTATTTCAATGTGATGAGACAGTCCTTAGAAAGCAGGGGGAATGGGGAAGTGGAGGAGGACAACAGCCATTTCACGTCTATCCCAGCGTTTCTGCAGGTCCAAGTATACAAAGACGAGCAACCACCTCTTTTAACAGGTAGACAGGCTAACAGGTTTTAACAGGTTAACAGGCATGTGGTAGACGTCATGATACAATTAATTGACATAAAACCATATCATTAAAAAAAAAAATTTTTTTTAGAAAAACAGACAAATCAGACCTGTCGTTTAACCCCATCGGGCCATTGGCATTAGTTTTTAGAATCCATTTAGCTTCTCTTTGCAGAAGATATTTATTATGGTTACCACCTCTTGCTGGACAACTATCCTGTTCAATGCCTGCAAATTGCAAGGCTTTCGGATCAGCGTTATGCTGTTCCACTACATGTTTAATCAATCTGGCTGAACCTTTTTTAGTTACCAGTGAGTGCAAGTGTTCCCTAAAGTGAATAAATAAAGGACGGATCATTTTCCCTATATAAAAACACCCACAAGGGCAAAAGATGACATAAACCATAAATTTTGAACTACATGTGATAAAATTTCTGACTTCATGCACAACAGAGCAGATCCTAAGTGGATTCCTAGTTGAATGATGGCCACAAAAAGAGCAGTTTCTACATTTAAAATGACTTGTCAAGCCAGTTATTAGTATCAGGAGAAATTCTATGTTTTACTAACACGTCACCAATATTCTGGCAACATTCATAGGATACGATCGGTCTATTCGATCGATTCGGTCTATTTGGATCTGGATAAGTTGGAAACTTGGGAAGGTGGCAGATGAGGTTTAACAATGATAAATGTAAGGTTATACACATGGGAAGAAGGAATCAATATCACCATTACACACTGAACGGGAAACCACTGGGTAAATCTGACAGGGAGAAGGACTTGGGGATCCTAGTTAATGATAAACTTACCTGGAGCAGCCGGTGCCAGGCAGCAGCTGCCAAGGCAAACAGGATCATGGGGTGCATTAAAAGAGGTCTGGATACACATGATGAGAGCATTGTACTGCCTCTGTACAAATCCCTAGTTAGACCGCACATGGAGTACTGTGTCCAGTTTTGGGCACCGGTGCTCAGGAAGGATATAATGGAACTAGAGAGAGTACAAAGGAGGGCAACAAAATTAATAAAGGGGATGGGAGAACTACAATACCCAGATAGATTAGCGAAATTAGGATTATTTAGTCTAGAAAAAAGACGACTGAGGGGCGATCTAATAACCATGTATAAGTATATAAGGGGACAATACAAATATCTCGCTGAGGATCTGTTTATACCAAGGAAGGTGACGGGCACAAGGGGGCATTCTTTGCGTCTGGAGGAGAGAAGGTTTTTCCACCAACATAGAAGAGGATTCTTTACTGTTAGGGCAGTGAGAATCTGGAATTGCTTGCCTGAGGAGGTGGTGATGGCGAACTCAGTCGAGGGGTTCAAGAGAGGCCTGGATGTCTTCCTGGAGCAGAACAATATTGTATCATACAATTATTAGGTTCTGTAGAAGGACGTAGATCTGGGGATTTATTATGATGGAATATAGGCTGAACTGGGTGGACAAATGTCTTTTTTCGGCCTTACTAACTATGTTACTATGTTACTATGTTATTCTAAATTGTTTAAATCTTTATCATTTTCCGAAAGATGCCAGTTTCCGTTAATTGCTTGACACAAAATGTTATCAATAGGGCTGTGTTTAAAATTAAAGACGAATCTCTCAGTTCTTCCAGTATTTTTAATCGATTTTTTTAAGCAATAAATCCCATTGTGTGGAAGTTTTTGCTCGATTCAAAGCATTTTTTACTATTTTGGGGGGACAACCCCTTTCAATAAAGTTGTTTGTCAAATACTCTGCTTGTCTGGAAGAAGAATTATCTGTATTATTTATTTTCGTTAATTTACAGTGTTGACTATATGGCAGTTCACATTTTACATACTGTGGATGAGCACTATTATAATGGAGCAATGATTTTAAGGAGGTAGGTACACTTTCTAAAAAACTTGCTGAAAAATGAATACCTGATTTTTTAGTAAAATACAAATTGGTATTGCATCCCTAAAATTCATAAATCACCTGTAACCCCACCCTCACTATTATATTGGAGCAATGAGTCAGTGAAGAAAGGTTTTTTTTACAAGTTTCCACAAACAATTTACCATTTTTTATCATTACTTTGCCATCCAAAAAAATCTATTTTTTTTATCACCGAATTCTGCGGTAAATTTCATATTCTCAATATTTGAATAATTTAAATTTAAAAAAACTGCGCTTCAGTGCCGGACTAAACCATGAAGACATCATCCACGTAACGCAGGTAATTTTTAATATACGGTACTTAATATATGGATTTACAATTGGTGCAATATAGTTTCAAAATATGCTACAGAAAGGTTGGCAAAAATGCAATCTGAGGTTGTACCCATCGCGGTACCGATATATTGGAGATACCATCTATTCATGGACTGAAAAGTGTTATGCAACAAGACAAAATTCAATGCTTAGATAACAAAATTTATGCAGTTTTCACTTTTATTAGTTTTTTTGTAAGATATATTCGATGGCTTCAATTCCCAAATATTGCAGAATTCGGGTTTATAAATTTACCACATCTATGGATGTTAACGAAAATTCATCTTGCCATTTGATTTCATTAATGACTGCCAAAAAGGCACCAGTGCCTTAGATGGGATATCTTTCAGAATTGGTTTTAAAAGCCAATCTAAATATTCTGACAATGGTTCCGTAAGAGAACCCACTCCCGAAATAATTGGACGCCCGGGAGGTTTACAAATGATTTCTGAATTTTGGTGATGCAATACCAATATTGTTCTTCTGGAAAACTAGGTATTTATTTTTAAGAAAGTTTTTAAGAAAGTGTACTTTCCTCCTCTAACTCATTGCTCCATTATACTAGTGTCATCCATAGTATGTAAAAAGTGGCCTGCCATATAGTCAACACCGTAGATTAACCAAAATAAATAATACAGATGATTCTTTTTCCAAGCAGAGGATTTGACAAGCAACTTTAGAGAAAGGGTTACCCCAAAAAAATATTAAAAAAATGATTTGGATAGAGCAAAAACTTCCACACAACAGGATATATTGTGTACAATCGATTAAGAATAGTGGCAGCATTGAGAGATTCGTCTTTAATTTTAAACACAGCCCAATTGATCAAATTTTGTGTCAAGCGATTAACAGAAAATGATAAAGATTTTGGAAAATGATAAAGATTTAAACAATTTAGCGGTAAATAGACGGATTGTATCCTATAAACGTTGCCAGAATATCGGTGCCATGTTAATAAAACATAGAATTTCTCCTGATACTAATAACTGTCTTGACAAGTCCCATCCCAAAAGCCATTTTCAATGTAGAAACTGCTCTTTTTGTGACCATCATTCAACTAGGAATCCACTTAGAATCTAATCAAAATTTATTGTATATGTCATCTTTTGCCCTTCTGGGTATTTTTATATGGGGAAAATGTGGTTGTTTGTCTTTGTATGCTTGGACCCACAGAAGCACTGGGATAAGCTCAAAATGGCTGTTGTCCTCCTCCACTTCCCCACTCCCCCTGCTTTCTAAGGACTGTCGCATCACATGAAATAAAGAACATCATTTTTTAAGGAATGATGAGTGCCTTTTTTTCTGCATTTTTTTTAATATTGTGTAGTTATTTCACCTACTGTTCAGTGTCAGAGAAATAAAAAAACAGGACATGTAAAAATGTTTGCCCATTGCCATCATCAGCCCCTCACCCAACCAACATGAAAATAATGAGCAAACCAAAAGTCATGTAATATCACTACCATAATATTATCACCAAATAAACCTTATCATAAACTGGTAACACTGCACAAAGAAGATTGAAAGTCACTTACTATAAACTGCAGTGCGTCTTGATTTTCTTCTTGTCTCATTAGTCGTCAAGGACAGAATCTGGATTTATAAAGTGTTCAGATGTTGGCATCAAGGTTGGCATTCAGAAAGCCTTGGGCAAGATATGAATTTCTTTGAAATAAAGAGGTGACCTATCCCTGTTTGTTCTCACGTACAACTCCAGGAATTTTATGAACAAATAAGCAATGGTCTTTGTGGAAAAAAAGCTAACAATCTTACACGTGTCACCTGGATACTTATTTTGCAAGGCAGCTTAGTCAGTGCTCTATAAGTACCAAGACATTACTGCACAATTTCCCCCAAAAATTGGTCGACTTGACATGAGTTTTTAAAACTTCATGACAGTATCATCGACATGGTGGACCCAGTGTGGCAGGTTCGTTAACCGTAGAGGTTTCCTGTACAGAAGAATCTATTTTTGGGAGACACACTATCGCATCAGTGTCACAGGTTTACCAAGACAGAGAGGAGTCAGAAGACCGCAGCGCCTGATATCTTCTACTCCTGCACTGATTAGAAGTACTTTACCATGGTGTAAATTTCTTTTGGCAGTACAAGGGTTAATCTGCTCTGTTGAGAGCTCCTGAAGAGCTAAGGCTCTCAGCTGTGCACTGTTAGCCACTCACATTTCCTATATATTCTGGCCCTGGCTAGCACTCATTGTCAGAGTTAGCTGTTGCTGCATGGCTGGAGGTTGTTGTTGGTTATTAAAGGAGAAGGGGGTTGGTGGATTTATCTGTGAATGTTGTTAGGTTTTGAGTGTGTGATAATTCCCTTTCGTCTCCTACTTTGGTTTAACCCCATACTTCACTCCCCAATGTATTCCTCTATTATACAGTATGTGTGAGTATATTTATATGTTTGGTATTTTTCATTACGTCTGTTCCTTTTACCTTGTTGGTCTGGGTGGTGTACTACGGTATACTACTACTCCTCTCTTCCCTAGGTGGGGAAGCGTACAGACTGAGGGCGGATTCACGAGCTAAAGCAAGGTACATGGCCCCATCATCTTCACCATCAGAAGAAATCTGGGGAACAGGGCTATCTAGGACACCCCTAGAGTTGGGACAAGGAGTCGTAACATTCAGTATATGAGCTCTATAATATATCCTGCAGAGAATTTTCAGCTGCAAGACCCTCTAAAAAGTAAAGTTCTGGATAATTGACTTTAACCAGAGATGAGATATTAAGTTCCATAAGTTTTACCAATTCACACACATGACAATCAAAAAATCAAAAAATTCTCCTATCAAATGTACCAAGTTTACAAACATCTCAAAATCATTAAATTAGTTGCCGTACACGCAGGTGATGCACAAGGTTCATAGACCAACTCTGCTACGGTGTTGGGCTTACTTAGGAGCTGCGTTGCTAGGTGACTACCTGGTGTTCACTGGAGCTCCTAAGGTTAGAATCAGGCTTGAGCTGCAGGTAGCCGCCAGGTACCACTCCTAAGCAGTCCCTAGTACTGCAGCTGCTGACCCCAAGGGTCATGCACGAGACACGGACTCAAGCTCTGTGTGCGGGACTCCAAGGGCAGGATGGATACTGACACAGAGTCACAGACATGACTGGATTTGTTAACTGGTTTTAGCAGTCTGGATATAGGGAGTACACGTTCAAACACTGGCCACACAAGGATCAGGGGATGAGGTTCAGTATCTGGCAACGTATGGACCGGGGAACGAGGTTCAGGACCTGCCCATGCATGGACTAGGGGACAAGGTTCAGTAACTGGCCACACACAGACCAGGGGATAAGGTTCAGGTACTTGCCACACACGGAGCAGGAGTTAGGGTTCAGATACTAGCCACACAAGGACCAGGGGTTGGGTTTCAGGACCTAGCCACACAAGGACCAGGGGAACTAACAACTTACTAGTAGCACACTTTACTTACTAATGACTCAATGTTGCATAGGCACCCCTCTATTGGGGAGGGAGCCTTTTATACAAGATACCTCCCAACTATTAGCTAGGGGCAACTTAGCAGGTGCATGTGCTGCCCCTTTAAGAACAGGGAAGCGTACGTGCAATAGTCATGCTGCTGGGACACAGACACAGGAAACAGGGAGCACACCAGGAAACACACAGTGAGGCAGAGGTAGTAAGTATGTCGGCATCCCTACATGGAGGGGGAAGGGGAACCATGCAGGGGCGCTCGCATTAGCATTACTTTTGTTCTCCAAATTTTTTCAAATGACAAACCATCTACAAACTAATTTTTCAAATTGGCCAAAATAGAATTGGGCAAAAAAATGCATCATTACAGGTTTTCTGTTGATGAGCCAGGTCTCCCATCTATTGGAGTGTAGAGGTTATAGTGACTCTCAGACCTTGGAAGAGGAGGTGACCCAAAATGTCTGTATACCAAACTACAACAATGGAATATCAAAATAATAGTGAATGAATAACAGTACATCAGCATGAGTATGGAGGATTTGTCATATCAAACTAATTTGATCATCTTCGAGATACATTCTAGACTGGACCGGGGTGAATCAATGGATATAACTTGATTCTTCAAAAAGCATTCGATACTGTGTAGCAAAGGAGGTTGAAACATCAAAAGAGAAGGCTTGGACTGAGTAAAGATGATTGAAAGTAACTGGCTCAGTGATTAAAAGGGTGGCTGTTAATGGTACGTACTTAGGGTCGGATTACATGATGCAGCTGCTGAAGACAGAGCAGGGGTCAGTGTGCAGAATGCTAGCAGGTGCGAAGGATACAGTGACACACAGGAGCCAGAGCAAGGGTTAGCATGATCTTTTTATCAAAACAGTGATAGTACAAGCAGGGGGGTAAAGGATGTGAACTTGCCGATGGGGAAAGTGAAATGCAGCAGGTAATAACAGGTTAACTTATCAATCTCTGTGCGGTGGAGGAAAGTGGCTGGAAGATCCCTTGGCAATGCCGCAGGCGGCGCGAGATGTCTCCGATCCTGTCCTGCAGAAGGGCGAAGCACTGTCTCCTTGCGATGATGAATCCTCCATGTCCTTCGGCACTTTATCTCCTCTCCTGATCCGGGCACACGGTGGGGTAGAGATGAAGTTTAGCGGCACAGTGGAAGAAGTAGAAAGTTCAGTAGACAAGACCGCAGTAGAAGCACGCAGTCCAGCGGTCACAGCCACAGGCACGGGACGGTCCTTAGAAGGCACCGCAAGGATGGGACTAAGTGGTGCCTCTGCGGTGGTGAGCGAAGCCAAGGTATGCACTCTATTCTGGTCACTATCCGCTGCAGATGTCTCTCTGGGCTGAGGGTAGTACGTGTCGACAGTATCGCTAACTGGGAATACAGGCACAGCTAGGTGGCGTGGATCCGTCGAGACGGAGTCAACCATCTCACTACTCACAAGCTTATTCCCCGCCAAGTGTCCTGTGTCAGTCAGGAACCTCTTCCCCCTGGAATATTGGTGACAGTCCTGACAGTTCTGGCCCAGACACGCAAGAGGGACCATTGACTCAGTACACCTCCCTACACTCTTCCACTATTTGTGCTCACCATTCCAAGGATGAGACTCTTTGAGGAGAGCATGACTGTTTCTTTTCCTCTCATGTGATTTGTTGCCAGACAAAATTCTCTTGGTCATAGCGATTGGGGGGTTTGCCAGCCATTGTTCGTTCGGAGCGTCTCAGATTAGGAGAAGTAGTGGAGTTCTCTTGTGGGACAGAATCCGGCTGTGAAAAGAGAGCCATGCGTGAGCCTGTACCCTCCGATACCAAACCTTCGGAACTTAATCTTTTATCCCCTTTTTCATCCCCTTTTTCATCCTCTTCTTCCATTGGCGTATGGTTTCACCTCAGGGGCCTCGGGCTCTTTATCTGTTTGAACTGGATTTTTAGATAGGCAAGGTCGGAGAATATTCCGGGGAAGAGTTCGAGTGGGAGCATGCTCTTTTCTCTCAAACTGGACTTCGCACAGCGGCCCCTCGGGACTAATTCTTCTCTTCGCCTAATACGGGTCTTTCTCCCAACGATTATCCAGTTTGTCCCGAGGATGCTTCTCCTGCACCAAGACACAGTCTCCAATTTGAAACTCTGTCGCTCTGGGAGGGGTCTTTTCTGCATGTTCCAACTCCTGCAATCTAGTCTGGACCAACCGATGCAAAGTTTGCAAACGAAGCCGATGCTCCCGAACCCAGGAGGACACCCCCGTCCGTGGGTAGTCCTCTTCTGGGTCCAATGCCAACTCGCTGATTCCTTTTCCTTCTTGGCTGAACAGAAGGGAGTAAGGTGTACACTCCCTGACAGAAGTTATGTCACTTATCCATGTTATGTAAATAAAAGCTTATAACTTGACGCTAAATTCATCCATTGGTTGTATAAATTATTCTTTTGAAAGCTGAAACCCTCCGAAATGCAGAATTTGATCCCTTTTATGAATTGGAATATAAGAGGTAGCTAATACTTCTTGATATTTTAGGCTATTGATATTGCCTTCCACCTTGCTAATGTTTCGCACACCCCCATACTGAATGTAACCCCAGACCATGATCTTTCCAGCACCAAATTAAACTGTTTTCTGGGTGTATTTTGCATCCATACGGGCTCCAGTAGGTCTCCTGCAGTATTTGCTTCGGCTGTGGTGTAATTCTACTGAAGATTCATCAGAGAAATCCACCTTCTGCCACTTTTCCAGCGTCCATCTGTTTAGCAGGCTGTGGGACTTTGCTAATGCCACACTTTTTTTAATTTGACTTTTGCTTAGTGCTGGCTTCTGGGCACTGATTCGACTGACCATGGAGGCCATTTCCAGACAGAATCCTACAAACTGTTCTAGTTGACACAGGGACTTGAGGTGACCAGGCCTGTTGGAGCTCTGCTGCAGTGGAAAACGGGCTTGCTTTGGATTTTCTAACCAACAAATGTTCCTCCTGAGCAGTTGTCTTGCGGGGTCTTCCAGACCTGGGCTTGCCAAACACATCTCCAGTCTCCTCAAATCATTTGTTAATTCTTTGTACTTGATGCTGAGACACATTAAAAGTGCCAGCCACCTCTGCAGTGGATCTGGTCTTCAGCCTCTCGACAATCCAGGCTTTGGTAGCAGAGTGGATTTTTGGCATGTTGTCAGAGCTCAAGTTGCAGTTCAAGTGAAGGTCTGGGGTGCTGGGTTTCTTTTTATACACACACACACACACACACACACACTAATTAACCGATCATTTACTGAGCACAGGTGAGGATGTAAACTAGGATTGGGTGCATTATATGACCAGGCGACAATACTTTTGTCTTGGCAAAATCTGACCATTATGTGTCCATTAAATGATCAATATTTCTGCATTGATGCCAACTTATTTTCTTAACCTAAACCACATTTCGGAGGGTTTCAGCTTTCTAAAGAATAATTTATACAACCAATGGATGAATTTAACGTCAGGTTATAAGCTTTTATTTACATAACATGGATAAGCGACATAACTTCTGTCAGGGAGTGTACAATACAGACCAAAAGTTTGGACACACTTTTTCATTTAAAGATTTTTCTGTATTTTCATGACTATGAAATTTGTACATTCACACTGAAGGCATCAAAATTATGAATTAACACATGTGGAATTATATACGTAACAAAAAAAGTGTGAAACAACTGAAAATATGTCTTATATTCTAGGTTCTTCAAAGTAGCCACCTTTTGCTTTGATGACTGCTTTGCACACTCTTGGCATTCTCTTGATGAGCTTCAAGAGTCACCGGGAATGGTCTTCCAACAATCTTGAAGGAGTTCCCAGAGATGCTTAGCACTTGTTGGCCCTTTTGCCTTCCCTCTGCGGTCCAGCTCAACCCAAACCATCTCGATTGGGTTCAGGTCTGGTAACTGTGGGGGCCAGGTGATCTGGCGTAGCACCCCATCACTCTCCTTCGTTGTTGTTTTTTAACTTTTTTTATGATATTATTTTTATTAGTCCCCTTAGGGGACTTGAACCTGCAAATGGCTGATCACCTAAACAATAGCCTGTTATACTATTGTATGGCAGTGTACTGTATACTTACCATCAGAAACAAACTTCCACTATTCCTTACATACTGAATGCCATTCTTACAATTGACAGCACCATCTAAGAGGTTAAGCTATTACCACCACTGCAATTACTCTCTGCATTATATAGCCGACAACCACGTGGCACTGAGCCCGCTCAATATTGTTAGTGCACACATCCACCATACAAATACCTCGGATATCGCAGGGGATAGAAAGCTTGCCAAATCCTCTGATCCTAGTAGGACTAGTCAATCAATTATTGTGCATGGGGTATTCCAAACAAGCGGTGTCCTCTGAGAAATGATGTTGGAGAAGAGACAGATCAGACAGATTCAATTCAGTGGCCTGATCCTTGAAAAGCTGAGGATATAGTGGATTCAGAGAATTCAGCCATCAGCCTATATTTATTTCAGTTTTGTGGGAGGCTTCATGTAGATACCGACTTGCACATGGAAAAGTAGCATGCGTATCCAACAGAGGTATAGTATATCCCATGGTTCTATGTACTCGATTTTTATATATCCACACCAGTTCAGAAACGTACTCTGGCCACCGGGCCTTCCAATCTTCCTCTAGAGTTCTTAGCATCTGAATCAGTATACAGTTAACTCATTCACAGGCTCTATTACCTTGAGGATCATACCGGTACAGGTGCAATTCATCCATTACTCTTCCCAAGAAACAAGCTCCCTGATTGGAGTGAATTCTCTTCAGACACCCAAAGGGTTGGATGAAGTTCTTACATATTGCGTGCGCAGCGAATCACCACAGAAAATTTTGTGAAGTGATCCACCATTACCATGCAATGTTCATAGCCCTGATGGGCTGGGCCGATGGTTAGATAGTCTATTGTCAAGAGTTCCAAAGGAGCGGGGGTAATAATGGACTGAACGAGAGCTTTCTGCTTTGGCGGCTTAGCCAGTTCACATGTTCACACTTTCTAAAGGCCTCGTCCACTTTCGTCTTCAACTGGGGTGGAAGATGAACCCTTGTAGCCATTGGAAGATTTTCTCTGAACCAAAGTGGGCTCCTTGCTCGTTGGCAGTGACAGCAATTTCAGATAATGACGTGGTTGGAACGAGGACTTGCCAGTTCACATTCGGCTCAGTCCGTAGTTGCCTTTTCCGATATAGTAAGCCGTTCTTCATCAGTAGTTGTTCCCACTGTTGTAGGATCCGCAACACCTCCATGGACAAAGTACCTCTATCCTTCGAGCTGGGATGTCTCTGGGAAATCACACACTGTCTTAACAAAGCCAGTTCGCTATCTTCCTGTTGGACCTGAACTCACTCATCTGAAGTTCGTCCCAATATGTCGTCTTGAACTGAGGGATGAATCTGTCCCTGCGTTGCTACCACCGTCCTGGTGGACCTCGAAAATCTAGGGACCTTATCATCTTTAAGCTCTTTGTCTCTGTCCCGCTCAAGTCTTGTACTCTTCCTCTTGGACAGTCCATCGGCGTGGGTATTTTCTGCCCCCTTTTGTAGGCAATCTTATAGCAGAATCTCGCCATTTTGGCGACCCATCGCTGTTCCAGGGCCCCCAGTCTCACATTCTCCAAGTGCGCAAGCGGGTTGTTATCAGTACGCACCAACACTTTGGAGACAGAAAAATATTCCGAGAATCTCTCCTTCATAGCCCACAACAACTGTAGCAGCTCCAACTTGAAAGAACTGTAATTGTCGGAATGGTGTTCAGAATCGTGAAGGGACCGACTTGCATAAGTGATCACCCTCTCTCTTCCATCCTGCATCTGTGACAACACATCCCCAAGTCCCAGTAGACTCCCGTCAGTGTGGAGAATGAACGGTTGCAAGAAATCCGCGTAAGCCACGATAGGAGCTCGGTGAGTGCCTTTTTGAGATCTTGAAAAGCCTCTTCTTGGGACTGCTTCCAGCAGATCTTCCAGTTCTTGGAACCCAAGGATATCTTTTTCAACAGCTCTTGTAAGGGCCTTGCCCGTTGAGCGAAGTTCTTCACAAACCGCCTGTAATAACCAGTCATTCCCAGGAACGCCTGCACATCCTTCATGGTCTCTGGAGTGGGCCAGTCTTGAATCACAGTGACCTTCTTTTTTTAGGGTTTGGCATAAACTACATGGCCCAAGTATTCAATTTGCGTGCAGAACAAATGGAACTTCTGGGGGTTTACTTTTAGTCCGTGTCTCTGAAGGCAGGCCAACACTTGTTCTAGGAGTTGCAGATGTTCCTCGAATGAAGCCACAAAGATTATAATGTCGTCCAGGTAGATGAGCATTGATTCAAAGTTCAAATCACCTAGGCACCTCTCCATGAGATGTTGAAAAGTTCTGGGAGCATTGGCTAAGCCGAACGGCATGCGGTTGAATTCGTACTGGCCCATGGGAAGAAAGAAGGCAGTCTTTGCTCGATCTTGTTGAGACATGGGGACTTGCCAGTAGCCGCTGGCAAAGTCCAGTGAGGAGGAGAACTTAGCTTTCCCCAGAGCAGACAGGGACTCCTCAATCCAGGGTAACGGTTACGAGTCCCTCACAGTACAGGCGTTGAGTTTTTGGTAATCCACACAAAAACACAAGGCGCTGTCTTTCTTCTGTACTAACACAATTGGAGCAACCCACGGACTCTCGCTCTCCCTAATCAGGCTGGCCTGCAACATCTGATTCAACATGCTCTTTACCTCCTGGTATAACTGTGGGGGAATTTGCCAGTAACACTCTCTTATGGGCGCGGTTCTCCCAGTTGGTATTTCATGCGTAATGGCCATGGTGAAGCCAAAACCATCCTCGTGGAGGGCGAAAACTTCTTTATACCATCCCAGAAGAGCTTCTATCTGTTGCACCTGAGTGGGTTTGAGTTTGGCCAGCTCAGCCCGCATTCGTTCCATTATGGGTCGTCCCTCCTTGAAGTAATGAGGTTCTGGCATGGAGATGGAGTTTACTAACACAGTCCAGGGGTTTCCAGGTTGTACCTCCCATTTTACTGTTTGGGGGGGGCATTATTTCTTCAGGCAGGTTCTTTATTCGGGCCACCACTCTTCTGGGAACAACAGTAATGTCCTGATCTCCTAGGTTAATGCACCGCACTGGAACAGTCCCTTATATACAATGGCTAATGTATGTGCCACTAAGAGCCCCGTGGGTAATTGTTCAGAAGAGGTTGGTTCGATTTGGACCTCAACCCCCTCCAAGGGGACACAAGCACGAACGGGCAGAGACAGTACTGTTTGTCCTGGTAGAAGAACAATTTTGGTGGAAGCTGTGACAATTACTTTTCCTAACACTCCTCCCTCATAGTTAGACTCCTGTACTTGTGCCACTCGTGCTAGTTATTGAAAAATTCTTCTCTGTGGTGTATGTGGGCACCACTGTTTTAGAGTCTCATTAGAGGGGTCTCTGAGGAGAAGTGTTATGTTTGCTAATGACAGGTGTTATGAAGGCAATCCAGAAACACAGTGTGCTTAGCGATCAGAGCGCACACAGTGATCTGACAAATACCCAAAAATACAAGAACGAGCTCTGAGACGTGGAAACTCTGTAGACTGCACACCTGATCCTATCCTAAACACAACTAAAAGCGGCTGTGGATTGCGCCTAACAACTACCTAGGCAACTCGGCACAGCCTAAGAAACTAGCTAGCCTGAAGATAGAAAAATAGGCCTGACTTGCCCCAGAGAAATTCCCCAAAGGAAAAGGCAGCCCCCCACATATAATGACTGTGAGTAAGATGAAAAGACAAAACGTAGGGATGAAATAGATTCAGCAAAGTGGGGCCCGATATTCTAGGACAGAGCGAGGACAGTAAAGCGAACTTTGCAGTCTACAAAAAACCCTAAAGCAAAACCACGCAAAGGGGGCAAAAAAAAACCCACCGTGCCGAACTAACGGCACGGCGGTACACCCTTTGCGTCTCAGAGCTTCCAGCAAAACAAAAGACAAGCTGGACAGAAAAAAAGCAACAAAAAAGCAAAAGGCACTTAGCTATACAGAGCAGCAGGTCACAGGAACAATCAGGAGAAGCTCAGATCCAACACTGAAACATTGACAAGGAGCAAGGATAGCAGCATCAGGCGGAGTTAAGTAATGAAGCAGTTAACGAGCTCACCAGAACACCTGAGGGAGGAAGCTCAGAAGCTGCAGTACCACTTGTGACCACAGGAGTGAATTCAGCCACAGAATTCACAACAGAGAAGGCTTCCAAACTCCTTCAGCACATTCATTCCCAAAGTGACAGCGGGTCCATAATTCACTTCTCCCTGTGTCAGCACCATGCCTTTCTGTCCCAGGCCTTTCCCAGAGACAGAAACTTGCATCCATACCACCCCTGTGACTGGGATGGATAGTTGGTTGGCCGCCATCAACTTTATCTCAGAACCCCATTCAGGCCGGTTTGCTCGGGGAAAGTGTTGCCAGTAGTAAGCCACTGGCATCGTTGTCACCTGCGAGCCCGTGTCCACCAGGCATCGCACTGCATGTCCATGCATTTCTGCCCATATCAGGGGGAATGTTGACACTAAACTCGCGAGGTGTCTCTGATCCAGTCCCGCAGATGGGCGAAGCACTGTCTCCTTACGATGATGAATCCTCCGGCTCCTTTGGCACATGATCTCCTGATCTGGGCACACGTTGGAGTAGAGATGAAGTTTGGTGGCACAGTGGAAGAAGCAGAAAGCTCAGTAGACAAGGCCGCAGTAGAAGCACACAGTCCAGCGGACACAGCCACAGGCAAGGGCCAGTCCTTAGCAGGCACTGCAAGGATGGGGCTAAGCGATGCCTCCGCGGTGGTGAGCGGAGCCAAGGTATGCACTCTATCCTGGTCACTACCCAGTGTGAATGTCTCTCTGGGCTGAGGGTAGTACGTGTCGGCAGTATCGCTAGCCAGGAATACAGACACAGCTAGGTGGCGTGGGTATGTCAAAAGGGAGTCAACCTACTCACAAGCTCATTCCCCGCCAAGTGTCCCATCTTCCCACTCACACCGATATTTATGTCAGACCCGCCCCCACCACTCAGGTTTTCAGAACTGTGGCAGTCAGGAACCTATTCCCCCTGGAATATTGGTGACAGACCAGACAGTTCCGGCCCAGACATGCAAGAGGGACCGTTGACTCTCTACACCTCCATACAAGAAAATGCACTAGAGTGTTAACCATGGAATATGCCAAAATGTAAGGCAGATGTGGACCCCGCCCATTATACTTTATTGAGGGCTGCGTGTGGGTCATCATATTGTGTGAAGGACTGTGTTGGGGTCACAGTTGGGGCATCATACTGTTTTAGGGTCACCATACTTTGCCATGGGGAAGGGTGGGCTTACAGTAGGGTCATCACACCATGCGTGTGGAGGGTACTGTGGAATAATTCATTGTGGCGGTATCATACTGTGTTTGGGGGGATTTTTGTTGGCATCATACTTTATGGGGGCAATGAAAGGGGAATCTAGATGCTTCAATAGGTGGAAAAGTACAGTGTAAGGGCAGGAAAGTTCTGAGTTATGCTCTTCTTCCAAATATTTTTTGTGTGGGGGGTGCTCAATTAGTACTCTTCATATGAGGCCGTATGATTTCTATGTATGCCCCAGGTCAGCTGACTGCCAAAGATTTGTCTGCTGGTAATGTGCAAAACGAGTTCCTAACATGAAATCCCCACCTTTACGACTTGCCACTATCATGACCAAAGCTTTTAGGTGCTTTTGAGCCTTCTCCACCAACACAACATGTGGCATTTCCTACTCCAAAGCCGACCACAGAAAAATGTCACTTTGCCCTGGAAGATCATGTGTCCTCTGCTAGCTATTGCCAACGTTGATAGCTTAATTGTCGATGATATCACCTACTCAGGACCACTAGTTGGATCCAATGCCTCCTCCACCGGAGGAATATTAACCTTATCTTCATCATTATCCCTAACTCAGTTGACAGTTGCCATTTTGTGGAAAATGACTTGAACTCATTGTCCCTCAACCTGATTCCCATCATGATAGATTTGAATGCCACAACCATTGCCAGTGGCTCGTATACCATGTATCACAGAGACAACAACTAAGGTAGGCATTTGAAATGTGTCCTCTACCTCCTCCTGCCATGTGTTATCATAGAACAAAGTCTGACTGTTCAATTTTTGCAATAAATCAAGTGGAAGAATTTGTTCTGGTAAAATATCTTCTTTTGCCCTCGAGGTGAGATAGGTTTGGGAACACTTCGTATTAAAAAAAATTATTTCCATATTTAATAAAAGAAACATAAATTATTTCTTTATTTTAAGTACATAACAAGAACAAAGAGTACAAATGAAGAGAACATGGCCACGTGCTGTCTATTTGTGCTCCTTATCCTGTTTATGAGCTGTAAAACAATAAAATAATATATATATATATATAACTACCTTGGTGCCTGCTGTAATGAGTATTTCTAGATGAAGTGTCTGCTAGGACTGTCTTACTTTTACTGAACACCATTCAAGTGGATTATTTAATCGTGAAACTGCATAACTTGCCGCAGTGTGAATACTATGAATTTGGTTTATCTTGTAGGCTAGGAAACAAAGGGGCCAAACAAATACATGTGTCATTGATGGAATTGAAACTTCACTAGGTAAAACACTAAGGTCATGGTGGAGAAGAAGGTAGACTGAGAAGAACACTGGCTCTATTGAGCTGATGGTGTCGCTAACAGAGACTACATCATTCTGCTGTGACTGTAATGAGTGAGGTGTCATGTATTCCATTTTGTTCTCCATTACCTCCCTACTAATGCTTGCAAAAGAGGCCAATTGTGACCTATGTTTGGTACTATGGTTATTGGAACGGCTGGTGCTGGAAGTGCTACTGCTGCTAGTGCGTCCCACATTCTTTTCTGTGACATGGGTATATTTTCTCTCACACAACCATGTCCCTTGCCAATGCCAGTTTTTCATTTACCATACATTTTGGGTAGAACTATAAAATTTACTAAAATGTTTTACCACACCTATATAACGTTGAAAAATATGGAACTAACAAAAATGAAAGGTGGGCTACATGTGACGTCAAATACGGCTAACGCTACAACAGGTTACCCATAGTATCTATTTGACATGAACATGTCTCCTATTGAAAAATTAAAACAGGTGTGCCAAAACAGATCAGCACAATTTAATGTCTCAATGTAGCGTAATTTCTTTTAAGATGTATTGATGTGTGAACATGTAATCCTTTAAAAACAATGTATTTATTACAATATTAAAAAACACCTACCCAGTGAAAACAGTTGGTTGAGATACCAAAATCAAACATAGACCAAAAGCCTATACAACCCTGCAATAATCCTATTCCTGAACCTGCCTGGCAGTGGAGGATGGCACCCTAAGAGTACAATTTTTTGGCGCCCCCACTCAACGAGGACTGTCCCTCACTTCCCTGTAAGGCCCTACCAAGGCAGGTGGGAAAACAATATAGATGAAGTGCCCAACACGTTTCCCCATTGTCACAATTCATCAGGAGGCCTGATTGATACTAGTGATGCCAAAAATATGGGATGTCATGATGAAAAAGTAGCATGCTAAGTCTATGGTGAATTGAATTCCTAAGCATATTATCATGTTATAGGCCAGGATAAGTATGCATCTAACAAAAGTATCTCTTGGGGCACATCCTGTCTATGATAAGTCTACTCTTTATTCTATTCATTGTATATATATATATATATATATATATATATATATATATATATATATATATATATATATATATATATATAGTGAATTGAATTCCTGAACATATTATCATGTTATATGCCAAGATAAGTGCACATCTAACAAAAGGATCTCTTCAGAGCAGTTGGCAAAGGGCAAATGACCAATGTTTTACAAATAGTTATTGTTATTTTATTTATATCTATATGATCTACAGGATACCTGCAAGAGATTGTTAACATTAAAATGGCTGCCTGGGAATTTATTTAATTTCTTTCATCTCTTTCTTTCATCTATATTGTTTTCCCACCTGCCTTGGTAGAGCCTTACAGGGAAGTGAGGGACAGTACTCATTGAGTGGGGGAGCGAAAAAAAATGTTCTCTTAGGGTGCCAACCTCCACTGCCAGGAAGGTTTAGGAATAGGATTATTGCAGTGTTGTGTAGATTTTTGGTCTATCTTTGATTTTGGTATCTCAACCAACTGTTTTCACTGGGTAGGTGTTTTTAATATTGGAATTTTAATTTTCCCGAATCTCTTTATCACCTTGGTACATCGTTTTTAGATGTATTGATGAGCAAATTAACCCCTTAACGACCGCCAATACGCCTTTTAACAGCGATAGTTAAGGGTACTTAAACCACATTGCCATTAATTAATGAAGCTGTGGAAAAAGTGTATAGCGTCCCCCAGAGTCGGATTTTCTCCAGGGTCTCGGCCCCAGAGAATATGATTCGGGTTGGTTTTTACCGACCCCGGCGTTGCGATCGCCGCAATTAACCGTATAAATGAGACCGCAAAAAAAGTCAGATTTGTTATTTAATTTTTCACTCCTCTGATGGGATCGCATATCATAGGAGAGAGAAATAGGGTCCCCCGATCCCCTCGGTACCTCCCGGTGTCCCTGGATCCTCTGACAGCCACTTACGGCCGCCGGCGTTTTCTTCTGGGAAGAAAATGGTGGGCGCATGCGCAGTGCGCCCGCCAAGATCTGCTGGCCGGCACCCGGCAACAATAGGAGATTTCTCCTATTGGTTCATTTTCAACACTGTGACCCTATCACAGTGATCAAAATTCTAAAAATAGAAAATAAAAACCCCTTTTATCACCCCCTTAGATAGGAAAAAATAAATCAAATAAATGTATTTCCATTTTTCCATTAGGGTTAGGGTTGAGCTAAAGTGAGTTGGCCTACAGTTAGGGTTAGGGTTAAGATTAGGGTTAGGGCTATTGTTAGGGTTGGGATTAGGGTTAGGGTTGGGATTAAGGTTAGGGGTGTGTTAGGGTTAGGTTTGTGGTTAGGGTTATGATTAGGGTTGGGATTAGGGTTAGGGGTGTGTTGTGGTTAGGGTTGTGGTTAGGGTTGGGATTAGGGTTAGGGGTGTGTCGGGGTTAGGATTGTGGTTAGGGTTGGGATTAGGGTTAGGGGTGTTAGGGGTCGAGTTCCCACTTCTGCACAGGGGGAATCTCGAGCCATCTCCGCTGCGGTCTCCCATTCTTGTCCAGCCGCAGTGGAGCCTGCTCAGCAAAGACGTCGGTCCCAGCGTCTTGCTCATTCTCACTCTGTTCTGAGAGTTACTGCTGCTTCTCCAGTCTCTGCCATTAAAGTCAGTGCTGGTCAGCAGCGAGCGGACTTCTCTGGGACTAAGTCCTTGTCTGCACGTACTGAGCATGTCCATGGTAAGATCTCCCATTGGAGATCGAGGGTCATGTGCTCAGGCTCTGCAGCACATTCCATTGGTCCTTTTGGCAGGTCTTGGAAGGGCAAAGGTACTGTAGCCACTTCCTGTGCTGCTGCTATATAAACTGCGCATGACCGCACGGCCATGCGCTAGTATTGTCTTACAATTGAATACGTGTGTTTGTTGTGAGTGCAAGTCGTTCATTAAATACCCCTACCCTATTGTATGACTGTTCGCGTATGGAGTATGGCTGCTATCTAGCGCCCGACTAATCACTCAACGTGTCACACACGTATCAGCGTCTATTGCTGTGACCGCCAGTGCGGCGCCACGCACCAGTAGTGCGCTTCCTGACCCACGTCTGGGTGCTTAGTGGTGCCTGCCAGCACGGCACAGTTCGCACTTCGGTGCTCTAATTATAAGAGTTGCCTAACACACCCTGTTGCGGTGTTGTGTCAGCAAGTGGTCTAATCGGACTTCAATCCTGTGTCTTGGGGTTGTGTTCGCTGACTCCTTGCTTGCACTCTTTAGTGCGATATTGCGGACCTGTGGTTTTACCGGGTTCGCTTCCACCGCCATATTACGCTGCCATTTACTAGCAGCAGGTTTTTACCTGCACGGTGGACCCCGGACTGCGAACGCATCTATTACATCTTTCTTGGTGCGTTCCGCCAGTCCTAACAAGGGGTGTGTTGGAGTTATGGTTATGTTTAGGGTTATGGTTAGGGTTGGAATTAGGGTTAGGAGTGTGTTAGGGTTAGGATTGTGGTTAGGGTTATAGTTAGGGTTGGGATTAGGGTTAGGGGTGTGTTGGGGTTTGGGTTGGAGTTAGAATTGGGGGGTTTCCACTGTTTGGGTACATCAGGGGGTCTCCAAACGAGACATGGCGCCACCATTGATTCCAGCCAATTTTACGTTCAAAAAGTCAAACAGTGCTCCCTCCCTTCTGAGCCCTGCCATACACCCAAACAGTGGCTTTTCTCCACATATGGGGTATTGGCGTACTCAGGAGAAATTGCACAACAAATTTTGTGGTCCATTTTCTCTTGAAACCATTGTGAAAATAAAAAAATTGGTTCTAAAGTAATTTTTTTGTGAAAAAAGTAAAATGTTCATTTTTTCTTTCCACATTGCAGTTCTCGTAAAGCACCTGAAGGGTTATTAAACTTCTTGAGTGTGGTTTTTCACACCTTGAGGGGTGCAGTTTTTAGAATAGTGTCACTTTTGGGTATTTTCTGTTATATTGACCCCCAAGCTCACTTCAAATGTGAGGTGGTCCCTAAAAAAATGGTTTTGTAAATTTTGTTGGATAAATGAGAAATCGCTGGTCAACTTTTAACCCTTATAACTTCCTAACAAAAAAATGTTTATTTCCAAAATTGTACTGATGTAAAGTAGGCATGTTGGAAATGTTATTTATTAACCCCTTTCTGACATGGGACGTACTATCCCGTCGAGGTGGGGTGGGCCCCCATGACCATGGACGGGATAGTACGTCCAGCGCGATCGGCGGCGCTCACGGGGGAGCGCCGCCGATCGCGGCCGGGTGTCAGCTGTTTATCGCAGCTGACATCCGGCACTATGTGCCAGGAGCGGTCACGGACCGCCCCCGGCACATTAACCCCTGGCACACCGCGATCAAAGATGATCGCGATGTGCCGGCGGTATAGGGAAGCTTCCCGCAGGGAGGGGGCTCCCTGCGGGCTTCCCTGAGCCCCCCGCAGCAACGCGATGTGATCGCGTTGCTGCGAGAGTCTCACCTCCCTCCCTGCTTCCTCCCTGCTTGCTGTGCTGTGCACACTGTCAGATCACTGATCTGTGATGTCCCCCCCGGGACAATGTAAAAAAGTTAAAAAAAAAATTCAAAATGTGTAAAAAAAAAATAAAAAAAAATATTCCTAAATAATGAAAAAAAAAATAAATATTATTCCCCTAAATACATTTCTTTATCTAAATAAAAAAAAAAAACAATAAAAGTACACATGTTTAGTATCTCCGCGTCCATAACGGCCCGACCTATAAAACTGGCCCACTAGTTAACCCCTTCAGTAAACACCGTAAGGAAAAAAAAAAAAAACGAGGCAAAAAACAACACTTTATTATCATACCGCTGAACAAAAAGTGGAATAACACGCGATCAAAAGGACAGATATAAATAACCATGGTACCGCTGAAAACGTCATCTTGTCGCGCAAAAAACGAGCCGCCATACAGCATCATCAGCAAAAAAAAAAAAGTTATAGTCCTGAGAATAAAGCGATGCAAAAATAATTATTTTTTCTATAAAATAGTTTTTATCATATAAAAGCGCCAAAACATAAAAAAATGATATAAATGAGGTGTCGCTGTAATCGTACTGACCCGAAGAATAAAACTGATTTATCAATTTTACCAAACGCGGAACGGTATAAACGCCTCCCCCAAAAGAAATTCATGAATAGCTGGTTTTTGGTCATTCTGCCTCGCAAAAATCGGAATAAAAAGTGATCAAAAAATGTAACGTGCCCGAAAATGTTACCAATAAAAACGTCAACTCGTCCCGCAAAAAACAAGACCTCACATGACTCTGTGAACCAAAATATGGAAAAATTATAGCTCTCAAAATGTGGTAACGCAAAAAATATTTTTTGCAATAAAAAGCGTCTTTCAGTGTGTGACGGCTGCCAATCATAAAAATCCGCTAAATAACCGGCTATAAAAGTAAATCAAACCCCCCTTCATCACCCCCTTAGTTAGGGAAAAATTAAAAAAATGTATTTATTTCCATTTTTCCATTAGGGCTAGGGTTAGGGCTAGGGCTAGGGTTAGGGTTTGGGCTAGGGCTAGGGTTAGGGCTAGGGTTAGGGCTAGGGTTAGGGCTAGGGTTAGGGTTAGGGCTAGGGTTAGGGCTAGGGTTAGGGCTAGGGTTAGGGCTAGGGCTAGGGTTAGGGCTATGGTTAGGGCTAGGGTTAAGGCTACAGTTAGGGTTGGGGCTAAAGTTAGGGTTAGGGCTATGGTTAGGGCTAGGGTTAGGGCTACAGTTTGGGTTGGGGCTAAAGTTAGGGTTGGGGCTAGGGTTAAGGCTACAGTTAGGGTTGGGGCTAAAGTTACGGTTAGGGTTTAGATTACATTTACAGTTGGGAATAGGGTTGGGATTAGGGTTAGGGGTGTGTCAGGGTTAGAGGTGTGGTTAGGGTTACTGTTGGGATTAGGGTTAGGGGTGCGTTTGGATTAGGGTTTCAGTTATAATTGGGGGGTTTCCACTGTTTAGGCACATCAGGGGCTCTCCAAACGCGACATGGCGTCCGATCTCAATTCCAGCCAATTCTGTGTTGAAAAAGTAAAACACTGCTTCTTCCCTTCCGAGCTCTCCCGTGTGCCCAAACAGGGGTTTACCCCAACATATGGGGTATCAGCATATTCAGGACAAATTGGACAACAACTTTTGGGGTCCAATTTCTCCTGTTACCCTTGGGAAAATACAAAACTGGGGGCTAAAAAATAATTTTTGTGGGAAAAAAAAGATTTTTTATTTTCACGGCTCTGCGTTATAAACTGTAGTGAAACACTTGGGGGTTCAAAGTTCTCACAACACATCTAGATAAGTTCCATGGGGGTCTAGTTTCCAATATGGGTCACTTGTGGGGGATTTCTACTGTTTAGGTACATTAGGGGTTCTGCAAACGTAATGTGATAATGTGATGCCTGCAGACCATTCCATCTAAGTCTGCATTCCAAATGGCACTCCTTCCCTTTCCGAGCCCACCCATGCGCCCAAACGGTGGTTCCCCCCAACATATGGGGTATCAGCGTACTCAGGACAAATTGGACAACAACTTTTGGGGTCAAATTTCTCCTCTTACCCTCAGGAAAATACAAAACTGGGGGCTAAAAAATAATTTTTGGGGGAAAGATTTTTTTTTCAATTTTCACGGCTCTGCGTTACAAACTGTAGTGAAACACTTGGGGGTTCAAAGCTCTCACAACACATCTAGATGAGTTCCTTAGGGGGTCTAGTTTCCAAAATGGTGTCACTTGTGGGGGGTTTCTACTGTTTCGGTACATTAGGGGCTCTGCAAATGCAATGTGACACCTGCAGACCATTCCATCTAAGCCTGCATTCCAAATGGAGCTCCTTCCCTTCCGAGCCCTCCCATGCGCCCAAACAGTGGTTCCCCCCCACATATGGGGTATCAGCGCACTCAGAACAAATTGGACAACAAATTTTGGGGTCCAATTTCTCCTGTTACCCTCGGGAAAATACAAAACTGGGGGCTAAAAAATAATTTTTGTGGGAAAAAATTTTTGTTTTATTTTTATGGCTCTCCATTATAAACTTCTGTGAAGCCCTTGGTGGGTCAAAGTGCTCACCACACATGTAGATAAGTTCCTTAGGGGGTCTACTTTCCAAAATGGTGTCACTTGTGGGGGGTTTCTACTGTTTAGGTACATTAGGGGCTCTGCAAACGCAATGTGACACCTGCAGACCTTTCTATCTAAGTCTGCATTCAAATGGCACTCCTTCCCTTCCGAACCCTCCCATGCGCCCAAACAGTGGTTCCCCCCACATATGATGTATCATCGCACTCAGGACAAATTGGGCAACAAATTTTGGGGTCCACTTTCTCCTGTTACCCTCGGGAAAATACAAAACTGGGGGCTAAAAAAATAATTTTTGTGGGAAAAATTTTTTGTTTTATTTTTATGGCTCTGCATTATAAACTTCTGTGAAGCACTTGGTGGGTCAAAGTGCTCACCACACCTCTAGATAAGTTCCTTAGGGGGTCTACTTTCCAAAATGGTGTCACTTGTGGGGGGTTTCAATGTTTAGGCACATCAGTGGCTCTCCAAACGCAACATGGCGTCCCATCTCAATTCCTGTCAATTTTGCATTGAAAAGTCAAACAGCGCTCCTTCCCTTCCGAGCTCTCCCATCCGCCCAAACAGTGGTTTACCCCCACATATGGGGTATCAGCATACTCAGGACAAATTGTACAACAACTTTTGGGGTCCAATTTCTTCTCTTACCCTTGGGAAAATAAAAAATTGGGGTCCGAAAGTTAATTTTTGTGAAAAAATATGATTTTTATTTTTACGGTTCTACATTATAAACTTCTGTGAAGCACTTGGTGGGTCAAAGTGCTCACCACACATCTAGATAAGTTCCTTAAGGGGTCTACTTTCCAAAATGGTGTCACTTGTGGGGGGTTTCAATGTTTAGGCACATCAGGGGCTCTCCAAACGAAACATGGCGTCCCATCTCAATTCCAGTCAATTTTGCATTGAAAAGTCAAATGGCGCTCCTTCGCTTCCGAGCTCTGCCATGCGCCCAAACAGTGGTTTACCCCCACATGTGGGGTATTGTCGTGCTCAGGACAAACTGTACAACAATGTTTGGGGTCTATTTTCTCCTGTTACCCTTGGTAAAATTAAACAAATTGGAGCTGAATTAAATTTTTTGTGAAAAAAAGTTAAATGTTCATTTTTATTTAAACATTCAAAAAATTCCTGTGAAGCACCAGAAGGGTTAATAAACTTCTTGAATATGGTTTTGAGCACCTTGAGGGGTGTAGTTTTTAGAATGGTGTCACACTTGGGTATTTTCTATCATATAGACCCTTCAAAATGACTTCAAATGAGATGTGGTCCCTAAAAAAAAATGGTGTTGTAGAAATGAGAAATTGCTGGTCAACTTTTAACCCTTATAACTCCCTAACAAAAAAAAAATTTGGTTCCAAAATTGTGCTGATGTAAAGTAGACATGTGGGAAATGTTACTTATTAAGTATTTTGTGTGACATATCCCTGTGATTTAATTGCATAAAAATTCAAAGTTGGAAAATTGCGAAATTTTCATAATTTTCGCCAAATTTCCGTTTTTTTCACAAATAAACGCAGGTACTATCAAAGAATTTTTACCATTGTCATGAAGTACAATATGTCACGAGAAAACAATGTCAGAATCACTGGGATCCGTTGAAGCGTTCCAGAGTTATAACCTCACAAAGGGACAGTGGTCAGAATTGTAAAAATTGGCCCGGTCATTAACGTGCAAACCACCCTTGGGGGTAAAGGGGTTAAGTTTATGTGTGACATATCTCTCTGATTTAAGGACACAAAAATTCAAAGTTTGAAAATTGCGAAATTTTAAAATTTTCACCATATTTCCTTTTTTCGTAAATAAACGCAAGATATATCGTAGAAATTTTACCACTAAGGCTACTTTCACACATGCGTTTTTTTTAATCCGTCACAATCCGTCACTTTTTGAGAATGCGGGATCCTGCATTTTCCCATAGACTTGTATAAGGCCTCTTTCACATTTCCATCTTTTGCCATCCGTCGCAATCCGTCGTTTTGGGCAAAAAACGGATCCTGCAAATGTGCTTGCAGGATGCGTTTTTGCCCATAGACTTGTATTAGCGACAGATTACGACAGATGGCCACACATCGCATCCGTCGAGCGACGGATCTGTCGTGTTTTGGCAGACGCGACGGACAAAAAAGTTCAATGTAACGTTTTTTTGGCCGTCGCGTCCGCCATTTTTGACCGCGCATGCGTGGCCAAAACTCCGCCCCCTCCTTCACAGACTTCAGAATGGGCAGCAGATGCGTTGAAAAACTGCATCCGCTGCCCACATCGTCCACAAATTTCACAACGTCCGACGGTACATCGGCCCGATGCATAGCGATGGACCCGTACAGACGGAAATGTGAAAGAGGCCTTAGTGACGGATTGTGACGGATGGCCATCTGTCGCGTCCGTCATGCTCTGTATGCGTCGGGAATTTGGCAGACCATCGGCACGAAAAAACGTTCAATGTAACTTTTTTGTACGTCGCGTCCACCATTTTCTACCGCGCATGCTCCGCCCCCTCCTCCCCGGATTTTAGAATGGGCAGCGGATGCGTCGAAAAACTGCATCCGCTGCCCACGTCGTGCATAATGTTCACAACGTGTGTCGGTATCGCGGGCCGACGCATTGCGACGGCCCCGTACCCACGCAAGTGAGAAGGAAGCCTAACATGAAGTATAATATGTCATGAAAAAACAGTCTCAGAATCTGCGGGATCCGTTAAAGCGTTCTAGAGTTATAACCACATAAAGTGACAGTGGTCAGAATTGTAAAAATTGGCTTAGTCATTAAGTAGCAAATTGGCTCTGTCACTAAGGGGTTAAAACACACTGCTTAAAAAGAACAACATAACAACATGGCTTGGAAATATGGCAGTTAACACACTTGTATCTTATTGGTGCATATCAATTAGCATTATTTGACGTCACTTGTAGCCCATCTTTCATTCTTGCATTTTTGATTTTCCTTAGAAAAAGCATTGGCAAAATGGTGTCTTTGGGGGGCAGCTATTCACAGCACGTGGACATAGGTCTATGATAAAATGTAAGTTTATATTTACACCTCACCAGTATATTTTTGGATGTGGATAGAGATATTTCAAGATGGCACTAAGCACTTGGCACCATGCTTGTCTGCATATGTACTTTACTTGACATCTGATTGGAATACTTCATATTTAGTTATTTTCAAACCACACATATTATATGGTTTATATTATATTTTCTTGAATTTGCACTTTATTTAATTGCTAGCTGAAGAGCCCGGCGTTGCCCGGGCATAGTAACTAACTGTGGTTAGTTAAAACACCTCATTTTCCCATCACGCCTCTCATTTTTCCCCTCACGCCTCTCATTTTTCCCCTCACATCTCTCATTTTCCCCCTCACTCCTCTCATTTTCCCCCTCATATCTCTCATTTTCCCCTCACATCTCTCATTTTCCCCTCACTCCTCTCATTTTCCTCCTCACACCTCTCATTCCCCCCAACACCTGTCATTTTGACCTCACACCTGTCATTTTTCTATCACTCCACTATTTTCTCCTCACTCCTTTCATTTTGCACTCACACATTTTCATTTTCACCTCACACCTCTCTTTTTCCCCTCAGTATATACCTATATGTCATCTTGCCTGTATATAGTATATACCTGTATGTCATCTCCCCTGTATATAGTATATACCTGCATGTCATCTCCCCTGTATATAGTATATACCTGTACGTCATCTCCTCCTGTATATAGTATATACCTGTATGTCATCTCCTCCTGTATATAGTATATACCTGTGTGTCATCTTCTCTTTTATATAGTACAAGCTTTGTTATACTGAGAATGTCCTTTGTTGCCTATATTAACCAATCAGAGCTCAGATTAATTAACTGTAGCAAAATAGAAGCTGAGCTGTGATTGGTTGCTATTGGCAGCCTGATAAATCACCAGCCAACAGGAAGCCCTCCCCCTTGTCAGTATATATTAGCTCACACATACACATAATAGACAGGTCATGTGACTGACAGCTGCCGTATTTCCTATATGGTACATTTGTTGCTCTTGTAGTTTGTCTGCTTATTAATCAGATTTTTATTTTTGAAGGATAATACCAGACTTGTGTGTGTTTTAGGGCGAGTTTCATGTGTCAAGATGTGTGTGTTGAGTTGCGTGTGGCGACATGCATGTAGCGACTTTTGTGAGATGAGTTTTGTGTGGCGACATGCGTGTAGCAACTTTTTGTGTGTCGAGTTGCATGTGACAGGTTAGTGTAGCAAGTTGTGTGCAGCAAGTTTTGTGCATGGCGAGTTTTGCGTGTGGGGAGTTTTATGTGTGGTGCGTTTTGAGTATGTGCAAGTTTTGTGTGAGGCAACTTTTGCATGTGTTGCAACTTTTGTGCATGTGGCAATTTTTCCGCATGTGCAAGTTTTGCGTGTGGCGAGTTTTCCATGAGGTGAGTTTTGCACGTGTGGTGAGTTTTGCAAGTAGCGAGTTTTGCATGTGGTGAATTTTGTGCGTGGAGAGTTTTGAGTGGCGACTTTTGTGTTTCGACTTTTATGTAGTGAGGTGGGTGTATGTGTGGTGAAATGTGTGCTGAGGGTGGTATATGTGTTCAAGCACGTGGTAGTGTGTGGCGCATTTTGTGTGTGTGTTCATATCCCCGTGTGTGGTGAGTATCCCATGTCGGGGCCCCACCTTAGCAACTGTACGGTATATACTCTTTGGCGCCATTGCTCTCATTCTTTAAGTCCCCCTTGTTGACATCTGGCAGCTGTTAATTTGCCTCCAAACACTTTTCCTTTCACTTTTTCCCCATTATGTAGATAGGGGCAAAATTGTTTGGTGAAATGGAACAAGCGGGGTTAAATTTCGCCTCACAACATAGCCTATGACGCTCTCGGGGGCCAGACGTGCGACTGTGCAAAATTTTGTGGCTGTAGCTGCGACGGTGCAGATGCCAATCCCGGACATACACATATACACACACACACATACACACACACATTCAGCTTTATATATTACATTATATTTTGAATGTAGATATCTTTAAAGGCACGTATACTGCTTTATATTTGTATAGATCCACATCTTGTGATAGTTCAGGTTTGTTCCATACTTATTATAGTATTTTAACGTATTTCTAATTAAAACAATTTTTGTTAATTTATTCATAGCACATGTCTCTTCGTTAACCTTAGAATTTATGCTTCTTGGGTTGTGGTATTATTCCAAATATTGCAACAGACCACAGTATAGTTGTGATGTATATGGTTATCAAATTGGACTGTAAAAACAGGTAGGCAAATAGAAAGTGTATTTTTTAATTTTTTTATTTAAATTATACTATTCCCCCCAAACAAACCTGGCGAACGCAGTAACCAAGAATACTTTATCTTTAAGTAGGTCATCTCCTGGAATTTAAAATGCTGCTAAAGCGCAAAGTATAGTTGTGGGGTGTATGGTTGACGAAATGGCCTGGTAAAACATGCATGACAAAAGTAAAATGCATGTATAGATTTTTTTTTTCTTTTAAACACTATGCTTGCTCATGATAATAACCATACACCTATAATTCTATGTTGGTTGGCAGGTAAACCCACAGAATGGAAACTGCGGCAAGTATTGTAATGGCACACACGGTTGTTAAATTGAACTAATAAAACAGATATGCAAAATGTTACACTTTTTTTCTCAAACTTTTTTTTATAGGTGTAAAACTGGATTATTAAAACGAGTGTGCAAAAAAAAATTATTACATGCATATTGCGTGAAGTAGGCAAATCCACTAAAAATGTCAAAATGTTGAAAATATTCTATTGTAAAAAAAAAAAGAGCAAAATAAAAGAACCTTGTGCAAATAGAAATGCAAAAAGAGGCCACTGATGACATATGAGTCTGAAAAGACATGAAGCACACTTTTTCAGACAACCTAGCCTTATTTTCAGTACTTCTCTGTAGTAGGAAAATTAGGACTCAGGGGACTTGATCAACCTTCCTGATTTGAAGTGTGCTAATTATGAAAAAAATTGTGTAATTAAAATTCACAACCAAATGGAAAATGTGCCGTATTATAGTATATCACAGATCAAACAAAATAGTCACACAAACTCTGCTGCTCCTGCACCTCCCCTATCTCTATCCCTTATCACTTATTGAGGCATATCCTACTCCAAAGCCGACCACAGAAAAATCTAATTTCGCCCTGGAAGATCATGTGTCCTCTGCTAGCTATTGCCATGGTCGATAGCCTAATTGTCTGATAATATCACCTACTCAGGACCACTATTTGGATCCAATGTCTTGTCCACCGGAGAAACATCATCTTCTTCTTCATCATTATCCCTAACTCAGCTGACAGTTTCCTATCTGTGGAAAACGACTTGAAGACCTTGTCCCTCAACGGGAGTCCCATCATGAAAGCTTAGAATCCCACCACCACTGCCAGTGGCTCGTATACCATGTATCACAGAGCCAACAACAAGAGTAGGCATTTGATATGTGTCTCTACCTCCTACAGCCATGTGTCATTATAGAACAAAGTCTGACTGTTAATTTTTTTTCCAAGAAATCAACTGGAAGAATTTGTTCTGGTAAAATATCTTATTTTACCCTCGAGGTGAAATAGGTTAGGGAACACTTTGTATTAAAAGACATATTTCCATACTCAATGAAAGAATCATAAATTACCTCCTTAATTAAAGTTCATAATCATAATCAGAACAAGGAGTACAACTGAACACTTGATGGTTTAATTGTGAAACTGCATATCATTACTGCAGTGTGAATACTATGAATCTGGTTTATCTTGTAGATTAGGAAACTAAGGGGCCAAACAGATACGTGTGTCATTGATGCAATTGAAACTTCACTAGGTAAAACACTAAGTTTATGGTGGAGAAGGTGGACTGAGAAGAATACCGGCTCAATTAAGCTGATGGTGTCGCCAACAGAGGCTACATCATCATTTTGCACCATGCTTGTCTGCATATGCACTTTACTTGCATCTGAGTGGAATGTTTAATATTTAGGTATTTTAAAGCCACACATATTATATAGTTTATATTATATTTTCTTGAATTTGCACTTATTTTTATCATTATATTTTGAATGTAGATATCTTTAAAGCCACATATACTGCTTTATACATGTACAGATCCACATCTTGTGATAGTTCAGGCTTGTTCCATACTTTTTAGAGTATTTTAATGTTTTTCTAATAAAAACAATTTTTGTTAATATATTCATAGCACATGTCTTTTCGTTAGCCATAGAATTTATGCTTCTTGGGTTGTGGTATTATTCCAAATATTGAAACAGACCACAGTATAGTTTTGGTGTATACAGTTACCAAATTGTACTGTAAAAACAGGTAGGCAAATAGAACTTGTATTTTTTTTTTTTAAATACTATTCTCCCCAACAACCCTGGCAAAAAGCCAGAACCAAGAATACTATATCAGTAAGTAGGTCGTCTCCTGGAAATTAAAATGCGGCTAAAGCCCAAAGTATATTTGTGGGGTGTATGGTTGTCGATATGGTCTGATACAACATGTATGCCAAAAGTAATATACATGTATAGATTTTTTTTCTTTTAAACACTGTGCTCCCTCTTAATAATGGAGATTAAGATTAAGATTGGTAAATAGGCTTATTTTGCACATTTATTTAATCAAGACTATTCACCAGGTGCATTACTCTTAAGGAAAAAATGTTATGATATTCTCATAAAAAATGTAGTGGTTTATTGAATTGTCCACAGAAAATCCACATTGCAGCAAAACATAAAAGTAGATGAAATAGTTACGAACAGATTGTCTATTTGTAAATATCAGCACTTTTTACTCATCTTTCCCAAAGTTCTGAATGGTAAAAGCCGTCTGTCTGTGTGAAGTCTGAAGTCATCATGGCTACCAGCTGTTCCTTCCTTGTGTGACTTGTCTGACGTCCATGGAGAATGATGGTGAAGGCCGGAGGTGACAGTTCCCATGTGACAAGCCCCACACCCTCCTAAGACACGTTATTTATATGTCCCACAGACCACGTGTTCCCTTTATATATGGTGTTGACTTATACTCTGAGCTACACAGAAATAGCTTTTTGTAATGTCAGCAAGAAACAATGTGCTCAGTACAGAATTGAAAATAAGAATAATTCAATTAATAATTAATATTTAACAATTCCCCCTTTTGAGGGTGACAGACATTGATTGGAACCCTCAAAGTAAACATATTAATAAGATCTTCTTTCTTCTTCTCTTCTTCTTTGGCATAATAATTTAATGTTCATAATAATAAGATAAATAATAATAATAATATTGTTATACGTACTCAATAATATAATGATATGTAAATTCATGTTATGGTAAGCCGTGACTATTATTCATATAAAATATATAATTATACTTCCCTATATATATTTGAAGCATCTCAGGTCTGATCATCATCTGATGTCATCTGGTCTTCGTCTTGATGTCTTCTTCTTGGTTCTTTTAAAATAATCTTTATTGTAATTCTTTTAAAATAGATGATAGCATGTAGATTTTGTAGAGACTGTGTGTCATGTGTCAATTAAAGTTCATAAATTCAAATGTTGATAAGAAAACAAAGTTCGTAGATGAAATGTAGCTTTAATATCTGTGCAGTGTCACCTTTAAAGACCTGGACTTACATTGGCTTGCCTTGGAAATCATCGGAATCCTTCCATATCTTCCATATTGGTCTTGGAACAGGTGTGACATCTTTGGTCAGCACAGCAAGGGTTACATTGACTCTTCCTTGCTAAACATAGCACCATAACCAGTCTTTAGTGCACAGGACACATGTCAGGGTTGTAGCGTCCTGACAATTACCTGATTGTTCACCAGCTTTCATGGAAGTCTTATAGGTGATAGGAAACCACTGGAACATGATAAAAACATAATAACACAGTTCATCTTAGCATCATAGGATTATCATCCTCTCCAATTGTGGTTGTCAGTTTAGATACTGTACTCATAGTTGTCAGTGATGGATGCTTTACTTGTGAGTGGTGACATGAATTGTATTTGACACAGTCTATTATTATTCAGAAATCATAGCATTGTTACCTTGTGGAACTTCTGGATAACGGCTTTTTCTTCTTGCAACTTTTAAGAATGAATTGAATTTAGCAATATGAAAAGTCTTTATTAACGTAACTTCAGTATCTTGATTGAAGTCTTCCTTCCCTATTCTATACCAAATCTGGTAATTTTCCTCACTTATAATATCACAGCATACCATAGCAATCAATAATATCCATATAATTATTATCAAAATATGAATATGGAATATGAATTCCATATTCATATTTTGATAATAATTATATGGATATTATTGATTGCTATGGTATGCTGTGTCTACACTGTCTATTATTATTCAGAAATCATAGCATTGTTACCTTGTGGAACTTCTGGAAAACGGCTTTTTCTTCATTATTAACCATATTCTTCATGTGATTGGACATTTTTATGTCATAGGTGTAATTTCTTTTTGAATCCATAGATGTCAGTGTCTTTTATGTAACAAGTGTTTCCATCTTTATTACTAAAACTTTATTAATAAACTATATTTAGTAGACCAATAATATGTAAGTATGTATAGCCATGAACCAAAATAAGAATATATATATATGAATAAATGAATGAATGAATGAATGAATGAAAGAATTGAAACATTTCTTATATAATGAAACCATATGATCACTATATTCAATAAAGCAATATTCTTGTAGACATTACTCTATTAAATATTGATTTTATTTCTTCTTGAGATAAAAAATAAAAATTAAGCATAAAAATGAAGTAAGAAAAAATTAAAAATGAAAAATAAAAATGAGAATAAAAATAAAAATAAGGCCTTTATATGTTGATGATAAATGCAGAGGTTATGCCTCAATAACACATTCCCTTAATATTTCCATTATCTACAGTCATGGCCAAAAGTATTTTTCAAAAACCTGACCGGCACATCCAAACATAGACTAAGTGTGAACAGGTGCTGAACCTAGAGTCGCCAACTCGTATATAGTTAAATAAATAAGGCAGCACACTGCAGCGCTAAAACCTGCAAACTTGAAACATGAAATTTGAACTGCATTACTGCACTAGAAATATGAAAAATGAGAGCGTTTAGCGCATAAAAATGGCCAATTTTATGTGTACCTGGTAGCCCCTTTACGGCATCTCTCTTATACCAGGTCCTAAACTTGCCTTACCTCGCTGAGAATAAACGTCTCCATCTGAATGGGTGCATGTGAAACCTCTTACTAGACTAAAATTCTCTCTCTCTGTGGAGGGGTATTGGACCTGCTGTAATTAAAACACCTGTAGGCTAGGAGGCGGAGTGCATGATCAGAAGGCTAAAGAATACATTTCAAAAACCTGACCGGCACATCCAAACATAGACTAAGTGTGAACAGGTGCTAAACCTAGAGTCGCCAACTCGTATATAGTTAAATAAATAAGGCAGCACATTGCAGCGCTAAAACCTGCAAACTTGAAACATGAAATTTGAACTGCACTGCTGCACTAGAAATATGAAAAATGAGAGCGTTTAGCGCATAAAAATGGCCAATTTTAAGTGTACCTGGTAGCCCCTTTACGGCATCTCTCTTATACCAGGTCCTAAACTTGCCTTAGGCTAGGGTCACATTGCGTTAGTGCAATCTGTTTAGCGCTAGCGCTAGCGGGTTGCGCTAACGCAATGTTTTTAATGGGGCCGCATCCCGGGGTCGCGGTAACGTCCCCGCTCTCACAGATCCCCGATCTGCGAGAGCGGGGAACGGACCGCGGGCGCGCCTCGGACGCTGCAAGCAGCGTCCGCGGCGCGCCAGGAAACACCGGCGCATCGCTAGCGTGTGCCGAACATGGCACGCGCTAGTGCTGCGCGTTCCCATTGCCGTGAATGGGCGCGCTAACAGAAGCGTTGCACGGCGTTAATTTCGCCGTGCAACGCTGTCCGTTAGCGCGTTCCCATTAACGCAATGGGAACCAAGCCTTACCTCGCTGAGAATAAACGTCTCCATCTGAATGGGTGCATGTGAAACCTCTTACTAGACTAAAATTCTCTCTCTCTGTGGAGGGGTATTGGACCTGCTGTAATTAAAACACCTGTAGCCTAGGAGGCGGAGTGCACGATCAGAAGGCTAAAGAATACATTTCAAAAACCTGACCGGCACATCCAAACATAGACTAAGTGTGAACAGGTGCTGAACCTGGAGTCGCCAACTCGTATATAGTTAAATAAATAAGGCAGCACACTGCAGCGCTAAAACCTGCAAACTTGAAACATGAAATTTGAACTGCATTACTGCACTAGAAATATGAAAAATGAGAGCATTTAGCGCATAAAAATGGCCAATTTTATGTGTACCTGGTAGCCCCTTTACGGCATCTCCCTTATACCAGGTCCTAAACTTGCCTTACCTCGCTGAGAATAAACATCTCCATCTAAATGGGTGCATGTGAAACCTCTTACTAGACTAAAATTCTCTCTCTCTGTGGAGGGGTATTGGACCTGCTGTAATTAAAACACCTGTAGGCTAGGAGGCGGAGTGCACGATCAGAAGGCTAAAGAATACATTTCAAAAACCTGACCGACACATCCAAACATAGACTAAGTGTGAACAGGTGCTGAACCTAGAGTCACCAACTCGTATATAGTTAAATAAGGCAGCACACTGCAGCGCTAAAACCTGCAAACTTGAAACATGAAATTTGAACTGCATTACTGCACTAGAAATATGAAAAATGAGAGCGTTTAGCGCATAAAAATGGCCAATTTTATGTGTACCTGGTAGCCCCTTTATGGCATCTCTCTTATACCAGGTCTTAAACTTGCCTTACCTCGCTGAGAATAAACGTCTCCATCTGAATGGGTGCATGTGAAACCTCTTACTAGACTAAAATTCTCTCTCTCTGTGGAGGGGTATTGGCAGGGGTATTGGCAGTGTGCTGCCTTATTTATTTAACTATATACTAGTTGGCGACTCTAGGTTCAGCACCTGTTCACACTTAGTCTATGTTTGGATGTGCCGGTCAGGTTTTTGAAATGTATTCTTTAGCCTTCTGATCGTGCACTCCGCCTCCTAGCCTACAGGTGTTTTAATTACAGCAGGTCCAATACCCCTCCACAGAGAGAGAGAATTTTAGTCTAGTAAGAGGTTTCACATGCACCCATTCAGATGGAGACGTTTATTCTCAGCGAGGTAAGGCAAGTTTAGGACCCGGTATAAGAGAGATGCCGTAAAGGGCTACCAGGTACACATAAAATTGGCCATTTTTATGCGCTAAACGCTCTCATTTTTCATATTTCTAGTGCAGTAATGCAGTTCAAATTTCATGTTTCAAGTTTGCAGGTTTTAGCGCTGCAGTGTGCTGCCTTATTTATTTAACTATGGCCAAAAGTATTGACACCCCTGTAATTCTGTCAGATAATACTCGTTTTCTTCCTGAAAATGATTGCAAACACAAATTATTTAGTATTATTATCTTCATTTAATTTGTCTTAAATGAAAAAACACAAAAAGATTTGTCCTAAAGCCAAATTTGATATAATTCCACACCAAACATAAAAAAGGGGGTGGACAAAAGTATTGGCACTGTTCGAAAAATCATGTGATGCTTCTCTAATTTGTGTGATTAACAGCACCTGTAACTTACCTGTGGCACCTAACAGGTGTTGGCAATAACTAAATCACACTTGCAGCCAGTTGACATGGATTAAAGTTGACTCAACCTCTGTCCTGTGTCCTTGTGTGTACCACATTGAGCATGGAGAAAGAAAGAAGACCAAAGAACTGTCTGAGGACTTGAGAAACCAAATTGTGAGGAAGCATGAGCAATCTCAAGGCTACAAGTCCATCTCCAAAGACCTGAATGTTCCTGTGTCTACCGTGCGCAGTGTTATCAAGAAGTTTAATGCCCATGGCACTGTGGCTAACCTCCCTAGATGTGGACGGAAGAGAAAAATTGACAAGAGATTTCAACGCAAGATTGTGCGGATGTTGGATAAAGAACCTCGACTAACATCCAAACAAGTTCAAGCTGCCCTTCAGTCCAAGGGTACAACAGTGTCAACCCATACTATCCGTCGGCATCTGACTGAAAAGGGACTGTATGGTAGGAGACCCAGGAAGACCCCACTTCTTACCCAGAGACATAAAAAAACAGGCTGGAGTTTGCCAAAACTTACCTGAAAAAGCCTAAACCGTTTTGGAAGAATGTTCTCTGGTCAGATGAGACAAAACTAGAGCTTTTTGGGCAAAGGCATCAACATAGAGTTTACAGGAGAAAAAAAGAGGCATTCAAAGAAAAGAACACGGTCCCTACAGTCAAACATGGCGGAGGTTCCCTGATGTTTTGGGGTTGCTTTGCTGCCTCTGGCACTGGACTGCTTGACCATGTGCATGGCATTATGAAGTCTGAAGACTACCAACAAATTTTGCAGCATAATGTAGGGCCCAGTGTGAGAAAGCTGGGTCTCCCTCAGAGGTCATGGGTCATCCAGTAGGACAATGACCCAAAACACAATTCAAAAAGCACTAAAAAATGGTTTGAGAGAAAGCACTGGAGACTTCTAAGGTGGCCAGCAATGAGTCCAGACCTGAATCCCATAGAACACCTGTGGAGAGATCTAAAAATGGCAGTTTGGAGAAGGCACCCTTCAATTATCAGGGACCTGGAGCAGTTTGCCAAAGAAGAATGGTCTAAAATTCCAGCAGAGCATTGTAAGAAACTCATTGATGGTTACAGGAAGCGGTTGGTCGCAGTTATTTTGGCTAAAGGTTGTGCAACCAAGTATTAGGCTGAGGGTGCCAATACTTTTGTCTGGCCCATTTTTGGAGTTTTGTGTGAAATGATCAATGTTTTGCTTTTTGCTTCATTCTCTTTTGCGTTTTTTCATTTAAGACAAATTAAATTAAGATAATAATACCAAATAATTTGTGTTTGCAATCATTTTCAAGAGGTGCAATCAAGAGGTGCGAAACCGGCTAAATAAGATTAAAATAGATAAATCTACGGGTCCGGATGGCATACACCCACGAGTACTAAGAGAACTAAGTAATGTAATAGATAAACCATTATTTCTTATTTTTAGGGACTCTATAGCGACAGGGTCTGTTCCGCAGGACTGGCGCATAGCAAATGTGGTGCCAATATTCAAAAAGGGCTCTAAAAGTGAACCTGGAAATTATAGGCCAGTAAGTCTAACCTCTATTGTTGGTAAAATATTTGAAGGGTTTCTGAGGGATGTTATTCTGGATTATCTCAATGAGAATAACTGTTTAACTCCATATCAGCATGGGTTTATGAGAAATCGCTCCTGTCAAACCAATCTAATCAGTTTTTATGAAGAGGTAAGCTATAGGCTGGACCACGGTGAGTCATTGGACGTGGTATATCTCGATTTTTCCAAAGCGTTTGATACCGTGCCGCACAAGAGGTTGGTACACAAAATGAGAATGCTTGGTCTGGGGGAAAATGTGTGTAAATGGGTTAGTAACTGGCTAAGTGATAGAAAGCAGAGGGTGGTTATAAATGGTATAGTCTCTAACTGGGTCGCTGTGACCAGTGGGGTACCGCAGGGGTCAGTATTGGGACCTGTTCTCTTCAACATATTCATTAATGATCTGGTAGAAGGTTTACACAGTAAAATATCAATATTTGCAGATGATACAAAACTATGTAAAGCAGTTAATACAAGAGAAGATAGTATTCTGCTACAGATGGATCTGGATAAGTTGGAAACTTGGGCTGAAAGGTGGCAGATGAGGTTTAACAATGATAAATGTAAGGTTATACACATGGGAAGAAGGAATCAATATCACCATTACACACTGAATGGGAAACCACTGGGTAAATCTGACAGGGAGAAGGACTTGGGGATCCTAGTTAATGATAAACTTACCTGGAGCAGCCAGTGCCAGGCAGCAGCTGCCAAGGCAAACAGGATCATGGGGTGCATTAAAAGAGGTCTGGATACACATGATGAGAGCATTATACTGCCTCTGTACAAATCCCTAGTTAGACCGCACATGGAGTACTGTGTCCAGTTTTGGGCACCGGTGCTCAGGAAGGATATAATGGAACTAGAGAGAGTACAAAGGAGGGCAACAAAATTAATAAAGGGGATGGGAGAACTACAATACCCAGATAGATTAGCGAAATTTGGATTATTTAGTCTAGAAAAAAGACGACTGAGGGGCGATCTAATAACCATGTATAAGTATATAAGGGGACAATACAAATATCTTGCTGAGGATCTGTTTATACCAAGGAAGGTGACGGGCACAAGGGGGCATTCTTTGCGTCTGGAGGAGAGAAGGTTTTTCCACCAACATAGAAGAGGATTCTTTACTGTTAGGGCAGTGAGAATCTGGAATTGCTTGCCTGAGGAGGTGGTGATGGCGAACTCAGTCGAGGGGTTCAAGAGAGGCCTGGATGTCTTCCTGGAGCAGAACAATATTGTATCACAAATTAGGTTCTGTAGAAGGACGTAGATCTGGGGATTTATTATGATGGAATATAGGCTGAACTGGATGGACAAATGTCTTTTTTCGGCCTTACTAACTATGTTACTATGTTACTATGTTTCAGGAAGAAAATGAGTATTATCTGACAGAATTGCAGGGGTGTCAATACTTTTGGACATGACTGGAGATGTTGTCATAACCTTGGATTACCAAAATATTTAAATTATGCAGCTTTGCATATAATTCCCTTCATTAGAGAAACAATTACTTTTATAATACTTAATGTTATTGTACCCAATAATAATAATAATAATCTTTATTTATATAGCGCCAACATATTCCGCAGCGCTTTACAGTTTAACAGTTTCAAACACAAAAGTCATAAGTAACAACGTTAACAATACAATAACTAAAGCAAAATAAGAAGCCCCTGCTCGTGAGAGCTTACAATCTACAATGAGGAGGGGGAGATGCAAAGTACAGGTGTGTATTTACAATGACCCAATAAGGTACCCAATAGTACCTTATTAATATTTCTTCTTTATTAAAATGTGTGAAGAGGTATTGATGAAATGTGATGATGTCATCTGGATCAAAAACACATTTCCCCCTTAATATCAAAAAATATTTTATAAAAAAATTAATTTGTAAAAACCAAAATTAAAAAATAATTAATCTTATAACTGTCATATCAGCCTTATGCCATATATTTGTTTGAAGATGTGTACCCATCTATGTAACCATTAAAAAAAACAATGAATATCATAAAATTATCATTTGGAAAAATGTTCTAAATGTGGATTTTCTTGATAAACCATATTGATGTGTGATTTTACTTATTCACTATTAACTAAATCAAGAAATAATAATTAATAAAGAAATATAGAAATAATATTTTGAGTAAATAATATTTAAATATATCTTAATATTCTAATAATTTAACTGAATCTTATTTTCCCATAAACACAAGGTTTTTTCTTTTTTTTTTTCTCAACATACCATAAATCATGAGGCTTCTTTCATACTTTCATAACAAGCACTTTTCACCTATTGTGTCCCCCCATTTCCTTGTAGATTGTAAGCTTGCGAGCAGGGACCTCACTCCTAATGTCACTGTTTAAATTGTCTTAACTTATACTGAATTTATTGTCTGTACATGTCCCCGCTTAATTGTAAAGTGCTGCGGAATATGTTGGCGCTATATAAATAAAAATTATTATTATTATTATTATTATTACTTGCATATTCCACGCTATAGTCACTCTTACGTTAACTTCACTCTTAGCAGCTGCTCATACGCTCATCTGTCATCTGTCACTCAGACTATGGCACACATAGAAGTTGAAACTACATATTTCACATACAAAGAATAAGAATACATGTCTATTAACCCAAAATATTGTATCCTAATTATCAATGCGCATTGTAAACTATTAAATTTAATATTTCTTTGAATATTCCCCAAATACTAACACTATGTTCTAACCTATAGATAGGACTCATAAGAACTTGAGCATTTGTTCTACAGCTATGTTTGGTACAGGGCCTGCAACTGAATCCATTTGACTTGTAAAGGCTGAGGGCTTCTAAAGTTTCTTCTTACAGCTCTAAATTGAAACAGGGGTGTATGGTATCCTTATTTTTAACTCACAGTTGTCACATGTCATGCACCATGCAGTGAAAAAAACAAATTTTAGATAGTTACAGGAAAAAATTACAATACACAAACTTTTAGATTGTTAGTTACAGTATGTATTATTCTTTTTAAGTGTTATATATAAAGTCATGCAGTATTATAACTTGCTGTGTAAATAAAGACATAAATTCATGTAAGAGGTTTTTTTTTTTTGTTCAATTCCTGCTTTGAAATGAAAATTCTAAGGAAAAATAAAAGATAAAGGTTAATTTCATATTTATTTAAAAACAAAATAATTTAAATATCTTATACATATGTATATATTTAATATGTATTGAATGTAATTCTAAATATTATTACTGGATTAAATTTTAATTATTTTTCACTATACATATAAAAATACAGTTAATATAATCTCTACCTATACAAATATGCTACAGTATTTACTGTATACTATATAAATATATATAACTGCAGAATTATATTGTATAAAATAATTAAATATTAATAAATAATACATTGTATAACTCATTTACACATCATATAATATACAGTAATTACATTTTTAGCACATTCCTAAACCAAAATGTATCGCTCTGTCGATAATTTGTTGAAAACCTCTATTCAAAATTGCCATCTTTAGACTTATGAGCTGTGATAATGGAGTATTCAGCTCACTTCTTATGCTCAACTGTTTCTGTCTGTCAATTTCCGCCATCTTTACAGATAGATCTGACCCTTCAGCTTTTAACCCTTTTAGAGCAACTTCAGTGAAGGACTCTGAGTCCTTAATCATTTTATAAGGCTTATAACAAATATGTAATTTTCTTCGTACTTCATAGATGTGATTTTGGGTCAATTTTGGGTTTGGACATTTTGATTTTGGCTTCTGATAAGATTTAATTATGTTCATTTTAGTATAATTTGATTTCCTTTCAAAATTCTCATGTTTTCTAGAAAAATCAAGGGATTGCGCACATTCAAATAAAGAATCTTTTTGTAACGCAATAAAACGAGATGCGGGATTTAGGAATCCAAATTTGTTTACAAAACAATGTATCATTGATTGTGTTTTGACATTTGTAATGACAGTTTTGTACAACCTTTCAAATATGGACATGAATGTAAAAGTACATTCTTTCCGGCCAATCTTCAATTTTAGAAGAATATCAATATCTGGATAATTTTCTTTTAATCCACAGAATATCAACATTTTTAATCTTTCTACATCAGTCATTTCTTCATGGAACTCATCATTCTGCATTTTTAATGAGAACCTTCTGGAAAAAGTTACTGGAAGCCACATTTTAAACAACTGATTTTTCTCCTCATTAGTCAAAGCAAACTTATCAGCTGAACTCTCAAATATCTCTGAATTTCTGCACACATGGATTTTGTCATCATATGCAGGAATGATTTTGCATAATTTTAACAAGGTTTTTCTAAATTTAGTTTGAAGGAGTTGTTGGGACTCCGAGTCGTCTTCTATTTTTAGCGGCCCATGTACATTTGTTTCTTGTACATCATCTTTGTCAATTGTCATGTCTCCTACGCTTCCTCCATCTTGTTTTTCATCATGAGACACAAGGTCACCTTGAGTGGCCATTACAGACACGTGTGTCACATCTTGTTGACTCTTTACACTACAGTCAATCTTGGGAACATCATTAGTATCATCTGATACTATTTTTACACGGTCATTTTTGGATTTTTCTGACACAAACTTGTGAAATACATTAACCATATGTCAAATATTTTTAATTTGCTCTTTTTCTTTTTTCCTAGATATTAGCTTAGAATCTAACTTTAGATTTGCTATCTTGCATTCTGCAAATAAAGAAAGCAAAAATATTTCTAAGCTAGATTTGTACAAACTTACAAATTCCATCTGACTTGATTTAGAATACGTATTAATTAAATCCATTTTTCTTACCTTGAAATATCTCAGCTTGTAGTTCCTTTGCTGTACAACGCTGGGTGTTATGACCTGGTGGTTAGGAGCACCCGGAATGACCTGATGGTTAAACTCACAGGACAAGCTCTGGGAAGTGGGAACTTTGCTGACCGCAATCCCTAATCCTATCACACACACTAGAAATAGCCGTGGGGCGTACCTAACAGGCCAAGACGCCTCGGACACAGCCTAAGAACTAGCTAGCCCTAGAGAAAGAAAATAAAGCCTACCTTGCCTCAGAGAAATTTCCCCAAAGGAAAAAGCAGCCCCCCACAAATATTAACTGTGAGTAAAGATGAAAGTCACAAACACAGAAATGAAACAGGTTTTAGCAAAGGGGAGGCCAGACTAACTAAATATACAGAGGATAGAAAAGGTATCTTTGCGGTCAGCACAAAACTACAAAAGACCACGCAGAGTGTGCAAAAAGACCCCCGCACCGACTCACGGTGCGGAGGCGCCACCCTGCATCCCAGAGCTTCCAGCTAGCAAGACAAAATCATGAAAGCAAGCTGGACTAGAAAACCATGAACAGAAAATAACAAAGGGGACTTAGCTTCTTGCAGGAAGAGACAGGTCTCCAGAAAAATCCAAGAGCGACTGAACCAGCACAGGAACATTGACAGCTGGCCTGGAGTAACGATCTGAGTGGAGTTAAATAGAGCAGCCAACCAAAGGATAAACCACGTCACCTGTGTAAGGAACCTCAGAAGCAGCAGCTTCACTCACAGCCACCAGAGGGAGTCCATGGACAGAACTCGCCGAAGTACCATTCACGACCACAGGAGGGAGTTTGACAACAGAATTCACAACAGTACCCCCCCTTGAGGAGGGGTCACCGAACCCTCACCAGAGCCCCCAGGCCGATCAGGATGAGCCAAATGAAAGGCCCGAACTAGATCAGCAGCATGAACATCAGAGGCAAAAACCCAGGAATTATCTTCCTGACCATAACCCTTCCACTTGACCAGGTACTGGAGTTTCCGTCTCAAAACACGAGAATCCAAAACCTTCTCCACCACATACTCCAACTCCCCCTCGACCAACACCGGGGCAGGAGGATCAACGGAGGGAACCATAGGCGCCACGTATCTCCACAACAACGACCTATGGAACACATTATGGATGGCAAAAGAAGCTGGAAGGTCCAAACAAAATGACACAGGATTAAGAACTTCAGAAATCTTATATGGCCCAATGAAACGAGGCTTAAACTTAGGAGAGGAAACCTTCATAGGAACATGACGAGATGACAACCAAACCAAATCCCCAACACGAAGTCGGGGACCAACACAGCGCCGGCGGTTAGCGAAACGTTGAGCCTTCTCCTGGGACAATGTCAAATTGTCCACCACGAGTCCAAATCTGCTGCAATCTGCCCACCACCGTATCCACACCAGGACAGTCCGAATTCTCAACCTGCCCTGAAGAGAAACGAGGATGGAAACCAGAATTACAGAAAAAAGGAGAAACTAAAGTAGCTGAGCTGGCCCGATTATTAAGGGCGAACTCAGCCAAAGGCAAGAAGGACACCCAATCATCCTGATCAGCAGAAACAAAGCATCTCAGATATGTTTCCAAAGTCTGATTAGTTCGTTCGGTTTGGCCATTAGTCTGAGGATGGAAAGCCGAAGAAAAAGACAAATCAATGCCCATCTTAGCACAAAAGGACCGCCAAAACCTCGAAACAAACTGGGAACCTCTGTCTGAGACGATGTTCTCTGGAATGCCATGCAAACGAACCACATGCTGGAAAAACAATGGCACCAAATCAGAGGAGGAAGGCAATTTAGACAAGGGTACCAAATGGACCATCTTAGAGAAGCGATCACAAACCACCCAAATGACCGACATTCTTTGAGAAACAGGGAGATCCGAAATAAAATCCATGGAAATATACGTCCAGGGACTCTTCGGGACCGGCAAGGGCAAAAGCAACCCACTGGCACGAGAACAGCAGGGCTTAGCCAGAGCACAAGTCCCACAGGACTGCACAAAAGAACGCACATCCCGTGACAAAGAAGGCCACCAAAAGGATCTAGCCACCAAGTCTCTGGTACCAAAGATTCCAGGATGACCAGCCAACACCGAACAATGAACCTCAGAGATAACTCTACTAGTCCATCTATCAGGGACAAACAGTTTCTCCGCTGGACAACGGTCAGGTCTATCAGCCGCAAATCAGGGGAGATGGCAGACAAAATTACCCCCTCTTTAAGAATACCCGTTGGCTCCGGAACACCCGGAGAGTCAGGCACAAAACTCCTTGACAGGGCATCAGCCTTCACATTCTTAGATCCCGGAAGGTATGAAACCACAAAATCAAAACGGGAGAAAAAGAGCGACCATCGAGCCTGTCTAGGATTCAACCGTTTGGCAGACTCGAGATAAGTCAAATTCTTGTGATCCGTCAAGACCACCACGCGATGTTTAGCTCCTTCAAGCCAATGTCGCCACTCCTCGAATGCCCACTTCATGGCCAACAACTCTCGATTACCAACATCATAATTGCGCTCAGCAGGCGAGAATTTTCTAAAAAAGAAGGCACATGGTTTCATCACCGAGCCATCAGAACTTCTTTGCGACAAAACAGCCCCTCCTCCAATCTCAGAAGCATCAACCTCGACCTGAAACGGGAGCGAAACATCTGGCTGGCATAACACAGGGGCTGAAGAAAAACGACGCTTCAACTCCTGAAAAGCCTCCACAGCCGCAGAGGACCAATTGACCACATCAGCACCTTTCTTGGTCAAATCAGTCAACGGTTTAGCAATACTAGAAAAATTAGCGATGAAGCGACGGTAAAAATTAGCAAAGCCCAGGAACTTCTGCAGGCTCTTCACAGATGTCGGCTGAGTCCAATCATAAATGGCCTGAACCTTAACAGGGTCCATCTCGATAGTAGAAGGGGAAAAAATGAAACCCAAAAATGAAACCTTCTGAACTCCAAAAAGACACTTTGACCCCTTCACAAACAAGGAATTCGCACGAAGGACCTGGAACACCATTCTGACCTGCTTCACATGAGACTCCCAATCATCCGAAAAGACCAAAATGTCATCCAAATATACAATCATGAATCTATCCAGGTACTCTCGAAAGATGTCATGCATAAATTACTGAAACACAGATGGAGCATTAGAAAGCCCGAATGGCATAACCAGGTGCTCAAAATGGCCCTCGGGCGTATTAAATGCTGTTTTCCATTCATCGCCTTGTTTAATTCGCACAAGATTATACGCCCCTCGAAGATCTATCCTGGTGAACCAACTAGCCCCCTTAATCCGAGCAAACAAATCAGACAGCAGCGGAAAAGGATACTGAAATTTGACTGTTCATCTTATTAAGAAGGCGGTAATCAATACAAGGTCTCAAAGAGCCATCCTTCTTGGCCACAAAAAAGAACCCTGCTCCCAATGGTGACGACAATGGGCGAATATGACCCTTCTCCAAGGATTCCTTTATATAACTCCGCATAGCGGCGTGCTCTGGCACAGATAAATTAAACAGACGGCCCTTAGGAAACTTACTACCAGGAATCAAATTAATAGCACAATCGCAATCCCTATGAGGAGGTAGGGCACCGGATTTGGGCTCTTCAAATACATCCCGGTAATCTGATAAAAACTCAGGGACTTCAGAAGGAGTGGAAGGCGAAATAGACAACAATGGAACATCACCATGTACCCCCTGACAACCCCAGCCGGACACAGACATAGATTTCCAATCTAACACTGGATTATGGACCTGTAGCCATGGCAACCCCAAAACAACCACATCATGCAGATTATGCAACACCAAAAAGCGAATATCCTCCTGATGTGCAGGAGCCATGCACATGGTCAATTGAGTCCAGTACTGAGGCTTATTCTTGGCCAAAGGCGTAGCATCAATTCCTCTCAATGGAATAGGATACTGCAAGGGCTCCAAGAAAAAACCACAGCGCCTGGCAAACTCCAAGTCCATCAAATTCAGGGCAGCGCCTGAATCCACAAATGCCATAACAGAATAGGACGACAGAGAGCAAATCAGAGTAACGGACAAAAGAAATTTAGACTGTACAGTACCAATGGCGGCAGACCTAGCGAACCGCTTAGTGCGCTTAGGACAATCGGAGATAGCATGAGTGGATTCACCACAGTAAAAACACAGCCCATTCCGACGTCTGTGTTCTTGCTGCTCAGCTCTGGTCAAAGTCCTATCACACTGCATAGGCTCAGGCCTATGCTCAGAGAATACCGCCAGATGGTGCACAGCTTTGCGCTCACGCAAGCGCCGATCGATCTGAATGGCCAAGGACATAGACTCATTCAGACCAGCAGGCGTGGGAAATCCCACCATGACATCCTTAAGGGCTTCAGAAAGACCCTTTCTAAAAATTGCCGCCAGGGCACACTCATTCCACTGAGTAAGCACAGACCACTTTCTAAACTTCTGACAGTACACCTCCGCTTCATCCTGACCCTGACACAAAGCCAGCAAGATTTTCTCTGCCTGATCCACTGAATTTGGTTCATCATAAAGCAATCCAAGCGCCAGAAAAAACGCATCAACATCACGCAATGCAGGATCTCCTGGGAAAATGCCCAGTCTTGAGGGTCGCCACGCAACAAGGAAATAATGATTTTTACTTGTTGAACGGGGTCACCAGAGGAGCGGGGTTTCAAAGCTAGAAACAGTTTACAATTATTTTTGAAATTCAGAAACTTAGCTCTATCTCCAGAAAATAAATCAGGAATAGGAATTCTAGGCTCTAACATAGGATTCTGAACCACAAAATCTTGAATGTTTTGTACCCTTGCAGTGAGATGATCCACACAAGAGGACAGACCTTGAATGTCCATCACTACACCTGTGTCCTGAACCACCCAAAGGTCTAGGGGATAAGAAAGACAAAACACAGTGCAAAGAAAAAAAAATGGTCTCAGAGCTTCTCTTATCCCTCTATTGAGATGCATTAATACTTTGGGCCAGCTGTACTGTTATGACCTGGTGGTTAGGAGCACCCGGAATGACCTGATGGTTAAACTCACAGGACAAGCTCTGGGAAGTGGGAACTTTGCTGACCGCAATCCCTAATCCTATCACACACATTAGAAATAGCCGTGGGGCATACCTAACAGGCCAAGACACCTCGGACACAGCCTAAGAACTAGCTAGCCCTAGAGAAAGAAAATAAAGCCTACCTTGCCTCAGAGAAATTTCCCCAAAGGAATAAGCAGCCCCCCACAAATATTAACTGTGAGTAAAGATGAAAGTCACAAACACAGAAATGAAACAGGTTTTAGCAAAGGGGAGGCCAGACTAACTAAATAGACAGAGGATAGGAAAGGTATCTTTGCGGTCAGCACAAAACTACAAAAGACCACGCAGAGTGTGCAAAAAGACCCCCGCACCGACTCACGGTGCGGAGGCGCCACCCTGCATCCCAGAGCTTCCAGCTAGCAAGACAAAATCATGAAAGCAAGCTGGACTAGAAAACCATGAACAGAAAATAACAAACGGGGACTTAGCTTCTTGCAGGAAGAGACAGGTCTCCAGAAAAATCCAAGAGCGACTGAACCAGCACAGGAACAATGACAGCTGGTCTGAGTGGAGTTAAATAGAGCAGCCAACAAAAGGATAAACCACGTCACCTGTGTAAGGAACCTCAGAAGCAGCAGCTTCACTCACAGCCACCAGAGGGAGTCCATGGACAGAACTCGCCGAAGTACCATTCACGACCACAGGAGGGAGTTCGACAACAGAATTCACAACAGCTGGGCTCTGATAATCAGCACGTCTATTTTCAGCACTTCCAATGCTAGTGCTTGTCAATCCGCCTGACACCTGTTAGTCTCTGTTACTCATAGGTTCTTGTGAAATCTTTTTGACTTGAAGTTTTGTAGTGGAATTCCTGAAAACTTGCACAACATCTAGCGAAGCTCTTCTGTCTTCCCCCATGTGCAAGATGAAGAAAATTCACGCAAAAATAGCACAAAAAATCAAAACTGACTGGCTTGGCCAATGTTAAATATGCTTATTTTGCACATTTATTTAATCAAGACTATTCACCAGGTGCATTACTCTTAAAGAAAAAATTTCATGATATTCTCATAAAAAATGTAGTAGTTTATTGAATTGTCCACAGAAAATCCACATTGCAGCAAAACATAAAAGTAGATGAAATAGTTACAAACAGATTGTCTATTTATAAATATCAGCGCTTGTTACTCATCTTTCCCAAAGTTCTGAATGGTAAAAGCCGTCTGTCTGTGTGAAGTCTGAAGTCATCCTGGCTGTCAGCTGTTCTTTCCTTGTGTGACTTGTCTGACGTCCATGGAGAATGATGGTGAAGGCCGGAGGTGACAGTTCCCACGTGACAAGCTCCCACACCCTCCTAAGACACGTTATTTATAAGTCCCACAGACCACGTGTTCCCTTTATATATGGTGTTGACTTATACTCTGAGCTACACAGAAATAGCTTTTTGTAATGTCAGCAAGAAGCAATGTGCTCAGTACAGAACTGAGAAATAAGAATAATTCATTTATTAATTAATATTTAACAAAGATGTAGCAGAGCTAGCAGCTACCTCATTATGTTTGCACAATGTTCACATTTCCATTGCAGATAATGTACCATAGAATCCAGTATATAGAAGTGGTTTAAACATGTATAAAGTGATGGACGGAATTCCTTTCTCAGCTTTGCCCGACACCAGCTCACAAGTCACCACCATTCAAGCCTCCTACTCTGAACGCTACTGGAATCTGGATTACTGACCAGTTACTGCACCATCGAGCAGCCATCATAAATGTTATTGCAAGCAACGAACAAGCTGTTCCCCAGCAAGCTTATTGGGAACCCACAATAAAAATCAGCCAAGTGGAGCTTCCAAGACAGGGCCTAATTGTTGTTGACATCCAGGATGATAGATTTCCCCCTGTTGTCCTGGGTATGAACATTTTTGCAAAACTGCCTGCAAGAGATGCTAGGTGCCCTGGAGAAAGAACTGACTCTGGCCCCACCCACAAAAATAGAGGTGATCCACAGGACCATCCAACGAGGACTGTCCCTCACTTCCCTATCAGGCTCTACCAAGGCAGGTGGGAAAACAATATAGATGATGTGCGCAACGCGTTTTCCCATTGTCACAGTTCATCAGGACTAGTGATGAGCAAGTATACTCGTTGCTCTGGTTTTCCCGAGCATGCTCGGGCGATCTCCGAGTATTTGTAAGTGCCCGGAGATTTCGTTTTCGTTGCCTCAGCTGCATGATTTACAGCTGATAGAAAACTTGAGTACATGTAGGGATTCCCTAGCAACCAGGCAACCCCCACATGTACTCAGGCTGGCTAGCAGCCGTAAATCATGCAGCTGTGTCAACAAAACTAAATCTCCGAGCAGTTAAAAATACTCAGAGTCCACCCGAGTGTGCTCGAGAAAACCCGAGCAACGAGTACACTCGCTCATCACTAATCAAGAGGCGTGATTGATATTAGTGATGCCAAAAATATGGGATGCCACGATGAAAAAGTAGCATTCTAAGTCTATTCTTTATTCTATTCATTGTGTATATATGGTGAATTGAATTCCTAAGCATATTATCGTGTTATAGGCCAGGATAAGTATGCATCTAACAAAAGTATCTCTTGGGGCACATCCTGTCTATGATAAGTCTACTCTTTATTCTATTCATTGTATATATATATATATATATATATATACATATATATATATATATGGTGAATTGAATTCCTGAACATATTATCATGTTATATGCCAAGATAAGTGCACATCTAACAAAAGGATCTCTTCAGAGCAGTTGGCATAGGGCAGATGACCAATGTTTTACAAATAGTTATTGTTATTATATTTATATCTATATGATCTACAGGATACCTGCAAGGGATTGTTAACATTAAAATGGCTGCCTGGGAATTTATTTAATTTCCTTCATCTCTTTCTTTCATCTATATTGTTTTCCCACCTGCCTTGGTAGAGCCTTACATGGAAGTGAGGGACAGTCCTTGTTGAGTGGGGGTGCCAACCTCCACTGCCAGGCAGGTTCAGGAATAGGATTATTGCAGTGTTGTGTAGGTTTTTGGTCTATGTTTGATTTTGGTATCTCAACCAACTGTTTTCACTGGGTAGGTGTTTTTAATATTGGAATAAATAAATTGTTTTTAAGCGATTATTTGTTGACTTATGATTATTTTCCCAAATCTCTTTATGACCTTGGTACATAGTTTTTAGATGTATTGATGAGCAAATTAACCCCCTAACGATACGCCTTTTAACAGTGATAGTTAAGGGTACTTAAACCACATTGCCATTAATTAAGGGCGCTGTGGAAAAAGTGTCCCCTAGAGTTGGATTTTCTCCGGGGTCTCGGCCCCAGAGAACATGATTCGGGTCAGTTTTTACTGACCCCGATGTTGCGATCGCCGCTATTAACCGCATACCGAATTGTCATTTAATTTCTCTCTCCTCTGATGTGATCGCATATCAGAGGAGAGAGAACTAGGGTCCCCCGATCCCCCCGGTACCTCCAGGTGTCCCTGGATCCTCCGACATCCACCCACGGCCGCCGGCGTTTTCTTCCGGAAATCTAATTTTTTCCAAGAAATCAACTAGAAGAATTTGTTCTAGTAAAATATTTTATTTTGCCCTCAAGGTGAAATAGGATAGGGAACACTTCGTATTAAAAGAAATATTTCCATACTCAATAAAAGAATCATAAATTATCTTCTTTATTTAAAGTTCATAATCAGAACAAGGAGTACAAATGAAAAGCTGATTATTCAATTGTGAAACTGCATATCATTACTGCAGTGTGAATACTATGAATCTGGTTTATCTTATATGTTAGGAAACTAAGGGGCCAAACAGATACATGTGTCATTGATGCAATTGAAACTTCACTAGGTAAAACACTAAGTTTATGGTGGAGAAGGTGGACTGAGAAGAATACTGGCTCAACTGAGCTGATGGTGTCGCTACCAGAGGCCACATCATCACTTTGCACCATGCTTGTCTGCATTTGCACATTACTTGACATCTGATTGGAATGTTTAATATTTAGGTATTTTCAAGCCACACATATTATATAGTTTATATTATATTTTCTTGAATTTGTACTTTATTTGATCATTATATTTTGAATGTAGATATCTCTAAAGCCACGTATACTGCTTTATTCTTGTATAGATCCACATCTTGTGATAGTTCAGGTTTGTTCCATACTTTTTATAGGAGTTTAATGTATTTCAAATAAAAACAATTTTTGTTAATATATTCATAGCACATGTCTCTTCGTTAACCTTAGAATTTATGCTTCTTGGGCTGTGGTATTATTCCAAATATTGAAACAGACCACGGTATAGTATTTTTAATTATTATTTATTTGTATAGCATCATTAACTTCCATGATGCTGTACATTAGACGGGATTACATCAAAATACAAATATCACTTATAGTAAAAAAAAAAAAACTAAAAAACTAACAATAACAGACTGGTACAGAGGGAAGAGGACCCTGCCCTTGTGTGCTTACATTCTGCTGGATTAAGGGGCAGGAAACAGTAGGTCGGGGGTTGCAGTAGCTCCAATTGTGTTGAGGTGGCCGTGTGGTCATTACAGGTAGTAAGCTTCTTTGAAGAGATGGGTTTTCAGGTTCCATTTGAAGGATGAAGACACAAAAAGAGCACAGCGAGGTTAAAATACTCTGTTGTAAAGAAGTCACAGTAAATAAGCAAGTGCTCGTCAAAAAAATTAAAAAAATACAGGTTATTTAGTTAATACGTTTTTTTGCAACAAAAATTTATATTAAGCTGCTCCACCAATCGCCAAGGTATACCCATAATAGAGCAGTCCTATCTAATGTATATAATCCCTATCTGATGTATTTAAAAACCTGATCAATTGTATAGTACCTGTATAAGCAGGGTTCAGAGAGAAAATATCCATGTGGACATGCTGGATGGAACAACTTCAGTGCAAATGGCCCACAGAGGAGTGGTGGACTCCCCAGTCTTGTAGAAAAAAGAAAACAATTATAGAACCAAAAAGACATGGGTTACTTGCACAGTGAACAAGTCTGTAGAAACCTGTTCACCTGTTCACACCACCAAGAAACTTGAAGAAACAAAAAGAGCACAGCGAGGTTAAAAATACTCTGTTGTAAAGAAGTCACAGTAAATAAGCAAGTGCTCGTCAAAAAATGAAAAAAATACAGGGTATTTAGATAATACGTTTTTTGTTAAAAAATGTATATTAAGCTGCTCCACCAATCGCCAAGGTATACCCATAATAGAGCAGTACTATCTAATTTATATAATCCCCATCTGATGTATTTAAAAACCTGATCATCTGTATTGTACCTGTATAAGCAGGGTTCAGAGAGAAAATATCCATGTGGACATGCTGGATGGAACAACTTCAGTGCAATTGGCCCACAGAGGAGTGGTGGACTCCCCAGTCTTGTAGAAACAAGAAAACAATTATAGAACCAATGGGGGATATTCGGAAGAAGTCTTAAAGGCGATTGAGTGAGGAGCGAATAAGCGTGGAGGAGAGAAGGAGGTCTTGGGAGGACCAGAGATTATGTGAGGGAAGATATTGAGAGATTAGTTCGGAAATTTACGGAGGAGAAAGGTTATTGAAGGCTTTGTAGGTTAGTGTTAGTAGTTTAAACTGGATACGCTGGGAAATTGGGAGCCAGTGAAGGGATTTGCAAAGAGGGGAAGCAGGAGTGTAGCGAGGAGAGAGATTAGTTAGTCGGGCAGCAGAGTTAAGGACGGACTGGAGAGGCGCGAGAGTGTTAGAAGGTAGGCCACAGAGGAGGGTGTTGCAGTACTCAAGGAGGAGATGATGAGGGCATGCACAAGCATTTTGGTAGAGTGAGGGTTGAGGGAGGGGCGGATTCTGAAAATATTTGTGAGCTGGAGGCGGCAGGAGGTGGCGAGAGCTTGGATGTCCGGTTTGAAGAACAGGGCAGAGTCAAGGGTTACTCCGAGGCAGAGGATTAGCTGGACAGTGGAAAGTGTGAATATAGTTTTTGTGTATACGGTTACTAAATTGGACTGTAAAAAAAGGTAGTCAAATAGAACGTGTATTTTTTAAAAATTTTTATTTTAAATACTATTCTCCCCAACAACCCTGGCAAAAAGCTAGAACCAAGGATACTATATCAGTATATAGGTCGTCTCCTGGAATTTAAAATGCGGCTAAAGCCCAAAGTATATTTGTGGGGTGTATGGTTGCCGATATAGGCTGATACAACATGTATGCCAAAAGTAATGTATAGATTTATTTTTCTTTTAAACGGTATGCTCCCTCATGATAATGGCCATAATCCTACAATTCTATGTTGGTTGGCAGGTACACGTGTAATGCCCCAATATTGTTGAGTATGAACATTTAAGATGTAGCAGCTAGCGGCTACCTCATTATGTTTTCACAATGTTCACATTTCCTTTGCAGATAATGTACCTTAGAATCCAGTAAATAGAAGTGGTTTAAATATGTATAAAGTGATGGACTTATTATGTTCTGCTACGAAGAGAAAACAGCAGCATGATGAGTCACTCAGAAGCACTGCATGACATACGTTAGGTGGACCCTTATGAAGTGATGAATGCAGATCACGCCCTAAGGAACCAGTTTGTAGAAGGGGAAGAACAGAATTTATCGAAACTCAACTGAGGATACTGTCCCTGCAGAACCCAAACAGCTCATTCCTAGATTTCTAGAAGATGGCCATTAGAGTTCTGGGAGTAGAAAAAGATTCCAACCTAGTTCCTGCTTGCAGTAGCCTACATTAGCAGCATAAGAATCAGATAAGTGCTTTCCTTGGACCTGAAATAGCGCCACAAACTGGCCTCAAAGAAACTGTTACTAATTGTGTTCAAGTTCAAACACAAGTTGTAGAACTCACCAAGTGACTTACAGTGGTATGTGAGGATCTAAAAGATTTAAAGCAACAGCAGTATCGGCAACCTGAAGACTCCTGGTTCCACAGAGACAGATGGCGCTATGGCCCCAGAGAAAGAGGCTATGACAACCCAGGTAGATGGCCTATGGATCAGTTTCACACTCGGGAAGGCCTATTTGCAGGAAGCGCTGGAGAAGGGCCCACATTAAACAGGAGTGCCAGCAGTTAAACTGTAATACCCTGAGGGGGAGGACCACCCATCGGAAGAGGAACACTTAGGTCCAGACGATCCAAAATGGCCCCCTAAATACGGTACATAGGCAGGTGTCAAGTAATCACCATTGAAATTGATGGAATTCTTTTCTCAGCTTTGCTCGACACCAGCTCCCAAGTCACCACAATTCAAGCCTCCTACTCTGAACGCTACTGGAATCCTGACCAGTTACAACACCATCGAGCAGCCACCATAAATGTTATTGCAAACAACAAACAAGCTGTTCCCCAGCAAGATATTAGGAACCCACAATAAAAATCAGCCAAGCGGAGCTTCCAAAACAGGGCCTAATTGTTGTTGTTGACATCCTGGATGATGGATTTTCCCCTGTTGTCCTGGGTATGAACGTTTTTTGCAAAACTGCCTGCAAGAGGCACTAGGTGCCCTGGAGAAAGAACTGACTCTGGCCCCACCCACAGAAACAGAGGTGATCCACAGAACCATCCGCCTACTGCATGGACATCAAAGGTTTGCTGGTCCAGATGGAACTATCGGTATGGCCTGAGCGGTGAGTAGACGTCCTATCTTTTTGGCCGCAGGTGCTGAGACTGTGGTTTGGTGCAAAACACAAATAGGTTTGCAGGGTCAATACTATGATGTACTACTGGAACCGTTCCCGCTGAATGGTGAAGTGTCCATCCTGACTGCCCGAAGTCTAGCTACGGTAACCAGAGGGAGAGTCCCTATTCATCTGCTGAATCTAAGTGATCAACGGGTGAAGTTGGGAAAGAACCGCGTTGTTGCCAAGCTGTCATGAGTGTCCGTACAGGATATCCTGAGTCAAGACATGTTGAACTGCCAATTGTCTCCGCGCTGCCGACAGGATTTAAGATATATTTTCCAGTGTAGTAAAATTATGGTTTATTTTGACGCATTTGGAGGTACAAAGTTACTTCTTCTTCAGGAAAACCACATGTATGAGACAGCAGGGGTATCACTTATATAGGCTAAAATTTCAAATTTGAGCACCAAAAACACATGACCACATGTCATAGTTCAGACGAAACCCACATGATGTTACACATGACATCTAAAATATCTTAGTGCAATTCAGTATAATACAAACATGTTGTTTAAAACTATAGAGTACAAAAATATTAAAATGTATTTTATTAATAATAATCGCAGTTGGAACCTTCAGAAAAGAAATGTTGCTGCTGGTATAACAGAAGGAGATTTCCACAAACCCATATGTGAGGAAGACAAAATAACTCTAACAGTGTAATTGACCATTGAGCTATCTCATCTGAAGGAGAAATTCGATTAATTAATAGTTCACATGGTACAGCGCTTATGATAAAAAAAAAAAAAAATTAAAAAACTAATTTATTATTTTCATAATTTTTAGAAGTGAAATTAAAGGGAACCTGTCACCCCGTTTTTTCAGATTGAGATATAAATACTGTTAAATAGGGCCTGCGCTGTGCATTACTATAGTGTATGTAGTGTACCCTGATTCCCCACCTATGCTGAGAAATACATTACCAAAGTCGCCGTTTTCGCCTGTCAATCAGGCTGGTCAGGTCGGGTGGGCGTGGCGACATCGCTCTTTTCTTCCCCAGCTTTCCGTTGGTGGCGTAGTGGTGTGCGCATGTCGCAGTGACGAATCCACTGTGCACACGTGAAGAAGCAGCGCGCGATCTGCGCTATTACCCCCTGTCATCGGTGGGGGCGGCCATCTTCCTGGGGCCGCGCGTGCGCAGATGGAGTGCTCTGCTGCACGGGGCTTCAGGAAAATGGCCGCGGGATGCCGCGCATGCGCAGAAGAGATCGCGGCGGCCATTTTCCCAAAGCCGAGATGCAAACTCGAATTACAACCTGGGAGACACCAGCGTAATAAGGAGAGTAAAGGCAGAGCGGAGATCATTGACGATATGGTGGCAGAAAGGACCGAAGACACCGAAACATAAGAGGAACAGTGTAAGTTCAAAGGAGTTGATAAAGGGTTACAGGAGAAGTGTGAGAGCATGATTATTGAGTTATTTCAAGGAGGGCGGACACATTTATCATGAAAAGGTGAAAGATTATAAGCTATGTGTAGCGCTGGAGGCACAAAGGAAAGGAGAGAGAACATTTAGGGAAGGTATCTTTTCAGCAATGTAATAAAAATGTGATTGTTGAAGGCATTAAAAAAATTGTGGTGACCCTTATGATGTATGTGTGAGGGATTTATCTCATTTGAAAACGCTACTGAAACGTAAGAGGTACAATAGAAGATAAAAATAATCACTTAAAATGGTAGGTAAAAAGTATTTATTACAAAATTATAAAAATATTTTTTATATAAAAAAAAAAACCTCTGTAACTTCATTGAGGCGTTTTGGTTTAAGAGTATTAAGTCTGTAGATCCATAAAATCTCCTTTCTAATTAGTTTTTTGGGTCCAATTGGGTGTGTTTGGTGGGATGTATTCGATGGGGCTAATTCTCAAGCTGTCAGAGTCTCTGTTATGTAAGGTGCAGTGCTTTGAGAGACCATGTAGAAGGAAACCATTGCGGATATTGTACCCATGGGAATTTAGTCTGGAATGTAATGGTTGAGTTGTTCTGCCCGCATATTGCCTTCTGCATTTACATTCTATGACATAAATCACAAAATCTGTGGCACAGCGGTCAGCGGAGATGCTGTATGATTTTGAATTTTTCGTTAGTCACCGTTGATATAACGTGGTCACCACCATGATTTATGGTATGACAACATAGGCAATTTCTAAGACCGCATTTAAAGATACCGATATGTTTATTAGAGGGTAAGTGGTTATAATATTAATTTGGCTAGGTGCCACAATATTTTTGATTGTAGGTGCCCTACGGAGAGTAATACCAGGGTTCCTAGGAAGAGTCTTACCTAGGACGGGATATACCAATATTTTCTGAAGATGTCATGCATTTTTTGTGGCTATAGTTAAATTGGGTAATGAAATTGGATATAAATTTGTTATCCGTTTCTGCTCTGGTTTTATATGTCAAAAGTGCGTGATAATTATTACTCAGAGAGTTAATATATGATCGATTAATCAGTTCCTAGGTCAAAAAACTTTCTTGTAAAATAGAGGCTTGGGTTCTAAAATCTTCTACGTGACTACAGTTTTTACGAATCCTTAGGAACTGGATATTAGGGATGTTGTTGATCCATTTATTATAATGGCCTTTTGATAGTGTATATAGCTGTTTGTGTCTGCCTCTTTAAAGTATGTTTTTTGCGAAGATTTTATTATCCTCAATGAAAATGGTGATATCCAGAAAATTAATGCTGAAGGGATCGTGGAGAGGAGAGAAGACAAGACCCCAACTGTTATTTACATAATTAATGAAACCATTGATGTTATTGTCTGTGTGGTCCCAGATAAAGAATAATCGTCAGTGTATCTTTCATACAGAATTATATGTTGGCTCCAAATGCTTTCAGTTATGTAGATTTCCTCAAAAGCACCGATAAATAAATTAGCATATGTTGGTGCCAACTTCGAGCCCATCGCGGTGCCACGTATCTGATGATAAAAAATCTCTTCAAAAGTAAAATGAATATTTTCAAAAATAAACTTAAGTCCCTTCTGTAGAAAGGTTTTCTGGTTAGCAGACAGTCTATCGTTTTATTCCCAATTGATTAAACGCAAAAATGAAATCAGATGTGTGGAGTCCTTAAGATGACCCTGTAATTGGGAAACATGTTGCTGCATGATTTTGTCTATATACTATGAGAGATTGCTCATAAGGGAATTAATCCCTGAGATGATTGGTTTCACCGGTGGGTTTATTTTATCCTTATGGATTTTTGGAAGATGGTAAAAGAAAGGAATAGATGGATTGTTGACAGATACGATTTTTTTTTCTTATCTATCCCTTCTTTAACCCCTTTCTGGCATCGTGTGTAATAGTACACCGATGTTGGACTCCCTCCCTTTTGATGTGGGCTCTGGTGCTGAGCCCACATCTTTACTGGTACATGTCAGCGGTTTTGAACAGCTGACATGTGCCCGGAATAGCCGCGGGTGGAATCGCGATCCACTCTTGGCTATTAACCTGTTAAAGGGAACCTGTCACCCCCCCTAAGCGTTTTTAACTAAAAGAGCCACCTTGTGCAGCAGTAATGCTACATTCTGACAAGGTGGCTCTTTTAGTTCTGGGTGCTGTAACTGCCGAAATAATCAGTTTTGTAATTTGTCCTAAATACCTTTTCTTCAGTCAAGGAGGCAGGCCTTTCCACCCTGCTGCAGAAGCCACACAGCCGTCACTCAAATCTTCTTGGCGCCGGGCACCACCTCCTCACCTCTGTTTTGAAAGGCGCCGGCGCCTGCGCTCTTTTCTCCTGCCTTGGGCAGATGCAGTGGGCGCTACCCATCTGTCCTCATATGCAGTCCAGCTGACTGCGCATGTGCGGACGCCCTGCCTGTGAATCCCAGCCCCGTAGTATGAATAAATAAGAAGACACTGCTGGGCTGGGATTCACAGGCAGGGCGTCCGCACAGGCGCAGTCAGCTGGACTGCATATGAGGACAGACGGGCAGTGCTCACTGCGCCTGCCCAAGGCAGGAGAAATTTATGATTTATGCATAGAATGTAAATGCAGAAAGCAATATGCGGGCAAAACAACTCAACCATTTCATTCCAGACTAAATTCTCATAGGCACAGTATTCGCAAACGTTTCCTTCTACATGGTCTCTCAAAGCACTGCACCTTAACACATAACAGAGACTCTGACAGCTTGAGAATTGGCCCCATCGAATACATCCCACCAAACACACCCAAAAACTAAATAGAAAGGAGATTTTTTGGATCTGCAGACTTAATACTTTTAAACCAAATGGCCTCAATGAAGTTACAGATTTTTTTTTTATATCAAAAATATCATTTTTATAATAAATACTTTTTACCTACCATTTTAAATAATTCCTTTTTTCTTCTATTGTACCGCTTAAATTTCAGTAGCATTTTCAAATGAGATAAATCCCCTACACATACATCATAAGGGTCACCACAATTTTTTTAATGCCTTCAACAATCACATTTTTATTACATTCCTAAAATGATACCTTCCCTAAATCACAAAGGTTTTTTCTCTCCTTTTTGTTGTCTGCAGCGCTACACATATCTTATAATCCTTCGCCATTTCATGATAAATGTGTCCGCCCTCCTTGAAATGACTCAATAATCATGCTCTCACACTTCTCCTGTAACCCTTTATCAACTCCTTTGAACTTACACTGTTCCTCTTATGTTTCGGTGTCTTCGGTCCTTTCTGCCACCATATCGTCAATGATCTCCACTCTGCCTTTACTCTCCTTATTACGCTGGTGTCTCCCAGGTTGTAATTTGACGTTCTCCACCTGTTCTCTACCTGTCATGCCGTCTATCCTGATCGTGGCTGTTATGAACAGGTAATTCAGAACCACAATGGGTCTAGTGTTAAGAGCACACAAGGTGACCTGACAGTTACCAATAACAAGGACGAGCTCTGAGACGTGGGAACTCTGCTGACCGCAATCCCTAATCCTATCATACCACACTAGAGGTAGCCGTGGATTGCGCCTAACGCTCCCTATGCAACTCGGCACAGCCTGAGAAACTAACTAGCTCTGAAGATAGAAAAATAAGCCTACCTTGCCTCAGAGAAATTCCCCAAAGGAAAAGGCAGCCCCCCACATATAATGACTGTGAGTTAAGATGAAAATACAAACACAGAGATGAAATAGATTTTAGCAAAGTGAGGCCCGACTGACTGAATAGACCGAAGATAGGAAAGATTACTTTGCGGTCAACACAAAACCCTACAAACAACCACGCAGAGGGGCAAAAAGACCCTCCGCACCGACTAACGGTACGGAGGTACCCCTCTCTGCGTCCCAGAGCTTCCAGCAAGCAAGAAAAACCAATAGCGCAAGCTGGACAGAAAATATAGCAACAAAAGTAACACCAGCAAAACTTAGCTAATGCAGGAAAGACAGGCCACAGGAACGATCCAGGAGAGAGCAAGATCCACACTAGAACATTGACTGGAGGCCAAGAGCAAAGCACTAGGTGGAATTAAATAGAGCAGCACCTAACGACTTCACCACATCACCTGAGGAAGGAAACTTAGAAGCCGCAGTACCACTCTCATCCACCAAAGGAAGCTCATAGACAGAACCAGCCGAAGTACCACTTGTGACCACAGGAGGGAGCTCGACCACAGAATTCACAACAGTACCCCCCCTTGAGGAGGGGTCACCGAACCCTCACCAGAGCCCCCAGGCCGACCAGGATGAGCCATATGAAAGGCACGAACAAGATCGGCAGCATGGACATCAGAGGCAAAGACCCAGGAATTATCTTCCTGACCATAACCCTTCCACTTAACCAGATACTGGAGTTTCCGTCTCGAAACACGAGAATCCAAAATCTTCTCCACTATATACTCCAACTCCCCCTCCACCAAAACCGGGGCAGGAGGATCAACAGATGGAACCATAGGTGCCACGTATCTCCGCAACAATGACCTATGGAATACGTTATGGATGGAAAAAGAATCTGGCAGGGTCAAACAAAAAGACACAGGATTAAGATCCTCAGAAATCCTATACGGACCAATGAAACGAGGCTTAAACTTAGGAGAGGAAACCTTCATAGGAATATGACGAGATGACAACCAAACCAAATCCCCAACACGAAGTCGGGGACCCACACAGCGTCTGCGATTAGCGAAACGTTGAGCCTTCTCCTGGGACAAGGTCAAATTGTCCACTACATGAGTCCAAATCTGCTGCAACCTATCCACCACAGTATCCACACCAGGACAGTCCGAAGACTCAACCTGTCCTGAAAAGAAACGAGGATGGAACCCAGAATTGCAGAAAAACGGCGAAACCAAGGTAGCCGAGCTGGCCCGATTATTAAGGGCGAACTCAGCCAACGGCAAAAAGGACACCCAATCATCCTGATCAGCAGAAACAAAGCATCTCAGATATGTTTCCAAGGTCTGATTGGTTCGTTCAGTCTGGCCATTTGTCTGAGGATGGAAAGCCGAGGAAAAAGACAAATCAATTCCCATCCTAGCACAAAAGGCTCGCCAAAACCTCGAAACAAACTGGGAACCTCTGTCAGAAACGATGTTCTCTGGAATGCCATGTAAACGAACCACATGCTGGAAGAACAATGGCACCAAATCAGAGGAGGAAGGTAATTTAGACAATGGTACCAAATGGATCATCTTAGAGAAGCGATCACAAACCACCCAAATGACCGACATTTTTTGAGAGACGGGGAGATCCGAAATAAAATCCATAGAGATATGTGTCCATGGCCTCTTCGGGACCGGCAAGGGCAAAAGCAACCCACTGGCAAGAGAACAGCAGGGCTTAGCCCGAGCACAAATCCCACAGGACTGCACAAAAGAACGCACATCCCGCGACAGAGACGGCCACCAAAAGGATCTAGCCACTAAATCTCTGGTACCAAAGATTCCAGGATGACCAGCCAACACCGAACAATGAACCTCAGAGATAACTTTATTCGTCCACCTATCAGGGACAAACAGTTTCTCCGCTGGGCAACGATCAGGTTTATTAGCCTGAAATTTTTGCAGCACCCGCCGCAAATCAGGGGAGATGGCAGACAAAATTACTCCCTCTTTGAGAATACCCGCCGGCTCAGACAAACCCGGAGAGTCGGGCACAAAACTCCTAGACAGGGCATCCGCCTTCACATTTTTAGAGCCCGGAAGGTACGAAACCACAAAGTCAAAGCGGGAGAAAAACAGCGACCAACGAGCCTGTCTAGGATTCAACCGTTTGGCAGACTCGAGATAAGTCAAGTTCTTGTGATCAGTCAAGACCACCACACGATGCTTAGCTCCTTCAAGCCAATGACGCCACTCCTCGAATGCCCACTTCATGGCCAGCAACTCTCGATTGCCAACATCATAATTTCGCTCAGCAGGCGAAAACTTCCTGGAAAAGAAGGCGCATGGCTTCATCACCGAGCAATCAGAACCTCTTTGTGACAAAACAACCCCCGCTCCAATTTCAGAAGCATCAACCTCGACCTGGAACGGAAGCGAAACATCTGGTTGACACAACACAGGGGCAGAAGAAAAACGACGCTTTAACTCTTGAAAAGCTTCCACAGCAGCAGAAGACCAATTGACCACATCAGCACCCTTCTTGGTCAAATCGGTCAATGGTTTAGCAATACTAGAAAAATTACAGATGAAGCGACGATAAAAATTAGCAAAGCCCATTAACTTTTGCAGACTCTTCAGAGATGTCGGCTGAGTCCAATCATAGATGGCCTGGACCTTAACAGGGCCCATCGCGATAGTAGAAGGGGAAAAAATGAACCCCAAAAATGAAACCTTCTGAACACCAAAGAGACACTTTGATCCCTTCACAAACAAAGAATTAGCACGCAGGACCTGGAACACCATTCTGACCTGCTTCACATGAGACTCCCAATCATCCGAGAAGACCAAAATATCATCCAAGTATACTATCAGGAATTTATCCAGGTACTCTCGGAAGATGTCATGCATAAAGGACTGAAACACTGATGGAGCATTGGCAAGTCCGAATGGCATAACCAGGTACTCAAAATGGCCCTCGGGCGTATTAAATGCAGTTTTCCATTCATCGCCCCGCTTAATACGCACAAGAATATACGCACCACGAAGATCTATCTTGGTGAACCAACTAGCCCCCTTAATCCGAGCAAACAAATCAGATAGCAGCGGCAAGGGGTACTGAAATTTGACCGTGATTTTATTTAGAAGGCGGTAATCAATACAAGGTCTCAGCGAACCATCCTTCTTGGCCACAAAAAAGAACCCTGCTCCCAATGGCGACGATGACGGGCGAATATGACCCTTCTCCAAGGATTCTTTTAAGTAACTCCGCATAGCGGCGTGCTCAGGTACAGATAAATTAAACAGTCGACCTTTAGGAAACTTACTACCAGGAATCAAATCGATAGCACAATCACAATCCCTATGCGGAGGTAGGGCATTGGACTTGGGCTCATCAAATACATCCCGGTAATCTGACAAGAACTCTGGGACCTCAGAAGGGGTGGATGACGAAATAGACAGAAATGGGACATCGCCATGTACCCCCTGACAACCCCAGCTGGACACAGACATTGATTTCCAATCTAATACTCGGTTATGGACTTGTAGCCATGGCAACCCCAACACGACCACATCATGCAGATTATGCAACACCAGAAAGCGAATATCCTCCTGATGTGCAGGAGCCATGCACATGGTCAGCTGGGTCCAGTACTGAGGCTTATTCTTGGCCAAAGGCGTGGCATCAATTCCTCTCAATGGAATAGGACACTGCAAGGGCTCCAAGAAAAACCCACAACGCCTAGCATACTCCAAGTCTATCAAATTCAGGGCAGCGCCTGAATCCACAAATGCCATGACAGAATAAGATGACAAAGAGCAGATCAAAGTAACGGACAAAAGAAATTTTTACTGTACCGTACCAATGGTGGCAGACCTAGCGAACCGCTTAGTGCGCTTAGGACAATCGGAGATAGCATGAGTGGAATCACCACAGTAGAAACACAGCCCATTCTGACGTCTGTGTTCTTGCCGTTCAACTCTGGTCAAAGTCCTATCGCACTGCATAGGCTCAGGTCCACGCTCGGATAATACCGCCAAATGGTGCACAGATTTACGCTCACGCAAGCGTCGACCGATCTGAATGGCCAAAGACATAGACTCATTCAAACCAGCAGGCATAGGAAATCCCACCATGACATCTTTAAAGGCTTCAGAGAGACCCTTTCTGAAAATCGCTGCCAGCGCACATTCATTCCACTGAGTGAGCACGGACCACTTCCTAAACCTCTGACAATATACCTCTACCTCATCCTGACCATGACACAGAGCCAGCAAATTTTTTTCTGCCTGATCCACTGAATTAGGTTCTTCATACAGCAATCCGAGCGCCAGAAAAAACGCATCAATATTACATAATGCAGGATCTCCTGACGCAAGGGAAAATGCCCAGTCTTGAGGGTCGCCACGTAATAAAGAAATGATGATCCTAACTTGTTGAACTGGGTCACCAGAGGAGCGAGGTTTCAAAGCCAGAAACAGTTTACAATTATTTTTGAAACTCAGAATTTTAGCTCTATCTCCAGAAAACAAATCAGGAATAGGAATTCTTGGTTCTAACATAGAATTCTGAGCCACAAAGTCTTGAATATTTTATACTCTTGCAGTGAGATGATCCACACATGAAGACAGACCTTTAATGTCCATCACTACACCGGTGTACTGAACCACCCAAATGTCTAGGGGAAAAAAAAGGCAAAACACAGTGCAAAGAAAAAAAAATGGTCTCAGAACTTCTTTTTTCCCTCTATTGAGAAGCATTAGTACTTTGGGCCTCCAGTACTGTTATGAACAGGTAATTCAGAACCACAATGGGTCTAGTGTTAAGAGCACACAAGGTGACCTGACAGTTACCAATAACAAGGACGAGCTCTGAGACGTGGGAACTCTGCTGACCGCAATCACTAATCCTATCATACCACACTAGAGGTAGCCGTGGATTGCGCCTAACGCTCCCTATGCAACTCGGCACAGCCTGAGAAACTAACTAGCCCTGAAGATAGAAAAATAAGCCTACCTTGCCTCAGAGAAATTCCCCAAAGGAAAAGGCAGCCCCCCACATATAATGACTGTGAGTTAAGATGAAAATACAAACACAGAGATGAAATAGATTTTAGCAAAGTGAGGCCCGACTGACTGAATAGACCGAAGATAGGAAAGATTACTTTGCGGTCAACACAAAACCCTACAAACAACCACGCAGAGGGGCAAAAAGACCCTCCGCACCGACTAACGGTACGGAGGTACCCCTCTCTGCGTCCCAGAGCTTCCAGCAAGCAAGAAAAACCAATAGCGCAAGCTGGACAGAAAATATAGCAACAAAAGTAACACCAGCAAAACTTAGCTTATGCAGGAAAGACAGGCCACAGGAACGATCCAGGAGAGAGCAAGATCCACACTAGAACATTGACTGGAGGCCAAGAGCAAAGCACTAGGTGGAGTTAAATAGAGCAGCACCTAACGACTTCACCACATCACCTGAGGAAGGAAACTTAGAAGCCGCAGTACCACTCACATCCACCAACGGAAGCTCATAGACAGAATCAGCCGAAGTACCACTTGTGACCACAGGAGGGAGCTCGACCACAGAATTCACAACACGCGGCCCTGAGACACGATGTAGCACCCAGTGTTCCCTGATTCTCCTATTTCTCCAGCGCTTCTGCCATTCGATTCTCATGTGAACGAATATGTGTACCGTTTCCTATTGACGCTCTTTTTTCACACAGCCCTATGAATTGTTACACTACTTTTCACTGTCCGACTAAGATAATTAATCTACCAATTTAAATAAAAATCCCAATCAATTCATATTTATTATTTTTTCTCTCTCTAAACTCCTATTGTTTAATCTCAGGGTTCCACTATTTCACGGACTCCTAATTCTCACTTTGTTCCAAATTAACAAATAAAGACGAACTCAACACCCACATGTTTAATTTAATGTTTAAAAATTAAAATAATAAATGAGGGTTTTTTTTATTTTATTCATTTTTATCACAAGTGCAATAACAGGTGAACTATTGATTAATAGAATTTCTCCTTCAGATGAGATAGCTCAATGGTCAATTACCCTTTTTTAGTTATTCTGTCTTCCTCAGGGTTCATCACATATGGGTTCCCGTAGAATTCTCCTTTTGTTGTACCTGCTGCAACATTTCTTTTTTCAAGGTTCCAACTGCGATTCCTATTAATGGCCTTCACAGACAATTTGTTGGCGCACTTGAACACAGCGCAACTGGGAGCCTTGGAACAGAGATGGGCATCACGACTGGCAAATAACCAATTCACGCATTTTCCCAGCTTCCTACTTGTAAAGGGCCTGAAAGTGATGATTGGGAAGAAGTGGAGATACCAGATTTCCACCATCTGCTTGTAAAGCGAAGAGCCCGTGTGTTAAGACAAAATCTCCAGCCTTTATGTGACCGATTGTCAACACAAAGGGCAGATGAAGGGCACACACATCTGTTAAGAAGAGATTCCAAACATTTTTAGGAATAAAATAATATATTTTTATTGGTATACATATTAAGAACACTTAAAATGACAGGAAATGGGACCTCCAAAAAAAAGGAGGGGAAAGCTAATGCACACCAGGAAATGAATAGTCTAAGGGTGGGGAGGCGGGCACCAGAAAAATAGGACGAGAGGAATAATAGTGGAATGGGGTGGTGCGTATATAACAAGCAAATGGATAAACTCATGATTATCGAGCAGTCCTTTTGAGAGGCTCTGCAGAAATTAGAAGTGTGGTTAGTTACTTGTTTATCATAAATAAATACCTATAAATGAGATGTATATACAAAAAAAAACTCTTTCCTAGGTGGTGCCTGCCAGATTATGAGAATATTGACATCATGAAATGATAGTATGTTACCTCCACACAGATGGTAGTGGTCCGCTGGAGTCCCAAAGATTTGGAAATGGCTTTTTACCCTTTTCCAGACTGTTAGATCTTACTTTGTTTCTCATTTGTTCCAGAATTTCTTTGTATTGCGGCATGATGTCTAGCTTTTGATTATAGTTTGGTTTTTTTCACTTTGTCAGGCACGTCCTATTTAAGTGATTTTATGATTGAGAACAGGGTTGGCAGTAATCAGGCCTGGGTGTGGCTTGGGAATTTGGATAAGCCACAGTTCATTTATGTTTTAAGGGAGGCAATCACTTTTTCACACAGGGCCCTGTAGGTTTGGATTTCTTTTTTCCCTTAATAATAAAGACCTTCACTTATGAAACACTGCATTTTGTGTTTACTTGTGTTAACTTTGTCTAATATTTACATTTGTTTGGTGATCTGAAACATTTAAGTGTGACAAACATGTAAAAGAAAAGGAAACCAGGAAGGGGGCAAACACTTTTGCACACAACAGTATTTCTATGTAGCTGTCACGCTCGGGTCAGTAGAGCCTCCGGCCAGTCCATGTACTGCGATGCAATCATCGTCCGTGTTATACGCCCATCTGACTGCGCCCTTAAGGAATCTTTGGCAACATGTAAAATGGAGTTTGGCATTCTATTTGGCAATTCGCAGAAAATTGAATAGCATATTGTTTGAACTGGTCAAAACTTGTGAATTTCATGCAATTTAATTAAAAAGAAGAAGAACGATTAGACGATCTCTAGTAGTTACTGATAACGCTACCTTGTGGTGAATATCGGTATTACACCCATTTCCTACTTCTCGTCTATGAATAGATCCTGTGGCATCATTTAAATTTCACATAGTAACAAATAGTAAGATAATTTATAGAACTGGCACTAACATGCTGATAATAGTCAAAAAGACACTTTTTGTAGGAATATAGTAAGTACAAATCTAGTAAAAAAAAAAAACTTTCACAACCAATTATTGTAACACTAGCTTTGCTACAGCAGCGTGTTTGCCCTCTTGTGGTCATAATGTAGTAATGCAAGTAGTACAAGAATTATAAACTAATGCAGTTTTCTTCTTACTTAATGCAACCAGCCTCATAGAGTATAATGCATCCCCCTTTAAATAGTATATATTCTGTGAGGGGTTGTTTTATACTATTTGAAAGGGGCTGCATTATACCCTATGAGGGGCAGCACTCACCAGATAGCGTAGATCAAACCTTTATTGAAGGTAAAAAATCCATCATGACGTGTTCACGGCTCGGGGGAGTGCGGACATAGCGGAAGTGAGCAGGGGAAGACAACAGCTGTTTCGCGCTCTACCAGCGCTTCTACAGGTCTAGCAAACTGGGAAGTGACACCGGCTGAAGTAGGTGAGTCACAAATGGACCCTCCCACTCAAACCGTGCACACCAGACCCAGTAATTGCCAGGTACACCTTTGTGAAAAGACAAACACATGACTACATCAATTACATCATGTTACAAAACACATTTACAATAAAAACAAACGTACAGAAGACACCTGGATAAAATTAGTACAACCAATAAGAGGACCAACTGATGAAAAATCATCTTTCCCTATAAACCAGTCTGAAAATAATCCAAAATAATTATAAGCATTACAAGGGATAATAATGAACCTGAATACAAAGGAAAACCTTTCTCCTGACTAGCCTAGTTTCAACGAATATTCTATGAAAATGCTGCGCAGAGACACTATACATTTGGTAGCAGTCATTTGTGTTTGTATTTATCTGCTCACACACAAGAGGCAAAATACACAACATGAAACGGCCAGACATAACAAAAAAAAAAACAAAAAAACAAAAAAAAACACCCTTTTCCAGCAAAGTAGCAATGTATGGCACCAATCATAAGAACACCGACAGGTCAGTTCTTTCATTCAGCCCGGCAGCACCTGCTGCTTGTGTCTGTAGGATCCACCATGCTTCACGTCTCAGGAGAAGTCTATGGAGGTCACCACCTCGAGCAGGTAATTTAACCCTCTCTATCCCCGCAAAAGTGAGGACCTCAGACTTACCATCATGTGTGTCCCTAACATGGTCAATCAGCCGAGGTACCCCCTTACCTGTACGGATAGATCTAAGGTGCTCTCTAAAGCGCACAAACATCGGGCGTTTCGTTTTTCCCACATAAAATCTCCTGCAAGGACAGAAAATGACGTAAACAACATAGTCCGTCCTGCATGAGATGAATTGTTGAACTGTGTGTTGTACCGGACCCACACTAATAGTACGCCCAGTAATATGGCAACTGCAATAGTTGCAATGGCCGCAACGAAAATTGCCTTTAGGAGACAATTGTTCCAACCAATTAGACCGTGTATCTGACAACCGATTATGGACCAATATATCCCTGATCCGAGTGCTCCTTCTGTTAGAGATCAAAGGACCCCCTACAGCCTTCCCTGCAAGATCTTTATCTCGTTCTAAAATGTGCCAATGCCTACGGAACGAGGCTCATAATGCTTGATCTAATGGGCCATACCTAAAACAAAAATTGAACCGTGGTTCATTACTTTTTTTATTATTATGAATGCGGGCTTGTGAGCCCTCTTGCACCCGGCTCCTAGCATCTTGTAACAAAGACTCCGGATAACCTCTTTCTCGGAATCTTTGGCACAATTCCTCAGACTGTTGTTCGAAACCTTCTTGTGTGCTATTTATTCTCCGTGTCCGGAGTAGTTGACTAAAGGGTAAGGCACGTTTAGTGTGGGCAGGATGATAACTGTTAAAATGCAGGAGGGCATTGGAGGCAGTTGGTTTTCGATAGATGGATGTACATAAATCCCCATCCTGAATTGTGACCGACACATCTAGAAATTCTAATTTATCTACCCCAAACACGGAGGTGAAACGCATCCCCATATTGTTGGTGACATTAAGATAATCCACAAACTCTCCAAAAACCTCCTCGGTCCCGTCCCAAGAGAGGCATACTTAACAGCTTCCATTAAGTATGCCTCCCTTGGTAACAAAACTGTCTTTCCACCCTTGTCGGCCGGACGTATAATGGTATCGGACCAACTTGCCATCTCCTTCAATGCTGCCCTTTCTGCACCATCTGTTGAAAAGAGAATTATAACCCAGAAAAAAGCTGAAAAACTTTTTCCACAATTCCCTACCAAACCGTACTGGGATTACCTCCCAAAGGTACACAAATCAGTCACCCAACCCCCAGGCAGACCTATTGTGTCGGGTGTTGTGAATGGCAATTCAGTACCACAATGGACATAGCGGTCAGAGCACATACAGTGATCTGACAATAACCCAAAAATCATAGAACGAGCTCTGAGACGTGGGAACTCTGCAGACCGCAATCCCTAATCCTCTCCAAACAACACTAGAGGCAGCCGTGGATTGCGCCTAACTCTGCCTATGCAACTCGGCACAGCCTGAGAAACTAACTAGCCTGAAGATAGAAAATAAGCCTACCTTGCCTCAGAGAAATACCCCAAAGGAAAAGGCAGCCCCCCACATATAATGACTGTGAGTTAAGATGAAAAGACAAACGTAGAGATGAAATAGATTCAGCAAAGTGAGGCCCGACTTTCTTAACAGAGCGAGGATAGAAAAGGCAACTTTGCGGTCTACACAAAACCCTAAAGAAAACCACGCAAAGGGGGCAAAAAGACCCTCCGTACCGAACTAACGGCACGGAGGTACACCCTTTGCGTCCCAGAGCTTCCAGCAACAAATTAGATAAGCTAGACAGAAAAAATAGCAAACAAATAGCAAAGAAGAACTTAGCTATGCAGAGCAGCAGGCCACAGGAATGATCCAGGGAAAAGCAAGTCCAACACTGGAACATTGACAGGAAGCCAGGATCAAAGCATCAGGTGGAGTTAAGTAGAGAAGCACCTAACGACCTCACCAGATCACCTGAGGGAGGAAACTCAGAAGCCGCAGTACCACTTCCCTCCACCAACAGAAGCTCACAGAGAGAATCAGCCGAAGTACCACTTGTGACCACAGGAGGGAGCTCTGCCACAGAATTCACAACAGTACCCCCCCTTGAGGAGGGGTCACCGAACCCTCACCAGAGCCCCCAGGCCGACCAGGATGAGCCACATGAAAGGCACGAACAAGATCGGGAGCATGGACATCAGAGGCAAAAACCCAGGAATTATCTTCCTGAGCATAACCCTTCCATTTAACCAGATACTGGAGTTTCCGTCTAGAAACACGAGAATCCAAAATCTTCTCCACAATATACTCCAATTCCCCCTCCACCAAAACCGGGGCAGGAGGATCAACAGATGGAACCATAGGTGCCACGTATCTCCGCAACAATGACCTATGGAATACGTTATGTATGGAAAAAGAATCTGGAAGGGTCAGACGAAAAGACACAGGAAACATATCCGCGATTTTGCATGGCAGCCGGGGTTCTCCATGGCGTCCATTGACGTGGTCAATTTGTACACTAGCATTCCACAGCGTTTGGGGGTGGACACTATCAGGTGTGTTCTGAACACGACTGATAGGAGTGGTGCCTTTATCGACTTTGTGTGTGGGGGGTTAACCTTCATCCTCACTCACAATGCTTTTACTTTTTTGGAGAATTTGTATCTCCAGACCACTGGGACTGCCATGGGGACCCCGGTTGCATGCACTTTCGGTAATTTATATTTGGCGGTTTTTGAGGAAGATTTTGTTTACTCTGAAAGGAATGCCTTCCTGAAACACATAAAACTTTTCTTAAGATATGTCGACGACGTGTTCCTGGTGTGGGACGGGACCGAGGAGGTTTTTGGAGAGTTTGTGGATTATCTTAATGTCACCAACAATATGGGGATGCGTTTCACCTCCGTGTTTGGGGTAGATAAATTAGAATTTCTAGATGTGTCGGTCACAATTCAGGAAGGGGATTTATGTACATCCATCTATCAAAAACCAACTGCCTCCAATGCCCTCCTGCATTTTAACAGTTATCATCCTGCCCACACTAAACGTGCCTTACCCTTTAGTCAACTACTCCGGACACGGAGAATAAATAGCACACAAGAAGGTTTCGAACAACAGTCTGAGGAATTGTGCCAAAGATTCCGAGAAAGAGGTTATCCGGAGTCTTTGTTACAAGATGCTAGGAGCCGGGTGCAAGAGGGCTCACAAGCCCGCATTCATAATAATAAAAAAAGTAATGAACCACGGTTCAATTTTTGTTTTAGGTATGGCCCATTAGATCAAGCATTATGAGCCTCGTTCCGTAGGCATTGGCACATTTTAGAACGAGATAAAGATCTTGCAGGGAAGGCTGTAGGGGGTCCTTTGATCTCTAACAGAAGGAGCACTCGGATCAGGGATATATTGGTCCATAATCGGTTGTCAGATACACGGTCTAATTGGTTGGAACAATTGTCTCCTAAAGGCAATTTTCGTTGCGGCCATTGCAACTATTGCAGTTGCCATATTACTGGGCGTACTATTAGTGTGGGTCCGGTACAACACACAGTTCAACAATTCATCTCATGCAGGACGGACTATGTTGTTTACGTCATTTTCTGTCCTTGCAGGAGATTTTATGTGGGAAAAACTAAACGCCCGATGTTTGTGCGCTTTAGAGAGCACCTTAGATCTATCCGTACAGGTAAGGGGGTACCTCGGCTGATTGACCATATTAGGGACACACATGATGGTAAGTCTGAGGTCCTCACTTTTGCGGGGATAGAGAGGGTTAAATTACCTGCTCGAGGTGGTGACCTCCATAGACTTCTCCTGAGACGTGAAGCATGGTGGATCCTACAGACACAAGCAGCAGGTGCTGCCGGGCTGAATGAAAGAACTGACCTGTCGGTGTTCTTATGATTGGTGCCGTACATTGCTACTTTGCTGGAAAAGGGTGTTTTTTTTGTTTTTTTTTTTTTTTTTTGTTATGTCTGGCCGTTTCATGTTGTGTATTTTGCCTCTTGTGTGTGAGCAGATAAATACAAACACAAATGACTGCTACCAAATGTATAGTGTCTCTGCGCAGCATTTTCATAGAATATTCGTTGAAACTAGGCTAGTCAGGAGAAAGGTTTTCCTTTGTATTCAGGTTCATTATTATCCCTTGTAATGCTTATAATTATTTTGGATTATTTTCAGACTGGTGTATAGGGAAAGATGATTTTTCATCAGTTGGTCCTCTTATTGGTTGTACTAATTTTATCCAGGTGTCTTCTGTACGTTTGTTTTTATTGTAAATGTGTTTTGTAACATGATGTAATTGATGTAGTCATGTGTTTGTCTTTTCACAAAGGTGTACCTGGCAATTACTGGGTCTGGTGTGCACGGTTTGAGTGGGAGGGTCCATTTGTGACTCACCTACTTCAGCCGGTGTCACTTCCCAGTTTGCTAGACCTGTAGAAGCGCTGGTAGAGCGCGAAACAGCTGTTGTCTTCCCCTGCTCACTTCCGCTATGTCCGCACTCCCCCGAGCCGTGAACACGTCATGATGGATTTTTTACCTTCAATAAAGGTTTGATCTACGCTATCTGGTGAGTGCTGCCGCAGTTCTTCTTTTTTCATATTTATACTGGATTGTTTGTTTTTTCGTATGCGAGCACCTCCAGTTACTGAAGCCTTACACCCACAAGTGACTGTGTTCTTACCAGTACGTTACATTCAGGCTGTGCAGCAATACTTTTTTCTCTTCATTGATTGAATACCCTATGAGGGGGCTACATTATATTCTGTGGGGGGCTGCATTATACTATGAGGGGGGATGCATTATATCCCATGGAGGGGCTGCATTATACCTTATGAGGGGGATGCATTATAATCTGAGGGGGTTACATTATATTCTGTGGGGGGTTGTTTTAATGTAACCCCCTCAGATTATAATGCAGCCCCCTCATAAGGTATAATGCAGCCCCTCCATGGGATAGAATGCATCCCCCCCTCATAGTATAATGCAGCCCTCCACAGAATATAATGTAGCCCCCTCATAGGGTATAATGCAGCCCCCTTCAAATAGTATAATACAGCCCCCCACAGAATAATTTGTAGATCCCTCAGAGTATAATGCAGCCCCCTCATAAGGTATAATGCAGCCCCTCCATAGAATATACTGCAGCCTCCCACAGAATATAATGTTGCCCCCAACAATTGGGTATCATGCTGCCCCCTCCAATAGGGTATCATGCTGCCTCTCTTCAATAGGGTGTCATGCTGGCCCCCTCTACAGGGTATCATGCTGCCCCCTCGAATAGGGTATCATGCTTCCCCCCTCCAATAGGGTATCATGTTGCCCCCCTCCAAAAGGGTATCATGCTGCCCCCCTCCACAGGGTATCATGTTGCCCCCACCACAGGGTATCATGCAGCTCCCCCATAGGGCATCATGCAGCTACCTCTCCATAAGGCATCATGCAGCTCCCCCCATAGGCTATCATGCAGCACCCCACCCATAGGGTATGATGCAGCTCTCTCCCGATAGGGCATCATGCAGCTCTCCCCTCATAGGGTATCATGCAGCTCCCCCATAGGGTATCATGCAGCTCCCCCCATAGGGTATTATGCAGCTCCCCCCATAGGGTATCATGCAGCTCCCCGCATACAACCAGGACTCACTGATATATATATATAAAACAAAAAACAATACTCACCTCACCTCCTTGTTCCCACTCTGATTCCGCCGGCGGCTCTGCTCCGATGTCAGGTGTCAGGAGCTGCTCTGTAGTCGGCCTGGCACACAGCAGGTACACGATGAAGTGACGTAACCCGCTGTGTGTCAGAGGCAGAGGGGAATGATGGGAGAGGGAGCGTCATCTGATGCTCCCTCTTCCATTAGAATGCGGCGCGCACTGGGTGCAGCGCTGACACTGGGTCCCCCCTGGCTTACGGCCCCATAGCGGCTGCATGGGGGTGGGGCCCTGGTCTGCGGGCCCTGATAGCGGGCAGTGTTAGCTGCAGCCTGCAGTAAACACTGCCTGCTATTAACCCCTTCCCGACCTGTGACACCACGTAGGCATCATGAAAGTTGGTGCCAATCCGACCTGTGACGCCTGCATATCTGGTGAAAGGGTTAACTGAAATTTCACACGACCTGCAGGGACACGGGGAGTGGTACTTGAGCCCAGGGGGGGTGACTTCGCCCCTCCCCCCCATCCCCCCTCCCCCGTGGCTACGATCACTCTGATTGGCTGTTGAAAGTGAAACAGTCAATCAGAGCAATCGTAATATTTCACCAATGAAAATTGTTGAAATATTACAATCCAGCCATGGCCAATGCTGCAATATAATCGGCCACGGCTGGAGACCCCGATCTGACCCCGAGATCTGCAGCGGCCGCCAGTGTTTCCTACCCTCTGTTATGTCCTCCGCTGCCCTCCTCTACCCTCCGCTGTCCAATCCCACTCCCCTGTACCACCGGAGTCCCAGGGTCCCTCCCGATGTCCTTCCGCCTTCTAGGATTGGCGCCGCCATCTTCCAAAATGGCGGGAGCATGCGCACTGCACCCGCCGAATCTGCCGGCTGGCAGATTCGTTCATTCACTTTGATCACTGTGATAGACCATATCACAGTGATCAAAATTAAAAAAAAATAGTAAATAAACCCCCCCTTTATCACCCCCATAGTAGGGAACATAAGAAAATAAAGAAAATATATTTATTTTTATTTTTCCACTAGGGTTAGGGTTAGAACTAGGGTTACGGTTAGAATTAGGGTTAGGGTTAGAATTAGGCTATGTGCACACGGTGCGGATTTGGCTGCGGATCCGCAGTGGATTGGCCGCTGCGGATTCGTAGCAGTTTTCCATTACGTTTACAGTACCATGTTGGGGTATCCCCTTCATAGCATATAATGTAGCCCCCTCATAGAATATAAAGTAGTCCCCTCATAGGGTTCAATGTCTCCCCCTCATAGTATATAAAGTAGCCCCCTCATATAGTATAATGTAGCCCCCTCACATAATATAATGCAGGCCTCATAAAGAATATAATGTAGCCCCCTCATAGCTTTTAATGCAGCCCCCCATAGAATATAATGTAACCCCCATAGAATAAAATGCAACCAGCCCCATAGCGTATAATGCAGCCCCCCATAGAATATAATGTAGCCCCCCTCATAGGATATAATGCAGCCCCCTTCAAATAGTATAATACAGCCCCCCCACAGAATATAATGTAGCTTCCTCATAGCATATAGTGCAGCCCCTCCCAGAATATAATGTAGCCTCCCCATAGAATATAATGCAACCAGCCTCATAGAGTATAATGCAGCCCCCCATAGAGTATAATATAGCCCCTTTAGAGTATAGTGCAACCCCCTCATAAGGTATAATGCAGCCCCCCACAGAATATAATGTAGCCTCCCTCATAGGGTATAATGCAGCCCCCTTCAGATAGTATAATACAGCCCCCCACAGAATAAATTGTAGCCCCTTCAGAGTATAATGCAGCCCCCCCATAGAATATAATGTAGCCTCCCCATAGATTATAATGCAACCAGCCTCATAGAGTATAATGCATCCCCCTTGAAATAGTATATATTCTGTGGGGGGTTGTGTTATACTATTTGAATGGGGCTGCATTATACCCTATGATGGGGCTACATGATATTCTGTGGGGGGCTGCATTATAATCTGAGGGGGATATATTATATTCTGTGGGGGGTTGTTTTAATGTAACCCCCTCAGATTATAATGCAGCCCCTCCATGGGATATAATGCATCCGCCCTCATAGTATAATGCAGCCCCCCACAGAATATAATGTAGCCCCCTCATATGGTATAATTCAGCCCCCTTCAAATAGTATAATACAGCCCCCCACAGAATAATTTGTAGATCCCTCAGAGTATAATGCAGCCCCCTCATAAGGTATAATGCAGCCCCTCCATAGAATATAATGCAGCCTCCCACAGAATATAATGTAGCCCCCTCCAATTGGGTATCATGCTGCCCCCTCCAATAGGGTATCATGCTGCCTCTCTTCAATAGGGTATAAAGGCACAGATGATTGGCCTCGGGGAGACCAAAACATCCAACACCGTGGAGACACCATCACGTGTTACTCAACGCAGTGATTCCAGAACACTGCCCCCATCCCTTATGGGAAATATGCAGATGCATGAAAAGAAGCTGCGGAGACACCATCACGTGTTTCTCGACGCAAGCAGTGAATAGCCAGGCCTTTCCCCGGGAAGGAACAACCACGGGAAGGGCAGCATCCTATGAAGGAAAGCCACCTATGCCAAGCATGGTATCCATCCACAGACAGCTGTTTCGGGGTTTTTGCCCCTCATCAGTGTGGAGTAGGAATCTGGCTATTAGGAGCAGTGCCTAGTAAAAAGGCTATAAAGGCACAGATGATTGGCCTCGGGGAGACCAAAACATCCAACACCGCGGAGACACCATCACGTGTTACTCAACGCAGTGATTCCAGAACACTGCCCCCATCCCATATGGGAAATATGCAGATGCATGAAAAGAAGCTGCGGAGACACCATCACGTGTTTCTCGACGCAAGCAGTGAATAGCCAGGCCTTTCCCCGGGAAGGAACAACCACGGGAAGGGCAGCATCCTATGAAGGAAAGCCACCTATGCCAAGCATGGTATCCATCCATCCTTTTCATGCATCTCTTCAATAGGGTGTCATGCTGGCACCATCTACAGGGTATCATGCTGCCCCCTCCAATAGGGTATCATGCTTCCCCCCTCCAATAGGGTATCATGCTACCCCCCTCCAATAGGGTATCATGCTGCCCCCCTCCACAGGGTATCATACTGCCCCCTCCACAGGGTATCATGCAGCTCCCTCCCCATAGGGTATCATGCAGCTCCCTCCCCATAGGGTATCATGCAGCTCCCCTATAGGGCATCATGCAGCTCCCTCCCAATAGGGTATCATGCAGCTCCCTCTCCATAGGGCATCATGCAGCTCCCCCCATAGGCTATCATGCAGCTCCCCACCCATAGGGTATGATGCAGCTCTCTCCCCATAGGGCATCATGCAGCTCTCCCCTCATAGAGTATCATGCAGCTCCCCCCATAGGGTATCATGCAGCTCCCCCCATAGGGTATTATGCAGCTCCCCCCATAGGGTATCATGAAGCTCCCCCATACAACCAGGACTCACTGATATATATATATACAGTGGGGCAAAAAAGTATTTAGTCAGTCAGCAATAGTGCAAGTTCCACCACTTAAAAAGATGAGAGGCGTCTGTAATTTACATCATAGGTAGACCTCAACTATGGGAGACAAACTGAGAAAAAAAAATCCAGAAAATCACATTGTCTGTTTTTTTAACATTTTATTTGCATATTATGGTGGAAAATAAGTATTTGGTCAGAAACAAAATTTCATCTCAATACTTTGTAATATATCCTTTGTTGGCAATGACAGAGGTCAAACGTTTTCTGTAAGTCTTCACAAGGTTGCCACACACTGTTGTTGGTATGTTGGCCCATTCCTCCATGCAGATCTCCTCTAGAGCAGTGATGTTTTTGGCTTTTCGCTTGGCAACACGGACTTTCAACTCCCTCCAAAGGTTTTCTATAGGGTTGAGATCTGGAGACCGGCTAGGCCACTCCAGGACCTTGAAATGCTTCTTACGAAGCCACTCCTTCGTTGCCCTGGCGGTGTGCTTTGGATCATTGTCATGTTGAAAGACCCAGCCACGTTTCATTTTCAATGCCCTTGCTGATGGAAGGAGGTTTGCACTCAAAATCTCACGATACATGGCCCCATTCATTCTTTCATGTACCCGGATCAGTCGTCCTGGCCCCTTTGCAGAGAAACAGCCCCAAAGCATGATGTTTCCACCACCATGCTTTACAGTAGGTATCGTGTTTGATGGATGCAACTCAGTATTCTTTTTCCTCCAAACACGACAAGTTGTGTTTCTACCAAACAGTTCCAGTTTGGTTTCATCAGACCATAGGACATTCTCCCAAAACTCCTCTGGATCATCCAAATGCTCTCTAGCAAACTTCAGACGGGCCCGGACATGTACTGGCTTAAGCAGTGGGACACTTCTGGCACTGCAGGATCTGAGTCCATGGTGGCGTAGTGTGTTACTTATGGTAGGCCTTGTTACATTGGTCCCAGCTCTCTGCAGTTCATTCACTAGGTCCCCCGCATGGTTCTGGGATTTTTGCTCACCGTTCTTGTGATCATTCTGACCCCACGGGGTGGGATTTTGCGTGGAGCCCCAGATCGAGGGAGATTATCAGTGGTCTTGTATGTCTTCCATTTTCTAATTATTGCTCCCACTGTTGATTTTTTCACTCCAAGCTGGTTGGCTATTGCAGATTCAGTCTTCCCAGCCTGGTGCAGGGCTACAATTTTGTTTCTGGTGTCCTTTGACAGCTCTTTGGTCTTCACCATAGTGGAGATTGGAGTCAGACTGTTTGAGGGTGTGCACAGGTGTCTTTTTATACTGATAACAAGTTTAAACAGGTGCCATTACTACAGGTAATGAGTGGAGGAAAGAGGAGACTCTTAAAGAAGAAGTTACATGTCTGTGAGAGCCAGAAATCTTGATTGTTTGTTTCTGACCAAATACTTATTTTCCACCATAATATGCAAAAAAAATGATAAAAAAACAGACAATGTGATTTTCTGGATTTTTTTTTCTCAGTTTGTCTCCCATAGTTGAGGTCTACCTATGATGTAAATTACAGACGCCTCTCATCTTTTTAAGTGGTGGAACTTGCACTATTGTTGACTGACTAAATACTTTTTTGCCCCACTGTATATAAAACAAAAAAACAATACCTCACCTCCTTGTTCCCACTCTCATTCCGCCGGCGGCTCTGATCCGATGTCAGGTGTCAGGAGCTGTTCTGTAGTCGGCCTGGCACACAGCAGGTACACAATGAAGTGATGTAACCCGCTGTGTGTCAGAGGCAGAGGGGAATGATGGGAGAGGGAGCGTCATCTGATGCTCCCTCTTCCATTAGAATGCGGCGCGCACTGGGTGCAGTGCTGACACTGGGTCCCCCCTGGCTTACGGCCCCATAGCGGCTGCATGGGGGTGGGGCCCTGGTCTGCGGGCCCTGATAGCGGGCAGTGTTAGCTGCAGCCTGCAGTAAACACTGCCTGCTATTAACCCCTTCCTGACCTGTGACACCACGTAGGCATCATGAAAGTTGGTGCCAATCCACCCTGTGACGCCTATGTGGCGACATGCAGGATCGCGTTCCTGCAGATCTGGTGAAAGGGTTTACTGAAATTTCACATGACCTGCAGGGACAGGGGGAGTGGTACTTGAGCCCCCCCCCCCTACCCCGAACCCACCACCCCCCCCCCCGTGGCTTTGATCGCTCTGATTGGCTGTTGAAAGTGAAACAGTCAATCAAATCAGAGCAATCGTAATATTTCACAAATGAAAATTGGTGAAATATTACAATCCAGCCATGGCCAATGCTGCAATATCATCGCCCACAGCTGGAGACCCCGATCTGACCCCGAGATCTGCAGCGGCCGCCAGTGTTTCCTACCCTCTGTTATGTCCTCCGCTGCCCTCCTCTACCCTCCGTCCTGTCTGGCGCCCTCCCCCCCCCCCTCCGCTGTCCAATCCCACCCCCCTGTACCACCGGAGTCCCCGGGTGCCTCCCGGTGTCCTTCCGCCTTCTAGGATTGGCGCCGCCATGTTCCAAAATGGCGGGCGCATGCGCAGTTCACCCGCCGAATCTGCCAGCCGGCAGATTCGTTCATTCACTTTGATCACTGTGATAGACCATATCACAGTGATCAAAATAAAAAAAATAGTAAATAAACCCCCCCTTTATCACCCCCAGAGGTAGGGAACATAATAAAATAAAGAAAATATTTTTATTTTTATTTTTCCACTAGGGTTAGGGTTAGAACTAGGGTTTGGGTTGCAATTAGGGTTAGGGTTGCAATTAGGGTTAGGGTTACGGTTAGAATTAGGGTTAGGGTTAGAATTAGGCTATGTGCACACGGTGTGGATTTGGCTGTGCATCCGCAGTGGATTGGCCGCTGCAGATTCGTAGCAGTTTTCCATTACGTTTACAGTACCATGTAAACCTATGGAAAACCAAATCCACTCTGCCCATGGTGCGGAAAATACCGCTTGGTATTTTCCGCAGCATGTCAATTCTTTGTGCAGATTCTGCAGCGTTTTACACCTGTTCCTGTATAGGAATCCGCTGGTGAAATCTGCACAATAAACACTGGAAATCCATGGTAAATCCACAGGTAAAATGCAGTGCATTTTTCCTGCGGATTTTTCAAAAACGGTGTGGAAAAATCCACACACAAATCCGCAACGTGGGCACATAGCCTTAGGGTTAGGGTTGGAATTAGAGTTAGAGTTGGAATTAGGGTTAAGATTTGGGTTAGGAGTGTGTTGGGGTTAAGGTTAGGCTTGTGGTTAGGGTTATGGTTGGGATTAGGGTTAAGGGTGTGTTGGGGTTAGGCTTGTGGTTAGGGGTGTGTTGGGGTTAGGGTTGTGATTAGGGTCATGGTTAGAGTTGGGATTAGGGTTCAGGATGTGTTGGGGTTAGTGTTGGAGTTAGAATTAAGGGGTTTCCACTGTTTAGGCGCATCAGGGGGTCTTCAAATGCAACACTTGGGGGTTGAAAGTGTTCACCACGAATCTAGATAAGTTCCTTGGGGGGTCTAGTTTCCAAAATGGGGTCACTTGAGGGCGGTTTCTACTGTTTAGGCACATCAGGGGCTCTGCAAACGCAACGTGACGCCCGCAGACCATTCCATCAAAGTCTGCATTTCAAAACGTCACTACTTCCCTTCCGAGCCCCGACGTGTGCCAAATAGTAGTTAAACCCCACATATAGTGTATCAGCGTACTCAGGACAAACTGGACAACAACTTTTGGGGTCCAATTTCTCCTGTTACCCTTGCAAAAATAAAAAATTGCAGGCTAAAAAATAATTTTTGAGGAAAGAAAAATGATCTTTTATTTTCACGGCTCTGCGTTATAAACTTCTGTGAAGCACTTGGGGGTTCAAAGTGCTCACCACACATCTAGATAAGTTCCTTGGGGGGTCTAGTTTTCCAAAATGGCATCACTTGTTGGGGAGCTCCAATGTTTAGGCACACAGGGGCATTCCAAACGCAATATGATTGGAGCTAATTTTTCATTCAAAAAGTCAAATGGCACTCCTTCCCTTCCGAGCCTTGCCGTGTGCCCAAACAGTGGTTTACCCCGAAATGTGAGGTATCGGTGTACTCAGGAGAAATTACCCAACAAATTTTAGGATTCATTTTATCCTGTTGCCCATGTGAAAATGAAAAAATTAGGGCTAAAAGAAAATTTTTGTGAAAAAAAGTACTTTTTCATTTTTACGGATCAATTTGTGAAGCACCTGGGAGTTTAAAGTGCTCACTATGCATCTGGATAAGTTCCTTGGGGGGTCTAGTTTCCAAAATGGGGTCACTTGTGGTGGAGCTCCAATCTTTAGGCACACAGGGGCTCTCCAAACGCGACATGGTGTCCGCTAAAGATTGGAGCCAACTTTTCTTTCAATAAGTCAAATGGCGCTCCTTACCTTCTGAGCCCTGTTGTGCACCCAAACAGTGGTTCCCCCCCACATATGGGGTATCTGCATTAAGTTAAATGTTCATTTTTTCCTTCCATGTTGCTTCCGCTGTTGTGAAACACCTGAAGGGTTAATAAACTTCTTGAATGTGGTTTTGGGCACCTTGAGGGGTGCAGTTTTTAGAATGGTGTCACTTTTGGGTATTTTCAGCCATGTAGACCCCTCAAACTGGCTTCAAATGTGAGGTGTTCCCTAAAAAAAAATGGTTTTGTAAATTTTGCTGTAAAAATGAGAAATAGTTGGTCAAATTTTAAGCATTATAACTTCCTAACAAAAAAAGAAATTTTGTTTCCAAAATTGTGCTGATGTAAAGTAGACATGTGGGAAATGTTATTTATTAACTATTTTGTGTCACATAACTCTCTGGTTTAACAGAATAAAAATTCAAATTTTGAAAATTGTGAAATTTTCAAAATTTTCGCCAAATTTCCGTTTTTTTTAACAAATAAACGCAAAAATTATCAACCTAAATTTACTAACATGAAGCCCAATATGTCACAAAAAACAATCTCAGAATCGCTACGATCCGTTCAAGCGTTCCTGAGTTATTACCTCATAAAGGGACACTGGTCAGAATTGCAAAAAAATGGCCAGGTCATTAAGGTCATAATAGGCTGGGTCATGAAGGGGTTAAAGTGAAATAAAGTTGCAGCGCCCCAGAGATCTGGTCGTTGCAGTATGATGCTCTGCCACTAAGGGGAGTGATGGTACGTCTGATGGCACTGAAGGAATTCTCCTGACCAGGTATCACCAGCACACATTACACTTCACACTCCAGCCACTAGGGGGAGCAAAAGGCTTTATTTATTGGGCCCCTCCTCACACTGGTAAAACTAGGGGTTGGATAGAAAGTTAGGCAGAAGCTGACTGGGTTGGATTCAAGCAACATCCCGTGGCAGGGGGTGTTGCAGGGAGAAGACACAGGGGGGTCCCTGTCAGGCGTGGGAACCTGGCAGGTGCCTAGCGAACGGAACAGAACGTAACAGAACCACGCCTGCACTACCTTGCGGCGGTATCTTAAGAAAGAGACACGAAGGGAAGGATATTGTGGAACAGTGTAAACGAGATCAAGCACAAAGGAGAGCCAGTAGGAGTCGTGCCGTGAGACCGAGGCAACATCCTACTGAGGCGCATAGCCGGTGGCCGGAACAGCGCGGGAGTAACTGACTCTAGGCCTTACTTCGAACTCCGCAGGACAGTTAATTATAGGTTGGCTGTCTACCTTAAATTTCCTAAGAAGACATAGGGGGCAACAGTGGGAAAGGGGCGTCTCTAGGGTCCCGGAAGAGCTCCAGGCCTTCCCGTCATATGGGTGCGTCCTAGCCAAAACATACTGGGGGACGAGAAACTAGCAACATCTGGAACTAAAGAGAGAGAGAGCTGTAAAGAACGAACGAAACGAGAACAGCAGTTGTGAGGACTATTCCGAATGCTCAGCAGGGTAGCACTACAACCCACAGGCGCTAGTGGTAGGCAACGATTTCCACCTGCAAAGTGAATTCTGGAAGTGCCCATCGGACCGGCCGGTCTCAGATAGCCCTGTTAAGCGTGCTCTGGATTGAGGATCCTGAAGTCTACAGTAAAGAGGTAAAGAGACTGCAACCTTGTGTCCTCGTTATTGCCTGCACCTCACACCATCACCATCCATCTTACTGGGAAGCCCTGGGGACATACTTCACCTGTGGGAAGGTATTCCATCCAGCTGCCATTCCATCACCCCAGCGGACCCCACAGCAGCGTCGGTCACCCTGACCGAACACCACAGGTGGCGTCATAAACCCCTGACAGACTGCACCACCTTTATTGGACGCCCCTTAGCAGGGTCACGGACCGGGTCTAGCCACTGTAACTGCCTCAGAACCGAAGCAGAGAGGCCCGGTACCGAGAACGCGTGGCCCTGTGTCTGGGGGCGATCCAACTTGGCTTCACGAACAGGATCGTACTTAAGCCTGAGAAGCAGGTCATGTGTGCCTTGGAACTGTGATTGAAACGTGTTTGGACTGCGATTTATTGCAAAGACTGTGTATTGCTATTTGCCGCCAAGATTCCCGCCAAAACCGCCGCCATTGCCGCGCTAAGAGGAGCGCAAGAGAAGAAGAAGGGCGTGGAAGTGGGCGTGAGTAAGCTGGAGAGCGCAAAAGATAATGGCCGCCCAGTCTAAATATTTCTGTACCTTGAGGACGTGTCCGTCAGCGGCCGAGATCCGCCTCCTGATCCTCAGTGGAGGGTGGAGACAAAGAAAACGAAACCGCCCACGAAGGAGAGAGCGTGAAAAGGACAAGGAGGGAGAAGAACTGAACCACGTGGGAGATGCCATGGCCAGCCGACCGGGATCAAGATCGGAGCGTGGGGTCGGAGCAGAGGACTCCCCCAGCTACCCAGAGAGATACCGCGGCCAGGCGTCATCTGTTGGCCCCGACTTCCTGCAGGCCGGAGTGGACGAGCTCAGCGATCAACTCCGGCGGACACAGCTGAGCACTGAGGCCGGGTGGAAGGAGACCGTCATCAGGGGCCTCACCAGACGTCTGTCAGCAGCTTCGTCTGGTCCGGAGCAAGAAAGAAGTTCCAGCGCTCCGAAGCCAGAAAGCAAGGCCGTACCGAAAAGCAAGATACTGCAAACAGAGATGACAACGCCACAGCGCAAGGCCCCGCAGTCAGCGTTCCAGATCCCAGCGGAGATGGAGCAGGCTGGCATTGGAGGGACCGCATCTGAAGCAGGTATGAAGAACGACCCTGCCCCAGTGACAGAAGACCTACTGATAAGCTCCGTAGCAGCGCCACCTGCTGCCATGACTAAGACTAACTTTGAACTGACAAATCCTAATACTACTACCACAGTGGGCATTATTGCCGCTACTGAACCTACTACCAAAATTGACACTCGGACCCAGATTATACCTGAAGAAATGATTAGTGACATTGATACCGCATCAGATGAGAGGTCGTACACAGATCTTTCCAGGCCGGGAAGTGTTCGCTACCAACGGATGCCTTGCAATCTACCGTCGCGAGAATAAACCTCGGAAACCTGAAACTGTAAATAGTTAACTAACTGTCTCTTGCTCTTTTTCTACTTAAAACCCGTAGGGGTTAGAGAGAGAGTCCTCCTGAGAACTGTAGAAAGATGGTCGGCACAATGACAGTAGGCCCAGCCAAGGAGCTAGGCGGTCCTGCATTGGGGAAGTTAGAACGGAAAGAAAAGTTGAGTTATTTATATAGTATTTTATAGTAGGCCTTTAGTGGGTTCAGCTTATACGCCCTTAAAGGAGAAGTTAACTTATTGTTCGAAGTTTGCACTTGGTAGAATACCCGGCTGGGTACTGAGATTTATTTATAGTCAACCTGTTATTTAAAAATATTTAATTTTGTTTGTAACGTTCAAGTGTCCTCACCTCCCATAAAGGGAAGCATTGTTCTATTTACTTGTTTTAGCATTTCAAAAATTTTGTAAGTCTTTTGCTGCTATGTATTGTTGTTCTTCTTCCCAGTCCAGGAGTACTGGATTTAACCGGGGGGGAGTGCAGCGCCCCAGAGATCTGGTCGTTGCAGTATGACGCTCTGCCACTAAGGGGAGTGATGGTACGTCTGATGGCACTGAAGGAATTCTCCTGACCAGGTATCACCAGCACACATTACACTTCACACTCCGGCCACTAGGGGGAGCAAAAGGCTTTATTTATTGGGCCCCTCCTCACACTGGTAAAACTAGGGGTTGGATAGAAAGTTAGGCAGAAGCTGACTGGGTTGGATTCAGGCAACATCCCGTGGCAGGGGGTGTTGCAGGAAGAAGACACAGGGGGGTCCCTGTCAGGCGTGGGAACCTGGCAGGTGCCTAGCGAACAGAACAGAACATGTTGTGAATTCTGCTTTTGGGCTCCCTCCGGTGGTTGTAAATGGTAATGCAGTTGTTCCTGGATTGCAGTCCTAGTCAGGTGTATCTGCTAATTGCAGTTCTGACTGGGGTATTTAGGTTTGCAGGATTCATTAGTCCTTGCCAGTTGTCCATGGTGTCATGGTCTGCTGAGTTTCTGGGATTAGGTGGTTTTAGGGTTAACTTGGATGGCCTCACTCTGGGATTTTGGGAGGCTTTTTATAGCCTCATTGTGGAGCCATCCTCTGTCGCTTATACTCTGACTCTTGGCCAAGTGTGTGTGACCCTGTTGTGCCTGTATTTTGTGCCTGTGCTTTGTGCCTGTGCTAATTTATGCTTGTCTGGTTCTGATCTGGTTCTGTCCCCGTTTAGAGTTCTGTCTGTCCCTTTTGTACTGCGCTGCTATCTCTGTGTATGACTATTTGCTTACGTTCTGACTATTCTCTGCTCGTCCCTTCTGTACCGCGCCGCCCTCTCTGTGTCTGACCCCCGTTTGTACGACTTGAGTTTTCTTTTCCTCTATTTCAGGGTGCCTGTAGAATCCTGCACTTATCTACAGTAGCAGGACGCTAAGCCCCGCCCCCTGTGGTCACATGATCGTAGGTCCTTCTGTTTTCTTCTACCTTTAGCTCTCTGCGCAGGTCCTATCTGCCTGAGCTTTCCCTGTGCCATCTGACCCCGGGATCTCCCACAGTGTGGGTGAGTCACCCTGCTCAGCCGTGGCAGCACGCCGGTGCTGACAGGGTTCTGATATATGGTTGTTGGGAGGTTTTAGACCTCTGTCTGGTTCCTCCTGCCTTGCTGCCAAATCAGCAAAGATAAGTGTCTGGTTTTGTTTCTGTGGCACACAGGCTGTGTGCTTGATAATTCAGTGCTATTCATTTGTTTTTTTCTTGTCCAGCTTAGATTGTGTCAGTATTTTCTCAGTCTTGTTGGATTCTCAGGAGTTGCAGATATACGTTTCACGTCTTTAGATAGATGGTGGAATTTTTTGTATTATCTGCTGTGGATATTTTTGGAAGGGTTTTAATACTGACCGCTTAGTATTCTGTCCTATCCTTTCCTTTTTAGCTAGAGTGGCCTCTTTTGCTAAATCCTGTTTTCTGCCTGCGTGTGTCTTTCCTTTCCTTCTCACAGTCAATATTTGTGGGGGGCTGCCTATACTTTGGGGTTCTGCTCTGAGGCAAGTAGAATTCCTATTTCCATCTATAGGGGTATTTAGTCCTCCGGCTGTGTCGAGGTGTCTAGGGTTTGTTAGGCACACCCCACGGCTACTTCTAGTTGCGGTGTCAGTTCAGGATTTGCGGTCAGTACAGGTTCCACCTACTCCAGAGAAAGTTTCATGCGGCTCCAAGGTCACCGGATCATAACAGTACAACTGGTCAATAATGAGTTAAATGCATCTCAGAAGAAGGGAAGAAGGGTGTTGAGCCATTTTTTTTCTGCAGTCTGCTTTTTCTTCTCGTCCCTCTTTTTCTCTGGGTGGCTGAAGAGTCTTGTGCTAGCATGGATGTTCAGGAATTAGCTTCTCGTGTAGACCAGCTTGCTGCTAGGGTACAGGGTATTTCTGATTATATTGTTCAGACTCCTGTTTTAGAGCCGAAGATTCCTACTCCTGATTTGTTTTTTGGTGACAGGTCCAAATTTTTGAGTTTTAAAAACAACTGTAAACTGTTTTTTGCTCTGAGACCTCGATCCTCTGGTGATTCCATTCAGCAGGTTAAAATCGTCATCTCCCTGCTGTGTGGCGATCCACAGGATTGGGCATTTTCCCTGGAATCTGGGAATCCGGCTTTGCTTAATGTAGACTCCTTTTTTCAGGCTTTAGGATTATTATATGATGAACCGAATTCTGTGGATCAAGCGGAGAAGACCTTGTTTGCCCTGTCTCAGGGTCAAGAGGCGGCAGAATTGTATTGTCAGAAATTTAGAAAATGGTCTGTGTTGACTAAATGGAATGATGATGCTTTGGCGGCAATTTTCAGAAAGGGTCTTTCTGAATCCGTTAAAGATGTTATGGTGGGGTTTCCCACGCCTTTCGGTCTGAGTGATTCTATGTCTCTGGCCATTCAGATTGACCGGCGCTTGTGGGAGCGCAGAACTGTGCACACTGTGGTGTTGTCCTCAGAGCAGATTCCTGAGCCAATGCAGTGTGATAGGATTCTGTCTAGAACGGAACGACAAGGATTCAGACGTCAGAATAGGTTGTGTTATTATTGTGGCGACACTTCTCATGTCATTTCAGTCTGCCCTAAGCGGACAAAGAGGATTGCTAGTTCATTTACCATTAGTACTGTACAACCTAAATTTCTGTTATCTGTGTCCTTGATCTGCTCATTGTCATCATTTTCTGTCATGGTGTTTGTGGATTCAGGCGCCGCCTTAAACTTAATGGACTTTGAGTTTGCCAGGCGTTGTGGTTTTCCCTTGCAGCCTTTGCAGAATCCTATTCCTTTAAGGGGCATTGATGCTACACCTTTGGCTAAAAATAAGCCCCAGTTTTGGACACAGGTGACCATGCGCATGGCGCCAGCCCATCAGGAAGATTGTCGATTTCTGGTGTTGCATAATTTGCATGATGCTATCGTGCTGGGTTTTCCGTGGTTGCAGGTACATAATCCTGTGTTGGATTGGAAGTCTATGTCTGTGACTAGTTGGGGTTGTCAGGGGGTTCATAATGATGTTCCTTTCATGTCAATCTCCTCTTCTTCCTCTTCTGAAATTCCAGAGTTTTTGTCTGATTTTCAGGATGTATTCGATGAGCCCAAGTCCAGTTCCCTTCCACCGCACAGGGACTGTGATTGTGCGATTGACTTGATTCCAGGCTGTAAGTTTCCTAAGGGCCAACTTTTCAACCTGTCTGTGCCTGAACATACCACCATGCGGAGTTATATTAAAGAGTCTTTGGAGAAAGGGCATATTCGGCCATCTTCTTCACCGTTGGGAGCGGGATTTTTTTTTGTTGCTAAGAAAGATGGCTCCTTGAGACCCTGCATTGATTATCGCCTCTTGAATAAGATCACGGTCAAGTTTCAATACCCTTTACCTTTGCTTTCCGATTTGTTTGCTAGGATTAAGGGGGCTAGTTGGTTTACAAAGATTGACCTTCGGAAGGCATATAATCTTATTCATATTAAGCAGGGTGATGAATGGAAAACTGCGTTTAATATGCCCGAATGCCATTTTGAATACCTTGTGATGCCATTCGGGCTCACTAATGCTCCATCTGTTTTTCAGTCCTTCATGCATGATATCTTCCGGACTTATATTGATAAATTCTTGATTGTATATGTGGACGATATTTTGATTTTTTCCGATGATTGGGAGTCTCATGTGGAACAGGTCAGGATGGTATTTCAGATCCTTCGTGACAATGCTTTGTTTGTGAAGGGGTCTAAGTGTCTCTTTGGGGTGCAGAAGGTTTCTTTTTTGGGCTTCATTTTTTCTCCCTCATCTATGGAGATGGATCCCGTTAAGGTTCAGGCCATTCATGATTGGATTCAACCCACATCCGTGAGGAGCCTTCAGAAATTTTGGGGTTTTGCAAATTTTTATCGCCGTTTCATTGCTAACTTCTCCAGCGTGGTTAAACCCTTGACCGATTTGACGAAGAAAGGCGCTGATGTGGCGAATTGGTCCTCTGCGGCTGTCTCTGCCTTTCAGGAGCTTAAACGCCGATTTACTTCTGCTCCGGTGTTGCGCCAACCGGATGTTTCTCTTCCGTTTCAGGTTGAGATTGACGCTTCTGAGATTGGGGCAGGGGTCGTTTTGTCTCAGAGGGATCCTGTTGGTTCCTTGATGGAACCGTGTGCCTTCTTTTCCCATATGTTTTCGCCTGCTGAACGCAATTATGATGTCGTAATCGGGAGTTGTTGGCTATGAAGTAGGCGTTTGAGGAGTGGCGACATTGGCTTGAGGGAGCTAAGCACCGTATTGTGGTCTTGACCGATCATAAGAATCTGACTTACCTCAAGTCGGCCAAACGGCTGAATCCTAGACAGGCTCGATGGTCCTTGTTTTTTTCCTGTTTTGATTTCGTGGTCTCGTATCTTCCGGGTTCTAAGAATATTAAGGCTGATGCCCTCTCTAGGAGTTTTTTGCCTGATTCTCCTGAGGTCCTTGAACCGGTCGGCATTCTGAAAGAAGGGGTGGTCCTTTCTACCATTTCCCCTGATTTACGACGGGTTCTTCAGGAATTTCAGGCTGACAGACCTGACCGCTGTCCAGTGGGGAAACTGTTTGATCCTGACAGATGGACTAGTAGAGTGATTTCTGAGGTTCACTGTTCTGTGTTGGCTGGTCATCCTGGTATTTTTGGTACCAGAGTCTTGGTGGGTAGGTCCTTTTGGTGGCCTTCTTTGTCACGTGATGTGCGTTCTTTTGTGCAGTCCTGTGGGACTTGTGCGCGGGCCAAGCCTTGTTGTTCCCGTGCTAGTGGGTTGCTTTTGCCATTGCTGGTCCCCGAGAGGCCCTGGATGCATATTTCTATGGATTTTATTTCTGATCTTCCGATTTCCCAGAGGATGTCGGTTATCTGGGTTGTTTGTGACCGATTCTCTAAGATGGTTCATTTGGTGCATTTGCCTAAATTGCCTTCCTCTTCAGATTTGGTTCCGTTGTTTTTTCAGCATGTGGTTCGTTTGCATGGTATTCCGGAGAATATTGTGTCGGACAGAGGTTCTCAGTTTGTTTCTAGGTTTTGGCGGGCCTTTTGTGCTAGGCTGGGCTGTTATGACCTGGTGGTCAGGACAATAATGGACCTGGTGGTTAAGAGCACACGGAATGACCTGATAGTACTGATAATAAGGACAAGCTCTGGGACGTGGGAACTCTGCTGACCGCAATCCCTAATCCTATCAAACACACTAGAAATAGCCGTGGATTGCGCCTAACGCTCCCCATGCAACTCAGCACAGCCTAAGGAACTAGCTAGCCCTGAAGATAGAAAAATAAAGCCTACCTTGCCTCAGAGAAATTCCCCAAAGGAAAAGGCAGCCCCCCACATATAATGACTGTGAGTAAAGATGAAAATACAAACACAGAGATGAAATAGATTTAGCAAAGTGAGGCCCGACTTACTGAACAGACCGAGGATAGGAAAGGTTACTTTGCGGTCAGCACAAAAACCTACAAAAAGACCACGCAGAGGGCGCAAAAAGACCCTCCGCACCGACTCACGGTGCGGAGGCGCTCCCTCTGCGTCCCAGAGCTTCCAGCAAGCAAGACAACAATAAAAAATAGCAAGCTGGACAGAAAAATAGCAAACCAAAGAAATACAAGCTGGAACTTAGCTTCTGCTGGGAAGACAGGTCACAAGAACGATCCAGGAGTGAACAAGACCAATACTGGAACATTGACAGGTGGCATGGAGCAAAGATCTAAGTGGAGTTAAATAGAGCAGCAGCTAACGAATTAACCTCGTCACCTGTGGAAGGAAACTCAGAAACACCCACCAGAGGAAGTCCATGGACAGAACCAGCCAAAGTATCATTCATGACCACAGGAGGGAGCCCGACAACAGAATTCACAACAGTACCCCCCCCCCCTTGAGGAGGGGTCACCGAACCCTCACCAGAGCCCCCAGGCCGACCAGGATGAGCCAAATGAAAGGCACGAACCAGATTGGCAGCATGAACATCAGAGGCAAAAACCCAGGAATTATCTTCCTGACCATAATCCTTCCACTTGACCAGGTACTGGAGTTTCCGTCTCGAAACACGAGAATCCAAAATCTTCTCCACCACATACTCCAACTCCCCCTCAACCAACACCGGGGCAGGAGGATCAACGGATGGAACCACAGGCGCCACGTATCTCCGCAATAACGACCTATGGAACACATTATGGATGGCAAAAGAAGCAGGAAGGGCCAAACGAAATGACACAGGATTGATAACCTCAGAAATCTTATACGGACCAATGAAACGAGGCTTAAACTTAGGAGAGGAAACCTTCATAGGAACATAACGAGATGACAACCAAACCAAATCCCCAACACGAAGTCGGGGACCCACACAGCGCCGGCGGTTAGCGAAACGTTGAGCCTTCTCCTGGGACAATGTCAAATTGTCCACCACATGAGTCCAAATATGCTGCAACCTATCCACCACAGTATCTACACCAGGACAGTCCGAAGACTCAACCTGCCATGAAGAGAAACGAGGATGGAAACCAGAATTGCAGAAAAACGGCGAAACCAAAGTAGCCGAGCTGGCCCGATTATTAAGGGCGAACTCAGCCAACGGCAAAAAGGACACCCAATCATCCTGATGAGCAGAAACAAAGCATCTCATATATGTTTCCAAAGTTTGATTAGTTCGTTCGGTTTGGCCATTTGTCTGAGGATGGAAAGCCGAGGAAAAAGACAAATCAATGCCCATCCTTGCACAAAAGGATCGCCAAAACCTCGAAACAAACTGGGAACCTCTGTCAGAAACGATGTTCTCCGGGATACCATGTAAACGAACCACATGCTGGAAAAATAATGGCACCAAATCAGAGGAGGAAGGCAATTTAGACAAAGGTACCAAATGGACCATCTTAGAAAAGCGATCACAAACCACCCAAATGACCGACATCTTTTGAGAGACGGGGAGATCCGAAATAAAATCCATAGAAATATGCGTCCAGGGCCTCTTCGGGACCGGCAAGGGCAAAAGCAACCCACTGGCACGAGAACAGCAGGGCTTAGCCCGAGCACAAGTCCCACAGGACTGCACAAAGGAACGCACATCCCGTGACAAAGACGGCCACCAAAAGGATCTAGCCACCAAATCTCTGGTACCAAAGATTCCAGGATGCCCAGCCAACACTGAACAATGAATCTCTGAGATAACTCTACTAGTTCATCTATCAGGGACAAACAGTTTCTCCGCTGGGCAACGGTCAGGTCTATCAGCCTGAAATTTTTGCAGCACCCGCCGCAAATCAGGGGAGATAGCAGACAAAATTACCCCCTCTTTGAGAATAGCCGCCGGCTCAGGAACACCCGGAGAGTCAGGCACAAAACTCCTTGACAGGGCATCAGCCTTCACATTCTTAGAGCCCGGAAGGTACGAAACCACAAAATCAAAACGGGAGAAAAATAACGACCATCACCAGCCTGTCTCGGATTCAACCATTTGGCAGACTCAAGATAAGTCAAATTCTTGTGATCTGTCAAGACCACCACGCGATGCTTGGCTCCTTCAAGCCAATGACGCCACTCCTCGAATGCCCACTTCATGGCCAACAACTCACGATTACCAACATCATAATTACGCTCAGCAGGTGAAAACTTTCTAGAAAAGAAAGCACATGGATTCATCAACGAGCCATCAGAACTTCTTTGCGACAAAACAGCCCCTGCTCCAATCTCAGAAGCATCAACCTCAACCTGAAACGGGAGCGAAACATCTGGCTGGCACAACACAGGGGCAGAAGAAAAACGACGCTTCAACTCCTGAAAAGCCTCTACAGCTGCAGAAGACCAATTGACCACATCAGCACCCTTCTTGGTCAAATCAGTCAACGGTTTAGCAACAGTAGAAAAATTAGCGATGAAGCGCCGATAAAAATTAGCAAAGCCCAGGAACTTTTGCAGGCTCTTCACAGATGTCGGCTGAGTCCAATCGTAAATGGCCTGGACTTTAACAGGGTCCATCTCGATAGTAGAAGGGGAAAAAATGAACCCCAAAAATGAAACCTTCTGAACTCCAAAGAGACACTTTGACCCTTTCACAAACAAGGAATTCGCACGAAGGACCTGGAACACCATTCTGACCTGCTTCACATGAGACTCCCAATCATTCGAAAAGACCAAAATATCATCCAAATACACAATCAGGAATTTATCCAGGTACTCTCGGAAGATGTCATGCATAAAGGACTGAAATACTGATGGAGCATTGGAAAGCCCAAATGGCATAACCAGGTACTCAAAATGGCCCTCGGGCGTATTAAATGCTGTTTTCCATTCATCGCCTTGTTTAATACGCACAAGATTATACGCCCCTCGAAGATCTATCTTGGTGAACCAACTAGCCCCTTTAATACGAGCAAACAAATCAGACAGCAGCGGCAAAGGATACTGAAATTTGACTGTAATTTTATTAAGAAGGCGGTAATCAATACAAGGTCACAAAGAACCATCCTTCTTGGCCACAAAAAAGAACCCTGCTCCTAACGGTGATGACGACGGGCGAATATGGCCTTTCTCCAAGGATTCCTTTATATAACTCCGCATAGCGGCATGTTCTGGCACAGATAAATTGAACAATCGGCCCTTAGGAAACTTACTACCAGGAATCAAATTAATTGCACAATCACAATCCCTATGAGGAGGTAGGGCACTGGCTTTGGGCTCATCAAATACATCCCGATAATCCGACAAAAACTCTGGAACTTCAGAAGGAGTGGAAGACGAAATAGACAAAAATGGAACATCACCATGTACCCCCTGGCAACCCCAGCTGGACACAGACATAGATTTCCAGTCCAATACTGGATTATGAACCTGTAGCCATGGCAACCCCAAAACGACCACATCATGCAGATTATGCAACACCAGAAAGCGGATATCCTCCTGATGTGCAGGAGCCATCCACATGGTCAATTGGGTCCAGTACTGAGGCTTATTCTTGGCCAAAGGCGTAGCATCAATTCCTCTCAATGGAATAGGATACTGCAAGGGCTCCAAGAAAAAACCACAGCGCCTAGCATACTCCAAGTCCATCAAATTCAGGGCAGCGCCTGAATCCACAAATGCCATAACAGAATAGGATGACAAAGAGCAAATCAGAGTAACGGACAATAGAAATTTAGACTGTACCGTACCAATGGTGGCAGACCTAGCGAACCGCTTAGTGCGCTTAGGACAATCGGAGATAGCATGAGTGGAATCACCACAGTAAAAATACAGCCCATTCCGACGTCTGTGTTCTTGCCGTTCAGCTCTGGTCAAAGTCCTATCACATTGCATAGGCTCAGGCCCATGCTCAGATAGTACAGCCAAATGGTGCACAGCTTTACGCTCACGCAAGCGTCGATCGATCTGAATGGCCAAGGACATAGACTCATTCAGACCAGCAGGCATGGGAAATCCCACCATGACATCCTTAAGGGCTTCAGAGAGACCCTTTCTGAAGATTGCTGCCAGGGCACATTCATTCCACTGAGTGAGCACAGACCACTTTCTAAACTTCTGACAATATATCTCCGCTTCATCCTGACCCTGACACAGGGCCAGCAAGATTTTCTCTGCCTGATCCACTGAATTAGGTTCGTCATAAAGCAATCCAAGCGCCAGGAAAAACGCAACAACATCACGCAATGCCGGATCTCCTGGCGCAAGGGAAAATGCCCAGTCTTGAGGGTCACCACGTAACAAAGAAATAATGATCTTTACTTGTTGAACAGGGTCACCTGAGGAGCGAGGTTTCAAGGCAAGAAACAATTTACAATTATTTTTGAAATTCAAGAACTTAGATCTATCACCAAAAAACAAATCAGGAATTGGAATCCTAGGCTCTGACATCGGATTCTGAACCACAAAATCTTGAATGTTTTGTACCCTTGTAGTGAGATTATCCATCCAAGAGGACAGACCTTGAATGTCCATGTTTACACCTGTGTCCTGAACCACCCAGAGGTAAAGGGGAAAAGGGAGACAAAACACACTGCAAAGAAAAAAAATGGTCTCAGAACTTCTCTTATCCCTCTATTGAGATGCATTAGTACTTTGGGCCACCTGTACTGTTATGACCTAGTGGTCAGGAAAATAATGGACCTGGTGGTTAAGAGCACACGGAATGACCTGATAGTTACTGATAATAAGGATAAGCTCTGGGACGTGGGACTGACCGCAGTCAGGCTCTGGGACTGGAGCCTAATGGAAAGCAAATATTTAATGGACCCCTAAACAGGACGCTACAACTCACCCATAATAGTATCTGTCAGTGTGCACTCAACAGCAGCCCCAACGCGGAAGAAGCCCACGCGAAACGCGCGTTGGGGCTGCTGTTGCTTTCCATTAGGCTCCATAGAGGATTTGAGATTAGCCTCTTATATGTGGAAATGGTGGCCATGGTATTTTCATCAGTTCCCAGCTCTATCTTTGTGGCTTATATGCACTGCAAGGGATACTTGTGAATGTGGATGATATCCCTGTTAGGTATGCTCACTCGCCTGGTCTGTTACCTCAGTTGTGTTGCTCCTTTTCCTCATGAGTTATTGTTTTCACCATCCATGTCTGTTGTACATTGTTTTAAACTTTGGATGTATTAATAAAATATTTATATTGGATGAACATTAGTTGGACATTTACTCCTTTCTGGTCTTGTGTAGGATTTATGTTAATCTGGAGTGTCCTGTGATATCTATCAGCAGTCTATCAATGTGGCAGTTTGCCCTTTGGATATATTTCTGCATATTTCAGTGGTTTTTCTTTCTATTGGTCTTTAGTTAGATGGTGGAATTTTTTGTAATATCTGCTGTGGATATTTTTGGAAGGGTTTTAATACTGACCCCTTAGTATTCCGTCCTATCCTTTCCTTTTTAGCTAGAGTGGCCTCTTTTGCTAAATCCTGTTTTCTGCCTGCGTGTCTTTCCTCTCCTTCTCACAGTCAATATTTGTGAGGGGCTGCCTATACTTTGAGGTTCTGCTCTGAGGCAAGTAGAATTCCTATTTCCATCTAGAGGGGTATTTAGTCCTCCGGCTGTGTCGAGGTGTCTAGGGTTTGTTAGGCACACCCCACGGCTACTTCTAGTTGCGGTGTCAGTTCAGGATTTGTGGTCAGTACAGGTTCCACCTACTCCAGAGAAAGTTTCATGCGGCTCCAAGGTCACCGGATCATAACAAGAACGTAACGGAACCGCGCTTGCACTACCTTGCGGCGGTATCCTAAGAAAGAGACACGAAGGGAAGGATATTGTGGAACAGTGTAAACAAGATCAAGCACAAAGGAGAGCCAGTAGGAGGCAACATCCTACTGAGGCGCGTAGCCGGTGGCCGGAACACCGCGGGAGTAACTGACTCTAGGCCTTACTTCGAACTCCGCAGGACAGTTAATTATAGGTTGGCTGTCTACCTTAAATTTCCTAAGAAGACATAGGGGGCAACAGTGGGAGAGGGGCGTCTCTAGGGTTCCGGAAGAACTCCAGGCCTTCACCTTAATACGGGTGCGTCCTAGCCAAAACATACTGGGGGACGAGAAACTAGCAACATCTGGAACTAAAGAAAGAGAGAGAACAGCAGTTGTGAGGACTATTCCGAATGCTCAGCAGGGTAGCACTACAACACACAGGCGCTATTGGTAGACAACAATTTCCACCTGCAAAGTGAATTCTGGAAGTGCCCATCGGACCGGCCGGTCTCTGATAGCCCTGTTAAACGTGCTCTGGATTGAGGATCCTGAAGTCTACAGTAAAGAGGTAAAGAGACTGCAACCTTGTGTCCTCGTTATTGCCTGCACCTCACACCATCACCATCCATCTTACTGGGAAGCCCTGGGGACATACTTCACCTGTGGGAAGGTATACCATACAGCTGCCATTCCATCACCCCAGCGGACCCCACAGCAGCATTGGTCACCCAGACCGAACACCACAGGTGGCGTCATGAACCCCTGACAGACTGCACCACCTTTATTGGACGCCCCTTAGCAGGGTCGCGGACCGGGTCTAGCCACCGTGACAGCCTCAGAACCGAAGCAGAGAGGCCCGGTACCGAGAATCCGTGGCCCTGTGTCTGGGGGCGATCCAAAGTCACTCCTCTTCATGCCTATGGGGGCGTGGGGAAGCGTGAATATTCATTTCACTTTAGCAGCGGGAACAGGCTTAGGCTTCCTGTCACCTGCTACTGCTCCGCTGGCACCTGGGGCCCCATAGCAGCTGCATGGTGTGCCGCTATTTGTGACAAGCCACTTGCTGGGGGCCCCTGGAGCAGCGGGGGCCCTAGGCAGCTGCTGGCCCTGTATGCCAGCCCGTGTCAGGGCCTGGGTCCACCGGAGAATCCTCCGGTTCTCCTGTGGCCCAGTCAGACCCTGGATATAAGGGTGGAAGAGTATGACCATACCTTCAAAACTTTTCAAGATCATAAAGAGAGACAAATTATGCGGCGCGCATAGCGTGCAGCGGCAAATTTTGGCCATGCCCCTGGCCACACATCAATGCATGCCCCTTTATCATTTCTTTCTACCCTGACAGGAGGAGATGTCAGGTGGGCAATGGCAGTGACGGACATGATCCTCTAGACTGCAGGGCGCAGACCCAAACTGTCCGCCATCTCCAGGACTGTTGGGATTAGAAATGAGAGGATCGATTCGCGGGACTCCGGTCCTGCATCCAGGTCAGTGGCACTTGGTGGCTGGACGGGAGGCCATGAATCTCTTACCTTCTGGCATCCCCTGCACGGCTTTTGATCACCCCGGTCCAGCGGAACCTTATCTGTGCGTCCTGCTCATCTCTAGTTGGGACCTGTGGATTAATTTTTTGTTCCTTCATTCACAGTTGTAGCCGCCAGAACTTTCTAATCCTTATGTAGCTTCACTATACGACATCCGGCTTTTTGGTGTCTCTAAGGTCGTGTTCACACATAGCATAAATACCATGTTGTTTGATCTGTAGGATCCACAGCAAACTATGCAATAACAATCTGCTGCTTATTGCTGCATTCTTATGCCTTTTACCCTTATTTGATGTGTTTTTAGTGCAGATGTGAAGCCACGTTTTTAATGTGCTTTCTATAGTACAGAAAAGCTTTAGCTCTGCACTTAAAAAAGTAACGGCAGTTTTTTAAATGCATTTTTTTAAAGGCTCCACATAGAAGCACCCAGAGAAAAAAATGCACCAATACCGCACAGTTCCGATGTGTCTTTAGACCACAGGGGGCACAGATTTCATGAAATCCCATCCACTTTGCTTGGACAGTTAAACAGCAGAATTTTTGTGCAAAAAAAAAGCGGCAAAGAAACGCAGCAAATCCAGCAATAAATAATAGCTTAACCCCTTCACCCCAGCTTTTTTCGGTTTTGCGTTTTCGTTATTCGCCCCCCTCCTTCCCAGAGCCATAACGTTTTTATTTTTCCATCAATATGGCCATGTGAGGGCTTATTTTTTGTGGGACGAGTTGTACTTTTGATAGACACCATTGGTTTTACCCGTGTACTAGAAAATGGGAAACAATTCCAAGTGCGGAGAAATTGGAAAAAAGTGCAATCCCACACTTGTTTTTTGTTTGGATTTTTTGTTAGGTTCACTAAATCCTAAAACTGACCTGCCATAATGATTCTCTAGGTCATTACGAATTCATAGACACCAAACATGTCTAGGTTCTTTTTTATCTAAGTGGTGTTTGATTTTTTTATTGTTTTATTTTGAATCGGGCAAAAGGAGGGGTGATTTAAACTTTTATATTTTTTAATTTTTTTTATATTTTAAGAACTTTTTTTAAACTTTTGGCATAATTCAATAACCTTCATGGGAAGCTAGAAGATGCAACAACTCGATCGGCTCAGCTTCATAGAGGAGATGATCAGTTCGCCTCTATGTACTGTAGCTGAATTGCTGACTTGCTATGAGCGCCACCCAGCCAACCACTGGAGGGGGGTTAATAGCAATCTGGCACTGACAACCATAGAGGTCTCAAGGAGACCTCTGGTTGTCATGCCGACAAACCTATGATCCCCGATCACGATGGGGTTCACCGATGCACGTATTTCTGGCCTGATGGCCGGAAGCGTGATTTAAATGTCGCTGTCAGAATTTGGCAGGAGCATTTAACTAGTTAATAGCCGCGGGTGGATCACGATTCCACCTACGCCTATTGTGAGCGCATGTCAGCTGTTCAAAACAGCTGACATGCCCCGAAAATGATGTAGGCTCACCGCCGGAGCCCACATCAAAGCGGGGGATACAGACATCGGTTAAAAATAGTTGAAATGCCCTCAAAATGATTTTAATTACCTCATGGGAGACACAATAAATGTAAAATAGCTAAAAAATAAATACAAACAAAATATGAGAAAATAAATCATAAAGAGTAAAAGAAAGCCACAGTTAGTCTGAATCGCCATTTGCAGCCTCGTCCCCAATGAACGAAAAACAAAAACTTTCTATCAAATCAAATAAGAAAAAATGTCACTTTAAATAAAATTTACAACAAAGTCAAAAATGTTCGTGATCGTGAACTGGGAACAACAGCCCAGTCACCGCACGAACATTGCCGGAAAAAGTCGAAGACTGTCGAGTGCAGTGAATACTGCCGAAAGTTAATGAGCGGCCCCGGAAGCAGATGCGGCTGGGAGACAGCGGGACGGGAGGATGCATCGCTGAGCAGGTAAGTATAATTATAATGTTTATTATTAATTTTATGCTTTGTTTTACAGCCCCCCCTTCACCCCCCCCACCCCCCCAACCACACACACACACACACACACACACACTACCACCACCACCACCACATCCCATATCTGTAAAGTCCAAGCTCATGGTTCAGATGCAAGTTCGCGTCATCTCCGACCCCGAACTCAAACTTTACAAAAAAACTTGGGGGAATCAGCCGATCCCGATCATCAGGGGGGTTCGCCCATCACTATTTATGACAGATAGTATATTGTCCTACAAATTTATTCGCGTCCCAATTAATCAGCCAGAATCCACAATCCTATTATGCTAAGTAAAATTTATGGATGCCAACTAATGTCCTGGAAATGAAAACATTTTTAGGACTTACATTCGCCATCGAGCTTGTTAAAAAAAAAAACAAGCATTCGGTCTTACTGGTCCAACCGCCCTGCTCAAGTCAACCCTATGTTTTCTGCCATTCTTCCTAGGACCCGTTATGAAATGCTCATGAGATTTTGAAAAATATTTAGAATTGAGAGTCCTCAGTGGTTGATACCTTTTAATGGCTAACTGAAAAGATGGTAACAAATTGCAATCTTTCTAGACTACTCAGGTCTCTTCATCAGGCATAGACTAATAGAAATTCTGAAGAATCACATATTTATACACAACCAGGGCCGCCATCAGGGCATGACAGCCATGACTGGCGTATGGGCTGCATCGGGCCCCGTCTCATCTGCTCACCGGGCCCCCCCCTGCAGGCGCTGCGGCACACTATTGACGTGCGGGCCCGTGCCCGCACGTCAATAGTTAACAGTCGCCGCCAGCCAGTCGGAGGCTGGCAGCTGACTTGAGCGGCCGCAGTGCTCAGTCGCACTTCGCCGGCGTCTGACGTCATTGTCAGCCGCCGGCGAGTGCGTCCTTCACCTGCGTCACTGCGTGGAGGAGGTGAGCTTCGCCCGCCGTGGGAGCATGGCAAGGTAAGGACTCTTTTTTTTTTTTTTGAGAGCGGCGATCGGGGGCGGGGGGACCCGGGACATTATGCTGGACACGCTGGGGCAGAGATGCTGGACAAAGGGGCAGAAAGCTGGACACAGGGGCATTATGCTGGACACGCTGGGGCAGAAATGCTGGACAAAGGGGCAGAAAGCTGGACACAGGGGCATTATGCTGGACACAGGGGCATTATGCTGGACAAAGGGGCAGTATTCTGGACACAGGAGCAGAATGCTACACAGGGGCATTATGCTGGACACGCTGGGGCAGAGATGCTGGACAAAGGGGCAGAAAGCTGGACACAGGGGCATTATGCTCGACACAGGGGCATTATGCTGGACAAAGGGGCAGTATTCTGGACACAGGGGCAGAATGCTACACAGGGGCATTATGCTGGACACGCTGGGCCAGAGATGCTGGACAAAGGGGCAGAAAGCTGGACACAGGGGCATTATGTTGGACACAGGGGAATTATGCTGGACAAAGGGGCAGTATTCTGGACACAGGGGCAGAATGCTACACAGGGGCATTATGCTGGACACGCTGGGGCAGAGATGCTGGACAAAGGGGCAGAATGCTGGACACAGGGGCAGTATGCTGGACACAGGGGCAGAATGCTGGACACAGGGGCAGAATGCTGGACACAGGGGCAGAGATGCTGGACACAGGGGCAGAGATGCTGGGCACAGGGGCAGAATGCTGGACACAGGGGCAGAATACTGGACACAGGGGCAGAATGCTGGACACGGGCAGAGATGCTGGACACAGGGGCAGAGATGCAGGACACAGGGGAAGAATGCTGGACACAGGGGTAGGATGCTGGACACAGGGGCAGTATGCTGGACACGGGCAGAATGCTGGACACGGGCAGAATGGAGATATGGGGTACGATGAAAGACATGGGGGCATGACTGGAGACAGATGGGGAAGGATTGGAGACAGATGGGGCAGAATGGAGACACAGGAGGCATGATTGGAGACAAGTGGCAGAATTGCAGACATGGGGGCATGATTGGAGATACTGGGGGCAGAATTGGAGACAGATCGTGCAGGATCACGGGGCAGGACGGATATGATGGAGACAAATGGGTCAGGATGGGGAGATCATATGGGGCAGAATGGATACTCATGAGGGTAGGATTGGAGAACATATAGCTGACGCCAGGAATGAGACACACATTGGCCAGGATGGGGAATATTATTACCATAGGGACTAATTTAGGGATATTATTACTGCAGTGATGTATTTATTTTATTTTTTGAGGATACTGTTTTAAATGAGGGGGCGGTCCTGTTACTGTGTAGAGTGATACTATGTCGCCCCTTTTTCTTCATGTGGTATAATGTAGAAGTTGGGAAAATTAAGTAATGTATTCTACAAGCAGAGCTCGAGATAACTGTGTTCTTTCCTGCAGAAACGAGTCCTGGCTGGATGAAATGATGGCGGTCTGTCCTGGATGAAAGATGAAGGACTTCACCCAGAGACGTCACTGGTGAGTCAGTGTTACCTATACACTGACACTATACTGTTGTGAATTCTGTTGTCGAACTCCCTCCTGTGGTCGTGAATGGTACTTCGGCGAGTTCTGTCTATGGGCTCCCTCTGGTGGCTATGAGTGAAGCTGCTGCTTCTGAGGTTCCTTACACAGGTGACGTGGTTTATCCTTTGGTTGGCTGCTCTATTTAACTCCTCTCAGATCGTTACCCCATGCCAGCTGTCAATGTTTTTGCATTCGTTCAGTTCGCTCCTGGATCTCTCTGGTGACCTGCCTTCTCCTGCAGAAGCTAAGTTCCTTATAGTCTAATTTTGTTCTCTGTTTTCTTGTCCAGCTGGTTTTCATGATTTTCATGATCTTGCTAGCTGGAAGCTCTGGGATGCAGAGTGGCCCCTCCGCACCGTGAGTCGGTGCGGAGGTCTTTTTCGCACACTCTGCGTGGTCTTTTGTAGGTTTTTGTGCTGATCGCAAAGTTACCTTTCCTATCCTCTGTCTATTTAGTAAGTTTGGCCTCCCTTTGCTGAAACCTGTTTCATTTCTGCGTTTGTGACTTTCATCTTTACTCACAGTCAATATATGTGGGGGGCTTCCTTTACCTTTGGGGAATTTCTCTGAGGCAAGGTAGGCTTTATTTTCTATCTCTAGGGCTAGATAGTTCTTAGGCTGTGATGAGGCGCCTAGGTCTAGTCAGGAGCGCTCCACGGCTATTTCTAGTGTGTGTGATAGGATTAGGGCTTGCGGTCAGCAGAGCTCCCACATCCCAGAGCTCGTCCTGTATGAGGTTTAACTATCAGGTCATTCTGGGTGCTCCTAACCACCAGGTCATAACAGTACAGCTGGCCCAAAGTATTAATGCATCTCAATAGAGGGATAAGAGAACTTCTGAGACCTTTTTTTTTTCTTTGCACTGTGTTTTGTCTTTCTTTTCCCCTAGTCCTTTGGGTGGTTCAGGACACAGGTGTAGATATGGACATTCAAGGTCTGTCCTCTTGTGTGGATCATCTCACTGCAAGGGTACAAAACATTCAAGATTTTGTGGTTCAGAATCCTATGTTAGAGCCTAGAATTCCTATTCCTGATTTATTTTCTGGGGATAGATCTAGGTTCTTGCATTTCAAAAATAATTGTAAACTGTTTCTAGCTTTGAAACCCCGCTCCTCTGGTGACCCCGTTCAACAGGTAAAAATCATTATTTCTTTGTTACGTGGTGACCCTCAAGACTGGGCATTTTCCCTTGCGCCAGGAGATCCTGCATTGTGTGATGTTGATGCGTTTTTCCTGGCGCTTGGATTGCTTTATGATGAACCAAATTCAGTGGATCAGGCAGAGAAAATCTTGCTGGCTTTGTGTCAGGGTCAGGATGAAGTGGAGGTGTACTGTGAGAAGTTTAGAAAGTGGTCTGTGCTTACTCAGTGGAATGAATGTGCCCTGGCGGCAATTTTCAGAAAGGGTCTTTCTGAAGCCCTTAAGGATGTCATGGTGGGATTTCCCACGCCTGCTGGTCTGAATGAGTCTATGTCTTTGGCCATTCAGATCGATCGGCGCATGCGTGAGCGCAAAGCTGTGCACCATATGGCGGTATTCTCTGAGCATAGGCCTGAGCCTATGCAGTGTGATAGGACTTTGACCAGAGCTGAACGGCAAGAACACAGACGTCGGAATGGGCTGTGTTTTTACTGTGGTGAATCCACTCATGCTATCTCCGATTGTCCTAAGCGCACTAAGCGGTTCGCTAGGTCTGCCACCATTGGTACGGTACAGTCTAAATTTCTTTTGTCCGTTACTCTGATTTGCTCTCTGTCGTCCTATTCTGTAATGGCATTTGTGGATTCAGGCGCTGCCCTGAATTTGATGGACTTGGAGTTTGCCAGGCGCTGTGGTTTTTTCTTGGAGCCCTTGCAGTATCCTATTCCATTGAGAGGAATTGATGCTACGCCTTTGGCCAAGAATAAGCCTCAGTACTGGATTCAATTGACCATGTGCATGGCTCCTGCACATCAGGAGGATATTCGCTTTTTGGTGTTGCATAATCTGCATGATGTGGTCTTTTTGGGGTTGCCATGGCTACAGGTCCATAATCCAGTGTTGGATTGGAAATCTATGTCTGTGTCCAGCTGGGGTTGTCAGGGGGTACATGGTGATGTTCCATTGCTGTCAATTTCGCCATCCACTCCTTCTGAAGTCCCTGAGTTTTTGTCAGATTACCGGGATGTATTTGAAGAGCCCAAATCCGGTGCCCTACCTCCTCATAGGGATTGTGATTGTGCTATTAATTTGATTCCTGGTAGTAAGTTTCCTAAGGGCCGTTTGTTTCATTTATCTGTGCCAGAGCACGCCGCTATGTGGAGTTATATAAAGGAATCCTTGAAGAAGGGTCATATTCGTCCGTCGTCGTCACCATTGGAAGCAGGGTTCTTTTTTGTGGCCAAGAAGGATGGTTCTTTGAGACCTTGTATTGATTACCGCCTTCTTAATAAGATCACAGTCAAATTTCAGTATCCTTTGCCGCTGCTGTCTGATTTATTTGCTCGGATTAAGGAGGCTAGTTGGTTCACCAAGATAGATCTTCGTGGTGCGTATAATCTTGTGCGAATTAAACAGGGTGATGAATGGAAAACGGCATATAATACGCCCGAGGGCCATTTTGAGTACCTGGTTATGCCATTCGGGCTTTCTAATGCTCCATCTGTGTTTCAGTCCTTTATGCATGACATCTTCCGAGAGTACCTGGATAGATTCATGATTGTATATTTGGATGACATTTTGGTCTTTTCGGATGATTGGGAGTCTCATGTAAAGCAGGTCAGAATGGTGTTCCAGGTCCTTCGTGCGAATTCCTTGCTTGTGAAGGGGTCAAAGTGTCTCTTTGGAGTTCAGAAGGTTTCATTTTTGGGTTTCATTTTTTCCCCTTCTACTATCGAGATGGATCCTGTTAAAGTTCAGGCCATTTACGATTGGACTCAGCCGACATCTGTGAAGAGCTTACAGAAGTTCCTGGGCTTTGCTAATTTTTATCGTCGCTTCATCGCTAATTTTTCCAGTATTGCTAAACCGTTGACTGATTTGACCAAGAAAGGTGCTGATGTGGTCAATTGGTCCTCTGCGGCTGTAGAGGCTTTTCAGGAGTTGAAGCGTCGTTTTGCTTCTGCCCCTGTGTTGTGCCAGCCAGATGTTTCGCTCCCTTTTCAGGTTGAGGTTGATGCTTCTGAAATTGGAGCAGGGGCTGTTTTGTCGCAAAGAAGTTCTGATGGCTCGGTGATTAAACCCTGTGCCTTCTTTTCTAGAAAATTCTCGCCTGCTGAGCGCAATTATGATGTGGGTAATCGGGAGTTGTTGGCCATGAAGTGGGCATTCGAGGAGTGGCGACATTGGCTTGAAGGAGCTAAACATCGTGGGGTGGTCTTGACGGATCACAAGAATTTGACTTATCTCGAGTCTGCCAAACGGTTGAATCCTAGACAGGCTCGATGGTCGCTCTTTTTCTCCCGTTTTGATTTTGTGGTTTCTGTTATGACCTGGTGGTTAGGACAATAATGGACCTGGTGGTTAAGAGCACACGGAATGACCTGATAGTAACTGATAATAAAGGACGAGCTCTAGGACGTGGGAGCTCTGCTGACCGCAATCCCTAAACCTATCAAACACACTAGAAATAGCCGTGGATTGCGCCTAACGCTCCCTATGCAACTCGGCACAGCCTAAGAAACTAGCTAGCCCTGAAGATAGAAAAATAAAGCCTACCTTGCCTCAGAGAAATTCCTCAAAGGAAAAGGCAGCCCCCCACATATAATGACTGTGAGTATAGATGAAAATACAAACACAGAGATGAAATAGATTTAGCAAAGTGAGGCCCGACTTACTGAACAGACCGAGGATAGGAAAGGTTACTTTGCGGTCAGCACAAAAACCTACAAAAAGACCACGCAGAGGGCGCAAAAGACCCTCCGCACCGACTCACGGTGCGGAGGCGCTCCCTCTGCGTCCCAGAGCTTCCAGCAAGCAAAACAACAATAATAATAGCAAGCTGGACAGAAAAATAGCAAACCCAAGAAATACAAGCTGAAACTTAGCTTCTGCAGGGAAGACAGGTCACAAGAACGATCCAGGAGTGAACTAGACCAATACTGGAACATTGACAGGTGGCATGGAGCAAAGAACTAAGTGGAGTTAAATAGCGCAGCCTGCTAACGAATTAACCTCGTCACCTGTGGAAGGAAACTCAGAAACACCCACCAGAGGAAGTCCATGGACAGAACCAGCCGAAGTACCATTCATGACCACAGGAGGGAGCCCGACAACAGAATTCACAACAGTACCCCCCCTTGAGGAGGGGTCACCGAACCCTCACCAGAGCCCCCAGGCCGACCAGGATGAGCCAAATGAAAGGCACGAACCAGATCGGCAGCATGAACATCAGAGGCAAAAACCCAGGAATTATCTTCCTGACTATAACCCTTCCTCTTGACCAGGTACTGGAGTTTCCGCCTCGAAACACGAGAATCCAAAATCTTCTCCACCACATACTCCAACTCCCCCTCAACCAACACCGGGGCAGGAGGATCAACGGATGGAACCACAGGCGCCACGTATCTCCGCAATAACGACCTATGGAACACATTATGGATGGCAAAAGAAGCAGGAAGGGCCAAACGAAATGACACAGGATTGATAACCTCAGAAATCTTATACGGACCAATGAAACGAGGCTTAAACTTAGGAGAGGAAACCTTCATAGGAACAAAACGAGACGACAACCAAACCAAATCCCCAACACGAAGTCGGGGACCCACACAGCGCCGGCGGTTAGCGAAACGTTGAGCCTTCTCCTGGGACAATGTCAAATTGTCCACCACATGAGTCCAAATCTGCTGCAACCTATCCACCACAGTATCTACACCAGGACAGTCCAAAGACTCAACCTGCCCTGAAGAGAAACGAGGATGGAAACCAGAATTGCAGAAAAACGGCGAAACCAAAGTAGCCGAGCTGGCCCGATTATTAAGGGCGAACTCAGCCAACGGCAAGAAGGACACCCAATCATCCTGATCAGCAGAAACAAAGCATCTCAGATATGTTTCCAAAGTTTGATTAGTTCGTTCGGTTTGGCCATTTGTCTGAGGATGGAAAGCCGAGGAAAAAGACAAATCAATGCCCATCCTAGAACAAAAGGATCGCCAAAACCTTGAAACAAACTGGGAACCTCTGTCAGAAATGATGTTCTCCGGGATACCATGTAAACGAACCACATGCTGGAAAAATAATGGCACCAAATCAGAGGAGGAAGGCAATTTAGACAAAGGTACCAAATGGACCATCTTAGAAAAGCGATCACAAACCACCCAAATGACCGACATCTTTTGAGAGACGGGGAGATCAGAAATAAACTCCATAGAAATATGCGTCCAGGGCCTCTTCGGGACTGGCAAGGGCAAAAGCAACCCACTGGCACGAGAACAGCAGGGCTTAGGCTAGGTTCACATTGCGTTTTAATGTGAGCGCTAGCGGACAGCGTTGCATGGCGAAATTAACACCGTGCAACGCGTCCGTTAGCGCTCCCATTGCCCGCAATGTTAAAGCGCATTGCTAGCGCGTGTCATTTTCGGCACGCGCTAGCGATGTGCCGTTCTTTTGTAGCGCACCTCGGACGCTGCTTGCAGCGTCCGCGGTGCGCCCGAGGTCCGTTCCCCGCTCTCGCAGATCGGGGATCTGCGAGAGCGGGGACGTTTAACGCGACCCCGAAAAAGACATTGCGTTAGCGCAACCCGCTAGCACTTAGCGCTAAACGGGTTGCACTAACGCAGTGTGACCCCAGCCTTAGCCCGAGCACAAGTCCCACAGGACTGCACAAAAGAACGCACATCCCGTGACAAAGACGGCCACCAAAAGGATCTAGCCACCAAATCTCTAGTACCAAAGATTCCAGGATGCCCAGCCAACACTGAACAATGAATCTCAGAGATAACTCTACTAGTCCATCTATCAGGGACAAACAGTTTCTCCGCTGGGCAACGGTCAGGTCTATCAGCCTGAAATTTTTGCAGCACCCGCCGCAAATCAGGGGAGATGGCAGACAAAATTACCCCCTCTTTGAGAATACCCGCCGGCTCAGGAACACCCGGAGAGTCAGGCACAAAACTCCTTGACAGGGCATCAGCCTTCACATTCTTAGAGCCCAGAAGGTACGAAACCACAAAATCAAAACGGGAGAAAAATAACGACCATCGAGCCTGTCTCAGATTCAACCGTTTGGCAGACTCAAGATACGTCAAATTCTTGTGATCTGTCAAGACCACCACGCGATGCTTGGCTCCTTCCAGCCAATGACGCCACTCCTCGAATGCCCACTTCATGGCCAACAACTCTCAATTACCAACATCATAATTGCGCTCCGCAGGCGAAAACTTTCTAGAAAAGAAAGCACATGGCTTCATCACCGAGCCATCAGAACTTCTTTGCGACAAAACAGCCACAGCACCAATCTCAGAAGCATCAACCTCAACCTGAAACGGGAGCGAAACATCTGGCTGGCACAACACAGGGGCAGAAGAAAAACGACGCTTCAACTCCTGAAAAGCCTCTACAGCTGCAGAAGACCAATTGACCACATCAGCACCCTTCTTGGTCAAATCAGTCAACGGTTTAGCAACACTAGAAAAATTAGCGATGAAGCACCGATAAAAGTTAGCAAAGCCCAGGAACTTTTGCAGGCTCTTTACAGATGTCGGCTGAGTCCAATGGTAAATGGCCTGGACTTTAACAGGGTCCATCTCGATAGTAGAAGGGGAAAAAATGAACCCCAAAAATGAAACCTTCTGAACTCCAAAGAGACACTTTGACCCCTTCACAAACAAGGAATTCGCACGAAGGACCTGGAACACCATTCTGACCTGCTTCACATGAGACTCCCAATCATCCGAAAAGACCAAAATATCATCCAAATACACAATCAGGAATTTATCCAGGTACTCTCGGAAGATATCATGCATAAAGGACTGAAATACTGATGGAGCATTGGAAAGCCCGAATGGCATAACCAGGTACTCAAAATGGCCCTCGGGCGTATTAAATGCTGTTTTCCATTCATCGCCTTGTTTAATACGCACAAGATTATACGCCCCTCGAAGATCTATCTTGGTGAACCAACTAGCCCCTTTAATACGAGCAAACAAATCGGACAGCAACGGCAAAGGATACTGAAATTTGACTGTAATTTTATTAAGAAGGCGGTAATCAATACAAGGTCTCAAAGAACCATCCTTCTTGGCCACAAAAAAGAACCCTGCTCCTAACGGTGATGACGACGGGCGAATATGGTCTTTCTCCAAGGATTCCTTTATATAACTTCGCATAGCGGCGTGTTCTGGCACAGATAAATTGAACAATCGGCCTTTAGGAAACTTACTACCAGGAATCAAATTAATTGCACAATCGCAATCCCTATGAGGAGGTAGTGCACTGGCTTTGGGCTCATCAAATACATCCCGATAATCCGACAAAAACTCTGGAACTTCAGAAGGAGTGGAAGACGATATAGAAAAAAATGGAACATCACCATGTACCCCCTGACAACCCCAGCTGGACACAGACATAGATTTCCAGTCCAATACTGGATTATGAACCTGTAGCCATGGCAACCTCAAAACGACCACATCATGCAGATTATGCAACACCAGAAAGCGGATATCCTCCTGATGTGCAGGAGCCATGCACATGGTCAATTGGGTCCAGTACTGCGGCTTATTCTTGGCCAAAGGCGTAGCATCAATTCCTCTCAATGGAATAGGATACTGCAAGGGCTCCAAGAAAAAACCACAGCGCCTGGCAAACTCCAAGTCCATCAAATTCAGGGCAGCGCCTGAATCCACAAATGCCATAACAGATTAGGATGACAAAGAGCAAATCAGAGTAACGGACAATAGAAATTTAGACTGTACCGTACCAATGGTGGCAGACCTAGCGAACCGCTTAGTGCGTGTTAGGAGTCGAGTTTCCTCTGCTGCACAGGGGGAATCTCGATCCCTGTCTGCTGTGGTCTCCCATTCTGTACCGGCTGCAGTGGGGCCTGCTCAGCGGAGGCGTCGCTCCCAGCGTCTTGCTGGGACTGATTCTGTGCAAAGGGTTACTGTTGCCTTTTCTGGCTCTCCTGTTGTACCCTGCACTGATCCGCGGCGAGCGGGCTTCTCTGGGACTAAGTCCTTATTTGCACACACTGAGCATGCCCAGGGCAAGATCTCCCGTTGGAGATCGAGGGTCACATGCTCAGGTACTGCAGCACATTCCATTGGTCCTCCAGGAAGGTCCTGAAAGGGCAAAACTTCAGTAGCAGCTTCCTGTGCTGCAACTATATAAACTGCGCATGACCGCACGGCCATGCGCTAGTATTGTCTTGATAATATGTGTGTGTGTTGTGAGTGAAAGTCGCTCTTTAAAATACCCTCCCTATTGGATGACTGTTCGCGGAAGGTGTATGTTTGCTATCTAGCGCCCGACTTATCCAACAGCACGTTACACACATAACAGCGTCTAGTTGCTGTGACCGCCTGTACGGCGCCGTGCGCTTCCTCTGCGCTTTCCTTACCCAAGCCTGGGTGGTTAGTGGCGTCCGTCAGTGCGGCACTGCATGCACTCTCGTGCCTTTATATACTATTGTAATAGTTTCCTTACACACCCAGTTGCGGTGTTGTGCTAGCAAGTGGTCTAATCGGACTTCAATCCTGTGTTGGGGTTGTGTTCGCTGACTTCTTGTTCGCGCTCTATGTGCGGTACCGCGGTCCTGTGACACAACAGGATCGCTTCCTTCACGCAGGGTGAAGTTAACCCGTGCGTATATACTTATATTACCGCCATATAGTCCGTCTTACTAGCAGCAGGGTTTTTACCTGCACGGTGGACCTCGGACTGCGAACGCACCTAGTTTCATATCATCTATACTTGGTGCGTTCCGCCAGTCCTTAACATAATACTAGCACCAAGGTCTGGCTAGTAATGACGGACGATCAGCGTTTACAGCGGTACATCCAGCAGGTGGAGGGAAGGTTGGCGGCTCTTGAGCGTTCAACCTCAGCTGTGGATGTTACTGCTGTCGCTGTTCAAGCTGCAAGTGTGGCTGCAGCTACCTTGTCCAATGCCGCCCCTGTACCGACGCTATCTCGCCTCCCGCTACCAGAGAAATTTTCTGGTGACAGTAAGTCCTGTAGGGGTTTCGTAAGTCAGTGCTCAATACATCTCGAGCTTCTGGCCTCTCGTTTCCCTACAGAGCGGGCTAAGGTGGGCTTTATCATATCTTTATTGTCAGACAGGGCGTTGCAGTGGGCTACGCCGCTGTGGGAGCGTGGCGATCATGTGGTGCAGAGTGCTCTGTTATTCCTGAGCACTCTGAAACAGGTCTTTTTAGGACCTCGTGTCACCCATGATACGGCGCTCCAGCTGTTGGCATTGACTCAGGGCTCGTCCTTGGTCAGCCATTTTGCCGTCCACTTCCGCACTCTAGCATCTGAGCTGGAGTGGTCGGATAAAGCCCTTATCTCTATACTTTGGAGGGGGCTGGCTGACCACGTTAAGGACGCCCTGGCCACTATGGAGATTCCCGCCACACTGGAAGAATTAATAACAGTATCTACTCGTATTGACCTCCGTTTTCACGAGCGGAGGTTAGAGCGAGCCCAGTGTAGGCAGAGGTTTCGGCTGGCTCCCACCTTCGCCAAACCTTTGGAATCTCCAGCCCAGGCTCCTGAGTCTCATGAACCTAAGGTAGTGTCACGAGCGGGATCTAAGTCCCGGACCGCTCGTGCACTCCAGGTTTGCCATATTTGCCAACAGTCAGGACATCTAGCCACCAGATGTTACTAGCGGTCGAGGAAACGTCAGCGTCTAGTGGTAGTAGGTGGAGGTGCACTAGACACGGTGACGTTTGCCTCCAAATTGTCCTTTAAGGGGACAATAACTTTTGGCTCATCCTCCCACTCGGTGGAGCTCTGCGTGGATTCTGGAGCGGAGGGCAATTTTATGTCTTCTGCCTTCGCCCAACGTCACGCAATACCCCTGGTTATGCTATCTCAACCAGTAACGGTACGAGTGGTGAATGGGTCGACACTCCCCGCACAGATAACACATCAGACCATCCTTTTTACTCTGTCCATGTCACCATCCCATCAGGAGATTATATCTCTGCTCATCATTCCTGAGGGGATTGATGAGGTCCTGTTGGGGATACCTTGGTTACGGTACCACTCTCCTCACATCGAGTGGTCCTCAGGCAGAATTCTGGGATGGGGTGAATCATGTGGGGGTAGGTGTCACCGAGAGTGCGTTCAGGTTGCTACTACAGAGGTACCCGCAGATCTTTCCTCTCTTCCCAAGCAATATTGGTCTTATGCAGACGTGTTCTCCAAAAAGGCGGCGGAGACCCTTCCGCCCCATCGCCCCTATGACTGTCCTATCGATCTCTTGCCAGGTGCGGAGCCTCCCCGGGGTCGAGTTTATCCATTATCTCTCCCGGAGACGGAGGCCATGTCTCAGTACATTCAAGAGAATCTGGCAAGAGGGTTCATCAGGAAGTCAGTGTCACCTGCTGGGGCAGGGTTCTTCTTCATGCAGAAGAAGAATGGGGAATTACGTCCATGCATAGACTACAGGGGTCTTAACGCTATCACCGTTAAGAACAAGTATCCTTTGCCCTTGATATCCGAGCTCTTCGATAGGCTTCGGGGAGCTAGAGTGTTTACTAAATTAGATCTGCGGGGTGCTTATAACCTGATTCGCATCCGTGAGGGGGACGAATGGAAAACGGCGTTTAACACCAGAGATGGGCACTATGAGTATCTGGTGATGCCCTTCGGGCTCTGTAATGCCCCAGCCGTTTTCCAAGACTTTGTCAACGACATCTTTCGGGATATGCTTTCCACCTCAGTTGTAGTCTATCTGGATGATATTCTCATCTTTTCTCCAGATATTGACTCCCACCGGAGAGATGTTGGCAGAGTCTTCGACCTCCTACGGGCAAACTCTCTTTATGCTAAGTTGGAGAAGTGTATGTTTGAGCAGGAGTCCTTACCTTTCCTGGGCTATATCATCTCCGCCCAGGGATTGGCTATGGATCCTGCCAAACTACAGGCTGTGATGGACTGGCAAGAGCCCCATTCTCTTAAAGCGGTGCAGCGCTTTATGGGGTTCATTAACTATTACCGCCAGTTCATTCCCCACTTCTCAACTCTGGTAGCTCCCGTGGTAGCCCTCACCAAGAAGGGAGCGAATCCCAAATTGTGGTCGGAAGAGGTCTCCAAGGCCTTCACTTCTATTAAGTCCCACTTTGCTAGCGCTCCCATCTTACATCGTCCTGATGTGGATAAGCCATTCCTAATGGAGGTGGATGCCTCATCCGTTGGTGCTGGAGTAGTCCTCTATCAAAAGGATGCTCAAGGTCGGAAGCATCCATGCTTCTTCTTCTCTAAGACCTTCACGCCAGCGGAGAGAAACTACTCCATCAGGGATAGGGAGCTGCTAGCAATGAAATTGGCCTTTTCTGAGTGGAGACATCTTCTGGAAGGTGCACGCTTTCCCTTCCAAGTTTACACGGACCACAAAAATTTGGTCTATTTTCAAACAGCCCAGCGGCTAAATTCTTGTCAGGCCAGATGGTCCTTGTTCTTTTCCCGGTTCCACTTTTCCCTTCATTTTCTCGCCGGGGAGAAGAATATTCGTGCTGACGCTCTCTCTCGCTCCCTTATGTCAACTGAAGAGGAGGAAGAGGAGCCTCGGCTTATTGTCCCTTCCGAGAGCCTGAGAACCGTAGCGCCGGTTTCGCTGGAGTCTGTGCCTCCGGGCAAGACTTTTGTGCCCATTAATTTGCGACCAGAGGTTCTCTCTTGGGCTCATTTGTCCAGGGTGGGTGCACACTTTGGGACAAAGAGGACATCTGAGCTACTGGCGAGGACGTACTGGTGGCCGCATATGGCCCGGGATGTCAGGGATTATATTCTGGCGTGTGTCTCCTGCACCAAAAATAAATCTCCGCGTCAAAGGCCAGCTGGGTTGCTCTATCCCTTGCCGGTGGCAGATAGGCCCTGGGAGATGGTCGGGATGGACTTTGTCGTGGGTTTACCCAAATCTCGCGGCTGTACCATCATTTGGGTCATCACCGATCATTTCTCAAAAATGGTGCATTTGGTGCCGCTACCTCGGTTACCTTCTGCACGGGCCTTGGCAGCGTTGTTCATTAAACACATCTTCCGCCTACATGGTATGCCTGACAATATTGTCAGTGACCGGGGTCCCCAGTTTGCGTCTCGGTTCTGGAGAGAGCTTTGTCGTCTTCTCAGTATTGAGCTGAATCTCTCTTCCGCTTATCATCCTGAGACGAATGGGTTGGTAGAGAGGGCCAACCAGACCTTGGTCACATACCTGCGACATTTTGTTTCAGCCAGGCAGGATGACTGGGCATCCTTGCTATCGTGGGCAGAGTTTGCGCTGAACAACGCCGTAGCCGACTCCACTGGACAAACCCCATTCCTCCTCAACTATGGTCAGCATCCACGGGTACCTGTGCCTATGCCCGTGTCTTCCGCAGACTCCAGGGTGGCAGACTGGGCTGTGGAGGCACGGGATATTTGGGACCGCACTCAGGATGCCATTCGGGCCTCTAAGGAGAGAATGAGGTCCTCCGCCGATGAGCTCCGACCTTTGCTCCTGGCGACTTGGTGTGGCTCTCCGCCCGTAACATCAGGCTGCGAGTTGAGTCCACTAAGTTTGCTCCTCGCTACTTGGGTCCCTTCAAAGTGCTCGAACAGGTTAATCCTGTGGTTTATCGCTTGGCTCTTCCGCCACGCCTGGGTATCACCGACACCTTTCATGAGTCCCTCCTGAAACCCGTGTACATGTCCCGGTTTTCCGAGTCATCTGCTGGGACATCGGGTTCGTCTTCGGACGATTATGAGGTGAATGCTATTTTGGGGTGCAAGGTGGTACGTGGCAAAAAATTTTTTGGGGTGGACTGGAAGGGTTATGGTCCTGAGGACAGGTCCTGGGAGCCTGCTGAGCACATTCGGGCTCCGCAGCTCATTGCTGCCTTCGAGCGTAGCGAGGCCCAAGGAGGGGGGGCCCTAGGAGGGGGGGTAATGTTAGGAGTCGAGTTTCCTCTGCTGCACAGGGGGAATCTCGATCCCTGTCTGCTGTGGTCTCCCATTCTGTACCGGCTGCAGTCGGGCCTGCTCAGCGGAGGCGTCGCTCCCAGCGTCTTGCTGGGACTGATTCTGTGCAAAGGGTTACTGTTGCCTTTTCTGGCTCTCCTGTTGTACCCTGCACTGATCCGCGGCGAGCGGGCTTCTCTGGGACTAAGTCCTTATTTGCACACACTGAGCATGCCCAGGGCAAGATCTCCCGTTGGAGATCGAGGGTCACATGCTCAGGTACTGCAGCACATTCCATTGGTCCTCCAGGAAGGTCCTGAAAGGGCAAAACTTCAGTAGCAGCTTCCTGTGCTGCAACTATATAAACTGCGCATGACCGCACGGCCATGCGCTAGTATTGTCTTGATAATATGTGTGTGTGTTGTGAGTGAAAGTCGCTCTTTAAAATACCCTCCCTATTGGATGACTGTTCGCAGAAGGTGTATGTTTGCTATCTAGCGCCCGACTTATCCAACAGCACGTTACACACATAACAGCGTCTAGTTGCTGTGACCGCCTGTACGGCGCCGTGCGCTTCCTCTGCGCTTTCCTTACCCAAGCCTGGGTGGTTAGTGGCGTCCGTCAGTGCGGCACTGCATGCACTCTCGTGCCTTTATATACTATTTTAATAGTTTCCTTACACACCCAGTTGCGGTGTTGTGCCAGCAAGTGGTCTAATCGGACTTCAATCCTGTGTTGGGGCTGTGTTCGCTGACTTCTTGTTCGCGCTCTATGTGCGGTACCGCGGTCCTGTGACACAACAGGATCGCTTCCTTCACGCAGGGTGAAGTTAACCCGTGCGTGTATACTTATAGTACCGCCATATAGTCCGTCTTACTAGCAGCAGGGTTTTTACCTGCACGGTGGACCTCAGACTGCGAACGCACCTAGTTTCATATCATCTATACTTGGTGCGTTCCGCCAGTCCTTAACAGTGCGCTTAGGACAATCGGAGATAGCATGAGTGGAATCACCACAGTAAAAACATAGCCCATTCCAACGTCTGTGTTCTTGCCGTTCAGCTCTGGTCAAAGTCCTATCACATTGCATAGGCTCAGGCCCATGCTCAGATAGTACCGCCAAATGGTGCACAGATTTACGCTCACGCAAGCGTCGATTGATCTGAATGGCCAAAGACATAGACTCATTCAGACCAGCAGGCATGGGAAATCCCACCATGACATCCTTAAGGGCTTCAGAGAGACCCTTTCTGAAGATTGCTGCCAGAGCACACTCATTCCACTGAGTGAGCACAGACCACTTTCTAAACTTCTGACAATATACTGTATCTCCGCTTCATCCTGACCCTGACACAGAGCCAGCAAGATTTTCTCTGCCTGATCCACTGAATTAGGTTCGTCATAAAGCAATCCAAGCGCCAGGAAAAACGCATCAACATCACGCAATGCCGGATCTCCTGGCGCAAGGGAAAATGCCCAGTCTTGAGGGTCACCACGTAACAAAGAAATAATGATCTTTACTTGTTGAACAGGGTCACCTGAGGAGCGAGGTTTCAAGGCAAGAAACAATTTACAATTATTTTTGAAATTCAAGAACTTAGATCTATCACCAAAAAACAAATCAGGAATTGGAATCCTAGGCTCTGACATCGGATTCTGAACCACAAAATATTGAATGTTTTGTACACTTATAGTGAGATTATCCATCAAAGAGGACAGACCTTGAATGTCCATGTCTACACCTGTGTTCTGAACCACCCAGATGTAAAGGGGAAAAGAGAGACAAATCACACTGCAAAGAAAAAAAAATGGTCTCAGAACTTCTCCTATCCCTCTATTGAGATGCATTAGTACTTTGGGCCACCTGTACTGTTATGACCTGGTGGTTAGGACAATAATGGACCTGGTGGTTAAGAGCACACGGAATGACCTGATAGTAACTGATAATAAAGGACGAGCTCTGGGACGTGGGAACTCTGCTGACCGCAATCTCTAAACCTATCAAACACACTAGAAATAGCCGTGGATTGCGCCTAACGCTCCCTATGCAACTCGGCACAGCCTAAGAAACTAGCTAGCCCTGAAGATAGAAAAATAAAGCCTACCTTGCCTCAGAGAAATTCCCCAAAGGAAAAGGCAGCCCCCCACATATAATGACTGTGAGTAAAGATGAAAATACAAACACAGAGATGAAATAGATTTAGCAAAGTGAGGCCCGACTTACTGAACAGACCAAGGATAGGAAAGGTTACTTTGCGGTCAGCACAAAAACCTACAAAAAGACCACGCAGAGGGCGCAAAAGACCCTCCGCACCGACTCACGGTGCGGATGCGCTCCCTCTGCGTCCCAGAGCTTCGAGCAAGCAAAACAACAATAATAATAGCAAGCTGGACAGAAAAATAGCAAACCCAAGAAATACAAGCTGAAACTTAGCTTCTGCAGGGAAGACAGGACACAAGAACGATCCAGGAGTGAACTAGACCAATACTGGAACATTGACAGGTGGCATGGAGCAAAGAACTAAGTGGAGTTAAATAGCGCAGCCTGCTAACGAATTAACCTCGTCACCTGTGGAAGGAAACTCAGAAACACCCACCAGAGGAAGTCCGTGGACAGAACCAGCCGAAGTACCATTCATCACCACAGGAGGGAGCCCGACAACAGAATTCACAACAGGTTTCATACCTTCCGGGATCTAAGAATGTGAAGGCTGACGCCCTGTCAAGGAGTTTTGTGCCTGACTCTCCGGGTGTTCCGGACCCGGCGGGTATTCTTAAAGAAGGGGTAATTTTGTCTGCCATTTCCCCTGATTTGCGGCGTGTGCTGCAAAAGTTTCAGGCTGATAGACCTGACCGTTGTCCTACGGAGAAACTGTTTGTCCCTGATAGATGGACTAGTAGAGTTATCTCTGAGATTCATTGTTCAGTGTTGGCTGGTCATCCTGGAATCTTTGGTACCAGAGATTTGGTGGCTAGATCCTTTTGGTGGCCTTCTTTGTCACGGGATGTGCGTTCTTTTGTGCAGTCCTGTGGGACTTGTGCTCGGGCTAAACCCTGCTGTTCTCGTGCCAGTGGGTTGCTTTTGCCCTTGCCGATCCCGAAGAGGCCCTGGACGCATATTTCCATGGATTTTATTTCTGATCTCGCTGTTTCTCAAAAGATGTCGGTCATTTGGGTGGTTTGTGATCGCTTCTCTAAGATGGTCCATTTGGTACCCTTGTCTAAATTGCCTTCCTCCTCTGATTTGGTGCCATTGTTTTTCCAGCATGTGGTTCATTTGCATGGCATTCCAGAGAACATCGTCTCGGACAGAGGTTCCCAGTTTGTTTCGAGGTTTTGGCGGTCCTTTTGCGCTAAGATGGGCATTGATTTGTCTTTTTCTTCGGCTTTCCATCCTCAGACTAATGGCCAAACCGAACGAACTAATCAGACTTTGGAGACATATCTGAAATGCTTTGTTTCTGCTGATCAGGATGATTGGGTGTCCTTCTTGCCTTTGGCTGAGTTCGCCCTTAATAATCGGGCCAGCTCGGGTACTTTAGTTTCTCCTTTTTTCTGTAATTCTGGTTTCCATCCTCGTTTCTCTTCAGGGCAGGTTGAGCCTTTGGACTGTCCTGGTGTGGATGCGGTGGTGGACAGGTTGCAGCAGATTTGGACTCATGTGGTGGACAATTTGACATTGTCCCAGGAAAAGGCTCAACGTTTCGCTAACCGCCGGCGTTGTGTTGGTCCCCGACTTCATGTTGGGGATTTGGTTTGGTTGTCATCTCATCACGTTCCTATGAAGGTTTCCTCTCCTAAGTTTAAGCCTCGTTTCATTGGGCCATACAAGATTTCTGAAGCTCTTAATCCTGTGTCATTTCATTTGGACCTTCCAGCTTCTTTTGCCATCCATAATGTGTTCCATAGGTCGTTGTTGCGGAGATACGTGGTGCCTATGGTTCCCTCCGTTGATCCTCCTGCCCCGGTGTTGGTCGAGGGGGAGTTGGAGTATGTGGTGGAGAAGATTTTGGATTCTCGTGTTTCGAGACGGAAGCTCCAGTACCTGGTCAAGTGGAAGGGTTATGGTCAGGAAGATAATTCCTGGGTTTTTGCCTCTGATGTTCATGCTGCCGATCTGGTTCGTGCCTTTCATTTGGCTTATCCTGATCGGCCTGGGGGCTCTGGTGAGGGTTCGGTGACCCCTCCTCAAGGGGGGGTACTGTTGTGAATTCTGTTGTCGAACTCCCTCCTGTGGTCGTGAATGGTACTTCGGCGAGTTCTGTCTATGGGCTCCCTCTGGTGGCTATGAGTGAAGCTGCTGCTTCTGAGGTTCCTTACACAGGTGACGTGGTTTATCCTTTGGTTGGCTGCTCTATTTAACTCCTCTCAGATCGTTACCCCATGCCAGCTGTCAATGTTTTTGCATTCGTTCAGTTCGCTCCTGGATCTCTCTGGTGACCTGCCTTCTCCTGCAGAAGCTAAGTTCCTTATAGTCTAATTTTGTTCTCTGCTTTCTTGTCCAGCTGGTTTTCATGATTTTGTCTTGCTAGCTGGAAGCTCTGGGATGCAGAGTGGCCCCTCCGCACCGTGAGTCGGTGCGGAGGTCTTTTTCGCACACTCTGCGTGGTCTTTTGTAGGTTTTTGTGTTGATCGCAAAGTTACCTTTCCTATCCTCTGTCTATTTAGTAAGTTTGGCCTCCCTTTGCTGAAACCTGTTTCATTTCTGCGTTTGTGACTTTCATCTTTACTCACAGTCAATATATGTGGGGGGCTTCCTTTACCTTTGGGGAATTTCTCTGAGGCAAGGTAGGCTTTATTTTCTATCTCTAGGGCTAGATAGTTCTTAGGCTGTGACGAGGCGCCTAGGTCTGGTCAGGAGCGCTCCACGGCTATTTCTAGTGTGTGTGATAGGATTAGGGCTTGCGGTCAGCAGAGCTCCCACATCCCAGAGCTCGTCCTGTATGAGGTTTAACTATCAGGTCATTCCGGGTGCTCCTAACCTCCTAACCACCAGGTCATAACACTATACACTGTATACAGACACAGACACTGCATACTAAGTACAGATCTCCTGTGTATAATGGCACTTATGGTGATAGTATGGTGCTTTTTTTTTTTATTACTGATCAGTATTGTAGTATTCAGTCACTATGTGGTGGTAATATGTGGTCTGGTCATGATGCGGTGGTATTTGTTCCTTGTATTTGATATTATTCGATCACTGTGGTGGTAATATGCGGTCTGGTCATGGTGTGGTGGTATTTGTTCCTTGTATGTGATATTATTCGATCACTGTGGTGGTAATATGTCATCTGGTCATAGTGCTGTGGTATTTGTTCTTTGTATGTGATATTATTGGTCATTTAAAAAGTTGAAAAATAAATTAAAATATACCTAAATTGTATTGCATATTTTAACAAATATTTAATAGGTTACAGTAGAGTAGGGCCCGGCCAAAAGTGTCTACCGTGTTATGGTGGCGGCTTAAAAAATCTTTTGGCCAAAACAAAAGCTGCTGGCTATATGTGTGATCTGGTGATGGGAACTGTTAATGTGTGATAGGTGAGAAGTGGAGTTTTTCCAAGAGAGAGAGGTGGGACTGTGGACAGTTCGAGGGGTGGAGTGTGGAGGCGGGGCTGGGGTGGAGTCTGGGCGGAGTCTCAAGGGGGCCCCGAAAATTTTGCCAGTATGGGGCCCCGAAATTTCTAGTGGCAGCCCTGTACACAACACAGCACAGAAAAATGCCATAGATAAGACTGGTGACGTGAAGCAGAACTACCATTATGTGAGAGTGATAAACAGTTTTGTGTCCATAAATATTGGAACAGTTAATAGATAAGGAGTGTGAATGTTTTATTGTCCTCTGATTGCGGTCTGGTTCTATGTTATGATGCCCCCACACGGTCTGAGGAGCAAGTTCCTTAATTGATGTAAAAAGACATAAATCCATGCAACACATTCATTCCTGCACTGAGTGTGTCAAAGGTCATCATCAGTTTATATTCCCAGACTCTTGTCTCTCTGAGATTTAAAATTACCCTTTAATATAAATAATCTCATGTCCATGGTGCTATGATCAGGGAGACAAAAATGTTTTTTTCTTTCATGAAATCCCATGCTCACTATGCGTGCACAGCTCACTCGCGGAGACGGACATGCGGCACGTCTCTCCAGACGTCATCATGTCTATTTATCTTGAGGAGACACGAGTCTCTGCAAGACAAATTTTACCCGTACAATTGTGACACCCACCAGGGCCGTGGGGTACTCGGAACCAGGTCGGACAGTTCTTTGGGGCAGTCATGGGGCCGTGACCCTGGGCGTGCAATAAAAATGCAAGGGGGAAAATTATATAGGATTGATTTGTGACGCCACCCATGGTGTTTGGCTAGGGATGGCCGACGCTGCAGTTCAGGTCCACTGGGGCCGGTGGTGACGCAACAAATATGGTACAGCTCCCCACGAGTAGAGCGGGGCCCCAGGGCAGATCTAACAGTTGGTTCTAGTGGTGCTGAACGTTGGAGTGCAGAAAATAAGCAAGGGACACAGGAAAGTGCAGTTTTCTTTACTTTTTTACTTCTTAATAGATGACACGGCAATCCGGGGTACCAGCTACAGATGACAGAAGGAGTCCGGCTAGCCTGGAAGCATTCAGTGGGTCCACCCTGCCAGGTGGGGTGGGAGGCCTTCCTGCTGCGCTATCTTCTCGGGTCCCTGCTGACTGTAGCTAGCTGCTTGTTGGCTTTGACCAATATGGCAGACAGCGTGAACCTATCACGGGCACTGCCTGTTCACTGGAAGCCCCGGGCTCCTGGTCTGCTGCGGTGCCTCCGAGTGTTTGATGTGGTCAGGGAGCTTGCAGTCCCCTGCCCTCCAGATTCGGCTGTCAGGGCATACAGCACCCACACAGCCAAGGACTCTGATGTCTTTCTTGTCAGCGCTCCGCTCCGGGGTCAGCTGCAATTCCCCAGAGCCCTTGTCTCCACTTCTCTCTCCTCAGACTAACCCCTCACAGACTTTTCTTACTCCTCCTCCCGACCAGAGAGAGCAGCTCCCCAGAAGTCGGGTCTAGAGCTCCCCCTTCTGACCTGGAGCAGGAACTGTGATACATACTGTGTATTACCTGGCATGGGTACCTCTTCCTGCTTCCAGGCATTACATCACCCAACAAAGGGAGGCAATGTCACCATGGCAACGGGACTCTGGGGTGAAACACAATTTATTGGACTCAGTGGATCAGCACAGTTCAGTGACCACATGCGGATTCACCTGCGTTCAATAGCTGTCAGCGCTTTGGACGCAGCAGACTTGTGCTGTGTCCAAAGCACTGCCAATTACTGACAATGTACACATACCCTAAAGAGAAAGAAGGGAAGAAAATTCAGGGGAGAAAGGACTAGTCAAAGTGCACACAAATCAGAGGAGAGCATGGTCTCTTTAAAGTCATAGTGGAACTCAGTACCTAATAGGGGCTGACCCCCTACAAAAGCTCCGACTATCAGTTTGTAGGCAACGGCCTTGTGGGAATGCCAGACCCTGGTCAGAGGTTGAGTATGCTATCGGGAACCTCATTAGGTCTGCCATGTGGGGAGGTTCCTTGGCCATAGGAGGGTCCTCCCGTTCTGGCAGTTCATTCTGAGACTCATCAGCTAATCCTTTGGGTTGAGTATTAGCAGCAGCCTGACTGCAGGTCACAGCTGCCACATTAGTATATTACAGCCCCTCAGTGCATGTTCCTGCATCACACAGGCTCTCAGGTGGGTCACTGGCTTCCACTTTCTCTGTGACAGTCATTTGCCCCGCAGGGACATAGTGGGATACCATCCTGCCCAGGTCTGTGGCTAGCAACACATTGGTCTGATGCACTCACTTCCCTCAGTCCTTTCCCTGCTCCCCAGTCCAGATACACGCAGGCCATGAATATGGCAGGGCTGATCCCTCCAACTCCCGTTACAGACGTCATCTTTTCTGATGTTATATCCGCAGGTGTCACCATTTCTGAACGCACCGAATATGGATACCAAGAACATAGGAAGCTGTATAAATGTAATGTCCAGCTAATAGTGCAGGTAAGGGTGCGGCCTCCCATTCTAAGTAGAGAAACCTGAAACTTAACCAAAAAATGAACTGGAGTAAAAGTTGCACATTCTTGTATGTGATTAAAAAAAGACAGCGCAAAAGACACTTCTGGTGAATGCAAAAACTTACAAAGTAAAAGAAGCATAACACCTAAGAGTAAAGTCAAATGATTTGTATTAAATTACAAAAAGAATAACAGATAAAAAGTGGAGAGATACTATGTCACTATGGTACCCCAGCATCTAATCAAGACAAACGGGGCACACAGAAGGCAATATTACTTTCTAGGGGGCAAAATATGGGCACTGTTTTCTAGGGCACTTGCACCCGGCATTACTATATTATAGAGGGGTGCTTTAGAATTTAGAGGGCACAGAGAACCACAGAGTAGGTGCAGTAATAGGGACACATATGGCAGCAGCGGCTCAGTATTGGGGTATCGGGTGCAGTAATAGGGACACATACAGCAGCAGCGGCTCAGTATTGGGGTATCAGGTGCAGTAATAGGGACACATATGGCAGCAGCAGCTCAGTATCGGGGTATCAGGTGCAGTAATAGGGACACATACGGCAGCAGCGGCTCAGTATTGGGGTATCAGGGGCAGTAATAGGGACACATATGGCAGCAGCGGCTCAGTATTGGGGTATCAGGTGCAGTAATAGGGACACATACGGCAGCAGGGGCTCAGTATTGGAGTATCAAGGGCAGTAATAGGGACACATGCGGCAGCAGCGGCTCAGTATTGGGGTATAAGGTGGAGTAATAGGGACACATACAGCAGCAGCGGCTCAGTATAGATGTATCAGGTGGAGTAATAGGGTCACATATGGCAGCAGCGGCTCAGTATAGAGGTATCTGGTGGAGTAATAGGGGCACATACGGCAGCAGCTCCGTATTGGGGTATCAGGGGCAGTAATAGGGTCACATATGGCAGCAGCGGCTCGGTATAGGGGTATCAGGTCGAGTAATAGGGACACATACGGCAGCAGCGGCTCAGTATAGGGGTATCAGGTGGAGTAATAGTGTCATATACGGTAGCAGCGGCTCAGTATTGGGGTATCAGGGGCAGTAATAGGGACACATACGGCAGCAGGGGCTCAGTATTGGAGTATCAGGGGCAGTAATAGAGACACATACGGCAGCAGCGGCTCAGTATAGAGGTATCAGATCGAGTAATAGGGACACATACGGCAGCAGCGGCTCAGTATAGGGGTATCAGGTGGAGTAATAGTGTCATATACGGCAGCAGCGGCTCAGTATTGGGGTATCAGGGGCAGTAATAGGGTCACATATGGCAGCGGCTCAGTATTGGGGTATCAGGGGCAGTAATAGGGTCACATATGGCAGCAGCGGCTCAGTATTGGGGTATAAGGTGGAGTAATAGGGTCACATATGGCAACAGCGGCTCAGTATTGGGGTATCAGGTGGAGTAATAGGGACATATACGGCAGCAGCGGCTCAGTATTGGGGTATCAGGTGCAGTAATAGGGACACATACGGCAGCAGCGGCTCAGTATTGGGATATCAGGTGCAGTAATAGGGACACATACGGCAGCAGCGGCTCAATATTGGGGTATCAGGTGCAGTAATAGGGACACATACAGTAGCAGCGGCTCAGTATTGGGGTATCAGGTGCAGTAATAAGGACACATACGGCAGCAGCGGCTCAGTATTGGGGTATCATGGGCAGTAATAGGGTCACATACGGCAGCAGCGGCTCAGTATTGGGGTATCAGGTGCAGTAATAAGTACACATACGGCAGCAGCGGCTCAGTATTGGGGTATCAGGTGCAGTAATAGGGACACATACGGCAGCAGCGGCTCAGTATTGGGGTATCAGGGGCAGTAATAGGGACACATACGGCAGCAGTGGCTCAGTATTGGGGTATCAGGGGCAGTAATAGGGACACATACGGCAGCAGCGGCTCAGTATTGGGGTATCAGGGGCAGTAATAGGGACACATACGGCAGCAGCGGCTCAGTATTGGGGTATCAGGTGCAGTAATAGGGACACATACGGCAGTAGGGGCTCAGTATTGGGGTATCAGGTGCAGTAAGAGGGACACATACGGCAGCAGCGGCTCAGTATTGGGGTATCAGGGGCAGTAATAGGGACACATACGGCAGCAGCGGCTCAGTATTGGGGTATAAGGTGGAGTAATAGGGACACATACGGCAGCAGCAGCTCAGTATTGGGGTATAAGGTGGAGTAATAGGGACACATACGGCAGCAGCGGCTCAGTATTGGGGTATAAGGTGCAGTAATAGGGACACATACGGCAGCAGCGGCTCAGTATTGGGGTATAAGGTGGAGTAATAGGGACACATACGGCAGCAGCGGCTCAGTATAGATGTATCAGGTGGAGTAATAGGGTCACATATGGCAGCAGCGGCTCAGTATAGAGGTATCAGGTGGAGTAATAGGGGCACATACGGCAGCAGCGGCTCCGTATTGGGGTATCAGGGGCAGTAATAGGGTCACATATGGCAGCAGCGGCTCTGTATAGGGGTATCAGGTCGAGTAATAGGGACACATACGGCAGCAGCGGCTCAGTATAGGGGTATCAGGTGGAGTAATAGTGTCATATACGGCAGCAGCGGCTCAGTATTGGGGTATCAGGGGCAGTAATAGAGACACACACGGCAGCAGGGGCTCAGTATTGGAGTATCAGGGGCAGTAATAGGGACACATACGGCAGCAGCGGCTCAGTATAGAGGTATCAGATCGAGTAATAGGGACACATACGGCAGCAGCGGTTCAGTATAGGGGTATCAGGTGGAGTAATAGTGTCATATACGGCAGCAGCGGCTCAGTATTGGGGTATCAGGAGCAGTAATAGGGTCACATATGGCAGCAGCGGCTCAGTATTGGGGTATAAGGTGGAGTAATAGGGGCACATACGGCAGCAGAGGCTCAGTATTGGGGTATAAGGTGGAGTAATAGGGGCACATATGGCAGCAGTGGCTCAGTATTGGGGTATAAGGTGGAGTAATAGGGACACATACGGCAGCAGCGGCTCAGTATAGGGGTATCAGGTGGAGTAATAGTGTCATATACGGCAGCAGCGGCTCAGTATTGGGGTATCAGGGGCAGTAATAGGGTCACATATGGCAGCAGCGGCTCAGTATTGGGGTATAAGGTGGAGTAATAGGGTCACATATGGCAGCAGCGGCTCAGTATTGGGGTATCAGGTGGAGTAATAGGGACATATACGGCAGCAGCGGCTCAGTATTGGGGTATCAGGGGCAGTAATAGAGACACACACGGCAGCAGGGGCTCAGTATTGGAGTATCAGGGGCAGTAATAGGGACACATACGGCAGCAGCGGCTCAGTATAGAGGTATCAGATCGAGTAATAGGGACACATACGGCAGCAGCGGTTCAGTATAGGGGTATCAGGTGGAGTAATAGTGTCATATACGGCAGCAGCGGCTCAGTATTGGGGTATCAGGAGCAGTAATAGGGTCACATACGGCAGCAGCGGCTCAGTATTGGGGTATAAGGTGGAGTAATAGGGGCACATACGGCAGCAGAGGCTCAGTATTGGGGTATAAGGTGGAGTAATAGGGGCACATATGGCAGCAGTGGCTCAGTATTGGGGTATAAGGTGGAGTAATAGGGACACATACGGCAGCAGCGGCTCAGTATAGGGGTATCAGGTGGAGTAATAGTGTCATATACGGCAGCAGCGGCTCAGTATTGGGGTATCAGGGGCAGTAATAGGGTCACATATGGCAGCAGCGGCTCAGTATTGGGGTATAAGGTGGAGTAATAGGGTCACATATGGCAGCAGCGGCTCAGTATTGGGGTATCAGGTGGAGTAATAGGGACACATACGGCAGCAGCGGCTCAGTATTGGGGCATCAGGTGCAGTAATAGGGACACATACGGCAGCAGCGGCTCAGTATTGGGATATCAGGTGCAGTAATAGGGACACATACGGCAGCAGCGGCTCAGTATTGGGGTATCAGGTGCAGTAATAGGGACACATACGGCAGCAGAGGCTCAGTATTGGGGTATCAGGTGTAGTAATAAGGACATATACGGCAGCAGCGGCTCAGTATTGGGGTATCAGGTGCAGTAATAGGGACACATACGGCAGCAGCGGCTCAGTATTGGGGTATCAGGTGCAGTAATAGGGACACATACAGTAGCAGCGGCTCAGTATTGGGGTATCAGGTGCAGTAATAAGGACACATACGGCAGCAGCGGCTCAGTATTGGGGTATCATGGGCAGTAATAGGGTCACATACGGCAGCAGCGGCTCAGTATTGGGGTATCAGGTGCAGTAATAAGGACACATACGGCAGCAGCGGCTCAGTATTGGGGTATCAGGGGCAGTAATAGGGACACATACGGCAGCAGCGGCTCAGTATTGGGGTATCAGGTGCAGTAATAGGGACACATACGGCAGCAGCGGCTCAGTATTGGGGTATCAGGGGCAGTAATAGGGACACATACGGCAGCAGCGGCTCAGTATTGGGGTATCAGGTGTAGTAATAGGGACACATACGGCAGCAGCGGCTCAGTATAGGGGAAACAGGTGGAGTAATAGGGACACATACGGCAGCAGCGGCTCAGTATTGGGGTATCAGGAGCAGTAATAAGGTTACATATGGCAGCAGTGGCTCAGTATTGGGGTATCAGGAGCAGTAATAAGGTCACATATGGCAGCAGCGACTCAGTATTGGGGTATCAGGGGCAGTAATAGGGACACATACGGCAGCAGCAGCTCAGTATTGGGGTATCAGGAGCAGTAATAAGGTCACATATGGCAGGAGCGGCTCAGTATTGGGGTATCAGGGCAGTAATAGGGACACATACGGCAGCAGCGGCTCAGTATTGGGGTATCAGGGGCAGTAATAGGGACACATACGGCAGCAGCGGCTCAGTATTGGGGTATCAGGTGCAGTAATAGGGACACATACGGCAGCAGCGGCTCAGTATTGGGGTATCAGGTGCAGTAATAGGGACACATACGGCAGCAGCGGCTCAGTATTGGGGTATCAGGTGCAGTAATAGTGACACATACAGCAGCAGCGGCTCAGTATTGAGGTATCAGGTGCAGTAATAGGGACACATACGGCAGCAGCAGCTCAGTATTGGGGTATCAGGAGCAGTAATAAGGTCACATATGGCAGGAGCGGCTCAGTATTGGGGTATCAGGGCAGTAATAGGGACACATACGGCAGCAGCGGCTCAGTATTGGGGTATCAGGTGCAGTAATAGGAACGCAGACGGCAGCAGCGGCTCAGTATTGGGGTATAGGTGGAGTAATAGGGGCACATACGGCAGCAGCGGCTCAGTATTGGGGTATCAGGGGCAGTAATAGGGACACATACGGCAGCAGCGGCTCAGTATTGGGGTATCAGGTGCAGTAATAGGGACACATACGGCAGCAGCGGCTCGGTATCGGGGTATCGGGGCAGTAATAGGGACACATACGGCAGCAGTGGCTCAGTATTGGGGGTATCAGGGGCAATAATCGGGACACATACGGCAGCAGCGGCTCAGTATTGGGGTATCAGGTGCAGTAATAGTGACACATACGGCAGCAGCGGCTCAGTATTGGGGTATCAGGTGCAGTAATAGGGACACATACGGCAGCAGCGGCTCAGTATTGGGGTATCAGGTGCAGTAATAGGGACACATACAGCAGCAGCGGCTCAGTATTGGGGTATCAGGGGCAGTAATAGGGACACATACGGCAGCAGCGGCTCAGTATTGGGGTATCAGGGGCAGTAATAGGGACACATACAGCAGCAGCGGCTCAGTATTGGGGTATCAGGTGCAGTAATAGGGACACATACAGCAGCAGCGGCTCAGTATTGGGGTATCAGGGGCAGTAATAGGGACACATACGGCAGCAGCGGCTCAGTATTGGGGTATCAGGGGCAGTAATAGGGAAACATACAGCAGCAGCGGCTCAGTATTGGGGTATCAGGGACAGTAATAGGGACACATACGGCAACAGCGGCTCAGTATTGGGGTATCAGGTGCAGTAATAGGGACACATATGGCAGCAGCGGTTCAGTATTGGGGTATAAGCAGGATGAGGAGTTTGTGCAGGTTGGGAATAGATGGTGATGGGGCTGGAATGGGAGAAGTGAAATGTGTCTTTGTTGTAATCTCTGCAGATGAGTCCTGGCTGGCAGAAGTTGTCGTGTTGGTTTGGGTCAGATGGTAAAGACGTGAAAATTGAACGATTCCGTCAGAAAGGATGTCAGCGATAAGACACCATCTATAGCTCATAAAGTCTCATGGTTTCAAGTACCACCTTTCCACCTTTATGCTGATGACATTCAGATCTACCTCTCTGGCCCAGATGTCACCTCTCTGCTGTCCAAAATCCCGGAGTGTGTATCAGCCATATCCTCCTTCTTCTCCTCTCGCTTCCTAAAGCTCAATGTGGACAAATCTGAACTTATCACCTTTCCTCCATCTCATAGATCTTCCTTACCTGACCTATCTATCGCAATTAACGACATCATGCTTTCCCCCGTACCGGAAGTCCGCTGCCTTGGAATAACCCTTGACTCTGCCCTGTCCTTTAAACCGCACATCGCACCTGTCTCCACCTCCTGTCGCCTCCAGCGTAATCTCCGATCCTCCCAAGACCTCATACTCTCCTCCACACTTATCCGCTCCTCACACAACCGCCTCCAAGACTTCTCCCGAATATCCCCCATCCTCTGGAATTGTTTGCCCCAACACGTCCGACTATTGACCACATTCGGATCCTTCAGACGGAACCTGAAAACCCACCTCTTCAGTAAAGCTTACAGCCTGCACTGACCCCGCTGCCGCCTCATCACTACCGAAGCTACCGCCTCACCAACACCGGAGCTACCGCCTCACCAACACCGGAGCTCCTGCAACCCTCAACCTACTGTCTCCTTCCCCACCATCCTGTGGAATGTAAGCCCGCAAGGGCAGGGTCCTCGCCCCTCTGTACCAGTCCGTCATTGTCAGTTTGTTTACTGTAAGTGATATCTGTAATTTGTATGTAACCCCTTCTCATGTACAGCACCATGGAATTAATGATGCTATATAAATAAATAATAATAATAACTGTGCTGTGATCTCTTATATGTTCTGTAGGACTGGTATCTACCACTGACCATACGGCGGTAATATCCATGTTGGTCGTTATATAGAGATTATCTTCAGTAATAGCGCGGTTATCTACAGAGGTTCTCCTCCACTATTAGGGCGCGTCACCCAGTTGTAATCAAGGTTACCTGGTTAGGGGCCCACTCAGAAGCTTCACCCCCTTGAACCAACACCCTACGATGAAAATCGCCCACTTTGTTTTATTTTCATGTAAGAGGAAATTCGGTTGTGCTTCACTTTGACCAGCAGGTGGCGATGGATATTTACAAATCTGTGGTGTTTCCCAGCTATCACTACCAGTGCTGTTCTTCACAATGTCCAGCAGGTGGCACTCTAATAGTAAAAATTTCAAAACAAGGGTTTCTCCGAGGTTACCGAGATCAGAACCTCCTGGCCTTTTTTTTTTTCTGTGTTCAGAAATTACTAAGGGTATGTTCACACGTTCAGGATTTCCATCCTTTTTTTTTTCAGGACTGTTTTTTTAAAAAACTGCAGCTCTTGGCAGAAAACGCAGGTCCTTTTTTTGGTCCTTTCTTGTCCTTTTTTGATGCGTTTTTTGATGCGTTTTTTGATCCTTTTTTTTTATGCAGTTTTCTAACCCTAACCCTAACCCTACCCCTAACCCTACCCCTACCCCTATTCTAACCTTAGTGAAAAAAAAAAAAAAAAAATTCTTAATTTTTTTATTGTCCCTACCAATGGGGGTGACAAAGTGGGGGGGGTGTCATTTACTATTTTTTTATTTTGATCACTGAGATAGGTTATATCTCAGTGATCAAAATGCACTTTGGAGCGAATCTGCCGGCCGGCAGATTCGGCGGGCGCACTGCGCATGCGCCCGCCATTTTGCAAGATGGCGGCGCCCAGGGAGAAGACGGCCGGACGGACACCGGGACGCCGGGTAAGTATAAGGGGGGGAGATTAGGGCACTGGGGGGGGGCATCGGAGCACGGGGGGAGGGGCATCGGAGCACGGGGGGCGGGATCGGAGCACGGGGGGGCAGCCACACTCCGCCCACGCACTTCCGCCCGCTCCCCTGCACTTCCTGCTGCAGCGGTTCTGCACATCAAATCGCAGTAAAACCCGCAGATATATTTTTGATCTGCGGGTTTTACTGCGGTTTTGACCTCACAATGGAGGTCTATGGGTGCAGAACCGCTGCGGTTCAGGAAAAAGAAGTGACATGCTCCTTCTTTTTTGCCGCAGCTATTCTGCGCGGCTTTTTAAACGAAATTCCGGATCATGTGCACAGCAGTGACTGTTTTCCATAGGGTTACATTGTTATGTACCCTGCATGGAAAACAGCTGCAGAACCGCAGCGGCAAAACCGCTGCGGTTCCGCAGTAAAAAACGCACTGTGTGAACATGGCCTTATGCTTCTGGGCCAAATCCTGACAGATGGGAGGCCATTTCTTACCTAATAGGTGTTAGGGGATTGTCACAATTTCTCTGCTTTGTCCACTTTTTTTTTTTTTTTTAAGGATTGACCACAGGTTCTCAATGGGATTTAGATCTTGAGTTCCCTGACCATGAACCCAAAATTCCAATGTTTTGTTCCCTGAGCCATTTGAATATCATTTTTTGCCTCGTGACATGGTCTCCATCATGCTGGGGGGAAAAAAGCATTGATCATCATCAAACTGCTCCTGCATGGTTCAGAGAGGTTGTTCTTGCAGGATGTATAGATTTCATTCTTCATGCAGTGCTCTTGGGCAAAATTGTGAGGGGTCCCCCACACACACACACTCTATGGATAAAAAAGCCCCCACACATGAATGATCCAGCTCATGGATTAATACCGCCTTGTAAAAATACCGCCTTTTGCTCCCCTGCCCCCATAAAAACAAAAACCCCTCAAACCTGTCTGGGAATAAAGATTTATCACAGTATTTTACACTCCTAAGGAAGGGTGGGGACATATATCTCCCAAATATTGGTCATGGTACAACATCTAAGGGATCTGATCGAAGATATTGGGGGCTTAAGGTCTCCGAGCTTACATCAATTTGCAGACAATAAAACTTTCACACTGCTGATCTGTGACATCCTTAACGAGTTCCCCTCCCTATGTTTTTTTTTTTTCTTGTCTGTTCATTATACAGTCCAGTCTTTGTATAAAATCTACCGTATATCTTCTTTTTACACACTTTGCTATTCCACATCTGATAATTATACTTTCAATAAAGCTTATTTTAGTTATTAAAGGGCGTTATTACTGCCGTACTCTTATTTTTTTTTTATGGTTCTTTTTTATTACTTACTAGATGGTGGCCCGATTCTAACGCATCGGGTATTCATGAATAAACTACATGCATATTCTAGAAGATTTTAGAATAATACATTGGATACACAGGATTCGGCCGGCCGCGACCAATTAGCGAAGCGTGGTTCAAATCCCGTGCCAATTTGCGGCTGGACTGCGCTTGTCGCTGATTGTTCGCGGTTGGCCACGTAGTATATAGCACAGCCACATAGTGCACAGCCCACGGAGTGTATAACAGCCCACACACACGCAGTGTATAACACAGCCCATCTAGTGTATAAGACAGGCCACGTAGTATATAGCACAGCCCACGCAGTACATTGCACAGCCCACATAGTATATAGCAATGTGGGCACCATATCCCTGTTAAAAAAAAGAATTAAAATAAAACATAGTTATATACTCACCCTCCGTTGGCCCCCGGATCCAGGCGAAGCGTTTACCGATGCTCCTCGCGCGCTCCGGTCCCAAGAGTGCATTGCGGTCTCGCGAGATGATGATGACGTAGTGGTCTCGTGAGACTGGCACATCATCTCGCGAGATCGCAATGCATGGAGCGGTCACCGGAGCGTGGCGAGGAGCGGGAAAGGCCTGTTCTGGATCCGAGGAGCCGACGGACGGTGAGTATATACGGTAACTATTTTTAATTTTTTTTTAATCATTTTTAACATTCGATCTTTTTACTATTGAGGCTGCATAGGCAGCCTCAATAGTAAAAAGTTGGTCGCACAGGGTTAATAGCAGCGTTAATGGAGTGCGTTACACTGCGGGTTAACGTTGCCAATAACCCTGTGTGAGTGCTGACAGGAGGGGAGTATGGAGCGGGCACTGACTGTGGGGAGTAAGGAGCGGCCATTTTGCTGCCGGACTGTGCCCGTCGCTGATTGGTCGTTGGTCGTGGCTGTTTTGCCGTGACCAATCAGTGACTTGGGATTTCCGTGACAGACAGAAGGACAGACAAAGATGGAAATGACCCTTAGACAATTATATAGTAGAATTTTGTTTTTCCTTTATAGGCCACATTCACGTGTTCACACGTACTGACCAAATACTGAACATGGCCTTAGGCCGAATTAAGTCCTCTGTGACGCGGTCCAAGTATGTACTGGAATGCAAGAACTGGCCGTGGGTCACTTGACCGCTGCATAGGCATTACTCGGACCGTGATACATGGACAACTGAATTCAGCCGGAGGACAGGTGCAGACAAGTGTCTATTCTCTCATCTTAGAGAATTGGCCTATTATACTGATCATAGTATGAGCCGTTGTCCATTCTGTCAGTCCATGGAAATCGGGCTGTGCTCAGATGTCATCCAAGTACATTCCGATGTCTTCTACATACTCAATGACCAGCATGGCCGATGTTCAGTCAAGGAAAAACATTGGATGCGTGCAGGGCCCCATAGACTAACATTGGTCCAAGTGCAATCCGGACTTATCAGATCACAGTCAGCCTCAGGGTAGGTGGAAACAACTGTATTTTATTTCAGGCTGTTTTCACATGTCTGATAATTACAATCAAAATATGGACCGCAATGAATAGACCGATCTCTTGACCTGAACTCGAGTCTCGTAGGCTGCTCTTAAATTTAACAGCACCACTGGGTTGTGAAAATGTGTCTGAATAAAACCTAGGTTGTCAGTCTGTTGTATGGTTATTCTAGAAGGTACGCTCCATGTTTGTAGGGAGTATATAAAGTGTCCACATGTTGTGCTATTAACACCCTTCAGGACCTAAGACGTGTAGATATGTCATGGGTCGCCTCCCTCCTTTTGGGGCGGGCTCTGGTGCTGAGCCTGCATTTTTTTTTTCAGCCACATGACAGCTGGTTTGATTAGCTGACGTGCACCTTACAGCCACGGGTGGAATCGCGATCCACCTGCAGTTAACATGTTAAATGCTGCTGTCAATGTCTGATGGCGGCATTGAGCACTCAGGCTGGAAGCGGGTTACTAACTCCCGCCCATGGGTGCCCCAGTCACATGATGGGTTTACATGATAACTGGGGGTCTGCAGAAGACCCCAGTGCTGGTCATAGATGATCTATGAATGCCAGCCTGTGACCTGCGTTCATGGATGATGATTTCTGCTACACATATGTATGTAGATCTCCGCTTCAAGGCTGCTAAGGAGGCGATACAAGCAAGTGAGAAAAGTAAAAAGTGTTTTCAAAAATATCAATATCCAATCGCCCCCCTTTTGCCCCATTCAAAATGAAACCATAAAAAAAAGCAAAAAATATCACATTTGGTACTGCTGCTTTCAGAATTGCCCGATCAAAATATAAAATAAAGCAATCTGATTGGTTAACGGTGTAATGAGGGAAAAAAATAAAAAAGTCAGAATTACTTTTTTTTTGTTGCCGCAACATTGCAATAAAATCCAATAATGGGCAATAAAAACATCGAATCTACCCAAAAATGTTAAAAAAAATAAATAAAAATTGTGGAATTGCAAATTTTTGTTTTTTTGCAATTTCACCACACTTGGATTTTTTTTTTTCTCTGTTTTCCAGTACAGTATATGGTAAAATCAATGGTGACATTCAAAAGCTGGTGACATTGTGCTTAGGCAGGAGCTGCACATTTCAGAATAAGTTCTCATCGTCTAGTGGCTGCTTAAAGTCTTGAAAAATAAGGGTCCACATTGTAAATATTCAGTCTTCGCATAAACTTTGTGCATTTGTCAATGAAGGGTTAGAAATGTATGAAATGCTGATAATTGCGCTGCAATAATTATAGAAACACTAGATGGTGGTCCGATTCTAACGCACCGGGTACTCTAGAATATGCATGTCCACGTAGTATATTGCCCAGCTATGTAGTATATTGCCCAGCCAGGTTTGTCACAGGTGAAAAAATAAAAAATAAACATATACTCACCTTTCCGAAGGACCTCTTGTAGTCCACGGCAGGTTCCGGTCCCAGGGTTGGTATTGGCGCAGGACCTGTGATGACGTCGCAGTCACATGACCGTGACATCATGGCAGGTCCTTCTGCCACCAGAACCTGCAATGGAAGATGGCGGCCAGTGCGAGCTGCAACGAAGGGTGAGTATAGCAGGTTTTTTGTTTGTTTTTTTTTGTTACATTACATTTTTTTACTATTGATGCTGCATAGGCAGCGTTAATAGTAAAAAGTTGGGGACACACAGGGTTAAGAGCGGCGGTAACGGAGTGCGTTACCCGCGGCAGGCATAACGTGGTTTGTTACCGCCGGCATTAACCCTGTGTTAGCGGTGACCGGAGGGGAGTATGCGGGCGACAGGCACTGACTGCGGGGAGTAAGGAGCGGGCATTTTACTTCCGGACTGTGCCAGTCGCTGATTGTCATGGCTGCCGCGACCAGGCAGCTGCCGAGACCAATCAGCGAATGAAAAACCGTGACAGAAGGATGAAGGACAGACGGAAGTGACCCTTAGACAAACAAAATTATATCTATAATATAACGCTGGGAGCGTCACTCTGTCCGAAGCCTTTATAGACTGCGCCGACGCAACGCCGGCGCAGTCTGGGCCTCACAGAGTGACGCTCGCGGTATGCGTTCACACTGAACGCACACCGCAATCTCCAACAGAGAAGCAGGCACCACCAGGAGGGTGAGTATCGGCCATATTCACCTGTCCTGCGTTCCACCGCTGAGCGCCGCCATCTTCCCGGTCTTCGGCCTGTGACCTTCAGTTCAGAGGGCACGATGACGCGCTTAATGCACGCCGGCGCCGCCCTCTGACTGACCAGTCACAGCCAGGAGACCGGGAAGATGGCGGCGCGCAGCGCTGGAACAGGACAGACAGGCGAGTATAGTAAGTGCTAGGGGGCCTGAGCTGGCGGCGATACCGGCACCTGACCCCCACAGCGCGCCGGTGTCCCCGCCTGCTCAGGCCCCCGGATGGGTGCAGCACATGACAGGATGGGGACCCAGGATGGGGGTGCAGGATGGGTGCAGCACATGCCAGGATGGGGGCGCAGGATGGGTGCAGCACATGCCAGGATGGGGGCGCAGGATGGGTGCAGCACATGCCAGGATGGGGGCGCAGGATGGGTGCAGCACATGACAGGATGGGGGCGCAGGATGGGTGCAGCACATGACAGGATGGGGGCGCAGGATGGGTGCAGCACATGACAGGATGGGGACGCAGGATGGAGACCATATACCAATATAAATGCTCGCCACCCGGGCGTAGAACGGGTTCAATAGTATATATATACACACACACACACATATATATATATCTATAACGCTGGGAGCGTCACTCTGTCCGAAGCCTTTATAGACTGCGCAAGCGCCGTCTGGCCCCCACAGAGTGACGATCGCAGGAGATCGCGGTATGCGTAAACACTGAACGTACACCGCGATCTCCACCGGAGAGTCAGGGACCGCCAGGAGGGTAAGTATATTCACCTGTCCCCCGTTCCAGCGCTGCATGCGGCTCCGTCTCCCGGGTCCTCTGCTGTGACGTTCACAGTTCAGAGGGCGCGATGACGCGCTTAATGCGCGCCGGCGCCGCCCTCTGACTGACCAGTCACAGGCAGAGGAGCCGGAGTGTGTCTTCAAGAAAATGGCGCCAGAAAGCGTGGACTGCGCAGGCGCCGATTCCGGCAGCAGGAATCGGCGCCTGCGCAGTCCGCACTTTCCGGTGCCATTTTCTTGAAGACACTGCAGTGCGCAGGTGCCGATTCCGGCAGCAGGACAAAGATAATGGCGGCACCTGCAGACTGCAGTGAGTCTTCAAGAAAATGGCGCCGGAAAGCGCGGACTGCGCAGGCGCCGATTCCTGCTGCCGGAATCAGTGCCTGCGCAGTCCGCGCTTTCCGGCGCCATTTTCTTGAAGTCACAGGACAAAGAAAATGGCGGCACCTGCGCACTGCAGGTGTGTCTTCCGGCAGCAGGAGGACGAAGAAAATGGTAAGTAACAAGTAAGTAAAAAATTGCTGTGGCATGAAGCTGTGGCACTTCATGCTGCAGCAATTTGTTATTTACGCCACCTGATTCCTTTCCGCCGCCATTTTCTTAGTCCTGCTGTAGTGTGTCTTCAAGAAAATGGTGCCGGAAAGCGCGGACTGCGCAGGCGCCGATTCCGCCAGCAGGAGAACCAAGAAAATGGCGGCGGAAAGGAATCAGGTGGCGCAAGTAACAAATTGCTGTGGCATGAGGCTGTGGCACTTCATGCCACAGCTATTTGTTACTTATGCCACCTGATACGGGGCATATACTATGGAGCATCTTATGGAGCGGCGTATGGGGCATATGAATTGGAGCAGCAAATTAAAGAACGGTGCCGCAGGATGGGAGCAGCACATGACAGAACGGGGGTGCAGGATGGAAGCAGCACATGACAGAACGGGGGCACAGGATGGGAGCAGCACATGACAGGATGGAGACCATATACCAATATAAATGCTCGCCACCCGGGCGTAGAACGGGTTCAATAGATATATAAATACACACTCCTGGTATGTGTTGCTTCCATCCTGCACCCTAATCTTGTCATGTGCTGCTACCATCTTGCGCTCCTTAGTATTATATGCCCGGTATGCTGCTGTGATATATAAAAAAAAAATATATAATTAATATATATATATATATATATAACACTCACCTATCGTCGCTGGGTGCAGAGTGCTGGGGGGCCTGAGCAGACGGGGACACCGGCGCGCTGTGGGGGTCAGGTGCCGGAGTCGCCGCTAGCTCAGGCCTCTGACACTTGCTATATTCACCTGTCCCGTTGCAGCGCTGCGCGCCGCTCCATCTTCCAGGTCCTCTGGCTTGCAGACTGCTGCTCCCGGAATCGGCACCTGCGGAGCCGCGCTTTACGGCGCCATTTTCTTGAAGACACACTGCAGTATCCAAGAAAATGGCGCTGGAAAGCGCAGGCGCCGATTCCGGGAGCAGGGGGACATTCATGGGCCGGAATCAGGTGGCGTAAGTAAGAAATTGTTGTGGCATGAACTGCCACAGCATCATCAGGGCGGGATCATGTCCACCGTGTCCGGGTTACGGTTCATAAATGTCCCCCTGCTCCCGGCGCCATTTTTTTTTTCTGACACTGGCTATAATGTAACGCTAGGAGCGTCGCGCCTGCGCAGTCTATAAAGGCTTCAGACAGAGTGTGTGTGTGTGTGTGTGTGTGTGTGTGTGTGTGTGTGTGTGTGTGTGTGTGTGTGTACACATACATATACACACGCACATACATATAAACACGCACACACGACTAAACTAAAGAGATGTAAAGATACAAGCAGGAAAAAAAAGAAAATTTAAAAAGGTGTGCCAGTCTCAAAACTTTTGGCTTTGGTGGGAGAGGGAGGTGTGGCGAGGTCTAATCCCGTGGATCTAAGCGTGACCAAGGTCTTCCATTCCACTGGTGCAGTATAACAGGCGGTGATGGGGCAGCTGCACTGTGTGTGTCATGGAGGTACATACAGAAAACAGACACGGGATGTCATGAGGTAAAATTTTATTGCAGCTGTTAAAATATAAATCAGTTTCTTCTTTTCATACAAACATCTGATCTCAGCTTCGATTTGTCATGGGTGGACTCGAGAAAAAAAAAAAAGTTCAGAAGAAAAATAAAAATAAAAAGTGTTCCTACATTAACCCTTAAAACTGAGAGCCAGTAGCAGCAGGAAACAAAGGGTGAGTATCTGGTAATGGGTCACGAGCGCCACAACAGGACAACTTTCACTTCTCCTTTGTGCTAGCCTATGGAGACCATTTTCTGGAGCCCTTTGATCTCTCCCTGCTCCCTTGAATCATTTTCTAAGCGATCATGGTTGTCCCTCGTTTGCCCTTATGGCTATCTGCTGCATCCTCACCTTGCCCTCAAGGCAGTCTATCACTAGATGAGTCTGACATCCATGGTTTACCATCCATCTCCCTTTCCTGAGCTTATCCCAATGCAATATCTTGCCCACCCCCCCAACTCTTTCCCATCATTGTGAGGTCCTGACAAGCCAGGACAAGTGTGTGCTAAAGCCCCGGGCAGGACGACCCCCGGCCGCTTCACCTCAGCACTGTGCATCTGCAAGGTTTGATTGAACCAAGCACAACGCTCTGCAGAGGGCAGGCGCCATTCTGGTGTAATGTTGTGCCGGTCACATCACCCATCCGCATGATATATTATATATATTTTCACATTTTAGGAAAGAGGTTGATCAGGCGATCTCCATGCAGGCCTCGAGGAGGTGAAATCAACAAGACGTCTGTCCGGTAATTGGCGTCAGACTCTTGCCAGGACGATAGCAGCTTTGAGGCTCCTACAGAACGACCCCTAGGAGGTTTCTAACCCCACGTCACACATCTGCGGAGTGGGATACCGGAACATGGATTCCCTTCTGTCCACTGGCTGGAGAGAAAAAATTAAAAAAAATAAATTAAAAAAAAAAAAAAAAAAAAAAAGAAGAAGAAGAGGGAAGTGAAACATTCAAGACTTCTAACTAAAATGAACAAAAATTAAAAAAAATTATTTTATATAAATAAAATAAGTGTTTATGCAACGTGCATAGTCACATCATAGGAGAATCAGGATCCCACACATTTCGCCACAGGAGGAGGCTTCCCAATTTTTTAAGTGTTACCGTGTTCCTTTATATTGTTTTGACAATACAGAAACAGTGCAGTATCTGTACAATCGCACCTCTTCCCATTATTGAACATCACTTTAGGGGTAACGTCTATTTAACACCCATTTGGGATTTCCGTTCTATCTACATGGCTCAGGAAAAAAAAAAAAAAAAAAAAACCCACCACACATACACACACGATAAACGGATAGGGATACTTTTGGGAACCAGGGCAAATTGCACCAGAGCCTTTTTAAAAATGTTTGTTCTGTCTAGGTCTTCTTGTCTGCTACATAAAAGATTTAAATGGTTAAAATTTAGGATTTTTTTTTTAATTTTATTTATAAATTAGACAAAATCCATTAGTCACCAAAGCATTGGCCCCTTTGCTAACTAGGTGGCCCAAGAAACAAGCGCAACATCTATAAGAGGTATGGAAAGCACCATAAGTGGTGCTATAATAAATAAGAACTAAGGTTGCACAAGTATAAAGTAGTATAAAGTTGTTCAGGACTTGGGCCATGTTCACGAGCATAACATTTTTATTTTTGGTTTTGCAGCCAAAACCAGCTTCTTAGAAAAGACGCTGCATTCAAAACACCAATGTGTTCAGCTTTTTTTTTTTTTTTTTTTTTTTTTTTTTTTTTTAGCAGTGTGGTAGAGGTTTAAGGAAAACCACCACCGGATTTTTGATACTTTATCCGAGAAGAACATGATGTAGGGTTAAAGCCCCCTGGCGTGTCCCTCACTGGGCTTCTTGCTGTAGTTTTGATAAAAATCACGTTTTCACCTGTGGCAGATGGACCAGTTCTCCGAATGCTGAGCTCTGTATAACCTTATCCACACCACTGATTGGCAGCTGTGTGCACTGCGCATAGGCAGAAAGCTGCCAATGAGTGGTGGATGCAAGGTTCTACGGAACTCAAATGTGAAGGACTACATGACAGCTGGTTTTCTAGTCCTCTAGGGATCATACGAATTTTATAAAATATATAGCAAGCAGCCCAGTAAGTGACACATCGCTGGAATCAGGGTCCAGGGCCGCCATCAGGGCATGACTACCCTGACTGGCGTATGGGGCCCGATGGCGAGAGAGAGAGCGCGAGAGAGCGAGAGACCCCAGGAGCGCGGCACGGTAAGGAGAGTGTTTTTGTTTTTTAAAATTGAAAGCGGCAGGCCGAAATGTGTTGCACCAGCAGGATGGAGACATGGACCATGTGTCTACATCCTGCCCAGCGCAAAACGTAGACAAGGGGCAGGATGGGAGACACGTCAGGATCATGGGACATCACATGGGCAGAATGGATACTCATGAGTGCAGGATGCGAGAACATATAAGGAGCCAGGAATGAGACACAAAGGGCCAGGATGGGGATATTATTAACATAGGGGCTAATTAAGGGATATTATTACGGCAGTGATGTAATTTTTATTTTTTGCAGATACTGTTAAATGGGGGAGGCGGTCCTGTTACGGTGCAGAGCGACTGTCGCTTTTTTTTTTTTTTTGTCTTTTCTTTCCTCATCTGATGTAGTTTAGAATTTGGGGAAAAAAAGTAAGCAATATGTTCTGCAAGTGGAGCTCTAGATAACTTATTTCCTGCACAGACTAGCCCTGGCTGGAAGAAATGATGGCGGTCTCTGCCGGATGAAGACAAAAAGCAAAGATTAAGGACTTCACCTAGAGACGTCACTGGTGAGTCAGTGTGTTACCTGCACATTGTATAAATATACACTGTGTGCAGAATTATTAGGCAAGTTGTATTTTGATCACATGATACTTTTTATATATGTTGTCCTACTCCAAGCTGTTCAGGCTTGAGAACCAACTACAAATTAAGTAAATCAGGTGAGGTGCATCCCTAATGAGGAGGGGTGTTTAACTTCATCATAACCCTATATAAGGTGTGCTTAATTATTAGGCAACTTCCTTTCCTTTGGCAAAGAAGAGAGATGTGAAGGGCTCTGAAAAGTCCAAGATTGTGAGATGTCTTGCAGAGGGATGCGGCAGTCTTGAAATTGCCAAACTTTTGAAGTGTGATCACCGAATAATCAAGCATTTCATGGCAAATAGCCAAAAGAAGCGTGTTGGGCAAAAAAGGCAAAATAACTGCCCATGAGTTGAAGAAAGTCAAGCGTGAAGCTGCCAAGATGCTATTTGCAACCAGTTTTGCCATATTTCAGAGCTGCAACGCTACTGGAGTAACAAAAAGCACAAGGTGTGCGATACTCAGGGACATGGCCAAGGTAAGGAAGGCTGAAAAACGGCCACTTTTGAACAAGAAACATAAGATATTTCTTGGCCCAGTCTTGATGTTTTATCTTAAGACTGACTTTTCAAAGGTTTTATGGACTGATGAAGTGACAGTGACTCTTGATGGGCCAGAGGCTGGATCAGTAAAGGGCAGAGAGCTCCACTCCGACTCAGACGCCAACAAGGTGGAGGTGGGGTACTGGTATGGGCTGGTATCATCAAAGATGAACTTGTGGGACCTTTTCGGGTTGAGGATGGAGTGAAGCTCAACTCCCAGACCTACTGCCAGTTTCTGGAAGACAACTTCTTCAAGCAGTGGAACAGGAAGAAGTCGGTATCGTTCAATAAAAAACATAATTTTCATGCAGGACAATGCTCCATCACATGCCTCCAACTACTCCACAGCGTGGCTGGCCAGTAAAGGTCTCAAAGAAGAAAAAATAATGACATGGCCGCCTTGTTCACCTGATCTGAGCCCCATAGAGAACCTGTGGTCCTTCATAAAATGTGAGATCTACAGGGAGGGAAAACAGTCCACCTCTCGGAACAGTGTCTGGGGGGCTGTGGTGGCTGCTGCACGCAATGTTTGTCGTAAACAGATCAAGCAACTGACAATCTATGGATGGAAGGCGGCTGAGTGTCATCAGAAAGAAAGGTGGCTATATTGGTCACTAATTTTGGGGGGCTTTGTTTTCGCATGTCAGAAATGTTTCTAAATTTTGTGCAGTTATATTGGTTTACCTGATGAAAATAAACACGTGAGATGGGAATATATTTGGTTTTTAATAAGTTGCCTAATAATTCTGCACAGTAATAGTTACCTGCACAAACAGATATCCTCTTAAGATGGCCAAATCTAAAAAAAAAAAAAAAACCCACTCTAACTTCCAAAAATATTAAGCCTTGATATTTATGAGTCTTTTCGGTTGATTGAGATCATAGTTGTTGATCAATTATAAAAATAATCCTCTAAAATACAACTTGCCTAATAATTCTGCACACAGTGTATACAGTGGTCCTGTGTACAGTGTCACCAGTGATCACCATTATCTTTACACTGACACTATATACAGAGCTCCTGTGTATAATGTCATGGACTACTGTATAACCTGTACAATATATACAGCTCTCGTGTATAATATCACTGGTAATCACTTACCTGTACACAGACACTATATACAGAGCTCGTGTATAATGTCACCGGTGATCACTGTATTACCTGTACACAGACACTGCATACCAAGTACAGATCTCCTGTGTATAATGGCACTTATAGTGATCTTACTATTGTGTTTTATTTTGTTTTGTTTTTTTATTTTATTAATGATCAGTATTGTAGTATTCAGTCATTATGTGGTGGTAATGTGGTCTGGTCATGGTGTGGTGGTCTTTGTTCCTTGTATGTGGTATTATTGGTCTCCATGTGGTGGTAATATGGCGTCTGGTCATGGTGCGGTGGTACTTGTCCCTTGTAAGTTATATTATTGGCAATTTTAAAAATTGAAAAAATAAAAATATACCTAAATTGTATTGGATATTTTAACAAATGTTTAATAGGTTAGAGTAAAGTAGTGCCTCACCAAAAGAGTCTGTTTTTGCGGCTTAAAAAAAAAAATTTTTTTGCCAAAACAAAAGCTGCTGGCTACGCGTGTGATCTGGTGATGGGAATTGTTAATGTGTGATTGGTGAGAAGTGGAGTTTTTCCAAGAGAGAGAGGTGGGATTGTGGACAGTTCGAGGGGTGGAGACTGGGCTGGAGTGGAGCCTGGGCACAGTCTCAAGGGGCCCCAAACATTTTGCCAGTATGGGGCCCTGAAATTCCTAGTGGCAGCCCTGTCAGGGTCTCTGCCCCTACAACATGCTGATCTCAGATTAGGTGACAAAGACAGTGTTGAGGAACATTGTGGGGGGTTTCCTTGTTAAGGAGTACATGGATTATCCTAGGAGACAGATTTTACCCAGTACTAAAATTCCAGATTTTAATACAATAATGCACCAAGTACACTTTACAACTAACTTTCCAATCCGTGACGAGCACCCTTCCTCCCATCTGTACATTCATACCAGCTGTAAGCAGGATTTGTCTTATGCAGCTGTTAGTTTCCATGTGCTCAGTTTTGCCGTCACGTGCCAAGAGGCCAAGACCAAGAATAGGCTGCATTCACCCATCATTATCCAACCTACAATGAATTACATTTTTTACCTCCCTTACTGTCTATAAGTTAGCAAGAAAGTGAGGCCCCAATGGTAAGATTAGATACAAAAACCAGTCAGGTGTTACTATTAAGAAGATCCAACTTCTCTCCTTGCAGAGATTGCCAAGGTTGCGTAAGGAGACTTAAAGGCCATGCAATGCATAAACACTATGTTGACAAACGTATTATAACCCCTACATATTACACTTACAGGATTTAGAACACCTAGTTCTAGAATCACTAGATATTAGTAAGGAGTGGACCCCATTTGCAGATAACAGCTCCCACTCTTCTGGGAAAGATTTCTACAAGATTTTGCATGCGTCTGTGGGAATTTTTGCCTCGTCATCCAGAAGAGCATTTGTGAGTTTAGACACTGGGATGACTAGGACAGATGGCCAACATTTAAAAAAAAAAAAAAAAGGGGAAGGTGTTGAGGTCATGTTCTTCAGTCCCAAAACATTTTTTAGGGAACTTGTTTACTGGGCACAGTCATGGGGAGGAATTATTCCCCAAACTTCCCACAAAAGTTGGAGACTACAATTGTCCAAAATGTCCTGTACTGAAGCATTAAGATCTTACTTTACCGCAAGCAAGAGGCCAAGGCCGACCCTGGAAAGCAAGCCCATAGCATTATCCCTCCTCCACCTAACTGTACACCACAGTCAGAAGAGTAGATGGATGTTATAAACCAGGGGCAATGGGGCCGGATATTCTACACTAAGGGGGAATGGAACTGAATGAAAGTTCAATAATTATGAAAAACGGTCCCAATATTTCTTTCCATATATTATATACTGCTCAAAATAATAAAGGGAACACTTAAGCAACAGAATATCCAAGTAAATCAAACTTATGTGAAATCAAACTTAATAAAGGAGTGGTTCTGCAGGTGGGGACCACAGGCCACATCTCAGTGCCAATGCTTTCTGGCTGATGTTTTGGTCACTTTTGAATGTTGGTTGTGCTTTACGCTGACTCATGCTACCACGAGTGTGAGTGTCCAGAGGTGCTACCAGAAGACAGACCAGTACACCAGGAGAAGTGGTGGGGGCCATAGGAGGGCAACAACCCAGCAGCAGGACCGCTACCTCAGCCTTTGTGCAAGGAGGAGCAGTGCCGGAGCCCGGCAAAATGACCTCCAGAAAGCCACAAATGTGCATGTGTCTGCACAAACGGTTAGAAACCGACTCCATGAGGATGGTCTGAGTGCCCGACGTCCACAGATGGTGGTTGTACTCACAGCCACACACCGTGCAGGACGCTTGGCATTTGCCACAGAACACCAGGATTGGCAAATTCGCCACTGGCACACTGTGTTCTTCACAGATGAAAGCAGGTTCACACTGAGCACATATGACAGAGTCTGGAGATGCCGTGGAGAGCGATCTGCTGCCTGCAACATCCTTCAGCATGACCGCTTTGGCAGTGGGGTGGCATTTCTTTGGAGGGCCGCACAGCCCTCCATGTGCGCGCCAGAGGTGGCCTCACTGCCATTAGGTACCGAGAGGAGATTCTCTGACCCCTTGTGAGACCATATGCTGGTGCGGTTGGCCCTGGGTTCCTCTTAATGCAGGACAATGCCAGACCCCATGTGGCTAGAGTGTCAGCAGTTCCTGCAAGATGAAGGCATTGAAGCTATGGACTGGCCCGCCCGTTCCCCAGACCTGAATCAGATTGAACACATCTGGGACATCATGTCTCGCTCCATCCACCAACATCACGTTGCACCACAGACTGTCCAGGAGTTGGCAGATGCTTTAGTCCAGGTCTGGGAGGAGATCCCTCAGGAGACCACCAACCGCCTCACCAGGAGGATGCCCAGGCATTGTAGGGAGGTCATACAGGCACATGGAGGCCACACACACTACTAAGCATCATTTCCTTGTCTTGAGGCATTACCACTGAAGTTGGATCAGCCTGTAACTTAATTTTCCTCTTTGATTTTCAGCATTATTCCAACTCCAGACCTTCGTGGGATATTGGTTGTGATTTACATTGATCATTTTTAGGTTTTATTGTTCTCAACACATTCCACTATGTAATGAATAAAGATTTACAACTGGAATATTTCAGTGATATCTAGGATGTGGGATTTTAGTGTTCCCTTCATTTTTTTGAGCAGTGTAGTTCTCCACAGGACCCATGTGAAAATACTCTACACAAAAGATACTTGATCATCAAATATCCTGGAGTATCTACTACAAGATTAAAACACATCCTGTATACAGACGCATCCCTCAGCCACTCACCTAGTCTGTATTTGTCTTTGGCCTCTGACCGTTCCTTTGCATCAAAATACCAGACAGTGATGGCAAACCTGCAAATGGAGACATCAAAAGTAACACTATTGTATGAGCATCTGTATGATCCTGACCATGGAAGCCGATTGTATGGAAATAGGGTCACTTACCGCATGGCGTAAGCTGGCTTCACTTCGTGAGGATTGCGGCGATCAGACCAGAATATCAATAACCGGTCAAATAATGGCTCAATGTTGGCTACAACGGAACGCCCTTCCGGGAAGATTTGTAGGAGACCCCCGTGGACCTGAGTATAGAGAATGAAGATGTGAGGATCATCATTGATCACATACGTCCAATTGGCATGTATGGGGGGGGTACTGTGGTGATTACATTAGATCACAGAATTTATTCCAGCAACGTCTTTGCAAAAGTTGGTTTCATAGATCTGTTTCACCGTCCCGAGAATGGACCACAATGTCCAGATCAGCCACGAGTCTCCCGATTCGAACCCAGCAGTCTCATTGCCATATAGGAGGCTGATCAGTTTAGACACCCAGCCATTACTCCGACAGACATGTGAAACCCACCTGAAAGGACACGTCACATTCGGTGGTCAGAACCTCATGACGAGCTATGCAGTGTTCCATAATCACTGCTCATTTTTTCCCCATGGTAGAAGTCAGTTATTGATTGGCGCAAGAGATAGAACATCTTCCAATCGCTAGTTTTTTGTTTTGTTTTTTTAAAGAGATCCCCAAAAAGTCTATACTGTAATATTAGGAGTGCAGAAACCTCGAGCCACTAGATTTGCACTTTTACGATACGAGCCAACACACCCAAAAGATCTAGGCCGTTTACCAAGACATGCATGGTGCAGAGCAAATTCAGCAAGTTCCACAAGGTACTGCTGAAAAACCCAAATCTTCCCAAAATCCAGCAATTCTGGAAGGGGTTTCTTGTAACCTAACATCTCGTGGTGACAGGGTTTGAAGTACAGATGGGGTGGAGAACAGGCGAGAGGAGTGCAACCTTCAGAAGGGACATAACGAAGGATGAACATTTTCTGTGGTGAGCTTTGCTCCCCTCATCTCCATGAACCAGCCACCAAAAATTGGCAAGTATAACAGTATGCTTGTCAGACATTGCAGTATGTTTGCCACATTAGGAAAAGACGCAACAAAAACGCACTGTGTCAACATAGATCTTACTATAAATGTGTGAACCTTAGGATTGTTTTAAATTCCGAGAAATAACTATTGCTAAATTCCATTTCTTTAGACTGCCATTTGCAACCTCAAACTGAACCTGAAGTGCCATTGGTGCACAATGTGCCAAATTTTCTAGAGAAATGCACCCCTTTCCATACATCTGGATATAGCCCTGAAAACCGATGTTGATGCCACCTATAAGCAGGCACAGGTTTCTGATGGTTTTACCTGTGTACTGGTAAGTGTTGGAAACCCTCACACCGCAACCACTTTTGTCAATTTTGAAAAAGCAGCAAAAAAAAAAAAAGATTTAGAAGTCACACCAGATATATAGTGTGCACCATAATCCGCGACGCTCATAAATGTGGTGTATGACACAGTGGTGTTATAGATTATCCCCTTAGCAACACACCGTATATCTTCAGCACATGTGCAGCATCATTATATGATGCGGGGGCTGTCAATAGTCACAGTGGCATTTAGAAAAATGGGTGAGGTAAGGGTCACTTCAACCACCCATTATTTCCCCCCCCACCACCATAATGCATTTGCTGGCTGCTAGTAGCTTAAAAAAAAAAATTATGTACTCGTGTGCCTTGTTATCTGCTCATGTTTAATGTATTTGTCTATATTTGCCCCGTATTCACATGTAAAGCGCCATGGAATAAATGGCGCTATAAAAATGTATAATAATAATAATAATAATAATATATAAAAAAATTTTCCCATATTTAACATTTGATATTGCCACAGTTTTTTTTTTCTGTTTTTTGCTTACATCCCACCCAAGAGAGAGAAAAAAAAAAAAAAAAAAAACACACTACAGCTCATCCTCCAATAAGCCCACACGCAACTTCGATTCACCAAAAAAAGGTCAGATCATCAATATAATGGCGACTATAAACTTTTTTTTAGTTTGTTTTTTTGTGCAAGATTTGTTTTCATTTTCCCCACTACCTCCTCCCCACAAATAACACCCAACTTACTATTGATTCTGCCTTTTACTATAAATCATTCAAGACTTGTCCCAAACAAAAAGAAAAAAAAAAGCCCTCATACTGATAGGCGGACAGAAAAAAAAAAAAATAATAAAATAGTCACCACTTTTAAACTTCTCCAGAGCCAATCTCTCAAAATGACACTAATCGGCACTGACGGTGCCACCCTTTGAAGGGTTAGCCCTTACTGACCAAGAATGGAGACGCCTAGTTTATCTAAACTTTTCCAGGATGAATAAATGAGGAACCATGAGAACAGTTTCCAGAATGGCTTCAGTAGTAGTGAAACAACATGGCATAAACCGATCGTGCACATTTCTGTACATTATTTTCTGTCCGCAGCCATCATGAGGAGATATGAGCCCGTATCAAAGTCACGATGATGCCAGTCACACAGCTGTACAGTCCGTGACCTGCACAGATCGCTACGGAGCAAAGTCACGGACAACATATCAGATGATTGTGCCCCATGACGTCCGCACATTACTCGCCTCCTCAAACCTTGACTTTGGGCTGGAGGCCATGGGGCACATCACTGGGAGGACTCACCTTGGTATCCCAGTTTTGATTTAGGTAGTAAATGCAAGTTAAGCAGCGACCATCCCGGTTTGGATTATCCACATGTCGTACGTATCCCATCCCATTGGCTGGATAACAAGCGACCATTGCCTGGAACAAACAAAAAGGGAGAATATTTTCTGATGTGTTGTGTATACTTATGAGACCACAGCACTGGGGTAACCTGGCTACCATTAAATGCACGGCTTACACCCTTTTGACACTATGCAGAACTTTCGGACGACATTTACACATGCTCTTCACATTTGATAAAAAGCCAGCTCATTCTACCAAAAAGCGACAGGCCTCTGTGTATAGGGGTCCGGCAAGAGACTGCCTTAACCAGCAAAGTAGCAGTGGACCCCTGTTCACTTCGATTTTTCCTCCTCGCTATTAGAATGTGTGAAAAGGGGGGGGGGATGTGAGAAGTGCGATCACTTGTACAATACTGAAAGCAAGCTGAAAGGTTAAGGCTATGTGGCCACATTGCGGATTTTTCCGCACTGTTTTTTTTTTTGCAACATCCGCAGGTAAACCGCACTGTGGACTACCCGCGGATTTACTGCAGTTTTTGTGCGGATTCCTATTGAGGAGCAGGTGTAAATCGCTGCGGAATCCGCACAAAGAATTGACATGCTGCTGAAAACACCTCTGCATTTCTGCGCTTTTTTTTTGCCGCAGCATGTGCACTGCGGATTTTGTTTTCCATAGGTTTACATGGTACTGTACAACGCAAGGAAAACTGCTGCAGATCCAGAGCGTCAAATCCACTGTGGATCCGCAGCAAAATCCACAACGTGTGCACATAGCCTTAAAACACAGAGGTGGGCCGTGTAGGCAAGTCAGGAGAGAATCGTTCGGCTGGGGAGGGGGTGCAAGAGCGAATTTAGGGGCTAAACTGCTACAATCAGACTTAGCTGGCATCTGAGCTATGGAGCAGGCTCAGCGCCTGAGCCTGATTCATATATCCAGTGCACTCAAGGTAGAGTGGGACCTCTGGAAACAGTAACCCTGGGTATAATGGTTCAGGTGCCTTTATAAATTTACCCATAAGACGCTCTGATCAACTATATAGAAAGACGTGCGTAAAAGCCGTTTAACATGGGACAATCCAAACTGTACAGGGCAAATGATGGCTACCAAATTCAGATGACCATTGTCACTGCTGTGCTTACATGAGTCAACATCTGGCATATTGCCCTATGTAATAGAACACACAGATGAGCAAGTGTACATCGGAAGATGAAATCCTACAATTCTATGACTTCTTTAGTATTGGATCATAAGGGGGTGTGGTCAAAAAAAAAATAAATATAAAATATAAATATATATATAGCCATTTTGCCTTCTACAGTCATGTGGCCCTACACCTCTGTTCTTACACACTAGAATAAGCCTGATATTAGGTCTTCCATGCAGGAATATTTCCCACAGATCGTATAGTTTAATAATCAAAAAAAGTGAAGTCCTCTTTGGAAGCATCTCATCGGAGCAGATAATCTAGGTTCTCAGCTTTAGAAAATACCAGGACCCCATGCTCATTCTTGTGTATCCAAATCTACATGCTCAACATAACAAAATTTTGACCCTAAACTTTCCCCAACACTGGGCCCCACCTACGTCACCACTATAGGAACCCTCACAATATCCTGAAGATAAATCGCCTGGTGTCAGGGGGCCACCGCATTCCTCTAGGCTACTCTTAAAGGGGCAACACCAGTATGTGACAGCACACTTACTACCTCTACTGAGAAAATAAGGTCAAGTTCCTAAACCAGAGGGGATTTTTTTAATCACATACAGGGTGAAAAAGTAGCACACATCTGCTTAAAAGTGGCCAAAAGACCATTTGCCACCAGCACACCTCCCAACTCTTGACGAGTCAAGTCGGAAACCGTAACATTGTGACAAGCAAAGCCCGTTAGTCTTCCCGCAAAGTTTGGCCCCTACATACCATGGTGTGCCATAATTGCTGACCACACATGGCACCAGTGCAACATCAGCATGATGCCCCTCTACTGGCAAAAAAAAAAAAACCCACACCCACCTAAGCCCAAATCTTAGAGTGAGTGGAGTAGATCTCCGCTCAGTGACCTCAAGTAAATGGTGGAACGAGAAGCTGACTGCTCCACCTATAAATTCAGCTGTATATGACCTAAAGAAGCAGATAAAGTTTGAAGGAATGTCCTGCTTAAAACCTACAAGGACAGCAACATTAATCCGGGACTAACTCGAATCTCGGATGAGGAGGAGGCATGGCCACAAACTATACCCAAGGAATGGCTTGTGTTAATGAACTATTAGACACGCACGATCGGTTTGTTACATAGTCGATTGGAGATGGCATTTGCTATGGATTAAATTACTGACCACGTTTGCAAAATATTACTACAATAACCAAATTAAAGAAGGTCCAGACAGGATGAGGACTTTCGAAACAAGGAGGTCCAACTACTGAATGGCTAAAGTGATGGTGCTTGGTTAGGACAAAAGGTACAACAGTTCAAAAAAAAGTGTGCAAAGCAAGTGTTTTTTCTAGGGCACTTACACAATTTCAGCAGAACCAGACTGTACTCTAACCAGTTTTTAAAATTACTGGACTACCCCCTTTAAAAAAGGATTGTGTATTCTGAGATGTCAACGTAATGCAAACCAGAACAAGGTCATTCCAAATAAAAATACCTAACAGAGTGGCCAGCCGTGAGAACAAGCATACCAGGGGTTAATCAAGCCCACACATTATGTATGGCACCTATATAAGGTTTCTAGTAACCACAGGACCTACGCAGCTAAAGATGACGCAGACGTCAGAGACCAGGAGGTATACCTCAATACTAAAAAAAAAAAAAAAAAAAATGAACCACTCATGGGTTGTCTTGTATACTATAGTCAAACACTTCAGTCTGTGCACACCTCATTAGTTCTGTACCGGGCATACACGCAACATTGGCTTCTGAAGCCCAATTATCGCCAAGTATATAGCCTTACCAGAAAATAAAAAAATATATAATAATTATCTCCTAAAAGGATGGGGGTTGGGGGGTGTCAACTTTCCAATCATTACAAAAAATTTCAAAAAACTGACTGTCACATCCAAACATAGACTAAGTGTGAACAGCTGCTGAACCTAGCGTCACCAACTTGTATATAGTCAAGTAAATAGCACACTGCAGTGCTAAAACATGCAAACATGAAACACGAAAATTGAACTGCATTACTGCACTAAAAATATGAAAAATGAGAGCGTTTAGCGCATAAAAATGGCCAATTTTATGTGTACCTGGTAGCCACTTTATGGCATCTCTCTTATACCAGGTCCTACACTTACATTTCCTCGCTGAGAATAAATGTCTCCATCTGAATGGGTACCTGTGAAACCTCTTCTTAGACTCTCTCTCTCTCTCTCTCTCTCTCTCTCTCTCTCTCTGGAGGGGTTATGGACCTGTTGCGATTAAAACACCTGTGGCTAGGAGGCGGAGTGCTCGGTCAGAAGGCTAAAGAATACATTTAAAAAAATTAGTCATCTGACCAACATGGCCTACACCGATCCCAAGAACGGAAAGGAGGTAAATTGTGCGCATTAAAATTGCTCCATTCATGCTTAATGGGAATGTCGGTGATTGTGGCAAATATCACATACTGTAGTGAGAGTTAGACTTTCACACATCCTCCAAATATATAAAATTTGATGGTAAAATACATAAGGTACATTCAGAAAAGCCAGTTTTGCCCATTAAGTATCAAGCGACATAAACGAGCGCCACAGACTAATGGGAGAATAATCGTTGTACCCATAAAAGAGCCATCTTGTCAGCAGCACATCCTCTCTTAGCATGGGGTGGTGCGCTACCTATAATGGAGGATATTTATGCAGTTAAGGCTACTTTCACGTTTGTGTTTTGCAGACCGTCACAATGCGTCGTTCTGTGGAGAACAAAAAAAAAAAAAAAAAAAAAAAACACCCACATCCTGCAAAGTTGCCCGCAGGATGCGTTTTTTTCACATATAGACTTGTATTACAAATGCATCGCGACGTATGGACACGTTCCATACGTCGTGCACTGGATGCGTCGGTATTTGGCGGGCCATCGTATCGAAAAAACATTCAAGGGAAAGTTTTTTCGTACATCCTTCATTTTTCAATGCGCATGCTCGGCAGTAAATCCACCACCTCCTCCCTGGGACTTTACAATGAGCAGCGGACGCATTGAAACACTGCACCCGCTGCTCACGTCACTCAAAATTTCATAAGCTTCTGTCGGTACGTCGCGCCGACGCCTGGTGACGGCCGAGTACCAACGGAAGTGTGAAAGAAGCCTTAGCTCTTGGAAGCAGAGATCTAAAGCGAAGATGAGGCCCATCGCCAACGGGCCCACAAAAACCTGGAGGCGGCCCTTGGGGGCCAGTAAGGGCACTGTGATATGGCAATGTTAGGCTAGTTTCATATTTGCGGTCAGGTCCACAACCGTCTGATAACGCGTTTATCCGCATCAGCTTACACATGATGGTAAAAAAAAAAACAAAAAAAAAAAACGCAGCGCTTGCACATGTGTTTGCGCTTTGTATGCGCATGCGTTTGATATTTCCAGGAGGGTGTGTCTTTAATGGGCATGTCTAGTCAGTTCCTGGACATGCGCAGTCCGAAGTACATCAAACGCATGCATACGCAAAGACATGTGTACGCATGCGTTCCCATAGACAGTAATGCGTTTTTTGCCGCATTCCTTGCGCCAACCGCATACTTTTCTAGGCGGCAAATTGACGCCTCTAAAATTACTACATGTAGTGTTTACCGCGCCAAGCCGTAGACGACGAAACGATGCATGCGTCGTCAAATGCGGCAAAACGTAACCGATCGCAGACTCCTGCGTCCCTAATGTTAAAGATAGGACAACACGACGAATGCGGAAAATTGCGGCACAAACGCAAATGTGAAACCAGCCTTAGATGGACACTATAAAACACTACTAGAGACTGAAACGCATGATTTGGGAAATATATAACACGGATTTTACTGTCTGGACATAGTAGAATGGTAAATAAGCGATCGGACCATTAAAAGAAATGCCTCAACTGCCAAGGTTGTGCAGATAAGGCACAACTTCACATGAGAAAAACAAATGGGTACAGCAAGCCTGTTTGTGTAGCAAAATCCTCCAGGGAGTGTTCTGGCAGAGCATGGTTAGGGTAATTAAAAATCACGTTTTGGCTGTATCCAGTCTTCCTCCAACTGAGTAAGGGTACCGTCACACAGTGGCATTTTGATCGCTACGACGGTACGATTCGTGACGTTCCAGCGATATAGTTACGAGATCGCAGTGTCTGACACACTACTGCGATCAGGGACCCCGCTGAGAATCGTACGTCGTAGCAGATCGTTTGAAACTTTCTTTCGTCGTCTAGTGTCCCGCTGTGGCGGCATGATCGCATGGTGTAACAAAGGTGTGCACGATATTGTATACGATGTGCGCATAGTAACCAACGGCTTCTACATCGCACATACGTCATGAAATTATCACTCCAGCGACGTACATTGCAAAGTGTGACAGCAGTCTACGACGCTGGAGCGATATTGGAGCGATGCTGGAGCGTCACGGATCGTGCCGTCGTAGCGATCAAAATGCCACTGTGTGACGGTACCCTAAGGCTGGACGCGTTGTGGATTTAATCAATTCATCCACTTTGGGTGCGCCTTTCATCTGGATCTTCTTACCCTAATGAAAAGCCCCTCTCCCCCAAGAAGCCGAAATATCATGGGTGGGCTCATGGTACCACAAAATCTATAATTTAAACACATGGGTTGGTTTTGTTTTTTTTAAATGGTACACAATTATCTGGTCAGCTTCCATTAATAGGTCATCTCCGTAAGCTGTGGATTCACGAGCAGGTTCACTCCAGTATGTTTTGGCGGTTCTTTCCTGGGATTCTGATTCCCGCACCTTTTGAAGGGAGCCAAAGAACAAAAATATATATATATATATATATATATATATATATATATATATATATATATATATATATATATATATATACATACATACACACACATACAGCGTTTCTCTGTCCAACTGCCAGCTACCTGTCTGCAAAAAAGCACCCGCCCACCCCTTTTTATTATCGATTTTCTGTCGTACTGTTTTGTTGGGGGGTGTAATTAATCAGTACTTCATTTATACAAACACCAACAGTACGTTCCGGATACGTAGCATTTTCCCGTTCGCCACAACTAGCAGTGAATGGGTTACCAGTAGCCCTACTGTTGTGACTAGTTGGAGAACAGACCGGCATTTCACTCATTTTTGGAATTTTTCCCCGGCAGCTTCTGTATATCTGTTTAGGATTCCTGAGCTGAACTCCTTGTGCACGTAGGGGGGCTGGCCATGACCAATGAGACATGAGGCCTTTTGCTGTCAATGGTCCAAGGAATTTTTTTTCTAGACCGCTGCCAGGATAGTCACCGGAGTCCACTCCCTGTCTAGCAATATACCTAGCTAATGGTGTAACCAAGAGCACCCATCTACAATATAACGCTGGGAGCGTCACTCTGTCCGAAGCCTTTATAGACTGCGCAGGCGTGACGCTCCTAGCGTTACATTATAGAGTGTCAGGAAAAAAAAAAAATTGCGCCGGAAGGCGCGGACTGCCGGGAGCAGGGGGACACTGTGCACATATTTGCGCCCTGATTATGCTGTGGCACTTCATGCCACAGCAATTTGTTACTTACGCCATTCTTTTCCGCCCATTTTCTTCGTCCTCCTGCTGCCGGAATCGGCGCCTGCGCAGTCCACGCTTTCAGGCGCCATTTTCTTGTAGACACACTTGCGCCGGAAAGCGTGGACTGCGCAGGCGCCGATTCCGGCAGCAGGAGGACGAAGAAAATGGGCGGAAAGGAATGGCGTAAGTAACAAATTGCTGTGGCATGAAGCTGTGGCACTTCATACCACAGCAATTTGTTACTTACGCCGCCTGATTCCTTTGTCCTGCTGCCGGAATCGGCGCCTGCGCACTGCAGTGTGTCTTCAAGAAAATGGCACCGGAAAGCGCGGACTGCGCAGGTGCCGATTCCGCCAGCAGGAGGACCAAGAAAATGGCGGCGGAAAGGAATCAGGTGGCGCAAGTAACAAATTGCTGTGGCATGAGGCTGTGGCCCTTCATGCCACAGCTATTTGTTACTTACGCCACCTGATACGGGGCATATATTATGGAGCAGCATATGGGGCATATGGATGGGAGCAGCAAATTAAAGAACGGTGGTGCAGGATGGGAGCAGCACATGACAGAACGGGGACGCAGGATGGGAGCAGCAAATGACAGAATGGGGACGCAGGATGGAGCAGCACATACCAGGATGGAGACCATATACCAATATAAATGCTCGCCACCCGGGCGTAGAACGGGTTTAATAGCTAGTATATAGGAATAGTCACATTATCCATATTGTGCCGTAGAGGTGAAGTGTCACAAAGCAAGCCAAAAGGATCAGAAATGTAGACTGGGCGACTTGTATATATTTCACCTCCATTCAGATGCACCTCCCAAGAGGTTTGTGTCCTGCTAAAGTCTTGAGTTATTGGATTCAGCTGAAGTGTATTGTGGCGCAGAGACCCACTGGCTCCTTGCACTGCAATACATGCTACCAGCCAATCAGAAGTTGTCAGCTGACGTCAACTTGCCGGTTAGAGGACGACATTGCACGTCGTGGGAGGATGGGGGTCATTTTACCAGGAAGGGGGATATTACTGGTAGTGGCTTAGGATGGAGGTCATACCAGAAAAGGGTGAAACGCCCCACCAGGGCAGCGGGGTACTCCAAGTACTGGGCGTCCAAGTAAAGGTCTTTAAGGGGATTTTTATTGTCTATGTTCGTGACGCCACCTGTGGTGTTTGGTCAGTTGGGACCGACACTGCTTAAAGGGGTCCTCTGGAGTGATGGTATGCAGCAAGATGGTGACGCTTACTACAGGTAAATCGGGGTCCCCAGGGCTTCCCAAGTGTAGGGCAAGGTAGTGCAAGCTGAGGAATGCACAAAGAACGAGAACACAAGTTTGCAAGTCTTTTACCTGGTTTACTGAAGTTGTCACAGGCCTCAGTCCAGGGTACCAGGTGTAGGGTAGCTGTAATCCGGCTGGCTTGGAGGCAATAGGAGATCCCTCTCCCAGGTGAGGTCGGTAAGCCTTTCCTACTTGCGCCAGATGGCGAGGTCCCTGCGGCTTAAAGCTTTCTGACGAGGTCCCCTCTCTCCTGTCCTAAAACAGATGTCTGTACGATAGGCAGTTTGAGCCCGTTTATAGGATCTCTAAGATGACCCGGCTCTTAAGGTCACCGTTTCACCTCAGACTTATTACAGGCAATTGACATTAGTACTATGTCCTCAGGTTCTGTCGCGCGTCCTGGAGAACAAGACGACCTCGGGCTCCTGGTACCCAATTCTGCATTCTGGCTCCCAGGGTTCCCTTCCACTGTTCCCTTGCTGAGCCTCTTCCTCCTCTGTTTCTTCCCTCTAAGCTCTTCCACAATTCAACTCTCCTTCTGCTTCTCTTTCCAGGGGTAGCAGCTCCCTCGCGGCTGCTCGGCCCCCATGTCTGCTTCAGATGTCCTTCTGCTCTCCTGGAGACCAACTGTCTCCCTCTACTGTCTCCCTCAGACTCGCTAGCTCCTCCTCCAGACCAGGATACATAAAGTGTAAGGAAGCTCCCCTGAACCCGGGTCCTGAGCTCCCCTTCCTGGCCTGGATTCAGATGTGTTGAATGTAAGTGCTTTACCTGATAGAAAGAAACCCCCTTGCCTCCAAGCATGACATCACCCTCCCCAAAGGGAAGGCAACATCACTGCAGCAACCAGCTACGCTGCAAGGATGGCAGGGAAGGGTGTTGAGGTAGGTAGACACCTGCCTTTATAGGATCTAGAACGCTACAATGGCCCCATATATCTGACCAACATGCAGGTGGGAACCTAAATACAAATGTTTGCTCAAGGGCCCTCCGGACTCTACTTAGGTCACTGATTGATATTCTGCGATTGGGCTCACTCCAGGTTTGAGAGCAAGAAACCGGACACCGGAGTACGAGGCTGTGTGGGAACTGTATGCACCACAGCTGAAACCGGAGGGCAGGAGATTGCAGGTCTCCTGGCTACAACTGACACCCGAAGGCACAGCAGCAGATTAGAGCCCGGAGTCACCATGAGAGAGGGACACCTGTAAAAAGGCTCGAGCTGCCTGCCATGCGGCTAGAGTTCCACCTAAGGGACAGATTGAGAGAGGGACTTGAGGAAATCTAGTGCATCAAGAACCTAGAATTCAGCGCAGTAAGGAAGGCTTCCAACTCCACCTGGCTAGGGGGATTCCGAACCGCTTCCAGGCTGCCTGGATTTCAAAAATCACCTGTAACCTGTGCCCTGGACTGCAATTTCATCAGTAAAAGACTACAAGTCTTGTGTCCTCCAATTATTTCCGGCACTTCACCATCTATCATCCTTTACCAATTGCACCGGGAGCCCTGGAGACTAGTCTCTACCTGTTGGGAGCTATACCAACTCTGCTGCAATACCATCATCCCCAGTGGACCCCTTTAAGCAGCGTCGGCCATCCCTGGCCGAGTACCACAGGTGGTGTCATGAACACTCTCAAACTCTCTACCCCTTTTTCACATTTTATTAGACGCCCAGGGCCATTGACAAGGTAATTGCTGCCGTGACCTTCCCCTTTCCGTACCGACCCGGTTCCAAGTATCCCACGGCCCTAGCGGGCGCTCCACACGTTACTTTTTTTGGTGCAAATGCAGCGCCCCAGGGTTCTGGTTGTTGCAGTAATGTCATTTTTCCACCAGGGGGAGTGGTGTTACGTCTGAAGGAAATGAAGGAGATCACCTTACCAGGTATCACAAACCACACAACACATTTTACCCTCCAGGCCGCCAGGGGGAGCCATGCTTCTATCTATTAGGGCACTCCTCACAACTAGAGGGAGAGGGATCTGCGGAGGACAAGAGTTCACGGAGTAGCGCCTGCCCCACATGCGGAAGCATCCTAAGAAAGATATCAGAAGGGAATTGTCTTGTAGTGAGAAACGAAGTCATAGTAAAGGAGAGGAAACCAGAAGGAGTTCTGCCCTGTAAAAGGCTGCCTCCTTTCTGAGGTGCAGAAGCCGGTAGCCAGAACACCGAGGGAGTAAGGATCTCTACGCTTTACTTCAGCAGTCATACGGGTTTGTCCTATCCTATTCATTAGGGGGACAGAGAAAGACATTACATCTGCAATAGTTGTGAGGACCTCACCGAGAAGCTCAGTATGTAGGGACTATAATACACACAGGCACTAGAGGAAGGCTATTGAATTCCACCTGGATAAGGGGAACTCTGGATTTGCCTTTGGACCGGCTGGACTCTGCCTGCCCTGTGATCTGGTGCCCTGGACTGTGAATGCTGAAGACTTCAGTAAAAGTAAAAGAGACTGCAACCTTGAGTCCTTGTAAGGCTACTTTCACACTAGCGTCGTGCAGTGCATGTCGCAATGCGACGTTGCAGCGCACCGACGCATACTGTGGAAGCGCTGCACAACGGGGCTGTTTTTGAACGCATCCGCTGCCCCATTGTGAGATGCGGGGATGGAGTTCTGGCCGCACATGCGCAGTCGGAAAAGATGGTAGCGACACACCAAAAAACGTTACATGCAACTTTTGGTGGCGACGGTCCGCCACAACGCGACGTGTGGCAATGCGTCGCTAATGTTAGTCAATGGAGAAAAAAAACCATCCTGCAAGCAATTTTGCAGGATGCGTTTTTTTCTCCAAAACGACGCATTGCGACGTGCAGTGCACGACACTAGTGTGAAAGTAGCCTTATTCACTGCGCCTTACATCATCCACCACCCACCATCTACACTCTGGGAAGCCCTGGGGATAAACTTCACCTGTGGGAAGGTATACCATCTAGCTGCCATAACATCATCCCAGTGGACCCCTAAGCAGCGTTGGTCACCCTGACCGAATACCACAGGTGGCGTCACGAACACTATTCGCATAGAAACTCTTCATTTCATTGGACGCCCCTTGAAGGGCCAGGGGCCGGGTCGGGCCACCGTGACATCCCCATCGAGAACCGAAGGACCCGGAACCGAGTACCCCATTGCCCTAACGTGGGGGTGCTCCACAGACATTTCTGCTCTCTTGGCAAGTTAACCACTGTCAATATGCACTTTTTTGTTTCGAGTGAAAAATGCTGCAAAAAGAATTGACGGGCAGCAGTTTTGAGGCGGCTTTAAAAATATATATATATATATATATATATATATATATATATATATATATATATATATATATATATATACATATATACATATACACACACACACACACGGGGTGACATGTTTATTATTTTTTTTTTGCTCGGATTGTAAGCCGTAACCAGGAGTGGAACAAGCACTGATGTAAAATACTGAACATGTGCACGTGGAGTAATGGTGTGGGGGTTACCCCCCAGTACCATGTCAAAAACCACAAAAATGGCCATAATATTGATAACTAGATTAAATTTTACAAGGTAGATTTAACAATCCAGCCTGTTGGTTTCCAACAGTAAAGGTCTTGTTTAGCTCCAATTTAAGAGAAAACCACATGCACTATCCGGATATGGTGCCTTGGTAGGGTCCAAAGCCGTATACAGAGAAAGATAAACTTAGGCACTCAAATGAGGTTTTTGTGATTTTATTGTAGTCATCAAAATAAATGTTTCGGCCTCAATGCCTGGCCTTCTTCAGTAACAATTTCCATAGGGAAGATATAGAGGCGTCCTTTGGACGTGGTGTGAAATGCACGGCACTAGTGCAGTATATACTGCTCAGGGTAATGAAGTCCGGATAAGATTTTCAACAATAAGATATCAAGAGACCGGTGCCGGCTTGTGATTGTGCTATGCGGTATCCACCGCTAGTCTGCCTGTTTAGCTCCAAGACATGCCCGAGGAGTCTGAAGGAAAACCGGAGTTTGGCAGTGGTTCCCTCAGAGAACACAAGAACATTGGCCAAGTCAAATGTTCCAGTGGATGGAGGAAGGGGTGGCTAGATAGCTGGTACATTAATAATTGATCAACAAACACCCAATTAATGCGTATGTGGCTCCCCTAAGTTCTCATTTGCCTTTTTCATGCACATGTGCTGGAGCAGTGGCGAGAGCCTGGCTCCATCTCAGGCAGCATCAATGTCCAGACTCTGGTCTTGTCTGGTGGCCCACTTGGGACGGTGCAGTAGACAGAGCATATAGCTCATGTCATTTGGAACCTGTATTGTTCTTACACGTGAGAGGAGCGATATGAGCGAGTTAACATGATTCTGGCTCTGCAAAGGACTCCTAATGATTATCTTGGCTCATCAGGAGGCCCATGTAGAAAATTGAGGGTGGGGGGGAGTGCACCAGTGCGATGCACCTAGATCTTCAGTGCTGTCCGTATACTGACGTTAACCCCCGACATTATGTCTACTGTGTAGTTGAGGCTGTTATGTGGACAGTCACCACAGTGACAATATAGCCCACAGGACAGAATTTTTTATTTTTATGAAGTTATATCATTTAAAGTGTCATCATTGCTGAAGGAAAGCTTAAGGTGCAAATTCAAAAATAAATAAATATAACTTGGCAAACCCTTGAAGGTTGGAGATTGTGCAGGCCAGGCATAGACTGGACGCTATCGTGCATCAGTACGGGTTAATACTGTACTCTGGAGTCATGGTGACTCAGTATCTGGTGCCGACTAGTAATCATTAACCAGTCCAGAGCTTATCTCAGGCCGCAGGTCAACGAATACAGGCTGACTGAACAATATGTTTTTTCTCAAGAAACACTGTACAAACAGAACATCCTTGAAGAGGAGATATTACTTTGATCAGCTACAGGACCCCATACAAGATAGATATATACATCTGACAACTATCTCGGCCGACTTCCCCATACACCGTAGTGCACGGCCTAGTGTCCTCAAGAACAAAACGGCCAGCCATCGGAAAGCCAATAGTCCAAATCCTCCCCCCCCCCCCCCAACTTTAGTTTATCATGGGGGGAGGGGGGGGTTTAAAGCTTTCCTGTCAGAAATCTGCTTCAGTTACATAACCTAAAATGAGATTGATGGTTAAAAAAAAAAAAAAAAAAAGGAAGCGGCCATATATCACCAGCAAAGGCTCAAACGGTTTGTTTTTTTTATAAATTACGAAAAATTGATATCTAAGGGGTTTGCACTGTATTAACATCTTTTATGGTCAACCAAGAAAGCGACATGTCAAGTCATCCCATGTGAGCTCAGTCAACCAAAGTTGCAGAACACTTTTCTGGCAGTCATGACGCTTTGTTCCAGCCAGGTGTTTTATGCCACATGATTTGATAAGAAGACGGCCCCTGTTTCAGAATATCGAAATAAAAAAAAATCTGAGGGGGGGGGGGGGGGGGGAATTTATAAAACAAAATAAATAAAAAATAATGCTAACAACCCCCCATACACACCTTATGCCTTCATTAGGCCACTATTATCAATATATTCTGTATCTTGAGATCACCATATACAAAGATTCAGTCTAAAAGGATAGGGGTGAGGGGGTTCACCAGATAGTCAAGATCCTGAAAATCCAGTTACACCAGACCAGAAAATTGACATGTCCCTTGGAATGTGTATACCCGTATTAAAGAGCAATTTCTCAAAAAAAAAAGAAAAAAGAAAAGGTTTCCATTGATACCAGCACTCCAGTTTCAGTCTTATCGATTACCTCCCGCCATAATATCTTAGAAGGTGTTGAACTATTTCCCCTCACCTCCACTTTTTTTTTTTTTAAATCACGGTGATCTAACACACCACGTCCTGTTCAGTATTTTGTACCCTGGAGTATTGAATGCAATATTTAGGCCTATTCAGACATCCGTTTTCCATATGTACCTGTTCTGTGACTTTCACAAATAGACGATAGATAAAAAAATTGGAACAGCATCAAAATACTACCTTACAAGGCATGCAGAGCTCTTCCGACCAGCAATTCAATGGTCAAAAAGTGATAAAGTCAAAAAAAAGGAAAAGCAGCACAAAATAATTGAAAAAAAGTGGACTTTAATGCCTGAACGGCGTAGCAACGTTTCGGATGTGTTATCCTTTGTCAAAGGATAACACATTCGAAACGTTGCCACGCCGTTCAGGCATTAAAGTCCACTTTTATCAATTATTTTGTGCTGCTTTTCCTTTTTTTGAGTGAATATATATATATATATATATATATATATATATATATATATATATATATACACACACACACACGACCAAGGTCATCTGTGCGCCACCACATTATTATTATTATTAATATCTTTTATTTATTTATTTTTACATTGCCTTGGAATGGGTGGGAAGTTTTTTTTTTTTGTTGTTTTTTTTTGCACATATGAGAAGAACATGAGGCAAAAAAAATAAAAATGGCCATTTGGTCCTTTTTTTTTTTTTTTTTTTTTTTTACGAAGTGGGAGAAGAGACACCAACATTTGAATGAGTCCTAAATCTGATCTAACTGGTGCTCCTTAGCGGGGGTGAAAGCAGCAGGTGACCCCAAGACCAGGGCATGGTGGGACTTCCAGTTCTTTAATAGACAGGCATGTTCTGCTCTATGAACATTAGAAGAATCAGTCATCATTTTGCACTTCCAAGGATTTCCACTCTATGAATTATGTGAATACTTTATGCCAAATTACACGTTGGCATAACGCAGGGATCTACGAGGAAATCCTTGGGCAAACGTTACCTTCAGAAGTAATGGTTAGCTGTTGGTGCAGGATTTTTTTTTTGGACAGGGGCTCTCAGCCTGTGTCGGCCGTAGCATGAAGGGGGTTGGACAAGGGAATAACCACTACTTGTACATAGGACACTGACCAGAGAGAACCACTGTACATGGAGTGTTAGACACAGGAGACTGCTAAAATATGAGGTCCTCAGACTCCTGACGACTGTAGTTACCGAAATGCTGTCTACTCTGATACACAACACTTCAGCCTGTAAGCTTTACTCTACTTTAAAATGACCCTGATCAAATGGCCCTATAGCCTAGTGGGCACTGCACTGACCAAAGATGAGCAAACAGCCTCCTGGATCAGTCCCCATCCTGCATGACACAGCAGACAACTGAGGCCCACCCCTCTCCTCAATGAAGACTGCAAGCTCTTCAGAAAACAGGACAAAAGATTAAGATTATATATATATATATTGCATATTGGATATTAAGGTCTCACTCACCTTAGTTCTGCCATTGATGACATAGCTGCCAAGTTTCCCGCTGCAGTGCATGATGACCTCGTCTATCCGGGACATAAGGGTCCCTATGTTCTCACAGCCGGGTTCCTTTCCTTCAACCCAAGCGATCTGATCCCCCCGAATATTTTTGGAGGGTATGGTTCTCTGGCTAACAAGTTGTCCATCTCTAAACTTCCCATTCCGGTTCAGTAATTCCACCTCATCCAGGACACGGGAACCTAAAGATTCTCCTAAAAAGTGGTCCTTGACACAAATACCATAGTACATCATACAAGGGACAATATAGTCTAAAGCCAATTTTGGGGCAGATACCACCATATTGTTATTCCACGGAGGTTTTGTACTATGGTGGTCCTCGCTTCTGCAGGTATGATCTTGAGCTGGGGTACCTGGATGTACCTCAGATTTCCACCTCTTGCCCTCCATGGGAGGGAATACAGAAGGTCCACACTCTGCCACCATAACTCCATTCTCTACCATCCCATTCCATTTTCTTTTAATAGACAGTCCATCTCTTCGACCGTTGATGGTCATCAACCCATCTTGGCAAGAGCTGGCACCTTCAACTTCCCGGGAAAAGGAACCATCCATCTCCCTGCTCATTACCGCACTAGTCATTGCCAATGGCATCTCACCTTTCATTAAAACACATGGTCTAACAGAGCAGGTCAACAAGGGGTCTGGTTCTGCTTCAGAAGTCAAAACCTCTCCATTGGAGGTCTTCTGCGGTGATCGATAATGGCACCTATTACCTGTATTTAAAGAGTTGACAGCAGAGTGGACATCTGGCAGAGGGTGGGAAGCGTTCACTGGGAGTTGCGGAAATCCTTGTACCCCCATCCTGACACCCTGCAAGGCAGATACGATTCTGGTTTGACCCTGCTCTTGGCTAGACGGATTCGCTTCACTCTTTATGGACTTCCCCAGCTGATGCGCTCTATCCATGTCAGTGTCAGCATGTCCCTTGCACGTAGCGCACGTCCTAGCTCCATCATCATTCAGCTTTACTGTAGGTCACAGCACCAGTCAGCAGAGGTAGGGCACTCATTCTACAGCGCAGAGCTTCGCCCGCCGACTCTCCCCTTTGCACTCTTGACAGCAGTGACAGGGTACAAGAGATACACAACCAAGTCCTGGAGAAGAGAGAAGAGTTATGAGCAAGCACCGACACCCCACCCTCGCTACACCCTGCAGAACACATGAAACCATAAATGCAGCATCAAACCCAAGAAGACCAAAAATAAAGCCTCCAACATACACCTCACCTAGTATATTTAACCCAAAAGAGAAAACACTTACCCAAACAGGATCCCAGAGAGCGCCTCAAAGCAGCCAGCCCACCAGCCCAGACCCCACAGTGCAGTCTGGAAGGCTTGAGTCTGAGCTGGAGGAGACCACCAGACAGGGAGAAGGTTCTCAAGTAGGCATCATCTTGGAGGCTCTGTGCCTGTCTGAGGCACCCTCAAGACAAGACAGAGGAATGGTGCAAAATACACACCTCAATCCCCTGCTCCTGTGCTCCCCCCCCCAGACTGCAATATCAATAGACCCCCCAATGGAGGGCTGTGCAATGCTGCAAGATTCTCCAAGGATAATCCCTTGCTCTTGTCCTGAAGATGTTCAGAGGAGCAGACATCCCCTGCTGGTGCAGCCTGGCAGACAGGTAGCTGCTGCTGCTTGTCTAACAGTACTGGGCTGCCCCCTCCTTCTGGACCAAGTCTCCCCCTCCATAAGGCTTTGTGTCATATACACGTGCACCATGATCATGTGACAGGGGGACAGCTGCAATACCCAATAGTGGCCACAAGAGGGAGGAGGCTGTAGTACACACAGTTACTTTAGTTGTGCCATTATCACTGTTATTTATTTGGTTATTGTTGCTGCAGTATTAACCCTTTTATAGCATGCAGATTTCACATGGTTTTTGTACCAAACATCAAAATGGTGAACACAAAACAGGGACACATGCGATAATGAATTGGACCCATAGTAATTGGGGTGGGGGGTGGGGGGGTACTATTATCCAAATTTAATCGGTTTATTTTAACAATAAATAAATAGTACTGGTGCACTTTTAAGTTTCTTCAACAAGGTTTTTGCAATGAAACTTTGTAAATAAAATGATGGAGAAGAAAGCCCCTTGCACAGCCACACTAATCTTTGAAACTCACACGTTGCATTTTTTGCAGTTTTTTTTTTTTTTTTTTTGCAAATTTTCAACTGCGTTTTACAGTACCAGCAAAGTCTGAGATTTCTGAAATTTCATACACACATCGGGACAGAAAAATAAAACCAATTTGGAAAACTGCAGCAGGTCGCTTCTGCCAGCGTTTATTCACCCATAGTAAATCATAATCAGTTTTTGGTACAAAAAAACTTTAAGGATGTTGCAGCGTGATTTTTTTTTGTGACACTAAACTTTATCAGCATGCACAAGAGACAGCAAAACTGACTTTTTTGTAGCAGCTTCAAGCAGAGGAGAAAAAAAAAAGCGCAACATGTGAACATGGCCATGGAAAGGTTTCTTGTTGCCACAGCAGTTTTAGGCCATGCTCTCCTGTATTTTTTATGCAGATTAAAAGCCGCTTTTAATATTACCAGCAAAAAAAACGCTAGATTTCAGAAATCTCATGCACAGTTTTTTTTTCCTGACTGAATTGGAAAACTGCATGTTGTCAATTTTTTCAGGGTTTTTACAGTTTTCTCTTCCAAAAACAATAGTAAAAAAGTTGGTATCAGTTTTGCAGTGAAATAGCAATAACATATTTCCAATAAATAATTTTATTAAATTTCTCTAAAAATATTATATAGTGTCACATACGCCTCGCATTGGTGGCCTAACACCCTGCTTTGGCAATGCTTGTCTAGTGGAAGCAAAGCTGAGCTTTGGGATCCTGAAAAATGCAGCAATCCCCCCCTCCCCCTGCCAAGAGGTCAGGTTATGGCTGCAGGGGGGAAAAAAAAAAAAAACGCATGTGAACAATTTTTTTCCCCTCGTGCTATTCTTTGATATCCTTCTATTCTGTTTTTTCCCCTGCACTTGTCACGGGAGGGCCGCACTAATTAATCCTTGTGGTCTTGTTTACTTTAAAAAAAAAAACAAAAAAAAAAAACGACAATGACCACCACAAAGCATAGCTGTTGTTCATAACTATCATAATTTAGATTGTGAGCCCCACTGGGGACAGTGATAATGTGTGCAAACTGTAAAGCGCTGCGGAATATGTTAGCGCTATATAAAAATAAAGATTATAATTATAAAAATAAAGATTATTATCATATTCCAGGCCAGCTCAATTTTCTGAGGCTCTACAGAAAATGAAAGCACAATGGTTGCTATGGGCGACTACTTCAGTTTTAATAAATCTTCACCGTTGCTTTTTATTACAAATTTGACCCTCTCCAGAGGATTATAGAGAGGAACTCTGACTGGACAGGATGGTGGATGGCTCCCATCAATGTGCTGGGCTCTGGGAAAGAGGGAAGTAACCAATAATGCCATTTAGATTCAGGCCTAGGCAGCCAACTGAAGCAAAGCCTGGCTTTCTACTCTAAGCTGCTGAGGCAGGAACACTGACAAGTGTAAACCACATACACTGCTAAAAAAAAAAAAAAAAAAAATAATTATATATATATATATATATATATATATATATATATATATATATATATATATGTACATAGAACACTTAAACCGAATATAACTCTAAGTAAATCAAACTTCTGTGAAATGAAACTGGTCCACTTAGGAAGCAACACTGATTGACAATCAATTTCACATGCTGTTGTGCAAATGGAATAGACAACAGATGGAAATTATTGCCAATTATCAAGACACAAAAAAAAAAAAGGAGTGGTTCTGCAGGTGGGGACCACAGACCACATCTCAGTACCAATGCTTTCTGGCTGATGTTTTGGTCACTTGAATGTTGGTTGTGCTTTCAGACTCGTGGTAGCATGAGACGGACTCTACAACCCACACAAGTGGCTCATCCAGGATGGCACATCAATGCGAGCTGTGGCAAGAAGGCTTGCTGTGTCTGTCAGCGTAGTGTGCAGAGGTGCTACCAGGAGACAGGCCAGTACACCAGGAGAGGTGGAGGGGACCGTAGGAGGGCAACAACCCAGCAGCAGGACCGCTACCTCAGCCTTTGTGCAAGGAGGCCTGTGGCCACTCTAGATACTATCAGGTGTTATAGCATGTTGCCAGCCACAATGTGTTTGATCATTTAACCACCCCCTGGTGTGCTGGCCCCAGCTGCCAAATTATCCCCACCCTGTTCCCACAATCCATCTCTCCTGACCCAGCAGTCTGGACTATAAATTTAGAACCATCCTTAGGGGTGCATCATTATACAGCAGTTATGCCATGGCAGTTAGTCAGGGCAGGAGTCATGTAACCCACACTCTGCTCTCTCTTCTATCCATGTGCTTAATTCCTATCCTCCTATGCTCTCATGCAATCCACATCCACCACCCAACCCCCCCCCCCCCTCCACCACGACTCAAACATCAGCTCCTCTCTCCTTCCCTCTCCCATGTACAGCTCCCACGCACTTCACTTTTCTGAAAAACCTCAGTCCATCTTGCCCAAACACACTGCACAAAAAAACTTCATACACTTCCAAAAACTACTTGATTTTTATCTTCTTACTCCTACTGATTTCGGGGGACATCTCCCCCAACCCCGGTCCCCCATCTCCCAACCGCTACCCTACCTCATATCAAAACCATGCTAACCTTATTAACATTACTTGCACTCCCTCATCTCTCTCTTTCAATTGTGCCCTTTGGAATCCACGGTCAAGCTTCCTTTCCTGCACAACTACTTTGTTAACAACTCTCTGAATCTGTTTGCCCTCACTGAAACCTGGATCCAGGACTCTGACACCGTCTCCCCTGCTGCCATTTCCCATGGTGGCTTACAATTCTCCCATTTCCCCCCCCCCCCCCACCTCCCGAGACCCACAAACAGACCTGGTGGTAGAGTCGGCATACTCTTGTCCCCACAATGCACGTTCCAGGTTTTACCGCCAGTTCCATCACCCTCATTCCCTTCTTTTGAGGTCCACACCATCAGGCTCTTTCGTCCCCTCTCCCTCAGAGTAGCGGTCATATATCGGCCACCAGGCTCACCCACCCACTTCCTGGACCACTTCTCTGCCTGGCTGCCGCACTTCCTGTCCTCAGAACTACCAACCCTTATCCTTGGAGACTTCAACATCCCCATTAACAGCCCCACTTCCACATCTGCATCCCAGCTTCAATCACTAAACACTTCTCTAGGCCTCTCACAGCTCTCAACCTCTGAAACACACAAAGACTAACACCCTGGACCTGGTCTTTGTCCGGCTCTGTTCAATCTCCTACCTAGATAACTCACCGCTTCCCCTCTCTGACCACAACATTCTATCCTTCACACTCACAATTCCTCGCCCACCCCAGCACTCTCCTACCTACCACACATTCAGAAATCTACATACCATTAACCCTCAGACACGATCTGACTCCTTAGGCCGGAGTCACACATGCGAGAAACACGTCCGTGTCTCGCATGTGAACAGCAAGCTGTGGCGCCGGCACTCCAGAGCGGAGCGTGCGGCCGCATAGCAACAAATGGAGCCGCACGCTCCGCTCCGAAGTGCCGGCGCCAGAGCTTGCTGTTCACATGGGAGACACGGACGTGTTTCTCGCATGTGTGACTCCGGCCTTACATCATTGCCCCCAATCTCTTCTTTTTCCTGTCCTGATCTGGCTGTACATCACTACAATGACACTCAGAAGCACCCTTGACCAAGTAGCTCCCCTCACCCTCAGAACCTCCAAACACAGTAGAACAGCCCTGGCTCACATCACAAACCCGATTTCTCCAGCGATGCCCTAGGAGTGCTGAACGCTTATGGAGGAAAACTCGCACACCAGAAGACTTCATACACTTCAAAATTATGTTAAGGACCTATAACTCTGCCCTTCATCTCGCCAAACAGACCTACTTCACCACCCTGATCTCCTCACTATCCAACAACCCCAATAAACTTTTTAACACCTTTCATTCCCTCCTCAGGCCAAAAGCACAAGACCCTATCACAGACATTTGTGCTGATGACCTGGCTTCCCACTCTATAGAGAAAATAGACAATATCCGTCAGGAAATCCGCTCCCAGACACCAAGTGCAATGACTCCCATCCCTCCCTGCATCTCCCCTGGCTCACTCTCCACATTCGATCCCATCACAGAAGAAGTCTCCAAGCTCCTCTCCTCGTCCGACTACATACACCACCAACCCCATTCCCTCACACCTCCTCCAGTCGTCACAACTCACCTAACTACAATCTTTAATCTCTCCCTCTCCTCTGGCATTTTCCCCTCCTCCTGCAAACACGATCATTAATTTAAAAAAAAAAAAAAAAGACCCGTCTCCAATTTCCCCTTCATCTCAAAACTCTTGGAGCACCTGATCTACTCCCGCCTTACCCGTTACCTCTCCAGTCATTCCCTCCTAGACCCTTCACAGCCCGGTTTCCACCCCCTACACTCTACAGAGACTGTACTGATCAAGGTGACCAATGACCCTCTGACAGCAAAGTGTAAAAGGTGACCACTCTCTGCTCATTCTCATCGACCTTTCGACACTGTTGACCATCCTCTCCTACTCTCTAGGCTCCAGTCACTATGCATTAAGGACACTGCTCTCTCCTGGTTCTCCTCCTACCTTTCTGACCGCTCCATCAATGTTCTGTTCTCTGGCTCCACTTCATCTCCTCTTCCTCTCCCTGTTGGGGTACCTCAGGGCTCTGTCCTTGGCCCCCCTTCTCTTCTCCCTCTACACAGTCCCAATTGGACAGACCATCAGCAGATTTGGCTTTCAGTACCATTTTTATGCTGATGACAACTATACACGTCATCCCCTGACCTTACCCCAGCTGTATTTCAGAACGCCACTGACTGTCTGCAGTCTCCAACATCATGTCCGATCTCTATCTGAAACTCAACCTCTCCAAAACTGAACTTCTTCTGCTCCCGCCTTCTACTAACCTCCCTAAATCTGACATTTCCCTCTCCGTGGGTGGCACCATAATAACACCCCGACAGCAGGCGCGCTGTCTGGGTGTTATGTTTGACTCCGATCTCTCCTTCACCTCCCATATACAATCTCTTGCCCGCTCGTGCCGCTTACGCCTGAAGAACATCTCTAGAATCCGCCCTTTTCTCACCATGGAGACAACAAAAACCCTCACTGTCGCCCTGATCCACTCCCGCCTGGACTACTGCAATGCTCTATTAATTGGCCTCACCCTTTCTCGACTTTCCCCTCTCCAGTCTATCCTTAATGCAGCAGCCAGGGTTGTCCATCTGGCTAATTGTTACTCAGATGCATCCACTCTTCGCCAGTCATTACACTGGCTGCCCTTTCATTATAGGATACAGTTCAAAGTACTTTTTCTCACCCACAAAGCTCTCCACAGTGCGGCACCCCCATACATCTCCTCCCTCATTTCGGTCTATCGGCCTAGCCGACCGCTGCGCTCTGCAAATGACTTTTGACTAACCTCTGCCCTAATCTGTACCTTCCACTCCCGACTACAAGACTTCTCCCGCGCTGCGCCAATCCTCTGGAATGCTCTACCCCAACTCGTATAGTTTTAGGCGCTCGCTCAAAACACATTTGTTCAGAGTGGCCTGCCACGTTAACTAATCAAAGTAAGTGTGTGTGTGTGTGTGTGTGTGTGTGTGTGTGTGTGTGTGTGTGTCTCCCATTCACTATCTCCATCTATCCCCCACCCCCTGAAGATGGCTGGACCATCATTGTAAATACACACCTGTACTTTGTATCTCCCCCACCTCATTGTAGATTGTAAGCTCTCATGAGCAGGGTCGTCTTATTTTGCTTTATTGTACTGTTAACGTTGTTACCTATGACTGTTGTGTTTGAAATTGTCAAGCGCTGCGGAATATGTTGGCGCTATATAAAGAGTATTATTATTGAGGCTCACTGCCAGAACCCTGCAAAATGACCTCCAGCAGGCCACAAATGTCCATGTGTCTGCACAAACGGTTAGGAACCGACTTTATGAGGATGGTCTGAGTGCCCAATGTCCACAGATGGGGGTTGTGCTCACAGCCCAACATTGTGCAGGATGCTTGGCATTTGCCACAGAACACCAGGATTGGCAAATTCATAACTGGCACCCTGTGCTCTTCACAGATGAAAGCAGGTTCACATTGAGCACGTGACAGAGTCTGGAGACACCGTGGAGAGCGATCTGCTGCCTGCAACATCCTTCAGCATGACTGGTTTGGCAGTGGGTCAGTAATGGTGTGGGGTGGCATTTCTTTGGAGGGCCGCACTGTGTGGCACCCCTAGGGGTATTTGCCACAAAAATAGTTACTGACAGTAAATACAAATACTAAAATAGCAAGACTGCACTACCACCTCCGGCCAGAAGGGGGAGCTCCAGAGACTCCCCTTGATCCATTCTGGTCTGAGAGAAGAAATGGCAGTTGGGCCAAGGAGCTGATAGTGAGAGGTCATAAAGCTGAATTTCTAACAGCCCTATGACGGTTTCCAGGCCCAAATCACCGGCCTGAGGAGAAGAGGGACAGAGAAAAGGGACATTGTGAGAACCGGGTAGCATTAATCACTACCCAGAACAGGCGCAAAGACGGATACCGGATCCGTGGCTGTATTCATTAAATATAATACAGCAACCGGAAAAACGTGAGGTGATATCAGCTTCACTAAGGCCGGACGCAGCAACAGACACAGAGTTCAGCGGTACTCCTGGAGGGGGTAAGCCGATAAAAGGACTCGGGTTGCCCGTCGAACCAGGGCCCGGAGGGGACAGATTGGGCCGGCAGCCAGTTCACATACAGCAGCAGGGCCACACAGAAACTGCGTACAATAAGAGGCGAAGACCCCGGCAGGGTCAAAGTAACTCAGAGTTCCCATACAGACTCCGGTGACAGGACTGGTTGTAAATCCCTTTTATGTTGAAGTAAACTGGTTAAACGTTTCAGTGCCTCAGTCTTTCATTTGGACAATAGCCATCTATCCAGGATCATCACCGCTGAGAGAACCTGCTGCTGATCAAGTAAGTGCCTGTTCCCTCATGATACCCCTTACACTGTGCATTGCCTGAGGCCACAGCACCGGGTCAAGCCACCCGTGACATCTCCCTCAAGAGACAGACCCCATTGGTCCGTTGCTGGGTACCCCGGTCTCCTGGGCGTCACACACTGCCCTCCATGTGCACTCCAGAGGTAGCCTGACTGCCATTAGGTACTGAGAGGAGATCCTCAGACCCCTTGTGAGACCATATGCTGGTGCGGTTGGCCCTGGATTCCTCCTAATGCAGGACAACGCCAGACCTCATGTGGCTGGAGTGTGTCAGCAGTTCCTGCAAGATGAAGGCATTGAAGCTATGGACTGGCCCACCCGTTCCCCAGACCTGAATCAGATGCTTTAGTCCAGGTCTGGGAGGAGATCCCTCAGGAGACCATCCGCCACCTCATCAGGAGCATGCCCAGGCGTTGTAAGGAGGTCATACAGGCACATGGAGGCAACACAAAAATGAACATCGTTTCCTTGTCTTGAGACATTTCCACTGAAGTTGGATCAACACAAGTAAATGCAACGATGCTGGACACATCTAGGAGGAATGTGGCCGAAGTATGCAAATTGAGGTCACATGAACGCCTGCTCCCAACATATCCTGACAGCATGTCGTGAGGATTCGCAAGTCTGCAGTGACAGACTGACCGCAGACTTGAAGCATAAGCCTGGGCAACGCCTTTAACTGCGGTTTTGGCACAGTGTGGAGAATTGTGAGCACAGATGTTGCGGGATTTTATTTGGGTTTTTATTTTGCTTTTCCAAAGCATTTGTGCTACAAGTGAAAACAACCAACATTTCAGTTGGCAGATGATGGACCTGAATGGGGCTTAGTTTTTGTTTTTTCTTCTCTTACCCTTCCTTTTGTCTCCACACAGTGCATTATTTGTGTGTGACCAGTGCCCTATACAAGCCTTTTTGCATGCATTCCCTGCTGGGGGGAGGGGGGAGGAAGAGAACGCAGTGGAGATAGCAGCGCAGTATGTGAGCGCGTGCCATAGGCCGCGAGAAGGACAACCATGATATGCCGTGGACTTCCTTAGCCCCCACCATCGTTCCTACAGTCCCCACAGTATACGTGCTTTGGCAAAACTAATGTTAGCCCCCCCTGCGTGAACCCAGAAGAAATACAGCAGGGGTCTCATGGCCTCATAGACCCTATAGGTTTTAATATGACAATTTTTCTATGGGTCATTTAGAGGTCAGGTCAGTCAGATGAGGTGAGGAGAAACTGGTTTTATCCAGTTCCTTCTGGTCTGCCTGGCGCCCAATTTTAACTGTTTTGATAGGTTATTGAAGTGCTGGGCGCCCAAATATTTGTGTATAAAAACCCTGGTTTCAGGGGATTTAGTCATTCTGCTGGTGAAGAAGAAAAGAAGAAGCCCGCCCTCCTACTTTTTTAATGTTTCTAATGCACTGTCGTGTAGTTTAATTGTGGGAAAATCACCCATGTATGGGTGGATTGGTTTATTGGAGTAATATGGGAATTGAGTTTTAATTGAAGTATTTATTTATTGGTATTTATTTATTTAACTTATGTAACCCTGAATAAACTACACGGCCATTTTTATCCAAAATCTTTAGTGTTTGTGTTTTCTTTGTATGAATGGGTTTTGTGAGGCCATGTTTATTTGGTCCTGCCAATAAAGCTTCTTTGAATTGAATACTAATCAATCACCCCCTCCATAAACTGGTAGGTCGTGAGTGGTTGTCTCATCTGTATTTTGTACGGGTAGTCGCCATCTTTACTATATAGGTTTGCTGTATCCTGATTAGTTCTGAGACCTGGGCAGGTAAATAATGCTCCTTTTTTGCTGTGCTAATTTCCCCGAGATTAGCAGCATCAGAGGCTCCACATGGAGAGTACACCGAGGGTCCATTAATGAGATAATGTAGTTCACTTTCCCTCAGGTCTCTGACCAAATACCAGGACACGGCACTTTCAACCTTTAATTGGGTCATTGAACTCTGACCTCCTAGTCTGGAACTATCAGGGTAACTTCCATCAACTCAAGGGCAGTGGCCCCATGGTTTCCTCTTCACAGACAACAAGTCACGAAGAGGGCAACTCCTCTCCTGCACAGACATCACAGAACATTCACCTTCCCCTTTGCTAAATATGCAGATATCAGGCTACAGATGAATGATAAAATATGATGGTCGAGAATTGCTGCAAGATGGCAACCATGTTATAAAAAAAAAAAAAATAATAATAATCAGAGCATGAAGTCTCATTTTCCACCAGCCTATTCATTTGAATAGAAGGGTGCTTTAATTTCTAATTAGGACTAAGTAGTGCATGGCTAAGTTTAAAAAAAAAAAAAAAGTTTCAGTACTAGCAAAATTAATGAGATTTCTGAAAGCTCATGCACGCGCTGCCTATTTTTTCCTTGCAAACTTAAAGCAGTTTCAGCTCAGCAGCAGGTCAATTCTGTCAGCGGTTTTTCACCCAAATGAATTGGAAACAACGGATTAAATAAAACAACCCACACCCATTTTACACAGCCAGATCTCTCTGCTGCAAACAAGGAGTATATGCACACATACCCCAAGGCCATGTTCACAAAGAGCAGCGTTCTAAACACATGCAATTTATTTTTACTGCCAAAAAAAGAGTAGGTTTTGGCTGCAGGGGCCCACACACCTTTAGGCTATGTGCACACGCTGCAGATACGCTGCGGATCTGCAACAGTTTTCCATGCATTGTACAGTACCATGTAAACCTATGGAAAACAAAATCCGTAGTGCACATGCTGTGAAAAAAAAAAAAAAAAAACGCACAGAAATGCAGCAGTTTATATTCCGCAGCAGTTTGCATCTGTTCCTCAATAGGAATCCGCAGGTGTAAAACCGCAGGCGGAGTCCACACAAAAACCACGGTAATTCCGCAGTGCAGTTTACCTGCAGATTTACCAAAATCAGTGCAGAAAAATCCGCAGCGTGTGCACACACCCCAAGGCTGCTGTTACACTAGCAGTATTTGGTCAGTATTTTACATCAGTATTTCTCAGCCAAAACCAGGTGTGTGTGATAAATACAGAAGTGGTACATATGTTTCTGTTATACTTTTCCTCTGATTGTTCCACTCCTGGTTTTGGCTTACAAATACTGATGTAAAATACTGACCAAATACTGATAGTGTGACGGCAGCCTAAGGGTCCACATTGAAATTACTGGGTAAAATCTGCCCTTCTCCCATTGAACACGACATGGATTGTATTTAGAAAAAGACAAGAAAAGCAAGTTTCGGCACACCATCCATATAGAAAACACAGCACATAGATCTCATCCACATAGATGGTTCTGTAAAACATTATTTGAGAACATCAAATCCCAACATGGCCATAAAGCAGCTAAACTTACCAATCCCTGGTCACAATGCACTGCAGGACGCAGCCGGGCCTCAATGATGTAAGGTGGAGGCAGCACAGGTGATAAATGCTGATGAACAACCACTCACACCTGTCATCCATGGGGCGGCTGTCTAGTATAGATGCATGTAGATGAGGATTGTATAGGACTCCGATCACACTGATACGTGTAGTGCACCGTTCCAGCTTACAGCCTGTTAGGCTACTTTCACACTAGCGTCGTGTGACGGACGTCGCAATGCGTCGTTTTGGAGAAAAAACGCATCCTGCAAAGTTGCATTAGCGAAGCATTGCCACACGTCGCATCCGTCGTGCGACGGATGCGTCGTGTTTTTGGCGGCCGCGACGCACAAAAAACTTTCAATGAAACTCCGCCCCCTCCTCCCCGGAACTCATAATGGGCAGCGGATGCGTTGTAAAACTGCATCCGCTGCCCACGTTGTGCTAATCAATCACACTGTACGTCGGGCCGACGGTTTGCGACGGCCCGTACCGATGGACTAGTGTGAAAGTAGCCTTAGGCTACTTTCACACTAGCGTCGGAATCTCCCCGTCGCAATGCGTCGGGCAGAGATTCCGACGCTAGCGTTTGACGCACTGCACAACGGGTGCAGCGGATGCATTTCTCCGGCGCATCCGCTGCCCCATTGTGAGGTGCGGGGAGGTGGGGGCGGAGCTCCGGCCGCGCATGCGCAGTCGGAAAAAGCGGTCCGTCAGGAGCAAAAAACGTTACATTTAACGTTTTTTGCTTCCGGCGGTCCGCCACAACACGGCGCAACCGTCGCATGACGGTTGCGACGTGTGGCAAAGCGTCGCAATGCAGGTCCCAGCTGCATCCTGCAAAAGTGAAAAAATACAGGAGATATTAGCTGATATTATGGCTAAAAATGCAAGCTTGAAACCCGCGCTATGGATCCTCATTGTCTTATGAGTCCCTGCACTAGAAGTAAAAAACATTCACTGAAAAGAACATGAATTGTAAAAAAAAAAATTTACAGAAAAGAGGCCCCCACCAACCAATACCTGGGTACTATACCAATATACTGCAGGGAGCAGACGGCCCCAGTGACATAAGGACTCATTCAGGGGTCTGTTTTTCACGTATAGAACACGCATCCATTACAGACCAAGGCGTTGTTCCAATGCCGTGCGCTACGCCAGTCTTAATGAATCGCCCCTCATGCGTTTGCCAAGAAAAAAGAATCTCGGAGACTTTAGTTTTTGATCCGCATCGCAAATCAAAATAAGGGCAGGTGCAGACGACTGTAGTTTCGGTCCATGTGCGATCCACCAAAACATCGGATCACCATCGTACCAATGTTACTCAATGAAGCAGAAAAAATGGCAGCTGGCACAATTTGCCTCCTACCAGATAGCACTTGCCCATTCATGTCTATGGGTCTGTGGAAAACATTGCACTGCACTCGGATGAGATCTGACTGAATGGAGGAAGTAGAGAAACTTTTTTTTTGTCTTTCGCCACATCTGAGAAAAAAAGGATCCCACTCTCATCAAACTCTGATCAGGGTGTGATTTCGGGCGGATTTTCTCAGATGGAGAACATACGGTCGTTTGCATCTGCCTTTACGCATATAAGTCTCTTTTAGGCCACGTTCACACTTTCAGTATTTGGACAGTATTTTACCTCAGCATGTGTAAGCCAAAACCAGGAGAGGAACAATCAGAGGAAAAGTGTATTAGAAACACCTCACCACTTCTGGATTCATCACCCACTCCTGGTTTTGGCTTACAAATACTGAGGTAAAATACTGACCAAATACTGTTAGTGTGAACGTGGCCTTAGTCCGTGAAAATAATGGGCAGGACATGTATGCGCTATTTTCTTAAAACATTTTCTACACATTGTGTGAACCCAGATGTCCTTGTGCGTAGATATCACACAATGGTGGGCCAAGCAGTTGCCGCTGTCTTCTATGGTTTTGACTTTTCTAAAATCGACGTCAATTTTTGCGATGAGATGGATGAGTGTCAAACGGGCGCAAATTGGTTCAGCGGTTGGAATTGCGCCCAGTCCCCGGAGCCTAGGGGAGGCCAAAATGTTCCTCGGGCCCTTATGAGAATACCAATAGTTATAGTTGGACGCCATGATGGAGATTTTACATTGGAGCCTAAGCACATGTCACCGCTGACAAGTGCCCGCACCCCGCACATTATGTCGGGGACCACAAAGAATTTTTATTTTGCAGCCCTGCAAAATATTGGGGCTCCCCATACACACTGCAGTAATAGAGAGCGAGACTTCGCGGAAAGTCACCTTCATCTTAGTGTTCGGAGACATAACCAGATAATAATAAGATAGGCTGAAGCGATTTCGACAACATATATCTCCGGTGATGAATCCTAAGCCCAACATGAATAGTTCCTGAACCAGGGAGGCATGCAGACAGGACATGATGTTGGTATATTTGGGTGTATAGACAGTAGTGAAGGGACAAGTTCCCTCTTTTCCTCCCCCACCTCCCCGCTGGGTCCTCTCTCCCAATCCCCCTCCCTCCCTCCTCATTACTTCTAGTGAGACGTGCAAGACGGCACACACATACATTTTGCAAAGAACTCTGGGAAAGGGATAGCCCTCAGCATATGGGACTGACCTTGGCTCCCAGTACCGGATACATATAGGTGGGGGGTGGAGGAGTTATGCACATATACAATAAGTACAGTAATACCGTGCATTATACACGCTGCTCCATCCGATTGCGCTGAACCGTCAGTAGAATTGTTGTGATTTTTTTTTTTATGTCCTAGAGAAATTTTAACTTTTGGTCCATTTCATGGACTACGTCAGTGGCTGGGACCGCTTCAGACATACAGTATATAAATCCATCTTGCCATAGGGGTCCAGCAAACGCTTATTTATTGTGATTAGAAGAAAATAAATGGATCGGGTTTTTCTTTTCTTTTGTTTCGTTTTTCAGAAACAGCTCCAGACTTGTGCATAGGTTGTGTCTAGTAGAAGAAGACAGAGGCAATTTTTCTGGAACTACACAGATCCATTTTTCTAAATATATTCAGACCTAATTCCTCCATACACAATAGACAACTGTTGGCCATAGAATCGTTCCTCCGGCAGCTTTCTCCACCATACACGGGAACGCTTTTCTGAGAGCCGCTGTCAGACTCCTCTGTCATCATCCTGGAGGCTAATCTGGTGATAACTTATCTCACAGATGATGTCGAGATGAAGAGATGGGAAGTCACCATATATGTCGCCATATACAGTACAGAGCAAAAGTTTGGACACACCTCAATTAAAGATTTTTCTGTATTTTCATGACTATGAAAATTGTAAATTCACACTGAAGGCATCAAAACTATGAATTAACACATGTGGAATTATATACTTAACAAAAAAGTGTGAAACAAATGAAAATATGTCTTATATTCTAGGTTCTTCAAAGTAGCCACCTTTTGCTTTGATGACTGCTTTGCACACTCTTGGCATTCTCTTGATGAGCTTCAAGAGGTAGTCACCGGGAATGGTCTTCCAACAATCTTGAAGGAGTTCCCAGAGATGCTTAGCACTTGTCAACCCTTTTGCCTTCACTTTGCGGTCCAGCTCACCCCAAACCATCTCGATTGGGTTCAGGTCTGGTGACTGTGGAGGCCAGGTCATCTGGCATAGCGCCCCATCACTCTCCTTCTTGGTCAAATAGCCCTTACACAGCCTGGAGGTGTGTTTGGGGTCATTGTCCTGTTGAAAAATAAATGATGGTCCAACTAAACACAAACCAGATGGAATAGCATGCCGCTGCAAGATGCTGTGGTAGCCATGCTGGTTCAGTATGCCTTCATTTTTGAATAAATCCCCAACAGTGTCACCAGCAAAGCACCCCCACACCATCACACCTCCTCCTCCATGCTTCACGGTGGGAACCAGGCATGTAGAGTCCATCCGTTCACCTTTTCTGCGTCGCACAAAGACACGGTGGTTGAAACCAAAGCTCTCAAATTTGGACTCATCAGACCAAAGCACAGATCTCCACTGGTCTAATGTCCATTCCTTGTGTTCTTTAGCCCAAACAAGTCTCTTCTGCTTGTTGCCTGTCCTTAGCAGTGGCTTCCTAACAGCTATCTATATATATAATTGTCTACGGGGTACTTCCGTCTTTCTGTCTGCAACTTCCGTAACGGAAATCCCACGTCGCTGATTGGTCTCGCTAGCCTCCTGTCATGGCTGCCGCAACCAATCAGCGACGGGCAAAGTCCGATTAGTCCCTCCCTACTCCCCTGCAGTCAGTGCCCGGCGCCCGCATACTCCCCTCCAGTCACCGCTCACACAGGGTTAATGCCAGCGGTAATGGACCGCATTATGCCGCGGGTAACACGCTCCGTTACAGCTGCTATTAACCCTGTGTGTCCCCAACTTTTTACTATTGCTGCTGCCTATGCAGCATCAAGAGTAAAAACATGTAATGTTAAAAATAATAAAAAAACAAAAAACCTGCTATACTCACCCTCCGTAGTCCGCGGAGCCGCACGCTGCCTCCGCCATCTTCCGTTCCCAGAGATAGATGCATTGCGAAATTACCCAGAAGACTTAGCGGTCTCGCGAGACTGCTAAGTCATCTGGGTAATTTCGCAATGCATCCTGGGAACGGAAGATGGCGGCAGCCGCCCACTCATCGCCTGCGCCAGAGCTTCGCTAGATTAGGTGAGTATATAACTATTTTTTATTTTAATTATTTTTTTTAACAGGGATATGGTGCCCACACTGCTATATACTATGTGGGCTGTGTAATATATCGCGTGGCTGCTATATACTTCCTGCCAGTGTTAGATGCTATGTGGGCTGTGTTATGTACTGCGTGGGCTGTGCTATATATTACGTGGCCAGTGTTACATACTGCGTGTGCTGTGCTTTATATTATGTGGCCAGTGTTATATACTGTGTGGGCTGTGTTATATATTACGTGGCCAGTGTTATATACTGCGTGGGCTGTGTAATATACCGCATGGCTGCTATATACTACCTGGCCAGTGTTATATACTGCGTGTGCTTTGCTATATATTACGTGGCCAGTGTTATATACTGCGTGGGCTGTGTTATATATTACGTGGCCAGTGTTATATACTGCATGGGCTGTGTTGTATATTACGTGGCCAGTGTTATATACTGCGTGTGCTGTGCTATATATTACGTGGCCAGTGTTATATACTGCGTGGCCTGTGTTATATATTACGTGGCCAGTGTTATATACTGAGTGGCCTGTGTTATATACTACGTAGCCTTAGTTATATACTGCGTGGCTGCTATATACTGCGTGGGCTGTGTTATATAGCACGTGGGCTGTGTTATATACTGTTTGGGCTGTGTTATATACTGCGTGGCCACTGTTATATATTGCGTGGCCTGTATTAACGCATTGGGTATTCTACAATATGTATGTTTGTATATAGCAGCCACATAGTATATAGCACAGGCCACGTCGTATTTGTCTGCTATATACTACATGGCTCCTATAACTACGTGGCCTGTGGTATATACTATGTGGCTGCTATATACATACATACATACTCTAGAATACCCGATGTGTTAGAATCGGGCCACCATCTAGTTTTACTATGAAGGCCTGCTGCATAAAGTCTCCTCTTAACAGTTGTAGAGATGTGTCTGCTGCTAGAACTCTGTGTGGCATTGACCTGGTCTCTAATCCGAGCTGCTGTTAACCGGCGATTTCTGAGGCTGGTGACTCGGATAAACTTATCCTCAGAAGCAGAGGTGACTCTTGGTCTTCCTTTCCTGGGGCGGTCCTCATGTGAGCCAGTTTCTTTGTAGCGCTTGATGGTTTTTGCCACTGCACTTGGAGACACTTTCAAATTTTTTCAATTTTTCAGACTGAGTGACCTTCATTTCTTAAAGTAATGATGGACACTCGTTTTTCTTTACTTAGCTGCTTTTTTCTTGCCATAATACAAATTCTAACAGTCTATTCAGTAGGACTATCAGCTGTGTATCCACCAGACTTCTGCACAACACAACTGATGGCCCCAACCCCATTTATAAGGCAAGAAATCCCACTTATTAAACCTGACAGGGCACACCTGTGAAGTGAAAACCATTCCCGGTAATTATCTCTTGAAGCTCATCAAGAGAATGCCAAGAGTGTGCAAAGCAGTCATCAAAGCAAAAGGTGGCTACTTTGAAGAACCTAGAATATAAGACATATTTTCAGTTGTTTCACACTTTTTTGTTAAGTATATAATTCCACATGTGTTAATTCATATAGTTTTGATGCCTTCAGTGTGAATGTACAATTTTCATAGTCATGAAAATACAGAAAAATCTTTAAATGAGAAGGTGTGTCCAAACTTTTGCTCTGTACTATATGTAAGGGTTAATCACAGTTTACTGCATTGTTGGAGATTTCTGATGTAATATATGATTTGGCCAGTAGAGTGCAGTGGCGAGAGGCCAGAGTTGGAGGGTGGGGGTTTTGGCGGTTGGTGGGCAGTTGGGAGGAGTCGAAGGACAGTCGAGGAAGGAGTGAAGCTGCAGATCCTAGCAGCAAAAAGTCTGAATAGGACAGTTGGTGACTCTGGGACACATTGTTTGGCTTGACTTGAGCCTACAAGGTGAGGACAACCTAGTACACAGCATCTTGGGCTAGGCCACGTGAGGCCTTTACTCTAATGACTTAGCAAGCCCTGCGTTGGAGAAATTGGCATTCCCTAAGAGCTTTAAGACAGCGTTTCTATCGCTAAGGACTTAGGGAATCCCTGAATTAGAGAGATTAGCATTCCCTAAGAGCTTCAAGATGGCGTTTTTGATTATTTGGGACAAGAACCCTTCTACTTCAGTTTCAGTTTGATCTATCCTTCCTTACAATGCAAGATTGTTGTTCCGTTACATTGAATCATACCTTATCACTGGAAGCCTCCAATCATGTCTCCCAGTACTTACCTACACGCAACCTCCGATCCTCACAAGATCTCCTACTCTACTCCCGTCTTATCTCCTCTTCCCACAATCGTATACAAGATTTCTCTCGCGTATCACCCCTAATCTGGAACCCTCTACCACAACACATCAGACTCTTGCCTACCATCGAAACCTTCAAAAAGAACCTGAAGACCCACCTCTTCCGACAAGCCTACAACCTGCAGTTACCACCGATCGACCAAACCGCTGCATGACCATCTCTACCCTCACCTACTGTATTCTCACCCATCCCTTGTAGATTGTGAGCCTTCGCGGGCAGGGTCCTCACTCCTCCTGTACCAGTTATGACTTGTATTGTTTAAGATTATTGTACTTGTTTTTATTATGTATACCCCTCCTCACATGTAAAGCGCCATGGAATAAATGGCGCTATAACAATAAATAATAATAATAATCATCTCTTTTTCAAAACCACCAATCCTGGGGACAGTCATAACTCACAGCACTACAACACCGGTCCATCTGTCTCTGAACTCATACACTTGTGTTCTTGCTCTAAGACACTTTCTCCCTCTAGGCACAACTCAAGAACTCAGAGCACCAATCCATCACCACATAAACATTCCTCAATCAGTTTTAAACATGGACCCTTTTGCTTGGTTTCACAAACTTCTCCCCTTCAGTGTTGCAACACACTAATCATCAGTTCCCATCCCCAACAAGCCCTCACGTCCAATTCCACATCGTTGCCAAAAGATTCCCATTCGGGTATACCAGTGCAATCTCCTCAATGTTACAGTTCATCAACGGACAATTTTCTTATTTCCACCAACAGCATATTCCCTTGTTAATTCATAACTCTAGATTCAGGTCAACAACTAATAGGAGCTTACTGCCCCAGATTCCCAATATCCCTGAGGAGATGTATCCCACTTACAACCAAGGATCCCTCAATCAATCTCTTGGTAAATAAAAAAACCTCTCCAACTAAATCACAGCTTTTTTCCCCATTCTGAATACCCCAAATCCCAATCGCTTCTTCTCGAAAAAAGACTCACTCGAGATTCAACACGAAAAGAGCAAGAAATAAGAATATTTAATTTATCTGACCACATTATAAGTTCTGATGAAGTTAGATTACTTAACAAAGGACTTTCCTTTTGTCCTATAGCAACAGAGAAGAGCCAGAAGACCGCACGCAGCGTCTGATTGTTCCTACTTCTGCGCTGAAAAGAAGCACTTCACCTTTTTTTTTAATGGTGTCAATTTCTTTTGGGCAGAACTGGGGTTAATTGGCCATGTTGGGAGATCTGTGAGTCTGAGCTCTCTGCTTAGCTTGATATGCCACTCCTATCCCCTTTATAATCTAGGTCCTGACTGAAACACATGATCAGAGCTAGCTTATGCTGCATGGCTTGGAAGAGTGATGTTTTGGTGGTTATATGAGAAGGAGTTTGGAGGAGTTATCTGTGACTGTTGTGTGGATTTGTAAGTGTGATAATTCCCTTCCCTAGTCTTACTTTGGATTTTCCCTGTCCTCCACTCCCCGATGCATTCTTCTGTCATATGTGAGTGAATATTTGTATGCCTGGTATTTTCAGTTACCCTTGTTCGTGTTGCCTTGCTCGTTGGGTTGGTGTACTGCGGTGCACAACAGCGGCCCTCTTCCCTTGATGGGGGAAGAGAACAGAAGGAGGGAGGAGATAAGGCAAGGGTGGAGGCCCCGGCATCTTCACCTTCAGAAGTATCCCGGGAAATAGAAAGAGCTAGGGTGCCCCCAAGTGTTAGGGACAGGAAAGGAGCCCCTGGTCCTGGGTCACCCGACAGCTGTGTCATGACATAACCCCTTTGATTTATATCTGGATGTCAACACCTTTGTCAGAAAATTGACTTTAAATAGACATTTTCTGATTAAGAAAAAACAGTTTACAATGTCAGGTCAACCACACTCCTCTGTCAAGTAACCTGAAATGGACAACGGTACCAGGCATGTAGATGTTAGAAGGAAAACCAAGTTCTATCCATTGCATCATGAGGGGAATTACATAAAAACTTTCCACCTCTTGGTACTCAAGGAATTAAAGGGAATCTGTCACCTCATTTTTCGCATATAAGCAGCGGCCACCGCCATTAGGGGATTATCTGCAGCATTCTGTAATGCTGAAAATAAGCCCCCGATGTATCCTGAAAGATAAGGAAAACAGGTTATATTATACTCACCCAGGGGTGGTCCAGGTCAGTTGGGCGTCGCAAGGCCGGGTTCGGTGCCTCCCATCTTCATACGATGTCGCCATCCTCCTTGCTTCTTGTCACGAGAGCGGCGCAGGCGTACTGATTTGCTCTGTTGATGGCAGAGTAAAGTACTGCAGTGCGCAGGCGCTCGGCCTCTCTGAGCTTTCCCGGCGACTGCGCACTTCAGTACTTCGATCAGCACTCAACAGGGCAGAGAATTACGCCTGCGCATGAGCTGCGACAGAAGCAAAGAAGAGGACGTCATCGAATGAAGATAGGAGGTGCCAGACCCGGATCGGTGACACCCATACGACCTGGACCGCAGCGGGACCGCCCCTGGGTGAGTATAATCTAACTTGTTTTTCTTATCTTTCAGGTTACTTTGGGGCTTATCTACAGCATTACAGAATGCTGCAGATAAGCCCCTAATGGCGGTGGCCGCAGCTTATATACGAAAAATGAGGTGACATTCCCTTTCAGATCTATGCCCAATAGAATAGGGAAGGACAGTTTAACGAAAGGTGAATGCATAGCCATGGAATCCCTAAAAAATAACTCCTGACTAAACATCAGAGGAGCAGATAAGGGGCTGGGATCATAAGTAAGGACACATATGACAACGAAGCCCTAAGGATTTTAGGTGATGGCCTCTATTACTTAAAATTAACTCCAATATCATCAAGAGTATCTATCACTAATTTCAGGAGCGGATAATCACAATCTCTTAAATAAAAGGGAGAAAGAATTTTTAAATGTCAAACAATTTCAGTTACCTTTTTTAATTTTTTTTGCCCAAAGTTCACAAATGCATAAACAACACCCCAGTCGCCCTATAATTTCAGTATACCGCCAATTTATCCCATTTTGTTGATCTATTCCTACAACCCTACGTTCTTCGACTACTCTCTCATTTAAGAGATTTGACTCATCATATCACCAATTTCAAGACTCTAGAACCCCCAATCAATATTCGTTCATGTCTTTGGATGTTCAGGCCCTTTATTCTAATATCCATCATGAACTTGGCTTAAGAGCCTTCAGCATTATTTGGATCGTGATAACTCTATGTCCAATACTCACACAACCTTTCTGCCTGACAACATCAGGTTTGTCCTAGAATATAGTGCATTTTCCTATGAGGGTGTGACTTACTGGCAGCTGAGGGGCAATGTGATGGGTACATGGTATGCACCCAGTTATGCAAACCTTTTTATGGGGATTTCGAGTCCCACCGTACAGCCCAGCCCCACTTGTCGGTGTGTAACATCCATTATTACAAAATGACCTATTCATTATATGGACGGGGACGTTGAAGGAGGCAGATTGGTTTGTCCTACAATTCTCACACAAATTCTCTTCATCCAACATTGAGTCTTTGGATCTAAACATTTAGAAAGGGGAGGGAGACGCTATCCAAACCTCCACTTTTTCAAAATGGTAATTGTAAATAGTTACCTCGAATTTAGTAGTGGACACTATCCAAAATGGGTCACCAACATCCCCTATGGTCAGTATAGAAGGATAAAGATAAGGAACTGCTCCATCAATGCGTATTTTTTAAAAGAAGCAAATATTCTCCATGAGAGATTCAGAGCTAAACGGTATCCAACTGAAATAATAAAAGATACCTTCAAATGAACATTTAAATTAGAACAAAGGCACTGCTCCTAAAGGCCTGGAACTCACTACCATTGAACGGATATCTGAGGACATTCCAAATAGCATGTGCCGCGCCCCCACGTAAGGGCAATGGGGTACTCGGTACCGGGTCCTTCAGTTCCATCAGCTGGGATGTCACGGTGGCCCGACCCGGACCGTGGCCCTATGAGAGGTGCCCAAATAAATAGGGGGAAGTAGTTTGTAGATAATGGTAGTGTTCGTGATGCCACCTGTGGTATTCGGTCAGGGTGACCGACGCTGCTTAGGGGTCCACTGGGGTGATGGAATGGCAGCTAGATGGTATACCTTCCCACAGGTGAAGTATATCCCCAGGGCTTCCCAGAAGTGTAGATGTTGATGGTGGATGGTGCAAGGCGCGGTGAATAACGAGGACACAATGCGTGCAGTCTCTTTACCTTTACTGAAGACTTCAGCATCCACAGTCCAGAGTGCCAGATGACAGGGTAGGCAGAGTCCGGCCGGTCTGATGGCAATTCCAGAGTCCCCTTTTCCAGGTGGAAATCAGTAGCCTTCCCCTTGCGCACAGTAACGTAGTAGGTCCCTACGTGCATTAGCTCCCATAGGGTCCTCACTCTTGTTACTCCTCTCTCTGTCCCCCAGATGGATAGGATAAACCTGTATGACGGTGGTGGTCTGAGGCTATTTTATAGGGACCCTAGCGTCGCCCCTCCTCCACGCTGCCACCTTGTCTGCTTAGGTTCTTAGGTCGGACAGCCAACTTGGAATCGACTGTCCTGCCGGTCTCTGAAGTAAAGCGTAGAGTCTATTACTCCCTCGGTATTCCGGCCACCAGCTCTGCGCTCAGTGGGAGGCAGCCTGCTTCTAGCTGGTCTCCCACTGGTGTTTTACTCCTGTTGCTACGGCTTCTGTGCTCACGCACTACGGCACACTTCCTTTCTTGTCCTTTCTTAGGAGGCTGCCGCATGGGTTGCAGGCGCAGCTCCGTATCCTTCTTTCCCTTTCCTGGGCCAAGCCCAGTCTGCTCCTCTCCTCTCCTCCTCCTGGCTCCTTCTCCAACTCTCCTACAACGACTGGCTCACTTCCTAACCAACCCCCAGTTTTACCCAAGTGTGAAGAGTGGCCTAATAGATAGAACCTTTTGCTCCCCCTGGTGGCCGGTGTGTGAAGTGTGTGTGTGGCTATGATACCTGGCAGGGTGGACTCCTTTGGTGTCATCAGACGTAACATCGCTCCCACTAGTGGAAGAACGACATTACTACATCGACCAGGACTCTGGGGCGCTGCACATGCAAAAACTTATCTATAGAGAATCCTATTAGATTTTTAAATTAGCATCACTTATACCACAGAGTTTGAATGAATGTATTGATAGTACAAAATAATTTGTGATCCAACAACCAAGGACCAATAATTTTAGTCAGTCATGTGACCTCCAACATACTTTTGGGCTACCGGGTGGGTTCTCGCATTGCATTTGTGCCCTTTAATTAAATAAGGTTTGATTATGTTTTTTAGACATATTTTTTATATATATTTGTTTTAAGACCAAACCCTGAAGATGATGCATACAGCATTTTTTGTTGAGCAACATCATTTGGGAGGCATTCGATTACTCTAAGTTTTGTTCCTTTGTGGATCAAACGAGACACAACAGTGGGTTAATTATCCTTAGAGAATGCTCCACCCAATAGATGGTGCTATTTTGCAGGGGTATTTAATTGTTAAATTCATTGATTGCTTTTACTTGCCTAATGAAGGAGCCATTCTTGGAATCCTTCCTGCATTGTCCAGTAGCGCTCGTTTTCACACCAGTAACTTCTTCTCACCATGATTATATCTGGGTCACTGAGAATCCGGCAAGTGGAACAGCAGCCAACAGGAGATTCCATTTTCATGTGCTTCAGTGTTGTGCTTGGTTGCACAACGCTTTCAGGTGAGTATGCTTGCCACATGGACTCAGTCTGACTTGATTGATCTGCGCAAGGTGCGCTTTCCCCTCTATTTTATTTTTTCCTAAGAGTTTTAAAAATGCGTTTCTATCACTAAGGACTTAGTGAGTCCCTGCGTTGGAGAGATCGGCATTCCCTAAGAGCTTCAAGACGGCGTTTTGTTTTTATTTTTCGGGACTCAGCCCAACAAGAACCTTTCTACTTCAGTTTCAGGACGTACTGGTACCATCTTACATCTGAATATATATGCGTTTATATAAATATCCTTATAGAGGTCCAGTTAGTTAGGAGATGAGGTTCTTCTGTAAGAGACACTTTGAAAACTAACCTGAGTAGGCCATTACTAAAGTACTGGTACAATACTGTTATTTTACTAATTTATGCATAGAAAGAGTTAATCACGTTGTATTTTGCTCATATATAACTGTTAATTCTGTTTACGCGTCCCTGCGTATACTCTTAATTGGCGTTATTGAGAGTAACTGATGTCACTATATTTTCTACTTATTCACTGTTTACCTATCATCCTTTCCTTTGTTTTAGAAACTGGTTAGCAAATATTCATATATCATCTAATTGTTGTACGTGTCTGCTGATTGTTGCTGTACACCTCGTCTTGTGGCCATCCTTCGTCCATGTTTCATGTATATGACTTTTTTAATGTATATTGGTGCCACAGAGTAAGTTTTGCTATGGAATCACGTGGATATTTGTTACGCCCATGACATACATTATGGTGTGGGTTTCTTACTGGTCTGATTCCTATTGATCTCACATAGCTTGAGAAGAAGCTGCAGTTATGGCCACTGTTGAGCACACATGATCTGGAAGTATACACCTGACAGGGATCACAATCAAGAAGAATGACTGGGCATACGTCCACCGTAGGGACATACTGTAAAAAAACAACAAATGGGCATTTAAGCATGGCAGTAATCAGCTGACAATTGAGCATACACGCATTCATGGGTTGATCGCATCTCTTATGTGGCCTAAAAAAAATCATCATCGGTGACACATCTCTTTGTGGATACATGAAGACATTCTCCCACTAATACACACATGGGGACTGAATGGTCGTACTAACAATTGTTATTCCCCATGATGCACGGACTGTCCTCTTCTGTCTAGGTTCAGGAGTCCGTGCATCATGATCCGTGCTCGGCAATGATACACGGATGTGTGACTGAGGCACAATAGTCTCAAACTAATGCTTAGTGGTGCTCTTCAGTGGCGTACCTCAATGGCGCGTCTCAGTGGTGCCCCTCAATAGTGTGCCACATTGGTGCTCTACAGTGGTTCCTCTCAATGGTGCCCCTCAGTGGTCTACATCAGTGCTGTCCTACAGTGGTGTCCCTCCATGGTGCCCCTCAGTGGTGCACCTCAGTGGTGTTCTTCAATGGTGCCCCTCGTTGGTTCCTTTCAGTGGTGTGCCTCAGTGGTGCCTCTCAGTAGTGGCTGGTGCCCTTGAGTGGTGCCACTCAGTGGTATCCCTCAGTGTGTTCCCTTTAGCGGTGCACCTCAGTGATCAACCTCAGTAGTGCCCTTCAATGGTGCCCATCATTGGTTCCTTTCAGTGGTGTGCCTCTGTGATGCCTCTCAGTGGTGTCTGGTGCTCTTTAATGATGCCCTTCATTGATGTGCCTCAATGGTATCCCTCAGTTTGTGCCCTTCAATGGTATCCTTCAATGGTGCACTTCAGTGATCAACCTCAGTGGTGTCCTTCAATGGTGTGCCTCAGTGAGGCCTATCATTGGTGTCTGGTGCTCTGCTATGGTGCCCTTCAGTGATGTCCCTCAGTGGCATCTCTCAGTGTGAGCCCCTTAGTGTGAGCCCCTCAGTGGTGCCCCTCAGTGGTGCCCCTCAGTGGGCACAGCGACAATTTATTTACCACTCGTACACATCAGTCAGTTATGACAGAATGAACAATTAGCTGCTATTTATGCTTCTCTGGACAGGAAACGACTTCTAAAATAGAGAAGACAGGAAATTCCCTTTCTTTGGGTGATTTATCTCATGAGATTTTATTGCGGAGGTTACAAAATCACCCGTTAGGTCATAACATGACAGCAGCGCTCTAAGATTATTTATTTTAAAAATGAGCATTTCACCATTTAGTTTCAGCAAAAAGTTTCATAACTTTGCAGACGCAGCTGTAGGCCTCGCCTACACTTCGGCTTCTTGTTGCGCTACTGAATGATGCGTAACTGCTTATTGACATCTGCCGTCCACCCAAGTACATGCTTTGGCTGCAGCTGTGGCTAAATAGTTAAAAAATCAACCAGCAATGCTACAAAAAAAGTCTCAGTGTAGCCTAGTACTTATTATCGTTGATATTAATTTTGTTCACCAGAACCGGAACCCTTTCTGCAATCTGTGATGGACCCTAGTGATAGGAGCCCCATTCCCTTCCTGCACCAACACAGGAGATAAAGCATCACACACTGAAATCAATGGCTCTTCATGTTTCATTTTCATTGACCTCCAGGGAGCGGCTCTTTGTAGTCACCTCACTACTAGCCAAGAGATGAGGATTATTATTATTATAGCGCCATTTATTCCATGGCGCTTTACATGTGAGGAGGGGTATACATAGTAAAAACAGGTACAATAATCTTGAACAATACAAGTCACAACTGATTCAGGAGGAGTGAGGACCCTGCCCGCGAGGGCTCACAATCTACAAGGGATGGGTGAGGATACAGTAGGCGAGGATAGAGCTGGTCATGCAGCGGTTTGGTCGATCCGTGGTTACTGCAGGTTGTAGGCTTGTTGGAAGAGGTAGGTCTTCAGGTTCTTTTTGAAGGTTTCGATGGTAGGTGAGAGTCTGATGTGTTGTGGTAGAGAGTTCCAGAGTAGGGGTGATACACGAGAGAAATCTTGTATGCGATTGTGGGAAGAGGAGATAAGAGGGGAGTAGAGTAGGAGATCTTGTGAGGATCGGAGGTTGCGTGCAGGAAAGTACCGGGAGACGAGGTCACAGATGTATGGAGGAGACAGGTTGTAGATGGCTTTGTACGTCATGATTAGGGTTTTGTACTGGAGTCTCTGGGTAATGGGGAGCCAGTGAAGGGATTGACAGAGGGGAGAGGGCGGGGAATAGCGGGGGGACAGGTGGATGAGTCGGGCAGCAGAGTTTAGAATAGATTGGAGGGGTGCGAGAGTGTTAGAGGGGAGGCTAAAGAGCAGGAGGTTACAGTAGTCAAGACGGGATATGATGAGGGAATGGACTAGGGTTTTTGCAGATTCTTGGTTTAGGAATGTACGGATCCGTGAAATATTTTTGAGTTGAAGGCGGCAGGAAGTGAAAAGGGTATGTGGTTTGAAAGAGAGATCAGTGTCAAGGTTTACCCCGAGGCAGCGAGCTTGTGGGACTGGGGAGAGTGGGCAGCCGTTTATTGTAATGGATAGGTCCATTGGGGGGGTCGCGTGAGATGGTGGAAAGATGATAAATTCTGTTTTGTCCATATTAAGTTTTAGAAATCTAGTGGAGAAGAAGGATGAAACAGCGGACAGACATTGAGGGATTCTGGTTAGTAGGGAGGTGATATCTGGTCCAGAGATGTAGATCTGTGTGTCGTCAGCATAGAGATGATACTGAAAGCCATGAGATTCTATGAGCTGTGCCAGGCCAAAGGTGTAAATGGAGAAGAGCAGGGGCCCAAGGACTGAACCTTGCGGGACTCCGACAGATAGGGGGCGGGGTGAGGAGGTGGTGTGTGAGTGGGAGACGCTGAATGTCCGGTCTGTTAGGTATGACGAGATCCTGGATAGGGCCAAGTCTGTGATGCCAAGGGATGAGAGGGTCTGTAATAATAGGGAATGGTCCACTGTGTCAAAGGCAGCCGACAGGTCGAGGAGGAGGAGGACAGAGTAGTGTCGCTTGCTCTTGGCGGTTAATAGGTAATTGGTGACCTTAGTTAGGGCAGTTTCAGTGGAGTGATGTGACCGGAAGCCAGATTGTAAGCGGTCGAAGAGGGAACAGGAAGAGAAATGTAAAGACAGTTCAAGATGGACGTGTTGTTCCAGTAGTGTTGAGGTATAGGGGAGAAGTGATGTAGGGCGATAGCTAGATACACAAGATGGGTCAAGAGAGGGTTTAAGATATGGATTAATGGAGCTCAGTATTAACTCAAGGACCCTGACAATGAATGTAATGTTACGGGGCACCTTAAATGTACACTTTAGTGACCATAAGTAGTTTAAAAAAATGAAGGTCTCCTATTTCTGCATGTTCAACCTTCTATGGGTCCATTATACAGAACCACAGGAATAGCACAGGCAGTCGTATAGGGTCTATGGAGGTGGATTTGCCACACAGACAACCTGTTATGGTGCATTTGGACAAGTCGATCTCAGCAGGGCTGGCGTCAGCACCCGGCGTACCCGGGCAAGCACCGGGGCCCTGGCGAGACAGGGGGGTCCATTCAGGGCTAGCATTAGGGGCAGGCAGATGCCAGTGCCTAGGGTCCCCGCTCCCCCAGAGGCCCTCAGCTAGCAGCACATCATGCAGCCGCTATGGGGCCCCTGTGAGGCAGGGGGGCCCGCCTGCCGCCAGCGCTGGCAATAGGCCCACGTGGTCGGAGACGCAGGGACCACGTGTAAAGACAGGTGATCCAGGCGGATATCCGGCGGTCGTGAGCCCGAAGCGAGGCATGTATAGAGTGTTATGCTGCAGCTTCAGGGACTGCCATGGCAACCAGCCCACAAGACCGGATGCACCGAGACCACGTGGGATGACACGTGACCAAAGAACACCCGGCCAGGTGACAAGCAGACAGCAACAGCGTCCCCGGCAACAGAAGGCCAGGTTGAGGGAGGTGTGGCCTGGCGCTTGCGAAGCAGGACACCAATGGTCGCCATCAGGACAGCATCACGCACGTGAGTCGGAAACCACAGCATAGAGACACGGACCCCTGCTGTATTGAACTATACAGGCGTCTGCCGGTAAAGTTCAAAGCAAATGATGGAGGAGAGAGCGTCACCTGACGCTCCCTCTCCCATCATTCACCGCTCTGCCTCTGACACTGCGGGTGCGCGATGATGTCATCGCGCACTCGCTGTGTGTCAGGCAGTACAGCAGCAGCAGCCGAGACTGGAGCAGGGAGCAGCGCGGGCACGTTGAGAGGTGAGGAGTGTTTTTTTATTTTTTTTTAACTATAACAGTGAGTGCTGGACTGGACTATGGGGCCATTCTTGGGGGTAGGGGGGCTGTGCTGTATACTACATGTCTGTGCTATATACTACATGGCTGTTCTATATACTACGTGGGCCGTGTTATATACTATGCGGCTGTGCTATATACTATATGGGCTGTTATATGCTACGTGGGCAGTGTTATAAACTATGTGGCTGTGTTATATGCTGTGTGGGCTGTTATATACTACGTGGCTGTGTTATATGCTACGTGGGCTGTTATATACTACGTGGGCTGTTATATGCTACGTGGCTGTGTTATATCCTACGTGGTTGTGTTTTATGCTACGTGGCTGTGTTTTATGCTACGTGGCTGTGTTTTATGCTACGTGGCTGTGTTATATGCTACGTAGCTGTGTTATATGCTACGTGGGCTGTGTTATATGTGATCATGAATCGTGGCATGTGTTAAAGGGGGGGCCCACTGAGACTCTTTCGCCCGGGGCCCTCAAAATCTTGGGTCGGCCCTGGATCTCAGTACATTAACAAAAAAAGGATTGATCATATACAGGTAGATCAGCAGGGGTGTAACTACAATAGGTGCAGGGGTTGCAATCGCACCCGGGCCATGGAGCCTAGGGGGCCCTAAAAGTCCCTTTGGCCTATAGAAAAAGACTATTGCTGTTAAAGATTTAAAATATTTGAGGGCCCCGTTGGAGCTTACGCCACTGTAGATCAGCATTCGTTTATGTGAGGGACGAGGGAGACTCCATTTTGGATTTATGAATTCAGGCCCCATAGATTATCCAGAGATCTCCCTCCACTCCTGAAAGGTGGCCCCCCACCCTTGGGAAAAGTATACAATTCCCAAAAGAGCTGAACTCTTGCGAAATAGCCAGAGAATTAGAAGCCACGTGTTAATGGAGGCAAGGAGGAGCAGAGCCAGGACCCTCTGCTGTCTTTTGTGCAAGTCTGCCTGCTTCAAGGGAAAACGCTAGACTCTTTGGCACAACATATAGAGATTAATTATGAAAGTACCATGCACCTAAGTAATCACCAGAGTCCAATGTATCACCAGAACCCTGGGAGCCCCTGCACGCACCCCTGTCTCATAATTCTCTAGCTGTCTCCAATACCGAGCTATCGAAACTGGCTCTCTAGAACCACTTAGCCAACCCAAGTTTGGACTCCCTGTATAGGTCCAGTCCCAATGAACCCGTTGAGATGTCAGCCGTCCTGTTTGGACCTCCCGCTAGGAAGTTATGACCCATCCTAGATATTGGGAATTATTTCAGCTAGGAGGAAAAGGGAGAATTCAGCCCAACCCAGAGGGGCGGTGTCAAATATGGGAGGGGGCGCGCTAAAGGTTAAAAGCTAGCTACACACTTTTAGCTAGCCCTGTTAGGCTATGTGCACACTTTGCAGATTCCACTGCGGATTTTTCCGCAGCAGAATTTTACTGCGGATTTATTGCGGTTTTTACTGCGGTTTCTTCTGCGGATTTTCATCTGCAGTTTTCTATTGGAGCAGGTGAAAATCCGCAGAAAAGAAGTGAATGTAATCCGCAGCGTTTCCGCGCGGTTTTTTCCGCAGCATGTGCACTGCGTTTTTTGTTTCCCATAGGTTTACATTGTTCTGTAAACTCATGGGAAACTGCTGCGGATCCGCAGCGGTCAAATCCGCTGCGGATCCGCAGCAAAATCCGCAAAGTGTGAATATAGCCTTATTGTTCTGCCATGGAAGCCACGTTACGTTGTGTGTGGGGATGGTCCAGAAACTAAGAAGGTGCCTGTGGATACGACAGCTTCCCTCCATCCACACGTGATAAGAATGGTATGTGACACATACAGCTAACTCCTATCCCCAACCCTACTTTTATCTGTACTTCTGGCTGTAATCTCTGTATATATTTGTAGTATCTAGTGCACCTTTCGGCAATTAAAATAATTAATTTTGGGCTGCTCTTTTATCTCGAAACCCGATTTCCCAAGTTTGTGAGTCCGGCTAATACTTATACGCTTCCTGGGGTTGGTTTCTGAACCAATTATTATTATTATTATTTATTTATATAGCACCATTGATTCCATGGTGCTGTACATGAGAAGGGGTTACATACAAATGACAGATATCACTTACAATAAGCAAACTAACAATTACGGACTCATACAGAGGGGAGAGGTCCCTGCCCTTGCGGGCTTACATTCTACGGGATGGTGGAGAAGGAGACAATAGGTTGAGGGTTGCGGGAGCTCCGATGTTGGTGAGGCGGTAGCTTTGGTAGTGGTGAGGAGGCAGCGGGGTCAGTGCAGGCTGTAGGCTTACCTGAAGAGGTGGGCTTTCAGGTTCTGTCTGAAGGATCTGAATGTGGTTTATAGTCGGACGTGTTGGGGCAAAGAATTCCAGAGGATGGGGGATATTGGGTGAGGAGCGAATAAGTGTGGAGGAGAGAAGGAGGTCTTGGGAGGACCAGAGATTACGTGAGGGAAGATATTGGGAGATTAGTTCAGAGATATATGGAGGAGAAAGGTTATGGATGGCTTTGTAGGTCAGTATTAGTAATTTGAACTGGATACGCTGAGGGAATGGGAGCCAGTGAAGACATTTGCAGAGGGGGAAGCGGAGGAGTAGCGGGGAGATGAATTAGTCGGGCAGCAGAATTAAGGATGGACTGGAGAGGTGCAAGGGTGTTAGCAGGGAGGCCACAGAACAGGATGTTGCAGTAGTCAAGGCAGGAGATGATGAGGGCATGCACAAGCATTTTAGTAGATTGAGGGTTGAGGAAAGGACGGATTCTGGAGATATTTTTGAGCTGGAGGCGCAGGAGGTGGAAAGAGCTTGGATGTGCGGTTTGAAGGACAGGGCAGAGTCAAGGGTTACCCCGAGGCAGTGGACTTCCGGTACGGAGAAAGCGTGATGTCGTTAATTGCGATAGATAGGTCAGGTAAGAAACATCTATGAGATGGATGAAAGATGATGAGTTTAGATTTGTCCACATTGAGTTTCAGGAAGCGAGAGAAGGAGGATATGGCTGATAGACACGCTGGGATTCTGCACAGCAGAGAGGTGACGTCTGGGCCAGAGAGGTAGATCTGAGTGTCATCAGCATAAAGGTGGTACTGGAATCCATGGGACTTTATGAGTTGTCCCAGGCCAAGGGTATAGATTGAGAAGAGTAGGGGTCCTAGAACATAGCCTTGGGGGACTCCAACAGAGAGAGGGCGGGATGAGGAGGTAGTGTGGGAGTGGGAGACACTGAATGTGCGGTTGGAAAGGTATGAGGAGATCCAGGATAGGGCGAGGTCTTTGATGTCAAAGGAGGAGAGGATCTGTAGTAGGAGGCAGTGGTCAACTGTGTCGAAAACAGAGGACAGGTCTAGAAGGAGTACAGAGTATTGTCCGTTAGCTTTGGCTGTAAGTAGGTTGTTAGTAATTTTGGTCATGGCTGTCTCAGTTGGGTGATGGGAGCGGAAACCAAATTGTCAAAGAGCTGGTTAGATGAGAGGTGGGAGGAAAGTTCAGCGTGGAAGTGCTGCTCCAGGAGTTTGGAAACGAATAGCAATATTAGGCGATAGCTGGACATAGCAGTTGGATCGAGGGTTGGCTTTTTAAGGATAGGCGTGATTGTGGCATGTTTGAAAGCAGAAGGGAAGGTTCCAGAAGTTAGTGATAGGTTGAAGAGGTGGGTTAGGGATGGGATAAGTGTGGTGGTGAGGTTGGGGAGGTGGGATGGGGTTGACCGCACAGGTGGTGAGGTGCGATTTGGAGAGGAGACAATTAAGTCCCCCTTCAGTGATGTTGGATAGGGAGGTTATTGGGTTTGGGCATTGGTCTGGTATACAAAGTGGTTGAACAATAAAGACTTGCCTTGTCTGGTCGATCATATTTTTAAAGTGTGTGGCAAAGTCCTCGGCAGAGATGAGGGAGGTTGGAGGGGGCAGTGGGGGGCGGAGGAGGGAGTTAAAGGTTTTGAATAACTGTTTGGGGTTGTAGGATAGGGAAGATATGAGGGTTGTGAAGTAGGCCTGTTTATCAGAGGTGAGAGCAGATTTAAAAGCGAGTGTTGCCTGTTTGAATGCAGTGAAGTCGTCGTGCGAATGTGTTTTCTTCCAACGCCGCTCCGTAACCATGGACACTTGCCAGAGCCAATATAAGTGAGTTAACGGAACTGGTGGCAGCATGCCGTTCTGGTGTTATTGAGGGATCCTGGCAGTAACGGATCGGAGGTATATATATATATATATATATATGTATATATATATATTCCCAGTCTGGAACTGGTGGCATATATACCGCCCTCACTGCAGAGAGCCCCGATAACCAGTACGTGACAGGGCAGCCTCTCCGGCGACTACTTTATCCTAGGTGCAGTTTCCTGACTGTCCTGAGGGTAAGAGGGGCACCAGAGAGCTGACTGTGTAAGCTCCATCACACCGGCTTCTCTCCTTGTGTGTTTTTCCTTACAGTTTACCAACCTGTTTACAAAGGATGATGAAAACTGAAGAGGAACAGGAAAATACAATTGTTCTGTACCATGCTGCTTCGGGCTGACTCAGGGTGATGAGCTGGTAAAAATGTTGATCAGTCATCGAATGAGCACTTCCCTTGTTCGTCGGGTGATTGCCACCATGTTTCCACAGTCCGCTCATTGGAAACAAGTGTTCTTGCGAATGCACGCGCACGACCTGTGGAAATTTACCTTCAGGGCTTATGCAGATGAGCGTATAAATCAGACGTGTGCTGTGCGATTTTTGATCGGACAGCACACTGACCTGGGTTGTTCAATAGGGCTAGTCAGAGTAATGTTTTTCTCTTGGCCCGATTGTCCATTAGAATAAAAATTGCAGAATGGCTACTTTCTTGTGTATAAATAACAAAAAAACTAACTAACCTCTACAACATGGGCAAGACCAAAGAGCTTTATAAGGATGTCAGGGACAAGATCATAGACCTGCACAAAGCTGGAATGGGTTATAACACCATAAGTAAGATACTGGGTGAGAAGGAGAAAAATGTCAGTGCAATAGTAAGAAAATGGAAGAAATAGAAAATGACTGTCAAATCGATCTGGGGCACCATGCGAAATCTCACCTCGTGGGGTATCCTTGATCATGAGGAAGGTGAGAGATCAGCCTAAAACTACACATTATGTCGTAAAGGTTTAAATTCCTGCGGTGGAAACCACCCGTGGAGTCAAATCATCACTACCTGTAGATAAATTCCCAAAGGGGTGTAATTTCCACTTGAGGGGGAATTCTGCTCTTCTAGCACTTAGTAGCACTTAGGGGCTCTGTATATGACTATTCTAGGAAAATCTGCGCTCCAGGAGGCAAATAGTTTGTTAATTGGGGTCACATTTTTTTTTTTTTTGCTGTTCTGACACCTCAGGGACTCTCATAGTGGGTCATGGCTTGCTAAAACAATAACCGTAAAATCTGCACTATAATATGGCACTTCTTCCCTTCTGAGTTTTGCACTGTGCCTGAAAAGTAGTTCTCGACTACATGTAGGGTATTGACATACTCAGGAGAAATCGAGCAACAAACTGAGAGGTCTATGTTTTCTTATTAGCCCTTATAAAAATAAAAATGCGTTGCTAAAAACATTTTAGTAGTAATGGTACGATGCTCAATGGTATAAAAAAAATCTATGAGGCATGTGTGTAGTTAACATGCTCACTGCACCACTACATGAATAATTTGGGGGTGTAGTTTGTAAAATGAGGTCTAGTTTCCAAAATGGGGTCACTCGGGATGAGTTTCCACTGTTTAGACACATCAGGGTCTCTTCAAACAGGACATGGTGTCCGCTAATGATTCCAGCCAATTTTGTGTTCATGATATGAAATGGTGCTCTGCCCTGCACCCAAACAGTAGTTTTCCCCCACTTCTGGGGTATCGGCGTACGTAGGAGAAATTGCACAACAGATTTTGGATTCCATTTTATCCTGTTACCCTTGTGAAAATAAAAATTTGGGGGTTAAGCTAAGAGTTTTGTGAAACTCTTAAACTTCCTTAATGTGGTTTTGAGTACTGTGCGGTGTTAGAATGGTGAAAATTTGGGGCATTTTCCATCATATAGACCCCTCAAAGTCTCTTCAAATATGATGTGGTCCCTAACAAAACATTTTTGCAAATTTTATTGGAAAAATGAGAAATTGCTGATTAACCCTTTAACCCTTCTAACTTCCAAACCAAAAAAAACCCAAAATGTTTGAAAAATGATGCAGATGTAGACATGTGGGAAATGTTATTTATGAACTATTTTTTGTGACATAACTCTGGTTTAAGGGCATAAAAATTAAAAGTTTGAAAATTGCAAAATTTTCCCCAAATTTTACCACTATCATGAAGTACAATATGTCACAAAAAACAGTCTTAGAATCAGTGGGATCCGTTGAAGCGTCGCAGTCATTACAGTGAAACCGTCAGTAAATTCTTACCGGAATCTTATTCCCGGTCGTATCCTTGTAGAATTGTGGATTTTTTTTTTTATGTGCCCAGTGGTTTCCTCCGACGGCTGCATCGTTCTTAACTGTACAGTGATATTTATAATAATCACACAGTAACGGGAAGTCCTGGCAGAGAACATGTACACTATGAGATAGTGAGAGGTCATGTTACACAGCCGGCGGAATGAGAAATCTCAGGACTGAATCTACCCCCATCATCCCCAGGAAAACAAGCAGTGGCGCTACACATACACACAAATCCACGTCGCTTTTTTTTTTTTTCTTTTTTTACTCTACGATTTCTTGTTTTGGAAGATGCAGACAGGGCCAGAGGAAACATAAACTTCTCACCAAAACTTCCTGGCCTATTTTTCCCCTGCGCACCCCTCCCGCTTCCTCCCAGGAAGACCAGAAGAAGCTGTCACGCGAAAGCTCCATTATGGAATTCTTAGGAAAACACATGCGTGTGTGTGTGTGTGTACGTGTGAGATTAATGACACCGACCAAGCCAAGGAGCTGGGGACAAGGACCCAACACTGGCCCAATGGCGGTGGCCGGATTAACCTGAATGCGTAAAGCGAACGCCCAGCGTTTCATCTATCCATGTAAATAAATCAGAAACGTGGCGCCAATTCATTTCTTTATGAATCTTTATAGCGATCAAAGCTTTTTTTTTTCCGATAGAGCTCCAAATCTTCTGCAAAGCCATGAAATATTCAGTCTGCAGCCACCACTAGGGGGAGCTTGCTGCACGGCGATGCATTGGCCTTAAAGGGGTATTCTGCTTGGGAGACATTGATAGGCGACATCTACTTTATCAGTGGGGGTTCGACCACCAGAACGGGGCACTTTTATCCCCGTGTTAAAGGAGTAGCAGTGCATATACTCAGCCAATCCTCAATCCATTCCCAATGGGGCTGCTGGAGAAAGTCATGCACAATCTCAACCATAACCGTGTCTCATTCTGTGGATCAGTGGTCCCCATCTATCTAGGTGGTGGTAACTTCTATGTCCCAGAACACCCCTTTAAGGAGTATAGTGGTGGAAACCAGTTATTTATGCACTAGAGGTGAGCAAATTGAATTCGAATCGAGTTAGTGTTAAATTTTTTGGGAATCGCCTGAACCCGGAGAATTCTAACTATATGCAATGAGCGAATTGGTCAAAAATGATGATCATTTTACACGTTGCAGAAGCTAGAGAACGGTTACATGGCCTTAGGTGTGGAGGCAGAATGCCTTGTAGCCATCACATGATACAGTACAGCCAATCAGGAGGACCTATATTGGCCTTATAAAAGCAAGAGGCAGAGAATGCAGCAGCCATTTAGCGGTAAATCTGGATAGTGAGAGGATGTCACAGGAGAAAGCTTAGCCATAGAGAGGAAAAGACAGAAAAAACTGAAGAAACTGTACAGTAACAATGTGTGACAGCACAGCAGTGAAGATTAGTGTGTGAGGAAAAGAGAAGGAAGCAGACTTCAGAAGGAGAGCATTAGAGAATTAGGAGAATGACTGGATCTGTGCGGCAGGGTCAGAGAGGGGCACATCGATGGCAGAAGGTGTAGTTATAGTGCTGCACACCCTGCCCCACCACGGGCTTGCTGCAAGTGGTGAACAAGAAACACAAGTCCCTCATTTTCGGTAATGGGCTCAGTCAAAATATCACATATGGAGAGATTTGTAAAAGACTGGTTAGGCCTGGAATACCCGTTATCATAACTTATTAGCTATAACTACAATAAAGAATAACGATAATAAATACAAATAAATATAATAAATAATATTAAAAAAAATACAATAAATCAGTGCCCAGCGATAACATCTATGGTCAGCTTTTATTACGACCTATTGATGGGTGTCAGTAACAGGAGAATAGAATGTTGTAGGAGCCACTGATCAATGGAATGTTCACTATTAAATATACGGTATGCGTTTTTTGGATCTTAATAACATTTGGTGCTAGATTTAATGAAGTAGTAGAGATAATGTATAGGTTTGTACAGAGGCGGACATATCATTAGTGCAACCTGTGCTCAGGGGCCCAAGAGGTAAGAGGGCCACTTCTTCCTTCTCCGAAGCGGGTGAAGTTTTGCATTATTCGATGGCCCATTTGGCCTTTTTCCGCCGGTGGGTTTGTGCACATTACGGATACCTGCTGAGACGGAAAGCTGTTTCCATTATTTTGTACATTTTAGTGTCTAATGGGAGGAAACAAACAAAATGTACAGTCGCTCACAGTGACGACACAGAACATATACCGGGGCACAAATGGCTTCCTGCCATAATACAAAGAGCCGCTTCCGCCCTGTGTGTAGCCACACAATACAATAAGTAGTGAGGCGCTCCGCTGCTCCCCAACAGGACTGATGAATATATAGCAAATAAGAAGAAATCATTAATTGTAATATTTCATTATAGCAGTCGCAATTCCATTGTCCTGATACACAGCTTAGTTAAACCTAAACGCAGCGCTGCAGCCAATCACTGAGCTCAGCGGCTTGGTCTATGTTAAGCTGCTGAGCTCAGCAATTGGCTGCAGCGCCAGAAACTGAGAACAACGGTGCAAACTCAGCGCTGGAAGCAGGGAGGATAAATATGGCAAACTTTTTTTTTAAATTATTAATGGAGCTTAAAGGATTTGTCTCTTTTCAGGAAACTTTTCCTATAACTCTTTGTAACATGAGAACTTCTCCATGAGCCCAGGGTTCTCCTCCTTCACGTCTCTCCTGCCGTCCGCACCCTTCTCTGTCTTTGCAGAAGGTGTAGAGATAATGTACAAGAAACATAAATAAGAAGCTCAAAAGAAAATATTTCATAAAAATAATAAAAAAAAAATAACGCACTGGGGAAAAATCCAGCACAAGACGTTTATCCCCCCCCAAAAAAAAATCCTTTGGACAGACTAGATCCTCACAATTATTGCTAATTAGATGAAGGTATTTACATGTTCGGAACAATCCTTCTAGCCCATCCCTGAGAGGATCTACAATATTAAGATTTGCGATAAAAGAAAAAAAACAAGAAAAAAAAATCACAACCTTCTCTTACCCTTTTGACCAGAACAATTCTTCACATCCTCCTCTGTCCCCCTCTATACAAACAGTTCTTCAGATGTCCCTCTGACGCCTTTTATCAGAACGATTATTCACATGCATCTGACCCCTTCGAGAAGATTTCTTCACAGTTATCTCTGACCCCTGCTCTATGAACAATTCTTCACAGCCTCCTGACCCCTTTTATTCAATTATTGAAATCTTCTCTGACCCCTTTTATGCAAACAATTCTTCACATCCTCCCTCTGACCACTTTCATCAGATCAATTCTTCACATCTATCGGACCCCTTCTATATGAAAAATTCTTCACATCCTCCACTGACCCTGTTCTATACGAACAATTCTCCATAACCTCCTGACCCCTCTTATATAAACAGTTCTCCATATCCTCCCCCTACCCTTTTATACGAACAATTCTTCACATTCTCCTGACCCATTTAATATAAACAATTCTTTAGATCCTATTCTGAACCCATTCATCAGAAATAAAAAAAAAAACTCTTCACATCCTCCTCTGTCGCCATTTTGTCAGAACAATCCTTCGCATCCTCCTCTCCTCTTTCATAGATCCCCTTTCCCTGGATGTTTTTCCTCAATCATGTGACAGTGAGTCACTTCTCAAGGCCAAGCCATGAGTCAGGATAGTCAAGGAGTGCAAGGTCAAAAGCCAGGAGGGCATGTCATAAACAGAAGGAAGAGGCAAAAGGCATAGTCGGGTAACGTTCCGAGGTTAGAACACCAGGAGAAAATATAAGATTAGAGCAGAAGGGGTTAAACAAGACGGAAGGTCAGAATGAGTTCCAAGGTCGGGCAACAAAAGATCTACAAACAGAAGGCAAGGCACAGAGAGAGATATCACACAGTGGCTGAATGTATGTCTGGTATAGGTCTGCGAGTTAAGTAATCTGGCATTCATCTGGGACAATAAACACCTGGAGACAACCAGTGCCTCCCTCAGATTGGACGGCAGAGCTGCTAATCTACACACTGACAGCTCAGCACGAACCTGCACCAGACTGGACGACTGAGCTGTCAAAATGCTGACAGTTTCAGCACACCCCTGTACCAAACTGGATGGCTGAGATGTCAGTAACTGCATCCCAGACACACTGAGGGGTGGAACCATGACACACTGCACCATACTCAATATACTACCAACACTGTTGTATCAGAAAACCCCTCGCAGTTGACAGATTTCAAAATACTGAGTGGCCAGTATAGCACCAGTGATTACGTCTTGCTGTAATTCACTCGATTTTCTGGATTCCAGCAGAAACCAATCGTTTGATTTCCGACCGCACTCCGGGGGTCATCTGCTTAATTTCCATACAGGAAAGCAGCAGTCATAAAAGGGCCGGTGTTTCTAATAAGGTGGCCATTTATACAGTGAACCGGGAGAGTGTAATATTTTCAATCCCACACAGGCTAAATATCACAGAGCTTTTATTTAATACATCTTGTGTGTAATATATATATATATATCTCGCTCTATTGAGAAACATATGTAACAGTATCATATTTACTTCCTTCCATCCCAGGCATTACTATAGAGGACGTCTATGGCATACATTGGACTAATCGACGGAATTGTGAAAATTTAAAAAAAAAAATAAAAAAAAAAAAAAAATAAAAAAATGATAATCTGGAGACGTGGAAAACATTTTTTTTTCATTAAAGAAACAAATTGATAATTTACAGGAGACTAGAGGGAACAAAAACAAAGGCATAACACATACATGTTGAGCTGGAGTAGAAATAAATTAACCGTTTTCCAGCCGGCGAGGTGTGCGAGACAAGTCTCGGTTGTATTAAGAACCGTTCTTATAAAATATAGATTATGGCAAAAGAGGAGAATAATCACATTTTTTTTTTTCAGCAGCGAAGCGTTGTGGGATGAGAATATTGAATGGCGCCTGGGTATAATGGAAAGGGGCGAGCAGAATGGGCACGGGCTCAGGTCATTCACAATTACACAACTCCCTTTGGCATATTTTCAGGATGTTCCTCTCCTTTGGATAAAAGTATATGGAGGACACATGGGGGGCGGGGGGTTCGCCAATGTTTGGGCTGCGTTTAGGGAGCCGTTTCAGGACACTGGCCGTCATAGGGGGCTTCTAAACACGAGGGCAGAGGGGCAAACAGGTGGGTTATCCTCTTATACAAGTGCAATATAGTCAGGGGCGCGTGCAGTCTAGTGCTTCTCCTCGGGAAAAGATTCACAGGCAGATGGCTGCAGAAAAGAAAAAAAAAAGATAGAATCAAAATTTACTTCTCAATATTTCCTGAAACTTTCACGTCTCCCATGTAAAACCTTCCAACCTACTCGCATCCCCCGCTACGACCCGTCACTCGCCCTCCATAAAACCTCCTCCACTAATGGCGGCGGATTCCAGCGCTTTTACCTCCGTCCATTCCTGGCATCGGAAGCATCCGGCAGCCCTTCCTCTCCTACCCGACATGACTCTCCAGCTTTGGGGACTTTTTTTTTTTTTTTAAAATCCAAATGCATGTACTTTTGGATTAACCCCTTCACAACCAGGCTATCCCTCCCCCCCCGTTTTTCAATCCCCTTCTCCCCAGAGCCATTGCTTTTTTTTTTATTCGTCTGTCAATATAGCCATATGATGGCTTTTTTCTGGGCGAGTTGTACTTTTGAACAACAGCATTGATTCTACCGTATAGTGTACTGGTAAACACGAAAAAAAATTCCAAGTGCGGTAAAATTGCAAAAAAAAAAAAAATAAAATAAAGTGCAATCCCACAGTTTTGTTTTTTTTTACCATGTTCACTAAATGCAAAAACTGACCAGCCATTATGATTCTCCAGTTCATTACGAGTTTGCAGACACCAAACATGTCTAGGTTTTTGTTTTTTTTTATTTCGGTGGTGAGAATAAAATCCAAAAGTTTGTTTAAGGAAAAAAAAAAAAAAAAACCACATATGGCGCCATTTTCTGAGACTTGTAGTGACTCCAATTTTTGTAATGTGGGTCTTAGTGAGGGCTTATTTTTTGTGCGCCGTGCTGATATTTTTATTGATACCATTTTAAGTTAGGTACAATCTTTTTATCGCCTATTATTGCAATGTTGCGGCGACCAAAAAAAAAATGCCGTTGACCAATCGGAAGAATTCTTATTATATTTTGATAGATTGGACATTTCTGAGAGCGGTGACACCAAATATGTGGGGTTTTTAATGGTTTTATTTTGAATTTGGCAAAATGGGAGCAATTTGATTTTTGTTTTTTTCATGTTTACACTTTTTACTGGCTTCAAGAGTTTGCAAGCTGCCATCTTCTGATCACTTCTGCTACCCATCTGCTATGAACGCCGGCCACGGGGCAATGGCAATGCCATCTAAGGGATCTCCTGCGGGCCATGAATGGGTTTTATTAAAAATTTTTGCACCTTTCGCCAACTTTAGCTTCTGCATTGTACTGTATTGCTGGCTGTAGAATGGGTTAACTGGGAATCAATCAGTGAGCTCGTTCTGGGAAAATGTATAGCACTTTGTTATGTCCTTATCTGAGCGCTTGTTGCTGACTTATGACCACAGACCACATCAATGTTGAATGCACAGGGAAATATGGAGCCTTTAAGAGCAAACCAGTGCAAAATTTGTAGTGAAGCCCAATTGCAAAAAAATTAAGCCAGAAATACATGAATTTAAGTAAAAAAAAAAAAAAACAATCCCCAGAGTTGGAGTACCCCTTTAAGTCTAAAGCCTTAAAGTGGAAGTCTGATGCCTCCTGGCACGTGTAGTTTAATAATTGAGACTTGTAGATTTAAAGGGGTATAACGTGATGACATATCGCTCACATATGCCATTATAATCACTGGGGGTCCGACACTGGTATCCCCCAGTAGTGTAGCCCCGTTTCTGGTTTTTGGCAGGGAAATGATGAGCCGCTTCATTCCAGTGAATGGGGCTGGATAATTTTCCCCGCACGGCAGAATGGTCAGGGGGCTTCTTTAGAAAAGGACCCTCCACCAACACTGAAAATTAAAGGGCTGCAGTGCAGGTATAGCTCTGCAGGCCCTTTATTATTAGTGCAGTAGGGGTTGCAGAGATCAGACCCCCATTGATCGTAATGATATATACCGCGGGTGCGCCAGTGCTTCTTAAGATGGGCATTTCCCTTTAAGTCATAATATACATTAATATCTTAAGATGGGGGCCCTCAATGTGTTTGGTGATTTGAGTCCCCATGACAACTCTGCCTGGCAATAGAACCTCTTCTTGATTTACTTCTACGTCGCCGCTTCTTAGGGACGGGCGGACTAGAAATTTACCTTCATCATTAACAGTTGCATTGCTGCCGGTTCTGTAGCTGTGTCCCGTGCGTGTGCTTTGCATGCCGCGGCGAGGCTTCACCGTACTGGATCCCAGATCCCATCCTCTCAGGATCCAGCTCACCTAAAATAATGAGAGGGAACGTCAGAGGCAAAGATAAGTAGGAGTGTGGTGGAAAGGCCAAAACGATTAGATACTGGCTTTATAGCACACCACCTTACACAACATGCATGCACATGGTGGTCCGGGGTCCTTCAGCTACTGGTAATACCCCGCAGTGTATGCCTCCATGTACGCACATACACTGCACGGCAGAAATAGGAACATGACGTTTCTGGATTAGCAGGATTAGTGAGGACATGGCTCCTGTGACGGACTGACGTCACTCCGCACTCCACGGGGCGATGCACTGGGATTTATGGATTAGTTATACCATGACGAAAATATCTGAGCGCAGAATCCAAACAGAGGGTCCGAGAAGTGACCGCTGCAATACTCACACCGGATCACAGACCTGCAGCACCCTACTAGAAGTCACTCATCATATATTATTAAAGGGGTTGTCTGACGAATAAGAGCACTCTAGCGATGTGTATTCCTATACAGTACAGCACAGGCTGATACTAAAGAATATTGTACAGGTTTATGGGTTTAGCTTGTGTACGTCCGTTTAAGTTGATGAACCATATCTGCCACCTTAATTCCTGCTTCTCCTCTGAAAAGGTTCTCCTAATGCTGAACTACATTTCCCATAATGCCAAAGTGATGTATATGCAGCAGTCTCGGCGTCTCCTGTGTGATGCATATGCAGCAGGCTCGGCGTCTCCTGTGTGATGTATATGCAGCAGGCTCGGCGTCGCCTGTGTGATGTATATGTAGCAGCCTCAGTGTCTCCTGTGTGATGTATATGCAGCAGTCTCAGTGTCTCCTATGTGATTCATACAACAGTCAGTTGTATCTACGTGATGTATACACCAGTCTCAGTGTCTCCTATGTAATGTACAGGTGCTTCTCACAAAATTAGATCATCATAAAGTTAATTTATTTCAGTTCTTCAATACAAAAAGTGAAACTCATATATTGTATAGAGTCATTACAAACAGAGTGATCTGTTCCAAGTGTTAATATATGTTAATGTTGATGATTATGGCTTACAGCCAATGAAAACTCCAAAGTCATTATCTCAGTAAATTAGAATACTTTATAATACCAGATTGAAAAATGATTTTAAAATCTGAAATGCTGGCCTACTGAAATGTATGTTCAGTAAATGCTCTCAATACTTGGTCAGGGCTCCTTCTGCATCAATGCGGCGTGGCATGGAGGCGATCAGTCTGTGGCGCTGCTGAGGTGTTACGGAAGCCCAGGTTGCTTTGACAGCAGCCTTCAGCTCGTCTGCATTGTTGGGTCTGGTGTCTCTCATCTTCCTCTTGACAATACCCCATAGATTCTCTATGGGGTTAAGGTCAGGCGAGTTTGCTGCCAATCAAGCACAGTGATACTGTTGTTTGTAAATCAGGTATTGGTACTTTTGGTAGTGTGGACAGGAGCCAAGTCCTGCTGGAGAATGACATTTCCATCTCCAAAAAGCTTGTCGGCAGAGGGAAGCATGAAGTGCTCTAAAATCTCCTGGTAGACGGCTGAGCTGACTTTGGTCTTGATAAAACACAGCGGACCTACACCAGCAGATGACATGGCTCCCCAAACCATCACTGATTGTGGAAACTTCACACTAGACCTCCAGCACCTTGGATTGTGGCCTCTCCACCCTTCCGCCAGACTCTGGGACCTCGATTTCCAAATGAAATGCAAAATTTACTTACCTTGAGGAGTGTGTCAGTGACTGCTTTCTGAACATCTGTCAAGTCAGCAGTCTTCCCCATGATTGTGAAACAGACTAAGGGACCATTTTAAACGCTTAGGAAGCCTTTGCAGGGTTTTTTTTTTAATTATTCTAATTTACTGAGATAATGACTTTTGGGTTTTCATTGGCTGTAAGCCATAATCATCAACATTAACAGAAATAAAATCGTGAAATAGATCACCCTGTTTGTAATGACTCTATACACTTTTTGTATTGAAGAACTGAAATAAATTAACTTTTTGATGATATTCTAATTTTGTGAAAAGCACTTGTATATAATGGCAGTTTCTGCACATCCAATGTGATGTATATACAGCAGTCTCAGTGTCTCCTACATGATGTGCATACAGCAGTCTCCTGGTGTGTTGACTTTGACAGCGCTGCAGCCAATTAGCGATTTCAGCTGCTCAGGGTGGGGCATCCTGTCTACACAGGTAGGGCCGTTGATATCACTAATTTGCCACAGCGCTGCAGACAATATTAGACCCATGAGATGCGAAGGAGTTTCAGCACTGGACCCGGGACGGGTGAGTAAAGGTCAACTTTTAGAACTGCAGTTGGGGAAGGGGGTTACAGGGATTTTTTTTTTTTTTTTTTTAATTGCAAATACCCTTCTCCTGCCTGTAGACTCTCACTTACCTGAATCTATTTTACTTAATATTGTCCGGGCACACTTTAAGAAAGCTTCCTCCACATTCTCTCCGGTCAGTGCACTTGTTTCTAGGAACATGAGTTCTGCAGAGAACAAACTTAGTTAAAACATTTTGCATTGGGATTTAGCTCACTGTTGACAACTTAATTGCATAAACACACGACAAAGTCAGCCTGCCAGAAGACAGTGGGCGCAAGGATTAGCACCGCCGTTGGATTATTATGGGGGGGGGGGGGGGGGCACTACAATACCTAGAAAACCTACAGTGCTTACATAAACGGGTAAGTCTCTGATGGCACTTTTGCTTGAGGAAGGATCCCAATGAAAAGTAATACAAGTATGTTGGTTTATTAACTGTGATCACAATCGGGTTTGTTAGCTCACTCGTCCAAACGTGGGGACTAAATTATCACTCCCCAATCTCAAGAGGAATGGGTTTGTTTTTTTCGTGGGACTAGAGGTAGGATCCACCAGTAACCCCCGTGACACTAGGAAATACGAGGTGTAGGCGAATAGGTAGCGAATTCAACACAGATCTTAACTACTCGTCGTTGTTGGGATTGCCTACACACAAACAAGTGACATGGGATATCTAGGATACGTCGCGGAAGGATAGAGATCAATAACGCCTGGTCAATGATAATGAAATAGACTCCATTTACATCTTTTTTTTTTATTTTTATAAAACACGATTTATTTATTCTTATGCACGTAAACATCGGACCCATTAGAGTTACTCATCTTTAGCGAGACCCCCCTCTCCGTGATTGGTCACAGTATTGATCATGAAGATTGGGTCCCATACGAGAGAGAGAACCAAAAACAAGGATGCGATATATAAAAACCTTTCCTGTGCTGTGTCTTTTATATACCTGATGAAGGCTCAGAAGAGTTGAAACGCGTCATGTTCAGTTTTTAACTATTTTTATTCCCAAAATTATTTTAATGTGATCTAACAAACCTGATTACAGTTAATGAACCAACATTGATTTATATTCATTTTCATTGGGATCCTTCCTCAAATGGAAACGTCAGAGAATAACCCATCTTTGCACCCACGTGGCGTGACTTCTGGGTCAGGAAAGTACGCTGCCACGGGATCAGATGAGCTGCATGCCGCACGAGGGATACCGGTTTCTTTGAAAATCGCGTCCAGTGTTGTTCCGATGCAGCACAACTAGCTTCAGCCACGCTATGTGTAGCAGAACTAATCATCTCCTATGAACGCCGGCCATGGGCGGCACGCATAGCAGATCTGCAATGACAAGCATGGGGGTCTCCTGCAGACCCCCAGTCATCATGCCCACAGATCGGCGCCCCACGATCACATGACAGGGGCGTCGATGGGTGAGGTTTGTGACGCACTTCCAGTGCAAGAGATTGACAGCAGCATTTAACATGTTAACAGCCGCGGGTAGATCGCAATTCCACCCGCGACCGTTAGGGGCCCATGACAGCTGATCAGATCAGGGAAAGATGAGGGCTCACCACCGGAGCAGATGACATATAGATGTGTCATGAGTCGTTAAAGGGGTTAATATTCTTACCATTTTCCTGGGCGAAGCGCGATGCCTCTAAAAACGTCACCTCTCGGTCGGCATCCAAGTCCTTCTTGTTACCGCATAAAATAATGATAATGTTGGGACTGGCCAGCGTCCGCGCATCGGTGAGCCAGTTGGTCAAGGAGTTGTAACTCTCTCGGCTGCAAGAATCAAAAAAACAAAAACACAGGATATCAGTCTGTAAATGCTAAAATCTGCAGTTTATTAAACGTGAAATAACCCGCCGGCCGTCAGGGAGGGCGCCACAATCAGAAGATTTCCTCCACAGCGCAAGGAGGCCCCCTAGTGGAGACTGAATATTCAGCGCAAGGAGACGGGCGCCCCAATTCATTTTTTGTACTAGCCTTTGTGATGGGGACCATCAGTCCATTCACTTCTATGGGCCAGCAGTAGTGCATATGCGAGACCTCCGCCCCATAGATCGTGGATGCTGCACTGGTCACACTTGCTCCATTTACATGTAGGATTTTGATGCAAAGTTCTTGATCCTCCATCAAATGGCCCATTCAAACGAGCCGGAGTAGAAACGCTCGTTCCCAATTATAGACCGTCTGAACAGGCCGCCAACGTCTGATGAGCGAGGAAAAAGCTTGTTCGTCGGGTGCAATGATATTTAAGAAGGCTTAATAATAATTGTTCTCCGTACTACGCTGATAATGACGAGTTTACACGGCGCACAGTGTCCGTCCAGCGGTACCGAGGTGCTTTACGGTGCACAGACCCGACCCAGAGTCCTCAGATCTAGTACAGGAAGAGCTGGAAATAAAACCACCAAAAGCAGAGATCTCCATTTATAAACCACAGTCATCGGGGCTGGAGAAATCGCTGCCGTCCTGGTCCGCCATGACCTTTGCTTTGGTAAGAGGCCACGTTCTTAGATAAAGCACAGATGGAATCGTACTGACAGGAGCCCAGCGGAGGTCACACGCCGACTTCTCAGAACTGGATCGACAATGGTTAATTATTAACTTTCATTCTGGGCCATGATGAAACCTTCCGCCGCGGCTCCAGACCGGTCTAACAGCAGCCTTGTGTGCAGATAAGAAGATATCTGAGGGCACGCAGCAATGCAGGAGCCTGGCACAGGGGCAGAGACATGCAGGGGCCATTATTGTTCATGGGCGAGTCTGGAAACTCAAAGTTAGGACATTAGGGCAGCCGTCCGCGATCATCTCTTGGTGTGGGATGTCTGCCTGGTCTATTGGCGGGGTACGGGGGTGATGGGACGGGACTGCTGGTCAGGATCCAGATCTCTTTGAGGATGAGGGTGTCTGCCTTTCACAATCCTCATCTCTTGGGGGAGTAGGGTCTGCCGGTCAGGATCCCCATCTCTTGGGGGGCGAATCTGCCGGTGAGGAACCTCACCTCGTGGTGAATGGGAAGGGGGGGGGGAAATGGGGGGGTCGTGAGGCTCTACCAGTCAGGATCCGATCCTCATCTCCTAGGGGGGTAGGGTCTGCCACTTAGGATTCTCGTCTCTTGAGGGGGAGGGTCTGCCGGTCGGGATCCTAGTCTCTTGAGGGGGAGGGTCTGCCGGTCAGGATCCTAGCCTCTTGAGAGGGGACGAGGTGGGGGGGGGGGGGGGGGTTTCTGCCGGTCATGGTCCTCAGCTCTTTGAAAATCTGCCAGTCAGGATCATCCTCATCACTGTGGGGGGAAATAAGCCACTCAGGATCCTGATCTCTTGGGGGAGTAGGGTCTGCTGGTCACGATCCTCATATCTTGGGGGGTGAAGGGGGAGGATCTGCCGGTGAGGAACCTCACCTTGTGGTGAATGGGGGGGGATGGTAGGGTCTGCCACCTAGGATCCTCGTCTCTTGAGGGGGGGGGGGGGGGGGGTCTGCCGGTCAGGATCCCAGTCCCTTGAAGGGGGAGGGGGGGGGGGGAAGAGGGTCTGCCGCCCAGGATCCTCGTCTCTTGAGGGGGAGGGTCTGCCGGTCAGGATCCTAGCCTCTTGAGAGGGGGGGGGGGGGTTTCTGCCGGCCAGGGTCCTCGGCTCCTTAAAAATCTGCCAGTCAGGATCATCCTCATCACTGTGGGGGGAAATAAGCCACTCAGGATCCTGATCTCTTGGGGGAGTAGGGTCTGCCGGTCAGGATCCCCATCTCTCGGGGGGTGAAGGGGGAGGATCTGCCGTTGAGGAACCTCACCTCGTGGTGAATGGGGGGGGGGGGGGGGGAGGGGAGGGCAGGGTTCTGCCACCTAGGATCCTCGTCTCTTGAGGGGGGGGGGGGGGGGGGGTCTGCCGGTCAGGATCCCAGTCCCTTGAAGGGGGGAAGAGGGGGAGGGGGTCTGCCGCCCAGGATCCTCGTCTTTTGAGGGGGGAGGGTCTGCCAGTCAGGATCCTAGCCTCTTGAGGGAGGGGAAGGGTAGGGTCTGCCACCCAGGATCTTGGGGGAGTAGGGTCTGCTAGTCAGGATCCTCATCTCTTGGGGGAGTAGGGTCTGCTAGTCAGGATCCTCATCTCTTGGGGGAGTAGGGTCTGCTAGTCAGGATCCTCATCTCCTGGGGGGTTTCTGCCGGTCAGGGTCCTCATCTCTTTGTAAATCTGCCGGTCAGGATCATCCTCATCACTGGGGGAGGCCCTCAAGAAATCGGCCGCTCATGATCCTCATCTCTTGGGGGGGGGGGGGGGGGGGAAGGGGAGGTCTGTCGGTCAGGTTACTCATCTCTTGGGTGGATGTGTGTGGGTGGGGGGGATTTGGTCTGCCGGTCAGGATTGAGTACTACATCGATCATTATTTCAATTCACTGAACAACCCCTTTAAATCCTGCCCCCAAATCCATGCCAATATGCATTCACCCAAGGGATTAAGTTGGCAAAAGGATCAAGCAGGCAAATGCTTCACCCCTTCTGTTCTTTATGCACAGCTCTATGAAACTATAAAAAAAAAAAAAAAAAAAGTGACAATCCCCTACAGACTGGTTTTTGTTTTTTTTCCCCTCTCTTCTTCCAAGAGTCATTACTATTTTTAATTTTTCCATCAACACCCATGTGGGCTTTTTTTTTTTTTTTTTTTTGGTGGGACAAGTTGAAGCTTCCAATGACCTGACAACACGATTCTCCAGATCGGTACAATTACGGTGATCCCAGTGCAACCACAAAAAAAAAAAAAAAAATATAATGAGAAACATGGTAATTCTGGCATTTATATGTATTTATTTATTTATTTTTTATGGAATTTTCCTTATGGGTTAATTAGGTTTATATTTTGATAGATCAGGTTTTAGGATTTATTTTTCTATTTTTGAACTGGGAAAAAGGAGGGGTTGATTTATTCATTTTTTTAATTAAAATGTTACATTATTGTTTTAGTGCAGTGTATATTACCTACTCCTCTCCTCTGGAGCCCAGCCTTATAGGAGCACCCAGATGGCAGTGACGGGGGCCTTAAGTAGGTCCACTTCTGCAAAGGCAACCCCACGTCTCCCCATGATCGCTGCCATCAGTGGCAGTCGCTGGCTGTATAATACAGAGAGCGCCGGCCCAGTGTGGAGTGGGCTCAGCTCATGAGCCCACTCTCGTCGTAGAACGTACCAGTACTCATAGAAACATGATAACAAATAGAACCTACACTAAGACCAAAAAAATAAATCAAACCGGGAGCCAACAAACAAGTTACCGTATAACTGTAAAACAAATACATTGAAAAAAAAAAAAAAAAATCCTAAAGGTTCAGCATTCACAGAGCTGAACTGGTTAATAGGTTTACCAGTAAGTCTACACCCAGGTAATTGCAGACTGGCGGCAGTGCTCACCGGTAGACTCACCTTGCAATGTCATAGACTAAGAGCGCCCCCGCTGCTCCTCTGTAGTAACTGCGAGTAACTGACCTGATAAAAGAAAGAAGCAAAAAAAAAAAAAAATCAGCCGGGAACACAAGTATCAGAGTACAATAATGGAAGATCCCAAAAATATATTAAATAATTTGCAGAAAAGATCAAGCAAAAAATAAAATTGATATTTAAAGGGATATGCCCATGTAGAATATCACCAAGACATGCAATTATTTTACGACCAGTCATGTTCAAGCCTCTGCAGACCCCGTAAATAAAAGGAGGCGGCTGTGATGTAGGGCTGCGTCCCCTTCTCTGACCTCCCTACTCGGTGACACCGGTCACAAGAACGGCAGAACAGCTCCATGAAAGTGAATATGGCCGGCGTCCGCTTCCTGCACGTCATGCCAATAAGTAGGGAGGACAGAAAAGCAAATCCAGAGCTAAGAATCTGTGCTGAAACTCATTCCCAGGGTCAGAGACGTCCGACCCCATATGGCGTATACTAGAGTTACACCGTCACGTTATAAGACTGGAATACTCCTTTAAGAAAGGCATCTCCTGCAGAAAACCCTACGGATCGGTCAGGACTCTGGCTTCTGAAGTCCGCGGTTTTATCGGGGGTCACATTACACTGACCTAAATCTCTCCTGTCCGGCAGTATCCCAGATCTGCAGCTTCACCGATTTACCCCCCACGTTGACAATCCTGGAGCCGAACTCCACTCCGATCGTGTGATTAGAGTCTTGCTTAACTAGAAGGCAAAAAAAAAAACATAAAGAGAACAATGACTGGTGTACGGGGGTCCCAGGGGGTTATCGCATTAAATACATTTATCCACAATTCAGAGCACAAGTGTATAATCGCTGATTGTGAGGATGGGGGTCCCATTGTAGCACATGTGTGACGGCTGCATTCACTTCTACGGGAAGACATTTTTTTCCATTAGTCTCACAGAAGTGAATGGCGCATATACAGATACGCTGCATTCAGCCGACCTTAGGACCCCTACCGGTTTCAGGATTGATGATGGTCCCAAAGGTCAGGTCTCCATCAATCATACAGTTATCGCCTATCTTGTGACTACACGCTATATCCCGACTATGCCATTGTGATCACAGTTACACTCTGGGGCAAATTTATAAAAGGGGTTTTCCATTACTTTTATATTGATAAAGTATGGAATGGACAAGGTAACTGTTAGGTGGATTCATAACTGGCTTAGTGATTGGACCCAAAGAGTGGTCATAAATGGCTGCGCATCCAGTTGGCAGAATGTCTCAAGTGCGGTACCACAGGGTTCTGTCCTGGACCCTGTATTGTTCAACATCTTTATCAATGATTTAGATGAAGGAATTGAGGATACACTGATTAAATTTGCTGATGACACAAAGCTAGGAGGGATAGCTAATACTAGAGAAAGGATTCACACAGATATAAATAAACTGGAGCAGTGGGCAGCAACTAACAGAATGGTTTTTAATGGGGACAAATGCAAAGTACTACATCTGGGCAATAAAAATGAAAAAAAGCATATACAGAATGGGAGGAATAGGGCTAAGCAACAGCACATGTGAAAAAGACTTGGGTATACTAATAGATCACAGACTGCACATGAGTCAACAGTGTGATGCAGCAGCAAAAAAGGCAAATACAATTCTGGGATGTATTAACAGAAGCACACAGTCTAGATCACGTGAAGTCATTACTGCCCTCTACTCCTCTTCGGTCAGACCTCATCTGGAATACTGGATCCAGTTTTTGGCATATTTTAATAAACACATCAACAAACTGGAGCAAGTTCAGAGAAGAGCGACCAGGATTTTGACCGGTCTGCAAACCATGTCCTATGAGGAACGGTTGCGGGATTTGGGAATGTTTAGCTTGCAAAAAAAGAAGACCGAGAGGAGACTTAATAGCTACAAATATCTCAAGGGCTGTCACATTGTAGAAGGATCAGCTTTATTCTCATTTGCACAAGGAAAGATTAGCAGCAATGGGATTAGATATTAGAAAAAACTTTGACAGTGAGGGGGATCAATGAGTGGAACAGGCGGCCACGAGAGGTGGTGAGTTCTCCTTCAATGGAAGTCTTCACACAGAGGCTGGACAGACATCATGATTTAGTGAATCCTGCTTTGAGCAGGGGGTTGGACCAGATGACCCAGGAGGTCCCTTCACACTCTATCATTCTATTATCTATCCTCAGGACAAGTCATCAATATCAGATGGAAGGGGGTTGGATACCCAGCACCTCCATCAATTAGCTCCGGGGGGCGGTCAGATGTGAAACGTGACCACAGGCAGAAGAGCTCAGCTCCGCACATGGCTAAGATCACCTATTATCCTCTTTACTGAGTTGCAGTACCTGGCAGCGGCCACCACATGATAGATGGCGCTGCGCTGTCCCGGCTGCACTCACTACTGACGTCCGGCTTGTGCAGGAGGAGATACCTCGGCTCCCCCCAAAAAAATTCATTGCTTTTAAAATAAAAGTAGAGTAAATACCACTTTTTTTTCTAAAGTCGGCAGTGTGGAAAGAACGTGACGCAGATTATTAAACATTCTGCATTATTAAACCTATGCAGCTTCAGTGGTGCTGAGTGAGTGGTGGTCTCAGCGGTGGGACCCCACACAACAAGACATCCAGTACGTCCTATCACGGGAGATCTTGCCCCATATATTCCTCGTCTGCATCGTCCGGATCTGCGCTGACAACGTCCCCCAGCAGGCACAGACGAGGACCACTACTCACACTTGCTCTCGATGAACTGGTGGAGGAGGCAGGACTTCCCCGTCCCTGCGCTGCCGATGACCAGGAACTTGAAGAGAAAATCTGGAATGAACATTAATAATGAAGTCAGTTGTATAAATAGCATTTCCCCATGTGTACGGCAGCCAAGAGCGTCAACAGCTGGGAGGGTCCGCCACTGGTCCGACTGGTTTATAGTGGAAACCGTCAACATGCCTGTGGTGAGCACCCCCTCCCCCCTGAGCACAGCGGATAATGGACATGTACCGCACAGAGGAACCCGCGACCCGCGATGGAAGTGTCCGGTCACTACTGCACAGACACCGAGAAATCTGGGGGATTTCAGCCCCGCAGGGCGGTAAACGCAGCTCCAGAGGACAGAACAGCAAGTAATATAGAAAGTAACTGTACACAAAGCAGAGACGGCAAGGACAGAAGAAGGAGCACAATGGCGGAGTACAGGCCCGAATCATCACAGGCCACACACCGGAAGATGGAGGATGGCACAGCACAGCGCTCACACTGCGGCCACCAGACAGGAAACCACAAGTCAGAGCTGAAGAGACTGCGCTGATTACACGGCCCCACAGGCCAGAGGCTACCGAGACATCGCAGCATCCCCCCCCCCCATCACACATCTCCCCCCCCGTGTCACCATCAGACATCTCTCCCCCCCCCCCCGTGTCACCATCAGACATCTCCCCCCCCGTGTCACCATCAGACATCTCCCCCCCCCCCGTGTCACCATCAGACATCTCCCCCCCCCCCGTGTCACCATCAGACATCTCCCCCCCCCCCGTGTCACCATCAGACATCTCCCCCCCCCCCGTGTCACCATCAGACATCTCCCCCCCCCCCGTGTCACCATCAGACATCTCCCCCCCCCCCGTGTCACCATCAGACATCTCCCCCCCCCCCGTGTCACCATCAGACATCTCCCCCCCCCGTGTCACCATCAGACATCTCCCCCCCCGTGTCACCATCAGACATCTCCCCCCCCGTGTCACCATCAGACATCTCCCCCCCGTGTCACCATCAGACATCTCCCCCCCCCCCCCGTGTCACCATCAGACATCTCCCCCCCCCCCCCGTGTCACCATCAGACATCTCCCCCCCCCCCGTGTCACCATCAGACATCTCTCCCCCCCCCCCGTGTCATCATCAGACATCTCTCCCCCCCGTGTCACCATCAGACATCTCTCCCCCCCGTGTCACCATCAGACATCTCTCCCCCCCGTGTCACCATCAGACATCTCTCCCCCCCCCCGTGTCACCATCAGACATCTCCCCCCCCCCCCCGTGTCACCATCAGACATCTCCCCCCCCCCCCCGTGTCACCATCAGACATCTCTCCCCCCCCCCCCGTGTCATCATCAGACATCTCTCCCCCCCGTGTCACCATCAGACATCTCTCCCCCCCGTGTCACCATCAGACATCTCTCCCCCCCCCCCGTGTCACCATCAGACATCTCTCCCCCCCCCCCCGTGTCACCATCAGACATCTCTCCCCCCCCCCCCCGTGTCACCATCAGACATCTCTCCCCCCCCCCCCGTGTCACCATCAGACATCTCTCCCCCCCCCCCCGTGTCACCATCAGACATCTCTCCCCCCCCCCCCGTGTCACCATCAGACATCTCTCCCCCCCCCCCCCGTGTCACCATCAGACATCTCTCCCCCCCCCCCCGTGTCACCATCAGACATCTCTCCCCCCCCCCCGTGTCACCATCAGACATCTCTCCCCCCCCCCCCGTGTCACCATCAGACATCTCTCCCCCCCCCCCCCGTGTCACCATCAGACATCTCTCCCCCCCCCCCGTGTCACCATCAGACATCTCTCCCCCCCCCCGTGTCACCATCAGACATCTCTCCCCTCCCCCCCCCCCGTGTCACCATCAGACATCTCTCCCCCCCCCCCCGTGTCACCATCAGACATCTCCCCTCTCCCCCCCCGTGTCACCATCAGACATCTCTCCCCTCCCCCCCCCCGTGTCACCATCAGACATCTCTCCCCCCCCCCCCGTGTCACCATCAGACATCTCCCCGGCACCGTGACATGAGGCACCTCCCTCCCCTGACCCGGGCCTCACCGTATGTCTCCGACATGTTTCCGCGCTCTGGGCCCTCTCCTCCTCCTCCGGCCCGGGGCCCGGACTGCAGCTTCACCTCTTCCTCTATCTTTTCTTACTGAGCTAAAGGACCTTTGATGACGTCCCGGCCATGTGACCAGTCACGTGGGCGTACCCGGTACATGGGCGGAGTCGCGGCTGTACCACTATCTACCTGGAGGGGGCGGTGTGCGCACTAGTGTCTTCTCCGCCGTCCTCCCCGGGTGCCGACCACAGTCTCCTGTCAGCGGCCCCTGTGTGTTCTGTGCCGCCATTACCCTCAGGGACAAGCTGCGTTATTTCCTGCTCGGCTCAGGCTTGTTTATTGCAGGGCGGTTTGTAGTCACAATGCCTCCATTCAGTTTACTACATAATGTACTGAAAAACGCGTAAAGCAAAACGTACAAGTGCGGAGAAGGGGGAATCCTGCCATTGGTTTCATGCTTTGTAGTTATGGGCCCCATAGGACAGAGATTGCAGCGCGGGCGGCTTCCAGTAACCTCTAGGCACCCAGTGATTGCATGGTGGCAGCGGGGCGGCTTCCAGTAACCTCTAGGCACCCAGTGATTACATGGTGGCAGCGGGGCGGCTTCCAGTAACCTCTAGGCACCCAGTGATTACATGGTGGCAGCGCAGGCGGCTTCCAGTAACCTCTAGGCACCCAGTGATTGCATGGTGGCAGCGGGGCGGCTTCCAGTAACCTCTAGGCACCCAGTGATTGCATGGTGGCAGCGCGGGCGGCTTCCAGTAACCTCTAGGCACCCAGTGATTACATGGTGGCAGCGGGGCGGCTTCCAGTAACCTCTAGGCACCCAGTGATTACATGGTGGCAGCGGGGCGACTTCCAGTAAACTCTAGGCACCCAGTGATTGCATGGTGGCAGCGCGGGCGGCTTCCAGTAAACGCTAGGCACCCAGTGATTACATGGTGGCAGCGCAGGCGGCTTCCAGTAACCTCTAGGCACCCAGTGATTGCATGGTGGCAGCGCGGGCGGCTTCCAGTAAACTCTAGGCACCCAGTGATTACATGGTGGCAGCGCGGGCGACTTCCAGTAAACTCTAGGCACCCAGTGATTGCATGGTGGCAGCGCAGGCGGCTTCCAGTAACCTCTAGGCACCCAGTGATTGCATGGTGGCAGCGCGGGCGACTTCCAGTAAACTCTAGACACCCAGTGATTACATGGTGGCAGCGCGGGCGGCTTCCAGTAAACTCTAGGCACCCAGTGATTGCATGGTGGCAGCGCGGGCGACTTCCAGTAAACTCTAGACACCCAGTGATTACATGGTGGCAGCGCGGGCGGCTTCCAGTAACCTCTAGGCACCCAGTGATTACATGGTGGCAGCGCGGGCGACTTCCAGTAAACTCTAGACACCCAGTGATTGCATGGTGGCAGCGCAGGCGGCTTCCAGTAACCTCTAGGCACCCAGTGATTGCATGGTGGCAGCGCAGGCGGCTTCCAGTAACCTCTAGGCACCCAGTGATTGCATGGTGGCAGCGCGGGCGGCTTCCAGTAACCTCTAGGCACCCAGTGATTGCATGGTGGCAGCGCGGGCGGCTTCCAGTAACCTCTAGGCACCCAGTGATTACATGGTGGCAGCGCAGGCGGCTTCCAGTAACCTCTAGGCACCCAGTGATTGCATGGTGGCAGCGCGGGCGGCTTCCAGTAACCTCTAGGCACCCAGTGATTGCATGGTGGCAGCGCGGGCGGCTTCCAGTAACCTCTAGGCACCCAGTGATTGCATGGTGGCAGCGCAGGCGGCTTCCAGTAACCTCTAGGCACCCAGTGATTGCATGGTGGCAGCGCGGGCGACTTCCAGTAAACTCTAGACACCCAGTGATTGCATGGTGGCAGCGCGGGCGACTTCCAGTAAACTCTAGACACCCAGTGATTACATGGTGGCAGCGCGGGCGGCTTCCAGTAAACTCTAGGCACCCAGTGATTGCATGGTGGCAGCGCGGGCGACTTCCAGTAAACTCTAGACACCCAGTGATTGCATGGTGGCAGCGCAGGCGGCTTCCAGTAACCTCTAGGCACCCAGTGATTGCATGGTGGCAGCGCAGGCGGCTTCCAGTAACCTCTAGGCACCCAGTGATTGCATGGTGGCAGCGCGGGCGGCTTCCAGTAACCTCTAGGCACCCAGTGATTGCATGGTGGCAGCGCGGGCGGCTTCCAGTAACCTCTAGGCACCCAGTGATTACATGGTGGCAGCGCAGGCGGCTTCCAGTAACCTCTAGGCACCCAGTGATTGCATGGTGGCAGCGCGGGCGGCTTCCAGTAACCTCTAGGCACCCAGTGATTGCATGGTGGCAGCGCGGGCGGCTTCCAGTAACCTCTAGGCACCCAGTGATTACATGGTGGCAGCGCAGGCGGCTTCCAGTAACCTCTAGGCACCCAGTGATTGCATGGTGGCAGCGCAGGCAGCTTCCAGTAACCTCTAGGCACCCAGTGATTACATGGTGGCAGCGCGGGCGGCTTCCAGTAACCTCTAGGCACCCAGTGATTGCATGGTGGCAGCGCGGGCAGCTTCCAGTAACCTCTAGGCACCCAGTGATTACATGGTGGCAGCGCGGGCAGCTTCCAGTAACCTCTAGGCACCCAGTGATTACATGGTGGCAGCGCGGGCGGCTTCCAGTAACCTCTAGGCACCCAGTGATTGCATGGTGGCAGCGCGGGCGGCTTCCAGTAACCTCTAGGCACCCAGTGATTACATGGTGGCAGCGCGGGCGGCTTCCAGTAACCTCTAGGCACCCAGTGATTACATGGTGGCAGCGCGGGCGGCTTCCAGTAACCTCTAGGCACCCAGTGATTACATGGTGGCAGCGCGGGCGGCTTCCAGTAACCTCTAGGCACCCAGTGATTGCATGGTGGCAGCGCGGGCGGCTTCCAGTAAACTCTAGGCACCCAGTGATTGCATGGTGGCAGCGCGGGCGACTTCCAGTAAACTCTAGACACCCAGTGATTGCATGGTGGCAGCGCAGGCGGCTTCCAGTAACCTCTAGGCACCCAGTGATTGCATGGTGGCAGCGCGGGCGGCTTCCAGTAACCTCTAGGCACCCAGTGATTGCATGGTGGCAGCGCGGGCGGCTTCCAGTAACCTCTAGGCACCCAGTGATTACATGGTGGCAGCGCAGGCGGCTTCCAGTAACCTCTAGGCACCCAGTGATTGCATGGTGGCAGCGCGGGCGGCTTCCAGTAACCTCTAGGCACCCAGTGATTGCATGGTGGCAGCGCGGGCGGCTTCCAGTAACCTCTAGGCACCCAGTGATTACATGGTGGCAGCGCAGGCGGCTTCCAGTAACCTCTAGGCACCCAGTGATTGCATGGTGGCAGCGCAGGCAGCTTCCAGTAACCTCTAGGCACCCAGTGATTACATGGTGGCAGCGCAGGCGGCTTCCAGTAACCTCTAGGCACCCAGTGATTACATGGTGGCAGCACAGGCGGCTTCCAGTAACCTAGGCACCCAGTGATTGCATGGTGGCAGCGCAGGCGGCTTCCAGTAACCTCTAGGCACCCAGTGATTGCATGGTGGCAGCGCAGGCGGCTTCCAGTAACCTCTAGGCACCCAGTGATTACATGGTGGCAGCGCAGGCGGCTTCCAGTAACCTCTAGGCACCCAGCGATTGCATGGTGGCAGCGCAGGCGGCTTCCAGTAACCTCTAGGCACCCAGCGATTACATGGTGGCAGCACAGGCGGCTTCCAGTAACCTCTAGGCACCCAGCGATTGCATGGTGGCAGCGCAGGCGGCTTCCAGTAAACTCTAGACACCCAGTGATTGCATGGTGGCAGCGCAGGCGGCTTCCAGTAACCTCTAGGCACCCAGTGATTGCATGGTGGCAGCGCGGGCGGCTTCCAGTAAACTCTAGACACCCAGTGATTGCATGGTGGCAGCGCAGGCGGCTTCCAGTAACCTCTAGGCACCCAGTGATTGCATGGTGGCAGCGCGGGCGGCTTCCAGTAACCTCTAGGCACCCAGTGATTGCATGGTGGCAGCGCGGGCGGCTTCCAGTAACCTCTAGGCACCCAGTGATTACATGGTGGCAGCGCAGGCGGCTTCCAGTAACCTCTAGGCACCCAGTGATTGCATGGTGGCAGCGCGGGCGGCTTCCAGTAACCTCTAGGCACCCAGTGATTGCATGGTGGCAGCGCGGGCGGCTTCCAGTAACCTCTAGGCACCCAGTGATTACATGGTGGCAGCGCAGGCGGCTTCCAGTAACCTCTAGGCACCCAGTGATTGCATGGTGGCAGCGCAGGCAGCTTCCAGTAACCTCTAGGCACCCAGTGATTACATGGTGGCAGCGCGGGCGGCTTCCAGTAACCTCTAGGCACCCAGTGATTGCATGGTGGCAGCGCGGGCAGCTTCCAGTAACCTCTAGGCACCCAGTGATTACATGGTGGCAGCGCGGGCGGCTTCCAGTAACCTCTAGGCACCCAGTGATTGCATGGTGGCAGCGCGGGCGGCTTCCAGTAAACTCTAGGCACCCAGTGATTGCATGGTGGCAGCGCGGGCGACTTCCAGTAAACTCTAGACACCCAGTGATTGCATGGTGGCAGCGCAGGCGGCTTCCAGTAACCTCTAGGCACCCAGTGATTGCATGGTGGCAGCGCGGGCGGCTTCCAGTAACCTCTAGGCACCCAGTGATTGCATGGTGGCAGCGCGGGCGGCTTCCAGTAACCTCTAGGCACCCAGTGATTACATGGTGGCAGCGCAGGCGGCTTCCAGTAACCTCTAGGCACCCAGTGATTGCATGGTGGCAGCGCGGGCGGCTTCCAGTAACCTCTAGGCACCCAGTGATTGCATGGTGGCAGCGCGGGCGGCTTCCAGTAACCTCTAGGCACCCAGTGATTACATGGTGGCAGCGCAGGCGGCTTCCAGTAACCTCTAGGCACCCAGTGATTGCATGGTGGCAGCGCAGGCAGCTTCCAGTAACCTCTAGGCACCCAGTGATTACATGGTGGCAGCGCAGGCGGCTTCCAGTAACCTCTAGGCACCCAGTGATTACATGGTGGCAGCACAGGCGGCTTCCAGTAAACTCTAGGCACCCAGTGATTGCATGGTGGCAGCGCGGGCGGCTTCCAGTAAACTCTAGGCACCCAGTGATTGCATGGTGGCAGCGCGGGCGACTTCCAGTAAACTCTAGACACCCAGTGATTGCATGGTGGCAGCGCGGGCGGCTTCCAGTAACCTCTAGGCACCCAGTGATTGCATGGTGGCAGCGCAGGCGGCTTCCAGTAAACTCTAGGCACCCAGTGATTGCATGGTGGCAGCGCAGGCGGCTTCCAGTAACCTCTAGGCACCCAGTGATTGCATGGTGGCAGCGCGGGCGGCTTCCAGTAAACTCTAGGCACCCAGCGATTGCATGGTGGCAGCGCGGGCGGCTTCCAGTAAACTCTAGGCACCCAGCGATTGCATGGTGGCAGCGCAGGCGGCTTCCAGTAAACTCTAGGCACCCAGTGATTGCATGGTGGCAGCGCAGGCGGCTTCCAGTAACCTCTAGGCACCCAGTGATTGCATGGTCGCAGCGCAGGTGGCTTCCAGTAACCTCTAGGCACCCAGTGATTGCATGGTGGCAGCGCGGGCGGCTTCCAGTAAACTCTAGGCACCCAGTGATTGCATGGTGGCAGCGCAGGCGGCTTCCAGTAAACTCTAGGCACCCAGCGATTGCATGGTGGCAGCGCGGGCGGCTTCCAGTAAACTCTAGACACCCAGCGATTGCATGGTGGCAGCGCAGGAGGCTTCCACTGAACGCTAGGCATCCAGTGATTGCATGGTGGTAGCGCAGGAGGCTTCCAGTAAACTTTAGGCACCCAGTGATTGCATGGTGGCAGCACAGGTGGCTTCCAGTAATCTCTAGGCGCCCAGTGATTGCATGGTAGCAGCGCAGGCAGCTTCCAGTAAAGTCTAGGCACCCAGCGATTGCATGGTGGCAGCGCGGGCGGCTTCCAGTAAATTGTAGGCACCCAGCGATTGCATGGTGGCAGCGCGGGCGACTTCCAGTAAACGCTAGGCACCCAGCGATTGCATGGTGGCAGCGCAGGCGGCTTCCAGTAAACGCTAAGCACCCAGCGATTGCATGGTGGCAGAGCAGGCGGCTTCCAGCAAACTCTAGGCACCCAGCGATTGCATGGTGGCAGCGCAGGCGGCTTCCAGTAGACTCTAGGCACCCAGCGATTGCATGGTGGCAGCGCAGGCGGTTTCCAGTAAACTCTAGGCACCTAGTGATTGCATGGTGGCAGCGCAGGTGGCTTCCAGTAAACTCTACTCACCCAGTAATTGCATGGTGGCAGCGCAGGCGACTTCCAGTAGACTCTAGGCACCCAGTGATTGCATGGTGGCAGCACAGGCGGCTTCCAGTAAACTCTAGGCACCCAGTAATTGCATGGTGGCAGAGCAGGCTGGGCTTTGTAGTCCTGGCCATGATTATATATCGGGCAGCAACAGAATAGAAAATAAAAGCAATGATTGTACAAACCCCACTGGACTGTCTGCATAGACTTCAATGGGAACAGTCTATTGCACAACTAAAAACAATGTTGCAATGCAGCACTTCATGTCACCACATAGCCCTAGAATAAAGGGGTTGTGCAGGTTTGGGGCACAGCTCAGCAGTAACTCTGTGTTTGCGCACGCTGTCAAGATTCTCCGGGAGCGGAGCGGTCATGTGGCTGCAAGTATGCAGTTTGCATACTTCTAGATACAGTCTTACTAGACATGTCCCGCCTCGCTCAATTCAATTGAATGGAGCAAGGCCGGAACGTCTAGTTTGCACGTTATTGTATGTATGCAAATCGCATACCTGTGGTCACGCACCTACCAGCTCCCGGCGCCACTGAATCCTGAGAGCGTGCACACTGCACGTTATGAGTGTTTACAGGTCTCTAGTCAAACAGAGAGGCTGCAGAGTTCAACCACAAGCCTGGACACCCCCTTTAAAAATGTTGAAATGCATTTTGTAAAAAAGAAAAAGGGGGAAAACAGACTGATTAAAGCGGTTGTCCAGGCTTGGGGCTAAAGTCTGAAATCACTCTTGGCAGTAGACTTGTGAAATCTCACAGTGCGCGCTGTCAGGATTTTCGTATGTGATTTGCTGACTAGAGACTAGAAGTGCTCAGCCTCACTCAGTTAACTCTTATTGGACTAGTCAGAATGTGGCGCCAAATATGCAAATCATATACTTGTGATCACATGACCGTCTGCTCCCTGCACTGGAGAATCCTGACAGTGTGCAGAGTTCGCACTGTAAGGCTATGTTCACACATTGTGTATTTTCTGCATTTTTTAAAGCAAATTTTCAGCTGTTTTACAGTACAGGCAAAGTCTTAGACTTCAGAAATCTCATGCAAACAGCTTGTATTTTGTGCAGTACCTTGGTTTCTGCAAAATGCCGCTTGTCACTTCTTTTAGCGTTTTTGCAGCGTTTTTTCACCCATGGGGAAGTGCAAACATCGCAGGTATCAGGTTTTGCTGCATTTTTATTGAAAAAAAGCATGTATTTTTTCTTCCCAAATTTAATATCCATGGTAGTTTAGAATTAGTACAACTTAATAGGATTAGAACAGTTTAGTGATACAAAGTAAACTTAGCCGACCAAGGTGTGAAACTGAACAATGCCTGTGGCTGACCAAAGTGTGGAAGTAAACCTTGTCCAACAAACTCAATGATCTGTCCATGTCTTAGGTAAACCATTCTTTGCAAAAAGGAAAAAAAAGAGCGCGCGGTCTGGAGTCATGGGGGCTCAGGCTCGCAGCATGGGTGCTGTGGGGCAAAAGGCCGTCCGCCCTGCTGGTGCATGGCCGCTGTGGCGGTGGTCGCCTGCACGGCTCCGCTCTGTTAAGGCGATAGGACCCACTACGAGGTTTACCGTGAAGTGGCAGTGGGCTTCATACAGTCTGATCAGAATGTTAAACTGAAAACCTCATGTTCAGTATATAAATTTTTGCCTAGCGGCTTTAGATCAACGTATGATTTTGGGATGTGCGGTTCATGCTCTTTTTTTTCCTTTAGGTAAACCATTGCCTACCAATTTACCTCTCCCCATTGCTACATTTTCCAAAAATGGTTTCCCATTTGTCTTGCAAAGGCCCCTCACCCTTGTCATGTTTCTGTAGTGGAAGCAAAGCTGAACTTATGGATTCTGAAAAATGCAGTGAAAAAATGCAGCAAAACATGCAAAAAAAAAACAAAAACAGATCAAATGTATTTTTGAAAAACGCCCGTCTCTGAGAGCTCTAAAAAAAAAACTTTATATAAAACAAGACTTTACCATTATTCCACGCTGCTCAGATGGGCTGCCATGTCCCCGAGCTATGGGCTTCACTATGTGTGAGACCATTGATGAATGGAGACGTAATACATAGTTGTTTCTACACGCCATGGCTATTGATGTCCTACTTCCCCCCGTGTGGCGGGATGAGTGATCTTATAACGCGCCTGCCATATTGTACAGTATTATTAACTCCGATGACTGATAACCCCAGAGGTGAAGGAACCTCCGAGGATCGCTCACACGTTTCCTTCAATGCTTCCATTTATCACAGTCCGTGTACACATCCCATTTTTATGGGACCTCACTTGTCCGCAGTAGCTTCCCCACAGGCTATGGCCATGAACATCCTGAAGATGGACATGACTGTCGGCCCTTTATGACTTGCTGTCTTTACATTCCTTCCTTTAATAACTTGTCATTGTAAACATGTAAAAGGATGTTATTCTGCGATGGATGAAAACATAGCCGGTGCTTATCTCGTTCTTCCACATGCTTTGATCCTAAAATCTACAGGGTGCTGTTTCTGCTTGTTTAGTCCACCAAGCTGGTGTAGGGGGACCTATAGGCCAAACCTGCCAGAGTCTTCCCAGAAGGAAAAGCCTCCATCTGTAGACAGGATTTTAATTGAGGTTTAGGAGGTATGGTTTCTTCTTGCCAGGGTGGCATAGAGAGACTTACAGGCAAGGCCTACCAGAGTCTTTGCCAAAAGCCAAAGACCTCCATCTGTAGACAGCTGTTTTTTATACTTTCCCCTCCTCAATGGAAAGCAGGGATGGCCAGTGCATATTCTATGCAAACTCAAACAGTATATATGGCCTACATAGCCCCCGTCATGTAACATTATACACCATATGGACAAACTATTAGGCCCTGCATATTAATCATTACATTCAAGATCATTGCCTCTAGTTAAAAATATCCAGCCCCAGTGTACAACATCCGGCCCCATTACCCTGGTGTATACCATCCGACACTATTTCCCCTGGTGTATAACATTCGGCCCCATTGTCCCCAGTATATAACATCTAGCGCCTCACCCCTGGTGTATAAGTTTCGGTCTCATTACCCCCAATGTATAACATCCAGCCCATTGCCCCAGCGTATAATATCTGGCACCATTTCTCCCGATGTATTTCATCCGGACCCTCATCCTATGTGCACTGTATAACATCCGGCCCCTCACCCTCGATGTACTGTATATCATCCGGCCCCTCACCCTCGATGTACTGTATAACATCCGGCCCCTCACCCTCGGTGTGCAGTATAACATCCGGCCCCTCACCCTCGATGTACTGTATAACATCCGGCCCCTCACCCTTGGTGTACTGTATAACATCCGGCCCCTCACCCTCGGTGTACTGTATAACATCCGGCCCCTCACCCTCGGTGTACTGTATAACATCCGGCCCCTCACCCTCGGTGTACTGTATAACATCCGGCCCCTCACCCTTGGTGTACTGTATAACATCCGGCCCCTCACCCTCGGTGAACTGTATAACATCCGGCCCCTCACCCTCGGTGTACTGTATAACATCCGGCCCCTCACCCTCGGTGTACAGTATAACATCCAGTCCCTCACCCTCGGTGTACAGTATATCATCCGGCCCCTCACCCTCGGTGTACAGTATAACATCTGGCCCCTCACCTTCGGTGTACTGTATAACATCCAACCCCTCACCCTTGGTGTACTGTATAACATCCGGCCCCTCACCCTTGGTGTACTGTATAACATCCGGCCCCTCACCCTCGGTGTACTGTATAACATCCGGCCCCTTACCCTCGGTGTACTGTATAACATCTGGCCCCTCACCCTCGGTGTACTGTATAACATCCGGCCCCTCACCCTTGGTGTACTGTATAACATCCGGCCCCTCACCCTTGGTGTACTGTATAACATCCGGCCCCTCACCCTCGGTGTACTGTGTCGTGATCCCAATGGCAGGGGATCACAAAAAGGACAAGCACAGATACAAACAAGCTCTAGGGCGATGGAACCTGAGCTGACCGCGACCCTGAACCTAACACACAAATAAAAGTAGCCGGGGAACGTGCCTACGATGATCCTAGACGTCTCGCTCCAGCCGAAGATCTAACTTCCCCTATCAGAAGAAACACAGACCTCTCTTGCCTCCAGAGAAATACCCCACAGCAAATAGCAGCCCCCCACATATAATGACGGTGAAATGAGAGGAAAGCACATACGTAGTATGAAAACAGTTTCAGCAAAATGAGGCCCGCTAAAGCTAGATAGCAGAGGATACAAAAGTGAACTGCGCGGTCAGCGAAAAACCCTTCAAAAAACCATCCTGAAATTACTTGAACTCATGTGCCAACTCATGGTACATGAAAAGCAATTTCAGCCCACTAGAGCAACCAGCAGCAGAGAATCACATATCTGCAGGCTGGACTAAAAACCAAATTAAGCAAAACACAAAACAGGAAAATCCAAACTTAGCTTGTCCAGAAGGTTCTAGGAGCAGGGAGCAGAGGTAACAAGACACACTGGATACATTGATAACCGGCGAGGAAATGCCAGCAAAGCCAGGTTAAATAGGAAACTCCCATATGCTGATGGAACAGGTGGAACCCAGAAACCCAGGAAAGACAAGTCACCCAGTACCATCAGTAACCACCAGAGGGAGCCCAAAAACAGAACTCACAACAGTACCCCCCCCTTGAGGAGGGGTCACCGAACCCTCACGAGAACCACCAGGGCGACCAGGATGAGCCCTATGAAAAGCGCGAACCAAATCATCAGCATGAACATCCGAGGCAACCACCCAAGAATTATCCTCCTGACCATAACCCTTCCACTTGACCAAATACTGGAGTTTCCGTCTGGAAACACGAGAATCCAAGATCTTCTCCACAACATACTCCAATTCTCCCTCCACCAGCACTGGAGCAGGAGGCTCAAGAGAAGGAACAACAGGTACCTCATACTTCCGCAACAACGACCGATGAAACACATTATGAATAGCAAACGATGCCGGGAGATCCAAACGAAACGACACAGGGTTAAGAATTTCCAAGATCCTATAGGGACCGATGAACCGAGGCTTGAACTTAGGAGAAGAGACCTTCATAGGAACAAAACGAGAAGACAACCACACCAAGTCACCAACAAGAAGTCGAGGACCCACGCGGCGACGGCGATTAGCAAACTGCTGAGCCTTCTCCTGGGACAACTTCAAATTGTCCACCACATGACTCCAAATCCGATGCAACCTATCCACCACCATGTCCACTCCAGGACAATCAGAAGGTTCCACCTGACCAGAGGAAAAACGAGGATGAAACCCCGAATTACAAAAGAAAGGAGAAACCAAGGTAGCAGAACTAGCCCGATTATTAAGCGCAAACTCGGCCAGCGGCAAAAAGGTAACCCAGTCATCCTGATCAGCAGAAACAAAACACCTTAAATAAGTTTCCAAGGTCTGATTAGTTCGTTCAGTCTGGCCATTCGTCTGAGGATGGAATGCAGACGAAAAGGACAAATCAATGCCCATCTTAGCACAGAAAGTCCGCCAAAATCTAGACACAAACTGGGATCCCCTGTCAGAAACGATGTTCTCAGGAATCCCATGCAAACGAACCACATTCTGAAAAAACAGAGGGACCAACTCAGAGGAGGAAGGCAACTTAGGCAAGGGTACCAGATGAACCATTTTAGAAAAGCGATCACACACAACCCAGATGACGGACATTTTTTGAGAGACAGGGAGATCCGAAATAAAGTCCATGGAAATGTGCGTCCAAGGCCTCTTCGGGATAGGCAAAGGTGACAACAATCCACTGGCCCGAGAACAGCAAGGCTTAGCCCGAGCACAAACCTCACAAGACTGCACAAAAGAACGCACATCCCTCGACAAGGAAGGCCACCAAAAAGACCTGGCCACCAAGTCTCTAGTACCAAATATTCCAGGATGACCTGCCAACGCAGAAGAATGGACCTCGGAGATGACTCTACTGGTCCAATTATCCGGAACAAACAGTCTCTCAGGCGGACAACGATCAGGTTTAGCCACCTGAAACTCCTGCAAAGCACGTCGCAAGTCTGGGGAGACAGCAGACAAAATCACCCCATCCCTAAGGATACCAGAGGGCTCAGAATTTCCAAGGGAGTCAGGCACAAAACTCCTAGAAAGAGCATCCGCCTTCACATTCTTTGAACCTGGCAGGTATGAAACCACAAAATTGAAACGAGAGAAAAACAGTGACCAACGAGCCTGTCTAGGATTCAGACGCCTGGCAGACTCAAGGTAAATCAAATTTTTGTGATCAGTCAAGACCACCACACGATGTCTAGCACCCTCTAGCCAATGACGCCACTCCTCAAATGCCCACTTCATGGCCAAAAGTTCCCGATTACCAACATCATAATTCCGCTCAGCCGGCGAAAACTTTCTAGAAAAAAACGCGCATGGCTTCATCACTGAGCCATCGGAGCTTCTCTGTGACAAAACCGCCCCCGCTCCAATCTCGGAAGCATCAACCTCAACCTGAAAAGGGAGCGAAACATCTGGCTGACGCAACACAGGAGCAGAAGAAAACCGGCGCTTAAGTTCCTGAAAGGCCTCCACAGCCGCAGGAGACCAATTAGCAACATCAGCACCCTTCTTAGTCAAATCCGTCAAAGGCTTAACAACACTAGAAAAATTAGTTATAAAACGACGATAGAAATTAGCAAAGCCCAAGAACTTCTGTAGACTCTTAAGAGATGTAGGCTGCGTCCAGTCACAAATAGCCTGAACCTTGACGGGATCCATCTCAATAGTAGAAGGGGAAAAAATATACCCCAAGAAAGAAATCTTCTGGACTCCAAAGAGACACTTTGAGCCTTTTACAAACAAGGAATTGGCCCGCAGGACCTGAAACACCTTCCTGACCTGCTGAACATGAGACTCCCAGTCATCAGAAAAAACCAAAATATCATCCAAATACACAATCATAAATTTATCCAGATATTCACGGAAAATATCGTGCATAAAGGACTGGAAGACTGAAGGAGCATTAGAAAGTCCAAAAGGCATTACCAAATACTCAAAATGGCCCTCAGGCGTATTAAATGCGGTTTTCCACTCATCACCTTGCTTTATTCGTATAAGATTATACGCACCCCGAAGATCAATCTTAGTGAACCATTTAGCCCCCTTAATGCGAGCAAACAAATCAGTCAACAATGGCAAAGGATACTGATATTTTACGGTAATCTTATTCAAAAGACGATAATCTATACAAGGCCTCAAGGAACCATCTTTCTTGGCCACGAAAAAAAAACCTGCTCCCAAAGGGGACAAAGATGGACGGATATGTCCCTTTTCCAAGGACTCCTTAACATAATCCCGCATAGCAGTATGCTCTGGCACTGACAGATTGAACAAACGACCTTTAGGAAATTTACTGCCCGGAATTAAATTTATAGCACAATCGCAATCCCTGTGAGGAGGAAGCGAACTGAGCTTAGGCTCCTCAAAAACATCCCGATAGTCAGACAAAAACACAGGAATCTCAGAAGGAGTAGATGAAGCGATAGAAATCGGAGGTGCATCATCATGAACCCCCTGACAACCCCAGCTTAACACAGACACTGATTTCCAGTCAAGGACTGGATTATGAGTTTGTAACCATGGCAGACCAAGTACTAGAACATCATGCAAATTATACAGTACCAGGAAGCGAATCACCTCCTGATGAACGGGAGTCATACGCATGGTCACTTGTGTCCAGTACTGAGGTTTATTCATAGCCAAAGGTGTAGAGTCAATTCCCTTCAAAGGAATAGGGACTTCCAGAGGCTCCAGACTAAACCCACAGCGATTGGCAAATGACCAATCCATAAGACTCAGGGCAGCGCCTGAATCCACATAGGCATCGACGGAAATGGATGATAATGAACAAATCAGAGTCACAGACAGAATGAACTTAGACTGCAAAGTACTAATGGCAACAGACTTATCAACCTTTTTTGTGCGTTTAGAGCATGCTGATATAACATGAGCTGAATCACCACAATAAAAGCACAACCCTTTTTTCCGCCTATACTTTTGCCGTTCACTTCTGGACTGAATTCTATCACATTGCATTATCTCAGGTGACGGTTCAGACGACACCGCCAAATGATGCACAGGTTTGCGCTCCCGTAAACGCCGATCAATCTGAACAGCCATAGTCATAGACTCATTCAGACCAGCAGGCGCAGGGAACCCCACCATAACATCTTTAATGGCCTCAGAAAGGCCATCTCTAAACTTTGCAGCCAGAGCGCACTCATTCCACTGAGTAAGTACCGACCACTTCCGAAATTTTTGACAATAAATTTCTGCTTCATCTTGCCCCTGAGAGAGGGCCAACAAAGCTTTTTCAGCCTGAATCTCTTGGTTAGGTTCCTCATAGAGCAAACCCAATGCCAGAAAAAACGCATCTGCATTAAGCAACGCAGGGTCCCCTGGTGCCAATGCAAATGCCCAATCCTGAGGGTCACCCCGCAGGAAAGATATAATTATCTTGACTTGCTGAGCAGGGTCTCCAGAGGAGCGAGATTTCAAAGAAAGAAACAACTTGCAATTGTTCCTAAAATTCAGAAAACGAGATCTATCTCCAGAAAAAAACTCTGGGACAGGAATTCTAGGTTCAGACATAGGAGCATGTACAACAAAATCCTGTATATTTTGAACCTTAGTGGCAAGATTATTCAGGCTGGAAGCCAAACTCTGGACGTCCATGATAAACAGCAGAGATCAGAGCCATTCAAAGATTAAGAGGAGGAGGAAGTAGCCAGGCTGCAATAAGGCTAGGCAGCAAACTCTGAGGGGAAAAAAAAAAAAAAAAAAAAACTTCCTCAGACTACTTATCCTCCTACTACAGCCAATACAATTAACACTTTGTGGGCCGGTTATACTGTCGTGATCCCAATGGCAGGGGATCACAAAAAGGACAAGCACAGATACAAACAAGCTCTAGGGCGATGGAACCTGAGCTGACCGCGACCCTGAACCTAACACACAAATAAAAGTAGCCGGGGAACGTGCCTACGATGATCCTAGACGTCTCGCTCCAGCCGAAGATCTAACTTCCCCTATCAGAAGAAACACAGACCTCTCTTGCCTCCAGAGAAATACCCCACAGCAAATAGCAGCCCCCCACATATAATGACGGTGAAATGAGAGGAAAGCACATACGTAGTATGAAAACAGTTTCAGCAAAATGAGGCCCGCTAAAGCTAGATAGCAGAGGATACAAAAGTGAACTGCGCGGTCAGCGAAAAACCCTTCAAAAAACCATCCTGAAATTACTTGAACTCATGTGCCAACTCATGGTACATGAAAAGCAATTTCAGCCCACTAGAGCAACCAGCAGCAGAGAATCACATATCTGCAGGCTGGACTAAAAACCAAATTAAGCAAAACACAAAACAGGAAAATCCAAACTTAGCTTGTCCAGAAGGTTCTAGGAGCAGGGAGCAGAGGTAACAAGACACACTGGATACATTGATAACCGGCGAGGAAATGCCAGCAAAGCCAGGTTAAATAGGAAACTCCCATATGCTGATGGAACAGGTGGAACCCAGAAACCCAGGAAAGACAAGTCACCCAGTACCATCAGTAACCACCAGAGGGAGCCCAAAAACAGAACTCACAACAGTACTGTATAACATCTGGCCCCTCACCCTCGATGTACTGTATAACATCCGGCCTCTCACCCTCAATGTACTGTATAACATCCGGCCCCTCACCCTCGATGTACTGTATAACATCCGGCCCCTCACCCTTGAGGTACTGTATAACATCCGGCCCCACACCCTCGATGTACTGTATAACATCTGGCCCCTCACCCTCAATGTACTGTATAACATCCGGCCCCTCACCCTCGATGTACTGTATAACATCCGGCCCCTCACCCTCGATGTACTGTATAACATCCGGCCCCTCACCCTCGATGTACTGTATAACATCCGGCCCCTCACCCTTGAGGTACTGTATAACATCCGGCCCCTCACCCTCGATGTACTGTATAACATCTGGCCCCTCACCCTCAATGTACTGTATAACATCCGGCCCCTCACCCTCGATGTACTGTATAACATCCGGCCCCTCACCCTCGATGTACTGTATAACATCCGGCCCCTCACCCTTGAGGTACTGTATAACATCCGGCCCCTCACCCTCGATGTACTGTATAACATCTGGCCCCTCACCCTCAATGTACTGTATAACATCTGGCCCCTCACCCTCGATGTACTGTATAACATCCGGCCCCTCACCCTCAATGTACTGTATAACATCCGGCCCCTCACCCTCGGTGTACAGTATAACATCCGTTCCCTCACCCTCATTGTACAGTATAACATCCGGCCCCTCACCCTTGAGGTACTGTATAACATCCGGCCCCTCACCCTCGATGTACTGTATAACATCTGGCCCCTCAACCTCGATGTACTGTATAACATCCGGCCCCTCACCCTCATTGTACTGTATAACATCCATTCCCTCACCCTCGATGTACTGTATAACATCCGGCCCCTCACCCTCGATGTACTGTATAACATCCGGCCCCTCACCCTCGGTGTACAGTATAACATCCGACCCCTCACCCTCGGTGTACAGTATAACATCCGGCCCCTCACCCTCGGTGTACTGTATAACATCCGGCCCCTCACCCTCGGTGTACTGTATAACATCCGGCCCCTCACCCTTGGTGTACTGTATAACATCCGACCCCTCACCCTCGGTGTACTGTATAGCATCCGGCCCCTCACCCTTGGCGTACTGTATAACATCCGGCCCCTCACCCTCGGTGTACAGTATAACATCCGGCCCCTCACCCTCGGTGTACAGTATAACATCTGGCCCCTCACCCTTGGTGTACTGTATAACATCCGGTCCCTCACCCTCGGTGTACTGTATAACATCCGGCCCCTCACCCTTGGTGTACTTTATAACATCCGGCCCCTCACCCTTGGTGTACTGTATATCATCTGGCCCCTCACCCTCGGTGTACTGTATAACATCCGGCCCCTCATCCTCGGTGTACTGTATAACATCCGGCCCCTCACCCTCGGTGTACTGTATAACATCCGGCCCCTCACCCTCGGTGTACTGTATAACATCCGACCCCTCACCCTCGGTGTACTGTATAACATCTGACCCCTCACCCTCGGGGTACTGTATAACATCCGGCCCCTCACCCTCGATGTACTGTATAACATCCGGCCTCTCACCCTCAATGTACTGTATAACATCCGGCCCCTCACCCTCGATGTACTGTATAACATCCAGCCCCTCACCCTTAGTGTACTGTATAACATCCGACCCCTCACCCTCGGTGTACTGTATAACATCCGGCCCCTCACCCTCGGTGTACTGTATAACATCCAGCCCCTCACCCTTAGTGTACTGTATAACATCCGACCCCTCACCCTCGGTGTACTGTATAACATCCAGCCCCTCACCCTTAGTGTACTGTATAACATCCGACCCCTCACCCTCAGTGTACTGTATACCATCTGGCCCCTCATCCTCTGTGCACTGTATAACATCCGGCCCCTCACCCTCGATGTACTGTATAACATCCGGCCCCTCACCCTCGGTGTACTGTATAACATCCGACCCCTCACCCTCAGTGTACTGTATACCATCCGGCCCCTCATTGTAGTGTATAACATCCGGCCCCACACCCTCGGTGTACAGTATAACATCCGGCCCCTCACCCTCAGTGTACTCTATAACATCCGGCCCCTCACCCTCGGTGTACTGTATAGCATCCGGCCCCTCACCCTTGGCGTACTGTATAACATCCGGCCCCTCACCCTCGGTGTACAGTATAACATCCGGCCCCTCACCCTCGGTGTACAGTATAACATCTGGCCCCTCACCCTTGGTGTACTGTATAACATCCGGTCCCTCACCCTCGGTGTACTGTATAACATCCGGCCCCTCACCCTTGGTGTACTTTATAACATCCGGCCCCTCACCCTTGGTGTACTGTATATCATCTGGCCCCTCACCCTCGGTGTACTGTATAACATCCGGCCCCTCATCCTCGGTGTACTGTATAACATCCGGCCCCTCACCCTCGGTGTACTGTATAACATCCGGCCCCTCACCCTCGGTGTACTGTATAACATCCGACCCCTCACCCTCGGTGTACTGTATAACATCTGACCCCTCACCCTCGGGGTACTGTATAACATCCGGCCCCTCACCCTCAGTGCACTGTATAACATCCGACCCCTCACCCTCGGTGTACTGTATAACATCCAGCCCCTCACCCTTAGTGTACTGTATAACATCCGACCCCTCACCCTCGGTGTACTGTATAACATCCGGCCCCTCACCCTCGGTGTACTGTATAACATCCAGCCCCTCACCCTTAGTGTACTGTATAACATCCGACCCCTCACCCTCGGTGTACTGTATAACATCCAGCCCCTCACCCTTAGTGTACTGTATAACATCCGACCCCTCACCCTCAGTGTACTGTATACCATCTGGCCCCTCATCCTCTGTGCACTGTATAACATCCGGCCCCTCACCCTCGATGTACTGTATAACATCCGGCCCCTCACCCTCGGTGTACTGTATAACATCCGACCCCTCACCCTCAGTGTACTGTATACCATCCGGCCCCTCATTGTAGTGTATAACATCCGGCCCCACACCCTCGGTGTACAGTATAACATCCGGCCCCTCACCCTCAGTGTACTCTATAACATCCGGCCCCTCACCCTTGGTGTACTGTATAACATCCGGCCCCTCACCCTCGGTGTACTGTATAACATCCGACCCCTCACCCTCAGTGTACTGTATACCATCCGGCCCCTCGTTGTAGTGTATAACATCCGGCCCCTCACCCTCGGTGTACTGTATAACATCCGGCCCCTCACCCTCAGTGTACTCTATAACATCCGGCCCCTCACCCTTGGTGTACTGTATAACATCCGGCCCCTCACCCTTGGTGTACTTTATAACATCCGGCCCCTCACCCTCTATGTACTGTATAACATCCGGCCCCTCACCCTTGGTGTACTTTATAACATCCGGCCCCTCACCCTTGGTGTACTGTATAACATTCGGCCCCTCACCCTTGCTGTACTGTATAACATCCGGCCCCTCATCCTCGGTGTACTGTATAACATCCGGCCCCTCACCCTCGGAGTACTGTATAACATCCGGCCCCTCACCCCTGGTGTATAACATCCAGCCCCTCACCCCTGGTGTATAACATCCGGCCCCTCACCCCTGGTGTATAACATTGGCACCTCACCCGCAGCGCACTGTATAACATCCGGCCCTATTACCCCCTATTGTAATGTGTAGGTGTCCCAATACTCTGTGTAGTGTACAATGCACATATTGCTACTATACGGTACACTTTAGGCTACTTTCACACTAGCGTCGTACGACGCAATGCATCGTGGCGACGTACCGACGCATGCTGTGAAAGCGCTGCACAACGGGGGCAGCGGATGCAGTTTTACAATGCAGGAGGGGGTGGACTTCCGGCCGCGCATGCGCGGTCAGAAATGGCGGACACAACGCACCAAAAAACATTACATGCAACGTTTTTTGGTTTCGACAGTCCGACGCAACCGTCTCACGACGGTTGCGATGCGTGGCAATGCGTCGCCAATACAAGCCTATGGAGAAAAAACGCATCCTGCAGACAACTTTGCAGGATGCGTTTTTTCTGCAAAACGACGCATTGCGACGTGCGTCGTACGACGCTAGTGTGAAAGTAGCCTTATAGCCCATGCCACCATGCAGAGTACATAACCCTGCAATACTGTGTGCCACTATGCCGCACCAGTAACCTGCCCAGCAGTGGTTGGGAGCCCTGGTGGCAATGTTTTCTTAACATCCCAATGAATAGTCCCACCTGCAGTGAACCTCCAGCTGGGGGTCAGATCAGTAGTGTCAGCCGAGTGCCCCCTATAAACCTCCCCTTCTGTAAGGGGAGAACCACGGAGCCCCTGGGTTTATCTTTCCGATGGTTAGATATGGCTTCACAAGGTGCAGCTGTCATGTTTTGCACCTTGTTGGATACAGGTCATAGCTGATCTGTCAGCACCTTCATCCCCCAGTTGTTCCTGCCCCACAGTTTATGGAGGCTGCTGGTAGTGACAAGGTTTTGCTAAGTAACCAGGCCATGTTTGCATTGCATATGTTTTCACAAGGTGCAGTTGCCATGTTTTACTCCTTGGAGGTCATTATTGGGGTTTAGTGGGACTAGTTATCACCTGGTTGTTGTAGTTGCACCATTTATAGAGGTTGGTGCTTGTGACAATTACACTAAGTCCTCTCTCAACATATCGGCCATACCAGCCAAAGAAAATAACTTGTATACAGTGGCATGTAAAAGGTTACAATTTCTGTCATTGTGAACAGTTATAATAATAAATAATAATAATAATAATAATTTTATTTATGTAGCGGCAACATATTCCGCAGCGCTTAAATATTAAGTTAGCAACTTGAAGATGAAATGATCTCTAAAAGGCCTAAAGTTAAAGATGACACTTTTCCTTTGTATCTTAGGCCCCCAAAATTGTCATTTTTTACATTTAAAAAATTAAAAAAATGAAAATGGGTGTATGCAAAAGTTTAGGCACCCTTGGAGATTTGTGTGCTCAGATAACCTTGACCAAGGTTCCACACCTTAATTAGCCTATTATGGTTATGGCTTGTTCACTATCATCGTTAGGAAAGCCCAGATGATGCAAATTTCCCAGCTTTATAAAACCCAGCCTCCTCCAACCTGGTGCTAAAAAAACAGCAGCCATGGGTTCTCTAAGCAGCTGCCTACCACTATGAAAATGATGGAGGCCTACAAAGTAAGGGAAGACTATAAGAAGATAGCAGTGCGTTTTCAAGTTGCCCTTTCCTCAGTTCGAAATGTAATTAAGAAATGGCAGTTACCAGGAACAGTGAAGGTCAAGATAAGGGCTGGAAGACCAAGCAAAATTTCAGTGAGAGCTGCTTGTAGGATTGCTAGAGCGGCAAATCAGAACCCCCGCTTGACTGCAAAAGACCTTCAGAAAGATTTAGCTCTGGAGTTGTGGTACATTGTTCTACTGTTCAGAGTCATCTACACAAATATGGCCTTCATGGAAGAGTCATTAGAAGAAAACCTCTCCCGCGTCCTCGCCATAAAATTCAGAGTCAGAAGTATGCAAAAAGAACATCTAAACAAACCTGATATATTTCGGAAACAAGTCCTGTGGACCAATGAGGTTAAAATAAAAATCTTTGGCCACAATGACCAATAGTATGCGTGGAGAAAAAAGGGCACAAAATTTCAGGAAAGAACATCTCACCAATCCTTAAGCATGGGGGTGGATCGCTCATGCCTTGGGGTTGTGTTGCAGTCAATGGCACGGCAAACATTTCATGGGTAGAGGGAAGAATGGATTCAATGAAAGTTCAACAAATTCTTGAAGCAAACATAACACCATCTGTAAAGTTACAAAACGGATGGCTTCTACAAATGGAAGATGATCTTAAGCACACCTAAAAATCCACAATAGACGACCTCAATAGCTGCAAGCTGAAGGTTTTACAAAGGCCCTCACAGTCCCCTGATTTGTACATCATTGAAAATCTGTGGCTAGACCTTAAAATAGCAGTGGATGGAAGAGCCCAGGAATCTCACAGAACTGGAAGAATTTTCCAAGGAAGAAGCCCATTTTCCTTTTGGTAATAATTTAAAATGTAAACGATGAAAATATAAATATATAAAAAATAGTGGACTAGCGCATTAAATATACGGTAAGTACATCGGGTGCAACGCTCCCCATGCAAAGAAAAAATAGGCAGCACTCCAATACTGATCAAAAATTAGATTGACTTTATTAGCCTGGTGGCATCACCAGGGGTGCCCAAACTTTTTACATACCACTGCAGCAAAGGGCTCACGTGTACAGCAGGATGAGACTACCTTCCCGTTATAATATTAGATATTATTGTGTTACTGACAGGTTGTTATTAGTCTGCTGGTACAACTTTGTACAGATCTTTGCACTCACTGCATCCCCTGTATTCACCACCAGGGGTCAGTCATGGGCAATCCATAGAGTGCAGCGCCCTATGGCAGCGCTTGTGGTGTAAAATGCGTCATGCCAGTCAGGATGAAGGCGTCTTGTTGCATTTTAAGACCCTGTGTAGACGAGCGCCTGAGCTTCCTAAATTCACGTGATGCTGGTGACAAAACCGTGCGTTCATCGAGTGCCAGGAATTCTCCTCGGGTATTAGGGTCACTAATCCCAATACTTGAATGGTTCCGCTGTTTATATGAATGGCATATTCCTAAAATCTCCGACAATGAAAAAAAAAAGAAAAGAAATAACAATATGACCACCATGCCAAGTGGCATCATTGAGAACATCCAGATCCCACTAACCACGCAGTAACGGGATCACAGTCCCCAAGTTGATCAAGTTTTGGACGTCAGACTCTCACTGATCAGGTAGCGTAATTTGGATCTCATGGGCCCGGACAGTCAAAAGTTTTAATTAAGTTACCCCAATTTCCCATAGGATAGGAGATAACTTTTTGATAGCTGAGGTGCCCAGCAGTCCCAATATTGGGGTTTTGCAGCCCTATCCTAAATAAAGCGGAGGTGCACATGTTCTACCTCCGCATCATTCAATGTCTATGGGACTGCTGGAAACAACCACACAATACTCAGCAGTCCCATAGACAATGAGTGGAGTTGAAGGTAAGCAAGCACATCTCTGCTCCACATGCATGTACTTTCTTCACTCCATTCATTGTCTATGGGACTGCTGCACTCGGCAGTCCCATAGACAAGAATGGAGCCGTGTTTAAGCATGCACATCTCAACTCCCTGAGCACGTTCTTTCTGTAGTGTCATTCGTTGTCTATGGGACTGCTGAAAACAGCCACACTGTACTTGGCAGTCCCATAGACAATTAGTGCAGCTGAGGCTTCACCTGCATTTTCTTTTTCAGCTTCATTCATTGTCTATGGGACTGCTTGAAACAGCCACGATGTACTTGGCAGAATGGAGCGGAGTTTAAGCATGCACATCTCAACTCCCTGTGCACGTTCTTTCTGTAGTTTCATTCATTCTCTATGTGACTGCTGGAACCAGCCACACTGTACTTGGCAGTCCAATTGACAGTGAGCGGAGCGGAGGCTAAGCATGAAAATCTCAGCTCCACGTGTTCTGTCTCCCCTCCATTCTTTGTCTATGCTACTGATGAAAACAGGTGCGCTGTACTCAGCAGTCCAACAGACAATGAGTAGAGCTTTATTCATTGTCTATGTGACTGCCTGAAAAAGCCAAGCTGTACTCGGCAGTCCCATAGACAAGAATGGAGCGGGGTTTAAGCATGCACATCTCAGCTTCTTGTGCATGTTCTTTATCATTTTCATTCATTGTCTATGGGACTGCTGGAAACAGTACTTGGCGGTCTAATAGATAGTGAGTGGAGCAGAGGGTAAGCATGCACATTTCTGCTCTCTCTGCATGTTCTTTCTCTGCTCCATTCATTGTCTTTGGGACTGCCAGAAACAGCTGCGATGTACTCGGCAGTCTCATAGACAATAAATGGAGCAAAGGCTAAGCATGTACGCAGAGCAAAGACGTACATGATCTTTCTCCACTCTGTTCATTGTCTATGGGACTGCCTGAAACCGCAATGCTGTGCAGAGAAAGAACATGCAAGGAGAGCGCAAATGTGCGTGCAAAGTCTCGGCTCACTGTCTGTGAGACTGTAGAGTACAGCATGACTGTTTCCAGCAGCTCCATAGACAATGAATGGAGCAGAGGCTAGATGTGCACATTTTCCAGAGCCCTGATATAATGACTGTTGCAGGAATAACCCTTTAACAGTATTGCCTTTCTCAAATGCTCAAAAGGGACCTTTTAGGCCCTCTAGGCTCCAGGTGTGACTGTGTCCCCTGCCCCCTCTATGGTTACACTGATGAGGGCCACCAATATTAAAGAAGTTGTCCACTACGCGGACATTGCCCGATAGAGCAGGGCCGGCACCGCTGGAACCGCACCGGTACCGGAGGTGAGTATAAGGCTACGGTCACACTATCAGTATTTGGTCAGTATTTTACATCAGTTATTTGTAAGCCAAAACCAGGAGAGGAACAATCAGAGGAAAAGTAGAATAGTGTGACGGCAGCCTAAGTGTTATTATTTTACTGTGGGGGACATAGGGATTCAGATTGGGTTGGCCGAGTAGTGAAATAAGTTGTGATGGCGTAGCGCCCCCGTCCCACGCCGTCAGTACCACCTGTTCCGGACCCGGCCTGTGCACATAGTCACATCCTAGTCAGGATTTGGCGGCATGTCCTGTTCCCGGCGGTGTCAGGGGGGTCTGGCACTGTACTGTATGTGCACAGAACACAGGACCATGCATTGTAAGGAGGGAGGGTCGGGAATGTCCCAGGCCGGATGCTCCTTGATGACTATTAATCTCTGCTGTCAGCTGCCTTTTGTGGAGCTGGGGCAGGATCTTTGGGATTAGGGAGGGGTATTATATTACCTCTGATTGAGGAGCTCCTGAAAAATGACAGGAAGCGCAGAACACGGCAAATCCCTCTAAACTAAGCGAGGATGTGCGGGATCTAAAGGACAGACCTCCATCAAAGGGACAGATAATAGATATTATTGGGTGCTGTCTCCTGGATGTGACACGAGATCTGTTATGATTTATTATATTATGTGAAGTATTATGAGTAAATATCATTTCCCTTTAAATTAAAGGGATTGGCCCTAGTCAGATATACAGATCATAAAGAGGGGGGGGACACCTCTAAAATGTGAAATACTGACCAGCCACGTGTCATTACGAACCTCATTTATCAATTTTGTCTTTAAGAGAAAAAAAAAAAAACAGTCGTTGTTGCCCATGGCAACCAATTAGAACTCAGGATTCAAATTTTCAAACAGATCTGGGAATATGAAAACGGCTCAGTGAATGGTTGCTACGGGCGACAAAGTCAGTTTATTTTTTAAAGCGTAACTGACAATTCAGGAGAATTTGCAGCAGAATCGCTGTGTCGGCCTCTAGCTCCTCCCCTTCCATAGAACGTTATAAGCACCAACTGTCATTACCTCTCTCAGTAATTCACTGTCACTGATTACCTATACAGAGGCATCCCTCAAAGAAATGTATATGGTGCAGGATGCCCATATTTTGTAATGGGGTCCCATGGGTAACATATCAATATATGCTCACCCATACAGTGATATGTCAGAGAGCTGCCCTTTAATGGGATGTTGAGTTATATGGTTTATCCAAGAATTAATAAAGTGTCTATTCATTAGGGCAATTCGTTCTCAGCAGATGGGACATGCTTGAAGGATTATTCCCAAGACCGAAAGTTGTCCCCATAGAATAAGGGGTAACTTGCTGATTGCCGGGACCCCAGTGATCCAAAAAAGGGCTCCGGAAATATGAAAGCGCTGTCCGACAGTCCTATAGTCAATCACTGTAGTGAATGTCTAGCATGGGCATGCGTTCTCAGCAGATGGGACATGCTTGAAGGATTATTCCCAAGACTGAAAGTTGTCCCCATAGAATAAGGGGTAATTTGCTGATTGCCAGGACCCCAGTGATCCAAAAAAGTGCTCCGGAAATATGAAAGCGCTGTCCGGCAGTCCCATAGTCAATGACTGTAGTGGAGGTCATGCATATGCACCCCTGCACCATTCAGGATGGGGCTCAGCAGAGCATCGTTCCTGGGGTCCATAACCCCGTTCTCGGAATTGCTGGGCATCCCAGTGCTCTGTAAGTTATCCCCTATCCTTAGGAAATGGGAAAAACGTATTATCTTTCTAAAAACCCTGCATCTACGGGATCTAAGAGGATGTAAGTGATCACATTTTTTTGATTATTGAATATATTTCAACTCCTGGAAAAGTACTTAGCGGATGTTCCTGTATAGGCATATGTCGTCGGTTGGAAAAAAGAAGTATTCTGCCCATTGCTTCGGTTTCTACAGCATGCAAATAAGCTCGACTCCAGAAAGGAATGATGTAGCTGCCTCCAATAGGTGGCGCCAGAGTCAGCTTGCTTTGTTCAGGAGGGGAGCTAATTTGCATACCTGCAGAGAGCTCTGCTCCATCCAGCAGCTGGTGGTCTCCACAAACACTACCTCCCTGAGCTCTACAGCGTGGAGGCCTCCGCTATGGGACTCTCCTTAGCAAAGAATAACACAGTGTAACCCTAGACCCGACTGCCACACAAGGAAACGTCAGCAATTGTCCATTTCCTCAATGATCCGTGATACTGTTTTGTTTAGAAGAATGGATACAATTCGGTCGTTCTCCGCCGCCGTCACCACTAGCAGATGAACGCAATTAAAGCGATTTTCCGCCTCCATGTTCTAGGACTGATACTATGTCATAATATATCTTTGGAGCTCAATTTTTCTGATACAGAGCACCAAACCCTCTGCTTCCCTTCATACAACCACAAAGGAATAAATCCTGGCCGCCTGCGGGTCCTGCCAGGAGGAGATTAGATCTTATCCGATGTATGGAGCGGGCTCAGGATCTGAGCCCGCACCGTACTAGGCAGGTGCCAACTGTGTTATACAGCCATCACCTGCCTATAACAGCAGGCTCCAAACACTGCTATTTAACCACTTAAACGCTGCTCAACATCAACACATTCACGAGGTTCTGGTGGTGGATTGCCATTGCTGAAAGCCCCTTCGTCACTATCTAGCCTCTTCTGTGAGCCCAGCCATAGGCGGAGCTTCATCGGAGACTGTGATTTTCACTATATACCGCAATACTGAAGTATTGCAATATATAATACACCCATCACAGATACAATGGCCCTGAAAACGAAAAAATAAAGGGAAATTAAGGATGGTTTAATTATATATACTGTATATACTAGCTATTGAACCCGTTCTACGCCCGGGTGTCCTGCGTCCCCATCCTGTCATGAGCTGCTCCATCCTGCGTCCCCATCCTGTCATGTGCTGCTCCATCCTGCACCCCCATTCTGACATGTGCTGCTCCAATCCTGCACCCCCATTCTGACATGTGCTGCTCCATCCTGTCATGTGCTGCACCCATCCTGCGCCCCCATCCTACCATGTGTTGCACCCATCCTGCGCCCCCATTCTGTCATGTGCTGCTCCCATCCTGCGCCCCCATTGTGACATGTGCTGCTCCCATCCTGCGCCCCCATTCTGACATGTGCTGCACCCATCCTGCGCCTCCATTCTGACATGATCTGCACCCATCCTGCGCCTCCATTCTGTCATTTGCTGCTCCCATCCTGCGCCCCCATCCTGTCATGTGCTGCTCCCATCCTGTGCCCCCGTTCTGTCATGTGCTGCTCCCATCCTGTGCCCCCGTTCTGTCATTTGCTGCTCCCATCCTGTGCCCCTGTTCTGTCATGTGCTGCTCCCATCCTGCACCCCCGTTCTGTCATGTGCTGCTCCCATCCTGCCCCCGTTCTGTCGTGTGCTGCTCCCATCCTGCGCCCGTTCTGTCATGTGCTGTTTCCATCCTGCACCCCTGTTCTGTCATGTGCTGCTCCCATCCTGCGCCCGTTCTGTCATGTGCTGTTTCCATCCTGTACCCCCGTTCTGTCATGTGCTGCCCTATTCTGTCTTGTGCTGCTCCCATCCTGCGCCCCGTTCTGTCATGTGCTGCTCCCATCCTGCGCCACCATTCTTTAATTTGCTTCTCCCATCCATATGCCCCATAAGCTGCTCCATTATGGTTGATGGCCCCCATAAAATGCTCCATAGTATATGCCCCGTACACTGCTCCATTTTGGTTGATGGCCCCCATAAGTTGCTCCATAGTGTATGCCCCCCCGTACACTGCTCCATAAAGGTTTATGGCCCCCATAAGATGCACCATAGTGTATGCCTCCGTACACTGCTCCATAAAGGTTTATGGCCCCCATAAGACGCTCCAGTGTGTATGCCTCCGTACACTACTCCATAAAGGTTTATGGCCCCCATAAGATGCTCCATAATATATGCCCCGTACACTGCTCCATTATGGTTGATGGCCCCATAAGATGCTCCATTGTATTATATGCCCCCCATAAGATGCTCCATTGTATATGCCCCGTATGCTGCTGCCATATATAAAAAAAAAAAAAACCACACTCACCTATGGTCGCTGGGCGCCGAGTGCTGGGGGCCGGAGCAGGCGGGGACACCGGCGCGCTGTGGGGGTCAGGTGCCGGTATCGCCGCTAGCTCAGGCCCCCAGCACTTGCTATACTCACCTGTCTGTCCTGTTCCACCGCTGTGCGCCGCCATCTTCCGGCTCCTCTGGCTGTGACTGTTCAGTCAGAGGGCGGCGCCGGCACGCATTAAGCGCGTCATCGCGCCCTCTGAACTGTGAACATCACAGCAGAGGACCCGGGAGACGGAGCCGCACGCAGCGCTAGAACGGGGGACAGGTGAATATACTTACCCTCCTGGTGGTCCCTGACTCTCCGGTGGAGATCGTGGTGTGTGTTCAGTGTTTACGCATACCGCGATCTCCTGGGAGCGTCACTCTGTGGGGGCCAGACTGCGCCGGCGCTTGCGCAGTCTAAAAAGGCTTCGGACAGAGTGACGCTCCCAGCGTTATATTATATATATATATATATATATATATATATATATATATACAGTGCCTACAAGTAGTATTCAACCCCCTGCAGATTTAGCAGGTTTATACATTTGGAATTAACTTGGCACTGTGACATTTGGACTGTAGATCAGCCTGGAAGTGTGAAATGCACTGCAGCAAAAAAGAATGTTATTTCTTTGTTTATTTTTTTTTTAAATTGGGAAAAGTTTTTTCAGAGGGTCATTTATTATTCAACCCCTCAACCCACCAGAATTCTGTTTGGTTCCCCTAAAGTATTAAGAAGTAGTTCAGGCACAAAGAACAATGAGCTTCACATGTTTGGATTATCTCTTTTTCCAGCCTTTTCTGACTATTTAAGACCCTCCCCAAACTTGTGAACAGCACTCAAACATGGTCAACATGGGAAAGACAAAGGTGCATTCCAAGGCCATCAGAGACAAGATCGTGGAGGGTCACAAGGCTGGCAAGGGGTACAAAACCCTTTCCAAGGAGTTGGGTCTACCTGTCTCCACTGTTGGGAGCATCATCCGGAAGTGGAAGGCTTATGGAACTACTGTTAGCCTTCCACGGCCTGGACAGCCTTTGAAAGTTTCCTCCCGTGCCGAGGCCAGGCTTGTCCGAAGAGTCAAGGCTAACCCAAGGAAAACAAGGAAGGAGCTCCGGGAAGATCTCATGGCAGTGGGGACATTGGTTTCAGTCAATACCATAAGTAACGTACTCCACCGCAATGGTCTCCGTTCCAGACGAGCCCGTAAGGTACCTTTACTTTCAAAGCGTCATGTCAAGGCTCGTCTACAGTTTGCTCATGATCACTTGGAGGACTCTGAGACTGACTGGTTCAAGGTTCTCTGGTCTGATGAGACCAAGATCGAGATCTTTGGTGCCAACCACACACGTGACGTTTGGAGACTGGATGGCACTGCATACGACCCCAAGAATACCATCCCTACAGTCAAGCATGGTGGTGGCAGCATCATGCTGTGGGGCTGTTTCTCAGCCAAGGGGCCTGGCCATCTGGTCCGCATGCATGGGAAGATGGATAGCACGGCCTACCTGGAGATTTTGGCCAAGAACCTCCGCTCCTCCATCAAGGATCTTAAGATGGGTCGTCATTTTATCTTCCAACAAGACAACGACCCAAAGCACACAGCCAAGAAAACCAAGGCCTGGTTCAAGAGGCAAAAAATCAAGGTGTTGCAGTGGCCTAGTCAGTCTCCTGACCTTAACCCAATTGAAAACTTGTGGAAGGAGCTCAAGATTAAAGTCCACATGAGACACCCAAAGAACCTAGATAACTTGGAGAAGATCTGCATGGAGGAGTGGGCCAAGATAACTCCAGAGACCTGTGCCGGCCTGATCAGATCTTATAAAAGACGATTATTAGCTGTAATTGCAAACAAAGGTTATTCCACAAAATATTAAACCTAGGGGTTGAATAATAATTGACCCACACTTTTATGTTTAAAATTTATAAAAATGTAACTGAGCAACAAAACTTTTTGGTTTGTAAGATTTATGCATCTGTTAATAAATCCTGCTCTTGTTTGAAGTTTGAAGGCTCTAACTTATTTGCATCTTATTAAACCTGCTAAATCTGCAGGGGGTTGAATACTACTTGTGGGCACTGTAACTAAAAATTAAAAAATTCAAATCACTCCCTTTTACCCATCTAATAATAATAATAATAATAATAATAATAATAGGCATATTTGGTATCACTGAGACTGTTAAAGTCAGATCTGGCAATGTATAAAAATGTTTAACCCACAATGTAGATACAGTAAAGAAAAAAAGCGAAAATCAACAAAATAATCATTTTAAAGCCAACCAAAAATGAAATCAAATTAGAGCAAATGTACCGCAAATTGGTATTTTTAAAAACTACAGCAACTAATGAAAAAAAAAAAGTACTCACACAACTATATCGATAGAAAAATTAAAAAAAGCTATGGGTCTTGGGAAATGGTGACACAAACCACATATTTTTTTCCAAAGTTCTGATTTTTTTTACTCCACTAAAATAATTTAAAAAAATACAATTTGAGACTGACCCGTAGAATTGCTTTTTAATGCACAATATCCACCCAAAAAACAATGGCAGAATCGTGAGGGGGGGGGGGGCTAGGGGGGTTCACTATTTTACCGTATTGGAATTTTTTTTCCTGTTTTTCAGTATATTACATGTTAATGTGAACGATGTTATTTCAAAATACAATCGGCCCGCCATATCAATGGGAAAAAAAATATGGCTCTTGGATGAAAGGAAGGAAAAATATATTAGCAAAAATTTGCTACGTCCTTAAGGATTTAAAGAGGTTATCTGGGGATAATTAAAAAAAAAGTCAATTAGATGTTCTGAAAATAGATAACAACTGAACTTACTAACGCGCTTTAATTGTTGAAATAGGCATCCGGGTCCTGATTTTAGAACTCTTCTCCAGTAGCTTCACATTCTTCCCAGAGAGCTAATCCTTCCCTCTGCACATCTTATGGGCCTGGCTGCTCGGCTCAGTTTGTAAGCTAAGTCAGACCCCTTCCCTGAATCAGCCGTGAAGAAAAAGGGGGCTGGCTTGGCTATTGAACCCAGCTAGACAGTCAGCCCTCTACATGATACACCAACAGCACAGAGGGTGGAAAGGTACTGGTAGAAGGGGGTATGACTGTGAGATCAGACTATACAGGGTGTGTAAACATGGGGATACATAGTTAGCAAAGGAGATACATACACAAAATGGTTAGACATTTTTTTTTCTCTGCAAAGTATTTTTCAATTGGACGATATGTCTGCAAATTTGTAACATCTCTATTACACGCCACATCCCTGCACTCCACAATGTCACCTCTTATTACAGAGGATATCTGTCAGGGTGATTGGGATGGCTCACTCTTCATTTTACCCTTGGGGACTGAGGAAGTTGTTGGGTGGTAAAAATGTTTGTCAGGAAATTGTTATTGAAAGTGTCCTGAAGGCACAAACAAAAATACCTGAGACTAGAATCACACCAGAAAGTCTGTACTGGAAAACCTCAGCGAAAACAAACAATACTCTGTAATTCCTCAATATATTCCCGATGGCCGATATTCTACAATTCCTCAATATATTCCCGATGGCCGATATTCTACAATTCCTCAATATATTCCCGATGGCCGATATTCTACAATTCCTCAATATATTCCCGATGGCCGATATTCTACAATTCCTCAATATATTCCCGATGGCCGATATTCTACAATTCCTCAATATATTCCCGATGGCCGATATTCTACAATTCCTCAATATATTCCCGATGGCCGATATTCTACAATTCCTCAATATATTCCCGATGGCCGATATTCTACAATTCCTCAATATATTCCCGATGGCCGATATTCTACAATTCCGCAATATATTCCCGATGACCCGATATTCTGCAATTCCTCAATATATTCCCGATGGCCGATATTCTACAATTCCTCAATATATTCCCGATGGCCGATATTCTACAATTCCTCAATATATTCCCGATGACCCGATATTCTGCAATTCCTCAATATATTCCCGATGGCCGATATTCTACAATTCCTCAATATATTCCCGATGGCCGATATTCTACAATTCCTCAATATATTCCTGATGGACGATATTCTACAATTCCTCAATATATTCCCGATGGCCGATATTCTACAATTCCTCAATATATTCCCGATGGCCGATATTCTACAATTCCTCAATATATTCCCGATGGCCGATATTCTACAATTCCTCAATATATTCCCGATGGCCGATATTCTACAATTCCTCAATATATTCCCGATGGACGATATTGCTACACCCAGAAACCCCTCTAACCTTATTAATATTCCCTGCATGCCTGCTGTCTCTTTCAATTGTGCCCTTTGGAATTCTCGCTCTGTGTGTAATAAACTCTCCTTCATTCATGACTTCTTCCTTTCTAATTCTCTTAATCTCCTGGCTCTTACTGAAACCTGGATCCAGCAGTCAGACACCACCGCTGCTGCTGCTCTTTCATATGGTGGACTACACTTTTCTCATACCCCAAGATCAGACAACAGAGCAGGTGGAGGCGTTGGTCTGCTCCTTTCACCCAAATGTACTTTCCAAGTTATCCCCCAAGTACCCTCACTTGTCTTCCCTTCCTTTGAGGTCCATGTGGTCAGACTCTACGTCCCCTTCTCCATGCGAGTGGCGGTGGTGTATCGTCCTCCCGGCCCCTCTCATCAGTTCCTGGATCACTTTGCCACCTGGCTTCCACACTTTCTCTCCTGTGACACCCCCACCCTTATCATGGGTGATTTCAACATCCCCATTGCCTCTCCCCTCTCCCCATCTGCTTCTCACCTTTTATCTCTATCCTCCTCTTTTGGCCTCTCGCAGCATACTAACTCTCCAACACATGAAGATGGAAACTCCCTTGACTTGGTCTTCTCCCGACTTTGCTCAGTGGATGACTTCACAAACTCCCCTCTCCCGCTCTCTGACCACAACCTTCTTTCATTCTCTATCAAGAACTGCCATCCCGCTCAGGTCACCCCCACTTTCCACACCTATAGAAACATACAGGCCATTAACACCCAGAAACTTATGATGAACTTGCAGTCCTCATTGGCCCCTATTTCCTCCATCTCATGTCCTGATTCTGCATTGAAGCATTACAATGAAACCCTGCAAAGTGCTCTGGATGAAGCTGCTCCTCCTATACATAAAACAACTCGGCACAGACGGCAACAACCGTGGCACACGCTGCAAACACGTTTCATGCAGCGGTGCTCCAGGTGCGCAGAACGTCTGTGGAGAAAATCTAATCTACCCGAAGATTTCATCCATTATAAGTTCATGCTAAAGACATACAATTCTGCCCTTCACCTCTCCAAACAAACCTACTTCAACACCCTCATCACCTCCCTGTCCAATAACCCTAAACGTCTCTTTGACACGTTCCAGTCCCTACTCAACCCAAGAGAGCAGTCCCCAACCACGGATCTCCGTGCTGACGATCTGGCCAATTACTTCAAAGAAAAAATTGACCACATTCGACAGGAAATCATCTCCCAATCTCTTCATACCATGCACTGTCCTCCCTCCCCCACTGCATCTAGTTCACTCTCTGACTTTGAAGCAGTTACAGAAGAAGAAGTAAGCAGGCTCCTTGCATCTTCGCGCCCGACCACTTGCACCAGTGACCCCATTCCGTCACATCTCCTCCAGTCCCTTTCCCCGGCTATCACCTCTCACCTAACAAAAATATTCAACCTTTCCCTCACTTCCGGTATTTTTCCCTCCTCATTTAAGCATGCCATCATACATCCATTACTTAAAAAACCATCCCTCGATCAAAACTGTGCCGCTAATTATAGACCTGTCTCTAATCTTCCCTTCATCTCTAAACTCCTCGAACGCCTGGTCCACTCCCGTCTTACCCGCTATCTCTCAGATAACTCTCTTCTCGACCCTCTTCAATCTGGCTTCCGCTCTTTACACTCTACTGAAACTGCCCTCATTAAAGTCTCTAATGACCTACTAACAGCTAAATCTAATGGTCACTACTCCATGCTAATTCTCTTGGATCTCTCTGCAGCATTTGACACTGTGGATCATCAGCTCCTCCTCACTATGCTCCGCTCCATCGGCCTCAAGGACACCGTTCTCTCCTGGTTCTCCTCCTATCTCTCTGACCGATCCTTCACTGTATGTTTTGCTGGTTCCTCCTCCTCTCACCTTCCCCTTACTGTTGGGGTTCCTCAAGGATCAGTCCTAGGCCCCCTACTCTTCTCGTTGTATACTGCCCCTATTGGACAAACAATCAGTAGATTTGGTTTCCAGTACCATCTCTATGCTGACGACACCCAATTATACACTTCTGCTCCCGATATCACACCGACCTTTTTAGAAAACACCAGTGATTGTCTTACCGCTGTCTCTAACATCATGTCCTCCCTCTATCTGAAACTAAACCTGTCAAAAACTGAACTCCTCGTGTTCTCTCCCTCTACTAACCTACCTTTGCCTGACATTGCCATCTCCGTGTGCGGTTCCACCATTACTCCAAAGCAACATGCCCGCTGCCTTGGGGTCATCCTTGATTCTGACCTTTCATTCACCCCCTACATCCGATCACTGGCTCGCTCTTCTTACCTGCATCTCAAAAACATTTCTAGAATTCGCCCTTTTCTTAATTTCGACTCTGCAAAAACTCTTACTGTTTCACTCATTCATTCTCGTCTGGACTATTGTAACTCTCTACTAATCGGTCTCCCTCTTGCAAAACTCTCCCCGCTCCAATCTGTCCTGAATGCTGCAGCCAGGATCATATTCCTCACCAACCGTTACACCAATGCCTCTACCCTGTGCCAGTCATTACACTGGCTACCCATCCACTCCAGAATCCAGTACAAAACTACTACCCTCATCCACAAAGCACTCCATGGCTCAGCACCACCCTACATCTCCTCCCTGGTATCAGTCTACCACCCTACCCGTGCCCTCCGCTCGGCTAATGACCTCAGGTTAGCATCCTCAATAATCAGAACCTCCCACTCCCGTCTCCAAGACTTTACACGTGCTGCGCCGATTCTTTGGAATGCACTACCTAGGTTAATACGATTAATCCCCAATCCCCACAGTTTTAAGCGTGCCCTAAAAACTCATTTGTTCAGACTGGCCTACCGCCTCAATGCATTAACCTAACGATCCCTGTGTGGCCTATTTATAATAAAAAAAAAAAAAAAAAAAAAAAAAAAAGGTTCCTCGCATCATGTTCTCATACACTTTATGCAGTATTAGCCCTCTGTGTCTGTACTGCTACATACTTAGGCAGATAACTGGTTCATGCAGCTTTACATGAACACCTGAGCCTTACACTATGGCCGGTCCGAATAACTAAAGCAATTGTTACCATCCACCTCTCGTGTCTCCCCTTTTCCCCATAGTTTGTAAGCTTGCGAGCAGGGCCCTCACTCCTCCTGGTATCTGTTTTGAACTGTATTTCTGTTATGATGTAATGTTTATTGTCTGTACAAGTCCCCTCTATAATTTGTAAAGCGCTGCGGAATATGTTGGCGCTATATAAATAAAATTATTATTATTATTATTATTATTCTACAATTCCTCAATATATTCCCGATGGCCGATATTCTACAATTCCTCAATATATTCCTGATGGCCGATATTCTACAATTCCTCAATATATTCCTGATGGCCGATATTCTACAATTCCTCAATATATTCCCGATAGCCGATATTCTACAACTCAATATATTCCCGATAGCCGATATTCTACAATTCCTCAATATATTCCCGATGACCGATATTCTACAATTCCTCAATATATTCCCAATGGCCGATATTCTACAATTACACAATATATTCCCGATGGCCGATATTCTACAATTCCTCAATATATTCCCGATGGCCGATATTCTGTAATTCCTCAATATATTCCCGATGGCCGATATTCTACAATTCCTCAATATATTCCCGATGGCCGATATTCTACAATTCCTCAATATATTCCCGATGACCCGATATTCTGCAATTCCTCAATATATTCCCGATGGCCGATATTCTACAATTCCTCAATATATTCCCGATGGCCGATATTCTACAATTCCACAATATATTCCCGATGACCCGATATTCTACAATTCCTCAATATATTCCCGATGGACGATATTCTACAATTCCTCAATATATTCCCGATGGCCGATATTCTACAATTCCGCAATATATTCCCGATAGCCGATATTCTACAATTCCTCAATATATTCCCGATGGCCGATATTCTACAACTCAATATATTCCCGATAGCCGATATTCTACAATTCCTCAATATATTCCCGATGACCCGATATTCTACAATTCCTCAATATATTCCCGATGGCCAATATTCTACAATTCCTCAATATATTCCCGATAGCCGATATTTTACAATTCCACAATATATTCCCGATGGCTGATATTCTACAATTCCGCAATATATTCCCGATAGCCGATATTCTACAATTCCTCAATATATTCCCGATGGCTGATATTCTACAATTCCGCAATATATTCCCGATAGCCGATATTCTACAATTCCTCAATATATTCCCGATGGCCGATATTCTACAACTCAATATATTCCCGATAGCCGATATTCTACAATTCCTCAATATATTCCCGATGACCCGATATTCTACAATTCCGCAATATATTCCCGATAGCCGATATTCTACAATTCCTCAATATATTCCCGATGGCCGATATTCTACAATTCCTCAATATATTCCCGATAGCCGATATTCTACAATTCCTCAATATATTCCCGATGGCTGATATTCTACAATTCCTCAATATATTCCCGATAGCCGATATTCTACAATTCCTCAATATATTCCCTACTAGCTATTGAACCCGTTCTACGCCCGGGTGGCGAGCATTTATATTGGTATATGGTCTCCATCATGTGCTGCTGCCATCCTGCGCCCGTTCTGTCATGTGCTGCTGCCATCCTGCGCCCGTTCTGTCATGTGCTGCTGCCGTCCTGCGCCCGTTCTGTCATGCGCTGCTGCCATCCTGCGCCCGTTCTGTCATGTGCTGCTCCCATCCTGCGCCCGTTCTGTCATGTGCTGCTGCCATCCTGCGCCCGTTCTGTCATGTGCTGCTCCCATCCTGCGCCCGTTCTGTCATGTGCTGCTGCCGTCCTGCGCCCGTTCTGTCATGCGCTGCTGCCATCCTGCGCCCGTTCTGTCATGCGCTGCTGCCATCCTGCGCCCGTTCTGTCATGTGCTGCTCCCATCCTGCGCCCGTTCTGTCATGTGCTGCTGCCATCCTGCGCCCGTTCTGTCATGCGCTGCTGCCATCCTGCGCCCGTTCTGTCATGTGCTGCTGCCATCCTGCGCCCGTTCTGTCATGCGCTGCTGCCATCCTGCACCCGTTCTGTCATGTGCTGCTCCCATCCTGCACCCGTTCTGTCATGTGCTGCTCCCATCCTGCGCCCCCGTTCTGTCATGCGCTGCTGCCATCCTGCGCCCCCGTTCTGTCCTGTGCTGCTGCCATCCTGCGCCCGTTCTGTCATGTGCTGCTGCCATCCTGCGCCACCATTCTGTCATGCGCTGCTGCCATCCTGCGCCCATTCTGTCATGTGCTGCTCCCATCCTGCGCCCGTTCTGTCATGTGCTGCTCCCATCCTGCGCCCCCGTTCTGTCATGCGCTGCTGCCATCCTGCGCCCGTTCTGTCATGTGCTGCTGCCATCCTGCGCCCGTTCTGTCATGTGCTGCTCCCATCCTGCTGCCATCCTGCGCCCGTTCTGTCATGTGCTGCTGCCATCCTGCGCCCGTTCTGTCATGCGCTGCTGCCATCCTGCGCCCGTTCTGTCATGCGCTGCTGCCATCCTGTGCCCGTTCTGTCATGTGCTGCTGCCATCCTGCGCCCGTTCTGTCATGTGCTGCTGCCATCCTGCGCCCATTCTGTCATGCGCTGCTGCCATCCTGTGCCCGTTCTGTCATGTGCTGCTCCCATCCTGCGCCACTATTGTATTATATGCCCGCCATAAGACGCTCCAGTGTGTATGCCCCCGTATGCTGCTGCCATATAAAAAAAAAAAAATACCATACTCACCTATCGTCCGGCTCCACTGCAGGTGTGTCTTCAAGAAAATGGCGCCGGAAAGCGCTGACTGCGCAGGCGCCGATTCCGGCAGCAGGAATCGGCGCCTGCGCAGTCCGCGCTCTCCGGCGCCATTTTCTTGAAGACACACCTGCAGTGGAGCCGGAGTGTGTGTTCAAGAAAATGGCGCCGGAAAGCGCGGACTGCGCAGGCGCCGATTCCGGCAGCAGGAATCGGCGTCTGCACAGTCCGCGCTTTCTGGCGCCATTTTCTTGAACACACACTCCGGCTCCTCTGCCTGTGACTGGACTCTGTCACAGCAGAGGAGCCGGGAGACGGAGCCGCATGCAGCGCTGGAACGGAGGACAGGTGAATATACTTACCCTCCCTCCTGGCGCGTCCACGGTCCCCGACTCTCCGGTGGAGATCGCGGTATGCGTTCAGTGTTTACGCATACCGCGATCTCCTGGGAGCGTCACTCTGTGGGGGCCAGACTGCGCCGGCGCTTGCGCCTGCGCAGTCTATAAAGGCTTCGTACAGAGTGACGCTCCCAGCGTTATATTATAGATGGCCGATATTCTGCAATTCCTCAATATATTCCCGATGGCCGATATTCTACAATTCCTCAATATATTCCCTATGGCCGATATTCTGCAATTCCTCAATATATTCCCGATGGCCGATATTCTACAATTCCTCAATATATTCCCGATGGCCGATATTCTGCAATTCCTCAATATATTCCCGATGGCCGATATTCTACAATTCCTCAATATATTCCCAATGGCCAATATTCTACAATAACATGATATATTCCCGATGGCCAATATTCTACAATTCCTCAATATATTCCCGATGGCCGATATTCTACAATTCCTCAATATATTCCCGATGGCCGATATTCTACAATTCCTCAATATATTCCCGATGGCCGATATTCTACAACTCAATACATTCCCGATGGCCGATATTCTACAACTCAATATATTCCCGATGGCCGATATTCTACAATTCCTCAATATATTCTCAATGGCCGATATTCTACAATTCCTCAATATATTCCTGATGGCCGATATTCTGCAATTCCTTAATATATTCCCGATGGCCGATATTCCACAACTCAATATATTCCCAATGGCCGATATTCTACAATTCCTCAATATATTCCTGATGGCCGATATTCCACAACTCAATATATTCCCGATGGCCGATATTCTACAATTCCTCAATATATTCTCAATGGCCAATTGTTGTGAATTCTGTGGCTGAGTTCACTTCTGTGGTCACAAGTGGTATTGCAGTCTCTGAGCTTCCTCCCTCAGGTGTTTTGGTGAGCTCGTTGGCTGCCTTGCTATTTAGCTCCACCTGAGTCTGTCTTCCTTGCTCCTTGTCAATGTTCCAGTGTTGGATCTGAGCTACTGCATCTTTCCTTGGGCCTGCTGCTCTGCTAGATAAGTGCTTCTAGTTTGTTTTCTGTTTTTTCTGTCCAGCTTGCTATTAACTTTTGCTGGAAGCTCTGAGAAGCAAAGGGGTGCACTGCCGTGCTGTTAGTTCGGCACGGTGGGTCTTTTTGCCCCTTTGCGTGGTTTTCGTTTTAGGGTTTTTTGTAGACTGCATAGTTCTCTTTGCTATCCTCGCTCTGTCTAGAATATCGGGCCTCACTTTGCTGAATCTATTTCATTCCTACGTTTGTCTTTTCATCTTGCTAACAGTCATTATATGTGGGGGGCTGCCTATTCCTTTGGGGTATTTCTCTGAGGTAAGTCAGGCTTGTATTTCTATCTTCAGGCTAGTCAGCTCCTCAGGCAGTGCCGAGTTGCATAGGTAGTGATAGGCGCAATCCACTGCTGCTTATAGTTGTGTGAGGATAGATCAGGTACTGCAGTCTACAGAGATTCCACGTCTCAGAGCTCGTCCTATTGTTTTTGGTTATTGCCAGATCTCTGTATGTGCGCTGATTACTGCACGCTGTGTTGCCTGATTGCCAGCCATAACAGTACAAGGAGCCACACCAATGATTCCCAATAGAGGGAAAAAAGAAATCCTGACATCATTTTTTTTTCTTAGCTCTGTCTTCAGTCTTTTTTTTCCCCTAGACATTAGAGTGCTTCAGGACACAGCTGTGGACATGGATATTCAGGCTCTGTGCTCCTCAATGGATAATCTCGTTGTAAATGTACAAAAGATTCAAGATACTATTGATCAGAAATCGATGCTAGAACCAAGAATTCCGATTCCTGATTTGTTTTTTGGTGACAGAACTAAGTTCCTGAGCTTCAGAAATAATTGTAAGCTATTTTTGGCCTTGAAACCTCATTCTTCTGGTAATCCTATTCAACAGGTTTTGATTATTATTTCTTTTTTGCGCGGCGACCCACAGGACTGGGCGTTTTCTCTTGCACCAGGAGATTCTGCATTGAGTAATGTTGATGCATTTTTCCAGGCGCTGGGATTGCTTTACGATGAGCCTAATTCAGTGGATCAGGCTGAGAAAAATCTGCTGGCTTTATGCCAGGGTCAGGATGATGTAGAAGTATATTGTCAGAAATTTAGGAAGTGGTCAGTACTCACTCTGTGGAATGAATCTGCACTAGCGGCTTTGTTCAGAAAGGGTCTCTCTGAAGCTCTTAAGGATGTAATGGTGGGATTTCCTATGCCTGCTGGTTTGAATGAGTCTATGTCCTTGGCCATTCAGATCGGTCGTCGCTTGCGCGAGCGTAAATCTGTGCACCATCTGGCGGTATTGTCTGAGAGTAAACCTGAGCCTATGCAGTGCGACAGGACTATGACTAAAGTAGAACGGCAAGAACACAGACGTCTGAACAGACTGTGTTTCTATTGTGGTGATTCTACTCATGCTATTTCTAATTGTCCTAAACGCACTAGGCGGTTCAATAGCTCTGCCGTTATTGGTACTGTACAGTCCAAATTCCTTTTGTCCATTACCTTAATGTGCTCTTTGTCATCGTATTCTGTCATTGCGTTTGTGGATTCAGGCGCTGCCCTGAATCTGATGGATTTGGATTATGCTAAACGTTGTGGATTTTTCTTGGAGCCTTTGCGGTGTCCTATTCCGTTGAGAGGAATTGATGCTACACCTTTGGCCAAGAATAAGCCTCAGTACTGGGCCCAGCTGACCATGTGCATGGCTCCTGCACATCAGGAAGTTATTCGCTTTCTGGTACTGCATAATTTGCATGATGTGGTCGTGTTGGGGTTGCCATGGCTACAAACCCATAATCCAGTATTGGATTGGAACTCTATGTCAGTAACCAGCTGGGGTTGTCAGGGAGTACATGGTGATGTTCCATTTTTGTCTATTTCGTCATCCATTCCTTCTGACATCCCAGAGTTCTTGTCGGACTTTCAGGATGTATTTGAAGAGTCCAAGTCTGATGCCCTACCTCCGCATAGGAATTGTGATTGTGCTATCGATTTGATTCCTGGTAGTAAATTCCCTAAGGGTCGTTTATTTAATTTGTCCGTACCTGAACACACCGCTATGCGCAGTTATGTGAAGGAGTCCCTGGAGAAGGGACATATTCGCCCATCGTCGTCACCATTGGGAGCAGGGTTCTTTTTTGTAGCCAAGAAGGATGGTTCGCTAAGACCGTGTATTGATTACCGCCTTCTTAATAAGATCACTGTTAAGTTTCAGTATCCCTTGCCATTGATTTCTGACTTGTTTGCTCGGATTAAGGGGGCTAGTTGGTTTACTAAGATTGATCTTCGTGGTGCGTATAATCTGGTGAGAATCAGACAGGGAGATGAATGGAAAACGGCATTTAATACGCCCGAGGGTCATTTTGAGTATCTGGTGATGCCGTTCGGACTTGCCAATGCTCCATCTGTTTTTCAGTCTTTTATGCATGACATTTTCCGTGAGTATCTGGATAAATTCTTGATTGTTTACTTGGATGACATTTTGATCTTCTCAGATGATTGGGAGTCTCATGTGAAGCAAGTCAGAATGGTTTTCCAGGTACTGCGTGCTAATTCCTTGTTCGTGAAGGGATCAAAGTGTCTCTTCGGTGTGCAGAAAGTTTCATTTTTGGGGTTCATCTTTTCCCCTTCTACTATCGAGATGGATCCGGTTAAGGTTCAGGCCATCCAGGATTGGACTCAGCCGACATCTCTAAAAAGTCTGCAGAAATTCCTGGGCTTTGCTAATTTTTATCGTCGCTTCATCTGTAATTTTTCTAGCATTGCCAGACCATTGACCGATTTGACCAAGAAGGGTGCTGATTTGGTTAATTGGTCTTCTGCTGCCGTGGAAGCTTTTCAGGAGTTGAAGCGTCGTTTTTGCTGTGCCCCTGTGTTGTGTCAACCTGATGTTTCTCTTCCGTTCCAGGTCGAGGTTGATGCTTCTGAGATTGGTGCAGGGGCGGTTTTGTCACAGAGAGGTTCTGGTTGCTCAGTGTTCAAACCATGTGCTTTCTTTTCCAGGAAATTTTCTGCTGCTGAGCGTAATTATGATGTGGGCAACCGAGAGTTGCTGGCCATGAAGTGGGCATTCGAGGAGTGGCGTCATTGGCTTGAGGGTGCTAAGCATCGCGTGGTGGTTTTGACTGATCATAAGAACCTTACTTATCTTGAGTCTGCCAAGCGCTTGAATCCTAGACAGGCCCGTTGGTCGTTATTTTTTGCTCGTTTTGATTTTGTGATTTCATACCTTCCGGGCTCTAAAAATGTGAAGGCGGATGCTCTGTCTAGGAGTTTTGTGCCCGACTCTCCGGGGTTATCTGAGCCGGCGAGTATCCTCAAGGAAGGAGTCATTGTGTCTGCCATCTCCCCTGATTTGCGGAGAGTGTTGCAGAAATTTCAGGCTAATAAACCTGATCGTTGTCCGGCCGAGAAACTGTTCGTCCCTGATAGGTGGACTAGTAAAGTTATCTCTGAACTTCATTGTTCGGTGCTGGCCGGTCATCCAGGAATCTTTGGTACCAGGGAGTTGGTTGCTAGATCCTTCTGGTGGCCATCTCTGTCACGGGATGTGCGTGCTTTTGTGCAGTCCTGTGGAATTTGTGCTAGGGCTAAGCCCTGCTGTTCACGTGCCAGTGGGTTGCTTTTGCCCTTGCCGGTCCCGAAGAGGCCTTGGACACATATTTCGATGGATTTCATTTCTGACCTTCCTGTTTCTCAAAAAATGTCGGTCATTTGGGTGGTCTGTGATCGCTTTTCTAAAATGGTCCATCTGGTGCCCTTGGTTAAATTGCCTTCCTCCTCTGATTTGGTGCCTTTGTTCTTCCAGCATGTGGTTCGTTTACATGGCATTCCTGAGAATATTGTTTCTGACAGAGGTTCCCAGTTTGTCTGGAGGTTCTGGCGAGCCTTTTGTGGTAGGATGGACATTGACCTATCTTTCTCCTCGGCCTTCCATCCTCAGACTAATGGCCAGACCGAACGAACCAATCAGACCTTGGAAACATATCTGAGATGTTTTGTTTCCGCTGACCAGGATGATTGGGTGTAATTTTTGCCGTTGGCTGAGTTCGCCCTTAATAATCGGGCCAGCTCGGCTACCTTGGTCTCTCCATTTTTCTGCAATTCTGGGTTCCATCCTCGTTTCTCTTCAGGACAGGTTGAGTCTTCGGACTGTCCTGGTGTGGATTCTGTGGTGGACAGGTTGCAGCAGATCTGGACTCAGGTAGTGGACAATTTGACCTTGTCCCAGGAGAAGGCTCAGCTTTTCGCTAATCGCAGACGCCGTGTGGGACCCCGACTTCGTGTTGGGGATCTGGTTTGGTTATCTTCTCATCATATTCCTATGAAGGTTTCCTCTCCTAAATTTAAACCTCGTTTTATTGGTCCGTATAGGATTTCTGAGATTCTCAATCCGGTGTCTTTTCGTCTGATCCTCCCAGACTCCTTTTCCATACATAATGTATTCCATAGGTCGTTGTTGAGGAGATACGTGGCACCTATGGTTCCATCTGTGGAGCCTCCTGCCCCTGTTTTGGTGGAGGGGGAATTGGAGTATATTGTGGAGAAGATTTTGGATTCTCGTGTCTCTAGACGGAAACTCCAGTATCTGGTCAAATGGAAGGGTTATGCTCAGGAAGATAATTCCTGGGTTTTTGCCTCTGATGTCCATGCCCCAGATCTTGTTCGTGCCTTTCATGTGGCTCATCCTGGTCGGCCTGGGGGTTCTGGTGAGGGTTCGGTGACCCCTCCTCAAGGGGGGGGTACTGTTGTGAATTCTGTGGCTGAGTTCACTTCTGTGGTCACAAGTGGTATTGCAGTCTCTGGGCTTCCTCCCTCAGGTGTTTTGGTGAGCTCGTTGGCTGCCTTGCTATTTAGCTCCACCTGAGTCTGTCTTCCTTGCTCCTTGTCAATGTTCCAGTGTTGGATCTGAGCTACTGCATCTTTCCTTGGGCCTGCTGCTCTGCTAGATAAGTGCTTCTAGTTTGTTTTCTGTTTTTTCTGTCCAGCTTGCTATTAACTTTTGCTGGAAGCTCTGAGAAGCAAAGGGGTGCACCGCCGTGCTGTTAGTTCGGCACGGTGGGTCTTTTTGCCCCTTTGCGTGGTTTTCGTTTTAGGGTTTTTGTAGACTGCATAGTTCTCTTTGCTATCCTTGCTCTGTCTAGAATATCGGGCCTCACTTTGCTGAATCTATTTCATTCCTACGTTTGTCTTTTCATCTTGCTAACAGTCATTATATGTGGGGGGCTGCCTATTCCTTTGGGGTATTTCTCTGAGGTAAGTCAGGCTTGTATTTCTATCTTCAGGCTAGTCAGCTCCTCAGGCAGTGCCGAGTTGCATAGGTAGTGATAGGCGCAATCCACTGCTGCTTATAGTTGTGTGAGGATAGATCAGGTACTGCAGTCTACAGAGATTCCACGTCTCAGAGCTCGTCCTATTGTTTTTGGTTATTGCCAGATCTCTGTATGTGCGCTGATTACTGCACGCTGTGTTGCCTGATTGCCAGCCATAACAGCCAATATTCTACAATTCCTCAATATATTCACGATGGCCGATATTCTACAATTCCTCAATATATTCCTGATGGCCGATATTCCACAACTCAATATATTCACGATGGCCGATATTCTACAATTCCTCAATATATTCTCAATGGCCAATATTCTACAATTCCTCAATATATTCCCGATGGCCGATATTCTACAATTCCTCAATATATTCCCGATGGCCGATATTCTACAATTCCTTGTGCTGTTCCATGTATATTCCTCAGTTTCCATGTATGTTGTTATATTTTACTCTGCTGCCACCCAATGGCCTTTTTCTGTATGGCAGCTTGTTTTTCATGTATTTCTTGTGGGCATGTCTTACATCCGGTTCAGGGGTCAAATCTTCTCTTCCTCTGGCAGCCATTTCCAGTTTACTTTCTGTTGTGAGAGGACGTGCTTTTGAACTGGGCTTAGGAAGGCATCAGTCTTTCGACCACTCTCTCATGCTGCTCACACTTGCAGTCACACTTGGTGCTACATCTTACTGTACCCTGTCTACCCTACATTTCTGGAGAAGTTCTGTATTACCAGTTATACGCTGTATGTCCAGATCTACAAAATAAACAAGTCTGGATTACACAATCCCTGGAGTGCATCATCTCTCTGGACGCTGAGCAGCATTGGTCCTGTCTGCCTCATATCGAGGAAATACGAAGGTACGATTATCTCTCTCACAACTCTTATTAGTCTGCGACACCTTCATTCGCCTCATGTGGGGACAGAACAGTCGAAAGACTGCCTTGAAGCCCGGCCAGAATCACCCTTATATCACTATTCACGTGCCCGCTCTCTGCCCGCTCACATACTGCAGCCCTGCTCTGCTAAGAAATCTGCAGCATCACCTCAGACTGCATTGTACATAAAGACTCTCTGTGTATTATACCGCACTGCTGCAGATCGTCGGACCGCAGAACCCCACAATTCTCCAACAACACCTTGGGAATCTTATCAGGGGGTCGCAACTAAGCTGCACCGCAATTTCCAGCCCCCAATTTAAAGGTTCAGTTTCTTAAAGGGACAGCGCACCTTAAATCAAAATGGCCGGAAAGGACCTTCCACAGTTCCCCAATGCTAAAACAGAGCAAATACAACCTGATACTGTCCATTATGAAGACCAGGAAGCAGAGCCCGCTTCCACAGCAGACCCAGATGCACGACCAGTATGTTCCATCAAGCCAACATTAAAGGTCCTCGAGAATTACTGTTCCACAAGGGATGAGTTCAATGACAACTTGGACGACCTATGGGAACGAGTCGCCTCCCTTATGTCAAGCGTCCAACACCATAAAAATGATGCAGCGGGTTTACAGGACACTATAAGACAGCTAGACGTGGCCCACGGCAGATACAAGAGACTGTCCACAAAGTATGCTGCCTTCCTTAAAGAATCTAAAATCGACGAAGCCCTATCAGAGTTAAGCAAGGCAGATTCCACAGACAGAGAAAGGGACGCCGCCGTGCAAGACGCCAAAGATAAAGCGGAGCTTCGTATCACCCATCTGCAAGAAACTAGATCACACAGGTCAGCCTCGTCTAAACACTCTGCTCGGTCTTACAAATCATCCTGCTCAAGAACTTCAGCCCTCAGCGACAGAATCCTAGAGGCCCGTTTAAATGCAGAGCGGTCCAAACTAAGACGTTCATACACCGAAAAGAAAGCAGAAGCAGAGGCTCGAGCAAAGATTCTTCAAACAGAAGCAGAAGCGAAGAGAGCAGAAGCAGAGGCTCAAGCAAGGATTCTTCAAACAGAAATGGAGGAAGAAATTGCATTAGCCGAAGTAAAAATACTCGAGCAAGCATTGAAGCAAAACCTCGACCCAATTTGCCTGCCACCACAGGAAGAAGACGACCCAGCTGTTCGTACCAGAGACTACGTGCAGAAACAGATACCTGCAGCGCACACCTTCTCCAGTGACGTTCAACCCAACATTGCGGAAACGTCCAAGTCAGCCCAACCTATGGTGCCAGTATCGCCCACAGCCCCTACAGAGACCCAAGACCAACGCCGTGATGTACCCCCTCAGGAGCAATCATCATCGCAAGACGACCACAAGGCACACTCCAGCCCGCCTCCACAGTTCAAGCAGCAGTCATCGGAATCTCTAGAGGTTAAACCACAGCTCAACCCTGCAGCGACATCATTCTACCCGGGAACAATTCACCCTTCCATGCCACACAGCTTATACGCCCGAGGGGCACCACAAGCTAATATGGTAACAAGGAGTGAAGGATCAGACATGTCCGAGTTTGCCAGGTTCATGGTGAGCAGTGAGCTAATCAGCACTAGCCTCTCAAAATTCGACGACCGTGCAGAGAACTACAGAGCCTGGAAAGCAACCTTCAAGGCCGCCATTGCTGATCTCAACCTATCCGCGGAGCAGGAGCTCGACCTCATGGTAAAATGGTTGGGTCCTGAATCCACAAACCGTATAAAGAGTCTTAGGACCGTCTATGTGGGGCAAGCTGAAGCAGGTCTCGCTGCGGCCTGGCAGAGACTTGAAAGAACCTACGGCAGCGCTGAAGCCATAGAAAAGTCCCTATTCAAGAGACTGCAGAACGTTCCAAGGATCAACCTTAAGGAAGCCCACAAGCTTCTGGATTTAAGTGACCTGCTTATGGAGCTGGAACTTGCTAAAAGAGACCCTCGTCTGTCTGGACTGTGCTACCTGGACACTGCCCACGGGGTGAACCCGATCATCTCAAAGCTGCCACACAGTCTGCAAGAGAAGTGGGCAGTGTGCGTCTCCAGGTATAAAAGGTCACATGACGTCACCTTTCCTCCGTTCATTCAGTTCTGCAAGTTCATTGACGAACAAGCCCAAATGAGGAACGACCCTAGCCTCGACTTCCTGGAGTCTAACACTGCAGCTCCAGCAACACCTTCATCAAGGTATGAAAGCGTCGCACATAGACGCAAGGACTCAAGGAACAGTGTAAGCGTCAGAAAGACTAACCTGCCATCACCTGCAGTACCTGCCGACAAGCAGTACACTATTCCGTCGAGGGATAAGTCTTTCAATCGTGAGTGTCCCATTCACAAAAAACCACACTCACTGAACAAATGTAGAGGCTTCAGGTCCAAAACCATGCAGGAGCGCAAGAAAATCCTCAACGAACTTGGGGTATGTTTCAAGTGCTGCGCTTCATCAGAACACATGGCCAAGGACTGTAAATCTGCCACTAAGTGTGAAGAGTGTCATAGTGACAGACACCCATCAGCCTTGCACCCAGGCTCAGTCACCGGCGAAACAGCAGTTGCAGTTACCTCTAGTCCCGCTACAAACCATGGCGGGGAGCCACAGAATCACGCCAAGTCCACCACAGCTGTGTCCTGCTCATGCTCAGAGGTATGTGGGGAGAATCAAAGTGCTAAATGCTGTGTCAGGATATGCCTAATCAGAGTCTATCCAGAAGGGCAACCAGAGAAGGCTGTAAAAATGTATGCCATCATTGACGATCAGAGCAATCGATCCCTAGCTGGACCTAAGTTCTTTGAAGCCTTTAGAATCAAGGGACCAGCAACGCCCTACACTCTGAATACTTGCTCGGGGCGCATAGAGACTAGCGGCAGAAGAGCACAAGGTTTCATCGCTTCTGTCAATGAAGACGTAGAAATACCCCTACCTACGCTAATTGAATGCGATCAAATACCAGAGCAAAGGGATGAGATCCCTACCCCGGAAGCTGCTTTCCACCAAACACACTTAAGGCACCTAGCCAGCGTTATCCCACCTTTGGACACAGATGCTGAATTCCTACTTCTGCTCGGCAGAGACAATTTGAGGATACATAAGGTCCGCCAACAGTGTAATGGTCCTGACTACGCCCCCTACGCCCAGAGACTTGACTTGGGGTGCGTAGTCATAGGAAATGTATGCTTGGACCAAACAGGAGTCCACTCCTTTAAGACGTACGTACGCCGAGACGGGCGCACTACCTTCTGCAAACCATGTCCTCATCACTATGAGGTGAAGGAAAAGCTTCCAGATTCCGTAGAGCTGCCTGATGTTATCCCTTCTCCCTATGCAGACGACTTGGGAAAATTGGTGTTTCATACCACTAAGGATGACAACAAAGTAGCCCCATCTATGGAAGACAAGGAATTTGTCAGGATAATGGACAATGAGTTCCTTAAGGACGAAACCAATCACTGGGTTTTCCCCTTACCCTTCCGAGCTACCAGGGTAAGGCTCCTGAACAATCGTGAACAAGCCTTGTCCAGATTTAACTCTCTCCAGCGCATGCTAAGCAATAAACCGGAAATGAAAGAACATTGTCACCTTTATGGGCAAAATATTCCATAACAACCATGCGGAGCCAGCGTCTCCCTTAAAGGAAAATGAGGAGTGCTGGTACCTACCCTCATTTGGAGTATATCACCCGAAGAAACCTAAACAAATTAGAGTTGTCTTTGATTCAAGCGCCAAACATCAAGGCGTATCTCTCAATGATGTCCTCCTCACAGGTCCTAATCTGACAAACAACTTAGTAGGAGTGTTGATGAGGTTCAGGAAAGAGCCCATTGCCATCACCGCCGACATTGAACAGATGTTCCACTGTTTCATAGTCCGAGAGGACCACAGGAATTTCCTCAGGTTCCTGTGGTACAAGGACAATGACCCCAGCAAAGAGATGGTGGAGTATCGCATGCGGGTGCACGTATTCGGGAACAGCCCTTCACCCGCTCTGGCAACATATGGCCTGCGGAGAACCGCACAAGAAGGCGAGTCTGAGTATGGAACAGACGCCAGAGACTTTGTAGAGAAAGACTTCTACGTAGATGATGGACTAAAATCTCTACCTACAGAAGAAGCTGCAATCGACCTACTCAAAAGGACCCAACATATGCTGTACCGAGCTAAGCTTAGACTGCACAAAATTGCCTCAAACAGCCCAGCTGTCATGAGAGCCTTTGAGTCAAGCGACCACGCACCTGGATTCAAGGACATAGATCTGGGACCAGACCGTCCGCCTGTGCAGAGAAGCTTAGGCCTGAGGTGGAACCTGTCAGCCGACACCTTCGGATTCCAAATCAACTGTGCAGACAAACCATTCACTAAATGTGGTGTCCTGTCAGTGGTAAATAGCCTGTATGACCCACTGGGATTCGTAGCACCAATTACCATACAAGGTAAATCCCTTCTGAGACAGCTGTCCGAAACTGTCAAGGACTGGGATACCCCTCTACCTCCTGATAAGGAACCAAAATGGGAAACCTGGAAGCAGTCTTTGTGTGCCTTGGATAAAATCCATATAACGAGATGCTACGCTGGAATCTCACTTGCTGCTAGCACTAGGACGGAACTCCATGTGTTCTCGGATGCATCCACGGAGGCCATTGCAGCTGTTATCTACCTGAAGGTAACGGGATCTGACAATCAAGATCATGTTGGGTTCGTTTTCGGCAAAGCTAAGTTGGCTCCCAAGCCTGACCACACTATTCCCAGGCTGGAACTCTGTGGGACTGTGCTTGCAGTAGAACTCGCAGACTTTATTCAGCATGAGCTGGACACTCACATAGATGACGTACAATACTACAGTGACAGTAAAGTTGTCTTAGGTTACATCTACAACCAAACAAGGCGCTTCTACGTGTACGTCAGTAACCGCATTGAGAGAATAAGAAGGTCTTCCAAACCTGAAAAGTGGCACTATATCCCATCTGAACTTAATCCAGCCGACCATGCCACTAGACCTATGTCTATAAATTCCTTTGCTAACTCTTCTTGGCTTTCAGGTCCAAAGTTTCTGCTGGAACAGAAGGGAAGTGAATGTGTTCAGGAATTCTTCAGCATCCAGGATCCGGACGATGATCCAGAAGTCCGCTCCGAGGTCAGTGCTCTGGCCACGAACGCTAAACGAACCTCCACCCTCGGTTGTCAGCGCTTTGAACGCTTCTCCAATTGGATGAAACTCATTAAGACTATTGCAAGGTTAGTCCACATTGCGAGATCTTATCACAAGCCACATGGAGACAAAGACTGTCATGGTTGGCACGTCTGCCAAAAAATACTCACTATCGAGGACATTCCGGTAGGATAAACTACCAACAGAACACTGCACTACTATTTGTCCATTGGATTACAGTGGGTCAGAGATAGTTTGGCCTAGTGTGGCTTCTCTGATCCGAAGATGGGTTTTCCATTGGATTATCTCAGGAACTGACTTAATGTCTTGTTTAAAGTTATTATTGCATTACATGCATGTTTGGTTTCACTTTCTAGGTTGTTGGACTTTTTAAGGACATTGATATAGTGAAATCCCTTACGGAATTTCAGACGGGGAGTGTGCTGTTCCATGTATATTCCTCAGTTTCCATGTATGTTGTTATATTTTACTCTGCTGCCACCCAATGGCCTTTTTCTGTATGGCAGCTTGTTTTTCATGTATTTCTTGTGGGCATGTCTTACATCCGGTTCAGGGGTCAAATCTTCTCTTCCTCTGGCAGCCATTTCCAGTTTACTTTCTGTTGTGAGAGGACGTGCTTTTGAACTGGGCTTAGGAAGGCATCAGTCTTTTGACCACTCTCTCATGCTGCTCACGCTTGCAGACACACTTGGTGCTACATCTTACTGTACCCTGTCTACCCTGCATTTCTGGAGAAGTTCTGTATTACCAGTTATACGCTGTATGTCCAGATCTACAAAATAAACAAGTCTGGATTACACAATCCCTGGAGTGCATCATCTCTCTGGACGCTGAGCAGCATTGGTCCTGTCTGCCTCATATCGAGGAAATACGAAGGTACGATTATCTCTCTCACAACTCTTATTAGTCTGCGACACCTTCATTCGCCTCATGTGGGGACAGAACATTCCTCAATATATTCCCGATGGCCGATATTCTACAATTCCTCAATATATTCCCGACGGCCGATATTCTGCAATTCCTCAATATATTCCCAATGGCCGATATTCTGCAATTCCTCAATATATTCCCGACGGCCGATATTCTACAATTCCTCAATATATTCCCGACGGCCGATATTCTGCAATTCCTCAATATATTCCCAATGGCCGATATTCTGCAATTCCTCAATATATTCCCAATGGCCGATATTCTACAATTCCTCAATATATTCCTGATGGCCAATATTCTACAATTCCTTAATATATTCCCGATGGCCGATATTCCACAACTCAATATATTCCCGATGGCCGATATTCTGCAATTCCTCAATATATTCCCAATGGCCGATATTCTGCAATTCCTCAATATATTCCCAATGGCCGATATTCTACAATTCCTCAATATATTCCTGATGGCCAATATTCTACAATTCCTTAATATATTCCCGATGGCCGATATTCCACAACTCAATATATTCCCGATGGCCGATATTCTACAATTCCTCAATATATTCTCAATGGCCAATATTCTACAATTCCTCAATATATTCCCGATGGCCGATATTCTACAATTCCTCAATATATTCCCGATGGCCGATATTCTACAATTCCTCAATATATTCCCGATGGCCGATATTCTACAATTCCTCAATATATTCCAGATGGCCGATATTCTACAATTCCTCAATATATTCCCGACGGCCGATATTCTGCAATTCCTCAATATATTCCCAATGGCCGATATTCTGCAATTCCTCAATATATTCCCGACGGCCGATATTCTACAATTCCTCAATATATTCCCGATGGCCGATATTCTACAATTCCGCAATATATTCCCGACGGCCGATATTCTACAATTCCTCAATATATTCCCGATGGCCGATATTCTACAATTCCTCAATATATTCCCGATGGCCGATATTCTACAATTCCTCAATATATTCCCGACGGCCGATATTCTGCAATTCCTCAATATATTCCCGATGGCCGATATTCTGCAATTCCTCAATATATTCCCGACGGCCGATATTCTACAATTCCTCAATATATTCCCGATGGCCGATATTCTACAATTACACAATATATTCCCAATGGCCGATATTCTACAATTCCTCAATATATTCCCGATGGCCGATATTCTGTAATTCCTCAATATATTCCCGATGGCCGATATTCTACAATTCCTCAATATATTCCCGATGGCCAATATTCTGCAATTCCTCAATATATTCCCGATGGCCGATATTCTATTCTCGCCTACCATCGAAACCTTCAAAAAGAGCCTGAAGACCTACCTCTTCCGACAAGCCTACAACCTGCAGTAACCACCGATAGACCAAACCGCTGCATGACCAGCTCTATCCTCACCTACTGTATCCTCGCCCATCCCTTGTAGATTGTGAACCTTCGCGGGCAGGGTCCTCACTCCTCCTGTACCAGTTATGACTTGTATTGTTTAAGATTATTGTACTTGTTTTTATTATGTATACCCCTCCTCACATGTAAAGCGCCATGGAATAAATGGCGCTATAACAATAAATAATAATAATAATTCTACAATTCCTGAATGTATTTCCGATGACCCGATATTCTGCAATTCCTCAATATATTCCCAACGGCCGAAATTCTACAATTCCTCAATATATTCCCGATGGCCGATATTCTGCAATTCCACAATATGACCCTAATGGCTCAATATTCTATATGACCTCAGTATAGCCAATATTCAGCAATTCCTCAATATATTGTATCTCCAATAGCACAGTATCCTGTGATTCCTCATTATAGCTCCAACGACCCAATAATCTGTAGTTCCTTATTATGATGTTGCACCCCTCCAATCCATTCTACACTCTGCTGCCCGAGTTATCCACCTGTCTCCCCGATTTTCCCCCGCCTCTCCTCTCTGCCAACCACTTCACTGGCTTCCTATTGTCCAGAGGTTCCAGTTCAAAACCCTAACTATGACATACAAAGCCATCCATAACCTGTCTCCTCCATACATCTGTGACCTCGTCTCCCGGTACTTTCCTGCACGCAACCTCCGATCCTCACAAGATCTCCTTCTCTGCTCCCCTCTTATCTCTTCTTCCCACAATCGTATGCAAGATTTCTCCCGTGCTTCTCCCATACTCTGGAACTCTCTACCACAACACATCAGACTCTCGCCTACCAAACCTTCAAAAGTAACCTGAAGACCCACCTCTTCCGACCAGTCTACAACCTGCAGTTCTCCTCAGTCTACTGAACTGCCACATGACCAGCTCTACCCTCTCCTAGTGTATCCTCACCGATCCCTTGTAGTCTATGAGCCCTCGCGGGCAGGGTCCTCTCTCCTGTGTGTGCTTTGTATTGCTCATGTTGATTGTACTTGCCTAATAATAATAATAATAATAATGACCTCAGTGGCCTAATATTCTGCAATTGCCTTCTATAACCCCAGTGGCCCTCATTCTGTATGACCCCAATATAGTCCCAATGAGGCCGTTTTTAATTCTTATTAACCCCTAATAATGGTTCAGATGGGTTATTCCGCTTTGAGGGCATATTGCTAGGTTATGTCTTCACTTAGGGGTCTGATATCTACCTCCACCAATCCTCAATGGGCAGAAGGTCATAAAAGTTTTACCAGCGCAGTGGCCCTTTAAAAAAGAACATAAATATGTAATTGTTTTTATGTGATATAAGTGCCGCCGTTCTGAATACGGCGATGTTTTTATTTTCTTCCTGCGCCCCTCCATTCCTGAGATATGGTGCCCTTTACTCGATATATAAATCTAGTCTTTACGATAAGTGGGCATGGTGACCAGTGCTTGTTGAAGACCACGCCCAGTTGGCTAACAAGACCAGATTAAAATACAGGGAAAAGAGGACAATATCTCAGGAACAGAGAGGCGCAGGAAGAAAAGAAAAAAAATCACCGGATTTAGAACAGCGGCATTTACACCAGGTTTAAAAAACACATAGTTATGGCGAGTGACTACTCCTCTTTATTCCTTAGGATTTTGAGCCTTTCAGAAGCTGTATCAGAAAATGATGACTTATCCTACAGACATGCGATCACTTTATGGCTATGTTCACCCGATCATATTTTAGGTCTTAGTACTTTGGATGTGACTCGCCTATTCAAGTCTTTTAGTGCGCAAAAAAAAATGTCATCCCATACGGCTCATCCATACGGCATCCGATTTTGGCGGATACATTGCTGTTCTTTAACACTGAGATCAGTTTTTTGGTCTTGTAAATTTCATTCATTGCTGATGTATAAGAACGGAGGCCATATGGAAGTAAAAAAAAATAGATTGTCTATGGATAACAAATCTTCCATTTTTTTCTTTTTCTAGATGAAAATCGGGCGATTATTTTAGGCGCTTTTCTGTACTTAGCCAATCAGATGTGAATAACTCTTTAACTCTTGATCACAAAACAAATAATTATCCCTCAGTCTTCCGTTGACTAATGGGCACTGAGTACTTTTACGACTCTGTATCCCAGGGACCTTGGCCTTGTGCGTCCTTTGGATGCCAGCTCACCAGTCTTGGACTTCTTCTTTGTAAGCAGATTCTTCAGTAAAGTGAAATAGAAGAGAAGTGAGTCATTCCAGATGACAGATCCTCACAACAAACATTATCTCATCAGGGCCCTGTGTGTTCTTCTGTGCCCCCCGGCCTGGGGTGAGTAATGGAGCTGGTACCAGAGATCCCCCCTCCGCAGTGTTATTTTCCAGCCAGGTCACACTCACCGGCTGAGACATCGGTTTATGTCAAGCGTTGATGGAAACGAGACCTAACAGAAACCGCTTTCCCCCCCAACGTGGATCATCATCTGCTAGAGTTTATATTCAGTCCTTGACGTATTGTACACAGGATAGCACTCCCTCGGGTTAACTCTTTCACTTATAGGCCTCCAGCGCGCAATGTTTATTGGCAACGTCAGACGGATAGCAAACAAAATTAATACTCTGACGTACCCATAAGTTTCCATGGGCCAGGTCCAAAAAACGTGACGCGAAAGGTGCATAGATTGGCAAAGAGCACATTACGCTTTTTATCAACCCAATGACAGTCACATTTTAGGCAGATAGTATTAAAAAAATAAATTCTATCCTGAACTATATTAATTTTTTAACATAACTAAGAGAAATGTAACAACTACCTACTTCTCGTTTGTGCCTGGCACCAGTTTCCGCTGGTATAATGTGGTCACAGGCCGCTCCTACTGGCGATTCCGTGGCTTCTGCTGACGTCATTTCGACAGAGCAGCGTCTTTTCTTTTGTTCTGCTCTTGTGACCGTGCATGACTGATGATGTCATGCTGATTGAAAGCTTGCTCCCTGCTGCCTAACTGCGGGGAGCCAGCTGTCAATCAGCATGATACTGGCAGCCCGGAAGAGAAAGAGCTGCTTCGCTTACGTGGAGCAGCTGAATGGTCAGTGACTGCTCTGAGCCGGCGCCGGATAGAATTGACAGGTAATAAGCAACTTCCTGCCTATTAATAATACAGTCTTGGACAATTCCTTTAAAGGGTTTGTACTGAGTTAGTTAAGTTATGTCCTATTTATAGGATAGGGCATATCTTATTAATTACTACCGGTCTGACTGCTAGGACCCTCACCGATCCCTAGAACAGGACACCGAAGAGCCCCACCTGACTGGAGAGGAGCTCGACCATTTGAACCTTCACTCCACTCATTCTTATTAGTAGTTCCGGAGATCGCCGGATCACTCCATGCAGTCTTTATAGGTTCTGCACCAGAAGCTATCAGGCTGCCCAACGACCAAATGGGAACATTTCTAACTTTCCTTGATGGGGCCACCATTAAGAGTGGAGCACTGTGGATTTGAGGGGCTTCTGTGGTGTATTTGTACCATCGGTCACCTTTTGTAGTCCAGTTTCCGTCCTAGATCATGGATATTGGGTGACATTGGGAACCATCACAGTGATCATCAGGATTTGGGGTATAACTCTATGGATATTGTTACATTAATGGGTCCCCACTACGTATAATTTACTCTTCGTGTGTTGTGCTCCCGATTAATCCCTTTAGTACATGACAGCTGGCAGGCGCTGTGCATAGCGGCCCCGCTACATCCTGCCAGGGTCACTTTCTGACTGCAGCCAATAGGAGGAGGATTCCGGCATTACAGCCGGCCCATGAAGAGCTCAAAGCTGATGATGGAGCAGTATAATGGCACAGAGCGTTTCACAATGACATTGCTGCTTATGGAACAACAGAAGGACTTGGGAGGAGGAGGGAGGAAATGAGGGCAGAACAGGAGGAGTCAGGTGTAGCCCTTGCTCATATTCCGTCGCTAAACATGGGCCAACCACCTGATGTGTATGGGGCCTGCTGACTGATTAGGTTAGGGAACATAAAGAGCAGGTGATCTGAATCCCCCAATCTTTTTTTATTCTGGCCGAGTAAGAGTAACTAAACTTTCATCTTTTTTAAATTATGCCACAAATGGAAAGTTATGAGTTTGGAAGTCACTTTATTAGGGAATTTTTCATGCATGCAATTGGCTTCTAAACCCCTGCTTTTCCCAGTCTGTTTCTATGCCCTTAACTGCATTGATATCAGAAGGTACACATTTGGAGTACAGATGATGGCAGTGATCAGTCAGCACCTGTGTCCTCAGAGTCTTCTGCTATTGCAGCAATCTCCTACAGTACATCAGCTTATCCCCAGCGTTTTACTGAGACACAGGTGCTGAACGAGCTTTTCACTGCCATCATCTGTACTCCAATAGTGTATGGTTGTTTATCAATGCAGCTTGATGGTCAAAGACGGAAATCACAAGAGTATCGTGAGTATATATATATCAGACTGGAGGGAGTCCGATGCCCGACGACCCCAATGAACAGCTGTTATCATGTCCTGCGGTGGTCGGACACATATAGCTGTGTCTGTGTACATTTTGACTCTTATGAACCAGGAAGCCCAGGCTGAAAAGGGCGACTTCTTCCTCTCAGACACAATTATCAAGCAGCACCCTTTTATTCCAGCTGGCTGCCATCTTTTTCAGCTTACCGGGGGGCAGCAATGTGTAATTGCTAGCACTGTGCCTGAATTAGCCCCATTAGTTTGTGATTTTATCGCATTAATCCTGTGGTGTTAACGTCTATATAGGCCAGGCCGCGGCTTACATCACAGGGCGATCACTGTCAGATAAGTGGCACAATCACGTTGCATAAAGTTCCTTCGCCTGAGGCCGGGCGTACAGCGTCTGTCCTCACAGACACATCCAGGATCTGGTAAATTGCCTCCTAAATCTACACGGAGAGAAAATGAGTAAAGACAACTTAAAGGATGAAGCGGGACCTGCCCGGACACGACAGGCGGGAACGGAGAATTAGCAATGCTCCCTAAATACTGGATATTTCCGCAGGATCAGACAACAGCAGGCTTCTGTATATAACTGAGCTCTCTAGTACGCGGCCATGCCGGCTTCATCCGATGCCACACACCAGCCAGAGCAAGACATGTCTTCGTGTGAAACTGGAGGCATATAAAGGCATGGTTCAGACACTATGTACTTCTAAGGAAGCAATCTGCCCAACCTGGGGGGCAAGAGAGAGGGGCATATTTTACAGTACGCTCCTTTGCAAGTTTTCTTTTACAGCTTAAGCCTCACTCCTAACCTTGCCCACTCCTTCTTGTGCACCTGCAAACAAATAGTGCCCTTAAGTGTTGCACACAGTTTAATACCCCGTTTATTGCCCCATGCAGTATGATGCTTCTCCACATTATGATGTCCCAAAGATACTACCTTCACATGTGATAACCCCACAGTGCCCCATTATACACGCACAAAGTATGATGCCCCCACAGTGCACCTCCCACACAGCACCCCAGTGTCTCTCACAAGTGTTTCTCCACAAACTGAGTAATGTAATATATAATTATATATTATACAATAATATAATAATTTACTGTAATATGCAACACTGTGCCTCACAGTGCCCCTCACAGGATGATACCCCCCACACAATACAGTGCCTCATAGTGCCCTGCACACAGTATATGATGTCCCCACAGTTCCCCTCACACTGTATGGCTTCCCCATACTCCCATACCCACGTTATAATGCCCCTCCACACCATGTTGACACCCGCACAGTATGATTCCCCCACAGTGACCCCTCAACACAGTATGATGCCCCACAGTGCTCCTCATGCCATGATGCCGCCCACACAGTATTATGCCCCACAGTGCTCCTCATGCCCTTATGCCCCCACACAGTCTGATGCCCCACAGTGCTCCTCATGCCATGATGCTCCAAAACCATATGATGCCCCACAGTGCTCCTCATACCATGTCTCCCACACAGTCTGATGCCCCACAGTGCTCCTCATGCCCTTATGTCCCCCACACAGTCTGATGCCCCACAGTGCTCCTCATGCCATGATGCCCCCACACCGTATGATGCCCCACAGTGCTCCTCATACCATGTCTCCCACACAGTATGATACCCCACAGTGCTCCTCATGCCATTATGCCTCCCACACAGTATAATGCCCCACAGTGCTTCTCATACCATGATGCCCCCCACACAGTATGACGCTTCTCATACCATGATGCCCACCACACAGTCTGATGCCCCGCAGTGCTCCTCATACCGTGATGCCCACCACACAGTCTGATGCCCCGCAGTGCTCCTCATACCATGATGCCCCCACACAGTTTGATGCCCCATGGTGACCCCTGCACACAGTATCAAGCTATACAGTGACCCTTCGCCTTGTTTTGCTGACAAGTACAATGTTTTTTCACAGCTCTTATTTAGATGCTGCCAAACAATGTATTGCAAATCCGCAACAATATCCATGACAAAACTGTAGATAACGATTTGCAGCCAAATCCACAGTGGAAAATGTGAATGTACCTAACGACAGACCTAGACCTCCACTGATGGCACCTTCAGACATGTCACTTTCTGACTCATTTTGTCTGATGATCTCACGAGCTTGGGGCTGCTCTAGGTCCAGCATCTGACCTCCGAGCTGCCTTTATACAGGTCCTTCTCAAAAAATTAGCATATAGTGTTAAATTTCATTATTTACCATAATGTAATGATTACAATTAAACTTTCATATATTATAGATTCATTATCCACCAACTGAAATTTGTCAGGTCTTTTATTGTTTTAATACTGATGATTTTGGCATACAACTCCTGATAACCCAAAAAACCTGTCTCAATAAATTAGCATATTTCACCCATCCAATCAAATAAAAGTGTTTTTTAATAACAAACAAAAAAAACAACAAATAATAATGTTCAGTTATGCACTCAATACTTGGTCGGGAATCCTTTGGCAGAAATGACTGCTTCAATGCGGCGTGGCATGGAGGCAATCAGCCTGTGACACTGCTGAGATGTTATGGAGGCCCAGGATGCTTCAATAGTGGCCTTAAGCTCATCCAGAGTGTTGGGTCTTGCGTCTCTCAACTTTCTCTTCACAATATCCCACAGATTCTCTATGGGGTTCAGGTCAGGAGAGTTGGCAGGCCAATTGAGCACAGTAATACCATGGTCAGTAAACCATTTACCAGTGGTTTTGGCACTGTGAGCAGGTGCCAGGTCGTGCTGAAAAATGAAATCTTCATCTCCATAAAGCATTTCAGCCGATGGAAGCATGAAGTGCTCCAAAATCTCCTGATAGCTAGCTGCATTGACCCTGCCCTTGATGAAACACAGTGGACCAACACCAGCAGCTGACATGGCACCCCACACCATCACTGACTGTGGGTACTTGACACTGGACTTCAGACATTTTGGCATTTCCTTCTCCCCAGTCTTCCTCCAGACTCTGGCACCTTGATTTCCGAATGACATGCAAAATTTGCTTTCATCAGAAAAAAGTACTTGGGACCACTTAGCAACAGTCCAGTGCTGCTTCTCTGTAGCCCAGGTCAGGCGCCTCTGCCGCTGTTTATGGTTCAAAAGTGGCTTTACCTGGGGAATGCGGCACCTGTAGCCCATTTCCTGCACACGCCTGTGCACGGTGGCTCTGGATGTTTCCACACCAGACTCAGTCCACTGCTTCCTCAGGTTCCCCAAGGTCTGGAATCGGTCCTTCTCCACAATCTTCCTCAGGGTCCGGTCTCCTCTTCTCGTTGTACAGCGTTTTCTGCCACATTGTGTCCTTCCAACAGACTTACCATTGAGGTGCCTTGATACAGCACTCTGGGAACAGCCTATTTGTTGAGAAATTTCTTTCTGGGTCTTACCCTCTTGCTTGAGGGTGTCAATGATGGCCTTCTTGACATCTGTCAGGTCGCTAGTCTTACCCATGATGGGGGTTTTGAGTAATGAACCAGGCAGGGAGTTTATAAAAGCCTCAGGTATCTTTTGCATGTGTTTAGAGTTAATTAGTTGATTCAGAAGATTAGGGTAATAGGTCGTTTAGAGAACCTTTTCTTGATATGCTAATTTATTGAGACAGGTTTTTTGGGTTATCAGGAGTTGTATGCCAAAATCATCAGTATTAAAACAATAAAAGACCTGACAAATTTCAGTTGGTGGATAATGAATCTATAATATATGAAAGTTTAATTGTAATCATTACATTATGGTAAATAATGAAATTTAACACTATATGCTAATTTTTTGAGAAGGACCTGTATAAAGCAGTCCCTCATATTTCTCACCTCTCTGAGAAATTCCAGATGACTCCCAGAAAAAGGGAACACAGGGATTCTGCCATGGTGTAGCTATAGGCCTTATAGAAGCAGCAATGGCGACCAGGCCCCAATTACGGTACTTACATTTGACTAATTCTTAAAGGGGTATTCCCATCTTAGAATTTGATGGAATATCACTAGGATACCATGTCACTTCACTTCATGATCTGCAGAGGTCTGACCTCTGAGACTTCCACTGATACGGATATTAAAGGGGGTGCAGCATTAATGTAGTCTTGCTGTAAGCCATGTACTGGGGTGGGCTCCCCAGATACAGCAAAATCATCACATTGCATACCCTTCTGTGATTTGTAATGAATGGCTTTGCTACATTTCCCTCTGCCCAGATTATGGCCAGGTGGCCTCTGTGCAGAGAAAAGCAAGAAAGCGGGTACAGCGTTAAATGCCATCATTTTATAAGGTGGGATTTTCTCTTTTTAGAATATCCATGATCTTCAAAGATGAGAACAAAGGTATAGAGAATTTTTAATTCAAAGTTGTCTGTTTCCTGAAAATGACGGTATGTAACACAACTTCTGCTCTGCTGCGGGAAAGCATGGAATAACAAGGCAAAACATGGCTATTTTTGTTGGAAAGGGCTATTTAAGTGCTCCGACAGTTTTCTGTAAATTAGCTCCCCTACATGCTGATTGTGTACTACTTCCTTCGCTGATGTTGTGACTTCACATCTTCGGACTGGCCACTTCCTTTCCTTGTTGATTTTGCTGCTTCCTAAAAAGGTTCTTACCTCCTAAGGGGTACAAGCGTACATACGATGACTGGAGTTGAGCAACCCATAGATTTAGGTGTGACTTTATGACTGAAAGAGGGTGAGGGCCTCTAGTCACCCTATTACCAAGTGTACCCCCATCAGAAAGATATTTATATATTTGTTTTGACTCATCGGCATATTTGGGTGATATCTAGTTGTTTCCCACCTGTTCCAGGTCTGGGCTCTGTTCCCTACACCTCAGTTTGCTAAAGTGTCTTGTGCTCCACGTTGGGCTTAGCAAGTAGTCTAGCGTGCTCCCATGTGTTGAACGTCTTAGGCTTATATAAGGCCTCCCAAGACAGCCACCTGTTTCTTAATAGTAAGACTTTCTAGTAAGACTTTAGTGTTACTAAAGACCAAAGGCAGGCAGGAATCATGATCTCTGCAACCTGCCTGCGGTCTGAAAGATGTCTCTTGGCTGCCTGCAGCTTTCACTCTTTAGTCTTCTGTCTACTTGCGGCCTTCAGTATTTCTGCAACCTGTTTTCGGTCTCCAGGATGTCTCATGGCTGTCTGCAGCTTCCAGTCCTTCAGTCTCTTGTCCACCTGCATTCTCCAGTACCTCCAATATCTGTCTCCCGCATTCCTCACCTGCCTGCAGCACAGATACCTGTGGCCCGTTTGACCACACAGACCTTGGGCTTGGAAGATCCACCTTACCAGGTGAGCCTAACAGTAGTTAGGCATGTGAACCACTTGAAATACTGCACTGTCATTTATTAATAATATATAATAAATAGAGTAGCACCTGGTCCATCAGCCACGTCAGGAATCTGTGATGAGAACTGCTTCCTACCTCCTGGCATCCTTGGCTCCTCTTCTGATTAGATGGCCTGACACAATGTCAAATATGTGTCACACTGCAATGATGATGGAGCGCCCCCCAGGTCTAGGGGAACTCGTCACCCGGGCCCTTCGGTTCTCAAGGCGGATGTCACTGTGGCTGACCCACTCCGTGGCCCTCGGGAGGTCCGTTGTAAAAAGGGGGAAAGGTCTTTAAAGGGGAAATGTTCGTGACGCCACCTGTGGTATTCGGTCAGGGTGACCGACGCTGCTTAGGGGTCCGCTGGGGTGATGTGATGGCAGCCAGATGGTATACCTTCCCACAGGTGAAGTATGCCCCCAGGGCTTCCCAGAGTGTAGATGGTGGATGGTGTGAGGTGCAGTGAAGAACGAGGACACAAGGTTGCAGTCTCTTTACCTTTTTACTGAAAGCTTCAGCATTCACAGTCCAGAGCACCAGATCACAGGGTAGGCAGAGTCCGGCCGGTCTGAAGGTAAATCCAGAGTCCCCTTATCCAGGTGGAAATCAGTAGCCTTCCTCTAGCGCCTGGATGTTGTAGTACCTTACTGCTGAGCTTCTCATAAGGTCCTCACAACTGTTGTTGGTATTCTAGATGTTATGTCTCTCTCTCTCTGTCCCCCAGATGGATAGGAACAACCCGTATGACTGATGGCCTGGGGCTTTTTACAGGGACTCTAGCACGCCCCGGCCCCCACAAGTTGCCACCGTGCCTCCTGGGTATAGGTGCAGATCAGCAATGTGCAATTAACTGTCCTGCCAGTCTCTGGAGCAAGGCATGGAGACGATTGCTCCGTCGGTGTTCCAGCTACCGGATCCTGCGCCTCAGAAGGAGGCAGCCTGTGCAGGGCAGAACTCCTTCTGGTTTTCCTCCCCTTTTGCTATGACTTTCTCACCCTCTACAATACAATTCTCTTTCGTGTCCTTTCTTAGGATGCTGCCGCACGCCGGACCGACGCAGCGCCATGACCCTCTGTCTAGGCCTCTGACATTATCCCACCCCTGTCAGGGACCCTCTGTCGGCAACTGCTAGATGTTCCTCCTTCCCCCTGTATGCCTGACAGGTGCTGCCAGGGTGAAGCCCAGTCAGCTTCTGACCAACTTCCTATCCAGACCACCAGTTTTACCTAATTGTGAAGAGTGCCCTAATAAATAGGAGCATAGCTCCCCCTGGTGGGCTGGAGTGTGAAGTGTGTTGTGTGGTTTGTGATACATGGTAGTGATCTCCTTTATTGCCTCCAGACGTAACATCACTCCCCCTGGTGGAAGAATGACATTACTGCAACGATCAGGACGCTGGGGCGCTGCACCCCCCCTCCCGTTAAATCCAGTACTCCGGGACTGGGAAAAGAAAACAACAATACATTAGCAAAAAGACATGCAATTTTTGAAATGCTATAAAACAAATTAATTTAACTGTGCTTCCCTTTATGGGAGGTGAGAACACTTGAACGTTGCAAACAATAACATATTTACTTGCTGACCTATTTCTATAGCTGACCAATAACAGACGTGCTTACTAACTATGAAATACTATTACCGGTACAGGTATACTATCTATTAAGTGCAAAAGCAAACATTTTTATTTTTATTCAAGTGCAAACAATTATTCTTTCCTAAGTGCAAGTACCCTCTAAGGCAGGGGTCCCCAACCTGTAGCTCGGGAGCCACATGTGGCTCGCGATCCCAGGAATTGTGGCTCTTGACTGTCTGCCAGCTTGGTGCATTAGCTCCAGGTCTAGCAAACAGTTATGAAGAGTACATCTCAAAATTGTGAAATTTTGAGTAGCCCAGCACAGAAGATCAGATCTAGATGCACATATACTGGTCTTAGGGGTTTAGAGATGTTTTAGGTATGATACGCTGGAGGATGATACCTATTAGAGGAGGTTCTTGAGCCTGGATGCAACAGTGTGTTGGGAGTCCTTGATGGGATAATACTGAATTGGGGCATTGTGGGAACCCCTGGGTCTCAGTGTACTGCTTTGGAATGATTTCTGTGGAAAAGCTTCGGTTATCATTATACCCGTAATGGAGGCTTTGGTTGACATGACTTTGAGGAGGACAGAAGCAGGATGTTGCTCGTGACCCCCTCTCAGAGCTGAATGTGGCTCTTAACCCTATCTCAGTGCTGAATGTTGCTCTCAAGGTCAAAAAGGTTGGGGACCGCTGCTTTAAGGGTATACTAATATAGAACCTCAAAGTGTAAGTCAACATTTTTCTTTATTCTTATACACATGCAGGACTATCTATCAACCCACATGGGCTTACAGCATTTTCTTCAATTTTATTCAACCTATCATTTATCTTAACCTCAATTTTATTCAAAGTACAACATACCAGACTATCTAACTTTAATTCTATAAGGTTAACTACATTCTAACGACTATATAAAACACAATTCTATCTTACTATTCAATACTTTTAAACATTATCACTTTTGAGCAAAGTGCAACTAGTAAACATTCCCTTTAAGGGCAAAAACAAGTCTTTCAATGAGGTAGTGCAAAGTATTAATCACATCATCAATATTCAAGTCAGTTTTGGCAACATGAGTGACGTGAGTGAGGGACCCGTGACGAACCCCCAACGTTGGTCTTGGGTGGGCTACAAGACGTGTATCATGACCCGGAATTCTGCCACACCAATGGGTTTTTCTTCAGGTCTCTAAAGTAGATCAGTTTTTACAGCAAGATTTAACAGCAGTTTCTGTTAGAGGCAGTCTCTGTAAAAGCCTCCTTTGTAAAACCAGTAGGAAGCACCTTTAAGAAGGTGCAAACTAGTTACAAGGACAGTTTGTGATCATGCACAGTTCATGATTCTGCAGTTCTTAGAAACAATAGTGAAACTTGTGCAAATTGAGGATCACTTTAAGCATGGGACCCCTTTAAGAGTTAATCCTAGACGGGTTTAAAGTAGGAAAAAGGAAATATTTTTGAACTATGTACATTCTTTTCAGTGCTCTTTTATTGCAACTCTGGAGGTACCACTGGTGGAGGTAGCCCTTTTGGGTACTGGCGGCTACCAGGTGCTACATAGGTGGCCCCCTCACTCCAGACGGGGGTCTGAGTACCCACTGAGTTCTATTTGAGGGTAACATTAGCACAGGTTACCGATGGAGTTGGCTCTGTGGCCACGACAGTTTCTGTTGTAGTGACAGTGCATTGTTATGATCTGGTGGTTAGGACAAATAGTGGACCTGGTAGTTAGAGCACCAGAAAAGACCTGATAGCACATTAATACAGGACAAGCTCTGGGAAGTGGAACCTCTGCTGACCGCAATCCCTAATCCTATCACGCACACTAGAAATAGCCGTGGAGCGCTCCTATCATGACCTAGGCGCCTCGTCACAGCCTCAGAACTAGCTAGCCCTAGAGATAGGAAAAATAAGCCTATCTTGCCTCAGAGAAAATTCCCCAAAGGAAAAGGCAGCCCCCCACATATATTGACTGTGAGTAAGATGAAATCACAAACACAGAGATGAAATAGATTTAGCAAAGAGAAGCCCGAGTTACTAAACAGACAGAAGATAGGAAAGGTCACTTTGCAGTCAACAAAAAACCCTACAAAAGCCACACAGAGAGTGCAGGGAAAAAATACCTTCCGCACCGACTAACGGAGCGGAGGCGCCCCTCTGCGTCCCAGAGCTTCCAGCAAGCAAGGCAAAATTCACATAAGCATGCTGGACAGAAAAAATAGAAAACAAGAAAAAAGCAAAGCAAAACTTAGCTTCTGCTGGAGGAAACAGGTAACCAGGAAGATCCAGGAGCGAACTAGACCAATGCTACAACATTGACAGCTGGCATCGGACAAGGATCCAAGTGGAGTTAAATAGAGCAGCCCACTAACGAATTAGCCTCGTCACCTGTAGAAGGAAACTCAGAAACACCCACAGGCATCAGAGAAAGTCCATGAACAGAACCAGCCGAAGTACCATTCATGACCACAGGAGGGAGCCCGAAAACAGAATTCACAACAGTACCCCCCCCTTGAGGAGGGGTCACCGAACCCTCACGAGAGCCCCCAGGCCGACCAGGATGAGCCAAATGAAAGGCACGAACCAGATCGGCCGCATGAACATCAGAGGCAAAAACCCAGGAATTATCCTCCTGAGCATAACCCTTCCACTTGACCAAGTACTGGAGTTTCCGTCTCGAAATACGAGAATCCAAAATCTTCTCCACCACATACTCCAACTCCCCCTCAACCAACACCGGGTCAACGGATGGAACCACAGGCGCCACATATCTCCGCAACAACGACCTATGGAACACATTATGGATGGCAAAATAATCTGGAAGGGCCAAACGAAATGACACAGGATTGATAACCTCAGAAATTTTATACGGACCAATGAAACGAGGCTTAAACTTAGGAGAGGATACCTTCATAGGAACATAACGAGACGACAACCAAACTAAATCCCCAACACGAAGTCGGGGACCCACACAGCGCCGGCGGTTAGCGAAACGTTGAGCCTTCTCCTAGGACAATGTCAAATTGTCCACCACATGAGTCCAAATCTGCTGCAACCTATTCACCACAGTATCTACACCAGGACAGTCAGAAGACTCAACCTGCCCTGAAGAGAAACGAGGATGGAAACCAGAATTGCAGAAAAACGGCGAAACCAAAGTAGCCGAGCTGGCCCGATTATTAAGGGCAAACTCAGCCAACGGCAAAAAGGACACCCAATCATCCTGATCAGCAGAAACAAAGCATCTCAGATATGTTTCCAACGTCTGATTAGTTCGTTCAGTTTGGCTATTTGTCTGAGGATGGAAAGCCGAGGAAAAAGACAGATCAATGCCCATCCTAGCACAAAAGGATCGCCAAAACCACGAAACAAACTGAAAACCTCTGTCCGAAACGATGTTCTCCGGAATGCCATGTAAACGAACCACATGCTGGAAAAACAATGGCACCAAATCAGGGGAGGAAGGCAATTTAGACAAGGGTACCAAATGGACCATCTTAGAAAAGCGATCACAAACCACCCAAATGACCGACATCTTTTGAGAGACGGGGAGATCCAAAATAAAATCCATAGAAATATGCGTCCAGGGCCTCTTCGGGACCAGCAAGGGCAAAAGCAACCCACTAGCACGAGAACAGCAGGGCTTAGCCCGAGCACAAGTCCCACAGGACTGCACAAAAGAACGCACATCCCGTGACAAAGAAGGCCACCAAAAGGATCTAGCCACCAAATCTCTGGTACCAAAGATTCTAGGATGCCCAGCCAACACCAAACAATGAAGCTCAGAGATAACTCTGCTAGTCCATTTATCAGGGACAAACAGTTTCTCTGCTGGGCAACGGTCAGGTCTATCAGCTTGAAATTTTTGCAGCACCCGCCGCAAATCAGGGGAGATGGCAGACAAAATTATCCCCTCTTTGAGAATACCTGCCAGCTCAGAAACACCCGGAGAGTCAGGCACAAAACTTCTTGACAGGGCATCAGCCTTCACATTCTTAGAGCCCGGAAGGTACGAAACCACAAAATCAAAACGGGAGAAAAATAACGCCCATCGAGCCTGTCTCGGATTCAACCGTTTGGCAGACTCAAGATAAGTCAAATTTTTGTGATCTGTCAAGACCACCACGCGATGCTTGGCTCCTTCCAGCCAATGACGCCACTCCTCGAATGCCCACTTCATGGCCAACAATTCACGATTACCAACATCATAATTGCGCTCAGCAGGCGCAAACTTTCTAGAAAAGAAAGCACATGGCTTCATTCCCGAGCCATCAGAACTTCTTTGCGACAAAACAGCCCCTGCTCCAATCTCAGAAGCATCAACCTCAACCTGAAACGGGAGCGAAACATCTGGCTGGCACAACACAGGGGCAGAAGAAAAACGACGCTTCAATTCCTGAAAAGCATCCACGGCCGCAGAAGACCAATTGACCACATCAGCACCCTTCTTGGTCAAATCAGTCAATGGTTTAGCAACACTAGAAAAATTAGCGATGAAGCGACGATAAAAATTAGCAAAGCCCAGGAACTTTTGCAGGCTCTTCACAGATGTCGGCTGAGTCCAATCATGAATGGCCTGGACTTTAACAGGGTCCATCTCGACAGTAGAAGGGGAAAAAATGAACCCCAAAAATGAAACCTTCTGAACTCCAAAGAGACACTTTGACCCCTTCACAAACAAGGAATTAGCACGAAGGACCTGGAACACCATTCTGACCTGCTTCACATGAGACTCCCAATCATCCGAAAAGACCAAAATATCATCCAAATACACAATCAGGAATTTATCCAGGTACTCTCTGAAGATGTCATGCATAAAGGACTGAAATACTGATGGAGCATTGGAAAGCCCGAATGGCATCACCAGGTACTCAAAATGGCCCTCGGGCGTATTAAATGCTGTTTTCCATTCATCGCCCAGTTTAATACGCACAAGATTATACGCCCCTCGAAGGTCTATCTTGGTAAACCAACTAGCCCCTTTAATACGAGCAAACAAGTCAGACAGCAACGGCAAAGGATACTGAAATTTGACAGTAATTTTATTAAGAAGGCGGTAATCAATACAAGGTCTCAAAGAACCATCCTTCTTGGCCACAAAAAAGAACCCTGCTCCTAACGGTGATGACGACGGGCGAATATGGCCTTTCTCCAAGGATTCCTTTATAAAACTCCGCATAGCGGCGTGCTCTGACACAGATAAATTGAATAATCGGCCCTTAGGAAACTTACTACCAGGAATCAAATTAATTGCACAATCGCAATCCCTATGAGGATGTAGGGCACTGGCTTTGGGCTCATCAAATACATCCTGATAATCCGACAAAAACTCCGGAACCTCAGAAGGAGTAGAAGATGAAATTGACAAAAATGGAACATCACCATGTACCCCCTGGCAACCCCAGCTGGACACAGACATAGATTTCCAGTCCAATACTGGATTATGGACCTGTAGCCATGGTAACCCTAAAACGACCACATCATGCAGATTATGTAACACCAAAAAACGGATATCCTCCTGATGTGCAGGAGCCATGCACATGGTCAATTGGGTCCAGTACTGAGGCTTATTCTTGGCCAAAGGCGTAGCATCAATTCCTCTCAATGGAATAGGATGCTGCAAGGGCTCCAAGAAAAAACCACAGCGCCTAGCAAACTCCAAGTCCATCAAATTCAGAGCAGCACCTGAATCCACAAATGCCATAACAGAGTAGGAAGACAAAGAACAAATCAGAGTAACGGACAATAGAAATTTTGACTGTACTGTACCAATGGTGGCAGACCTAGCGAACCGCTTAGTACGCTTAGGACAATCGGAGATAGCATGAGTGGAATCACCACAGTAAAAACACAGCCCATTCCGACGTCTGTGTTCCTGCCGTTCAGCTCTGGTCAAAGTCCTATCACACTGCATAGGCTCAGGCCCATGCTCAGATAGTACCGCCAAATGGTGCACAGTTTTACGCTCACGCAAGCGCCGATCGATCTGAATAGCCAAAGACATAGACTCATTCAGACCAGCAGGCATAGGAAATCCCACCATGACATCTTTAAGGGCTTCAGAGAGACCCTTTCTGAAGATTGCTGCCAGGGCACATTCATTCCACTGAGTGAGCACAGACCACTTTCTAAACTTCTGACAATATATCTCTGCTTCATCCTGACCCTGACACAGAGCCAGCAAGATTTTCTCTGCCTGATCCACTGAATTAGGTTCGTCATAAAGCAATCCGAGCGCCAGGAAAAACGCATCCACATCACGCAATGCCGGATCTCCTGGCGCAAGGGAAAATGCCCAGTCTTGAGGGTCACTACGTAACAAAGAAATAATGATCCTTACTTGTTGAGCAGGATCACCTGAGGAGCGAGGTTTCAAAGCAAGAAACAATTTACAATTATTTTTGAAATTCAAAAACTTAGATCTATCACCAAAAAATAAATCAGGAATTGGAATCTTAGGCTCTGACATCGGATTCTGAACCACAAAATCTTGGATGTTTTGTACCCTTGTAGTGAGATTATCCATCCAAGAGGACAGACCTTGAATGTCCATGTCCACACCTGTGTTCTGAACCACCCAGAGGTAAAGGGGAAAAGTGAGACAGAACACGCTGCAAAGAAAAAAAAATGGTCTCAGAGCTTCACTTATCCCTCTATTGAGATGCATCAATACTTTTGGCCAGCTGTACTGTTATGATCTGGTGGTTAGGACAAATAGTGGACCTGGTAGTTAGAGCACCAGAAAAGACCTGATAGCACATTAATACAGGACAAGCTCTGGGAAGTGGAACCTCTGCTGACCGCAATCCCTAATCCTATCACGCACACTAGAAATAGCCGTGGAGCGCTCCTATCATGACCTAGGCGCCTCGTCACAGCCTCAGAACTAGCTAGCCCTAGAGATAGGAAAAATAAGCCTATCTTGCCTCAGAGAAAATTCCCCAAAGGAAAAGGCAGCCCCCCACATATATTGACTGTGAGTAAGATGAAATCACAAACACAGAGATGAAATAGATTTAGCAAAGAGAGGCCCGACTTACTAAACAGACAGAAGATAGGAAAGGTCACTTTGCAGTCAGCAAAAAACCCTACAAAAGCCACACAGAGAGTGCAGGGAAAAAATACCTTCCGCACCGACTAACGGAGCGGAGGCGCCCCTCTGCGTCCAAGAGCTTCCAGCAAGCAAGGCAAAATTCACATAAGCATGCTGGACAGAAAAAATAGCAAACAAGAAAAAAGCAAAGCAAATCTTAGCTTCTGCTGGAGGAAACAGGTAACCAGGAAGATCCAGGAGCGAACTAGACCAATGCTACAACATTGACAGCTGGCATCGGACAAGGATCCAAGTGGAGTTAAATAGAGCAGCCCACTAACGAATTAGCCTCGTCACCTGTAGAAGGAAACTCAGAAACACCCACAGGCATCAGAGAAAGTCCATGAACAGAACCAGCCGAAGTACCATTCATGACCACAGGAGGGAGCCCGAAAACAGAATTCACAACAGTGCATACAGTGGTCCTAGTGAAAGTACAAGTAGGCGTGACAGTAGTAGTGGTAGTAGTGGCAGTGGTCTTGACGCATGGTGGCACTGTTGTCACAGGAGACGGCATAGCTGGGGTTTTAGCATGGTGTTTCATAGTGTCCCTTTGCTTATGATCATTCAGGGAAAACCAGCCTTTTTCACCAAAATGCCTGGTGTAAGTAACATTGTCTCCTGGGTACAAGTCTCTGTCTGGATGTCCTTCCCAGAGGTGAGATTCCATTCCAGAGGTGAGATCCCTTCGGTTAACAAAGATCTCCGCATAGAGTCCCTGTTCCTTGATGAAACCCCATTCTCCTTGTAGCTTAAATGTTACGACTGTGCCTTGCTTACGCGGGGCCTGGTTACTGGTGCGGTCCTTGCTGGCCTGGGCTTTATCTTGTAAATCTTGTTTGTCAAAGGCTCTACGTTGGGCCTGGTGTCTTTCCTCTTTTTTCCTCCCACTTGTAGGCGAGTTGGGTCTGGTAGTCCCACCCAACTTAGGACTTCTACTGTCTCTCCTTTTTGTTTTTCTGCCCCGGGAATCCCCATCTGGTCCAGGATTAATTCAGTGGTATACAGTCCCCTCTGCATATAGCTCACCCGGCAGGGTGGTGGGCGCAATTGGGGCCTGCTTGAATCGTTCCATTCCCGTTGCCTGATCCCAAGACTCAAGACGCTGGAGCCGGTGGGTACCGCGAGGAGGTGGCGCTGCTACGAGGCCTATCAGCGAGTCCTCTGTCACCGGGGCAGGGTCGGCGTCCTTACCTGCTGCGACGGCATCCTCAAGGTCGGCTGGCGTCGTCGTCTGCAGCGGTGCTGGCAGCGGCTCCCGGAGCAGTGTAGGAAGCAGTGTCGGTGACGGTGCCGGTGGGTCCTCTGCAGGCATTGTCTGGTATGCGGCCTTGGTGTCCACCCCCAGCTGCAGGAGCTGGTCGATTAGTTCTTCCACTCCGGCCTGCAGGAAGTCAGCGCCAACTGTGGATGCCTGGTCGCGGTGCCTCTCCAGGTGGCTGGGCAAGTCCTCTGCTTCGACCCCACGCTCCGGTTCTGGGCGGCTGGCCATGGCGTCCTCCACGTGGCTGGCTCCTTCCTTGTCCTTTTCTCGCTCTCTCCTCCGTGGGTGGTTTCTTTTTCTTTGTTTCCGCCCGCCATTGAGGATCAGGAGGCGGATCTCGGCTGCTGACGGACACGTCCTTAAGGTACAGAGATATTTAGACTGGGCGGCCATTATTCTTCTTGCTTCCCAGTTCATTCACACCCACAACAACACGCCCTTCTTCTTCTGCGCTCCTCGTGGCGCTGTAATGGCGGCAGTTTTGTCGGGAATTTTGGCGGCAAATGGCAATAGTAAATCACAGTTCAAGTACAATTCTGGCACAGTTCTTAGGCGCACATGACCTGATTTTTAGGCTTAAGTAGATCCTGTTCGTGACACCAAAAAGTTGGAGCGCCCCCAAGGGCTATGGGAACTCGTCACCCGGCCCTTCGGTTCTCAAGGCGGATGTTACGGTGGCTGACCCGGTCCATGGCCCTCGGGAGGTCCGTTATAAAAAGGGGAAAAGGTCTTTAAAGGGGAAATGTTCGTGACGCCACCTGTGGTATTCGGTCAGGGTGACCGACGTTGCTTAGGGGTCCGCTGGGGTGATGTGATGGCAGCTAGATGGTATACCTTCCCACAGGTGAAGTATGTCCCCAGGGCTTCCCAGAGTGTAGATGGAGGATGGTGTGAGGCGCAGTGAAGAACGAGGACACAAGGTTGCAGTCTCTTTACCTTTTTACTGAAAGCTTCAGCTGTTATGAACAGGTGATTCAGAACCACAATGGACCTGGTGGCTACGAGCACAGAAAATGACCTGATAGTTGCTAATCACATAGGACGAGCTCTGAGACGTGGGAACTCTGCTGACCGCAATCCCTAATCCTATCACACCACACTAGAGGTAGCCGTGGAGCACTCCTGACCAGACCTAGGCGCCTCGGGCAAAGCCTGAGAAACTAGCTAGCCCTGAAGATATAAAAATAAGCCTACCTTGCCTCAGAGAAATTCCCCAAAGGAAAAGGCAGCCCCCCACATATAATGACTGTGAGCAAAGATGAAAACACAAACACAGAGATGAAATAGATTTTAGCAAAGTGAGGCCCGACTTACTAAATAGACCGAGGACAGGAAAGATAGCTTTGCGGTCAGCACAAAAACCTACAAACAACCACGCACAGGGCGCAAAAAGACCCTCCGCACCGACTAACGGTACGGAGGTGCTTCCTCTGCGTCCCAGAGCTTCCAGCAAGAAAGACAAACCAATATAGCAAGCTGGACAGAAAAAATAGCAAACAAAAATAACACAAGCAGAACTTAGCTTATGCAGGGCAGACAGGCCACAAGAACGATCCAGGAGAAAGCAAGACCAATACTGGAACATTGACTGGAGGCCAGGAACAAAGAACTAGGTGGAGTTAAATAGAGCAGCACCTAACGACTTAACCTCGTCACCTGAGGAAGGAAACTCAGAAGCCGCAGCCCCACTCACATCCACCAGAGGAAGCTCATAGACAGAACCAGCCGAAGTACCACTCATGACCACAGGAGGGAGCTTGACCACAGAATTCACAACATTCAGCATCCACAGTCCAGAGCACCAGATCACAGGGCAGGCAGAGTCAGGCCGGTCTGAAGGTAAATCCAGAGTCCCCTTATCCAGGTGGAAATCAGTAGTGTTCCTCTAGCGCCTGGATGTTGTAGTACCTTACTGCTGAGCCTCTCATAAGGTCCTCACAACTGTTTTTGGTGTTCTAGATGTTATGTCTCTCTCTCTGTCCCCCAGATGGATAGGAATAACCCGTATGACTGATGTCCTGAGGCTTTTTAAAGGGACTCTAGCACGCCCCGGCCCCCACAAGTTGCCACCGTGCCTCCTGGGTAGAGGTGCGGATCAGCAATGTGCAATTAACTGTCCTGCCAGTCTCTGGAGCAAGGCATGGAGACGATTTCTCCCTCGGTGTTTCGGCTACCGGATCCTGCGCCTCAGAAGGAGGCAGCCTGTGCAGGGCAGAACTCCTTCTGGTTTTCCTCTCCTTTTGCTATGACTTCGTTTCTCACCCTCTACAATACAATTCTCTTTCGTGTCCTTTCTTAGGATGCTGCCGCACGCCGGGCCGACGCAGCTCCGTGGCCCTCTGTCTAGGCCTCTGACAGGATCCCACCCCTGTCAGGGACCCTCTGTCGGCAACTGCTAGATGTTCCTCCTTCCCCCTGTATGCCTGACAGGTGCTGCCTGGGTGAAGCCTAGTTAGCTTCTGACCAACTTCCTATCCAGACCACCAGTTTTACCTAATTATGAAGAGTGCCCTAATAAATAGGAGCATAGCTCCCCCTGGTGGGCTGGAGTGTGAAGTGTGTTGTGTAGTTTGTGATACCTGGCAAAGTGATCTCCTTTATTGCCTTCAGACGTAACTTCCCTCCCCCTGGTGGAAGAATGACATTACTGCAACGACCAGGACCCTGGGGCGCTGCACTGACATCTCGTCAGGCTGGCTAATTAAAAAATGAGCTGTAGATGCCAGGAGGTAAGACATGGTTCTCAGGGCTCCAGTCCAGCATCCACAGACTACCAATTGGGCCGATTTACCGGGTCCTGCGAAACGATTCCCCCCAACTTTAACAATAATATACATCTCTTTTAATGCTGTCAGCACCTGATGGTCACTGAGAGCACAGCAAATGTGGGGTTAATAAAATACAGCTTTGGTTCTACTGATGAGGTGTGAATTTTGTGTCGTTATGATAGATGTGCATGCAAAACCCGGAGGGCTATTTAATTAGAGTTTCCCACCAGTATGGGGTCAGTCTGTGGAATGGTGCTAAGGGGCTGTGTAACATTTGTTCTTAGGAAAAGAGAGTAGAACTGTTGTAGCCGACAGTTTGAGATAATTCCACAAATGTCCTGGACATTGAATTGAATATCCCATCAAGTTAGGTCCAAGTAGACTGACCATGACAGTGTATCTATGCTTTCTACCTGTAGTAGCTTCCAAAGATGAGCGCAACTGGTGACCAGAGAGGGTGAAACAAGAATCTGCACCTGAAGGGACAAAGACAAAGTGGAAGCAACACAAAAAAAAGACCAGGAGAAAATCATCCAGTTGTGCAAGTGGTCACGGTGAAGATGAGGACCTGAAGTACAGCACTAGTGACCAGGATGGGAACCACAGAGTTTTGCAAGTAGGCGCTATGAAGATAAAGGCATAAAATACAGTTATAGTGCTAGTGACCAGGAGGTAAACCATCTAGTTGTGCGAGTAAGCACTGTAAAGATGAGTGCCTAAAATACAGTGTTAGTAGTAGTGACCAGGAGAGTAACCATCCTATTGTGCGTGAAGACGAGGGTCTGAAGTACATTGCTAATGATCAGAAGGGGATCTGTCCAGTTGTGCGAGTGGATATTGTGAAGCCGAGTGCGGGTACCAACCAGTTGAGCGGGTACCTACTATCAAGACGAAATACAGCGCCAGTGACCAGAAGGAGAACCACCCAGTTGTGTGAATGTGTACTGTGAAGATGAGAGTCTGAAATACAGCGGTAGTAGCTAGGAGAGAAACCATCTAGTTGTGCAAGTGCGAACTGTGAGAACAAGGGCCTAGAGTACAGTGAGTGTAGTGTGGAAACCCTTCTGGTGTGACTGTGAGTCTCGGAGAGAGAGAAACGGCCTAAAATGTGTGCCTGCCAATTAAGCGATTGGAAATTTATTGAGTGTAGAGAAGGTCCAGGGTCCGCTTACAGAGTGGCGAGTCCATATTGCTTGTGGAATTTTACTACTGTAATTCATCATTCTAGCAACAAGTGTCTCCATATTGAAAGTCAGCAGTAAAGATTTGTTTGTTTCCTTCCTGTTGAGTAGGTCTTTTGTTGTATATGCACAGTCCACACTACTAAGAACGTAGGAGATGCGAGCGGTCTCCAACATGATGAATATTTAATATGTATAGGAGTGTGGCGGATCTCTCCCAATGACAAATATCGAGGAAAAGGATGATCAAACATGGTGGATACCAACATACTCAACGCTTTACCCTCATGAGAGATATTAAGTTGTCAGAGGAGTCTTTCTCTTGACAAAACAGGTGTGCTGGACCAAGCTGAGCATGGATAAGTACTGCAGGTAAGGGTCAGAAGGAATAGCTTTTGGTTAAACGCCTGTTTGGACGACCATTATTTAAAAGATATGGACACATTAAAGCTGGACAAGTAGGTCAATAGTACAATAGCTTTGGAGAAATCAACATCGAAGTCATTGGACAAAGTCTTCAAATCGAGGAACATTTCACTGGTGACAAAGACAAGACTCGTACATGGTCTGGTCTTTTCTGTAATAACATGTGCAAACTGGATTATAAAGAAACAAGACAGATGAAGAATCAATGCCTTCAAAATGTGGTGCTGGAGAAAGATGCTATCAATACCATGGATGGCAAGATGAATAAACACATCAACCTTGGAACAAACCAAACCAGACATGTCATTGGAAGCAAGGATCACTAAGCTACGACTTGACAACTTTGGACACGAACAAAGAAATCACTGGAGAAGGACATCATGGTCGGAAGAATAGAAGGAACAATGCATAGAGGAAGACCAACAACCAGATGGCTTGATACAATCAAAATGGCCGTAGAGAAGACCCTGTTTGATATATCTAGGCTTGCACAAGATCGATCTTCCCACAAATCGTTCATCCATCAAGTCATCATGGTTCGAGATCTACCCGAAGACCGTTAAAGTGCTTGTCCAGCTTTATTAATATTATTTTATGTGTTTATCTGGCTCAACCCGGCATGTGCAAGTACTGGGGAGGTAGGAGGAATAGGTGTCCTATATCTCAGTGCAAATAATCACCTATATTATGTGATATGTATACAGATACCCTGAGGCGGCTTTACGTCCGTCGTCTAGACTGCAGAACCTGATGTTGGCCTTTTGAAGTAGTATTGGGATGGGGGGTTTGTTCCTTTCAGGTGAATTCCAGGTGTCCTGGTGGTGTCTGGATTGCATCCTTCGAGGGTTAGAGAAGAAGAATAAACTTTACCCATCCTCTCATCACTAGACAAACAGCCCTCATGTTCTAATAACATGGCTCCTAATGACTTCCCATACGTCTACAGGCAGAATAAACTCCTTGTGACTACCAGACGCCCGCACTTTGCCGTGTTCACAGCAGCAGGTTTTACTGTGCCAACACTGCCGTCACCGGATGACTACATTCACCCCACACGAACAAGCTGATTATTTCAGGTGAGGCCATTTCACACGCCTTGTCACATGGAGATACTCACTGTACCATGATTGAGCACGCTCGCTGAACATTGCATCCATCAACAGGTATACACCTCAACTAGATTGTTCAGAGGTGGCATGAAGAGTTTACGGTCCTTATACATTATCCTATATAGAAGTCGATCGGTGCTCATTTAGTTACATAGCAAAAAGGGTTCCGAATGATCATTAAAGGGGTTTTCCATTTTCAACTCTTTTCCATTTTGAGCAAAATGGACTCAAAATACTTGTAGTTATGTAAAACAACGAAGCCAGATAGTACTCACCCTACTAGAGTCCAACACTCTGACGATGTAGATGGTATGTGCTGCTCAGCTCAGTCATTGGTTGCAATGCTGTAGACTTGACGTCACCAATACAGCCAAAACACAGAGACAGAGCATTGGCAGAGAGCCGGGCCTGGGGAGGATGAGTACTATCTGCCTTTATTTTACATATCTGTAAGCATTAGTGCAGGTAGGGGGATGGCCTCCTTTCCCTTGAACTGGACATTATATTTCTATAGCGTCCCATTTTCTGTTATCCATGTTTGGGACTTAAGGCCCCTTCACATTAAGCGACGCTGCAGCGATACCGACAACAATCCGGATCGCTGCAGCGTCGCTGTTTGGTCGCTGGAGAGCTGTCACACAGACAGCTCTCCAGCGACCAACGATGCCGGTAACCAGGGTAAACATCGGGTAACTAAGCGCAGGGCCGCGCTTAGTAACCCGATGTTTACCCTGGTTACCATCCTAAAAGTAAATAAAAACAAACACTACATACTTACCTACAGCCGTCTGTCCTCCAGCGCTGTGCTCTGCACTCCTCCTGTACTGTCTGTGTGAGCACAGCGGCCGGAAAGCAGAGCGGTGACGTCACCGCTCTGCTTTCCGGCTGACCGACGGCTGACCGACGCTCACAGCCAGTACAGGAGGAGTGCAGAGCACAGCGCTGGAGGACAGACGGCTGTAGGTAAGTATGTACTGTTTGTTTTTTTTTACTTTTAGGATGGTAACCAGGGTAAACATCGGGTTACTAAGCGCGGCCCTGCGCTTAGTTACCCGATGTTTACCCTGGTTACCAGTGAAGACATCGCTGGATCGGTGTCACACACGCCGATCCAGCGATGTCAGCAGGGAGTCCAGCGACGAAATAAAGTTCTGGACTTTATTCAGCGACCAACGATCTCCCAGCAGGATCCTGATCGTTGGTCGCTGTCACACATAACGATTTCATTAACGATATCGTTGCTACGTCACAAAAAGCAACGATATCGTTAACAATATCGTTATGTGTGAAGGTACCTTTAAGGTACCTTTAAGATCGTTGGTCGCTGAATAAAGTCCAGAACTTTATTTGGTCGCTGGACTCCCTGGAGACATCGCTGGATCGGCGTGTGTGACACCGATCCAGCGATGTCTTCACTGGTAACCAGGGTAAACATCGGGTAACTAAGCGCAGGGCCGCGTTTAGTAACCCGATGTTTACCCTGGTTACCATGTGTTATGTTTGCTAATGACAGGTGTTATGAAGGCAATCCAGAAACACAGTGTGCTTAGCGATCAGAGCACACACAGTGATCTGACAAATACCCAAAAATACAAGAACGAGCTCTGAGACGTGGAAACTCTGTAGACTGCACACCTGATCCTATCCTAAACACAACTAAAAGCGGCTGTGGATTGCGCCTAACAACTACCTAGGCAACTCGGCACAGCCTAAGAAACTAGCTAGCCTGAAGATAGAAAAATAGGCCTGACTTGCCCCAGAGAAATTCCCCAAAGGAAAAGGCAGCCCCCCACATATAATGACTGTGAGTAAGATGAAAAGACAAAACGTAGGGATGAAATAGATTCAGCAAAGTGGGGCCCGATATTCTAGGACAGAGCGAGGACAGTAAAGCGAACTTTGCAGTCTACAAAAAACCCTAAAGCAAAACCACGCAAAGGGGGCAAAAAAAAACCACCGTGCCGAACTAACGGCACGGCGGTACACCCTTTGCGTCTCAGAGCTTCCAGCAAAACAAAAGACAAGCTGGACAGAAAAAAAGCAACAAAAAAGCAAAAAGCACTTAGCTATACAGAGCAGCAGGTCACAGGAACAATCAGGAGAAGCTCAGATCCAACACTGAAACATTGACAAGGAGCAAGGATAGCAGCATCAGGCGGAGTTAAGTAATGAAGCAGTTAACGAGCTCACCAGAACACCTGAGGGAGGAAGCTCAGAAGCTGCAGTACCACTTGTGACCACAGGAGTGAATTCAGCCACAGAATTCACAACAGTACCCCCCCCTTGAGGAGGGGTCACCGAACCCTCACCAGAGCTCCCAGGCCGACCAGGATGAGCCGCATGAAAGGCACGAACAAGATCGGAAGCATGAACATCAGAGGCAAAAACCCAGGAATTATCTTCCTGAGCATAACCCTTCCATTTAACCAGATACTGGAGTTTCCGTCTAGAAACACGAGAATCCAAAATCTTCTCCACAATATACTCCAATTCCCCCTCCACCAAAACCGGGGCAGGAGGCTCAACAGATGGAACCATAGGTGCCACGTATCTCCGCAACAACGACCTATGGAATACATTATGTATGGAAAAGGAGTCTGGGAGGGTCAAACGAAAAGACACAGGATTGAGAACCTCAGAAATCCTATACGGACCAATAAAACGAGGTTTAAATTTAGGAGAGGAAACCTTCATAGGAATATGACGAGAAGATAACCAAACCAGATCCCCAACACGAAGTCGGGGACCCACACGGCGTCTGCGATTAGCGAAAAGTTGAGCTTTCTCCTGGGACAAGATCAAATTGTCCACTACCTGAGTCCAGATCTGCTGCAACCTATCCACCACAGAATCCACACCAGGACAGTCCGAAGACTCAACCTGTCCTGAAGAGAAACGAGGATGGAACCCAGAATTGCAAAAAAATGGAGAAACCAAGGTAGCCGAGCTGGCCCGATTATTAAGGGCGAACTCAGCCAACGGCAAAAAGGACACCCAATCATCCTGGTCTGCAGAAACAAAACATCTCAGATATGTTTCGAAGGTCTGATTGGTTCGTTCGGTCTGGCCATTAGTCTGAGGATGGAAAGCCGAGGAAAAGGATAGGTCAATGCCCATCCTACCACAAAAGGCTCGCCAAAACCTTGAAACAAACTGGGAACCTCTGTCAGAAACAATATTCTCAGGAATGCCATGCAACCGAACCACATGCTGAAAGAACAAAGGTACCAAATCAGAGGAGGAAGGCAATTTAGCCAAGGGCACCAGATGGACCATTTTAGAAAAGCGATCACAGACCACCCAAATGACTGACATCTTTTGAGAAACGGGAAGGTCAGAAATGAAATCCATCGAAATATGTGTCCAAGGCCTCTTTGGGACCGGCAAGGGCAAAAGCAACCCACTGGCACGAGAACAGCAGGGCTTATTAGTCCACCTATCAGGGACGAACAGTTTCTCTGCTGGACAACGATCAGGTTTATTCGCCTGAAATTTTTGCAGCACCCGCCGCAAATCAGGGGAGATGGCAGACACAATGACTCCTTCCTTGAGGATACCCGCTGGCTCAGATAAACCCGGAGAGTCGGGCACAAAACTCCTAGACAGAGCATCCGCCTTCACATCTTTAGAGCCCGGAAGGTACGAAATCACAAAGTCGAAGCGGGCAAAAAATAACGACCAACGGGCCTGTCTAGGATTCAAGCGCTTGGCAGACTCGAGATAAGTCAAGTTCTTATGATCAGTCAATACCACCACGCGATGCTTAGCTCCTTCAAGCCAATGACGCCACTCCTCGAATGCCCACTTCATGGCCAGCAACTCTCGATTGCCCACATCATAATTACGCTCAGCGGGCGAAAACTTCCTGGAAAAGAAAGCACATGGTTTCATCACTGAGCAATCAGAACCTCTCTGTGACAAAACCGCCCCTGCTCCAATCTCAGAAGCATCAACCTCGACCTGGAACGGAAGAGAAACATCTGGCTGACACAACACAGGGGCAGAACAAAAACGACGCTTCAACTCCTGAAAAGCTTCCACAGCAGCAGAAGACCAATTAACCAAATCAGCACCCTTCTTGGTCGAATCGGTCAATGGTTTGGCAATGCTAGAAAAATTACAGATGAAGCGACGATAAAAATTAGCAAAGCCCAGGAACTTTTGCAGACTTTTCAGAGATGTCGGCTGAATCCAATCCTGGATGGCTTGGACCTTAACTAGATCCATCTCGATAGTAGAAGGGGTAAAGATGAACCCCAACAATGAAACTTTCTGCACACCGAAGAGACACTTTGATCCCTTCACAAACAAAGAGTTAGCACGCAGGACCTGAAAAACCATTCTGACCTGCTTCACATGAGACTCCCAATCATCTGAGAAGATCAAAATGTCATCCAAGTAAACAATCAGGAATTTATCCAGATACTCACGGAAGATGTCATGCATAAAAGACTGAAACACAGATGGAGCATTGGCAAGTCCGAACGGCATCACTAGATACTCAAAATGACCCTCGGGCGTATTGAATGCAGTTTTCCATTCATCTCCTTGCCTGATTCTCACCAGATTATACGCACCACGAAGATCTATCTTAGTGAACCAACTAGCCCCCTTAATCCGAGCAAACAAGTCAGATAACAATGGCAAGGGATACTGAAATTTAACAGTGATCTTATTAAGAAGGCGGTAATCAATACACGGTCTCAGCGAACCATCCTTCTTGGCTACAAAGAAGAACCCTGCTCCCAGTGGTGATGACGATGGGCGAATATGTCCCTTCTCCAGGGATTCCTTCACATAACTGCGCATAGCGGCGTGTTCGGGCACGGATAAATTAAATAATCGACCTTTAGGGAATTTACTACCAGGAATCAAATTGATAGCACAATCACAATCCCTATGCGGAGGTAGAGCATCGGACTTGGGCTCTTCAAATACATCCTGATAATCAGACAAGAACTCTGGGACCTCAGAAGGGGTGGATGACGAAATCGACAAAAATGGAACATCACCATGTACCCCCTGACAACCCCAGCTGGATACCGACATGGAATTCCAATCCAATACTGGATTATGGGTTTGTAGCCATGGCAACCCCAACACGACCACATCATGCAGATTATGCAACACCAGAAAGCGAATAACTTCCTGATGTGCAGGAGCCATGCACATGGTCAGCTGGGCCCAGTATTGAGGTTTATTCTTGGCCAAAGGTGTAGCATCAATTCCTCTCAATGGAATAGGACACCGCAAAGGCTCCAAGAAAAACCCACAACGTTTAGCATAATCCAAATCCATCAGATTCAGGGCAGCGCCCGAATCCACAAACGCCATGACAGAAAACGACGACAAAGAGCATATCAAGGTAATGGACAGAAGGAATTTGGACTGTACAGTACCAATGACGGCAGACCTATCGAACCGCTTAGTGCGCTTAGGACAATCAGAAATAGCATGAGTGGAATCACCACAGTAGAAACACAGACCATTCAGACGTCTGTATTCCTGCCGTTCAACTCTAGTCATAGTCCTATCGCACTGCATAGGCTCAGGTTTAACCTCAGGCAGTACCGCCAAATGGTGCACAGATTTACGCTCGCGCAAGCGTCGACCGATCTGAATGGCCAAAGACAAAGACTCATTCAAACCAGCAGGCATAGGAAATCCCACCATGACATCCTTAAGAGCCTCAGAGAGACCCTTTCTGAACAAAGCTGCCAGCGCAGATTCATTCCACTGAGTGAGTACTGACCATTTCCTAAATTTCTGACAATATACTTCTATATCATCCTGACCCTGGCACAAAGCCAGCAAATTTTTCTCAGCCTGATCCACTGAATTAGGCTCATCGTACAGCAATCCGAGCGCCAGGAAAAACGCATCGACACTACTCAATGCAGGGTCTCCTGGCGCAAGAGAAAATGCCCAGTCTTGAGGGTCGCCGCGCAAAAAAGAAATAATAATCAAAACCTGTTGAATAGGATTACCAGAAGAATGAGGTTTCAAGGCCAGAAATAGCTTACAATTATTTTTGAAACTTAGAAACTTAGTTCTATCTCCAAAAAACAAATCAGGAATAGGAATTCTTGGTTCTAACATAGATTTCTGATCAATAGTATCTTGAATTTTTTGTACATTTATAACGAGATTATCCATTGAAGAGCACAGACCCTGAATATCCATGTCCACATCTGTGTCCAGAATCACCCAAATGTCTAGGGGAAAAAAAAAAAAAAGTGAACACAGAGCAGAAAAAAAAAAAAAAAAAAAATGATGTCAGAACTTTTTCTTTCCCTCTATTGAGAATCATTAGTTTGGCTCCTTGTACTGTTATGTTTGCTAATGACAGGTGTTATGAAGGCAATCCAGAAACACAGTGTGCTTAGCGATCAGAGCGCACACAGTGATCTGACAAATACCCAAAAATACAAGAACGAGCTCTGAGACGTGGAAACTCTGTAGACTGCACACCTGATCCTATCCTAAACACAACTAAAAGCGGCTGTGGATTGCGCCTAACAACTACCTAGGCAACTCGGCACAGCCTAAGAAACTAGCTAGCCTGAAGATAGAAAAATAGGCCTGACTTGCCCCAGAGAAATTCCCCAAAGGAAAAGGCAGCCCCCCACATATAATGACTGTGAGTAAGATGAAAAGACAAAACGTAGGGATGAAATAGATTCAGCAAAGTGGGGCCCGATATTCTAGGACAGAGCGAGGACAGTAAAGCGAACTTTGCAGTCTACAAAAAACCCTAAAGCAAAACCACGCAAAGGGGGCAAAAAAAACCCACCGTGCCGAACTAACGGCACGGCGGTACACCCTTTGCGTCTCAGAGCTTCCAGCAAAACAAAAGACAAGCTGGACAGAAAAAAAGCAACAAAAAAGCAAAAAGCACTTAGCTATACAGAGCGGCAGGTCACAGGAACAATCAGGAGAAGCTCAGATCCAACACTGAAACATTGACAAGGAGCAAGGATAGCAGCATCAGGCGGAGTTAAGTAATGAAGCAGTTAACGAGCTCACCAGAACACCTGAGGGAGGAAGCTCAGAAGCTGCAGTACCACTTGTGACCACAGGAGTGAATTCAGCCACAGAATTCACAACAACCATGCTAAAAGTAAAAACAAACAAACAGTACATACTTACCTACCGCTGTCTGTCCCCCGGCACTGTGCTCTGCTCTCCTCCTGCACTGGCTGTGAGCTGGAAAGCAGAGCGGTGACGTCACCTCTGTGCTTTCCGGCTCACAGACAGTACAGGAGGAGAGCAGAGAAGCAGAGCGCAGCGCTGGAGGACAGACAGTGGTAGGTAAGTATGTAGTGTTTGTTTTTTTTTACTTTTAGCATGGTATCCAGGGTAAACATTGGGTTACTAAGCGCGGCCCTGCGCTTAGTTACCCGATGTTTACCCTGGTTACCGGCATCGTTGGTCGCTGGAGAGCGGTCTGTGTGACAGCTCTCCAGCGACCAAACAGCGACGCTGCAGCGATCCGGATCGTTGTCGGTATCGCTGCAGTGTCGCTTAATGTGAAGGGGCCTTTACTCTGCCCTTATTCACATTGACAAATGGTAAAGTTTGAATACCACAGATTAGGACCATCCCAAATTTGGATATACCTTGACGCTGGTGGGATGGCTTTTATGCTTTTTTTTGCTCAAAAATGATGTTTAATCAGTACCCTATTTATTTATATGCACTATTGATTTTACATATTTACTTACAGGGAATATGTTCATTTTGTTTCTGTCTTAGGCTACGTTCACATTTGCGTTGTGCGGGGCTGCGTCGGTGACGCACCGCACAACGCAAACAAAAACGCAACAAAACGCAGGCTAAAACGCAGCGTTTTGCGACGCATGCGTCCTTTTTTGCCGAAATTTGGACGCAAAAAAAATGCAATTTGCTGCGTTTTCTGCGCCCAACGCTTGCGGCAAAAAAAACGCATGCGTTGCAAAGCGCAGCACATTGCATGTCCATGCGCCCCCCATGTTAAATATAGGGGCGCATGACGCATGCGTCGCCGCTGCTGCGCCCGACGCAACCACGCAAAACGCTAATGTGAACGTAGCTTTAGGCCTCTTTCACACTTCCGTTTTTTACAATCAGTCACAATCCGTCAAAATGTTGATAAGACGGATCCTGTGCAGATTGTAAAAAACAGATGCTCTGGGTCCTTTTTTTGTGACGGATCCGTCAAGGCTATGTGCACACGTTGTGTATGCGTCTTTGCCGCATTTTTCCGCTGCGAAAATGCATACACAACACAACCCAGGTTAAAAATAATAAAAAAAATTAAAAATCGTGATATTCTTACCTTCCGGCGTCCCCCGCTGCCTTTCCGATGCTCCCGGCAGCTCCCGTTCCCAGTAATGCATTGCGAAATGACCCAATGACGTAGCGGTCTCGCGAGACTGCTACGTCATCACAGGTCATTGTCTTGCAATGCATTACTGGGAACGGGAGCTGCCGGCAGCATCGCGAGCATCAGGAAGGCCGCAGGAAGGCTGCACCGGAAGGTAAGAATATCACGATTTTTTTTTTTTTATTATTATTTTTAACACTATATCTTTTTACTATTGATGCTGCATAGGCAGCATCAATAGTAAAAAGAGAGAGAGAATTTCATGCTCAGTTTCAAAAGACGGCATCTGTCGCTGGATTCCTGCTTTTGACAGTCAGCGATGGATCCTGCGTCCATAGGCTTCCATTATAGCCAACGACAGGCAGCGCAGGATCTGTCACTGAGCGATTTTCCGACGTGCAAAAAAAAAAACGTTCCTCTGTGCGTTGTCTCCGCCCGATGGACAGCAATTTTACGATGGATCCAGTGCACGACGGATGAAACATGTGGCCATCCGTCACAATCCGTCGCTAATACAAATCTATGAGAAAAAAATGACGAATTGTGACGGAAAAAAGAAAGACGGAAGTGTGAAAGAGGCCTTAGGGTTTGTTTGTTATTTTACAAACCTGCAAGCATTTAGGGTTCACACTAATGAAAATGGCCACCATACACATTAAACTAATGTCGGCTAGATGTGACGATATTGACTGGTTTTGCCGACGGTCTAGTGGGTATGGGGGAGCCGGCCAACTGATCGTCAAAAGAGTTGTTGATAGGACATGTCCAATTTCGGACAGCCGATCACATTGTTCTCCCTGAGATAAGCCACCGGTTGACCTGTCAATCGGCGTTTTTTTCATAGAGAACACAGGTGGGTTCGGCCAAGCAAGCGTTCCCATGTATGGGAGAGTTGGCTGAGATAGGGGTCTCCCAAAGCACTGTTAGACTGACAGCCATCTAGTGTGAATTGATGGCTACCAGTCCAATCAAACCAAAATTGGTGTGAATAGGTGGCCTTTTGATCTGATTGAGATATTTCTTATCTACAAGAAAAATGATCTGACATGCTTACTCAATCAAATACAATAATTGTAGAGTGTAAGGAAATATCTGAAAGACAATCCCACTATGAAGAATAAAAACGTTTATTTTAAGACAATTGCAGCAGGGCGAGAATCTCTGTTGGTGTAAATGGTTCAGACCGTTTTCATCATCTATGACACTGCATATACACACACACAGATTTCAGTCCAATCAGACTCGTTTTTAACATGACAAAATCCGTGTGATTTAAGATGGATTTACATTCTATGATTATTTGTAAAGAGGGCCCCTAGAACGGCCAGATTCCTGATAATCATCCATTCTAAATAGTCAAAACACAGGTGAAATTATTTTTAAATTTTCTTAAAACTCACCATTCTAGGCAGCACATGGATAAAATTTTGACAGAGGGCAATTTTTTCTTAAATTTTCATGGAAGGTGGACACTAGTCATGAGTGAATGCGTTCGGAAAAGGTGCTATCGGAGCATGCTCGTGTGCCAACCGAGTTTCTTGGGCGTGATTGAAAAATGCGTTTCAGTTCCCGCACCTTCATGTCTCGTGGTTGTTTGACAGCTGCAACACATGCAGGGATTGCCTAACAGCTGCGGGGACTCAAACATATTATTCGAGCACACCCAAGACACTCGGTTAGCACCCGTGCATGATAACACCTTATACAAGAACTTTCACTCATGGTTATACATCAATACTGAGGCAGAGAGCTTGCTGGTTATACATCAATACTGAGGCAGAGAGCTTGCTGGTTATACATCAATACTGAGACAGAGAGCTTGCTGGGTATACATCAATACTGAGGCAGAGAGCTTGCTGGGTAAACATCAATACTGAGGCAGAGAGCTTGTTGGGTATACATCAATACTGAGGCAGAGAGCTTGCTGGGTATACATCAATACTGAGGCAGAGAGCTTGGTGGTTATACATCAATACTGAGGCAGAGAGCTTGCTGGGTATACATCAATACTGAGGCAGAGAGCTTGCTGGTTATACATCAATACTGAGGCAGAGAGCTTGCTGGTTATACATCAATACTGAGGCAGAGAGCTTGTTGGTTATACATCAATACTGAGGCAGAGAGCTTGGTGGTTATACATCAATACTGAGGCAGAGAGCTTGGTGGTTATACATCAATACTGAGGCAGAGAGCTTGCTGGTTATACATCAATACTGAGGCAGAGAGCTTGGTGGTTATACATCAATACTGAGGCAGAGAGCTTGGTGGTTATACATCAATACTGAGGCAGAGAGCTTGCTGGGTATACATCAATACTGAGGCAGAGAGCTTGGTGGTTATACATCAATACTGAGGCAGAGAGTTTGCTGGGTATACATCAATACTGAGGCAGAGAGCTTGGTGGTTATACATCAATACTGAGGCAGAGAGCTTGCTGGGTATACATCAATACTGAGGCAGAGAGCTTGGTGGTTATACATCAATACTGAGGCAGAGAGCTTGCTGGGTATACATCAGTACTGAGGCAGAGAGCTTGCTGGTAATACATCAATACTGAGGCAGAGAGCTTGGTGGTTATACATCAATACTGAGGCAGAGAGCTTGGTGGTTATACATCAATACTGAGGCAGAGAGCTTGCTGGTTATACATCAATACTGAGGCAGAGAGCTTGGTGGTTATACATCAATACTGAGGCAGAGAGCTTGCTGGGTATACATCAGTACTGAGGCAGAGAGCTTGGTGGTTATACATCAATACTGAGGCAGAGCGCTCATTATTCTTTATGGAGCATTATAAGGGGTTCATTATACTGTATGGAGCAATATATGGGGCCTATTGTATACTGTATGGAGCAATATATGTGGCTCATTATACTGTGGCCGTCGCTGATTGGTCGTGGCAGCCATGACAGGCAGCTGGCGAGACGAATCAGCGACTTGGATTTCCATCACAGAGGCCGCGACCAATGAATATTCGGGACAGACAGACAGACGGAAGTGACCTTTAGACAATTATATAGTAGACTAGATGGTGGCCCGATTCTAACGCATCGGGTATTCTAGAATATGTATGTATGTATGTATATAGCAGCCACATAGTATATAGCACATGCCACGTAGTATATAGGAGCCATGTAGTATATAGCAGACAAATACGATGTGGCTTGTGCTATATACTATGTGGCTGCTATATACAAACATACAGTGGGGCAAAAAAGTATTTAGTCAGTCAGCAATAGTGCAAGTTCCACCACTTAAAAAGATGAGAGGCGTCTGTAATTTACATCATAGGTAGACCTCAACAATGGGAGACAAACTGAGAAAAAAAAATCCAGAAAATCACATTGTCTGTTTTTTTAACATTTTATTTGCATATTATGGTGGAAAATAAGTATTTGGTCAGAAACAAAATTTCATCTCAATACTTTGTAATATATCCTTTGTTGGCAATGACAGAGGTCAAATGTTTTCTGTAAGTCTTCACAAGGTTGCCACACACTGTTGTTGGTATGTTGGCCCATTCCTCCATGCAGATCTCCTCTAGAGCAGTGATGTTTTTGGCTTTTCGCTTGGCAACACGGACTTTCAACTCCCTCCAGAGGTTTTCTATAGGGTTGAGATCTGGAGACTGGCTAGGCCACTCCAGGACCTTGAAATGCTTCTTACGAAGCCACTCCTTCGTTGCCCTGGCGGTGTGCTTTGGATCATTGTCATGTTGAAAAACCCAGCCACGTTTCATCTTCAATGCCCTTGCTGATGGAAGGAGGTTTGCACTCAAAATCTCACGATACATGGCCCCATTCATTCTTTCATGTACCCGGATCAGTCGTCCTGGCCCCTTTGCAGAGAAACAGCCCCAAAGCATGATGTTTCCACCACCATGCTTTACAGTAGGTATGGTGTTTGATGGATGCAACTGAGTATTCTTTTTCCTCCAAACACGACAAGTTGTGTTTCTACCAAACAGTTCCAGTTTGGTTTCATCAGACCATAGGACATTCTCCCAAAACTCCTCTGGATCATCCAAATACTCTCTAGCAAACTTCAGACGGGCCCGGACATGTACTGGCTTAAGCAGTGGGACACGTCTGGCACTGCAGGATCTGAGTCCATGGTGGCATAGTGTGTTACTTATGGTAGGCCTTGTTACATTGGTCCCAGCTCTCTGCAGTTCATTCACTAGGTCCCCCCACGTGGTTCTGGGATTTTTGCTCACCGTTCTTGTGATCATTCTGACTCCACGGGGTGGGATTTTGCGTGGAGCCCCAGATTGAGGGAGATTATCAGTGGTCTTGTATGTCTTCCATTTTCTAATTATTGCTTCCACTGTTGATTTCTTCACTCCAAGCTGGTTGGCTATTGCAGATTCAGTCTTCCCAGCCTGGTGCAGGGCTACAATTTTGTTTCTGGTGTCCTTTGACAGCTCTTTGGTCTTCACCATAGTGGAGTTTGGAGTCAGACTGTTTGAGGGTGTGCACAGGTATTGATGTATAACCACCAAGCTCTCTGCCTCAGTATTGATGTATAACCAACAAGCTCTCTGCCTCAGTATTGATGTATAACCAGCAAGCTCTCTGCCTCAGTATTGATGTATAACCAGCAAGCTCTCTGCCTCAGTATTGATGTATACCCAGCAAGCTCTCTGCCTCAGTATTGATGTATAACCACCAAGCTCTCTGCCTCAGTAAGAAGGAGTGGCTTCGTAAGAAGCATTTCAAGGTCCTGGAGTGGCCTAGCCAGTCTCCAGATCTCAACCCTATAGAAAACCTCTGGAGGGAGTTGAAAGTCCGTGTTGCCAAGCGAAAAGCCAAAAACATCACTGCTCTAGAGGAGATCTGCATGGAGGAATGGGCCAACATACCAACAACAGTGTGTGGCAACCTTGTGAAGACTTACAGAAAACATTTGACCTCTGTCATTGCCAACAAAGGATATATTACAAAGTATTGAGATGAAATTTTGTTTCTGACCAAATACTTATTTTCCACCATAATATGCAAAAAAAATGATAAAAAAACAGACAATGTGATTTTCTGGATTTTTTTTTCTCAGTTTGTCTCCCATAGTTGAGGTCTACCTATGATGTAAATTACAGACGCCTCTCATCTTTTTAAGTGGTGGAACTTGCACTATTGCTGACTGACTAAATACTTTTTTGCCCCACTGTATATACATATTGTAGAATACCCAATGCGTTAATACAGGCCACGCAATATATAACACAGCCCAAACTGTATATAACACAGCCCATGCAGTATATAGCAGCCACACAGTATATAACACAGGCGATGTAGTATATAACACAGGCCACGCAGTATATAACACTGGCCACGTAATATATAACACAGCCCACGCAGTATATAACACTGGCCACGTAATATATAGCACAGCACACACAGTATATAACACTGACCAGGTAGTATATAGCAGCCACGCGGTATATTACACAGCCCACGCAGTATATAACACTGGCCACGTAATATGTAGCACAGCACACGCAGTATATAACACTGGCCACGTAATATGTAGCACAGCACGCGCAGTATATAACACTGGCCAGGTAGTATATAGCAGCCACACGGTATATTACACTGCCCATGCAGTATATAACACTGGTCACATAATATATAGCACAGCCCACGCAGTACATAACACTGCCCACATAGCATCTAAAACTGGCCAGGTAGTATATAGCAGCCATGTGGTATATTAAACAGCCCACATAGTATATAGCAGTGTGGGTACCATATCCCTGTTAAAAAAAAAAAATTAAATTAAGAAATAGTTATATACTCACCTGCCGGGATCCAATCCAGCGAAGCTGTGCCGCAGGCGATGAGCGCGCGGCTGCCGCCATCTTCCGTTCCCAGGATGCATTGCGAAATTACCCAGATGACTTAGCGGTCTTGCGAGACCACTAAGTTTGCTGGGTAATTTCGCAATGCATCTATGGGAACAGAAGCTGGCGTAGGCCGCGCGCGGCTCGGCGGACTACGGAGGGTGAGTATAGGAGGTTTTTGTTTTTTTATTATTTTTAACATTACATTTTTTTACTCTTGTAAAAAGTTGGGGACACACAGGGTTAATAGCAACGGTTACGGAGTGCATTACCCGCGGCATAACGCGGTCCGTTACCGTTGGCATTAACCCTGTGTGAGCGGTGACTGGAGGGGAGTATGCGGGCGCCGGGCACTGACTGTGGTGACTGGAGGGGAGCATGCAGGCGCCAGGCACTGACTGCAGTGACTGGAGGGGAGCATGCGGGCACCGGGCACTGACTGCGGTGACTGGAGGGGAGCATGCAGGCGCCGGGCACTGACTGCAGTGACTGGAGGCGAGCATGCGGGCGCCGGGCACTGACTGCGGTGACTGGAGGGGAGCATGCGGGCGCCAGGCACTGACTGCGGTGACTGGAGGGGAGCATGCGGGCGCCGGGCACTGACTGCAGGGGAGTAGGGAGGGACTAATTGGACTGTGCCCGTCGCTGATTGGTTGCAGCAGCCATGACAGGCAGCTGGCGAGACCAATCAGCGATGTGGGATTTCCGTTAGACAATTATATATATATAGATGGAGCATTATATGGGGTCCATTATTCTGTATGAAGCAATATATGTGGCTCATTTTCTGTATGGAGCACGATGTGGTGGTCATAATACTGTATGGAGCAATATATGTGGCTCATTATACTGTATGGAGCACTATGCGGTGCCCATAATACTGTATGGAGCAATTTATGGGGCTCATTATTCTGTATGGAGCAATATATGGGGTTTATTATACTGTATGGAGCACTATGTGGGGCCCATAATACTATATGGAGCAACATATGGGGCTTATTATTCTGTATTGAGCGATATATGGGGCTTATTATACTGTATGGAGCACTATGTGGGGCCCATAATACTATATGGAGCAACATATGGGGCTTATTATTCTGTATTGAGCGATATATGGGGCTTATTATACTGCATGGAGCACTATGTGAGGCCCATAATACAGTATGGAGCAATGTATGTGGCTCATTATTCTGTATGGAGCGCAATGTGGTTGCCATAATACTGTATGAAGCAATTTATGGGGCTCATTATTCTGTATGGAACAATATATGGAGTTTATTATACTGTATGGAGCACTATGTGGGGCCCATAATACTATATGGAGCAATATATGGGGCTTATTATTCTGTATTGAGCGATATATGTGGCTCATTATTCTGTATGGAGCGCTATGCGCTGCCCATAATACTGTATGGAGCACTATGTGGTGCTCTTAATATTGTATGGAGCTTTATATGGGGCTCATTATGCTGTATTGAGTACTATGTGGTGCCCATAATACTGTATGAAGGACCATAATATTCGGTTTCTGAGCTATTGTAGAATTTACAATAGATATCACTCATATAATGTAAGAAGTAAGTGAAATCTTTGGCATTGTACGATACCTATATTTCTCTGCCGTATCTTTGTATCTTGAGCTGTGGTATGTGTTAAAGGGGCTCACCGAGACTCTTTCGCCCGGGGCCCATGAAAACCTGGAGCCGACCCTGTTAGCTATGACACAGTTTCTTTTACTAGGAAAAGTCCACAATGTTCCTTATTCTTTCAAGTCACGTTAGAACTCACAGTACAGACTACAGTCTTCCTATCTTTCCAAGCAAGGCCAACATGGTTCAGACCTCTGTTACCTTCACAGTCTCAGAATTTGGCAGAGCTTTTCTATAGAGGCCTCATCTGCTTCCACTGTCTCTGATCACCACCCCACTTTTTGCTGAACAAACCAGTCATTTCCACTGTCTCAGGTCACTATAATTCTTCATGGATCGTTAACTACTCACAGTCCATTTTCAGCCCTCTTACACACCCTACTTCTCCTTGGTTGGAAGGATAACATCTTTGGCAGCTGTTTTCCTTTCTCTAGTCGCCGCAGGTGTCCTCACTAGTTCTCATGGACATCAATTTTTATGATTGTCTGGATTTCTTGCTGCATTTAAAGGACACATCTTTGATGGAAGAAGGGACAGCTGGGAGATGAGGTGTTTCAAGCACTGCCAGGTCCAGAGAAACAAGGTGGCCAGGAGATTGAAATGAGGGGACATATTGACGACGCGTTTCGGCTTTGTTCCAACTCCGTACCAGATGAAAGACTTGGAATAATTCCGAAACGCGTTATTAATAAAGTCCCTCTGTTCCAATTCCCTGGTCACCTTGTTTCTGTGGACCTGGCAGCCCTCGAAAACCCTACATCTTCCAGATGTCTCTTCTATCAAGTTTCCCGCCTGACTTTTGTCAGGTTCAGCGAGTGCAGCCCACCCTTTCGCACAACTCTACCAGATGAGCGTCTCCCTTGATTCCTCAGTTTTCACACATGGAGCTCTCTTGTGTTTTTTTCTTTTCATTTTCTCTACATACTCGATGGGGTCACTGGTAGGGTATGCTCACCCGTAGCATAAATTACGCACAGTTTTGGTGCATTTTTATGCGTTTTGATTTGTGCTAAACCATTTTAGTCTCAACGGGGGAAAACCACAGTAAAAATGTTGAAAAATTTGATGTGCTTTGTATTTTTTTAAATGCAACAAAAAAATGTCACAATGTGAATGAGATTTTAGAAATCTCATTTATTTTGCTGTTGCTGTGTGCATGTTGAATTTTTCCCTGCACTTAACATGTGAGCAGAAACTGCATCAAGAGAGCTAGGTGTGAACAAAGCGTTACAGATTTTGTTTTGCGGCAAAGCGGCCTCAGATCTGCAGGAATTTTTAATATATCAGGACACTCAATCCCTGAATATCATTTTTTGCATACAACTGACAAATCAGAGCAATCTGCACAGTGAACCAGCAGAGGGCTCCGCTTATGTGGTTTGTTCTATGCCGGCGTCCCGGATCCAGCGACTCATTACCTCATTCCGGGCCACAGCCCTGATATGTATGGTTTCAGGAACCTGGACTTCGCTTCGTATTAATAATGCGCTTCTTGTTAATTATTTTATTGTTGGCTCCGGTTAGGTATTTTATCTTGTGTTCTGATGTAATTGGTATTTATCTCAGAGTGAGATATGACCATCGGGGTATTTGTTCTGGAAACAAACTGGTTTTAGTTAGGAAAGAACATATATATTTCGCACCTAGCCTGGAAATTCATAGGGTCTCGGCACGTCTACTGAGGAATTTGCTAAATTATGATAGACATTTTTCCGACTCCACCGAGGCAGCGTCTGTCACTGAGGACTATCTGTTCATTCATATATGGAAAATGTACAGTACGATCCCTTTTATCCAGCCTCCACTAAACCTGTAAGTACCAGGTTCTCATTCAAACATTCCGGATTATCAGATAAATGTAAAATCTAAAGTCAATGTCAACCCTCTAAATCTATTTTTTAATTATCTAACCCCCCCCCCCTAAAACTTTATAGCAGTCAGACCTCGAAAGACCCTACATATTGTTTAATGGTCCTATTCCTTCAAAATGCTAACATTTTTCCAGCCTTGCAGCTCACCACTAGAGGGAGCAGTGCTGCATACAGTTAATGCAGTGAACTCAATGATAAAGCAGTATGCGGTAAGCTCATGTGCTCCCTCTAGTGGTGACGGACAGACGTTTGGAGCTTGGTATGACGATCGAGGTAAAAGAAATATTCAGAAATTAATCAGCCATATTATTAAAACTAAAATTATATATTCTATTGGACCTTAATTGTAGACATTTACCTTGGGGTTGGAGATCCTAGAAAAAGAATTAAAAAAAAAGAAAATAATTATTAATATTAGGATATTGGACTGTAATGAGTTATGTGCTGATATTTGTGTATTTAAAGCAGTTGTACCAAGATTGTACGTTCTCACCTCTTTGCCTCTGAGAACCCCTCTGATCACAAGAAGGGGGTCTCAAATCCTCTATTTACATGGAGCGACCCCCAAGCATGGGCAACCACAGGTTTTACATGGGGGCTCCAATATGGAACAGGTGGAGATAGTTGAGACTAAGTTGTCAGCTAGACTTTGATTGGAGGAGCAGTGGCCAGTAGAGACTCTGGACCTCCATTCTGTGGATCCGAGGAGGTCACAATGGTGAATTGTTGATCCAATGAGTGGTCAGTGTCACTTACATGTTATTATTATGTGCTATCTGATCAGTGCCGACATATTTGAGTAAGGCTCTGTTCACATCTAGATCCCTCACACCACCTCAGCCAACGGATCCCACTATCAGTTAATGGGGTCTTTTGGGATCTATTGCATAATGGGATCCGTTGAGTTTCATAGTGCTATTTCTTTCATCAAACATGATGTAGCCTGCTATAGATCCCTCAAAGAGAACCCGTCACTCGCCATAAATATTTTTTTTCCCCCTTGATGTAAATGCCGCTGTTCTCCTAAATCCGGCGCTGTTTCTCCTTTCTCCTGCACCTCTCCCTTCCTGAGATGCGGTCCCCTCTTCCCTGTATATGAGTCTCATCTTAATAACCAACTGGGCATGATCCTCAAGAAGACATTGGCAGAGAAAAGTTGATGGCCACACCCACTTGGCTAAAAGAGACTATATTTATAAACAGGGAAGAGTAGGCCATATCTCAGGAATGGAGTGGAGCAGAAACAAAAGAAAAACATTGCTATATTCAGAAGAACAGCGGTAATTATACCAGGTAAAAAAAAATACATATTAATGGCAAGTGACGGGTTCTCTCTAACGAAGCCTCCAACGAAGATGTGAACTGAGCCTTTCGGTGTTTGCCTTTGGGGAACACTTCTGATCTAATCCTTTTTGACATGTCCAATGGGGGAATTGGTGAGAAAAGCTGGTCGCTGGGTAATATATAAATACAGCTCTAAGTTTTCTCTTCAGCGAAGAGTGGAGAATCGTTTCTCCACAGTAAACAAGATTATCTCCTCTCCCTGGGAACAAAAAAATTGCTTTGAAAGCAAATTGGTGGTGGCCCGTGCAGTATTAGATATTGTGAGGGGGCTGGCCCGGCTTCATGTCACCTGTCCTCTGCTTAGCTTTGACATGTGCCCTCGTTGACGCGTTGCAGATACGTCGCCAGCTTGGGTGGTGGACTAGAAGCTCTCGGCCCTCCATGTAGGAGATGCTGACACTGTTTACACTCCTGCCACACATGATCACTGTTTGGTTCTGGGTGGTTTCTGACCTCTAACTTGATAATAAAGGGACAGGTCACAGTTTGGAAATACTTCTGTGTGAGGAGGCCTGTCACCAGCTATGGTCGTCCACACTGGTATCAGAGAGTAGACTGTACTTTGCTCACATATGTCTACAAACATATATTACTCCTGACAATGGCTGTAAGAACATCTGGTGAACGTGTCCTACACATTAGATGGTCGTCTAATGTCTAGTACCTGAGGAGGAACCGTGAATCTGCAAAATCCTGAGGATCACTCAATGGATCACTTGAGGCTTAGTTCACACTTTTGTCAAACCTTTCGTAATGGAATCCATTAAGTTTTCCGTTACTTTGATGGCATAGTACTTCATCCATCGCTATTTTTGCTGTCACAAGTGATGGAAACTCCTCTGGAAAACACAACAGAGGCACTAAATTCCTCAAAACTTTCACGCACATGGCAAACCTGAATGCATATAGCCGCTTAGTGCGTTGCCATATGGGGCCACTATGATGCGTCGCATAAGCTCCTGAATAATTCATACATCCAAAATCGGTGTAATATTAACCTAGAAGTGTTGATGGGCACAGTGTCGTGAACGTGTCCAACGCAGATGACTAAAAATGCTGTTTCTCACAGTTCTCTCTGCCAGCTGCCCGCTCCGGCCCATAGGTCTTCTGGGGTCATAATGGCGCATGCATTATTCAATTGTTGCCTCTTTGGTGGTGAAAATAGGGATTTGTTGTCCATCTGGACACTTGGACACAAGGGAAACGTGATTTCCGGGGGATTGTAGTCACTACAGACAATTCGTTCACTAGCGCCATGATGAAGATCTGCTCCGATACCGATGGCCTCTATGATTGCGTCTCCTAGTGGCTGATACTTAAATGAAGAAGAGTTTTATTTCTTGAAATTATAAAAATAATGTAATGGAAAACTCTAAACTATTTGCATGAGGGCCCCATTATATCAGGGCCAAATGGAGCCTACATGTGAATATTTCGAGAAGGACACATGATTGTCTTCCATTCCATCAGGTGCCAGTGAGGATATTGATGGCTGCTTGGTGAAGAGCGTTGGGCTGCGTTGCTGCTATACACATTACCTAGCACCGTGCACTGTGGATTTTCGCCGTGTGACCTGGGGCGGGGAACGCGACCTGCATTCTGGCACATCTTCCATCCTGCCCGAGGCCGGGGACTCTGTAATCACCCCAAACCTACATCCTTAAAAAGCTTTTAGTGCCGTGTTCTTCCCCGGGCCTGGACGCCTGATGTACATACACGCATGGGATTTTTATGGCTTCCTATGTGAGCCGTGCGCAGAGCAAATTGCTCCTCTTTGTAAATCTTTTTTGAAGTCTAATTAATTCTCATCCCTTATTATTACGTCTTATTTCTTCCTTTTGAGTTTCGAGCATTTTGTAATAATGGAAAAAAAATTTTTTAATTACAGACTGGAATAATGCAGTCACATAAAGGAATCGCTGCATGTGGGTCCCTTATTTCTCTTTATGGCATCCCCCTTTCTGTCCACAATAAAGACCCTTTAAAATGTCTGTGATTAGAAAAACAAAACGGCTGTGCCCAATATTGCAAACGAGCCCTGTGCACTACAATAAGCTGCAATACCAGACACAGCCTATAGATAAGGGTGGCGCTGTTTCCATTACTGTTTGCAGATTAACAAATATTTCGGATTGTTGGACCAGCCCAATTACTAATGTAAACTATGTGCCTGGGATTAAATGGCTTGTCTACTTCTTCAATATTCTAAGGATTGGTTATCAATGTCAGATCATGGGGGTCCTATTCACTTTAATAGGATCTGACCTGCCGTACCTGTAAGTGGCCACTAAACAGTGTAAGGAGCTGTGCTGCTGAAAGGAGAAAAAATGGGCGGGCATGTTGAATTTCAGCTTGCCTAATCCTTTTATTTTTAAAGAAGAGTGGCATTCGGCACTACTCTGATATGCAGATAAGATCAAACAATGAAGGGTTGCTGCACTCGCACCCAGCAGGTGGATAGGAGGATCGAGGAAATGGCGGTCTTGTCCCGGAGCTGCCAAGGATGTAGGATGTATAATATCATTATACTGTCATGCTCATGACAGCAGACTCATCTTTTCTCTGGGTGTTTAGGTTCTGTTATTTTAGCACTCTGTTTAGGTTAACGCAAAGTATTTTCATTTGTCTGCCCTATCACCTTTCAGGTGCGGCTTTATATTTTTTCCCCCCTGCTGCCATTTCCTGTTGGTGATAGTCATTTGTGTGTTCTGCCATTCTACTGCAGTTTAAAGCCAGTCAGTGAAATTCCATCTAGGGTTTATCTCGTTGTTGTTTCTGTTCATAATAATAAAATAATAAATATTACTCTGCACCAATATTCTGTTGCTTTTTAGGAAGCAGGCAGCAAATTTTTTATCAGTACATAATTTATGCTTTACTTTGTATTCTGTGGTTTATTTTACTCACTCTGGGATCTTTTCTTTTTTCAGCACACTTTCCCTTTTGTAGGTAATTTACACTCTGCTCTTCCCTCTGGATCTTTAGGAGGAACGTGAAGCGCTCGATGGCCTTTTAGGCAGTATAGGTCTCAGTTGCAATCTTATAGACTGTGGTTAGGGCTATCTCATCTCACGCAGGAACTACTAGGGACTACGGGGTCATGATCTCTTGTCTGTACAGGAATCGGCAGGATCAGTGGCAGTCTTTAGCATTACCTATTATCCTCAGTGAGTTGCCACACTAGTGTAACATATACCTGAAAAAGGAGTTGATCCAACTCTGAAAAGCGTTGTTTTTTAATGAACCCATTTTTCCACACCTTGGTCATCGCTATATCCTCTAACACGAAACTGCTGTTTCCTCAACATTTTCTCCTTGTTGGACTAAAGGAATTTTATTATTTAAAGGAATTTTCGGACTCATTTTATGAAATGTTTAAAACTGCAAAGTGCTTGTAAAAACAAAACAACTTTGCAATTTACTGCTCCTCCCTCAGGATTATTTCTATGCAGAACTCCTACAGTGTAGAGTGTGTTGCCAAACTTACCAAGGAGCGCACTTACAAGCTTTTCGCTATACCGCTTGTAAGAGCTGCTCTGAATCTGTCTGGAATGTTGTGTTCTTCTGATGCTGCAGAGGTAACGTTGCCTCTGCTGGCCTCATCAGCGAGCAGACACTTCAGGCTCAGCCATGCCACCGATACAAATTGTCAATCTTCAGAAGCACATCGCTCTCCAGCAAGCAGGAAGCTGCGCTCCTGAGGATAGGTACGTGATACAACCCCTTTCATTTCTTTACTCTTTACAGCTTTTCCTATGCCATTATCAGGCAAATGCACCAATTTTGCTAAATTGATATGCTTTACCCTGTGTCCAGGGCATTCAGGAGAGCGGGAGTAATGAGGGTCCTGACAACTTTCAGGGCTGACAAAAATTAAGTGGCAAAATCCCTATTGGAGCTATGATGGCTGCCATTAGAGGTTGGGAATAATTGGTGTCGTCGGTGTAAGTGCAGTATAACAATTTGGAATGGACGCCATTGTTTCCGGTGTGATTAGACTTTATGGTGGGCACATGGCGGAGCTGCGCCTGTTATCTATGGCAATGCTCTTCCTTGTCACTTTCCATTGTGCTACAGATGGAGGAGGTGGTTGTATTATCTGTAATGAACCGATAGAGTTGTCTATAGCGTTGGTGGCCTCAGCCCACCCATAGTTGATGGATTCAGCACTAGCGACACGGCTGGAAGAGATTAACTGCTGCTCTGGATTCTTGTGCACCCATACAATGGAGAAACTATGAAATAGCAATGCTGAAACAGATTTGTTTTATTTTTAGAATTTTGCATCATGCAGTTCCTCTGTTGTTCCTCCTGGAAATGATAGCTGAACCGACATGTTAATATACTCCATGTTAACAAGGCATGTCCCTGCAGTCTGATGCTGTCCAATGAGTGCAAACAGTATTAGACTGTAGAGGAAACACAATCTATCGAACCGGTGAAAGGTAATGAACTGTTTTCAATATATTTATATATTCATAAATATATCAAATTCAAACAGTATTATCTCCAAATTCCTTCCATAGCCTTAGAGTCAATTGTGAAATTCTACCCGTCTGTGGCCTTCACTAGAGGGAGCTATTGAGTTTATTGAGTAAGTGATCGGCTCCTTAGCTTCCTCTAGTGGTGATTTGGAGCACTGTATTACATATAATGGAGCTCTGGCCACTATAAATATATATATATGATATCAAACAATATAGAATGTTGAATCTAAAATTAACATGGTCTTAAAATGTAAACTTAAAGGGGACCTTTCACTTCCCATAAATAAGGATAATTCTTTACATGGTGTAAATGCCCCTGTTCTCCTGAATCCAACAATGTATTTCTTTTTTTCCTGTGCCTCTCCATTCCTGAGATATGACCCCGTATTTATTGTATGTAAATCTAGTATTTTTAAAACCAATGCAGTCACCAAGAAGGGCGGGGTTTGACCACGCCCACTTAGCTAAGAAGACTAGATTTATATACAGGAAAGAGGGGGTCATATCTCAGGAATGGAGAGGCGCAGGAACAAAAGAAATACATCGTCGGATTCAGGAGAACCGTGCCATTTATCCTAGGTAAAATAATTTACATATTTATGGCAAGTGACACAGCAGATTTTATCAACACTCTAGAACCCAAAACAAACTAATGTGAGTGAAGCATATGATTTCTCTAAGCGCTCCTTTGCATTTCTTGTTTTTTTTATGCATTTTATGGTACTTTTGGTTGTTTTTTTTTGTGTGTTTTATATTTCGTCTTCTGTTGTCTGCCAATTTGTGCATCCATACCAGCCCAGGAACTGTTTACACTTGTATCATGTATCCTGGGTGGCCATTTTGAAGGCTGCTGAGCACTGCATAGAGAAGGCAGACTGTCAATATCAAGGGATACATTTGTCGAATCTAGAAACACTTAAAACATTTGCATTCTTGACCCCAGCAATTGGGAAGACGACCTGTAGTCATTGGCATATCTCACCAATTTCATAGGTTCTGTAAGCTATATATTGTCAATGGAGGCCGCTCGACTATTCCCCAATAATATGGTAAAAAAGCATTGACGTATGCACACGTAAAGCCTTGTATATGCATTTGCAAAAGTAAACGTCAATCAGGTAAGTGCAACGTACAGGTGTGCATAGACATAATGGACCATAGTGCAAGGAGACCATATGGCAGCAGAACAATAAAACCAAAAGGAAAAAAAGCTGACAAAAAAGGTCAAAATAAATGTACCGGTAATTTAATTTGCACAATTGGTTTGCAGGAATCATGCAACAAGACACAAGGAGGCGCACGTCCAAGTTAAAAACAATGGTGTAAAATAATCCAAAATGCATCATGTTATGTAACAATGAATGTAAGGAGGAGGCTGCTGACTATGGTAATTACACATATAGAATGGGCGATAGCAACATCATATATCAATAAAGATAATGGTGCGTAGTCTGCGTAGATATATAAGCTATTTTAAAATAACCACATAATTGTATAATTGTAGGTGCATGGGCTAAATATGATAATGCAGGCTATTAACCCCAAATAAATGCATCGGTATATCCATGGGTATGCTCAGGAGTATAAATGTGCAGACGTGGGAGTGAGTCCACATAAAATACTTAAGTCCACATGTAAAATATGGTATAGCCATGCCAAGTAGATGGAAGATGGAAATGAATGCACAAGGTAAATTAAATATATACCTGTATGGATGGCAGCAGAAATTTCCTGGAGATGCGCCCACCCCGACGCGCGTTTCACTGTTGCCTTCGTCAGGCATTGAGCGTGCTGCGATTTTTTTTTCCTCTGCCCAAGAAAAAATTCTAACATATGCACGACCCCATAGACTAACATTCGTCCTAGTGTGATTCGATATTTTGTCGAATCGCACTCGGACCGAAAATACGGTCGTCTCCATGAGTCCTTACATTCTACAATATACAGCATCAATATCCTAGTCCTGGACAACCCCTTTAATTAAGACAATCGTTATCCATGGTCTCACAGTCAAAATCCACCTTTGGGATCAAGAAAAGAAAGGACACTAAATAAGAACATCACCTGCTCAGGAAGATTCAGGAATAACCGTTCACATGTCCGGTCGGACAGTCTGTTCGTCCTTTCCATTTGAGGGACAGACTAATGGCATCAGTTATTATGGGGTATATTTTTTAGAACTGAAAAAAAAAAGTCCCCAACCATAGACTAATTTCCAGAGGGTCCAGGGGCACTCTGCTGATGAGGCCATCCCTTTAATAAAAGGTGACTAGATTGTGAGCCCCGGGGACTGATGCACGGACGTTCTCTCCACAATGCGCCGCAATGTGCAGCTTTATCTAAATTAGTTCAGAACCCGAACGTACATCATTTCAATAACGTTACATAACATATCTGGCTCCGCGGTTAAAGGGCTTGTCCTATTTAATAGAAAGATTGCATAACAAAGGTTATGCAACTCGTCTGTTGCTTTCTCGCTACGGTTCAGAGTTCTGCTTGCTGTCAGTGAACTGAAAAGCTCATATTTACACCCGGAGATTAAAACCCAAAACCTCTCACAGTTGAGGGTTAATTGTTACCCGTCTAGATAATCCATCTGCAACCCAATTCTGCCTCCTGTTTGTTACAGTGTGTCAGCGTAGCCTATGAGTTCTATTCAATGGAAGCAAGCAGATATATTACAGATGATGAGACATTGCATTGCAAAGTATATTAGAAAGAAGCAGGTTTTTTGGATTATATGAAAACTGAGATTTATTTTTAGAAGAATGGACCAGTAAATATGTTTTGTTCAATCTGGTCACAAACAGGAGAATTTAAAGGGAACCTGTCACCAGGGACATGGTGTCAGCCTGGTATAAATCAGAAGCAGCTGAGCAGGTCAATATATAATTTTGTTGAGAAAGATTCAGAATAATTCATATTTTATTCATTTTAAGCATGCATACACAGTTGTCGGTTATTAAGAAGGACCGCCCACTGGACTCCCAAGCATAGAGAGAAAGGAAAAAAATACAAGTTATAGCAAATATTTAATCATAAAACTATATATCAATCTGCTCGGCTCCTCCTGCTCTGCGCCACCATACAGTACTCATCCCCTTTAGGGTGTAAGCTCTCGGGGTGCACTTGCAGTGTAAGCTCTTGGGGTGCACTTGCAGTATAAGCTCTTGCGGTGCACTTGCAGTATAAGCTCATGGGGTGCACTTGCAGTGTAAGCTCTTGGGGTGTACTTGCAGTGTAAGCTCTTGGGGTGCACTTGCAGTATAAGCTCTTGCGGTGCACTTGCAGTATAAGCTCATGGGGTGCACTTGCAGTGTAAGCTCTTGGGGTGTACTTGCAGTGTAAGCTCTTGGGGTGCACTTGCAGTATAAGCTCTTGCGGTGCACTTGCAGTATAAGCTCATGGGGTGCACTTGCAGTGTAAGCTCTTGCGGTGTACTTGCAGTGTAAGCTCTTGGGGTGCACTTGCAGTATAAGCTCATGGGGTGCACTTGCAGTGTAAGCTCTTGGGGTGTACTTGCAGTGTAAGCTCTTGAGGTGCACTTGCAGTATAAGCTCATGGGGTGCACTTGCAGTGTAAGCTCTTGGGGTGTACTTGCAGTGTAAGCTCTTGAGGTGCACTTGCAGTATAAGCTCATGGGGTGCACTTGCAGTGTAAGCTCTTGGGGTGCACTTGCAGTGTAAGCTCTCCGGGTGCACTTGCAGTGTAAGCTCTTGGGGTGCACTTGCAGTATAAGCTCTTGCGGTGCACTTGCAGTATAAGCTCATGGGGTGCACTTGCAGTGTAAGCTCTTGGGGTGTACTTGCAGTGTAAGCTCTTGGGGTGCACTTGCAGTATAAGCTCATGGGGTGCACTTGCAGTGTAAGCTCTTGGGGTGTACTTGCAGTGTAAGCTCTTGGGGTGCACTTGCAGTATAAGCTCATGGGGTGCACTTGCAGTGTAAGCTCTTGGGGTGCACTTGCAGTGTAAGCTCTCGGGATGCACTTGCAGTGTAAGCTCTTGGGGTGCACTTGCAGTGTAAGCTCTTGGGATGTACTTGCAGTGTAAGCTCTTGGGGTGCACTTGCAGTGTAAGCTCTCGGGATGCACTTGCAGTGTAAGCTCTTGGGGTGCACTTGCAGTGTAAGCTCTTGGGATGTACTTGCAGTGCAAGCTCTTGGGATGCACTTGCAGTGTAAACTCTTGGGGTGCACTTGCAGTGTAAGCTCTTGGGGTGCACTTGCAGTGTAAGCTCTTGGGGTGCACTTGCAGTGTAAGCTCTCGGGATGCACTTGCAGTGTAAGCTCTTGGGGTGCACCTGCAGTGTAAGCTCTTGGGATGCACTTGCAGTGTAAGCTCTTGGGGTGCACTTGCAGTGTAAGCTCTTGGGGTGCACTTGCAGTGCAAGCTCTTGAGGTGCACTTGCAGTGTAAGCTCTTGGGGTGCACTTGCAGTGCAAGCTCTCATGGTGCACATGCAGTGTAAGCTCTTGGGGTGCACTTGCAGTATAAGCTCTTGCGGTGCACTTGCAGTATAAGCTCATGGGGTGCACTTGCAGTGTAAGCTCTTGGGGTGCACTTGCAGTGTAAGCTCTCCGGGTGCACTTGCAGTGTAAGCTCTTGGGGTGCACTTGCAGTATAAGCTCTTGCGGTGCACTTGCAGTATAAGCTCATGGGGTGCACTTGCAGTGTAAGCTCTTGGGGTGTACTTGCAGTGTAAGCTCTTGGGGTGCACTTGCAGTATAAGCTCATGGGGTGCACTTGCAGTGTAAGCTCTTGGGGTGTACTTGCAGTGTAAGCTCTTGGGGTGCACTTGCAGTATAAGCTCATGGGGTGCACTTGCAGTGTAAGCTCTTGGGGTGCACTTGCAGTGTAAGCTCTCGGGATGCACTTGCAGTGTAAGCTCTTGGGGTGCACTTGCAGTGTAAGCTCTTGGGATGTACTTGCAGTGTAAGCTCTTGGGGTGCACTTGCAGTGTAAGCTCTCGGGATGCACTTGCAGTGTAAGCTCTTGGGGTGCACTTGCAGTGTAAGCTCTTGGGATGTACTTGCAGTGCAAGCTCTTGGGATGCACTTGCAGTGTAAACTCTTGGGGTGCACTTGCAGTGTAAGCTCTTGGGGTGCACTTGCAGTGTAAGCTCTTGGGGTGCACTTGCAGTGTAAGCTCTCGGGATGCACTTGCAGTGTAAGCTCTTGGGGTGCACCTGCAGTGTAAGCTCTTGGGATGCACTTGCAGTGTAAGCTCTTGGGGTGCACTTGCAGTGTAAGCTCTTGGGGTGCACTTGCAGTGCAAGCTCTTGAGGTGCACTTGCAGTGTAAGCTCTTGGGGTGCACTTGCAGTGCAAGCTCTCATGGTGCACTTGCAGTGTAAGCTCTTGGGGTGCACTTGCAGTGTAAGCTCTCGGGATGCACTTGCAGTGTAAGCTCTTGGGGTGCACTTGCAGTATAAGCTCTTGTGGTGCACTTGCAGTGCAAGCTCTCATGGTGCACTTGCAGTGTAAGCTCTTGGGGTGCACTTGCAGTGTAAGCTCTCAGGATGCACTTGCAGTATAAGCTCTTGGGATATACTTGCAGTGTAAGCTCTCGGGATGCACTTGCAGTGTAAGCTCTTGGGGTGCACTTGCAGTATAAGCTCTCGTGGTGCACTTGCAGTGTAAGCTCTTGGGGTGCACTTGCAGTGTAAGCTCTTGGGGTGCACTTGCAGTATAAGCTCTCGTGGTGCACTTGCAGTGTAAGCTCTTGGGGTGCACTTGCAGTGTAAGTTCTTGGGGTGCACTTGCAGTGTAAGCTCTCAGGATGCACTTGCAGTATAAGCTCTTGGGATATACTTGCAGTGTAAGCTCTTGGGATGCACTTGCAGTGTAAGCTCTTGGGGTGCACTTGCAGTATAAGCTCTCGTGGTGCACTTGCAGTGTAAGCTCTTGGGGTGCACTTGCAGTGTAAGCTCTTGGGGTGCACTTGCAGTGTAAGCTCTCAGGATGCACTTGCAGTATAAGCTCTTGGGATATACTTGCAGTGTAAGCTCTCGGGATGCACTTGCAGCAATATATTTTGCATTTATTGCTGTATACCATGGTTGAGAAGGCAGTATTTTGAGCTGACATGTATGTAAATGGAGGGTATGATGGACTTGGTTAAATATTAGGACATGTTACAATTTGCAAATAGCTCTCAGGTAGACGAGGAAAGATCTGGGTTATGTTCACTGACGGTAATGCACAGATAAGCAGAACTGATTGTATTGCTGCTGGCGGACTTGTGATGTGGTGGATGGAAAATCGAGCAATCAATAGAAGAAAACGCGTCGTGTAGGAACACATTCCCCACAGGTCACAGCACGCTCTCTGACTATTAGGAAACATGCTGGGAGTTGTAGTTTCACCACCGCTGCCGTGCAGTGAGCGGGTTAATAGTTAGAGAGCGGTGAGATCAGAGATTGCCTCTCTGGCTTTATGGCTGATCTGTGATATCATAGAGGGTAAAGTCACAGAGTCAGGCAGTGCCAGCAAGTACAGGCTTGTTCCCAGCACAGAGGATCTACAGGACTGTGCCATCGCCACACCCAGAGCGCAGGGCGGAGAGGGGCCGCTGACCCCTCACTTCCACTGAACTATTGATTTCATTGTCCACATACAGTCACGACTGAATTCAGGGGAATAAGAACAAGGCCGGCACCTCCTCCAGGCCTGAATCACTTATTATTATTATTATTATTATTATTATTTTTATTACATTCATTACAGTTGCGAAGAATTGTAAGAAACACTTTGCTCTTTTACAGACAGAAAATTCTTAAAGGGAATCTCCACTTTTTCTTAAAGTTTAATTTATTGAGGTTGATTACAGTCAACCAGTTCTTATTCTTTGTGCACTGTAATCACAGGCAGAGTGTCAGTATCAACATAATATAGAACAGGGGTGGAAAACCTCCATCCACAGGCCAGGATCCTGGTTACCACAGTGCTCTGCCGGTGGCCCGTTTTGCTGACCCTCCCATCTTCATACAATGTCGTCCTCTTCTTTGCCTCCTGTCGCGGCTCCTGCGCAGACGTACTGATTTGCCCTGTTGAGGGCAGAGCAAAGTACTGCAGTGCGCAGGCACGAGGAAAGGTCAGAGAGGCCCAGCGCCTGCGCACTGCAGTACTTTGCTCTGCCCTCAACAGGGCAAATCAGTACGTCTGCGCAGGAGCCGCGACAGGAGGCAAAGAAGAGGACGACATTGTATGAAGATGGGAGGCGCCGGACCGCGACGCCCATCGGACCGGACCGCCCCTGGGTGAGTATAATCTAACCTCTTTTTCTCATCTTTCAGGATACATCGGGGGGCTTATCTACAGCATTACAGAATGCTGTAGATAAGCCCCTGATGCTGATGGCTGAAGCTTTTATACAAAAAAGTAGGTGACAGATTCCCTTTAAGGTGACATATTCTCTTTAACACTGCCGGCATGAAATACCGCTCTAATGATTACTAAAGGTAGACTTCGGCGGGTTAGTTAAAACTTCACATCTAGGTCCCTGATTCAAGCTTTACACTTCACTTAAAAGATTTGTGGTCAGTGGAAGTAGGGCAGTCTATCATCGGACTACAACTTAAAGGAATGTTCCACTACATATTTAATATAAAAAAATGGGCCCATGGGAATATTAAAATTAAAAGGAACATGTATTCATCTAGTAGACTCCAACAGTTCCACCACATCACTGAATGTGCCCCATCCGCTTTCATGGCTTCTACCAGTAGGTGACATTACGTAATAGCTGCAGCCAATCACTAGCTACTGATTGGCTGCAACTTTCACATTCCGTTGAGCCAAAAGAGAGTTCAATTATTTATTCTTAGACAGAATGTGAAGTCTACAGCTGATCAGTGGTGGTAAGTGAGGAAGCATGAGGCAGCGGTGCTTTGATATGGCGGGGGTTTAATAAAATGTATTAGTACACAGCAAGCAGAATATATTCTCCAGTATCTAAGTAGCAGTGCCAAAAATGCCTAATAAATACTACCATGTAATGCAATAAAAAAAAGGCCAATATACAATGTTAAAAAAAATACCAACATAGAGTGAGTGACCAAGGAATATCAATACATAAAGTCATGTACTGCGGCATAACTCTTGCAGACCAAAATCGGACATGTTGAATCCTTATCTTCCCTGAGCCCAACAACCTCAGACTGTAGGATGACACCAGTGAGGTCGGCCAACGTTAGTCTAACGTGTAAGGGTGCTTTGGTGAGCACCAGTACCCTAATTGTGTTGCCTTGAATTGGGTCAGGTATCACCTCGGTGACTCTCGTCTGGAGTCGGTGCCTATATGTACTTGAAAACCTCTCTCGGTTTAGACAGACCCTTTCATACATCCTGTTAATCTAGTGAAACATATGAAAGGGTCTGTCTGAAAGCAGACCTCTTCTGATGTAAAACGAGGAGTCTATCCAAGTACAAGCCTTCAAAGTTCCTCCAGTTTATACATAAGAAGGCTTCTTTTGTGAGGAACATGGAGACATGGACATGGAGACAACCTTTACTTCAGGCTTTTGAGGCCTAATAAACAAATAGTAAAAAAAAAAAGAAGACAGAATAGGTGTGTATGGTAACAGGACATGTCTATTCCCACGGTGATAAGGATATGATTCTATCTTGGCACAGGGAATATTGGAAAACAAAAGGCATTGTTATCAGAGAAGGGAGGGAATCTGCCTGATCTGTTTGTAGGGGCCATTAATGCCCTTTATTGGGAGCTATTAGCATTGAGAACCCTGTCAGACAGCTTTTGTATTATGTGAGCAGGACAAACATCAGCCATGGGCACTGGGAGTATTGAGCTCATGAATATGAGACCTGACACCCCCTCCAGGTGTATGTGTAAGAAGATGGAAGGGTTGCCCATGTTCCCACCCTAGAAGACACGTGTATTGTTATAATGCATTTAAATGTATAGTGTGTTTAGAGACATGTGATATTCGTAATAGAATTGTAGTCTGCCCAGCAGTAGGGAGTTAATAGGGACAGTTAGGGTTAACGATTGGGTCTAGTCCAGAGTGAGAAGAACTAAAGTGAAGGGACAGAGAGAGTTTCCTATTAGAAAGGCAGATAGGGCCCAGAGCACAGTAGAAGCAGACCTATGGTCTGATCAGTGACCAGAGCCACTTGATTTGGGTGTCCCTGAAGTGTAGGAGACCAAAGGCAACAGATAGTGAGATCCAGATTAGAGACCGAGGCAAAATGATAGTCGAAGTGAGTAACTTACCGGAGACCGGATCCAGGGCAGGAGGTCTAGGGGGGCGTTTCCGAGTTTGCAAGTCAAAGAGATAACGGGACGAATTGGAGCAGGGAACGCAAGATGAAGAGAGTGCCCTGTGTGGTAATTCCAAGGTGTAGAAAGAGAAGCTAATTAAAGGCCATAGTGGCAAAAGTCCGTTCTCCTAAGGGGAAAAGGATGTGGAACTGCGGGTTGAAGTGCAGAACTCTTGCTGACTGGACTGTAGTGCTGTTATTGGGGACAAGGGAAGCTCCAGCTCTGTGCTGGGATGTGGTGAAAGCAGAGGAAACTACTGAGGCAGAATCTAGTGAGCTTAGGAAAGGAAAAACAATGTGTATGAAGATATTTAGTGTGTTAAGTGAAACGTTCATGAAGTTTTGTACCCGCTATCCACTGTACAAACCCCTCCCTATGTTGTTGTTTAATAAAAGACAGTTTATTTTTGAGTGGTGGTCTCCTTCTGAACTTTACAACATCTGGTCGTGGCCAACCGAAGTCACCATCATCAGTCGGCTTGCAAAGGAACAGAGCCCCTGTAGACATGTAGCGTGACGGGGCATGGCAGACAAGTACTTAGCCCACAACTACTGCCCTGTGACTCGTTAAATATGTGGGCCCTTGACCGACATACCCAGTGGGCCCTTTTTCACTTTCAATTTTTCCTCCTCACCTTCTAAGACAGGGGTGGGGAATCTTTTTTCTGCCAAGGGCCATGTGGATATTTATATCATCCTTCGGGGGCCGTACAAACTCTGCCCACATAGTACATCCTGACTCTGGCACTGGCGTCAGGATGTAATCTTTCATTGCATGCCCTTCAATGTTCAGTAGTGAATGCTGCATGTGTGCTAACAGAGCAAGAAGAAATTAATGAGTTGGTGGCAATCAAAATACAGCCTGCCCAAGAACTCCGTCCCCGAGAATCTGCCCAGGGGCCTGATAAAAGGTCATCGAGGGCAGTAAGTGGCCCGGGGGCCTGAGGTTCCCTACCCCTATTTTAAGAACTCCATCTTCTTTTTTTTTCAGTATGAGCGGTAGTTTTTATTGGTACTATTTTGGGCTCTATAAATTTTTCTGGTCTCTTTAATTCAGTTTTTGGGGGAAAGCAAAATAAACAAAAAACTAAATTGCATTTTTTTTCTTCCCTATGGCATTCAGTGTATGGAATAAAGATTATTGTATTTTATAAGATCAGACCGATATGCACGCGACAATCCCACATATCTTCTTATGTTAATCTTTTTATGTTGATAATTCAAATGAATTATGTGCGTGCATATATATACAGTGGGGCAAAAAAGTATTTAGTCAGTCAGCAATAGTGCAAGTTCCACCACTTAAAAAGATGAGAGGCGTCTGTAATTTACATCATAGGTAGACCTCAACTATGGGAGACAAACTGAGAAAAAAAAATCCAGAAAATCACATTGTCTGTTTTTTTAACATTTTATTTGCATATTATGGTGGGAAATAAGTATTTGGTCAGAAACAAAATTTCATCTCAATACTTTGTAATATATCCTTTGTTGGCAATGACAGAGGTCAAACGTTTTCTGTAAGTCTTCACAAGGTTGCCACACACTGTTGTTGGGATGTTGGCCCATTCCTCCATGCAGATCTCCTCTAGAGCAGTGATGTTTTTGGCTTTTCGCTTGGCAACACGGACTTTCAACTCCCTCCAAAGGTTTTCTATAGGGTTGAGATCTGGAGACTGGCTAGGCCACTCCAGGACCTTGAAATGATTCTTACGAAGCCACTCCTTCGTTGCCCTGGTGGTGTGCTTTGGATCATTATCATGTTGAAAGACCCAGCCACGTTTCATCTTCAATACCCTTGCTGATGGAAGGAGGTTTGCACTCAAAATCTCACGATACATGGCCCCATTCATTCTTTCATGTACCCGGATCAGTCGTCCTGGCCCCTTTGCAGAGAAACAGCCCCAAAGCATGATGTTTCCACCACCATGCTTTACAGTAGGTATGGTGTTTGATGGATGCAACTCGGTATTCTTTTTCCTCCAAACACGACAAGTTGTGTTTCTACCAAACAGTTCCAGTTTGGTTTCATCAGACCATAGGACATTCTCCCAAAACTCCTCTGGATCATCCAAATGCTCTCTAGCAAACTTCAGACGGGCCCGGACATGTACTGGCTTAAGCAGTGGGACACGTCTGGCACTGCAGGATCTGAGTCCATGATGCCGTAGTGTGTTACTTATGGTAGGCCTTGTTACATTGGTCCCAGCTCTCTGCAGTTCATTCACTAGGTCCCCCCGCATGGTTCTGGGATTTTTGCTCACCGTTCTTGTGATCATTCTGACCCCACGGGGTGGGATTTTGCGTGGAGCCCCAGATCGAGGGAGATTATCAGTGGTCTTGTATGTCTTCCATTTTCTAATTATTGCTCCCACTGTTGATTTCTTCACTCCAAGCTGGTTGACTATTGCAGATTCAGTCTTCCCAGCCTGGTGCAGGGCTACAATTTTGTTTCTGGTGTCCTTTGACAGCTCTTTGGTCTTCACCATAGTGGAGTTTGGAGTCAGACTGTTTGAGGGTGTGCACAGGTGTCCTTTTATACTGATAACAAGTTTAAACAGGTGCCATTACTACAGGTAATGAGTGGAGGAAAGAGGAGACTCTTAAAGAAGAAGTTACAGGTCTGTGAGAGCCAGAAATCTTGATTGTTTGTTTCTGACCAAATACTTATTTTCCACCATAATATGCAAATAAAATGATAAAAAAACAGACAATGTGATTTTCTGGATTTTTTTTTCTCAGTTTGTCTCCCATAGTTGAGGTCTACCTATGATGTAAATTACAGACGCCTCTCATATTTTTAAGTGGTGGAACTTGCAGTATTGCTGACTGACTAAATACTTTTTTGCCCCACTGTATATATATATATATATATATATATATATATACTTACCGTATTTATATATATATATATATATATATATATATATATACATATACAGTACAGTTGTGTGAAAAAGTGTTTTCCCCCTCCTGATTTCCTATTAGTTTGCTTGTTTGTCACACGTAAATGTTTCAGATCACCAAATAAAGTTAAATATTTTACATAAGTAAACACAAAATGCAGTTTTTAAATGAAGGTCTTTATTATTAGGGGAAAAAGATACAAACCTACAGGGTCCTGTGTGAAAAGTGATTGTCCCTAAACCTAATAACTGGTTGGGCAACCCTTAAGTAGCAACAACTGCAATCAAGCTTTTGCGATAATTGGCAATGAGTCTTTTTATAACGTTCTGGAGGAATTTTGACCCACTCATCTTTGCAGAATTGTTGTAATTCAGCCACATTGGAGGGTTTCCGAGCATGAACTGTCTTTTTAAGATCATGCCACAGCATCTCAATCGGTTTAAGGTCAGGATTATGACTAGGCCACTCCAAAGTCTTCATTTTGTTTTTCTTAAGCCATTCAGAGTTGGACTTGCTGGTGTGAATCATTGTCCTGCTGCATAACCCAAGTGCACTTCAGCTTGAGCTCACGAGCAGATGGCCGACTTTCTCCTCCAGGAGTTTTTGGTAGACAGCAGAATTCATGGTTCCATTTACCACAGCAAGTCTTCCAGGTCCTGAAGAAGCAAAACAACTTCAGACCATCACACTTCCAAGACCATATTTTACTGTTGGTATGATGTTCCTTTTCTCAAGTGCTATGTCACTTCTACAACAGATGTAATGGGACATACACCTTTCAAAAAGGTTCAACTTTTGACTCGTTAATCCACAGAGTATTGTCCCAAAAGTCTTGGGGATCATCAAGATATTTTATGGCAAAATTGGGACGAGCCTTTAGATTCTTATTGCTGAGCAGTGGTTTTGGTCTTGGAACTCTGAACGCAGGCCATTTTTGCCCAGTCTCTTTCTTATGGTGAACTCACGAACACTGACCTTAACTGAGGCAAGTGAGGTCTGCAGTTCTATGGATGTTGTCATGGTGTCTTTTGTGGCCTCTTGGATGAGTCATCGCTGCACTCTTGTAGTAATTTTGGTCAGCCAGACTGTTTGGTAAGGTTTACCACTGTTCCAGGTTTTCACCATGGATAATTGCTCTAACTGTGGTTCACTGGAGTCCCAAAGCTTGAAAAGTGGCTTTACAACTTTTTCCAGACTGATAGAACTCAATTACTTTGTTTCTCATTTGTTCCAGAATGTCTTTGGATTGCGGCATGATGTCGAGCTTTTGAGGATCTACGTCACTTTGTCAGGAAAGTTCTACTTAAGTGATTTCTTGATTGAGAACAGGTGTGGCAGCAATCAGGCCTGGGTGTGGCTAGGGAAATTGAACTCGGCTTCCTAAACTTTTGATAAGCCACAGTTAATTAATGCTTTAAGGGGGTTGCACAATTACTTTTTCACACAGGACCCTGTAGGTTTGGATTTCTTTTTCCCTTAACAAAAAAGACCTCCATTTATAAACTGCATTTTGTGATTACTTGTGATATCTTTGTCTAATATTTAAATTTGTTTGGTGATCTGAAACATTTAAGTGTGACAAACGTGTCTGTGTATGTATATATATATATATATATATATATATATATATGCCTGTGAGTATATATAGATGTTTATGTGTGATATACACATACACGTTTTTCTTCAAGTTTCATATTTTTATTTTTTTCATTTTCTTCCATGTTATGTAAGTTGGCAATATAGGGTGTCTACGGTAGCAGTACCAGCAAGAGCAATTTAAGAATAAATATGTCAATGACAGCAGGCAGGCTAGTGACAGGATTTACCTCTTCTTCTATATAATGATATACTAAGTAGTTTGTTAAACGACTGATGAGATGCTGCCTTTTTGTCTGTACTTTATGAGTGAAAGGTATGAGGTCAACTGCTGCTTATGTTGGGGGTAGGTGGCTTACGCCTGCACAGGGGCCCACCAGGGAATTCTCCTCTTCCCCAGTGAGCCAGTCCGAGCCTGGGCACAGCATAAGAAGGGACATGTGTGGGACAGCAGGAAGGTTAGGAGAGGATAGGGGTGATGGTTGTGATGTTGGGAGTGCTCTGATCATTGCAGAGAAGAAAGTGTGCAGCTGCTAGCACCGTGTTATGTAAGGATTTGTCAGAAGTTGGCAGCGTAATTTGTGAGGCAGGCACTGTACCTGATATGTGTGGATTAAAAAAGTGTGTGCATGCGGCCTGCGCCCTCTTCCAGCTTCAAAGAACGTCAATTTGGTTAACACTTTCCATATGTGATATCTCGGTAGTGCACACACCGGGTCACCAGAGCTAGATTAAAGAGCCGCTAATCCTAAAATACAAGCTGCTTTATATAAGATAACTACTTATAATAATCTCCTCATATGGAAAAAATAACAGGAACCTGTAGGAACGTTAAAAGGAACCACACTAGGGCGGTAGAGATCGAACATCTTGCTTCATTCCGTATGTTGTTTAAAGAGGATCTGTCAGCTCTCCTGTGGGGTGTACTAATATTTTAATTTTATACATTTCCAGAAAGAATAACGCAGGGATGGCACAAGGCAGAGTTCTAAGGAAAAGATCTAGGAAGCCTTTCTAAAGGACCACCTCTTTCAGAAGATCACCACCATATCCCGACCATTTGTCCTGCGACAGATTTTCGGCTCCTCCATAACGTTTGCATGCTGATCATCTGCTATAAAGAAAACCTGTTTCTTGTCTTAACTTTGTAATTTCTTTACCTGGTGTAAATGCCGATGTTCTCCTGAATCCGGCGTTGCGTTTATTTTGTTCCTGCTCCTCTCCGTTCCTGAGATACTGCCAGTTCTTCCCTGAATATAATTTTTTTTTTTTTGTCCAACTAGGTGTGGTACTTAAGAAAAATGGCCGCATCCACTTGGCGTAAAAGACGAGATTTATGTACAGGAAAGAAGTGTCCGTATCTCAGGAATGGAGAGGCGCAGGAGCAAAAGAGAAACAACGCCGGATTCAGGAGAACAGCGACATTTACACCAGGAAAAGAAATGATAAGTGGCAGATCCTCTTTAAGAAGACCATATCTCAGAAGAACTCTTCATGCAGTTTTGGGTGGTGGAAAAGACCTAAAATGACCAAGAACTCTTTTGTTATCTATGAGAGAGACACCTTGAGGGAGAACAAAAGAATTGACCAACACACACTTTACCCTCCATTGGAAGGCCCCATTGATGTTAGATGGTCATCCGAGATCGGCGAGTTTTGCCATCTTTAATCCAATGTGTGCTAAGGCCTTGTAATGGAAGCCATGATGGTTTATTATCCACAGGTGGCCCGTCTGGAGACAGGTCTACCTTATGTGCTGCTAAGATTATCTCAAGGAACACTCGTACTTTCATCATATCACAGGAACCTTTGTTGTGTCTACCTCAACATCCACAAATACGTATGAAAAGTCTCAGCAGGCAATCAGATCAGAAGACTTTTGAGATAAAGATGTATTCTCAGAAGAAGGACTTCTTTTCCTTTACACCAGACTTCCTATTTGGACCTTTTCATTGAGGAAATCTCACCTTGTAGTAAATATGCGTCTTGCATCTTGATTTGATAACGACTACCAGTCACGAGATAGGAGGTGTTAGCCTGAGACTTCCATATTACACCCATTTTAGTTGAGTACTAATGCACTCTGGATTTATGTAGGGCCGTCCCTACTCAGGATCCTAATTTTTTGGCCAGAGTGTAGAGAAGTTATCCTGTCCTGCATTATACCAATAACTAATATGAATGTGCATTGTGTAATTCCTAGTTTCTCCTATGGTGGCGCTGCAGCAAATTTCAACACTTACTGCCATGTTACCACACAGATTACAGCTAATTGATGGGGATCACTTTGTGATCAGATTACTATCAAGGCACCCAGTATGTGGACAACCCCTTTAAAACAAATCATTCACACCTTTTTGGTGATTAGTTCAACCGTAGGCACAGGACCTTTGTTGGAAGAACCCATCAATTTTCACTGGCTCCAGAGACATCTTTGTGTTCTTGGTGAGCAGCCAATTTTATTTCCAGCGGCATTAGTGGTGTCAGCCATTTGGATGAACAGAACATGTTTGCTTAAAGAGGTTGTGACGTTTTTTTTTCTTGCCATAAATATGTAATTTTTACCCCCTAGTCTAAATGCCTCCGTTCTCCTGAATCCGGCGTTGATTTTCTTTTCTTCCTGCGCCTCTCCCTCCCTGAGATATGGTCCCTTCTTCTTTGTATGGAAAGCTGGTCTTGTTAGCCAAGAGGGTGTGGTCCTCAATTTTTCTCTGTGGGCGTCCCCTCACAGACCACAACCACTTGGCTAACAAGACTAGACTTTTATACAGGAAAGAAGAGGTCATATCTCAGGAATGGAGAGGAGCAGAAACAAAAGAAAAATATCGCCAGATTCAGGAGAACAGCGGCATTTACACCAGATAAAACAATTATATGTTAATGTCATGTCACTTTTTTTTTTTAGGCTCATTAACGAGCGCCAATCGAAGATGTATTTTTTTGTTTGCTCAGGGTATTGTGCTGCCAATAACGAGGAATAACAATGTGATGACCATCTGTGATGTGGCCAAAGACATTTGACTTCTGTCGGTCATTATTGGCAGAACTAACCAATTGTTCCGATGTGAAAAAGAAAAAAACAAGGAATCGGGCATGTTGAATTTCAACAGGCCCGATCATCTATTCTCAAGGGAGATAATCCGATGCCAGAAGTAGCTGGATGTCCGTTTTTCACCGGATTTCGATGGGATTCACTATCTACACCATACAGGCTGTGAGTAGGCCGTGGGGAAAACTGGCTGTAATTTGGCCCCCAGTAGATAGTCCTTGCCCCAGTTTATGGTCCACCTAAGGAAGATAACGATCGAACATCTATTTCCGCCTTTAACGTGGTCCTCTACGGATAATCTCATTATTACATTAAAGACACATTAGCCTGTCCTTTCCTCAGCATGGTTAGGCGTTGATAGTCACCCCCTACCAATTTTGCCCCCAAGATGTGAAACTTTAAGAGTTAACCTACACTTTCCTCCATTTTTAAGAGCCCCCTGTTGACACGGACCCCTGTCATTGGACTAAGGACAGCCCTAGCCGCTGGGAACAATTTCACTGGAAAAGTCCATTAAAATGCTGATGTGGACTAGCCCCCCTGTGGCCGCCTCACATGGACCACTGTTATTGTGTGCTGTGGGAACTTGTAAAAACCTTGTATTAATGTCAGTCACAGCACCAAACACGCCCCGGCCCCTCACTGTGTTTTATATTACATTGTGGTATTACTCTAAAACCTTCATCCCTTTGCTTAAAGTGTGATTATCCTGTGTGCATACATTCACTTTCCAGTTGCTGGCTTTATTGTCATAGTGGCCACATGTGGTGGCCGGTTAGAAGCCAAAAGCATATCCTTAGGGTATGTGCACATTTTTGCAGATTCTGCACCAAAAAACATAGTGTAGGCAAGAAAAACACAGCATAAAATATGCGCTTTTCTTACTTGCTTTTTTCCCATTCATTTGCATTGGTGAAAAATGTTGCAGTAATACTGAAAGAATTGAAAAATAAAACGCGTTGATGGTCCAAAACCACAAAGAAAACATAAGCAGAGGGTGCAAGAGATTTCAGAAATGTGGCGGGGAAAAAAAACGCAGCGTGTGAACCAGCCCTAAGAGTCAATTTAGCAAAAGAGTGCTAAGACTTGTATTTCCATAGTAGTCTTAAGACGGCATTTTGTTTATCCTCATGTCATGACTATAGGGGTGCAGAGAGAGAGACCATGGCCTAGGTATCTGAGGAAGGTTAAAACAACCGGTCAAGTCCACCATGCCTCCCACACACTTTGGATATCTGTCGGCCTAACGATGGTTTGGCCGATCATTGGGCCAGCAGGTATTTTATTTTTTCTTTATTATTTCGGAGGACACCAGTACGATACTGGTTTGCTGCAAATATTGAAAGCCACTCAATATGCCAGATAGCTGCAGCATTGGACCTGCTAATTTCGGCGAAATGTGTGCTAATGTGTCCTGACAATTGTTAGGCTCACTAGCTGAGGTGGATCCTCAATGCTCAAGCTTAGATGCTGCATGCAGGAAAACAGGTAGCAGAGATATCGGAAACTGCAGACAGACAGAAATACTGAAAACATGTATCAGTGGTCCTGGAAACCGCAGATAGGTAGCAGAGGTACTGGAGACTGCAGACAGGTAGCAGAGATACTGAAAGCTGGAGGTGGACAGGAGAACAGGAAGAACTTGCAGAGCTCCTGGAAGCTGTAGGCTGACGGGAGACGTCCTGGAAGCCGCAGGTGGACAGGCAAGAGGGAACAGGGAGCAGAGCTCTGAAAGACAGGGAGTAAGTAGCAAAGGTCCTGGAAGTTGCATGCAAAGTGGAGATTGGGAAGCAGGCAGAGGTCCTGGAAGCGGCAGGCTGACAGGAGACGTCCTGGAAGCCGCAGGAGACAGGGAACAGGTAGCAGAGCTCTGGAAGATAGGGAATAAGTAGCAAAGGTCCTGGAAGTTGCATGCAAAGTGGAGATTGGGAAGCAGGCAGAGGTCCTGGAAGCGGCAGGCTGACAGGAGACGTCCTGGAAGCCGCAGATGGACAGAAGACAGGGAACAGGTAGCAGAGCTCCAGAAGACAGGCAATAGACCAACCATCAAAATTATGGAAAAACCATGAAAATCCAGACAAGATTCTATTGATAAAATATATATCTTTATTTATATAATAATAACAACAGTTGCACTAAAATAAATTGTGTACACGTATCAGGACAAATTATACCAGCTAAAAATGTATAAAAATGTAAATGCAAATATAATCAATATTGTAGATGGTGGGCCAAAAGGTTAAAAGGAAATTACAACAATATATTAGGCCGCTTCCAATGAAGATATGTGGTCTCCTAATAAAGATATTAAAGACCTCCGAAGATTAAGTGAAAACATCATAAAAAATGCAAATAAAAAATATATCAATAATAATTATCATTAAATCAATCAGTGAAAGAAAAAAAGGCCTTTGTAGGAACAAATAAAGTGCAGCAGTGTCAAGAACTTAGCAACAGAAGCTCCCTATAGTGCTCAAAGTGCATAGTGCATCAAGTGCAAAACCAAATAAACAGTTCGTGACACTGCTGCACTTTATTTGTTCCTACAAAGGCCTTTTTTTCTTTCACTGATTGATTTAATGATAATTATTATTGATATTTTTTTTATTTACATTTTTTTGATGTTTTCACTTAATCTTTGGTGATCTTTAATACCTTTACTAGGAGTCCACATATCCTCATTGGATACGGCCTAATATATTGTTGTGATGTCCTTTCAACCTTTAGGCCCACCATCTATAATATTGATTATATTTGCATTTCCATTTTTATACATTTTTAGCTTGTATAATTTGTCCTGATACGTGCACACAATTTATTTTAGCACAACTGTTGTTATTATTATATAAATAAAGATATATATTTTATCAATAGAATCTTGTCTGGATTTTCATGGCTTTTCCATAGTTTTGGTGGTTGGTTTCTTCCCTCATTCTGAGTGGTTCCCACTCTTTCATTTTAACACCGGGGACATTTTTTCTTTGTTTTTGTTTTTTTTTTTAGAGTAATTTTTATGTGATCATTGATCCCTGAGGTGTTATTTTTGTGCTGTTCTAAGACAGGGAATAGGTAGCAAATGTCCTGGAATCCGCATGCAGACTGGAGATTCGGAAGCAGGTAGCAGAGGTCCTGGAAGACACAGGTATGTAGGACTCAGGAGCACTAAAGTCTTAATACCAAGGCACAGGTGTGTGTCTTGTTGAGCCTTATATAGGGCCAGGCAAGATGATCACATGGGATCACACCGAGCCATCTATAAAGCACGACATGGAGCACAGCAAAGTTCAGCAGACTGGGGTGATGGGAGAAAAGCCTAGGCCTGGGACAGGTGACTAACAACTATTCCCCAGCATCAGATTTCGGGGTGAAAAAAAGTTTGCGCTGTTTGATTAGTTCAACATATGGCAGTTGCACGGCTGGATGAGGGGTAATGTTTGATGGGTTTCCATGGCTAAGACCCCTACCATTTGGGGAATAAAATGATTGGACATGTTGAGTTTCAGAATACATGGATACTCTGCTGCCCAAAACAGACACGTTTATGGTGAAAACAGGTGGAATAGATATCTAAAGTATATGGCCAGCTTTACGATTACCATACTGTTTAGAAAATATGGTCGATGGCTATCTCTCCCGAATAGACATGAACATCTGCCTCGACTCATCTGGCATCAACTTTTCTCCCAGCAGAACAAAAGTTTAGGGTCCTTTGAAATCAAACCACCCAAACCTTGTCTCTTATGATGTGATCTGTTGGGGAGGAGTTGGTCAGGAGTTCTGGAGACGCATTAGATGATCAGCAGATCTCGCTGATGGGTTTTGCCGACTAATCTAAGGTATATGAGGTCCTTTAGCTTCTGCCATATTCATCTGGCCGCAGTTTATTAGGCTGGATTGAAATAAAACTGCCCAATGTAATCGGCTGGGGAAGAGTCAGAAAGCCATTTACCATCAAAATCATCGAGATTGGCCAACTTTATTCCAATGTGCATGAGAGCTATTAAAGGATTCTCTCATCTTTGTCCTCCTGACTTCCTGATTACTATGAGGTGGTGCACTCCTGAAGACTGACAGTTCGGGCCTGGGTCACGGTTGAGCCGCTGGTGTTCTCCGATGGAGGCAGCTTTTCCTCAACAGCATCGGAGAAGGGCAGGTGCTCTGAAACTAGCTGGAAGCTGGCCTGATCCAGTGATCCAGCATCTTCAGAGCAGGAGTTTATAAGGTGCATAATCTGTGCCCTTTGACCAGACACGATCAGCTAAGCCGTCTCACGTCTTACTTTGCTTCCACAGTCTTTCTGGCTTGCAGGGCCCAGCTTCATTAGCAGATCCGTCCTGTGTCTAGGGTTTATCAGTGCCGCAGAACAGCAGAAAGCATTGTGAGATGATGTCACCAATGAGCCAGAAAAAAAAGTAGGACTCTCCGGCATAGAGAGCAAATTGTTTGATCTGTATCCATAGGGGAGGGCATGATGGTTGGCAGGAAATACGATCCATAAAATGGTGTAAATGGCTAATTGAGAAAGAGGTCACAGTAAGGGTTATATCTATGTCAGGTAGGGGGGCAAATAAGCAAGAAAGCAGAGATTGCACCAATCCAGATAAGAGGCAGCAGAAAAAGTGAGCGAAGGTGGAAGAATGGTAGTGAAGAACTGTAGGGAATAATGGAACCCTAAGTGGGAGAAGGATGGAAAGTGGTGATGGTTAGTGGTTGAGAAAATGATGAGCACAAAAATGGAGAAGGGGTGTATATGCGAGGAAGGACACAGTATGGGAGTCAATGGAAGGACTAACGACATATGGTGAAGGAGACAAAACAACAAAAGAGGGTAGGAGTTGTCAAGAGCAAGGAAGGAGGAGATTGGGGTTGCAATGAGTATGGATTGGGGCTGCTGTGAGCTAGGAGGTATTGACGTGAGCAGGGAAGGTGAGCGATATCAGCTAGCTCTTCAACTAGAGGTCTACAAGGCGTTTTCCATATGGAGTTGTCTTCTTCTGGCATGCCATTGGAACTACTATATAAGATTAGTAAGTGCTTCACCAACTCAGACAAAGCAGAGGCCACAGCTCTTCGTAATTCGCCCCAAAACCAGCTGAAATAAGGGACTCTGGGGACATTGGTATGGAATAAGTAGTCACTGAGATGTGATTGAATATTGTGTGTAAGAATAAGGAGCTGTTACTTGATGGATGAAGATAAAAGGAGGAAGATTGAAGATGAGCTGTAATAGACAGGATGATGTATGGGCAGAGGAAATGTGCCGGAAGAACCCAACTATGAGACAGAAGTTAAAAAAAAAAAAAAGAAATGTATATTTAGAAACTGAAGCTCTCCTTGCATCAACGATTGTCCTGAAATAGTCTTGTTATCTTTCCCAAACCCTCCTGAACTGATTCCTTCCCCCTCTTACAATGTGGCCCCCAGAACAATGCTCGGCCTCTCTAGTCTCCTTGTGTTTTGTCTCTTCTGACCATCATCTGATGTGTGATTAATGAGGCGTCCCGCCTCACACAAAGCACTGGGGGGGCCTCACAGCTACTTCCCGCAGTTTTCTGCTTCACAAAAAAACATTATTACTGCAAACAATAGCTGCCCTGGCGTGGTCCTCAGGCTCAATAACATGACCACCCTCTACTCACAGGCTGTGTATTCTCCTGTGATGGGATGGCTGGGAAAACTGGGAATAACATTGCATATATACGGATGGATCGCTATCGATAAAGAAGACCATTTTATAGGATTTACTCTTTCTAGGAAGACATTAAGGCTGCATACAGAGAAATTTCAATGATTTGGGATTTTCAGAATTAAAAGTGCTAAGGTTTGGTTTTAAACCCCTTTCCGGGTCCCTAACAATGTTGATTCTTCATCTACCGCAAAAGGTTTCTGAAATGGGATGGGATAATTAGCCTTCATCTCCAAAGAGAAGCTATAGATGGCACATTATGTAATGCAAAAATAGCAATAGCAGTCAGCCAATGCTTGCTTGCCCAACGTCACTTCCTTCTGCCACCACTAAACACATGCACACTTGACTTGCCATACAGTGTGTTCTCAATAGAGGTGTAAGACTATGTTACGCACCTCTATCTTCTCAAGAGTCCACTGTCTTCTCCAGACGTCTCTAGTAGCAGCAAACTATTTCCCATGAGAACAAACTGATTTTGGATATTGGAAGTTGGGACACCCCCATACAAATTGGTTGATTGCTCTCCCTGCTGAAGTCAATGGATCCAGACACCCTTATTTTTGGCAGTGTCTCTATACTAAGATCTCATTCCCATAACAAAAAAATGTTATTCAACATGGACAATTCCCTAAAAACATTATTCCCACCATGACATTGTTTTTCACACTGCATTTCCCAGAAACACCTTGCATTTCCTAAGTGCTGCAGGCCCCTACCCCTCTCTCCTATGTGCTCCTATTTTGTTCCATCTCTCTAAAATTAATTGCACTGTGCTGCAAGCCGGCTGACTGATGTGTTATGGACCTGGTGGTTAGGAGCACCCGGAACGACCTGATGGTTAAACTCACACAGGACAAGCTCTGGGAAGTGGGAGCTCTGCTGACCGCAACCCCTAATCCTATCACACAACTAGAAATAGCCGTGGAGCGTACCTAACTCTACCTAGACGCCTCTTCACAGCCTAAGAGCTAACTAGCCCTAGAGATAGAAAATAAAGCCTACCTTGCCTCAGAGAAATTCCCCAAAGGAAAAGGCAGCCCCCCACATATATTGACTGTGAGTAAAGATGAAAGTCACAAACACAGAAATGAAACAGGTTTCAGCAAAGGGAGGCCAGACTTATTAAACAGACTGAGGATAGGAAAGGTATCTTTGCGGTCAGCACAAAAAACTACAAAAAGACCACGCAGAGTGTGCAAAAAGACCTCCGCACCGACTCACGGTGTGGAGGTGCCACTCTGCATCCCAGAGCTTCCAGCTAGCAAAGCAAAATCATGATAGCAGGCTGGACAAGGAAACAATGAACAAATAATTAACTAGCAGGGACTTAGCTTCTGCTGGAGTAGACAGGTCACCAGAAAGATCCAAGAGCGAACTGAACCAGTACAAGAACATTGACAGCTGGCATGGAGTAACGATCAGAGTGGAGTTAAATAGAGCAGCCAGCCAAGGACTAAACTAGGTCACCTGTGGAAGGAACCTCAGAACCAGCAGCTCCACTCACAGCCACCAGAGGGAGTCCATGGACAGAACTCGCCGAAGTACCATTCATGACCACAGGAGGGAGTTCGATAACAGAATTCACAACACTGATGTGTGTGTAAAATAGCAATGTCCTCAGCACAGCTCTGCTATACAGCATTCAGCTAAGCTGCACTCACCACAGATATTTGCAGGTCATTAAGCTAATCTATATTTACAACGCACACTATTTTGTCTGTGCACTGTATGCTCCTGTACACAACTCTGACTGACTGATTTTTTGCCCTACCATATACATAAACATTGCTGCATATGTGTTTTTACATCACTGATCTGGTAGCTGGTTACCAGCAGAGATCAACTATCTGGCACTCTTCACTGCTTTGCCTGTACAATAGAGCTAGTAATAACTAGGCACAGGAGAGCTGACACAAGCAGGACTGGGCTGTGTTTGTTGCCTGCTGCTGAGAGATCAATCATGCAAAACTTCAAATGCTTCTCTGATGAATATGGCAAAGGATTATTTTCTGCCATAAGCATCAACAGAGCTACATTTGCAGCATCAAATCACTGATCAAATACAGCATAGCCCTGCTTGTGCAAGCTCTGCAGTGCACTATTGTGCAGGCAGAGCAAGGTGCAGGATTGTTGCTCTTTGCTGGAAACATGCTAACGGATCAATGATGGTAATACACAATGCAGCTATGTTGATGTATAGGGCTAAAGACAAAATTGGGCTGAGTGAATACTGTGCAGGACCATATGGAGCACATAAGAATAGACAGTTTTCTAAATGTAAAATACGGTAATTTTCAGTGGCTAGAGCAACAGCAGAGATATGCCGGAAGCCGGATGAGAGTCTGCACTCAGTGCTCAGGTTCAGCCTGGAGTAGTGAAACTACATCAGAATTGGTACAATGGTAACTAGAGGGTAAATGGAGCCTAGAGAGGCATCATTAGAGGGGTGATATGTGCAAAAAGAGACAGATTTCATAATAAATTATATTAATTAAATTAATAACTATTTATGAGCATTATTATAACACCACATTGTGATTTGGGGAATAACTTTTTAAGGACGGGTGAAGTTCCATGGTACAGCAGGGCCCAATTAGCTAGTTGATTCCTCATTTCAAAGGTGGTAGGTCCCAAATGGAGGTCCAATTTTAATGTTTGGAGTCCATTATTCTCTATGCTAGTGATCAAACTGACCTATAGCTGATGAAGTCCTGGGTGAAATTTTCTCAGATACGATGGTTGTGGGATGTATGGTTATAAATTTCATGTAAGAAAGACAACATGTGTGGTCGGACGTTAGGTTTCCTACTTCGTTTTTTATTATGGCGAGAGGAATGCCAATAAAGTTTAAAGACAATGGCTGGAGAGATTGGCACCTCAACATTCCCAATCCACTGCACAAAGAGTCTGAGAGAAAGTTGCATAGGGGACAGGGGAGACAGGGAGTCCATTTCTCCTGCTTGATAGGGTTTTTAAAAGACATGTAGGTTCGCCCACTGCAATGGGGTATTGTTTAGGGTGGGGGCAGGACATTATATTTCCGCCTTGCATTTCACCAAGATAAAGGATTTAACATCTAAAGCTTGGACACCAAAGACTCTTTATTGTGTAAATAGTGGATGGCTGTGGAGGCCTTCACAGGGGATTAACTTCCTAATTTAGTTGTAGACTTAAGTTCTCTTCTTTTATTCTTGACAAACAGAACAAAATTCATTGAAGAAATCCCATTCAAGGCTAATAATAATAATATAAGAGAGATGGCCAAAGAAGTGCTGGAAACAGTCTACCAAGGCGATCTGGCCAACTTTGAAGGCAACCAACAATAACGATGATAAGGTAGACATTTCCTACTGAGAAGACTCTCATTAGGACATGTAATGGAGAAAAAATGGATTCTCTGCCCCAGAGCCCTTAATTAGACCAGTTTATTGACTAGTTTATGAGCTCAAGAATGGAAAGCCACTCTTCTTCAGGACCACCTGTATCAGTACATGGACACCTTCCCCTCTCCAAAAAAAAAAACAGTTTCAAAACACTTGGAAAACTCTTCTAATACATTTCACTTTGCTGTTCATAGGAACAATTGTTTGTAGCTTTTTTTTCTGAACAGGTTTTGAAGAACACCTACTGGAAAAAAAAGTGCATGCCAGTTCTTTGAAATGGATCGTGATGGAATCTGCTCCGAATCAATCACTGTCCAATATGCAAAAAAAACACCTCTTCAACTCTATAATTAACTGTTTGAAAACTTTCCAAAACTCAGGAAAATAATAATAATTTTATTTATAAGGCGCCAACATATTCAACAGCACCTTAGAGGTCTGTTTACGCTTGATGTCCATGGCACTAAACAACCATGGATCAGCTGCTTGTTTGCTGATCGGCGGCTGAGTAGTAGCCTGTTTACACAGGGAGACGGCGCTTCAAATTCTCATTGAATGATTTGTAGTAGACTGTTCAGGCTGCTGTTGTTCTCATGCTGCCGAGAATGATGATCTTTTATGCGGCATAAAATATAATTTCACCCAACGAAGAAGTGTTTTACTTGTTCATCAGGTGATTGGCAGCCTTTTTACAAGTATTCCTACGAATGCTTGTTCACAATAATATTTCAGTGAAGATGAACCTGAAAACTAAATTCAACAATTTAAACAAAAGGGATGAGGGCTTTAGTACAATCTAAAAGCATAAGAAAAACTCTCCCCAATAACGAGTGTTTCCAGAATAGGTTTCTGCATGAAAAACTTATTTTTGACCTTCTCAAAAAAAACTAAGTGTGAACATAGTCCAAAACTTACTTTATCGGCAGAAAAATAAATGCTTAGTGGTCACTGTTCTGGTGAATAACTGGGACAGGTTGTTAAAATGTCAACCATTCCATTGCAGATTTTACTTTATGTTTGGGATCATTGTCTTGTTGTAAGACAAATCTCCTTCCCAGTCTCAGGTCTTTTGCAGACTCCAACAGGTTTTCTTCAAGAATGGTCCTGTATTTGGCTCCATCCATCTTCCCATCAATTTTAACCATCTTCCCTGTCCCTGCTGAAGAAAAGCAGGCCCAAACCATGATGCTGCCACCACCATGTTTGACAGTGGGGATGGTGTGTTCAGGATGATGAGCTGTGTTGCCTTTACACCAAACATATCGTTTGGCATTGTTGCCAAAAGTTCAATTCTGGTTTCATCTGACCAGAGCACCTTCTTCCACATGTTTGGTGTGTCTCCCAGGTGGCTTGTTGCAAACTTTAAATGACACTTTTTATGGATATCTTTGAGAAATGGCTTTCTTCTTGCCACTATTCCATAAAGGCCAGATTTGTGCAGTATACGACTGATTGTTGTCCTATGACAGACTGTCCCACCTCAGCTGTAGATCTCTGCAGTTCATCCAGTGATCATGGGCCTCTTGGCTGCATCTCTGATCAGTCTTCTCCTTGTTTGAGATGAAAGTTTAGAGGGACGGCCGGGTCTTGGTAGATTTACAGTGGTATGATACTCATTCCATTTCAATATGATCGCTTGCACAGAGCTTTTTGGGATGTTTAAAGTTTTGGAAATCATTTTGTATCCAAATCCGGCTTTAAACTTCTCCACAACAGTATCACGGACCTGCCTGTTGTGTTCCTTGGTCTTCATGATGCTCTCTGTGCTTCAAACAGAACCCTGAGACTATCACAGAGCAGGTGAATTTATACGGAGACTTGATTACACACAGGTGGATTATATTTATCATCATTAGGCATTTAGGACAACATTGGATCATTCAGAGATCTACAATAAACTTCTAGAGTGAGTTTGCTGCACTGAAAGTAAGGGGCCGAATAATGTTGCACGCCCCACTTTTCAGTTTTTGAATTTCCACAAAAATTTAAAATAACCAATAAATTTCGTTCAACTTCACAATTGTTTTCCGCTTGTTGTTGATTCTTCACCAAAAATTTACATTTGGTATCTTTATGTTTGAAGCATGATATGTGGGAAAAGGTTGAAAAGTCCAGGGGGCCGAATGCTTTGCAAGGCACTGTATAAATGGCTATCCTACTACAGTGAGAACTTTCTAAAGCCCCCCATGCACATTAGACTACAATATATAGACAGGTTCAGCTGATGGTGTAATACGGTGGTCTCCAACTCAGTTGGGTAAATGGGCCGCACATAGAAAAAATTTGAATGTGAAGGGCCGCGTTCTTTGCGGGAGAAGATGTCGTTGTTAATTATACCAATATTTTTCTATATGATCATAATTTTTTACATTTTTGGTATGTTTATTATTCTTTTTAATGGTGTATATCATATGGGCTATGGTACAGGTCTTTTTTATTATTATTTCGGTTATTAGATAAAACAGCATTTTAAGTGTCCAAATATTTTTCCCTTATTTTTTCATACTGTATTTAGATTTTTTTTTTTTTAATTTTGATCTTCTCAGGGACCCAAAGGCCGCACAGTGGAGCCTTAGGGGACCGCATACAGCCCGTGAGTCTCGTGTTTGAAACCCCTGGTCTAATACATCTGAGGGTGCCGGCCAAGTGATGGTCGGAGAGATGTTGATTGCACATGTCCGATTTCAGATTGCTGATTGCATTGCTCTCCCTGAGATAATCCTCCGTCCGATGTGGCAGACGCTGGCTTTTTCTAAAAAGGACACAGGAGTGCTTAGCCGTATGAGCGCTCCCGTGTAAGGGAGAGACGGCTGAGATGACTACCAAACAATCGTCTGAAGAATCGTTCAACCGTCAGCCATCTATTATGTATGGTCGGCCTCTGAGTATGTGAATACAACACCTTTAACAGGTGTTAAAAGCCACCAGCCTTTTTCCTGAAGTGGCTTTGTTGGCGTTCATACTGTCTTTTTTTTGCAATGGCTCTGACACAGTCATGTTTTTTTCTATAATTTAAACTACATGTAGCAAGCAGCTTCCTTGTGGGAACCTCCCGATGAATGAGCATGTCACTTCTTTTCACCACTTTACGGTTTCTGAACTCTGAAGTGGGTAAAAGAAGTAACAAAGAACTGAACACATGCACAGCAGTGTGTTTTTTCAATTGCTGTGCATAATGTTGAGTTTTTTTGTGTTGCTTTATGGCCCTTTTTCATTTGAGTTTTAGGTGGGTTCATCGTGTGCACATATCCCAATAGTTCCCATTGAGTGCTGCAATACCAGGTGCAGCCTGTAATGAAGAGTGACGCCGGGTCATACAAGTCCTTTAATTTACGAGAACAATCAAAATGAATTGCAAAAAAAACCTGTAAACCATCGCTGAACTATGGTACCGACTTTATCATCCTTCCTATTACTGGAAATTGCTGACTTTCCCAGTACTGGACACTGGAATTTGCTGACATTTACCACCACTCAATATTAAACTAGTGACGTTCCTCCCATACAGTCCATAAACAAACACTCTCTAATTGCAGTCCCTCCCTTAGACCCCATACTGCTGACACCACCATCCCTCCTGCACCAGAGATGGTGGTCACTGATGTACCATGTGAAATCCTCTTGTGCTCTTATCTATGCTCTTGACAATGGACTTTGCCATCACTTCAGGTCACCATTTAAGCCAACTTGTGTTGAAGTTGGCAATTCCCTTAGTGCCCAACATGGGCTACTCTCGTCACCAAAACATGAGAAACATCAGCGCAATTCCGATGGCATCTAATGGGGTCTCTTGGGATTTTTTTTTGCATTAGGGACCTGGTATCAAATTGTGGCTTTTAGTATGATTGGAAGCCACAATGCAGGTGTGACTAAAGTCCTAAAGTGCCCATACTGATCATTTAAAATGTAAGGGGGTGTCCAAACGCTCTTACCAAATGGTAGATAGACAAGGCATGCAGAATATCATTATGTCCAAATCTCCTCGTTGGAGATCAGTTGCCACCAGAAGAGTCTGGCAGCCTCTTATAGATGTAATAGGGGGCTTGGTGGGAAATAACAACTGTATAAGGTATCGGGGCATCCTTTCAGTACCCTAAAACTATGTCCAGAAACTGAACCGATATAAGAAGTCAACGGTCTCTTCTATGAAGTGGGCAAACAGAGGTTGGTAACGTCATTCACCAGTGTTCACTTACCTTCTAACCAATGCAAGTAAAGAACACGGACGAGTCAAATAGATCCATGTAGCTCACAGGAGTGGGTAAATTTGCAAAGTTATTAATAAGATGGGCCATGTAGAGCAACATACTGAAGCACGAGGGAACAGAAAAGAGTCCAGCATGCCTGGTGAACTGTATCAATGCATCATGGTCTTGAGCACCATCAGAATTTTTGCCACAATTTTTGCTATACTAATAATTTTTCCCTCATCATTTTTCAAAATTGACAACCCCAGGGGTGGTCATGATAGCTTTTAATTTGGCGTCTGACCTGTTTTTTTTTTCTCCAGGCCTCTGCATGTGATATATGCCAAGCCATGCAATGGGGCATCTACCTAGCCATGCAATATCATGGTATATCAGGATACATTACCTCAAAACTTGGCAAAAACCCATTTGGGTCTTGTAATGGCAGCCATACTGATCTCCTCCCCTCTTTTCCATATACAAGAAGAAATAAAACAGCTGAATAAATGTTTTAATAATCTTAGGTGGAAATGTCCTAAATCTGGATAACATTGAGAACATATGGGAGAAGACATTGATCAGGGTGGTCATGATTTAGTAGGATTAAGGCCAAAAAATGGGTAAATTAAGAAGAGATTTGGGGCCCCTGTGCGGTGTTTATATGTGCACAAATGAAAGTGGAATTATGTAATCTGCTGAAAAGACCATTAATGACCACAGATCAGGAAAATCTGCTGACCCCGGTAGACTGTTCTTTGTGAATGACACATTCTGTGCCATTGGTTGACCCCAGCGAGCACTTTACCTAATCACTGGCCTCAGGCTCTGAACTTGAAAGACAACCTACCTGTCATCCAGATGTGGGAAATTCTGACCTCATCTCATGGGAATTCCTCTTCTTTTTAACATTTTCCACATTATTATTTCCACAGCAAACTATCAGTCTTCCTGTTATGAGGACCGCGGAGCTTTTTGATGTAGCTATTAACTTGTTAACAGTTTGCCGATTGACCGTAAGCATCTGCTCCCCTATGTCATATCCAAACTTGTATCTTTTACAGCTTACAACATTTTTTTGGTAAAAAAATAAATCACAAGGCTCTTTTTTAGATGGTCCAGGAGGTTAGTTGGAAATTTCGCTGTAAATAATAACACTGGGGTGATGAACTTTTTTGAACAAATTTTACAAAATTTGCCATTATTTTTCTAGAAAAATTTAATAATTGTTAAGGCAAAACCACAATGACATCCACCATGTCCCCATAACGGTGACAGACACAGACCCTCCAATAAGAGTGACGTCTGCAAGGATGCCCAGTAGCGCCAACAGGGCACCAAGTAACAACATCAGTTTGCAGGATGCCAGGTAACAATGTGATCCTCAGGATCACCAGGGACAGCGTTGGCCACATAACACCCAGTCTCAGCTGTAGAAACACCAGTAGCAGTGTCAGCCTTAGGGCACCCAGTAACAGTTTTAGTATTAGGATCCTAGTAACACTCAATACACCCAGTAACCGTCTCAGCCTCAGGGGCCCCAGTAACCTTGTGAGCCTCAGGGGCCCCAGTAACCTTGTGAGCCTCAGGAGCCCCAGTAACAGTATCATACACAGGACCTTCAGGAACAATGTCAGCTTAATAACCCCAAGCAACAATGTCAGCCTTGGGACCCTTAATAACAGCATCATCCTGAGGAGCCCCAGTAACAGTGTCAGCCTCAGGACCCCAAGAAACAGTGTTAGGTGCAGGACCACCAGAAACAGTATAAGTCACAGGACACCCAGTTACATGTTAGTTACAGGACGCCAAGTGACTCAACCAGTAGACATGGATGAGGTAGAGTATGTCTAACGCATATCAGTATGGCTCTGTTATGGGCATTATAGTTAAAAAAAATGTTTTGACTCATTTAGTTATTGGAAGCACTGTATGTTCTAGGGTTATTATGAACATTTGACCATAGATATAATGTGGGTGTCTATGGAGTGGGCGACTTATTGAGGCACCAATATGTAGACACTGGTTGACACTGTTACTGTGTCCCTGTGTCATTGAAAGTCATCCAACAAATGTCATGCAACTTCCCGACTGACCTTGTGATCTTGTCTTGTGGTAGGATAATTTTTTATGGACTATGGGGTACTGGGCTTAAAGAAATGGAGAACATTGGATTGGGATATACCGTATACATCCTTTTCTCGATGTTTCATACATACACACCTGTTCTGTTTAATGTAACGTGGTCTGCATATACAGCTCTTCTCTTCATATACAGCTCTTCTCTTTGTATAGGGCCCTTGTACAAACTTTCCCTGCTTCTGAAACCCATTCCACCCCGTACCACACCTCATCCCCCTCCTCTGTTCCATGCACAATCCCTAGGAACAAGTTTGTTTACACGAGTCGCCCTCCCTCAGTATCCTTCGCCCACTACATTGAAGTATGGTTGTGTTTATACAGGGCGTCTCTGTATACCCTGCTTTGTGTCCATACAAACAGCGGCACACTCCATCATGTGCCCCATCGCTTCGAGTCACCTTTTAACCTATTCCAAAATAATCAAAGCTCCTTTTTGGAAGCATTTAGCAGCTTCCTGTACTCTGAATGTACCTTTCTGGGGCCACCCAGAATTGTCCTCCTGGGCAGGTATATTTAGTAGCACATTGTCTAACTGCACCCAGCTGGATCAAAGTGCCTAGATGACATGTGCACCAACCTCGCCGCTATGACAAGCCCTTCACATGACTTGGGCCAAGTGCACTGCGATATTATAGAGAGCAAACCAGTTTCTTTACGCTGGCTTCTGTCCAATGTAAATGCAATAAATCCTCTGCCGATCAATTACCTCCCCATCTCAGAGTGCAGAGAAAACTCTCAGGACAATCATAACCCAAGAAAACCAGAGCAACATAGATTACGTCTTTTAGAAAATGGGCAATTTAATATTGGTTCTCATAGTCTAGAAAAAACATTCAAGAGTGCTATCAGCTGGAAGCAATGGTCTTTCGGTCAAAAGACATTTTCTGTAGTTCCTTATCGAAGGAGTACAGGTGGTAAACTGATGAACGTCCGTGGTGGCATTTTTCTCGTGGTGAATAAAAAATCCAAGCTATCTAACCATAGGGACATCTTGTAGGACCCAGACTATCTCTTTATACATTTATGATCTCAACAGAAATTAGGTTTGATGAGATTGAAGGGGTCCTCCATCAAGTATCTTGTATCTTTTACACAAATATCTGTCTTATCAAGTTGCCAAACTTAATGCAGATCTTCTGGTTTTGGAGAACATTTGTGGTCAATATGTCACCACTTAGTATGGCCATAGAGGATAAGGTTTCCCATAGCAAAGATAGGCCCCCATTTGGTATTGGTTGACATCTTTACATGCCTTACCAGCTGGGACAGGAGGAATTGTTGCTTGTTTGTGCCCAATATCCAATCCATAATCTTCTAACATATTCTTTTAACATTGCAGATCTGGCACGGTTTTCCACTACCCACCACTAAGATAAAAAATGTAGCCAACCAGTTCTAGATCCCTTTTCTCCATAGACCCCAAGCAGCCACCTGGTTTGTCTTTATGGTTGGCATTTTTGACTACTTTTAGTAAAATTCTCCTACAAAATACTGGTAGGAAACCAACCTCAGAGCTGGTTAAGGAGTGCAGCGGATGGGATCGGAAACCCCCAGCAGGATGAAAAGTAGTTTTTATACTATTTGAATATTTGCATTTGATTTCTCAAATTAAGTCTAGAATGTAGGTCATAGACACTGGTGATACTGGATAGTACATATCAGAGAAAGCCGTCCAAACCCACTGATGTTGGCTGCATCAACCTATCTTCTACAATGCCTCCTGAACTTAATTTAGAGGTATCCTGGTACCAAAACAGATGTTCTTTAGAGTAAAGCCCCCCATATACATGAAATTGCTCAGTCAACAGCTATCTCTCCCGACTACTCCATATTGATAGCACTTGGCGTCCTCGACCTCTCCTGTTCTCCATAAGAGAGCTGCTGTTAGAGGAGTTTTATCTCCGGGAGAACAAAAGGATTGATTGTTGGAAATCCAGAGTGCCAGATTCTTTTCTCCCCCAACATCATCTGCTGGGGGAGAGTCAGGAGGCCCCACACATTAGATTGTCAATTGCCGTTCCTGCCGATGTCTGTAGTGCCAGATTTGCAGTTCAGCATAAAGGTTAGAACCTCATTGCTCATTGACCCCTTTTTGGACATGAAAGGAATACCAAGAAGAACCGTGTCATGCTTCCCAGGCCTCCTGAAATGAAGGAAGCCACATTTATATTCCTTCACGGTTATAGTTTGTGAAACATAAGAGTAGAAAATATTTGCTTTTCATCATATGGTAAGATCTATCAGGTATTATCTCAGAAAACAAATCATGTCCAAGTGCTGGAGAGGACCTTGCCCTCCTCACATTATATGAGTCACTTGGGAAGCTGTTGTTGGATCCTGCCCACGTGAACAATGATGAAGTAGGAAAGTTCAGTGACTATGACACAGTTCACCTGATGTTTGTTTTCGAAATGTGCTTGTCTGAGATCAGAACAACCATTGTATTCATACCACAGAACTGCTTACCCTCAGACGTGGAAGAGAAATAACAGGCGCCTCTTGCTTATCCTTGCACTCGAATACTCGGTCCTTAGGGGCACATTGCAAAATGTGTAACAGGTTCCCACACCTCTCATGTACCATTTGTAATACCAGTGTGTTGCTTTGAGGCAGAGGGGAAATTTGGCCCCTTAGGCACCAGAGTTTGGGGGCAACTGCTACTTCTGCACCTCATAGAAATCCCACTGTTACTCACCTATTTTGGCTCCACCTCTGGGCTCTGCTTCCTCCTTCCCTGGTGGAAATCTCCTTTTGGTTTTGTATTTGTACATGTCAGGTTTACCATGGTAAGTCAGCTTGCACCTTTGATGTAATTCCACTAGGCTTTTCTGGGCTGTCTTAGGTGGCAGTTAGCTGCCTGAGTATTCAGGTTCTACAGTGTCTACACTGACTACCGTATGCTTGTACACTTTTGTGCCACTTGTGAAACCAAGCTGTGTTAAATGATTGTACTGTGCTTTATATCGTCCAAAGTGTGCCTTATGACTAACTCATCTCAGCTACACCGAACACTCGGTTCTGCTGTTCCAAGGTGCCTGTTCTTGCACTCAATTTTACTCTTTCATGTGCCATCCAGTATGCCCAGTTCCACTACTCCACCATGTTTCATGCTGTTTGCCTGAGCATCTTGGATTGAGGTAGAAAGATGATACTGGGTCCAATATATCTAGTAAAAATGTCAATATCATGGATAAACGGGGAAAAGAAGATGTCTTTCTGACTGATATTTGATTTAGATGGCCACATTGCTCATGATGACTGGTTCATTCTTACATAGGACTCTCCAACAAGCAAAATTGGCTATCTGGAAAAACCACCCTTCCACCCTACAAAAGATGCAATGAAGCAGGATGGTACGGAATGGGCACTTCACTTTCATGTTTGTTCTAATATGGAAGCTTTCGGGATATACTTTGGGTGTCCTATACAGACATCCATTTAGGTGGCCATCATGATGAAAGTCAAGTGCTGAGTAATTTGAGAGTACGAGGCACAAAAGTGCCCACTGGGTATGGGGCCACACTTGAGTTTTAGGCACAATTGCACAGCAGTTTAACTTTCTTACTTTTAAGTACACATCTTTCTCTCAAAATAGTCTATTATGTGAATATGCACTATATATATATATATATATATATATATATATATATATATATATATATACACAGTACAGACCAAAAGTTTGGACACACCTTCTCATTTCAAGATTTTTCTGTATTTTCACGACTATGAAAATTGTACATTCACACTGAAGGCATCAAAACTATGAATTAACATATGTGGAATTATATACTTAACAAAAAAGTGTGAAACAAATGAAAATATGTCTTATATTCTAGGTTCTTCAAAGTAGCCACCTTTTGCTTTGATGACTGCTTTGCACACTCTTGGCATTCTTTTGATGAGCTTCAAGAGGTAGTCACCGGGAAATGTCTTCCAACATTCTTGAAGGAGTTCCCAGAGATGCTTAGCACTTGTTGGCCCTTTTTCCCTCACTCTGCGGTCCAGCTCACCCCAAACCATCTCGATTGGGTTCAGGTCTGGTGACTGTGGAGGCCAGGTCATCTGGCGGAGCGCCCCATCACTCTCCTTCTTGGTCATATAGCCCTTACACAGCCTGGAGGTGTGTTTGGGGTCATTGTCCTGTTGAAAAATAAATGATGGTTCAACTAAACGCAAACCGGATGGAATAGCATGCCGCTGCAAGATGCTGTGGTAGCCATGCTGGTTCAGTATGCCTTCAATTTTGAATAAATCCCCAACAGTGTCACCAGCAAAGCACCCCCACACCATCACACCTCCTCCTCCATGCTTCACGGTGGGAACCAGGCATGTAGAGTCCATCCGTTCACCTTTTCTGTGTCGCACAAAGACCTCGGTGGTTGGAACCACATAAACCTTTGTTTGCAATTACAGAGGTCAGACATTTCCTGTAGTTGTTGACCCGGTTTGCACACACTGCAGCAGGGATTTTGGCCCGCTGCTCCATTTAGATCTTCTCCAGATCTTTCAGGTTTCGGAGCTGACGCTGGATAACATTGAGTTTCAGCTCCCTTAAAAGATTGTTTATTGGTTCAGGTCTGGAGACTGGCTAGGCCATACCAGGACCTTGAAATACTTCTTATGGAGCCACTCCTTAGTTGTCCTGGCTGTGTGTTTCTGGTCATTAAAAGATAAAAAAGTGCTTAGCACTGTGTTAGCCAGTTTAAAAAAAAATGCTCCTAGTGGGAAAAACAAGATAATCTTGTTGTTATGATATCTTTTAATGTCTAACAAAAGTAAAATAAATGCTGTTACAAAGAAAGTTTTCACGACATTTTCTACCACACTTTTTTATCCACTGAACTTTCCATTAATATGCTTGGACACAGCCCTCTGTGAACAGCCGGCTTCTTTAGCAATGACCTTCTGTGGCTTCCCCTCCTTGTGGAGTGTGTCAGTGACCGCCTGCTGGACATCTGTCAGGTCAGCAGTCTTCCCCATGATTGTGGAGCTACTGAAACAGACTAAGGGACCTTTATAAACGCTTAGGAAGCCTTTGCGGGTGTTTTTTGTTATTCTAATTTACTGGGATAATGACTTTTGGGTTTTCATTGACTGTAAGCCATAATCATCAACATTAACAGAAATAAACACGTGAAATAGATCACTCTGTTTGTAATCACTTTATGTAATATATGAGTTTTACTTTTTGTATTGAAGAACTGAAATACAATAACTTTTTGATGACATTCCAATTTTGTGAGAAGCATATATATATATATATTGAACACACATATATAAAATTATACATACAGTAATTGACCATACACTTCGGATAGCTGTCAACTGAATGAGCTATCCGCCAAATGAGATCTGCTCCTCCTTATCCCCCATACACATCCATGCTCATGCACTTCAATAAGGAAGGGAAAGTAAGCCTCTTGGGGTAGCTTATCTCCCTTAAGAACAAAGGATTGGGCATGTTGTAAACCCATATGCCCAACCCTTCTGAGACCTAAAATAGTGCTATTGGAAAAAATCAGTATATCTTCAAACATATTAGATAGGTCCTCTCAAAATTGTCAGGATCTACTGCACAGGGTTCAAAACTAACCATCAACAAGACCCATAAATGGATCAGCCAAACAGGTATGTTTGCTATGGTGAGAAGAAAATCTTCATGTATATGGGCAACCTAATACAGATGTATAATTTTGGAAAAGCTTTGGCACAAGAAGGGAATGGAAATCCAATACAAAGGCAAATGTTCTCAATGTTCTCACTACGTGGCTTCCACTGCATATACCCTTACCCCTTATTACGTAGAGGTCCCTATTTTATGATCAGGGTGGTATCGGCACATTGCCCTCCACATGTGCTCTTCATACCGGGGGCCTATGACCCTCAGGACGGACAGACCTATGTGCTATATATAGTTTGACTCTTTAATTGTATTATTATATGCTGACACAGCTTCCTAAACACCCTCAAGCACATGGTTTTCTGGAGAGGGTCCTTAAATCTTTGTTTGCTCACTTCCCAGTGTCTGCAGGATGTTATTGTGAAGGGGCATGACCAAGGAAACTAGCTGAGACCCTCTGTGTCCCCTGAAGGGGTCACCTTACAGACCCTCCTTTGATTACGGATCATTGTGCTGTGACAAGTCACGTGAAGTTCTCCTGATGACCAGATCTCACACAGGTTCCCGTAATAATAGATATATTATGAATTCTGGAGAACTTCCTGCTCCGGTCAATGGAAAGAGCAGCGGGTCACTAACAAGTAAACAGGATTGAATGATCTCATCTCATCTCCGTACATTTCACAACTAACCCTTCCGATCATATGATTTCGGTTTCTTTCAGAGTAGCATATTACCAGTTCATGAATATGCCCCCCGTACTCCTATTCCTCCGACCCTCCATACTCATTTGCTGCTTATCCCATCTGAGAACAGTAGAATCAGGCGCTTAAATTCAACATGTCCGATCCCTTTTTATCTCAAGCATCATCTGTCCAGGGACACTCGGGAGACCCCCCCAAAATGTAAAGCAGTTATTCAGCACCTCTCACTTGCGGATAAGGTGTCCAGGTATCAGCAGATATCGTGCACAGTGACTATTCTAATAATTGGGATAGGTGCACTCTACCCGCCAATGTGGCCAAGACTAGGAATTGGGCAACAGATGCCAAGTCAGTAGTGTCTCAATAACCACTTTAATGTGTAGCGGCATAACTTAGAGCTTATGGGCCCAATATAAAGAATCCAAGAGCCCCTAACCATCATACAGTAGGTCTTTCATTGTATCTGTCCTCTAATATGGGCCAACATTACCTTTTGGGCCACCTAGGAAACCCCTGGACCCAGTATAGAATCTACACTTTTGAGGTGTTATCCAAAGCAAATTTCTTGAAAATTCAATTTTTCTTTCTAAGAACAATCCACATTAGTGTTTATGTTGGAAATATGGAAAAGATATTGCGAGCTCCATGCTTGGCATTAGTGCACTGTCTTTGGGACCTTTGCCAGAAAAAGCCCCCGGCCTATAAGGTGGCCAAACTCCATAAAAGCTTGTTTGGCCAAAAGCTGTTTCTCCTGACTCCCTATATCTTCTATATTCTTCTTATGGCAGATTATCTTCCATTAGAATAAAGGATCAGGCATGTTGAAATACAACATGTCCAATCCTTCATTCCCCAGAAACCCTCCACTGGCTAAGAGTCAGAAGAGTCAGAAAGCAACTAAGCGTATGTGATTAACTAGTCCTACCAAAGGTGATGGGTTCATCTATTGTGTATGGCCTCCTATATTAAAGTTCAAGGAAACCAGCCACCCCCGACTCTGGTTTACGTACTCTATAAGTAAATTGATTTTTTATTACTTTTTAACCCTTTGCACTTTTTTTGACACCATAAACTCATGTCCCTTCTATAACCAAGAGGTCACAGGAAAAGAAAGTCAGCTCATGACGTTCTCCTTACGGATGAGCTTCAGCAGGAAAGTATTTGCCCCATGGACAGGTACGGATCTGAGCTGTAGCCTCTATTAAAATGAATGTGAAGAATGGACATATTATAGGGCAGGCTGGTTTATTACAATTTAATAACATGGAAAGTATAAGAAAAAAAGAACAACCCTCCAAAATTTTTCTTGACTAATGTTCCTGTCATTTCGAAAGATCGGTGAAGAGTCCTTAAACCTCAGCTGTTCACTCGAAATCCCTCCTCGAAATCTATACCCTGCTCCGTGTGCTTGGAACACGCACCTCTCGGTTTTTTTAGCTATCGGTGGGGCGGTCTGCAATTAAAGGGGTATTCAAATCTAAAAAAAAAAATCAGAAGGTTTAGTTACTCTTTAAGGACAAGAATTTATTCATTGAGTGCGAAAAGATTCCCAAACAAGTAAGCTGCCTCCAAACCGGAGACTGATCTGTGTGAAGACATGATTTTAAAGAGAACCTGTCCCCAGGTAAGACGTTTCCAGTCTTTTTTTATTCCCGCTGCTTCCCTGATTATTGCATTTTTTTAAAATCGCATTATGGTTCCAGTGATCACTATGGGCTTTTGTATTTGGTGCTAATTTTTATGGTCTTTACTAAGTGGGCGTTGCTCATTGAGTAATTATGCAGAGCACCCTGAAGACACGCCCCAGAGGATCCTGTGAACAATACCCATTTGGCAAAGATCATAAAAATTAGCCTTAAATAAAAAAAAAGTCCATATCTCTGGAATTGTGTTAGATTTAAAAAAAGAAACAAGAAAAAATGTAATATTCAGGGGAGTAATGGGAATAAAATAACAGCAAAAACTGTCCACTTCTTACCTGGTGAGTGGGGCCTTTTTAAATAACTTATTATGCAATTTCCAGATAATAATGGGGTGCGTGTCTCCTGTTAATGACCCTCATCTTATAACTGGGCCCAGCGTTACCATTATACACTACATTTCATTGCTTTTAAGGGGAATTGTGTAATTCCCCATTTCCCCTGCGGGAGTGCTGTAGCGAAATTGAGCACTTACTGTCAGGTTCACAAACAGATTCTAAGAAAGCCCCAATGGTAGGACACCTTGTGATCAGATCATTGTCAGTGGAACGTTCTAAAAAAAATGATTGTCCATCTGTGGTATGAGAAGTATGAGCCGTATAATAGCGATACATTACCCGTGACTTTGAGGATGTGACCCCAGATCACTGCAACTTTATTATGATGTAAGAACATGCGCAGAACTTTATTTTCCATGGAGTCGGCGGCACTTACCGCATTCCGTTTGTCCATCTGGATGATTGATGATAATCCTGTATATTGGTTCAGAGTGGCTGGACTGTGTTCAAACTTGTCATACTACTAACTCCGAGAAATGCTAAGTTTATACAGTGTACAGTTGTTTCTCACCTTCACTTGACATTAAATCATTGGGCTCTCACATGCATTGTACTTATCTTCCAGGCCACATACATACAGATGTCTCCTAGTTGAAAGTCATTTTTAAAAGGGGAAAAACTGTCAAGAAGGTCTTCTGATCCTCCCCTTTGGTACTGCTCGGAGATTTCTGTTACTGGAAGTTTAACACAACTGTTTACCCAAGCCACCATTGATACTTTGCTCGCCGTTTTCCCGTAACTGAAAATTCTGAGAAGTGTCAAAAAGTTGTACGGAATTTCATTCTGGTGATCAATGGAGATTCAAGATTCCAGACTCCTTACATGTATTTATGACATTTCTGAGGATATGTCATATTTTTTCAGCTGGTGTAAATGCCGCTTTCCTCCTGAATCCGGCGTTGTTTTTCTTTTGTTCCTGCGCCACTCCTTTCCTAAGATATAGCCCTCTCTTTCCTGTCTTATTTTTTGTTAAGTGGGTGTGGCCATCAACTGTTCCGCATGGGAGTGTTGTCATGATCACGCCCAAATGGCAAAAAAACAGTCTAGATTTATATACAGGAAAGAGGCGGCCATATCTCAGGAACGGAGAGGCGCAGGAACAAAAGAAATACATCGTTGGATTCAGGAGAACAACAGCATTTACACCATCTAAAAAAAATTACATATTTATAGCAGTGAGTGAGCCACTTATAAGGACGATGCCAAATCCCTGAAGACAACAATCCTAGGAGCAAATGGAAGCCCCCAGCATTGTATGACGATATTATTTTGGGATTGAGTTGTAGTGTTATATAGGAATTATACGGCACTCATTTCATTTTTTAGGGGCTGCTGCAGACCTAAAACTTTTTCTGGGGGTTGCCAGATTACTTTCATGGTTTCTTTTCACCACCCTTTTATGTCTGGTTAAGTGCCCAGGTTTTTGAGCAAACCCTTCCCTTTAGGAGAAAAACTATAACACCCGGTATTATTAGCCAGCGTGGTGATATTATTTTGGAACTGAATTGTAGTATCATATTTGAACTATATGGCGGTATTATAGGTAGTAATCTGTGGGTTACATCTGACAGCTTTCAGGGTTGGCATACTCGTCAATTGGCTATGACCTGGTTTTCTATCTAGCGTTTAGGCAAAATTTCCTTTACGAGCGAAATGAAAATACCCAATATTATTTAGCGCTGTATGGCAGTATTATTTTTGAGTTGTATTAATATTTGGGAATAATATGGTGGCTTACAGCATGCTCTTTAAAGGCCTATTATGGTATTTGAAAATTGCATATTATTTAGATTATTATATTATTTAGGTATTGTATGGCGGCACTAAATGGCCTGTATATGGCAGCATTATCTTAGCACTCAATGGGCTCGTGCAGACGAACGGACGAATCGGACGAGTGCTGTCCCAGGATCAAATCAAATCGGATCATACTCTGATCAGAGTGTGATTAGCATCATTTTCTTGCAACCTAGCCTAATAAGATGAATAAACGTTAGGAGGCTGGATATAAGCGGGCGGCCACCCATAAGAATTCTAGACAAGCTAAACATGGGCTAAGGCTACTTTCACACTGGCGTTGTTTTGAATACGTCGCAATGCGTCGTTTAGGGGAAAAAAACGCATCCTGCAAAGTTGTTTGCAGGATGCGTTTTTGCCCCATAGAGTAACATTACCGACGCATTGCGACGTATTGACACGCGTCGCAACCGTCGTGCGACGGTTGTGCCGTGTTGTGGCGGACCGCCGGGAGCAAAAAACGTTAAATGTAACATTTTTTGCTGCCGACGGACCGCTTTTTTCGACCGCGCATGCGCGGCTGGAACTCCGCCCCCACCTCCCCGCACCTCACAATGGGGCAGCGGATGTGCCGGAGAAATGCATCCACTGCACCCGTTGTGCAGCACATCCAACGCTAGCGTCAGAATCTCGGCCCGACGCAATGCGACGGGCCGAATCTGACGATAGTGTGAAAGTAGCCTAACCGGTTCAGGTTTTACCCGTCTGCTCGGATCTGCTATTCATGTGCGCCTGACTATCTAATGTGTGCATGGGAATGGGGTCATTAGAGCTGATAGCTGTCACCCTAGTCTGAGCGACCTCTAGAAGCAAAGCCTTTCCTTAATGTGGAATTGCTGCCCTGGGGCCTAGAAAATGGATGCAGAAAGCTACCAATACTCAACAATACATTTTGCCTCCTTTGCCATCAGAGAGCACCGCAGATCTCAGCATCCAGGAGTTTAATAAGTGAAAGATTGCACTTAACTATGGTCGGACTTGAATTTTGCCCCCTTTATCTGATCCGCCATCATCTTCAGCTACTTTCCTCAGATAATCTCGTGAAGCCCCCGGCCTCTCAGTAGGTGAAACTCACAGCGCTCCATGTAATGACTTTCACCGCAGTTACCTATTAAAGGCGGTGACGTCCGCGAAGTCGCTGACATTTTCTACATCTAATTTACAACAATAAACTGGAAGAATTTAGACTTTCGCTTCCCAGAATCGTTCCAGGCAAACTAGAAAAATACAGGTTTGATTATGGTTAAGCAGAGTCTCAGTCATTACCCTCCTGGAAGCTGAGAGCACACTGAGGGTATGTGCACACGTATCTGTGAGGACTGCGGATTTTTCCGCAGCGGATTTGATAAATCCGCAGTGCAAAACCGCTGCGTTTTTTTCCTGCGGATTTATCACGGTTTCTATTGCGGATTCCGCTGCGGGTTTACACCTGCCGTTTTCTATTGGAGCAGGTGTAAACCCGCAGCGGAATCCGCACAAAGAATTGACATGCTGCGGAATGTAAACCGCTGCATTTCCGCGCGTTTTTTTCTCAGCATGTGCACTGCGGATTTCTATTGGAGCAGGTGTAAACCCGCAGCGGAATCCGCACAAAGAATTGACATGCTGCGGAATGTAAACCGCTGCATTTCCGCGCGTTTTTTTCCTCAGCATGTGCACTGCGGATTTCGTTTCCCATAGGTTTACATTGTACTGTAAATGCATGGGAAACCTCTGCGGACCCGCAGCTACGGATCCGCTGCGGCATGTGCACATACCCTGAGGGTTTTTGTTGTTTTTTTTGGAGCAGAAACTCTCTAAGGCTATGTTCACACGTTGCATTTTGCTGCGTTTTTTTTTTGCTGACTTTTAATGCAAATTTTAAGCTGCATTTTACAATGTGAGATTTCAGAAATCTCATCCACACGCATTAGTTTTTTTTACTGACTGAAATGGAAAACTGCTGCGTTTTTTTTTAAACTGCAGCCTGTCACTTCTTTCAGAGTTTTTGCAGTGTTTTTTTCAGCCATAGAAACCAACGAGTAAGAGCAAAAAACAGCAAAAACTCAAGACAGGTTCTAGGCACATACCCTTTCTGTGCCAAAAAAAATCGTGAAAAAAATTGCATATTTGATTTTTTAAAGGTGTTGAAAAACTGAGTTTTATTTGTATTACTGCTTCAGGAAGCGATACATTTTTGGAGGAGTTTTTTGGGGGAAGTTACTTTTCCTGAAGCGGTATTTAAAAGTTTTTTCTTTTTTCCTATGTTGTTTTTTTCTGCATCTGTTTTGATTTGACAAGGCTTCATTTGGAGCAGGATTTTATCAGGATCCACTTTCAAAATGACATGAACTTTTTTTGTTTTCGGGGAAAAAAAAAACTCCCCAAATTTCTCAGATGAACAGTAAAGATGATTTCCCTTAGACGTGAATGGGACTGGTTTTCCAAGTGTTCTCGAAGCAGATCTGCTCCGTAGAAACTCACTGTGATGGAGCATTTGAAGGGAAAGGAAGCAAAATGTATCAGCGACTGCCGTTTTTTTCGATTTTCTAGGTACAGGAGCATCACCTTTACATTTAGACTAGGTTTAGTTTACGATGGCCACACGAAATATGGAGACAGATAGCTATCAGCTACGACTCCAATCCCAGGCACCTATTAGATTGTCGGAGGCACCTGAATAGCAGATACGAGCGGGCAGGTAAAACCTGTTCTAGTTGGCCTATATTTTTCCCAATTTCAAGCGATGACACCTTAATTCTGATTCTAGTAGAGTTAGCCTTGGTCCAACCTTTAAAAATCCACTCCCCTTGCCATAGAAAACCATAGCGCCATGGAATATAATTTTCAGGAGTACACAAAAATGTGTTTGGTCCTTTTTTTATGCAAAAGTCAGAGATGTCCTCTGCAAGTGTCACCATGATAGCGTACCACCTAGAGATGTCCCCAATACAGTCCCTGGCCCAGATGCCACCATTGGTGCCCCCTCGGCACACCGACGGTTCACTTTACCCCTATATGTAGGCCACCTTGTATTTAAAGTCTACTGGCTCTTTAATTGGTAAATGCCGCCGCAGAGCAATGGAAAAATAATAATTCAACTTATTGTCACTTCTGCTTAACCCTGCTGTTGTCTTCGGTCAAAAACGACCGACCTTGAACTTCAATATTCTTTAAAATATTCAAGATGCGGCTCTGAAACCCGTGGCCGACCGACCCATCCTCATTTAAGTCAATCAACCACAAGTTTCAGAACCGCATCTTGAACACCCCCAAAAATACCAAAGTTCAAAATCGGTCTCCCCAGACCGAAGACAACAGCAGGGTTTTAACGCCAAAAAAAAAAAGGATTGAGTCCATGTGCTTGCCACCGCTCACTTGGCAGGATGTATCCTCTGGCAGATAAGCAGCTGTTTTGCAGTGAGCTCATGGAGCTCTGCAGTGGTCAGTGACTGGTGGGGAGAATCAGGGCCAACATCTCCATTGTGTCTCCTCCCAGCCCCCCTCAGGCAGAGATATGCTGGCACACGACCGCTCCAGAGATTTAGGGATGGGTCCAGGATGTGCGTCATAATGTTCTTTTTTCCAAGTACAGTATGTTACCCGTCCCTGCATATAGGATCCCGGGATGAGATATGAAGGTGCTTTATAGATTCTGGAAAGTGACGAATATTTATACTTTCGCAATGACTTTTCACCAGGATACGGAATATTAATAGGGTGGTCATGAGCTTGGTACGGCCCGTAGATGGCTACAGAACGTGACAAGAGACTCAATGTCCTCAATCCGCAGCTCAATCCTTCATTGTTACGTGAAGATGTGCTCAAGTCATCAGCAGCAACCGACAGGGGCTCCTAGGGCCACCACAGATCATGATTTGTCTTTTGAGGGCCAAAGTATTCTTATTGAAGGCCATCAGCTCCTCTCCAGGCTCAGCCTCCTGATAATATTTATTGTTTCACCTCCATAATACTGCTGCATACTGACCACATAGTACCGCCATGTAATGCCCAAATAATATACGGTGTCCAAATAAATACCACCCATAATACTGCCGCATAGTTCCCCTATCATATTTAATTCCAAAATAATACCGCCAAACAAGGTTAAATAATAGTGGACCGTTTTCGTTTTGCCGCTAAGGTAAGTTTTGTTCACATGAAGATCAGGGTCATGGACAATTGACCAACACACCACCGTGTAAGACCGACCATCTACAGTTCAAATTGTGCCACCATATAATGTCTAAATAATGCGCCTTTAAAGCGCACCCATAATGCTGCCATATTGTTCCCATATAATACTAGAACTCAATTCCAAAATAAAATCATCATATGATGCTAAATAATACTGAGCGTTTTAGTTTTGCTTCTAATTTATGTTCTTTTCAAACGTCCCCTAGGAAGTCGGGTCATAGGCAACTGCCCAGTATGTCACCCCCTAAAACAAGTCCTGACAACATGGAAAAGAAGAAAGTACAAGCTCATGAATAACACGAGGGGCAATGGAACCAAAAAAAAAAATGAAAATCAACTATGAAAATGGTCAACCACATTACTTGGAGTCCTAGGAGGTATTAGATCTTTGACGACTTTCTAAAAAAACAACAACATAACACTGCCATATAGTAGTGTCCATGTAAAACACATTACTCAGTTGCAAAATAATACCACCATACAGTGCTCAATCATACTGGGGGTTTCAATTTGCTCCTATGGTTCTTTTTCTCATGGGCTTCTCAATGTCCTTAAAGGTGAAATGCAGTCAAAGTGGTCCTCAGATATGTCATAGATATATGTACGTCTGAAGACCACGTGGGTGAAGTTTGGAATCTTGGATCACCACTGATCATCACTAATACTGGGCATTTTAGGTACACAGTCCATATATATAGAACGTGTCTTATAACATATCTTTAAAGTGTCAAAGTCTAATCAAAATGTTGTCTTCTGGTGGACTTTCAAGGCCATGCTATGTCAGATCTTATCATAGGAGCCTCTGGTGGGACAATTGGATCTCCTACCAACGATCCGGAAGGCTATCTGTACTTAGCAGCCAATATACTTCTTTGCTATACAGTAATGACTATTCCTCCTTGATTGTTTTTTACAGTTCTCATCCAGTAGAGTTATATGGGGGAACAGGATAGAAATCTCCTTACATCACATAAAGGCCATGCATGGCGGTGTACGGAGTGGCAGTTTGCCTCTTTTGAGGTTTGAGTTTGGATTTTCACCAATCTTCTGATTCTATCAAGTCAGAAAATAATGGAGAATAGTGTATTTATAGACACTTACGATGTTCTGAAGGGGTCACATGGTGCCTGAGGGAGATCTTCTTACTTGTGGCCTCTGACCGGACTATGAGCTCCATATGAGGATCATATGATTATGTATTAACAATACCGCCGCACAACCTGCCCTACCCTCTCCTAGTGTTTCATCACCCATCCCCTGCAGACTCTGAGCCCTCGCGGGCAGGGTCCTCCCTCCTTATGTACCCGTGTGCCTTATTTGTTCATGTTTAATGTATTTGTCTATATTTGCCCGTATTCACATGTAAAGCGCCATGGAATAAATGGCGCTATAAAAATGTATAATAATAATAATAATACCAACGAGATTCCCCACAGCACTGAGACTCTAGTTGTCTAGATCTGGGGAACTCTGTGTATTAATGGTGCATTGCATGCCGTATCTTTATTATTCAGAGTGACTATGCATGGACAATACCCATAATGTTCCCCACAGTACTGAGCTTCTAGAGGTCTCGATCTGGAGAACCTTGTGCATTAATAGAGCATTCTTTGTCATGTCTTTAGGATTCCGAATCTGTAGGGACAATACCCATGAAGCTGCCCACAGTACTGAGCCTCTAGGTGTCACAGGGTTACCGTGACAGTGTGGAGCCAGAAGACCACAGCGTTTGATTTCTCCTGTTCCAGTGCTGAGAAGAAGCACTTATCCTTCATTTTAAATGTGTTTTTTTCTTCTGGCAGAACAGGGGTAAATCGGCCATGTTGGAAATCCCTATGCTCACAGCTGTGCTCGGTTAGCAACTCCTTTTCCCTTTATAATCTGGGCTGTTACTAATGCTTGTCAGAGCTAGCATTTGCTGCATGGCTAACAGTGGGAGAGGAGTACATATGAGGAGAGTTGAAGGAGTTATTAGTGACTGTTCCTTGGTTTGTATGCGTGGTAATAATTCCTTATCCTTCTCTGCTTTTGTTTATTCCCTACCTTCACACCCAGGTGCATTCCTCTGTTATATGTGAGTGAATATTTTGTATGTGTGGAGTTTTCTGTTAACCCTTGTCCGTTTTGTCTTGTTTGTCGGGTTGGTGTACCACGAAGCACAGTAGCACCCCCTCTTACCTGGGTGGTGGTGAATAGACGGAGGGCTAGCTTAGGAGGTAATGCAAGGGCGGAGGCTCCAGCATCTTCGCCATCTGAAGTATCCCGGGGAGCAGGGTGAGCTAGGGTGCCCCCTAGTGTTGATCGCCGTCTTCATCAGAGACATAGGGAGTCACCTCTGGGTGTGGGAGGTCCAGGGTCAAGGGAGGTCAAGGAAACCCGTGCAGGTGGGTGTGGCATCCCACTCTGGTAAATTGTCTGTTGTCCGGTGTAAGGGGGGAGTGTGTTACTTTTGTGGTAAAAAGGGCCATTTCGTGGGCATGTGTCCTTCACGACCTCATAGTAAACAACCCCCGGAAAAACTAGAAGACCCGGGTTGCGGGGAGGTTAGCAACATGGATGTACTTATCACCTCTGTGGGTAGGGCACAGTTCTTTCTACCAGCCGTAATCCACGTGGCTGTAATTAAGGTGGACATGTCTGCATTTCTGGACAGAGGTGCGGGGTTTGATCGACGCTAGGTTCATCCAGGTCCAAGGCCTCATCCCACATACTCTGTTCCTTGTACATGTTGCCTTGTTTATCAGGTTGGTGTACTACGGTGCACAGTAGCGCCCTGCCCTTTCCTGGGTGGGGGAGCAGAACAGATGGAGGGCTAACTTAGGAAATAAGGCAAAGGCAGAGGACCCGGCATCTTTACCATCTGAAGTATCCCGGGGAGCGGGGCGAGCTAGGGCACCCCCTACTGTTATGGACTGGGAAAGAGCCCCTGGTCCCGGGTCACCCGACAGCTGTGTCGTGACACTAGTTGTCTAGATGTGGAGAACCATGTGCATTAATGGAGTATTCCATGCCGTGTCTTTATTATTCCAACTATGTATGAACAATTCACATAATGTTCCCCACAGTACTGAACCTCTAGGTGTTTAGATCTGGAGAACCTTGTGTATCAGTGGAGCATTCCATGCTGTGTCTTTATTATTCTGACTTTGTATGGACAGATCCCATGATTTTCCCCACAGTACTGAGCCTCTAGGTGTCTAGAGCTGGAGAACCTTGTGTGTCAGTGGAGCATTCCATGCGGTGTCTTTATTATTCTGACTTTGTATGAACAGATCCCATGATTTTCCCCACAGTAATGAGCCTCTAGGTGTCTAGATCTGGAGAATCTTGTGTATCGGTGGAGCTTTCCATGCGGTGTCTTTATTATTCTGACTTTGTATGGACAGATCCCATGATGTTCCCCACAGTACTGAGCCTCTAGGTGTCTAGATCTGGAGAACCTTGTGTGTCAGTGGAGCATTCCATGCGGTGTCTTTATTATTCTGACTTTGTATGGACAGATCCCATGATGTTCCCCACAGTACTGAGCCTCTAGGTGTCTAGATCTGGAGAACCTTGTGTGTCAGTGGAGCATTCCATGCGGTGTCTTTATTATTCTGACTTTGTATGGACAGATCCCATGATTTTCCCCACAGTACTGAGCCTCTAGGTGTCTAGATCTGGAGAATCTTGTGTGTCAGTGGAGCTTTCCATGCGGTGTCTTTATTATTCTGACTTTGTATGGACAGATCCCATGATTTTCCCCACAGTACTGAGCCTCTAGGTGTCTAGATCTGGAGAACCTTGTGTGTCAGTGGAGCATTCCATGCGGTGTCTTTATTATTCTGACTTTGTATGGACAAATCCCATGATGTTCCCCACAGTACTGAGCCTCTAGGTGTCTAGATCTGGAGAACCTTGTGTGTCAGTGGAGCATTCCATGCGGTGTCTTTATTATTCTGACTTTGTATGGACAGATCCCATGATGTTCCCCACAGTAATGAGCCTCTAGGTGTCTAGATCTGGAGAATCTTGTGTGTCAGTGGAGCTTTCCATGCGGTGTCTTTATTATTCTGACTTTGTATGGACAGATCCCATGATTTTCCCCACAGTACTGAGCCTCTAGGTGTCTAGATCTGGAGAATCTTGTGTGTCAGTGGAGCATTCCATGCGGTGTCTTTATTATTCTGACTTTGTATGGACAGATCCCATGATTTTCCCCACAGTACTGAGCCTCTAGGTGTCTAGATCTGGAGAATCTTGTGTGTCAGTGGAGCATTCCATGCGGTGTCTTTATTATTCTGACTTTGTATGGACAGATCCCATGATTTTCCCCACAGTACTGAGCCTCTAGGTGTCTAGATCTGGAGAACCTTGTGTATCGGTGGAGCATTCCATGCGGTGTCTTTATTATTCTGACTTTGTATGGACAGATCCCATGATTTTCCCCACAGTACTGAGCCTCTAGGTGTCTAGATCTGGAGAATCTTGTGTGTCAGTGGAGCTTTCCATGCGGTGTCTTTATTATTCTGACTTTGTATGGACAGATCCCATGATTTTCCCCACAGTACTGAGCCTCTAGGTGTCTAGATCTGGAGAACCTTGTGTATCGGTGGAGCATTCCATGCGGTGTCTTTATTATTCTGACTTTGTATGGACAGATCCCATGATGTTCCCCACAGTAATGAGCCTCTAGGTGTCTAGACCTGGAGAATCTTGTGTGTCAGTGGAGCTTTCCATGCGGTGTCTTTATTATTCTGACTTTGTATGGACAGATCCCATGATTTTCCCCACAGTACTGAGCCTCTAGGTGTCTAGATCTGGAGAACCTTGTGTATCGGTGGAGCATTCCATGCGGTGTCTTTATTATTCTGACTTTGTATGGACAGATCCCATGATTTTCCCCACAGTACTGAGCCTCTAGGTGTCTAGATCTGGAGAACCTTGTGTGTCAGTGGAGCATTCCATGCGGTGTCTTTATAATTCCGACTTTGTATGGACAGATCCCATGATGCTCCCCAGAGTACTAAGCCGCTAGGTGTCTAGATCTGGAGAACCTTGTGTGTCAGTGGAGCATTCCATGCTGTGTCTTTATTATTCTGACTTTGTATGGACAGATCCCATGATTTTCCCCACAGTACTGAGCCTCTAGGTGTCTAGATCTGGAGAACCTTGTGTGTCAGTAGAGCTTTCCATGCCGTGTCTTTAGGATCGTGAGGTCCGGACCCTTTGCTATTCTCTATGCACTCGACTTCTTTTTTCAGTTTTGGATCTCTTGTCTATCAAGAAGTCATCCATTTTCCTACCTTTAGGCTTAGGGTGCAGTAACCCAAATTTCTGACCATTGGCTACAGGTGGCCATATACATTAGATGTATGACTTTCAGCCGGGTTCATACTGTTGTGCAATCTGCGGCTTTTATTGGCCCCATAATTACAACTTTCTTCTGCACTGGAGCTAGCCAGCCATTTCACTGGGCCTGGCCAACTACTTATAGCGTATGGGGGGCTTCCCAATTCTCCCCGATGACCGATTCCTTGATGATTCGGATCATGAAACTGGTTTACAACTGCCCAATTCTTTAATTGCCTCCACCAATAGTTTTCTCCCTTCTTCCTGCTGAGAACTCAGGCATACTCACGTAAGTTGAGCACGCTTGTGTAGGGGAGAGTCCGGAGCGGGAGCCATGGCCCAAACAAGAGTTCATCTGCACACCTACATAATATGTTTGGCCAACCTCCAGATAACTGTTGGCCACATGATTAACCCATGGATGGATGGATCGTATGATTAACCCATGAATATGCATGCTCGTTCAGCCATCTAATGTATGGAAGCCCTCAGAGTCATAGCAAGGCCTTCTTTTACCTTGGGGCAAATATTCAGTTTGCTGCCCTAGGTCTGTATCTAAGCACTCTTGCCAAGGTGATGTGATTCGGATGGGCCGGAATGGCGCCCACCACGTGCAAGACCAACAAGGGCATCACTATGGGAGTTGTAGATTTATCCCGGGACACAATGGGGGCCCAAAAGCCCCTCCGGCACATGAGTATTAGTATATAAGAGCCTTATTGCAGAGTTGGGGCCCGTAACTATTTCTGCAGTGGAGCGCCAGTTGCGGAGGCGAACTTACGCCCTTAATAATTACAGTCTCCGGCTTTTCTCTATTTCCGTAATAAATTTTTTGGGAATCTTCTCAGATCATTGAGTAATAAGAGCAATAAGTAAGAAGCTGGACTTACTGGAAACAGCTGAGCGACCTTCGCCCAGAGCTTTCTCGGGAAGTCCCTGGCTTTCACCTTATCGCAGGCGGTTCTTTTCATTTTCAGAGAGGGGGAGGGGAATATCAAGTTTCTGTTGTCAAACTTTTATCAACTTCGTCATCCTCTTATCTCATTGCGATTCATAAAACAGTCTCGGCAACAAACGACTGCGGTTTACGTGGAAGCGGACGCCTTATATTAGATATCACTGGCTACACTGGAGGGTGCACGGGAGAAAAGGGTCATTGTCCTCTGCCCTGTAATTAGGAGATTTCTCAAGATCAAAACGTTCTCTATTTTGCTCGTGTAAGAAGGACGTCTAATAACAGCCAGTATTTCCTCGCGTAGATGGCGGCTTCCTGCGCTGCCCCTTGTTTCCCTCCTATAAATAGAGCTACTAATTAAGAATTAGACGACGACATGAACCCGCCGGCCTTTTATTAATGATGTCACTGTCCGTCTCCATGGTGCGGTGCCTAATCCCGCCACAAATACGTCCTGACAGAGACAGCAATGCTATATATAGTATTATTCCAGTCATTAACATTGTTTTACCAGGACAGGTAGAACACAGACAGCACCGACTCTGCTACATCACGACTACATTGTACTTACACATCACCGACTCTGCTACATCACGTGTACCCTGGTCTATATATACTGTATCATCACTACATTGTACTTACACATCACCGACTCTACTACATCACGTGTGTCCTGGTCTATATATACTGTATCATCACTATATTGTACTTACACATCACCGACTCTACTACATCACGTGTGTCCTGGTCTATATATACTGTATCATCACTACATTATACTTACACAACACCGACTCTACTACATCACGTGTGCCCTGGTCTATATATACTGTATCATCACTACATTGTACTTACACATCACCGGCTCTACTACATCACGTGTGTCCTGGTCTATATATACTGTATCATCACTACATTGTACTTACACATCTCCGACTCTACTACATCACGTGTGTCCTGGTCTATATATACTGTATCATCACTACATTGTACTTACACATCTCCGACTCTACTACATCACGTGTGTCCTGGTCTATATATACTGTATCATCACTACATTGTACTTACACATCTCCGACTCTACTACATCACGTGTGTCCTGGTCTATATATACTGTATCATCACTACATTGTACTTATACATCACCGACTCTACTACATCACGCGTACCCTGGTCTATATATACTGTATCATCACTACATTGTACTTACACATCACCGACTCTACTACATCACATGTGCCCTGGTCTATATATACTGTATCATCACTACATTGTACTTACACATCACCGACTCTACTACATCACGTGTGTCCTGGTCTATATATACTGTATCATCACTACATTGTACTTACACATCACCGGCTCTACTACATCACATGTGCCCTGGTCTATATATACTGTATCATCACTACATTGTACTTACACATCACCGACTCTACTACATCACGTGTGTCCTGGTCTATATATACTGTATCATCACTACATTGTAATTACACATCGCCGACTCTACTACATCACGTGTGCCCTGGTCTATATATACTGTATCATCACTACATTGTACTTACACATCACCGACTCTACTACATCACATGTGCCCTGGTCTATATATACTGTATCATCACTACATTGTACTTACACATCACCGACTCTGCTACATCACGTGTGTCCTGGTCTATATATACTGTATCATCACTACATTGTACTTACACATCTCCGACTCTACTACATCACGTGTGCCCTGGTCTATATATACTGTATCATCACTACATTGTACTTACACATCACCGACTCTACTACATCACGTGTGTCCTGGTCTATATATACTGTATCATCACTACATTGTACTTACACATCTCCGACTCTACTACATCACGTGTGCCCTGGTCTATATATACTGTATCATCACTACATTGTACTTACACATCACCGACTCTACTACATCACGTGTGTCCTGGTCTATATATACTGTATCATCACTACATTGTACTTACACATCTCCGACTCTACTACATCACGTGTGTCCTGGTCTATATATACTGTATCATCACTACATTGTACTTACACATCACCGACTCTACTACATCACGTGTGCCCTGGTCTATATATACTGTATCATCACTACATTGTACTTACACATCACCGACTCTACTACATCACGTGTGTCCTGGTCTATATATACTGTATCATCACTACATTGTACTTACACATCTCCGACTCTACTACATCACGTGTGTCCTGGTCTATATATACTGTATCATCACTAAATTGTACTTACACATCTCCGACTCTACTACATCACGTGTGTCCTGGTCTATATATACTGTATCATCACTACATTGTACTTATACATCACCGACTCTACTACATCACGCGTACCCTGGTCTATATATACTGTATCATCACTACATTGTACTTACACATCACCGACTCTACTACATCACATGTGCCCTGGTCTATATATACTGTATCATCACTACATTGTACTTACACATCACCGACTCTACTACATCACGTGTGCCCTGGTCTATATATACTGTATCATCACTACATTGTACTTACACATCACCGGCTCTACTACATCACATGTGCCCTGGTCTATATATACTGTATCATCACTACATTGTACTTACACATCTCCGACTCTACTACATCACGTGTGTCCTGGTCTATATATACTGTATCATCACTACATTGTAATTACACATCGCCGACTCTACTACATCACGTGTGCCCTGGTCTATATATACTGTATCATCACTACATTGTACTTACACATCGCCGACTCTGCTATATCACGTGTGCCCTGGTCTATATATACTGTATCATCACTACATTGTACTTACACATCACCGGCTCTACTACATCACGTGTGCCCTGGTCTATATATACTGTATCATCACTACATTGTACTTACACATCACCGACTCTACTACATCACGTGTGCCCTGGTCTATATATACTGTATCATCACTACATTATACTTACACATCACCGACTCTACTACATCACGTGTGTCCTGGTCTATATATACTGTATCATCACTACATTGTACTTACACATCGCCGACTCTACTACATCACGTGTGCCCTGGTCTATATATACTGTATCATCACTACATTGTACTTACACATCACCGACTCTACTACATCACGTGTGCCCTGGTCTATATATACTGTATCATCACTACATTGTACTTACACATCACCGACTCTACTACATCACGTGTGCCCTGGTCTATATATACTGTATCATCACTACATTATACTTACACATCACCGACTCTACTACATCACGTGTGTCCTGGTCTATATATACTGTATCATCACTACATTATACTTACACATCACCGACTCTACTACATCACGTGTGTCCTGGTCTATATATACTGTATCATCACTACATTGTACTTACACATCACCGGCTCTACTACATCACATGTGCCCTGGTCTATATATACTGTATCATCACTACATTATACTTACACATCACCGACTCTACTACATCACGTGTGTCCTGGTCTATATATACTGTATCATCACTACATTGTACTTACACATCACCGACTCTACTACATCACGTGTGTCCTGGTCTATATATACTGTATCATCACTACATTGTACTTACACATCACCGACTCTACTACATCACGTGTACCCTGGTCTATATATACTGTATCATCACTACATTATACTTACACATCACCGACTCTACTACATCACGTGTGTCCTGGTCTATATATACTGTATCATCACTACATTGTACTTACACATCACCGGCTCTACTACATCACATGTGCCCTGGTCTATATATACTGTATCATCACTATATTGTACTTACACATCACCGACTCTACTACATCACGTGTGTCCTGGTCTATATATACTGTATCATCACTACATTGTACTTACACATCACCGACTCTACTACATCACGTGTCCCCTGGTCTATATATACTGTATCATCACTACATTGTACTTACACATCACCGACTCTACTACATCACGTGTGCCCTGGTCTATATATACTGTATCATCACTACATTATACTTACACATCACCGACTCTACTACATCACGTGTGTCCTGGTCTATATATACTGTATCATCACTACATTGTACTTACACATCACCGGCTCTACTACATCACGTGTGTCCTGGTCTATATATACTGTATCATCACTACATTGTACTTACACATCACCGACTCTACTACATCACGTGTCCCCTGGTCTATATATACTGTATCATCACTACATTGTACTTACACATCACCGACTCTACTACATCACATGTGCCCTGGTCTATATATACTGTATCATCACTACATTGTACTTACACATCACCGACTCTACTACATCACGTGTGTCCTGGTCTATATATACTGTATCATCACTACATTGTACTTACACATCACCGACTCTACTACATCACGTGTGTCCTGGTCTATATATACTGTATCATCACTACATTATACTTACACATCACCGACTCTACTACATCACGTGCGCCCTGGTCTATATATACTGTATCATCACTACATTGTACTTACACATCACCGACTCTACTACATCACGTGTGCCCTGGTCTATATATACTGTATCATCACTACATTGTACTTACACATCACCGGCTCTACTACATCACGTGTGTCCTGGTCTATATATACTGTATCATCACTACATTGTACTTACACATCACCGACTCTACTACATCACGTGTGCCCTGGTCTATATATACTGTATCATCACTACATTGTACTTACACATCACCGACTCTACTACATCACATGTGCCCTGGTCTATATATACTGTATCATCACTACATTGTACTTACACATCACCGACTCTACTACATCACGTGTGCCCTGGTCTATATATACTGTATCATCACTACATTGTACTTACACATCACCGACTCTACTACATCACGTGTGTCCTGGTCTATATATACTGTATCATCACTACATTGTACTTACACATCACCGACTCTACTACATCACGTGTACCCTGGTCTATATATACTGTATCATCACTACATTGTACTTACACATCACCGACTCTACTACATCACATGTGCCCTGGTCTATATATACTGTATCATCACTACATTGTACTTACACATCACCGACTCTACTACATCACGTGTGCCCTGGTCTATATATACTGTATCATCACTACATTGTACTTACACATCACCGGCTCTACTACATCACATGTGCCCTGGTCTATATATACTGTATCATCACTATATTGTACTTACACATCACCGACTCTACTACATCACGTGTGTCCTGGTCTATATATACTGTATCATCACTACATTGTACTTACACATCACCGACTCTACTACATCACGTGTCCCCTGGTCTATATATACTGTATCATCACTACATTGTACTTACACATCACCGACTCTACTACATCACGTGTGCCCTGGTCTATATATACTGTATCATCACTACATTGTACTTACACATCACCGACTCTACTACATCACGTGTGCCCTGGTCTATATATACTGTATCATCACTACATTGTACTTACACATCACCGACTCTGCTACATCACGTGTACCCTGGTCTATATATACTGTATCATCACTACATTGTACTTACACATATCCGACTCTGCTACATCACGTGTGTCCTGGTCTATATATACTGTATCATCACTACATTGTACTTACACATATCCGACTCTGCTACATCACGTGTGTCCTGGTCTATATATACTGTATCATCACTACATTGTACTTACACATCACCGGCTCTACTACATCACGTGCGCCCTGGTCTATATATACTGTATCATCACTACATTATACTTACACATCACCGACTCTACTACATCACGTGTGCCCTGGTCTATATATACTGTATCATCACTACATTATACTTACACATCACCGACTCTACTACATCACATGTGCCCTGGTCTATATATACTGTATCATCACTACATTGTACTTACACATCACCGACTCTACTACATCACGTGTGTCCTGGTCTATATATACTGTATCATCACTACATTGTACTTACACATCACCGACTCTACTACATCACGTGTGTCCTGGTCTATATATACTGTATCATCACTACATTGTACTTACACATCACCGACTCTTCTACATCACGTGTGTCCTGGTCTATATATACTGTATCATCACTACATTATACTTACACATCACCGGCTCTGCTACATCACGTGTGCCCTGGTCTATATATACTGTATCATCACTACATTGTACTTACACATCACCGACTCTACTACATCACGTGTGTCCTGGTCTATATATACTGTATCATCACTACATTATACTTACACATCACCGACTCTACTACATCACGTGTGCCCTGGTCTATATATACTGTATCATCACTACATTGTACTTACACATCACCGACTCTACTACATCACATGTGCCCTGGTCTATATATACTGTATCATCACTACATTGTAATTACACATCACCGACTCTACTACATCACGTGTGTCCTGGTCTATATATACTGTATCATCACTACATTGTACTTACACATCACCGGCTCTACTACATCACGTGTGTCCTGGTCTATATATACTGTATCATCACTACATTGTACTTACACATCACCGACTCTACTACATCACGTGTCCCCTGGTCTATATATACTGTATCATCACTACATTGTACTTACACATCACCGACTCTACTACATCACATGTGCCCTGGTCTATATATACTGTATCATCACTACATTGTACTTACACATCACCGACTCTACTACATCACGTGTGTCCTGGTCTATATATACTGTATCATCACTACATTGTACTTACACATCACCGGCTCTGCTACATCACGTGTGCCCTGGTCTATATATACTGTATCATCACTACATTGTACTTACACATCACCGACTCTACTACATCACGTGTGTCCTGGTCTATATATACTGTATCATCACTACATTGTAATTACACATCACCGACTCTACTACATCACGTGTGTCCTGGTCTATATATACTGTATCATCACTACATTATACTTACACATCACCGACTCTACTACATCACGTGTGTCCTGGTCTATATATACTGTATCATCACTACATTATACTTACACATCACCGACTCTACTACATCACGTGTGTCCTGGTCTATATATACTGTATCATCACTACATTGTACTTACACATCACCGACTCTACTACATCACGTGTGTCCTGGTCTATATATACTGTATCATCACTACATTGTACATACACATCACCGGCTCTACTACATCACATGTGCCCTGGTCTATATATACTGTATCATCACTATATTGTACTTACACATCACCGGCTCTACTACATCACGTGTGCCCTGGTCTATATATACTGTATCATCACTACATTGTACTTACACATCACCGACTCTGCTACATCACATGTGTCCTGGTCTATATATACTGTATCATCACTACATTGTACTTACACATCACCGACTCTACTACATCACATGTACCCTGGTCTATATATACTGTATCATCACTACATTGTACTTACACATCACCGACTCTACTACATCACGTGTGTCCTGGTCTATATATACTGTATCATCACTACATTGTACTTACACATCACCGACTCTACTACATCACATGTGTCCTGGTCTATATATACTGTATCATCACTACATTGTACTTACACATCACCGACTCTACTACATCACGTGCGTCCTGGTCTATATATACTGTATCATCACTACATTGTACTTACACATCACCGACTCTGCTACATCACGTGTGCCCTGGTCTATATATACTGTATCATCACTACATTGTACTTACACATCACCGGCTCTACTACATCACATGTGCCCTGGTCTATATATACTGTATCATCACTATATTGTACTTACACATCACCGACTCTACTACATCACGTGTGTCCTGGTCTATATATACTGTATCATCACTACATTGTACTTACACATCACCGACTCTACTACATCACGTGTGCCCTGGTCTATATATACTGTATCATCACTACATTGTACTTACACATCACCGACTCTGCTACATCACATGTGTCCTGGTCTATATATACTGTATCATCACTACATTGTACTTACACATCACCGACTCTACTACATCACATGTACCCTGGTCTATATATACTGTATCATCACTACATTGTACTTACACATCACCGACTCTACTACATCACGTGTGTCCTGGTCTATATATACTGTATCATCACTACATTGTACTTACACATCACCGACTCTACTACATCACGTGTGCCCTGGTCTATATATACTGTATCATCACTACATTGTACTTACACATCACCGACTCTGCTACATCACATGTGTCCTGGTCTATATATACTGTATCATCACTACATTGTACTTACACATCACCGACTCTACTACATCACGTGTCCCCTGGTCTATATATACTGTATCATCACTACATTGTACTTACACATCACCGACTCTACTACATCACGTGTGCCCTGGTCTATATATACTGTATCATCACTACATTGTACTTACACATCACCGACTCTGCTACATCACGTGTACCCTGGTCTATATATACTGTATCATCACTACATTGTACTTACACATCACCGGCTCTACTACATCACGTGTGTCCTGGTCTATATATACTGTATCATCACTACATTGTACTTACACATCTCCGACTCTACTACATCACGTGTGTCCTGGTCTATATATACTGTATCATCACTACATTGTACTTACACATCACCGACTCTACTACATCACGTGTGTCCTGGTCTATATATACTGTATCATCACTACATTGTACTTACACATCTCCGACTCTACTACATCACGTGTGTCCTGGTCTATATATACTGTATCATCACTACATTGTACTTACACATCACCGACTCTACTACATCACGTGTGCCCTGGTCTATATATACTGTATCATCACTACATTGTACTTACACATCACCGACTCTACTACATCACGTGTGCCCTGGTCTATATATACTGTATCATCACTACATTGTACTTACACATCACCGGCTCTACTACATCACGTGTGTCCTGGTCTATATATACTGTATCATCACTACATTGTACTTACACATCACCGACTCTACTACATCACGTGTGTCCTGGTCTATATATACTGTATCATCACTACATTGTACTTACACATCACCGACTCTACTACATCACGTGTGCCCTGGTCTATATATACTGTATCATCACTACATTGTACTTACACATCACCGACTCTACTACATCACGTGTGCCCTGGTCTATATATACTGTATCATCACTACATTGTACTTACACATCACCGACTCTACTACATCACGTGTGTCCTGGTCTATATATACTGTATCATCACTACATTGTACTTACACATCACCGACTCTACTACATCACGTGTGCCCTGGTCTATATATACTGTATCATCACTACATTGTACTTACACATCACCGGCTCTACTACATCACGTGTGTCCTGGTCTATATATACTGTATCATCACTACATTGTACTTACACATCACCGACTCTTCTACATCACGTGTGTCCTGGTCTATATATACTGTATCATCACTACATTGTACTTACACATCACCGACTCTACTACATCACGTGTGTCCTGGTCTATATATACTGTATCATCACTACATTGTACTTACACATCACCGACTCTTCTACATCACGTGTACCCTGGTCTATATATACTGTATCATCACTACATTGTACTTACACATCACCGGCTCTTCTACATCACGTGTGCCCTGGTCTATATATACTGTATCATCACTACATTATACTTACACATCACCGGCTCTGCTACATCACGTGTGCCCTGGTCTATATATACTGTATCATCACTACATTATACTTACACATCACCGACTCTACTACATCACGTGTGTCCTGGTCTATATATACTGTATCATCACTACATTGTACTTACACATCACCGACTCTACTACATCACGTGTGCCCTGGTCTATATATACTGTATCATCACTACATTGTACTTACACATCACCGACTCTACTACATCACGTGTGCCCTGGTCTATATATACTGTATCATCACTACATTGTACTTACACATCACCGACTCTACTACATCACGTGTGTCCTGGTCTATATATACTGTATCATCACTACATTGTACTTACACATCACCGACTCTACTACATCACGTGTGTCCTGGTCTATATATACTGTATCATCACTACATTATACTTACACATCACCGACTCTACTACATCACGTGTACCCTGGTCTATATATACTGTATCATCACTACATTGTACTTACACATCACCGACTCTACTACATCACGTGTGTCCTGGTCTATATATACTGTATCATCACTACATTGTACTTACACATCACCGACTCTACTACATCACGTGTGTCCTGGTCTATATATACTGTATCATCACTACATTGTACTTACACATCACCGGCTCTACTACATCACGTGTGTCCTGGTCTATATATACTGTATCATCACTACATTGTACTTACACATCACCGACTCTACTACATCACGTGTGTCCTGGTCTATATATACTGTATCATCACTACATTGTACTTACACATCACCGACTCTACTACATCACGTGTGCCCTGGTCTATATATACTGTATCATCACTACATTGTACTTACACATCACCGACTCTGCTACATCACGTGTACCCTGGTCTATATATACTGTATCATCACTACATTGTACTTACACATATCCGACTCTGCTACATCACGTGTGTCCTGGTCTATATATACTGTATCATCACTACATTGTACTTACACATCACCGACTCTACTACATCACGTGTGCCCTGCTCTATATATACTGTATCATCACTACATTATACTTACACATCACCGACTCTACTACATCACGTGTGCCCTGGTCTATATATACTGTATCATCACTACATTGTACTTACATATCACCGACTCTACTACATCACGTGTGCCCTGGTCTATATATACTGTATCATCACTACATTGTACTTACACATCACCGACTCTACTACATCACGTGCGTCCTGGTCTATATATACTGTATCATCACTACATTGTACTTACACATCACCGACTCTACTACATCACGTGTGTCCTGGTCTATATATACTGTATCATCACTACATTGTACTTACACATCACCGACTCTACTACATCACGTGCGTCCTGGTCTATATATACTGTATCATCACTACATTGTACTTACACATCACCGACTCTACTACATCACATGTGCCCTGGTCTATATATACTGTATCATCACTACATTGTACTTACACATCACCGACTCTACTACATCACGTGTGCCCTGGTCTATATATACTGTATCATCACTACATTATACTTACACATCACCGACTCTACTACATCACGTGTGTCCTGGTCTATATATACTGTATCATCACTACATTGTACTTACACATCACCGACTCTACTACATCACGTGTGCCCTGGTCTATATACACTGTATCATCACTACATTGTACTTACACATCACCGGCTCTACTACATCACGTGTGCCCTGGTCTATATATACTGTATCATCACTACATTGTACTTACACATCACCGACTCTACTACATCACGTGTGCCCTGGTCTATATATACTGTATCATCACTACATTGTACTTACACATCACCGACTCTACTACATCACATGTACCCTGGTCTATATATACTGTATCATCACTACATTGTACTTACACATCACCGACTCTACTACATCACGTGCGTCCTGGTCTATATATACTGTATCATCACTACATTGTACTTACACATCACCGACTCTACTACATCACGTGTGTCCTGGTCTATATATACTGTATCATCACTACATTGTACTTACACATCACCGACTCTACTACATCACGTGTGTCCTGGTCTATATATACTGTATCATCACTACATTGTACTTACACATCACCGACTCTACTACATCACGTGTGCCCTGGTCTATATATACTGTATCATCACTACATTATACTTACACATCACCGACTCTACTACATCACATGTACCCTGGTCTATATATACTGTATCATCACTACATTGTACTTACACATCACCGACTCTACTACATCACATGTACCCTGGTCTATATATACTGTATCATCACTACATTGTACTTACACATCACCGACTCTACTACATCACGTGTGTCCTGGTCTATATATACTGTATCATCACTACATTGTACTTACACATCACCGACTCTACTACATCACGTGTGTCCTGGTCTATATATACTGTATCATCACTACATTGTACTTACACATCACCGACTCTGCTACATCACGTGTGTCCTGGTCTATATATACTGTATCATCACTACATTGTACTTACACATCACCGACTCTACTACATCACGTGTGCCCTGGTCTATATATACTGTATCATCACTACATTGTACTTACACATCACCGACTCTACTACATCACGTGTGTCCTGGTCTATATATACTGTATCATCACTACATTGTACTTACACATCACCGACTCTACTACATCACGTGTGTCCTGGTCTATATATACTGTATCATCACTACATTGTACTTACACATCACCGGCTCTTCTACATCACGTGTGTCCTGGTCTATATATACTGTATCATCACTACATTGTACTTACACATCACCGACTCTACTACATCACGTGTGTCCTGGTCTATATATACTGTATCATCACTACATTGTACTTACACATCACCGACTCTACTACATCACGTGTGCCCTGGTCTATATATACTGTATCATCACTACATTGTACTTACACATCACCGACTCTGCTACATCACGTGTACCCTGGTCTATATATACTGTATCATCACTACATTGTACTTACACATATCCGACTCTGCTACATCACGTGTGTCCTGGTCTATATATACTGTATCATCACTACATTGTACTTACACATCACCGACTCTTCTACATCACGTGTGTCCTGGTCTATATATACTGTATCATCACTACATTGTACTTACACATCACCGACTCTACTACATCACGTGTGTCCTGGTCTATATATACTGTATCATCACTACATTGTACTTACACATCACCGACTCTACTACGTCACGTGCGTCCTGGTCTATATATACTGTATCATCACTACATTGTACTTACACATCACCGACTCTACTACATCACGTGCGTCCTGGTCTATATATACTGTATCATCACTACATTGTACTTACACATCCGGCTCTACTACATCACGTGTGCCCTGGTCTATATATACTGTATCATCACTACATTATACTTACACATCACCGACTCTACTACATCACGTGTGCCCTGGTCTATATATACTGTATCATCACTACATTGTACTTACACATCACCGACTCTACTACATCACATGTGCCCTGGTCTATATATACTGTATCATCACTACATTGTACTTACACATCACCGACTCTACTACATCACGTGCGTCCTGGTCTATATATACTGTATCATCACTACATTGTACTTACACATCCGGCTCTACTACATCACGTGTGTCCTGGTCTATATATACTGTATCATCACTACATTGTACTTACACATCACCGACTCTACTACATCACGTGTGCCCTGGTCTATATATACTGTATCATCACTACATTGTACTTACACATCACCGACTCTACTACATCACGTGCGTCCTGGTCTATATATACTGTATCATCACTACATTGTACTTACACATCCGGCTCTACTACATCACGTGTGTCCTGGTCTATATATACTGTATCATCACTACATTGTACTTACACATCACCGACTCTACTACATCACGTGTGCCCTGGTCTATATATACTGTATCATCACTACATTATACTTACACATCACCGACTCTACTACATCACGTGTGCCCTGGTCTATATATACTGTATCATCACTACATTGTACTTACACATCACCGACTCTACTACATCACATGTGCCCTGGTCTATATATACTGTATCATCACTACATTGTACTTACACATCACCGACTCTACTACATCACGTGTGCCCTGGTCTATATATACTGTATCATCACTACATTGTACTTACACATCACCGACTCTGCTACATCACGTGTGCCCTGGTCTATATATACTGTATCATCACTACATTGTACTTACACATCACCGACTCTACTACATCATGTGTACCCTGGTCTATATATACTGTATCATCACTACATTATACTTACACATCACCGACTCTACTACATCACGTGTGCCCTGGTCTATATATACTGTATCATCACTACATTGTACTTACACATCACCGACTCTGCTACATCACGTGTGCCCTGGTCTATATATACTGTATCATCACTACATTGTACTTACACATCACCGACTCTACTACATCACGTGCGTCCTGGTCTATATATACTGTATCATCACTACATTGTACTTACACATCACCGACTCTACTACATCACGTGTGCCCTGGTCTATATATACTGTATCATCACTACATTGTACTTACACATCACCGACTCTACTACATCACGTGTGCCCTGGTCTATATATACTGTATCATCACTACATTGTACTTACACATCACCGACTCTACTACATCACGTGTGCCCTGGTCTATATATACTGTATCATCACTACATTATACTTACACATCACCGACTCTACTACATCACGTGTGCCCTGGTCTATATATACTGTATCATCACTACATTGTACTTACACATCACCGACTCTACTACATCACGTGTGCCCTGGTCTATATATACTGTATCATCACTACATTGTACTTACACATCACCGACTCTACTACATCACGTGTGTCCTGGTCTATATATACTGTATCATCACTACATTGTACTTACACATCACCGACTCTACTACATCACGTGTGTCCTGGTCTATATATACTGTATCATCACTACATTATACTTACACATCACCGACTCTACTACATCACGTGCGTCCTGGTCTATATATACTGTATCATCACTACATTATACTTACACATCACCGACTCTACTACATCACGTGCGTCCTGGTCTATATATACTGTATCATCACTACATTGTACTTACACATCACCGACTCTACTACATCACGTGTGCCCTGGTCTATATATACTGTATCATCACTACATTGTACTTACACATCACCGACTCTACTACATCACGTGCGTCCTGGTCTATATATACTGTATCATCACTACATTGTACTTACACATCACCGACTCTACTACATCACGTGTGCCCTGGTCTATATATACTGTATCATCACTACATTGTACTTACACATCACCGACTCTGCTACATCACGTGTGCCCTGGTCTATATATACTGTATCATCACTACATTGTACTTACACATCACCGACTCTACTACATCACGTGTGTCCTGGTCTATATATACTGTATCATCACTACATTGTACTTACACATCACCGACTCTACTACATCACGTGTGCCCTGGTCTATATATACTGTATCATCACTACATTGTACTTACACATCACCGACTCTACTACATCACGTGTACCCTGGTCTATATATACTGTATCATCACTACATTGTACTTACACATCACCGACTCTGCTACATCACGTGTGCCCTGGTCTATATATACTGTATCATCACTACATTGTACTTACACATCTCCGACTCTACTACATCACGTGTGTCCTGGTCTATATATACTGTATCATCACTACATTGTACTTACACATCACCGACTCTACTACATCACGTGTGTCCTGGTCTATATATACTGTATCATCACTACATTGTACTTACACATCACCGACTCTACTACATCACGTGTGCCCTGGTCTATATATACTGTATCATCACTACATTGTACTTACACATCACCGACTCTACTACATCACGTGTACCCTGGTCTATATATACTGTATCATCACTACATTGTACTTACACATCACCGACTCTGCTACATCACGTGTGCCCTGGTCTATATATACTGTATCATCACTACATTGTACTTACACATCTCCGACTCTACTACATCACGTGCGCCCTGGTCTATATATACTGTATCATCACTACATTGTACTTACACATCACCGACTCTACTACATCACGTGTGCCCTGGTCTATATATACTGTATCATCACTACATTGTACTTACACATCTCCGACTCTACTACATCACATGTGCCCTGGTCTATATATACTGTATCATCACTACATTGTACTTACACATCGCCGACTCTACTACATCACGTGTGTCCTGGTCTATATATACTGTATCATCACTACATTGTACTTACACATCACCGACTCTGCTACATCACGTGTGCCCTGGTCTATATATACTGTATCATCACTACATTGTACTTACACATCTCCGACTCTACTACATCACGTGCGCCCTGGTCTATATATACTGTATCATCACTACATTGTACTTACACATCACCGACTCTACTACATCACGTGTGCCCTGGTCTATATATACTGTATCATCACTACATTGTACTTACACATCTCCGACTCTACTACATCACATGTGCCCTGGTCTATATATACTGTATCATCACTACATTGTACTTACACATCGCCGACTCTACTACATCACGTGTGCCCTGGTCTATATATACTGTATCATCACTACATTATACTTACACATCACCGACTCTACTACATCACGTGTGTCCTGGTCTATATATACTGTATCATCACTACATTGTACTTACACATCACCGGCTCTACTACATCACGTGTGCCCTGGTCTATATATACTGTATCATCACTACATTGTACTTACACATCACCGGCTCTACTACATCACGTGTGCCCTGGTCTATATATACTGTATCATCACTACATTGTACTTACACATCACCGACTCTACTACATCACGTGTGCCCTGGTCTATATATACTGTATCATCACTACATTGTACTTACACATCACCGGCTCTACTACATCACGTGTGCCCTGGTCTATATATACTGTATCATCACTACATTGTACTTACACATCACCGGCTCTACTACATCACATGTGCCCTGGTCTATATATACTGTATCATCACTACATTGTACTTACACATCACCGACTCTACTACATCACATGTGCCCTGGTCTATATATACTGTATCATCACTACATTGTACTTACACATCACCGGCTCTACTACATCACGTGTGCCCTGGTCTATATATACTGTATCATCACTACATTGTACTTACACATCACCGACTCTACTACATCACATGTGCCCTGGTCTATATATACTGTATCATCACTACATTGTACTTACACATCACCGACTCTGCTACATCACGTGTGTCCTGGTCTATATATACTGTATCATCACTACATTGTACTTACACATCACCGACTCTACTACATCACGTGTGCCCTGGTCTATATATACTGTATCATCACTACATTGTACTTACACATATCCGACTCTGCTACATCACGTGTGTCCTGGTCTATATATACTGTATCATCACTACATTGTACTTACACATCACCGACTCTACTACATCACGTGTGCCCTGGTCTATATATACTGTATCATCACTACATTGTACTTACACATATCCGACTCTGCTACATCACGTGTGTCCTGGTCTATATATACTGTATCATCACTACATTGTACTTACACATCACCGACTCTACTACATCACGTGTGCCCTGGTCTATATATACTGTATCATCACTACATTGTACTTACACATCACCGACTCTTCTACATCACGTGTGTCCTGGTCTATATATACTGTATCATCACTACATTGTACTTACACATCACCGACTCTGCTACATCACGTGTGCCCTGGTCTATATATACTGTATCATCACTACATTGTACTTACACATCACCGACTCTACTACATCACGTGTGTCCTGGTCTATATATACTGTATCATCACTACATTGTACTTACACATCACCGACTCTACTACATCACGTGTGCCCTGGTCTATATATACTGTATCATCACTACATTGTACTTACACATCACCGACTCTACTACATCACGTGCGTCCTGGTCTATATATACTGTATCATCACTACATTGTACTTACACATCACCGACTCTACTACATCACGTGTGCCCTGGTCTATATATACTGTATCATCACTACATTGTACTTACACATCACCGGCTCTACTACATCACGTGTGCCCTGGTCTATATATACTGTATCATCACTACATTGTACTTACACATCACCGACTCTACTACATCACGTGTGCCCTGGTCTATATATACTGTATCATCACTACATTGTACTTACACATCACCGACTCTGCTACATCAAGTGTGTCCTGGTCTATATATACTGTATCATCACTACATTATACTTACACATCACCGACTCTACTACATCACGTGTGTCCTGGTCTATATATACTGTATCATCACTACATTGTACTTACACATCACCGGCTCTACTACATCACATGTGCCCTGGTCTATATATACTGTATCATCACTACATTGTACTTACACATCACCGACTCTACTACATCACGTGTGCCCTGGTCTATATATACTGTATCATCACTACATTGTACTTACACATCACCGACTCTACTACATCACGTGTGTCCTGGTCTATATATACTGTATCATCACTACATTGTACTTACACATCACCGACTCTACTACATCACGTGTGTCCTGGTCTATATATACTGTATCATCACTACATTGTACTTACACATCACCGACTCTACTACATCACGTGTGTCCTGGTCTATATATACTGTATCATCACTACATTGTACTTACACATCACCGGCTCTGCTACATCACGTGTGCCCTGGTCTATATATACTGTATCATCACTACATTGTACTTACACATCACCGACTCTACTACATCACGTGTGCCCTGGTCTATATATACTGTATCATCACTACATTGTACTTACACATCACCGACTCTACTACATCACGTGCGTCCTGGTCTATATATACTGTATCATCACTACATTGTACTTACACATCTCCGACTCTACTACATCACGTGTGCCCTGGTCTATATATACTGTATCATCACTACATTGTACTTACACATCGCCGGCTCTACTACATCACGTGTGCCCTGGTCTATATATACTGTATCATCACTACATTGTACTTACACATCACCGACTCTACTACATCACATGTGCCCTGGTCTATATATACTGTATCATCACTACATTGTACTTACACATCACCGACTCTACTACATCACGTGTGTCCTGGTCTATATATACTGTATCATCACTACATTATACTTACACATCACCGACTCTACTACATCACGTGTGCCCTGGTCTATATATACTGTATCATCACTACATTGTACTTACACATCACCGACTCTGCTACATCACGTGTGCCCTGGTCTATATATACTGTATCATCACTACATTGTACTTACACATCACCGACTCTGCTACATCACGTGTGTCCTGGTCTATATATACTGTATCATCACTACATTATACTTACACATCACCGACTCTACTACATCACGTGTGCCCTGGTCTATATATACTGTATCATCACTACATTGTACTTACACATCACCGACTCTACTACATCACGTGTGCCCTGGTCTATATATACTGTATCATCACTACATTGTACTTACACATCACCGACTCTGCTACATCACGTGTGTCCTGGTCTATATATACTGTATCATCACTACATTGTACTTACACATCACCGACTCTACTACATCACGTGCGTCCTGGTCTATATATACTGTATCATCACTACATTGTACTTACACATCACCGACTCTACTACATCACGTGTGTCCTGGTCTATATATACTGTATCATCACTACATTGTACTTACACATCACCGACTCTACTACATCACATGTGCCCTGGTCTATATATACTGTATCATCACTACATTGTACTTACACATCACCGACTCTACTACATCACGTGTGCCCTGGTCTATATATACTGTATCATCACTACATTGTACTTACACATCACCGACTCTACTACATCACGTGTGTCCTGGTCTATATATACTGTATCATCACTACATTATACTTACACATCACCGACTCTACTACATCACGTGCGTCCTGGTCTATATATACTGTATCATCACTACATTGTACTTACACATCACCGACTCTACTACATCACGTGTGCCCTGGTCTATATATACTGTATCATCACTACATTATACTTACACATCACCGACTCTACTACATCACGTGTGCCCTGGTCTATATATACTGTATCATCACTACATTGTACTTACACATCACCGACTCTACTACATCACATGTGCCCTGGTCTATATATACTGTATCATCACTACATTATACTTACACATCACCGACTCTACTACATCACGTGTACCCTGGTCTATATATACTGTATCATCACTACATTGTACTTACACATCACCGACTCTGCTACATCACGTGTGCCCTGGTCTATATATACTGTATCATCACTACATTGTACTTACACATCACCGACTCTACTACATCACGTGTGCCCTGGTCTATATATACTGTATCATCACTACATTGTACTTACACATCACCGGCTCTACTACATCACGTGTGCCCTGGTCTATATATACTGTATCATCACTACATTGTACTTACACATCACCGACTCTACTACATCACATGTGTCCTGGTCTATATATACTGTATCATCACTACATTGTACTTACACATCACCGACTCTACTACATCACGTGTGCCCTGGTCTATATATACTGTATCATCACTACATTGTACTTACACATCACCGACTCTACTACATCACGTGTGCCCTGGTCTATATATACTGTATCATCACTACATTGTACTTACACATATCCGACTCTGCTACATCACGTGTGTCCTGGTCTATATATACTGTATCATCACTACATTGTACTTACACATCACCGACTCTACTACATCACGTGTGCCCTGGTCTATATATACTGTATCATCACTACATTGTACTTACACATATCCGACTCTGCTACATCACGTGTGTCCTGGTCTATATATACTGTATCATCACTACATTGTACTTACACATCACCGACTCTACTACATCACATGTGCCCTGGTCTATATATACTGTATCATCACTACATTGTACTTACACATCACCGACTCTACTACATCACGTGCGTCCTGGTCTATATATACTGTATCATCACTACATTGTACTTACACATCACCGGCTCTGCTACATCACGTGCGTCCTGGTCTATATATACTGTATCATCACTACATTGTACTTACACATCACCGACTCTACTACATCACGTGTGCCCTGGTCTATATATACTGTATCATCACTACATTGTACTTACACATCACCGACTCTACTACATCACATGTGCCCTGGTCTATATATACTGTATCATCACTACATTATACTTACACATCGCCGACTCTACTACATCACGTGCGTCCTGGTCTATATATACTGTATCATCACTACATTGTACTTACACATCACCGACTCTACTACATCACGTGTGCCCTGGTCTATATATACTGTATCATCACTACATTATACTTACACATCACCGACTCTACTACATCACGTGCGTCCTGGTCTATATATACTGTATCATCACTACATTGTACTTACACATCACCGGCTCTACTACATCACGTGTGCCCTGGTCTATATATACTGTATCATCACTACATTGTACTTACACATCACCGACTCTACTACATCACGTGTGTCCTGGTCTATATATACTGTATCATCACTACATTGTACTTACACATCACCGACTCTACTACATCACGTGTGCCCTGGTCTATATATACTGTATCATCACTACATTGTACTTACACATCACCGACTCTGCTACATCAAGTGTGTCCTGGTCTATATATACTGTATCATCACTACATTATACTTACACATCACCGACTCTACTACATCACGTGTGCCCTGGTCTATATATACTGTATCATCACTACATTGTACTTACACATCACCGACTCTACTACATCACGTGTGTCCTGGTCTATATATACTGTATCATCACTACATTGTACTTACACATCACCGGCTCTGCTACATCACGTGTGCCCTGGTCTATATATACTGTATCATCACTACATTGTACTTACACATCACCGACTCTACTACATCACGTGTGCCCTGGTCTATATATACTGTATCATCACTACATTGTACTTACACATCACCGACTCTACTACATCACGTGTGCCCTGGTCTATATATACTGTATCATCACTACATTGTACTTACACATCACCGACTCTACTACATCACGTGTACCCTGGTCTATATATACTGTATCATCACTACATTGTACTTACACATCACCGGCTCTACTACATCACGTGTGCCCTGGTCTATATATACTGTATCATCACTACATTGTACTTACACATATCCGACTCTGCTACATCACGTGTGTCCTGGTCTATATATACTGTATCATCACTACATTGTACTTACACATCACCGACTCTACTACATCACATGTGCCCTGGTCTATATATACTGTATCATCACTACATTGTACTTACACATCACCGACTCTACTACATCACGTGTACCCTGGTCTATATATACTGTATCATCACTACATTGTACTTACAAATCACCGACTCTACTACATCACGTGTGCCCTGGTCTATATATACTGTATCATCACTACATTATACTTACACATCTCCGACTCTACTACATCACATGTGCCCTGGTCTATATATACTGTATCATCACTACATTGTACTTACACATCACCGACTCTACTACATCACATGTGCCCTGGTCTATATATACTGTATCATCACTACATTGTACTTACACATCACCGACTCTACTACATCACGTGCGTCCTGGTCTATATATACTGTATCATCACTACATTGTACTTACACATCACCGACTCTACTACATCACATGTGCCCTGGTCTATATATACTGTATCATCACTACATTGTACTTACACATCTCCGACTCTACTACATCACATGTGCCCTGGTCTATATATACTGTATCATCACTACATTGTACTTACACATCTCCGACTCTACTACATCACATGTGCCCTGGTCTATATATACTGTATCATCACTACATTATACTTACACATCGCCGGCTCTACTACATCACATGTGCCCTGGTCTATATATACTGTATCATCACTACATTGTACTTACACATCTCCGACTCTACTACATCACGTGTGCCCTGGTCTATATATACTGTATCATCACTACATTGTACTTACACATCACCGACTCTACTACATCACATGTGCCCTGGTCTATATATACTGTATCATCACTACATTGTACTTACACATCACCGACTCTACTACATCACGTGTGCCCTGGTCTATATATACTGTATCATCACTACATTATACTTACACATCGCCGGCTCTACTACATCACATGTGCCCTGGTCTATATATACTGTATCATCACTACATTGTACTTACACATCTCCGACTCTACTACATCACATGTGCCCTGGTCTATATATACTGTATCATCACTACATTGTACTTACACATCTCCGACTCTACTACATCACGTGTGCCCTGGTCTATATATACTGTATCATCACTACATTGTACTTACACATCACCGACTCTACTACATCACGTGTGCCCTGGTCTATATATACTGTATCATCACTACATTGTACTTACACATCTCCGACTCTACTACATCACGTGTGCCCTGGTCTATATATACTGTATCATCACTACATTGTACTTACACATCACCGACTCTACTACATCACGTGTGCCCTGGTCTATATATACTGTATCATCACTACATTGTACTTACACATCACCGACTCTACTACATCACGTGTGTCCTGGTCTATATATACTGTATCATCACTACATTATACTTACACATCACCGACTCTACTACATCACGTGCGTCCTGGTCTATATATACTGTATCATCACTACATTGTACTTACACATCACCGACTCTGCTACATCACGTGTGCCCTGGTCTATATATACTGTATCATCACTACATTGTACTTACACATCACCGACTCTACTACATCACGTGTGTCCTGGTCTATATATACTGTATCATCACTACATTGTACTTACACATCACCGGCTCTGCTACATCACGTGTGTCCTGGTCTATATATACTGTATCATCACTACATTGTACTTACACATCACCGACTCTACTACATCACGTGTACCCTGGTCTATATATACTGTATCATCACTACATTATACTTACACATCACCGACTCTACTACATCACGTGTGTCCTGGTCTATATATACTGTATCATCACTACATTGTACTTACACATCACCGGCTCTTCTACATCACGTGTGCCCTGGTCTATATATACTGTATCATCACTACATTGTACTTACACATCACCGGCTCTACTACATCACGTGTGCCCTGGTCTATATATACTGTATCATCACTACATTGTACTTACACATCACCGACTCTACTACATCACGTGTGCCCTGGTCTATATATACTATATCATCACTACATTGTACTTACACATCACCGACTCTACTACATCACGTGTGTCCTGGTCTATATATACTGTATCATCACTACATTGTACTTACACATCACCGACTCTACTACGTCACGTGTACCCTGGTCTATATATACTGTATCATCACTACATTGTACTTACACATCACCGACTCTACTACATCACGTGTGCACTGGTCTATATATACTGTATCATCACTACATTGTACTTACACATCACCGACTCTGCTACATCACGTGTGCCCTGGTCTATATATACTGTATCATCACTACATTGTACTTACACATCTCCGACTCTACTACATCACGTGTGTCCTGGTCTATATATACTGTATCATCACTACATTGTACTTACACATCACCGGCTCTACTACATCACGTGTGCCCTGGTCTATATATACTGTATCATCACTACATTGTACTTACACATCACCGACTCTACTACATCACGTGTGCCCTGGTCTATATATACTATATCATCACTACATTGTACTTACACATCACCGACTCTACTACATCACGTGTGTCCTGGTCTATATATACTGTATCATCACTACATTGTACTTACACATCACCGACTCTACTACATCACGTGTGTCCTGGTCTATATATACTGTATCATCACTACATTATACTTACACATCACCGGCTCTACTACATCACGTGTGCCCTGGTCTATATATACTGTATCATCACTACATTGTAATTACACATCACCGACTCTACTACATCACATGTGCCCTGGTCTATATATACTGTATCATCACTACATTGTACTTACACATCTCCGACTCTACTACATCACGTGTGTCCTGGTCTATATATACTGTATCATCACTACATTGTACTTACACATCACCGACTCTACTACATCACGTGTGCCCTGGTCTATATATACTGTATCATCACTACATTGTACTTACACATCACCGGCTCTACTACATCACGTGTGCCCTGGTCTATATATACTGTATCATCACTACATTGTACTTACACATCTCCGACTCTACTACATCACGTGTGCCCTGGTCTATATATACTGTATCATCACTACATTGTACTTACACATCACCGACTCTACTACATCACGTGTGTCCTGGTCTATATATACTGTATCATCACTACATTGTACTTACACATCACCGGCTCTACTACATCACGTGTGCCCTGGTCTATATATACTGTATCATCACTACATTGTACTTACACATCACCGACTCTACTACATCACGTGTGTCCTGGTCTATATATACTGTATCATCACTACATTATACTTACACATCACCGCCTCTACTACATCACGTGTGCCCTGGTCTATATATACTGTATCATCACTACATTGTACTTACACATCACCGACTCTACTACATCACGTGTGCCCTGGTCTATATATACTGTATCATCACTACATTGTACTTACACATATCCGACTCTGCTACATCACGTGTGTCCTGGTCTATATATACTGTATCATCACTACATTGTACTTACACATCACCGACTCTACTACATCACGTGTGTCCTGGTCTATATATACTGTATCATCACTACATTATACTTACACATCACCGGCTCTACTACATCACGTGTGCCCTGGTCTATATATACTGTATCATCACTACATTGTACTTACACATCACCGACTCTACTACATCACGTGTGCCCTGGTCTATATATACTGTATCATCACTACATTGTACTTACACATATCCGACTCTGCTACATCACGTGTGCCCTGGTCTATATATACTGTATCATCACTACATTGTACTTACACATCACCGACTCTACTACATCACGTGTGCCCTGGTCTATATATACTGTATCATCACTACATTGTACTTACACATATCCGACTCTACTACATCACGTGTGTCCTGGTCTATATATACTGTATCATCACTACATTGTACTTACACATCACCGACTCTACTACATCACATGTGCCCTGGTCTATATATACTGTATCATCACTACATTATACTTACACATCACCGACTCTACTACATCACATGTGCCCTGGTCTATATATACTGTATCATCACTACATTGTACTTACACATCACCGACTCTTCTACATCACGTGTGTCCTGGTCTATATATACTGTATCATCACTACATTATACTTACACATCACCGACTCTACTACATCACGTGTGCCCTGGTCTATATCTACTGTATCATCACTACATTATACTTACACATCACCGACTCTACTACATCACGTGTGCCCTGGTCTATATATACTGTATCATCACTACATTGTACTTACACATATCCGACTCTGCTACATCACGTGTGTCCTGGTCTATATATACTGTATCATCACTACATTGTACTTACACATCACCGACTCTGCTACATCACATGTGCCCTGGTCTATATATACTGTATCATCACTACATTGTACTTACACATCGCCGACTCTACTACATCACGTGTGTCCTGGTCTATATATACTGTATCATCACTACATTATACTTACACATCACCGACTCTACTACATCACATGTGCCCTGGTCTATATATACTGTATCATCACTACATTGTACTTACACATCGCCGACTCTACTACATCACGTGTGTCCTGGTCTATATATACTGTATCATCACTACATTGTACTTACACATCACCGACTCTTCTACATCACGTGTGTCCTGGTCTATATATACTGTATCATCACTACATTATACTTACACATCACCGACTCTACTACATCACGTGTGCCCTGGTCTATATATACTGTATCATCACTACATTGTACTTACACATCACCGACTCTACTACATCACGTGTGCCCTGGTCTATATATACTGTATCATCACTACATTGTACTTACACATATCCGACTCTGCTACATCACGTGTGTCCTGGTCTATATATACTGTATCATCACTACATTGTACTTACACATATCCGACTCTGCTACATCACGTGTGTCCTGGTCTATATATACTGTATCATCACTACATTGTACTTACACATATCCGACTCTGCTACATCACGTGTGTCCTGGTCTATATATACTGTATCATCACTACATTGTACTTACACATATCCGACTCTGCTACATCACGTGTGCCCTGGTCTATATATACTGTATCATCACTACATTGTACTTACACATATCCGACTCTGCTACATCACGTGTGTCCTGGTCTATATATACTGTATCATCACTACATTGTACTTACACATATCCGACTCTGCTACATCACGTGTGTCCTGGTCTATATATACTGTATCATCACTACATTATACTTACACATCACCGACTCTACTACATCACGTGTGCCCTGGTCTATATATACTGTATCATCACTACATTGTACTTACACATATCCGACTCTGCTACATCACGTGTGTCCTGGTCTATATATACTGTATCATCACTACATTGTACTTACACATCTCCGACTCTACTACATCACGTGTGCCCTGGTCTATATATACTGTATCATCACTACATTGTACTTACACATCACCGACTCTACTACATCACGTGTGCCCTGGTCTATATATACTGTATCATCACTACATTGTACTTACACATATCCGACTCTGCTACATCACGTGTGTCCTGGTCTATATATACTGTATCATCACTACATTGTACTTACACATATCCGACTCTGCTACATCACGTGTGTCCTGGTCTATATATACTGTATCATCACTACATTGTACTTACACATCACCGACTCTGCTACATCACGTGTGCCCTGGTCTATATATACTGTATCATCACTACATTGTACTTACACATCACCGACTCTACTACATCACGTGTGCCCTGGTCTATATATACTGTATCATCACTACATTGTACTTACACATCACCGACTCTACTACATCACGTGTGCCCTGGTCTATATATACTGTATCATCACTACATTGTACTTACACATCTCCGGCTCTACTACATCACGTGTGCCCTGGTCTATATATACTGTATCATCACTACATTGTACTTACACATCACCGACTCTGCTACATCACGTGTGCCCTGGTCTATATATACTGTATCATCACTACATTGTACTTACACATCACCGACTCTACTACATCACGTGTGCCCTGGTCTATATATACTGTATCATCACTACATTGTACTTACACATCTCCGGCTCTACTACATCACGTGCGTCCTGGTCTATATATACTGTATCATCACTATATTGTACTTACACATCACCGACTCTACTACATCACGTGTGCCCTGGTCTATATATACTGTATCATCACTACATTGTACTTACACATCGCCGACTCTGCTACATCACGTGTGTCCTGGTCTATATATACTGTATCATCACTACATTGTACTTACACATCACCGACTCTGCTACATCACGTGTGCCCTGGTCTATATATACTGTATCATCACTACATTGTACTTACACATCACCGACTCTACTACATCACGTGTGTCCTGGTCTATATATACTGTATCATCACTACATTATACTTACACATCACCGGCTCTTCTACATCACATGTGTCCTGGTCTATATATACTGTATCATCACTACATTGTACTTACACATCACCGGCTCTACTACATCACGTGTGCCCTGGTCTATATATACTGTATCATCACTACATTGTACTTACACATCTCCGACTCTACTACATCACGTGTGCCCTGGTCTATATATACTGTATCATCACTACATTGTACTTACACATCACCGACTCTACTACATCACGTGTGTCCTGGTCTATATATACTGTATCATCACTACATTGTACTTACACATCACCGGCTCTACTACATCACGTGTGCCCTGGTCTATATATACTGTATCATCACTACATTGTACTTACACATCACCGACTCTACTACATCACGTGTGCCCTGGTCTATATATACTGTATCATCACTACATTGTACTTACACATATCCGACTCTGCTACATCACGTGTGTCCTGGTCTATATATACTGTATCATCACTACATTGTACTTACACATCACCGACTCTACTACATCACGTGTGCCCTGGTCTATATATACTGTATCATCACTACATTGTACTTACACATATCCGACTCTACTACATCACGTGTGTCCTGGTCTATATATACTGTATCATCACTACATTGTACTTACACATCACCGACTCTACTACATCACATGTGCCCTGGTCTATATATACTGTATCATCACTACATTGTACTTACACATCACCGACTCTGCTACATCACATGTGCCCTGGTCTATATATACTGTATCATCACTACATTGTACTTACACATCACCGACTCTTCTACATCACGTGTGTCCTGGTCTATATATACTGTATCATCACTACATTATACTTACACATCACCGACTCTACTACATCACGTGTGCCCTGGTCTATATATACTGTATCATCACTACATTGTACTTACACATCACCGACTCTACTACATCACGTGTGCCCTGGTCTATATATACTGTATCATCACTACATTGTACTTACACATATCCGACTCTGCTACATCACGTGTGTCCTGGTCTATATATACTGTATCATCACTACATTGTACTTACACATCACCGACTCTACTACATCACGTGTGCCCTGGTCTATATATACTGTATCATCACTACATTGTACTTACACATCACCGACTCTGCTACATCACGTGTGCCCTGGTCTATATATACTGTATCATCACTACATTGTACTTACACATCACCGACTCTACTACATCACGTGTGCCCTGGTCTATATATACTGTATCATCACTACATTGTACTTACACATCACCGACTCTGCTACATCACATGTGCCCTGGTCTATATATACTGTATCATCACTACATTGTACTTACACATCACCGACTCTTCTACATCACGTGTGTCCTGGTCTATATATACTGTATCATCACTACATTATACTTACACATCACCGACTCTACTACATCACGTGTGCCCTGGTCTATATATACTGTATCATCACTACATTGTACTTACACATCACCGACTCTACTACATCACGTGTGCCCTGGTCTATATATACTGTATCATCACTACATTGTACTTACACATATCCGACTCTGCTACATCACGTGTGTCCTGGTCTATATATACTGTATCATCACTACATTGTACTTACACATCACCGACTCTACTACATCACGTGTGCCCTGGTCTATATATACTGTATCATCACTACATTGTACTTACACATCACCGACTCTGCTACATCACGTGTGCCCTGGTCTATATATACTGTATCATCACTACATTGTACTTACACATCACCGACTCTACTACATCACGTGTGCCCTGGTCTATATATACTGTATCATCACTACATTGTACTTACACATCACCGACTCTACTACATCACGTGTGCCCTGGTCTATATATACTGTATCATCACTACATTGTACTTACACATCTCCGGCTCTACTACATCACGTGTGCCCTGGTCTATATATACTGTATCATCACTACATTGTACTTACACATCACCGACTCTGCTACATCACGTGTGCCCTGGTCTATATATACTGTATCATCACTACATTGTACTTACACATCACCGACTCTACTACATCACGTGTGCCCTGGTCTATATATACTGTATCATCACTACATTGTACTTACACATCTCCGGCTCTACTACATCACGTGCGTCCTGGTCTATATATACTGTATCATCACTACATTGTACTTACACATCACCGACTCTACTACATCACGTGTGCCCTGGTCTATATATACTGTATCATCACTACATTGTACTTACACATATCCGACTCTGCTACATCACGTGTGTCCTGGTCTATATATACTGTATCATCACTACATTGTACTTACACATCACCGACTCTACTACATCACGTGTGCCCTGGTCTATATATACTGTATCATCACTACATTGTACTTACACATCACCGACTCTGCTACATCACGTGTGCCCTGGTCTATATATACTGTATCATCACTACATTGTACTTACACATCACCGACTCTACTACATCACGTGTGCCCTGGTCTATATATACTGTATCATCACTACATTGTACTTACACATCGCCGACTCTACTACATCACGTGTGTCCTGGTCTATATATACTGTATCATCACTACATTGTACTTACACATCGCCGGCTCTGCTACATCACGTGTGCCCTGGTCTATATATACTGTATCATCACTACATTGTAATTACACATCACCGGCTCTACTACATCACGTGTACCCTGGTCTATATATACTGTATCATCACTACATTGTACTTACACATCACCGACTCTGCTACATCACGTGTGCCCTGGTCTATATATACTATATCATCACTACATTGTACTTACACATCACCGACTCTACTACATCACGTGTGCCCTGGTCTATATATACTGTATCATCACTACATTGTACTTACACATATCCGACTCTGCTACATCACGTGTGTCCTGGTCTATATATACTATATCATCACTACATTGTACTTACACATCACCGACTCTACTACATCACGTGTGCCCTGGTCTATATATACTGTATCATCACTACATTGTACTTACACATATCCGACTCTGCTACATCACGTGTGTCCTGGTCTATATATACTGTATCATCACTACATTGTACTTACACATCACCGGCTCTACTACATCACGTGTGTCCTGGTCTATATATACTGTATCATCACTACATTGTACTTACACATCACCGACTCTACTACATCACGTGTGCCCTGGTCTATATATACTGTATCATCACTACATTGTACTTACACATCACCGACTCTACTACATCACGTGTGCCCTGGTCTATATATACTGTATCATCACTACATTGTACTTACACATCACCGACTCTACAACATCACGTGTGCCCTGGTCTATATATACTGTATCATCACTACATTGTACTTACACATCACCGACTCTACTACATCACGTGTGCCCTGGTCTATATATACTGTATCATCACTACATTGTACTTACACATCACCGACTCTACTACATCACGTGTGCCCTGATCTATATATACTGTATCATCACTACATTGTACTTACACATCACCGACTCTACTACATCACGTGTGTCCTGGTCTATATATACTGTATCATCACTACATTATACTTACACATCACCGACTCTACTACATCACGTGCGTCCTGGTCTATATATACTGTATCATCACTACATTGTACTTACACATCACCGACTCTACTACATCACGTGCGTCCTGGTCTATATATACTGTATCATCACTACATTGTACTTACACATCACCGACTCTACTACATCACGTGTGTCCTGGTCTATATATACTGTATCATCACTACATTGTACTTACACATCACCGACTCTACTACATCACATGTGCCCTGGTCTATATATACTGTATCATCACTACATTATACTTACACATCACCGACTCTACTACATCACGTGTGCCCTGGTCTATATATACTGTATCATCACTACATTATACTTACACATCACCGGCTCTACTACATCACGTGTGTCCTGGTCTATATATACTGTATCATCACTACATTATACTTACACATCACCGACTCTACTACATCACGTGCGTCCTGGTCTATATATACTGTATCATCACTACATTGTACTTACACATCACCGACTCTACTACATCACGTGTGCCCTGGTCTATATATACTGTATCATCACTACATTGTACTTACACATCACCGACTCTACTACATCACGTGTGCCCTGGTCTATATATACTGTATCATCACTACATTGTACTTACACATCACCGACTCTACTACATCACGTGTGTCCTGGTCTATATATACTGTATCATCACTACATTATACTTACACATCACCGACTCTACTACATCACGTGCGTCCTGGTCTATATATACTGTATCATCACTACATTGTACTTACACATCACCGACTCTACTACATCACGTGCGTCCTGGTCTATATATACTGTATCATCACTACATTGTACTTACACATCTCCGACTCTACTACATCACGTGTGCCCTGGTCTATATATACTGTATCATCACTACATTATACTTACACATCACCGACTCTACTACATCACGTGTGCCCTGGTCTATATATACTGTATCATCACTACATTGTACTTACACATCACCGACTCTGCTACATCACGTGTGTCCTGGTCTATATATACTGTATCATCACTACATTGTACTTACACATCACCGACTCTACTACATCACGTGTGCCCTGGTCTATATATACTGTATCATCACTACATTGTACTTACACATCACCGACTCTACTACATCACGTGTGTCCTGGTCTATATATACTGTATCATCACTACATTATACTTACACATCACCGACTCTACTACATCACGTGTGCCCTGGTCTATATATACTGTATCATCACTACATTGTACTTACACATCACCGACTCTACTACATCACGTGTGTCCTGGTCTATATATACTGTATCATCACTACATTATACTTACACATCACCGACTCTACTACATCACGTGCGTCCTGGTCTATATATACTGTATCATCACTACATTGTACTTACACATCACCGACTCTACTACATCACGTGTGCCCTGGTCTATATATACTGTATCATCACTACATTGTACTTACACATCACCGACTCTACTACATCACGTGTGCCCTGGTCTATATATACTGTATCATCACTACATTGTACTTACACATCACCGACTCTACTACATCACGTGTGTCCTGGTCTATATATACTGTATCATCACTACATTATACTTACACATCACCGACTCTACTACATCACGTGCGTCCTGGTCTATATATACTGTATCATCACTACATTGTACTTACACATCACCGACTCTACTACATCACGTGCGTCCTGGTCTATATATACTGTATCATCACTACATTGTACTTACACATCACCGACTCTACTACATCACATGTGCCCTGGTCTATATATACTGTATCATCACTACATTATACTTACACATCACCGACTCTACTACATCACGTGTGCCCTGGTCTATATATACTGTATCATCACTACATTATACTTACACATCACCGACTCTACTACATCACGTGTGCCCTGGTCTATATATACTGTATCATCACTACATTGTACTTACACATCTCCGACTCTACTACATCACGTGTGCCCTGGTCTATATATACTGTATCATCACTATATTGTACTTACACATCACCGACTCTACTACATCACATGTACCCTGGTCTATATATACTGTATCATCACTACATTGTACTTACACATCACCGACTCTACTACATCACGTGTGTCCTGGTCTATATATACTGTATCATCACTACATTGTACTTACACATCACCGACTCTACTACATCACGTGCGTCCTGGTCTATATATACTGTATCATCACTATATTGTACTTACACATCACCGACTCTACTACATCACGTGTACCCTGGTCTATATATACTGTATCATCACTACATTGTACTTACACATCACCGACTCTACTACATCACGTGCGCCCTGGTCTATATATACTGTATCATCACTACATTGTACTTACACATCACCGACTCTACTACATCACGTGTGCCCTGGTCTATATATACTGTATCATCACTACATTGTACTTACACATCACCGACTCTACTACATCACATGTGCCCTGGTCTATATATACTGTATCATCACTACATTGTACTTACACATCACCGACTCTACTACATCACGTGTGCCCTGGTCTATATATACTGTATCATCACTATATTGTACTTACACATCACCGACTCTACTACATCACGTGTACCCTGGTCTATATATACTGTATCATCACTACATTGTACTTACACATCACCGACTCTACTACATCACGTGTGCCCTGGTCTATATATACTGTATCATCACTACATTGTACTTACACATCACCGACTCTACTACATCACGTGTACCCTGGTCTATATATACTGTATCATCACTACATTATACTTACACATCACCGACTCTACTACATCACGTGTGCCCTGGTCTATATATACTGTATCATCACTACATTGTACTTACACATATCCGACTCTGCTACATCACGTGTGTCCTGGTCTATATATACTGTATCATCACTACATTGTACTTACACATCACCGACTCTACTACATCACGTGTACCCTGGTCTATATATACTGTATCATCACTACATTGTACTTACACATCACCGACTCTACTACATCACGTGTGCCCTGGTCTATATATACTGTATCATCACTACATTGTACTTACACATCACCGACTCTACTACATCACATGTGCCCTGGTCTATATATACTGTATCATCACTACATTGTACTTACACATATCCGACTCTGCTACATCACGTGTGTCCTGGTCTATATATACTGTATCATCACTACATTATACTTACACATCACCGACTCTACTACATCACGTGTACCCTGGTCTATATATACTGCATCATCACTACATTGTACTTACACATCACCGACTCTGCTACATCACGTGTGCCCTGGTCTATATATACTGTATCATCACTACATAGTACTTACACATCACCGACTCTGCTACATCACGTGCGCCCTGGTCTATATATACTGTATCATCACTACATTGTACTTACACATCACCGACTCTACTACATCACGTGTGTCCTGGTCTATATATACTGTATCATCACTACATTGTACTTACACATCACCGACTCTGCTACATCACGTGCGCCCTGGTCTATATATACTGTATCATCACTACATTGTACTTACACATCACCGACTCTGCTACATCACGTGCGCCCTGGTCTATATATACTGTATCATCACTACATTGTACTTACACATCACCGACTCTACTACATCACGTGTGTCCTGGTCTATATATACTGTATCATCACTACATTGTACTTACACATCACCGACTCTGCTACATCACGTGCGCCCTGGTCTATATATACTGTATCATCACTACATTGTACTTACACATCACCGACTCTGCTACATCACGTGCGCCCTGGTCTATATATACTGTATCATCACTACATTGTACTTACACATCACCGACTCTACTACATCACGTGTGTCCTGGTCTATATATACTGTATCATCACTACATTATACTTACACATCACCGACTCTGCTACATCACATGTGCCCTGGTCTATATATACTGTATCATCACTACATTGTACTTACACATCACCGACTCTGCTACATCACGTGCGCCCTGGTCTATATATACTGTATCATCACTACATTGTACTTACACATCACCGACTCTTCTACATCACGTGCGCCCTGGTCTATATATACTGTATCATCACTACATTGTACTTACACATCACCGACTCTACTACATCACATGTGCCCTGGTCTATATATACTGTATCATCACTACATTGTACTTACACATCACCGACTCTACTACATCACATGTGCCCTGGTCTATATATACTGTATCATCACTACATTGTACTTACACATCACCGACTCTACTACATCACATGTGCCCTGGTCTATATATACTGTATCATCACTACATTGTACTTACACATCACCGACTCTACTACATCACGTGTGCCCTGGTCTATATATACTGTATCATCACTACATTGTACTTACACATCACCGACTCTACTACATCACATGTGCCCTGGTCTATATATACTGTATCATCACTACATTGTACTTACACATCACCGACTCTACTACATCACGTGCGCCCCGGTCTATATATACTGTATCATCACTACATTGTACTTACACATCACCGACTCTACTACATCACGTGTGCCCTGGTCTATATATACTGTATCATCACTACATTGTACTTACACATCACCGACTCTACTACATCACATGTGCCCTGGTCTATATATACTGTATCATCACTACATTGTACTTACACATCACCGACTCTACTACATCACGTGTGTCCTGGTCTATATATACTGTATCATCACTACATTGTACTTACACATCACCGACTCTACTACATCACATGTGCCCTGGTCTATATATACTGTATCATCACTACATTGTACTTACACATATCCGACTCTACTACATCACGTGTGTCCTGGTCTATATATACTGTATCATCACTACATTGTACTTACACATCACCGACTCTACTACATCACGTGTGCCCTGGTCTATATATACTGTATCATCACTACATTGTACTTACACATCGCCGACTCTGCTACATCACGTGTGCCCTGGTCTATATATACTGTATCATCACTACATTATACTTACACATATCCGACTCTGCTACATCACATGTGCCCTGGTCTATATATACTGTATCATCACTACATTATACTTACACATCACCGACTCTACTACATCACGTGTGCCCTGGTCTATATATACTGTATCATCACTACATTGTACTTACACATCGCCGACTCTGCTACATCACGTGTGCCCTGGTCTATATATACTGTATCATCACTACATTGTACTTACACATATCCGACTCTGCTACATCACATGTGCCCTGGTCTATATATACTGTATCATCACTACATTATACTTACACATCACCGACTCTGCTACATCACATGTGTCCTGGTCTATATATACTGTATCATCACTACATTGTACTTACACATCACCGACTCTGCTACATCACGTGTACCCTGGTCTATATATACTGTATCATCACTACATTGTACTTACACATATCCGACTCTGCTACATCACGTGTGTCCTGGTCTATATATACTGTATCATCACTACATTGTACTTACACATCACCGACTCTGCTACATCACGTGTGCCCTGGTCTATATATACTGTATCATCACTACATTGTACTTACACATCACCGACTCTACTACATCACATGTGCCCTGGTCTATATATACTGTATCATCACTACATTGTACTTACACATCACCGACTCTACTACATCACGTGTGCCCTGGTCTATATATACTGTATCATCACTACATTATACTTACACATCACCGACTCTACTACATCACATGTGCCCTGGTCTATATATACTGTATCATCACTACATTGTACTTACACATCACCGACTCTACTACATCACGTGTGCCCTGGTCTATATATACTGTATCATCACTACATTGTACTTACACATCACCGACTCTACTACATCACATGTGCCCTGGTCTATATATACTGTATCATCACTACATTGTACTTACACATCACCGACTCTACTACATCACATGTGCCCTGGTCTATATATACTGTATCATCACTACATTGTACTTACACATCACCGACTCTACTACATCACGTGTGCCCTGGTCTATATATACTGTATCATCACTACATTATACTTACACATCACCGACTCTGCTACATCACATGTGCCCTGGTCTATATATACTGTATCATCACTACATTGTACTTACACATCACCGGCTCTACTACATCACATGTGCCCTGGTCTATATATACTGTATCATCACTACATTGTACTTACACATCACCGACTCTGCTACATCACGTGTGCCCTGGTCTATATATACTGTATCATCACTACATTGTAATTACACATCACCGACTCTACTACATCACGTGTGTCCTGGTCTATATATACTGTATCATCACTACATTGTACTTACACATCACCGACTCTACTACATCACATGTGCCCTGGTCTATATATACTGTATCATCACTACATTGTACTTACACATCACCGACTCTACTACATCACGTGTGCCCTGGTCTATATATACTGTATCATCACTACATTGTACTTACACATCACCGACTCTACTACATCACATGTGCCCTGGTCTATATATACTGTATCATCACTACATTGTACTTACACATCACCGACTCTGCTACATCACGTGTGCCCTGGTCTATATATACTGTATCATCACTACATTGTACTTACACATCACCGACTCTACTACATCACATGTGCCCTGGTCTATATATACTGTATCATCACTACATTGTACTTACACATCACCGACTCTACTACATCACGTGCGCCCTGGTCTATATATACTGTATCATCACTACATTGTACTTACACATCACCGGCTCTACTACATCACGTGTGCCCTGGTCTATATATACTGTATCATCACTACATTGTACTTACACATCTCCGACTCTACTACATCACGTGTGTCCTGGTCTATATATACTGTATCATCACTACATTGTACTTACACATCACCGACTCTACTACATCACGTGTGCCCTGGTCTATATATACTGTATCATCACTACATTATACTTACACAACACCGACTCTACTACATCACGTGTGTCCTGGTCTATATATACTGTATCATCACTACATTATACTTACACAACACCGACTCTACTACATCACGTGTGTCCTGGTCTATATATACTGTATCATCACTACATTGTACTTACACATCACCGACTCTACTACATCACGTGTGCCCTGGTCTATATATACTGTATCATCACTACATTGTACTTACACATCACCGACTCTACTACATCACGTGTGTCCTGGTCTATATATACTGTATCATCACTACATTATACTTACACAACACCGACTCTACTACATCACGTGTACCCTGGTCTATATATACTGTATCATCACTACATTGTACTTACACATCACCGACTCTACTACATCACGTGCGCCCTGGTCTATATATACTGTATCATCACTACATTGTACTTACACATCACCAACTCTACTACATCACGTGTGCCCTGGTCTATATATACTGTATCATCACTACATTATACTTACACATCACCGACTCTACTACATCACGTGTGTCCTGGTCTATATATACTGTATCATCACTACATTATACTTACACATCACCGACTCTTCTACATCACGTGTGCCCTGGTCTATATATACTGTATCATCTCTACATTGTACTTACACATCACCGACTCTACTACATCACGTGTGCCCTGGTCTATATATACTGTATCATCACTACATTGTACTTACACATCACCGACTCTACAACATCACGTGCGCCCTGGTCTATATATACTGTATCATCACTACATTGTACTTACACATCACCGACTCTACTACATCACGTGTGTCCTGGTCTATATATACTGTATCATCACTACATTATACTTACACATCACCGACTCTACTACATCACGTGTGTCCTGGTCTATATATACTGTATCATCACTACATTATACTTACACATCACCGACTCTACTACATCACGTGTGCCCTGGTCTATATATACTGTATCATCACTACATTGTACTTACACATCACCGGCTCTACTACATCACGTGTGCCCTGGTCTATATATACTGTATCATCACTACATTGTACTTACACATCACCGACTCTACTACATCACATGTGCCCTGGTCTATATATACTGTATCATCACTACATTATACTTACACATCACCGACTCTGCTACATCACATGTGTCCTGGTCTATATATACTGTATCATCTCTACATTGTACTTACACATCACCGACTCTTCTACATCACGTGTGCCCTGGTCTATATATACTGTATCATCACTACATTGTACTTACACATCACCGACTCTTCTACATCACGTGTGCCCTGGTCTATATATACTGTATCATCACTACATTGTAATTACACATCACCGACTCTACTACATCACGTGTGTCCTGGTCTATATATACTGTATCATCACTACATTATACTTACACATCACCGACTCTACTACATCACGTGTGTCCTGGTCTATATATACTGTATCATCACTACATTGTACTTACACATCACCGACTCTGCTACATCACGTGTGCCCTGGTCTATATATATACTGTATCATCACTACATTATACTTACACATCACCGACTCTACTACATCACGTGTGCCCTGGTCTATATATACTGTATCATCACTACATTATACTTACACATCACCGACTCTACTACATCACGTGTGCCCTGGTCTATATATACTGTATCATCACTACATTATACTTACACATCACCGACTCTACTACATCACGTGTGCCCTGGTCTATATATACTGTATCATCACTACATTATACTTACACATCACCGACTCTACTACATCACGTGTGTCCTGGTCTATATATACTGTATCATCACTACATTGTACTTACACATCACCGACTCTTCTACATCACGTGTGCCCTGGTCTATATATACTGTATCATCACTACATTGTACTTACACATCACCGACTCTACTACATCACGTGTGCCCTGGTCTATATATACTGTATCATCACTACATTGTACTTACACATCACCGACTCTACTACATCACGTGTGCCCTGGTCTATATATACTGTATCATCACTACATTGTACTTACACATCACCGACTCTACTACATCACGTGTGTCCTGGTCTATATATACTGTATCATCACTACATTATACTTACACATCACCGACTCTACTACATCACGTGTGTCCTGGTCTATATATACTGTATCATCACTACATTGTACTTACACATCACCGACTCTACTACATCACGTGTGCCCTGGTCTATATATACTGTATCATCTCTACATTGTACTTACACATCACCGACTCTACTACATCACGTGTGCCCTGGTCTATATATACTGTATCATCTCTACATTGTACTTACACATCACCGACTCTACTACATCACGTGTGCCCTGGTCTATATATACTGTATCATCACTACATTGTACTTACACATCACCGGCTCTACTACATCACGTGTGCCCTGGTCTATATATACTGTATCATCACTACATTGTACTTACACATCACCGGCTCTACTACATCACGTGTGTCCTGGTCTATATATACTGTATCATCACTACATTGTACTTACACATCACCGACTCTACTACATCACGTGTGCCCTGGTCTATATATACTGTATCATCACTACATTGTACTTACACATCACCGGCTCTACTACATCACGTGCGCCCTGGTCTATATATACTGTATCATCACTACATTGTACTTACACATCACCGGCTCTACTACATCACGTGTGTCCTGGTCTATATATACTGTATCATCACTACATTGTAATTACACATCACCGACTCTACTACATCACGTGTGTCCTGGTCTATATATACTGTATCATCACTACATTATACTTACACATCACCGACTCTACTACATCACGTGTGTCCTGGTCTATATATACTGTATCATCACTACATTGTACTTACACATCACCGACTCTACTACATCACATGTGCCCTGGTCTATATATACTGTATCATCACTACATTATACTTACACATCACCGTCTCTTCTACATCACGTGTGCCCTGGTCTATATATACTGTATCATCACTACATTGTACTTACACATCACCGACTCTACTACATCACATGTGCCCTGGTCTATATATACTGTATCATCACTACATTGTACTTACACATCACCGACTCTACTACATCACGTGTGCCCTGGTCTATATATACTGTATCATCACTACATTGTACTTACACATCACCGACTCTACTACATCACATGTGCCCTGGTCTATATATACTGTATCATCACTACATTGTACTTACACATCACCGGCTCTACTACATCACGTGTGCCCTGGTCTATATATACTGTATCATCACTACATTGTACTTACACATCACCGGCTCTACTACATCACGTGTGTCCTGGTCTATATATACTGTATCATCACTACATTATACTTACACATCACCGGCTCTACTACATCACGTGTGTCCTGGTCTATATATACTGTATCATCACTACATTGTACTTACACATCACCGACTCTACTACATCACGTGTGCCCTGGTCTATATATACTGTATCATCACTACATTATACTTACACATCACCGACTCTACTACATCACGTGTGCCCTGGTCTATATATACTGTATCATCACTACATTGTACTTACACATCACCGACTCTACTACATCACGTGTGCCCTGGTCTATATATACTGTATCATCACTACATTGTACTTACACATCACCGACTCTACTACATCACGTGTGCCCTGGTCTATATATACTGTATCATCACTACATTGTACTTACACATCACCGACTCTACTACATCACATGTGCCCTGGTCTATATATACTGTATCATCACTACATTGTACTTACACATCACCGACTCTACTACATCACATGTGCCCTGGTCTATATATACTGTATCATCACTACATTGTACTTACACATCACCGACTCTACTACATCACGTGTGCCCTGGTCTATATATACTGTATCATCACTACATTGTACTTACACATCACCGACTCTACTACATCACATGTGCCCTGGTCTATATATACTGTATCATCACTACATTGTACTTACACATCACCGGCTCTACTACATCACGTGTGCCCTGGTCTATATATACTGTATCATCACTACATTGTACTTACACATCACCGGCTCTACTACATCACGTGTGTCCTGGTCTATATATACTGTATCATCACTACATTGTACTTACACATCACCGACTCTACTACATCACGTGTGTCCTGGTCTATATATACTGTATCATCACTACATTGTACTTACACATCACCGGCTCTACTACATCACGTGTGTCCTGGTCTATATATACTGTATCATCACTACATTGTACTTACACATCACCGACTCTACTACATCACGTGTGCCCTGGTCTATATATACTGTATCATCACTACATTATACTTACACATCACCGACTCTACTACATCACGTGCGTCCTGGTCTATATATACTGTATCATCACTACATTATACTTACACATCACCGACTCTTCTACATCACATGTGTCCTGGTCTATATATACTGTATCATCACTACATTGTACGTACACATCACCGACTCTACTACATCACATGTGCCCTGGTCTATATATACTGTATCATCACTACATTGTACTTACACATCACCGGCTCTGCTACATCACATGTGCCCTGGTCTATATATACTGTATCATCACTACATTGTACTTACACATCACCGACTCTACTACATCACGTGTGCCCTGGTCTATATATACTGTATCATCACTACATTATACTTACACATCACCGACTCTACTACATCACGTGTGCCCTGGTCTATATATACTGTATCATCACTACATTATACTTACACATCACCGGCTCTACTACATCACGTGTGCCCTGGTCTATATATACTGTATCATCACTACATTATACTTACACATCACCGACTCTACTACATCACGTGTGCCCTGGTCTATATATACTGTATCATCACTACATTGTACTTACACATCACCGACTCTACTACATCACGTGTGTCCTGGTCTATATATACTGTATCATCACTACATTGTACTTACACATCACCGGCTCTGCTACATCACATGTGCCCTGGTCTATATATACTGTATCATCACTACATTGTACTTACACATCACCGACTCTACTACATCACGTGTGCCCTGGTCTATATATACTGTATCATCACTACATTATACTTACACATCACCGACTCTACTACATCACGTGTGCCCTGGTCTATATATACTGTATCATCACTACATTATACTTACACATCACCGGCTCTACTACATCACGTGTGCCCTGGTCTATATATACTGTATCATCACTACATTATACTTACACATCACCGGCTCTACTACATCACGTGTGCCCTGGTCTATATATACTGTATCATCACTACATTGTACTTACACATCACCGACTCTACTACATCACGTGTGCCCTGGTCTATATATACTGTATCATCACTACATTGTACTTACACATCGCCGGCTCTGCTACATCACGTGTGCCCTGGTCTATATATACTGTATCATCACTACATTATACTTACACATCACCGGCTCTACTACATCACGTGTGCCCTGGTCTATATATACTGTATCATCACTACATTGTACTTACACATCGCCGGCTCTTCTACATCACATGTGCCCTGGTCTATATATACTGTATCATCACTACATTGTACTTACACATCGCCGACTCTGCTACATCACGTGCGCCCTGGTCTATATATACTGTATCATCACTACATTGTACTTACACATCACCGACTCTACTACATCACGTGCGTCCTGGTCTATATATACTGTATCATCACTACATTGTACTTACACATCGCCGGCTCTGCTACATCACGTGTGCCCTGGTCTATATATACTGTATCATCACTACATTGTACTTACACATCACCGACTCTACTACATCACATGTGCCCTGGTCTATATATACTGTATCATCACTACATTATACTTACACATCACCGACTCTACTACATCACATGTGCCCTGGTCTATATATACTGTATCATCACTACATTATACTTACACATCACCGACTCTACTACATCACGTGTACCCTGGTCTATATATACTGTATCATCACTACATTATACTTACACATCACCGACTCTACTACATCACGTGTGTCCTGGTCTATATATACTGTATCATCACTACATTATACTTACACATCACCGGCTCTACTACATCACGTGCGTCCTGGTCTATATATACTGTATCATCACTACATTGTACTTACACATCACCGACTCTACTACATCACGTGTGCCCTGGTCTATATATACTGTATCATCACTACATTATACTTACACATCACCGACTCTACTACATCACGTGTGCCCTGGTCTATATATACTGTATCATCACTACATTATACTTACACATCACCGGCTCTACTACATCACGTGTGCCCTGGTCTATATATACTGTATCATCACTACATTATACTTACACATCACCGGCTCTACTACATCACGTGTGCCCTGGTCTATATATACTGTATCATCACTACATTGTACTTACACATCACCGACTCTACTACATCACGTGTGCCCTGGTCTATATATACTGTATCATCACTACATTGTACTTACACATCGCCGGCTCTGCTACATCACGTGTGCCCTGGTCTATATATACTGTATCATCACTACATTATACTTACACATCACCGGCTCTACTACATCACGTGTGCCCTGGTCTATATATACTGTATCATCACTACATTGTACTTACACATCGCCGGCTCTTCTACATCACATGTGCCCTGGTCTATATATACTGTATCATCACTACATTGTACTTACACATCGCCGACTCTGCTACATCACGTGCGCCCTGGTCTATATATACTGTATCATCACTACATTGTACTTACACATCACCGACTCTACTACATCACGTGCGTCCTGGTCTATATATACTGTATCATCACTACATTGTACTTACACATCGCCGGCTCTGCTACATCACGTGTGCCCTGGTCTATATATACTGTATCATCACTACATTGTACTTACACATCACCGACTCTACTACATCACGTGTGTCCTGGTCTATATATACTGTATCATCACTACATTGTACTTACACATCACCGACTCTACTACATCACGTGTGTCCTGGTCTATATATACTGTATCATCACTACATTGTACTTACACATCACCGACTCTACTACATCACGTGTGCCCTGGTCTATATATACTGTATCATCACTACATTGTACTTACACATCACCGGCTCTACTACATCACGTGCACCCTGGTCTATATATACTGTATCATCACTACATTGTACTTACACATCACCGACTCTACTACATCACGTGTGTCCTGGTCTATATATACTGTATCATCACTACATTGTACTTACACATCACCGACTCTACTACATCACGTGTGTCCTGGTCTATATATACTGTATCATCACTACATTGTACTTACACATCACCGACTCTACTACATCACGTGTGTCCTGGTCTATATATACTGTATCATCACTACATTGTACTTACACATCACCGACTCTACTACATCACGTGTGCCCTGGTCTATATATACTGTATCATCACTACATTGTACTTACACATCACCGACTCTACTACATCACGTGCACCCTGGTCTATATATACTGTATCATCACTACATTGTACTTACACATCACCGACTCTACTACATCACGTGTGTCCTGGTCTATATATACTGTATCATCACTACATTATACTTACACATCACCGACTCTACTACATCACGTGTGCCCTGGTCTATATATACTGTATCATCACTACATTGTACTTACACATCACCGACTCTACTACATCACATGTGCCCTGGTCTATATATACTGTATCATCACTACATTATACTTACACATCACCGACTCTACAACATCACGTGTGCCCTGGTCTATATATACTGTATCATCACTACATTGTACTTACACATCACCGACTCTTCTACATCACGTGTGCCCTGGTCTATATATACTGTATCATCACTACATTGTACTTACACATCTCCGACTCTACTACATCACGTGTGTCCTGGTCTATATATACTGTATCATCACTACATTGTACTTACACATCACCGACTCTTCTACATCACGTGCACCCTGGTCTATATATACTGTATCATCACTACATTGTACTTACACATCTCCGACTCTACTACATCACGTGTGTCCTGGTCTATATATACTGTATCATCACTACATTGTACTTACACATCACCGACTCTACTACATCACGTGTACCCTGGTCTATATATACTGTATCATCACTACATTGTACTTACACATCACCGACTCTACTACATCACGTGTGTCCTGGTCTATATATACTGTATTATCACTACATTATACTTACACATCACCGACTCTACTACATCACGTGTGTCCTGGTCTATATATACTGTATCATCACTACATTATACTTACACATCACCGACTCTACTACATCACGTGTACCCTGGTCTATATATACTGTATCATCACTACATTGTACTTACACATCACCGACTCTACTACATCACGTGCGCCCTGGTCTATATATACTGTATCATCACTACATTGTACTTACACATCACCGACTCTACTACATCACGTGCGCCCTGGTCTATATATACTGTATCATCACTACATTGTACTTACACATCACCGACTCTACTACATCACGTGTACCCTGGTCTATATATACTGTATCATCACTACATTGTACTTACACATCACCGACTCTACTACATCACGTGCGCCCTGGTCTATATATACTGTATCATCACTACATTGTACTTACACATCACCGACTCTACTACATCACGTGCGCCCTGGTCTATATATACTGTATCATCACTACATTGTACTTACACATCACCGACTCTGCTACATCACGTGTGCCCTGGTCTATATATACTGTATCATCACTACATTGTACTTACACATCACCGACTCTACTACATCACGTGTGTCCTGGTCTATATATACTGTATTATCACTACATTATACTTACACATCACCGACTCTACTACATCACGTGTGTCCTGGTCTATATATACTGTATCATCACTACATTATACTTACACATCACCGACTCTACTACATCACGTGTGCCCTGGTCTATATATACTGTATCATCACTACATTATACTTACACATCACCGACTCTACTACATCACATGTGCCCTGGTCTATATATACTGTATCATCACTACATTGTACTTACACATCGCCGACTCTGCTACATCACGTGCGCCCTGGTCTATATATACTGTATCATCACTACATTATACTTACACATCACCGACTCTACTACATCACGTGTGTCCTGGTCTATATATACTGTATCATCACTACATTATACTTACACATCACCGACTCTGCTACATCACGTGCGCCCTGGTCTATATATACTGTATCATCACTACATTGTACTTACACATCACCGACTCTACTACATCACGTGTGCCCTGGTCTATATATACTGTATCATCACTACATTGTACTTACACATCGCCGGCTCTGCTACATCACGTGTGCCCTGGTCTATATATACTGTATCATCACTACATTGTACTTACACATCACCGACTCTACTACATCACGTGTGCCCTGGTCTATATATACTGTATCATCACTACATTATACTTACACATCACCGGCTCTACTACATCACATGTGCCCTGGTCTATATATACTGTATCATCACTACATTGTACTTACACATCACCGACTCTACTACATCACGTGTACCCTGGTCTATATATACTGTATCATCTCTACATTATACTTACACATCACCGACTCTACTACATCACATGTGCCCTGGTCTATATATACTGTATCATCACTACATTGTACTTACACATCACCGGCTCTGCTACATCACATGTGCCCTGGTCTATATATACTGTATCATCACTACATTGTACTTACACATCACTGACTCTACTACATCACATGTGCCCTGGTCTATATATACTGTATCATCACTACATTGTACTTACACATCACCGACTCTACTACATCACGTGTACCCTGGTCTATATATACTGTATCATCACTACATTATACTTACACATCACCGGCTCTACTACATCACATGTGCCCTGGTCTATATATACTGTATCATCACTACATTGTACTTACACATCACCGACTCTACTACATCACGTGTACCCTGGTCTATATATACTGTATCATCTCTACATTATACTTACACATCACCGACTCTACTACATCACGTGTACCCTGGTCTATATATACTGTATCATCTCTACATTATACTTACACATCACCGACTCTACTACATCACATGTGCCCTGGTCTATATATACTGTATCATCACTACATTGTACTTACACATCACCGACTCTACTACATCACATGTGCCCTGGTCTATATATACTGTATCATCACTACATTGTACTTACACATCACTGACTCTACTACATCACATGTGCCCTGGTCTATATATACTGTATCATCACTACATTGTACTTACACATCACCGACTCTACTACATCACGTGTACCCTGGTCTATATATACTGTATCATCACTACATTATACTTACACATCACCGGCTCTACTACATCACATGTGCCCTGGTCTATATATACTGTATCATCACTACATTGTACTTACACATCACCGACTCTACTACATCACGTGTGTCCTGGTCTATATATACTGTATCATCACTACATTGTACTTACACATCACCGACTCTACTACATCACGTGTACCCTGGTCTATATATACTGTATCATCTCTACATTATACTTACACATCACCGACTCTACTACATCACATGTGCCCTGGTCTATATATACTGTATCATCACTACATTGTACTTACACATCACCGACTCTACTACATCACGTGTGTCCTGGTCTATATATACTGTATCATCTCTACATTATACTTACACATCACCGACTCTACTACATCACGTGTGTCCTGGTCTATATATACTGTATCATCACTACATTGTACTTACACATCACCGGCTCTACTACATCACGTGTGCCCTGGTCTATATATACTGTATCATCACTACATTGTACTTACACATCACCGACTCTACTACATCACGTGTGTCCTGGTCTATATATACTGTATCATCACTACATTGTACTTACACATCACCGACTCTACTACATCACATGTGCCCTGGTCTATATATACTGTATCATCACTACATTGTACTTACACATCACCGACTCTACTACATCACGTGTGCCCTGGTCTATATATACTGTATCATCACTACATTGTACTTACACATCACCGACTCTACTACATCACGTGTACCCTGGTCTATATATACTGTATCATCACTACATTATACTTACACATCACCGACTCTACTACATCACGTGTGTCCTGGTCTATATATACTGTATCATCACTACATTGTACTTACACATCACCGGCTCTTCTACATCACGTGTGTCCTGGTCTATATATACTGTATCATCACTACATTATACTTACACATCACCGACTCTACTACATCACGTGTGTCCTGGTCTATATATACTGTATCATCACTACATTGTACTTACACATCACCGACTCTACTACATCACGTGTCCCCTGGTCTATATATACTGTATCATCACTACATTGTACTTACACATCACCGACTCTACTACATCACGTGTGCCCTGGTCTATATATACTGTATCATCACTACATTGTACTTACACATCACCGACTCTACTACATCACGTGTGCCCTGGTCTATATATACTGTATCATCACTACATTGTACTTACACATCACCGACTCTACTACATCACGTGTGCCCTGGTCTATATATACTGTATCATCACTACATTGTACTTACACATCACCGACTCTGCTACATCACATGTGCCCTGGTCTATATATACTGTATCATCACTACATTGTACTTACACATCCCCGACTCTACTACATCACGTGTGTCCTGGTCTATATATACTGTATCATCACTACATTGTACTTACACATCACCGGCTCTGCTACATCACATGTGCCCTGGTCTATATATACTGTATCATCACTACATTATACTTACACATCACCGACTCTACTACATCACATGTGCCCTGGTCTATATATACTGTATCATCACTACATTGTACTTACACATCACCGACTCTACTACATCACGTGTGCCCTGGTCTATATATACTGTATCATCACTACATTGTACTTACACATCACCGACTCTACTACATCACGTGTGCCCTGGTCTATATATACTGTATCATCACTACATTGTACTTACATATCACCGACTCTACTACATCACGTGTGCCCTGGTCTATATATACTGTATCATCACTACATTGTACTTACACATCACCGACTCTACTACATCACGTGTGCCCTGGTCTATATATACTGTATCATCACTACATTGTACTTACACATCACCGACTCTACTACATCACGTGTGCCCTGGTCTATATATACTGTATCATCACTACATTGTACTTACACATCACCGACTCTACTACATCACGTGTGCCCTGGTCTATATATACTGTATCATCACTACATTGTACTTACACATCACCGACTCTACTACATCACGTGTGTCCTGGTCTATATATACTGTATCATCACTACATTGTACTTACACATCACCGACTCTACTACATCACGTGTGCCCTGGTCTATATATACTGTATCATCACTACATTGTACTTACACATCACCGACTCTACTACATCACATGTACCCTGGTCTATATATACTGTATCATCACTACATTATACTTACACATCACCGACTCTACTACATCACATGTGCCCTGGTCTATATATACTGTATCATCACTACATTGTACTTACACATCACCGACTCTACTACATCACATGTGCCCTGGTCTATATATACTGTATCATCACTACATTGTACTTACACATCACCGACTCTACTACATCACATGTGCCCTGGTCTATATATACTGTATCATCACTACATTGTACTTACACATCACCGACTCTACTACATCACATGTGCCCTGGTCTATATATACTGTATCATCACTACATTGTACTTACACATCACCGACTCTACTACATCACGTGTGCCCTGGTCTATATATACTGTATCATCACTACATTGTACTTACACATCACCGACTCTACTACATCACGTGTGTCCTGGTCTATATATACTGTATCATCACTACATTGTACTTACACATCTCCGACTCTACTACATCACGTGTGCCCTGGTCTATATATACTGTATCATCACTACATTGTACTTACACATCACCGACTCTACTACATCACGTGTGCCCTGGTCTATATATACTGTATCATCACTATATTGTACTTACACATCACCGACTCTACTACATCACGTGTGCCCTGGTCTATATATACTGTATCATCACTACATTGTACTTACACATCTCCGACTCTACTACATCACGTGTGCCCTGGTCTATATATACTGTATCATCACTACATTATACTTACACATCACCGACTCTGCTACATCACGTGTGCCCTGGTCTATATATACTGTATCATCACTACATTGTACTTACACATCTCCGACTCTACTACATCACGTGTGCCCTGGTCTATATATACTGTATCATCACTACATTATACTTACACATCACCGACTCTACTACATCACGTGTGCCCTGGTCTATATATACTGTATCATCACTACATTGTACTTACACATCACCGACTCTGCTACATCACGTGTGCCCTGGTCTATATATACTGTATCATCACTACATTGTACTTACACATCTCCGACTCTACTACATCACGTGTGTCCTGGTCTATATATACTGTATCATCACTACATTGTACTTACACATCACCGACTCTACTACATCACGTGTGCCCTGGTCTATATATACTGTATCATCACTACATTGTACTTACACATCACCGACTCTACTACATCACGTGTGCCCTGGTCTATATATACTGTATCATCACTACATTGTACTTACACATCTCCGACTCTACTACATCACGTGTGCCCTGGTCTATATATACTGTATCATCACTACATTGTACTTACACATCACCGACTCTACTACATCACGTGTGCCCTGGTCTATATATACTGTATCATCACTACATTGTACTTACACATCTCCGACTCTACTACATCACGTGTGCCCTGGTCTATATATACTGTATCATCACTACATTGTACTTACACATCACCGACTCTACTACATCACGTGCGCCCTGGTCTATATATACTGTATCATCACTACATTGTACTTACACATCACCGACTCTACTACATCACGTGTGCCCTGGTCTATATATACTGTATCATCACTACATTGTACTTACACATCACCGACTCTACTACATCACATGTGCCCTGGTCTATATATACTGTATCATCACTACATTGTACTTACACATCACCGACTCTACTACATCACATGTGCCCTGGTCTATATATACTGTATCATCACTACATTATACTTACACATCACCGACTCTGCTACATCACGTGTGTCCTGGTCTATATATACTGTATCATCACTACATTATACTTACACATCACCGACTCTACTACATCACATGTACCCTGGTCTATATATACTGTATCATCACTACATTGTACTTACACATCTCCGACTCTACTACATCACGTGTGCCCTGGTCTATATATACTGTATCATCACTACATTGTACTTACACATCACCGACTCTACTACATCACATGTGCCCTGGTCTATATATACTGTATCATCACTACATTGTACTTACACATCACCGACTCTACTACATCACGTGTGCCCTGGTCTATATATACTGTATCATCACTACATTGTACTTACACATCACCGACTCTACTACATCACGTGTGCCCTGGTCTATATATACTGTATCATCACTACATTGTACTTACACATCACCGACTCTACTACATCACGTGTGCCCTGGTCTATATATACTGTATCATCACTACATTATACTTACACATCACCGACTCTACTACATCACGTGTGCCCTGGTCTATATGTACTGTATCATCACTACATTGTACTTACACATCACCGACTCTACTACATCACGTGTGCCCTGGTCTATATATACTGTATCATCACTACATTGTACTTACACATCACCGACTCTACTACATCACATGTGTCCTGGTCTATATATACTGTATCATCACTACATTGTACTTACACATCACCGACTCTACTACATCACGTGTGCCCTGGTCTATATATACTGTATCATCACTACATTGTACTTACACATCACCGACTCTACTACATCACGTGTGCCCTGGTCTATATATACTGTATCATCACTACATTGTACTTACACATCACCGACTCTACTACATCACGTGTGCCCTGGTCTATATATACTGTATCATCACTACATTGTACTTACACATCACCGACTCTACTACATCACGTGTGTCCTGGTCTATATATACTGTATCATCACTACATTGTACTTACACATCACCAACTCTACTACATCACATGTGTCCTGGTCTATATATACTGTATCATCACTACATTGTACTTACACATCACCGACTCTACTACATCACGTGTGTCCTGGTCTATATATACTGTATCATCACTACATTGTACTTACACATCACCAACTCTACTACATCACATGTGTCCTGGTCTATATATACTGTATCATCACTACATTGTACTTACACATCACCGACTCTACTACATCACGTGTGTCCTGGTCTATATATACTGTATCATCACTACATTGTACCTACACATCACCGACTCTACTACATCACGTGTGCCCTGGTCTATATATACTGTATCATCACTACATTGTACTTACACATCACCAACTCTACTACATCACATGTGCCCTGGTCTATATATACTGTATCATCACTACATTGTACTTACACATCACCGACTCTACTACATCACGTGCGCCCTGGTCTATATATACTGTATCATCACTACATTATACTTACACATCACCGACTCTACTACATCACGTGTGTCCTGGTCTATATATACTGTATCATCACTACATTGTACTTACACATCTCCGACTCTACTATATCACGTGTGCCCTGGTCTATATATACTGTATCATCACTACATTGTACTTACACATCACCGACTCTACTACATCACGTGTGCCCTGGTCTATATATACTGTATCATCACTACATTGTACTTACACATCACCGACTCTACTACATCACGTGTGCCCTGGTCTATATACTGTATCATCACTACATTGTACTTACACATCTCCGACTCTACTACATCACGTGTGCCCTGGTCTATATATACTGTATCATCACTACATTGTACTTACACATCACCGACTCTACTACATCACGTGCGCCCTGGTCTATATATACTGTATCATCACTACATTGTACTTACACATCACCGACTCTGCTACATCACGTGTGTCCTGGTCTATATATACTGTATCATCACTACATTATACTTACACATCACCGGCTCTACTACATCACGTGTGCCCTGGTCTATATATACTGTATCATCACTACATTGTACTTACACATCACCGACTCTGCTACATCACGTGTGTCCTGGTCTATATATACTGTATCATCACTACATTATACTTACACATCACCGGCTCTACTACATCACGTGTGTCCTGGTCTATATATACTGTATCATCACTACATTATACTTACACATCACCGGCTCTACTACATCACATGTACCCTGGTCTATATATACTGTATCATCACTACATTATACTTACACATCACCGACTCTACTACATCACGTGTGCCCTGGTCTATATATACTGTATCATCACTACATTGTACTTACACATCACCGACTCTACTACATCACATGTGCCCTGGTCTATATATACTGTATCATCACTACATTGTACTTACACATCACCGACTCTACTACATCACGTGTGTCCTGGTCTATATATACTGTATCATCACTACATTATACTTACACATCACCGGCTCTACTACATCACGTGTGTCCTGGTCTATATATACTGTATCATCACTACATTATACTTACACATCACCGACTCTACTACATCACATGTACCCTGGTCTATATATACTGTATCATCACTACATTATACTTACACATCACCGACTCTACTACATCACGTGTGTCCTGGTCTATATATACTGTATCATCACTACATTGTACTTACACATCACCGACTCTACTACATCACATGTGCCCTGGTCTATATATACTGTATCATCACTACATTGTACTTACACATCACCGACTCTACTACATCACGTGCGCCCTGGTCTATATATACTGTATCATCACTACATTGTACTTACACATCACCGACTCTACTACATCACGTGTGCCCTGGTCTATATATACTGTATCATCACTACATTATACTTACACATCACCGGCTCTGCTACATCACATGTGCCCTGGTCTATATATACTGTATCATCACTACATTGTACTTACACATCACCGACTCTACTACATCACATGTACCCTGGTCTATATATACTGTATCATCACTACATTGTACTTACACATCACCGACTCTACTACATCACATGTGTCCTGGTCTATATATACTGTATCATCACTACATTATACTTACACATCACCGGCTCTGCTACATCACGTGTGTCCTGGTCTATATATACTGTATCATCACTACATTGTACTTACACATCACCGACTCTACTACATCACGTGTGCCCTGGTCTATATATACTGTATCATCACTACATTATACTTACACATCACCGGCTCTGCTACATCACGTGTGTCCTGGTCTATATATACTGTATCATCACTACATTGTACTTACACATCACCGACTCTACTACATCACGTGTGCCCTGGTCTATATATACTGTATCATCACTACATTGTACTTACACATCACCGACTCTACTACATCACGTGTGCCCTGGTCTATATATACTGTATCATCACTACATTGTACTTACACATCACCGACTCTACTACATCACGTGTGTCCTGGTCTATATATACTGTATCATCACTACATTGTACTTACACATCACCGACTCTACTACATCACGTGTGCCCTGGTCTATATATACTGTATCATCACTACATTGTACTTACACATCACCGACTCTGCTACATCACATGTGCCCTGGTCTATATATACTGTATCATCACTACATTGTACTTACACATCACCGACTCTACTACATCACGTGTGCCCTGGTCTATATATACTGTATCATCACTACATTGTACTTACACATCACCGACTTTACTACATCACATGTGTCCTGGTCTATATATACTGTATCATCACTACATTGTACTTACACATCGCCGACTCTACTACATCACGTGTGTCCTGGTCTATATATACTGTATCATCACTACATTGTACTTACACATCACCGACTCTACTACATCACGTGTGCCCTGGTCTATATATACTGTATCATCACTACATTGTACTTACACATCACCGACTCTACTACATCACGTGTGCCCTGGTCTATATATACTGTATCATCACTACATTATACTTACACATCACCGACTCTACTACATCACGTGTGTCCTGGTCTATATATACTGTATCATCACTACATTGTACTTACACATCACCGACTCTACTACATCACGTGTGCCCTGGTCTATATATACTGTATCATCACTACATTGTACTTACACATCACCGACTCTACTACATCACGTGCGCCCTGGTCTATATATACTGTATCATCACTACATTGTACTTACACATCACCGACTCTACTACATCACGTGTGTCCTGGTCTATATATACTGTATCATCACTACATTGTACTTACACATCACCGACTCTACTACATCACGTGTGCCCTGGTCTATATATACTGTATCATCACTACATTGTACTTACACATCACCGACTCTGCTACATCACATGTGCCCTGGTCTATATATACTGTATCATCACTACATTGTACTTACACATCACCGACTCTACTACATCACGTGTGCCCTGGTCTATATATACTGTATCATCACTACATTGTACTTACACATCACCGACTTTACTACATCACATGTGTCCTGGTCTATATATACTGTATCATCACTACATTGTACTTACACATCGCCGACTCTACTACATCACGTGTGTCCTGGTCTATATATACTGTATCATCACTACATTGTACTTACACATCACCGACTCTACTACATCACGTGTGCCCTGGTCTATATATACTGTATCATCACTACATTGTACTTACACATCACCGACTCTACTACATCACGTGTGCCCTGGTCTATATATACTGTATCATCACTACATTATACTTACACATCACCGACTCTACTACATCACGTGTGTCCTGGTCTATATATACTGTATCATCACTACATTGTACTTACACATCACCGACTCTACTACATCACGTGTGCCCTGGTCTATATATACTGTATCATCACTACATTGTACTTACACATCACCGACTCTACTACATCACGTGCGCCCTGGTCTATATATACTGTATCATCACTACATTGTACTTACACATCACCGACTCTACTACATCACGTGTGCCCTGGTCTATATATACTGTATCATCACTACATTGTACTTACACATCACCGACTCTACTACATCACGTGTGCCCTGGTCTATATATACTGTATCATCACTACATTATACTTACACATCACCGACTCTACTACATCACGTGTGTCCTGGTCTATATATACTGTATCATCACTACATTGTACTTACACATCACCGACTCTACTACATCACGTGTGCCCTGGTCTATATATACTGTATCATCACTACATTGTACTTACACATCACCGACTCTACTACATCACGTGCGCCCTGGTCTATATATACTGTATCATCACTACATTGTACTTACACATCACCGACTCTACTACATCACGTGTGCCCTGGTCTATATATACTGTATCATCACTACATTGTACTTACACATCACCGACTCTACTACATCACGTGTGCCCTGGTCTATATATACTGTATCATCACTACATTGTACTTACACATCACCGACTCTACTACATCACGTGTGTCCTGGTCTATATATACTGTATCATCACTACATTGTACTTACACATCACCGACTCTACTACATCACGTGTGCCCTGGTCTATATATACTGTATCATCACTACATTGTACTTACACATCACCGACTCTACTACATCACGTGTGCCCTGGTCTATATATACTGTATCATCACTACATTGTACTTACACATCACCGGCTCGGCTACATCACGTGCGCCCTGGTCTATATATACTGTATCATCACTACATTGTACTTACACATCACCGACTCTACTACATCACGTGTGCCCTGGTCTATATATACTGTATCATCACTACATTGTACTTACACATCACCGACTCTACTACATCACGTGTGTCCTGGTCTATATATACTGTATCATCACTACATTGTACTTACACATCACCGACTCTACTACATCACATGTGCCCTGGTCTATATATACTATATCATCACTACATTATACTTACACATCACCGACTCTACTACATCACGTGTACCCTGGTCTATATATACTGTATCATCACTACATTATACTTACACATCACCGACTCTACTACATCACGTGTGCCCTGGTCTATATATACTGTATTATCACTACATTGTACTTACACATCACCGACTCTACTACATCACGTGTGCCCTGGTCTATATATACTGTATCATCACTACATTGTACTTACACATCACCGGCTCTACTACATCACGTGCGCCCTGGTCTATATATACTGTATCATCACTACATTATACTTACACATCACCGACTCTACTACATCACGTGTGCCCTGGTCTATATATACTGTATTATCACTACATTGTACTTACACATCACCGACTCTACTACATCACGTGCGCCCTGGTCTATATATACTGTATCATCACTACATTATACTTACACATCACCGGCTCTGCTACATCACGTGTGCCCTGGTCTATATATACTGTATCATCACTACATTATACTTACACATCACCGACTCTACTACATCACGTGTGCCCTGGTCTATATATACTGTATCATCACTACATTGTACTTACACATCACCGACTCTACTACATCACGTGTGTCCTGGTCTATATATACTGTATCATCACTACATTGTACTTACACATCACCGACTCTACTACATCACGTGCGCCCTGGTCTATATATACTGTATCATCACTACATTATACTTACACATCACCGACTCTACTACATCACGTGTGCCCTGGTCTATATATACTGTATTATCACTACATTGTACTTACACATCACCGACTCTACTACATCACGTGCGCCCTGGTCTATATATACTGTATCATCACTACATTATACTTACACATCACCGGCTCTGCTACATCACGTGTGCCCTGGTCTATATATACTGTATCATCACTACATTATACTTACACATCACCGACTCTACTACATCACGTGTGCCCTGGTCTATATATACTGTATCATCACTACATTGTACTTACACATCACCGACTCTACTACATCACGTGTGTCCTGGTCTATATATACTGTATCATCACTACATTATACTTACACATCACCGACTCTACTACATCACGTGTGTCCTGGTCTATATATACTGTATCATCACTACATTGTACTTACACATCACCGACTCTACTACATCACGTGTGCCCTGGTCTATATATACTGTATCATCACTACATTATACTTACACATCACCGACTCTACTACATCACGTGCGCCCTGGTCTATATATACTGTATCATCACTACATTGTACTTACACATCACCGACTCTACTACATCACGTGTGCCCTGGTCTATATATACTGTATCATCACTACATTATACTTACACATCACCGACTCTACTACATCACGTGTGCCCTGGTCTATATATACTGTATCATCACTACATTATACTTACACATCACCGACTCTACTACATCACGTGTCCCCTGGTCTATATATACTGTATCATCACTACATTGTACTTACACATCACCGACTCTACTACATCACGTGTGTCCTGGTCTATATATACTGTATCATCACTACATTGTACTTACACATCACCGACTCTACTACATCACGTGTGCCCTGGTCTATATATACTGTATTATCACTACATTGTACTTACACATCACCGACTCTACTACATCACGTGCGCCCTGGTCTATATATACTGTATCATCACTACATTATACTTACACATCACCGACTCTACTACATCACGTGTGCCCTGGTCTATATATACTGTATTATCACTACATTGTACTTACACATCACCGACTCTACTACATCACGTGTGTCCTGGTCTATATATACTGTATTATCACTACATTGTACTTACACATCACCGACTCTACTACATCACGTGTGTCCTGGTCTATATATACTGTATTATCACTACATTGTACTTACACATCACCGACTCTACTACATCACGTGCGCCCTGGTCTATATATACTGTATCATCACTACATTATACTTACACATCACCGACTCTACTACATCACGTGTGCCCTGGTCTATATATACTGTATCATCACTACATTATACTTACACATCACCGACTCTACTACATCACGTGTGTCCTGGTCTATATATACTGTATTATCACTACATTGTACTTACACATCACCGACTCTACTACATCACGTGCACCCTGGTCTATATATACTGTATCATCACTACATTATACTTACACATCACCGACTCTACTACATCACGTGTGTCCTGGTCTATATATACTGTATTATCACTACATTGTACTTACACATCACCGACTCTACTACATCACGTGCGCCCTGGTCTATATATACTGTATCATCACTACATTATACTTACACATCACCGACTCTACTACATCACGTGTGTCCTGGTCTATATATACTGTATCATCACTACATTGTACTTACACATCACCGACTCTACTACATCACGTGTGCCCTGGTCTATATATACTGTATCATCACTACATTATACTTACACATCACCGACTCTACTACATCACGTGTGCCCTGGTCTATATATACTGTATTATCACTACATTATACTTACACATCACCGACTCTACTACATCACGTGTGCCCTGGTCTATATATACTGTATCATCACTACATTGTACTTACACATCACCGACTCTACTACATCACGTGTGCCCTGGTCTATATATACTGTATCATCACTACATTGTACTTACACATCACCGACTCTACTACATCACGTGTGCCCTGGTCTATATATACTGTATCATCACTACATTGTACTTACACATCACCGACTCTGCTACATCACGTGTGTCCTGGTCTATATATACTGTATCATCACTACATTGTACTTACACATCACCGACTCTACTACATCACGTGTGCCCTGGTCTATATATACTGTATCATCACTACATTGTACTTACACATCACCGACTCTACTACATCACGTGCGCCCTGGTCTATATATACTGTATCATCACTACATTGTACTTACACATCACCGACTCTACTACATCACGTGTGCCCTGGTCTATATATACTGTATCATCACTACATTGTACTTACACATCACCGACTCTACTACATCACGTGTGTCCTGGTCTATATATACTGTATCATCACTACATTGTACTTACACATCACCGACTCTACTACATCACGTGTGTCCTGGTCTATATATACTGTATCATCACTACATTGTACTTACACATCACCGACTCTACTACATCACGTGTGTCCTGGTCTATATATACTGTATCATCACTACATTATACTTACACATCACCGACTCTACTACATCACGTGTGCCCTGGTCTATATATACTGTATCATCACTACATTGTACTTACACATCACCGGCTCTACTACATCACGTGTGTCCTGGTCTATATATACTGTATCATCACTACATTATACTTACACATCACCGACTCTACTACATCACGTGTGTCCTGGTCTATATATACTGTATCATCACTACATTGTACTTACACATCACCGACTCTACTACATCACGTGTGTCCTGGTCTATATATACTGTATCATCACTACATTGTACTTACACATCACCGACTCTACTACATCACGTGTGTCCTGGTCTATATATACTGTATCATCACTACATTATACTTACACATCACCGACTCTACTACATCACATGTACCCTGGTCTATATATACTGTATCATCACTACATTGTACTTACACATCACCGACTCTGCTACATCACATGTACCCTGGTCTATATATACTGTATCATCACTACATTGTACTTACACATCACCGACTCTGCTACATCACGTGTGCCCTGGTCTATATATACTGTATCATCACTACATTATACTTACACATCACCGGCTCTACTACATCACGTGCGTCCTGGTCTATATATACTGTATCATCACTACATTGTACTTACATATCACCGACTCTACTACATCACGTGTGCCCTGGTCTATATATACTGTATCATCACTACATTGTACTTACACATCACCGACTCTGCTACATCACGTGTGTCCTGGTCTATATATACTGTATCATCACTACATTGTACTTACACATCACCGACTCTGCTACATCACGTGTGTCCTGGTCTATATATACTGTATCATCACTACATTGTACTTACACATCACCGACTCTACTACATCACATGTGCCCTGGTCTATATATACTGTATCATCACTACATTGTACTTACACATCTCCGACTCTACTACATCACGTGTGTCCTGGTCTATATATACTGTATCATCACTACATTGTACTTACACATCACCGACTCTACTACATCACGTGTGTCCTGGTCTATATATACTGTATCATCACTACATTGTACTTACACATCTCCGACTCTACTACATCACGTGTGCCCTGGTCTATATATACTGTATCATCACTACATTGTACTTACACATCACCGACTCTGCTACATCACATGTACCCTGGTCTATATATACTGTATCATCACTACATTGTACTTACACATCACCGACTCTGCTACATCACATGTACCCTGGTCTATATATACTGTATCATCACTACATTGTACTTACACATCACCGACTCTGCTACATCACGTGTGCCCTGGTCTATATATACTGTATCATCACTACATTGTACTTACACATCACCGACTCTACTACATCACGTGTGCCCTGGTCTATATATACTGTATCATCACTACATTGTACTTACACATCACCGACTCTGCTACATCACGTGTGCCCTGGTCTATATATACTGTATCATCACTACATTGTACTTACACATCTCCGACTCTACTACATCACGTGTGCCCTGGTCTATATATACTGTATCATCACTACATTGTACTTACACATCACCGACTCTGCTACATCACGTGTGTCCTGGTCTATATATACTGTATCATCACTACATTGTACTTACACATCTCCGACTCTACTACATCACGTGTGTCCTGGTCTATATATACTGTATCATCACTACATTGTACTTACACATCTCCGACTCTACTACATCACGTGTGCCCTGGTCTATATATACTGTATCATCACTACATTGTACTTACACATCACCGACTCTACTACATCACGTGTGCCCTGGTCTATATATACTGTATCATCACTACATTGTACTTACACATCTCCGACTCTACTACATCACGTGTGCCCTGGTCTATATATACTGTATCATCACTACATTATACTTACACATCACCGACTCTACTACATCACGTGTGCCCTGGTCTATATATACTGTATCATCACTACATTGTACTTACACATCACCGACTCTGCTACATCACATGTGCCCTGGTCTATATATACTGTATCATCACTACATTGTACTTACACATCTCCGACTCTACTACATCACGTGTGCCCTGGTCTATATATACTGTATCATCACTACATTATACTTACACATCACCGACTCTACTACATCACGTGTGTCCTGGTCTATATATACTGTATCATCACTACATTGTACTTACACATCACCGGCTCTACTACATCACGTGTGCCCTGGTCTATATATACTGTATCATCACTACATTATACTTACACATCACCGACTCTACTACATCACGTGTGCCCTGGTCTATATATACTGTATCATCACTACATTATACTTACACATCACCGACTCTACTACATCACGTGTGCCCTGGTCTATATATACTGTATCATCACTACATTGTACTTACACATCTCCGACTCTACTACATCACGTGTGTCCTGGTCTATATATACTGTATCATCACTACATTATACTTACACATCGCCGGCTCTGCTACATCACGTGTGCCCTGGTCTATATATACTGTATCATCACTACATTATACTTACACATCACCGACTCTGCTACATCACGTGTGTCCTGGTCTATATATACTGTATCATCACTACATTATACTTACACATCACCGACTCTACTACATCACATGTGCCCTGGTCTATATATACTGTATCATCACTACATTATACTTACACATCACCGACTCTACTACATCACGTGTGCCCTGGTCTATATATACTGTATCATCACTACATTATACTTACACATCACCGACTCTACTACATCACGTGTGCCCTGGTCTATATATACTGTATCATCACTACATTGTACTTACACATCACCGACTCTACTACATCACGTGTGCCCTGGTCTATATATACTGTATCATCACTACATTGTACTTACACATCACCGACTCTACTACATCACATGTGTCCTGGTCTATATATACTGTATCATCACTACATTGTACTTACACATCACCGACTCTACTACATCACGTGTGCCCTGGTCTATATATACTGTATCATCACTACATTGTACTTACACATCACCGACTCTACTACATCACGTGTGCCCTGGTCTATATATACTGTATCATCACTACATTGTACTTACACATCACCGACTCTACTACATCACGTGTGTCCTGGTCTATATATACTGTATCATCACTACATTGTACTTACACATCACCGACTCTACTACATCACGTGTGCCCTGGTCTATATATACTGTATCATCACTACATTATACTTACACATCACCGACTCTACTACATCACGTGTGCCCTGGTCTATATATACTGTATCATCACTACATTGTACTTACACATCACCGACTCTACTACATCACGTGTGTCCTGGTCTATATATACTGTATCATCACTACATTATACTTACACATCACCGACTCTACTACATCACGTGTGCCCTGGTCTATATATACTGTATCATCACTACATTGTACTTACACATCTCCGACTCTACTACATCACGTGTGTCCTGGTCTATATATACTGTATCATCACTACATTATACTTACACATCACCGACTCTACTACATCACGTGTGCCCTGGTCTATATATACTGTATCATCACTACATTGTACTTACACATCACCGACTCTACTACATCACGTGTGCCCTGGTCTATATATACTGTATCATCACTACATTATACTTACACATCACCGACTCTACTACATCACGTGTACCCTGGTCTATATATACTGTATCATCACTACATTGTACTTACACATCACCGACTCTGCTACATCACGTGTGCCCTGGTCTATATATACTGTATCATCACTACATTGTACTTACACATCTCCGACTCTTCTACATCACGTGTACCCTGGTCTATATATACTGTATCATCACTACATTATACTTACACATCACCGACTCTACTACATCACGTGTGCCCTGGTCTATATATACTGTATCATCACTACATTGTACTTACACATCACCGACTCTACTACATCACGTGTGCCCTGGTCTATATATACTGTATCATCACTACATTGTACTTACACATCACCGACTCTACTACATCACATGTGCCCTGGTCTATATATACTGTATCATCACTACATTGTACTTACACATCGCCGGCTCTGCTACATCACATGTGCCCTGGTCTATATATACTGTATCATCACTACATTGTACTTACACATCACCGACTCTACTACATCACATGTGCCCTGGTCTATATATACTGTATCATCACTACATTGTACTTACACATCACCGACTCTACTACATCACATGTGCCCTGGTCTATATATACTGTATCATCACTACATTGTACTTACACATCACCGGCTCGGCTACATCACGTGTGTCCTGGTCTATATATACTGTATCATCACTACATTATACTTACACATCACCGGCTCTGCTACATCACCTGGGCCCTGGTCTATATATACTGTATCATCACTACATTGTACTTACACATCACCGACTCTACTACATCACGTGTACCCTGGTCTATATATACTGTATCATCACTACATTATACTTACACATCACCGACTCTGCTACATCACCTGGGCCCTGGTCTATATATACTGTATCATCACTACATTGTACTTACACATCACCGACTCTACTACATCACGTGTACCCTGGTCTATATATACTGTATCATCACTACATTATACTTACACATCACCGGCTCTGCTACATCACCTGGGCCCTGGTCTATATATACTGTATCATCACTACATTGTACTTACACATCACCGACTCTACTACATCACATGTGCCCTGGTCTATATATACTGTATCATCACTACATTATACTTACACATCACCGGCTCTGCTACATCACATGTGCCCTGGTCTATATATACTGTATCATCACTACATTGTACTTACACATCACCGGCTCTACTACATCACGTGTGCCCTGGTCTATATATACTGTATCATCACTACATTGTACTTACACATCTCCGACTCTACTACATCACGTGTGCCCTGGTCTATATATACTGTATCATCACTACATTGTACTTACACATCACCGACTCTACTACATCACGTGTGTCCTGGTCTATATATACTGTATCATCACTACATTGTACTTACACATCACCGACTCTACTACATCACGTGTGCCCTGGTCTATATATACTGTATCATCACTACATTATACTTACACATCACCGACTCTGCTACATCACATGTGCCCTGGTCTATATATACTGTATCATCACTACATTGTACTTACACATCACCGACTCTACTACATCACGTGTGTCCTGGTCTATATATACTGTATCATCACTACATTGTACTTACACATCACCGACTCTACTACATCACATGTGCCCTGGTCTATATATACTGTATCATCACTACATTGTACTTACACATCTCCGACTCTACTACATCACGTGTGTCCTGGTCTATATATACTGTATCATCACTACATTGTACTTACACATCACCGACTCTACTACATCACGTGTGTCCTGGTCTATATATACTGTATCATCACTACATTGTACTTACACATCTCCGACTCTTCTACATCACATGTGCCCTGGTCTATATATACTGTATCATCACTACATTGTACTTACACATCACCGACTCTACTACATCACGTGTGTCCTGGTCTATATATACTGTATCATCACTACATTGTACTTACACATCACCGACTCTACTACATCACGTGTGTCCTGGTCTATATATACTGTATCATCACTACATTGTACTTACACATCTCCGACTCTTCTACATCACATGTGCCCTGGTCTATATATACTGTATCATCACTACATTGTACTTACACATCGCCGACTCTACTACATCACGTGTGCCCTGGTCTATATATACTGTATCATCACTACATTATACTTACACATCACCGACTCTACTACATCACGTGTGCCCTGGTCTATATATACTGTATCATCACTACATTGTACTTACACATCACCGGCTCTACTACATCACGTGTGCCCTGGTCTATATATACTGTATCATCACTACATTATACTTACACATCACCGACTCTACTACATCACGTGTGCCCTGGTCTATATATACTGTATCATCACTACATTGTACTTACACATCACCGGCTCTACTACATCACGTGTGTCCTGGTCTATATATACTGTATCATCACTACATTGTACTTACACATCTCCGACTCTTCTACATCACATGTGCCCTGGTCTATATATACTGTATCATCACTACATTATACTTACACATCACCGACTCTACTACATCACGTGTGCCCTGGTCTATATATACTGTATCATCACTACATTGTACTTACACATCGCCGGCTCTGCTACATCACATGTGCCCTGGTCTATATATACTGTATCATCACTACATTGTACTTACACATCACCGACTCTACTACATCACATGTGCCCTGGTCTATATATACTGTATCATCACTACATTGTACTTACACATCACCGACTCTACTACATCACATGTGCCCTGGTCTATATATACTGTATCATCACTACATTGTACTTACACATCACCGGCTCGGCTACATCACGTGTGTCCTGGTCTATATATACTGTATCATCACTACATTATACTTACACATCACCGGCTCTGCTACATCACATGTGCCCTGGTCTATATATACTGTATCATCACTACATTGTACTTACACATCACCGGCTCGGCTACATCACGTGTGTCCTGGTCTATATATACTGTATCATCACTACATTATACTTACACATCACCGACTCTACTACATCACATGTGCCCTGGTCTATATATACTGTATCATCACTACATTGTACTTACACATCACCGGCTCGGCTACATCACGTGTGTCCTGGTCTATATATACTGTATCATCACTACATTGTACTTACACATCACCGACTCTACTACATCACGTGTACCCTGGTCTATATATACTGTATCATCACTACATTGTACTTACACATCACCGACTCTACTACATCACATGTGCCCTGGTCTATATATACTGTATCATCACTACATTGTACTTACACATCACCGACTCTGCTACATCACGTGTGCCCTGGTCTATATATACTGTATCATCACTACATTATACTTACACATCACCGGCTCTGCTACATCACATGTGCCCTGGTCTATATATACTGTATCATCACTACATTGTACTTACACATCTCCGACTCTACTACATCACGTGTGCCCTGGTCTATATATACTGTATCATCACTACATTGTACTTACACATCACCGACTCTGCTACATCACGTGTGCCCTGGTCTATATATACTGTATCATCACTACATTGTACTTACACATCACCGACTCTGCTACATCACGTGTGCCCTGGTCTATATATACTGTATCATCACTACATTGTACTTACACATCACCGACTCTACTACATCACGTGTGTCCTGGTCTATATATACTGTATCATCACTACATTGTACTTACACATCACCGGCTCTTCTACATCACGTGCGCCCTGGTCTATATATACTGTATCATCACTACATTATACTTACACATCACCGACTCTACTACATCACGTGTGCCCTGGTCTATATATACTGTATCATCACTACATTATACTTACACATCACCGACTCTACTACATCACGTGTACCCTGGTCTATATATACTGTATCATCACTACATTGTACTTACATATCACCGACTCTACTACATCACGTGTGCCCTGGTCTATATATACTGTATCATCACTACATTATACTTACACATCACCGACTCTACTACATCACGTGTGCCCTGGTCTATATATACTGTATCATCACTACATTATACTTACACATCACCGACTCTACTACATCACGTGTGCCCTGGTCTATATATACTGTATCATCACTACATTGTACTTACACATCTCCGACTCTACTACATCACGTGTGTCCTGGTCTATATATACTGTATCATCACTACATTGTACTTACACATCACCGACTCTACTACATCACGTGTACCCTGGTCTATATATACTGTATCATCACTACATTGTACTTACACATCACCGACTCTACTACATCACATGTGCCCTGGTCTATATATACTGTATCATCACTACATTATACTTACACATCACCGGCTCTGCTACATCACATGTGCCCTGGTCTATATATACTGTATCATCACTACATTGTACTTACACATCACCGACTCTACTACATCACGTGTGCCCTGGTCTATATATACTGTATCATCACTACATTGTACTTACACATCACCGACTCTACTACATCACGTGTGTCCTGGTCTATATATACTGTATCATCACTACATTGTACTTACACATCACCGACTCTACTACATCACGTGTGTCCTGGTCTATATATACTGTATCATCACTACATTGTACTTACACATCACCGACTCTACTACATCACGTGTGCCCTGGTCTATATATACTGTATCATCACTACATTGTACTTACACATCACCGACTCTGCTACATCACATGTGTCCTGGTCTATATATACTGTATCATCACTACATTGTACTTACACATCACCGACTCTACTACATCACGTGTGCCCTGGTCTATATATACTGTATCATCACTACATTGTACTTACACATCACCGACTCTGCTACATCACATGTGTCCTGGTCTATATATACTGTATCATCACTACATTGTACTTACACATCACCGACTCTGCTACATCACATGTGTCCTGGTCTATATATACTGTATCATCACTACATTGTACTTACACATCTCCGACTCTACTACATCACGTGTGCCCTGGTCTATATATACTGTATCATCACTACATTATACTTACACATCACCGACTCTACTACATCACGTGTGTCCTGGTCTATATATACTGTATCATCACTACATTATACTTACACATCACCGACTCTACTACATCACGTGTACCCTGGTCTATATATACTGTATCATCACTACATTGTACTTACACATCACCGGCTCTACTACATCACGTGTGCCCTGGTCTATATATACTGTATCATCACTACATTGTACTTACACATCACCGGCTCTACTACATCACGTGTGCCCTGGTCTATATATACTGTATCATCACTACATTGTACTTACACATCACCGACTCTACTACATCACGTGTGCCCTGGTCTATATATACTGTATCATCACTACATTGTACTTACACATCACCGACTCTACTACATCACGTGTGCCCTGGTCTATATATACTGTATCATCACTACATTGTACTTACACATCACCGACTCTACTACATCACGTGTGCCCTGGTCTATATATACTGTATCATCACTACATTGTACTTACACATCACCGGCTCTACTACATCACGTGTGTCCTGGTCTATATATACTGTATCATCACTACATTGTACTTACACATCACCGGCTCTACTACATCACATGTGCCCTGGTCTATATATACTGTATCATCTCTACATTGTACTTACACATCACCGACTCTGCTACATCACGTGTGTCCTGGTCTATATATACTGTATCATCACTACATTGTACTTACACATCACCGGCTCTGCTACATCACGTGTGCCCTGGTCTATATATACTGTATCATCACTACATTGTACTTACACATCACCGACTCTACTACATCACGTGTGCCCTGGTCTATATATACTGTATCATCACTACATTGTACTTACACATCACCGGCTCTACTACATCACGTGTGTCCTGGTCTATATATACTGTATCATCACTACATTGTACTTACACATCACCGACTCTACTACATCACGTGCGCCCTGGTCTATATATACTGTATCATCACTACATTGTACTTACACATCGCCGACTCTGCTACATCACGTGTGTCCTGGTCTATATATACTGTATCATCACTACATTGTACTTACACATATCCGACTCTGCTACATCACATGTGCCCTGGTCTATATATACTGTATCATCACTACATTGTACTTACACATCACCGACTCTACTACATCACGTGTGCCCTGGTCTATATATACTGTATCATCACTACATTGTACTTACACATCACCGGCTCTGCTACATCACGTGTGCCCTGGTCTATATATACTGTATCATCACTACATTGTACTTACACATCACCGACTCTACTACATCACATGTGCCCTGGTCTATATATACTGTATCATCACTACATTGTACTTACACATCACCGACTCTACTACATCACGTGTGCCCTGGTCTATATATACTGTATCATCACTACATTGTACTTACACATCACCGACTCTACTACATCACGTGCGCCCTGGTCTATATATACTGTATCATCACTACATTGTACTTACACATCACCGACTCTACTACATCACATGTGCCCTGGTCTATATATACTGTATCATCACTACATTGTACTTACACATCACCGACTCTACTACATCACATGTGCCCTGGTCTATATATACTGTATCATCACTACATTGTACTTACACATCACCGACTCTGCTACATCACGTGTGCCCTGGTCTATATATACTGTATCATCACTACATTGTACTTACACATCACCGACTCTACTACATCACGTGTGCCCTGGTCTATATATACTGTATCATCACTACATTGTACTTACACATCTCCGACTCTACTACATCACATGTGCCCTGGTCTATATATACTGTATCATCACTACATTATACTTACACATCACCGACTCTGCTACATCACGTGCGCCCTGGTCTATATATACTGTATCATCACTACATTATACTTACACATCACCGACTCTACTACATCACATGTGCCCTGGTCTATATATACTGTATCATCACTACATTATACTTACACATCACCGACTCTACTACATCACGTGTGCCCTGGTCTATATATACTGTATCATCACTACATTGTACTTACACATCTCCGACTCTACTACATCACATGTGCCCTGGTCTATATATACTGTATCATCACTACATTATACTTACACATCACCGACTCTGCTACATCACATGTGCCCTGGTCTATATATACTGTATCATCACTACATTGTACTTACACATCACCGACTCTACTACATCACGTGCGCCCTGGTCTATATATACTGTATCATCACTACATTGTACTTACACATCACCGACTCTACTACATCACGTGTGTCCTGGTCTATATATACTGTATCATCACTACATTGTACTTACACATCGCCGACTCTACTACATCACGTGTGCCCTGGTCTATATATACTGTATCATCACTACATTGTACTTACACATCACCGACTCTTCTACATCACGTGTGTCCTGGTCTATATATACTGTATCATCACTACATTGTACTTACACATCACCGGCTCTGCTACATCACGAGTGCCCTGGTCTATATATACTGTATCATCACTACATTGTACTTACACATCACCGACTCTACTACATCACGTGCGCCCTGGTCTATATATACTGTATCATCACTACATTGTACTTACACATCGCCGACTCTACTACATCACATGCGCCCTGGTCTATATATACTGTATCATCACTACATTGTACTTACACATCACCGACTCTACTACATCACGTGTGCCCTGGTCTATATATACTGTATCATCACTACATTGTACTTACACATCACCGACTCTACTACATCACATGTGCCCTGGTCTATATATACTGTATCATCACTACATTGTACTTACACATATCCGACTCTGCTACATCACATGTGCCCTGGTCTATATATACTGTATCATCACTACATTGTACTTACACATCACCGACTCTACTACATCACGTGCGCCCTGGTCTATATATACTGTATCATCACTACATTATACTTACACATCGCCGACTCTGCTACATCACGTGTGTCCTGGTCTATATATACTGTATCATCACTACATTGTACTTACACATCACCGACTCTTCTACATCACGTGTGCCCTGGTCTATATATACTGTATCATCACTACATTGTACTTACACATCGCCGACTCTGCTACATCACGTGTGTCCTGGTCTATATATACTGTATCATCACTACATTGTACTTACACATCACCGACTCTACTACATCACGTGTGCCCTGGTCTATATATACTGTATCATCACTACATTGTACTTACACATCACCGACTCTACTACATCACGTGTGCCCTGGTCTATATATACTGTATCATCACTACATTGTACTTACACATCACCGACTCTACTACATCACGTGCGCCCTGGTCTATATATACTGTATCATCACTACATTGTACTTACACATCGCCGACTCTACTACATCACATGTGCCCTGGTCTATATATACTGTATCATCACTACATTGTACTTACACATCACCGACTCTACTACATCACGTGCGCCCTGGTCTATATATACTGTATCATCACTACATTGTACTTACACATCGCCGACTCTACTACATCACATGTGCCCTGGTCTATATATACTGTATCATCACTACATTGTACTTACACATCACCGACTCTACTACATCACGTGCGCCCTGGTCTATATATACTGTATCATCACTACATTGTACTTACACATCGCCGACTCTGCTACATCACGTGTGTCCTGGTCTATATATACTGTATCATCACTACATTGTACTTACACATCACCGACTCTACTACATCACGTGCGCCCTGGTCTATATATACTGTATCATCACTACATTGTACTTACACATCGCCGACTCTGCTACATCACGTGTGTCCTGGTCTATATATACTGTATCATCACTACATTGTACTTACATATCACCGACTCTACTACATCACGTGCGCCCTGGTCTATATATACTGTATCATCACTACATTGTACTTACACATCGCCGACTCTACTACATCACGTGCGCCCTGGTCTATATATACTGTATCATCACTACATTGTACTTACACATCGCCGACTCTGCTACATCACGTGTGTCCTGGTCTATATATACTGTATCATGACTACATTGTACTTACACATCACCGACTCTACTACATCACGTGCGCCCTGGTCTATATATACTGTATCATCACTACATTGTACTTACACATCGCCGACTCTGCTACATCACGTGTGTCCTGGTCTATATATACTGTATCATCACTACATTGTACTTACACATCACCGACTCTACTACATCACGTGTACCCTGGTCTATATATACTGTATCATCACTACATTATACTTACACATCACCGACTCTACTACATCACGTGTGCCCTGGTCTATATATACTGTATCATCACTACATTGTACTTACACATCACCGACTCTACTACATCACGTGTGCCCTGGTCTATATATACTGTATCATCACTACATTGTACTTACACATCACCGACTCTACTACATCACGTGTGCCCTGGTCTATATATACTGTATCATCACTACATTGTACTTACACATCACCGACTCTACTACATCACGTGTACCCTGGTCTATATATACTGTATCATCACTACATTGTACTTACACATCACCGACTCTACTACATCACGTGTACCCTGGTCTATATATACTGTATCATCACTACATTGTACTTACACATATCCGACTCTGCTACATCACATGTGCCCTGGTCTATATATACTGTATCATCACTACATTATACTTACACATCACCGACTCTGCTACATCACGTGTGCCCTGGTCTATATATACTGTATCATCACTACATTGTACTTACACATCACCGACTCTACTACATCACGTGTGCCCTGGTCTATATATACTGTATCATCACTACATTGTACTTACACATCACCGGCTCTACTACATCACGTGTGTCCTGGTCTATATATACTGTATCATCACTACATTGTACTTACACATCTCCGACTCTACTACATCACGTGTGCCCTGGTCTATATATACTGTATCATCACTACATTGTACTTACACATCACCGACTCTACTACATCACGTGTGTCCTGGTCTATATATACTGTATCATCACTACATTGTACTTACACATCGCCGACTCTACTACATCACGTGTGCCCTGGTCTATATATACTGTATCATCACTACATTGTACTTACACATCACCGACTCTACTACATCACGTGTGTCCTGGTCTATATATACTGTATCATCACTACATTGTACTTACACATCGCCGACTCTACTACATCACGTGTGCCCTGGTCTATATATACTGTATCATCACTACATTGTACTTACACATCACCGACTCTACTACATCACGTGTGCCCTGGTCTATATATACTGTATCATCACTACATTGTACTTACACATCACCGACTCTACTACATCACGTGTACCCTGGTCTATATATACTGTATCATCACTACATTGTACTTACACATCACCGACTCTACTACATCACGTGTACCCTGGTCTATATATACTGTATCATCACTACATTGTACTTACACATCACCGACTCTGCTACATCACGTGTACCCTGGTCTATATATACTGTATCATCACTACATTGTACTTACACATATCCGACTCTGCTACATCACATGTGCCCTGGTCTATATATACTGTATCATCACTACATTATACTTACACATCACCGACTCTGCTACATCACGTGTGCCCTGGTCTATATATACTGTATCATCACTACATTGTACTTACACATCACCGACTCTACTACATCACGTGTGCCCTGGTCTATATATACTGTATCATCACTACATTGTACTTACACATCACCGACTCTACTACATCACGTGTGTCCTGGTCTATATATACTGTATCATCACTACATTGTACTTACACATCACCGACTCTACTACATCACGTGTGTCCTGGTCTATATATACTGTATCATCACTACATTGTACTTACACATCGCCGACTCTACTACATCACGTGTGCCCTGGTCTATATATACTGTATCATCACTACATTGTACTTACACATCACCGACTCTACTACATCACATGCGCCCTGGTCTATATATACTGTATCATCACTACATTGTACTTACACATCACCGACTCTACTACATCACGTGTGTCCTGGTCTATATATACTGTATCATCACTACATAGTACTTACACATCACCGACTCTGCTACATCACGTGCGCCCTGGTCTATATATACTGTATCATCACTACATTGTACTTACACATCACCGACTCTACTACATCACGTGTGTCCTGGTCTATATATACTGTATCATCACTACATTGTACTTACACATCACCGACTCTACTACATCACGTGTGCCCTGGTCTATATACACTGTATCATCACTACATTGTACTTACACATCACCGACTCTACTACATCACGTGTGCCCTGGTCTATATATACTGTATCATCACTACATTGTACTTACACATCACCGACTCTACTACATCACGTGTGCCCTGGTCTATATACACTGTATCATCACTACATTGTACTTACACATCACCGACTCTACTACATCACATGTGCCCTGGTCTATATATACTGTATCATCACTACATTGTACTTACACATCACCGACTCTGCTACATCACGTGCGCCCTGGTCTATATATACTGTATCATCACTACATTGTACTTACACATCACCGACTCTACTACATCACGTGTGCCCTGGTCTATATATACTGTATCATCACTACATTGTACTTACACATATCCGACTCTACTACATCACGTGTGCCCTGGTCTATATATACTGTATCATCACTACATTGTACTTACACATCACCGACTCTGCTACATCACGTGCGCCCTGGTCTATATATACTGTATCATCACTACATTGTACTTACACATCACCGACTCTACTACATCACGTGTGCCCTGGTCTATATATACTGTATCATCACTACATTGTACTTACACATATCCGACTCTACTACATCACGTGTGCCCTGGTCTATATATACTGTATTATCACTACATTGTACTTACACATCACCGACTCTGCTACATCACGTGCGCCCTGGTCTATATATACTGTATCATCACTACATTGTACTTACACATATCCGACTCTACTACATCACGTGTGCCCTGGTCTATATATACTGTATCATCACTACATTGTACTTACACATATCCGACTCTACTACATCACGTGTGCCCTGGTCTATATATACTGTATCATCACTACATTGTACTTACACATATCCGACTCTACTACATCACGTGTGCCCCGGTCTATATATACTGTATCATCACTATATTGTACTTACACATCGCCGACTCTACTACATCACGTGTGTCCTGGTCTATATATACTGTATCATCACTACATTGTACTTACACATCACCGACTCTACTACATCACGTGTGCCCTGGTCTATATATACTGTATCATCACTACATTGTACTTACACATCACCGACTCTTCTACATCACGTGCACCCTGGTCTATATATACTGTATCATCACTACATTGTACTTACACATCTCCGACTCTACTACATCACGTGTGCCCTGGTCTATATATACTGTATCATCACTACATTGTACTTACACATCACCGACTCTACTACATCACGTGTGCCCTGGTCTATATATACTGTATCATCACTACATTATACTTACACATCACCGACTCTACTACATCACGTGTACCCTGGTCTATATATACTGTATCATCACTACATTATACTTACACATCACCGACTCTGCTACATCACATGTGCCCTGGTCTATATATACTGTATCATCACTACATTGTACTTACACATATCCGACTCTACTACATCACGTGCGCCCTGGTCTATATATACTGTATCATCACTATATTGTACTTACACATCGCCGACTCTACTACATCACGTGTGCCCTGGTCTATATATACTGTATCATCACTACATTGTACTTACACATCACCGGCTCTGCTACATCACGTGTGTCCTGGTCTATATATACTGTATCATCACTACATTGTACTTACACATCACCGACTCTACTACATCACGTGTGCCCTGGTCTATATATACTGTATCATCACTACATTGTACTTACACATCACCGACTCTACTACATCACGTGTGCCCTGGTCTATATATACTGTATCATCACTACATTGTACTTACACATATCCGACTCTACTACATCACGTGTGCCCTGGTCTATATATACTGTATCATCACTACATTATACTTACACATCACCGACTCTGCTACATCACGTGTGTCCTGGTCTATATATACTGTATCATCACTACATTGTACTTACACATCACCGACTCTACTACATCACGTGTGCCCTGGTCTATATATACTGTATCATCACTACATTGTACTTACACATCACCGGCTCTACTACATCACATGTGTCCTGGTCTATATATACTGTATCATCACTACATTGTACTTACACATCACCGGCTCTACTACATCACGTGTGTCCTGGTCTATATATACTGTATCATCACTACATTATACTTACACATCACCGACTCTACTACATCACGTGTGCCCTGGTCTATATATACTGTATCATCACTACATTGTACTTACACATCACCGACTCTACTACATCACATGTGCCCTGGTCTATATATACTGTATCATCACTACATTGTACTTACACATCACCGACTCTACTACATCACGTGTACCCTGGTCTATATATACTGTATCATCACTACATTGTACTTACACATCACCGACTCTACTACATCACGTGTGTCCTGGTCTATATATACTGTATCATCACTACATTGTACTTACACATCACCGACTCTACTACATCACGTGTGCCCTGGTCTATATATACTGTATCATCACTACATTGTACTTACACATCACCGACTCTACTACATCACATGTGCCCTGGTCTATATATACTGTATCATCACTACATTGTACTTACACATCACCGGCTCTACTACATCACGTGTGCCCTGGTCTATATATACTGTATCATCACTACATTGTACTTACACATCACCGACTCTACTACATCACGTGTGCCCTGGTCTATATATACTGTATCATCACTACATTATGCTTACACATCACCGACTCTACTACATCACATGTGTCCTGGTCTATATATACTGTATCATCACTACATTGTACTTACACATCACCGACTCTACTACATCACGTGTGCCCTGGTCTATATATACTGTATCATCACTACATTATGCTTACACATCACCGACTCTACTACATCACATGTGCCCTGGTCTATATATACTGTATCATCACTACATTGTACTTACACATCACCGACTCTACTACATCACGTGTGTCCTGGTCTATATATACTGTATCATCACTACATTGTACTTACACATCACCGACTCTTCTACATCACGTGTGTCCTGGTCTATATATACTGTATCATCACTACATTGTACTTACACATCACCGACTCTACTACATCACGTGTGTCCTGGTCTATATATACTGTATCATCACTACATTGTACTTACACATCACCGACTCTACTACATCACGTGTACCCTGGTCTATATATACTGTATCATCACTACATTATACTTACACATCACCGACTCTACTACATCACGTGTGCCCTGGTCTATATATACTGTATCATCACTACATTGTACTTACACATCACCGACTCTACTACATCACGTGTGTCCTGGTCTATATATACTGTATCATCACTACATTGTACTTACACATCACCGGCTCTACTACATCACGTGTGCCCTGGTCTATATATACTGTATCATCACTACATTGTACTTACACATCACCGACTCTGCTACATCACATGTGCCCTGGTCTATATATACTGTATCATCACTACATTGTACTTACACATCACCGACTCTACTACATCACGTGTGCCCTGGTCTATATATACTGTATCATCACTACATTGTACTTACACATCACCGACTCTACTACATCACGTGTGTCCTGGTCTATATATACTGTATCATCACTACATTATACTTACACATCACCGACTCTGCTACATCACATGTGCCCTGGTCTATATATACTGTATCATCACTACATTGTACTTACACATCACCGACTCTACTACATCACGTGTGCCCTGGTCTATATATACTGTATCATCACTACATTATACTTACACATCACCGACTCTACTACATCACATGTGTCCTGGTCTATATATACTGTGTCATCACTACATTGTACTTACACATCACCGGCTCTACTACATCACGTGTGTCCTGGTCTATATATACTGTATCATCACTACATTGTACTTACACATCACCGACTCTACTACATCACGTGTGCCCTGGTCTATATATACTGTATCATCACTACATTGTACTTACACATCACCGACTCTACTACATCACGTGTGTCCTGGTCTATATATACTGTATCATCACTACATTGTACTTACACATCTCCGACTCTACTACATCACGTGTGCCCTGGTCTATATATACTGTATCATCACTATATTGTACTTACACATCTCCGACTCTACTACATCACGTGTGTCCTGGTCTATATATACTGTATCATCACTACATTATACTTACACATCACCGACTCTGCTACATCACATGTGCCCTGGTCTATATATACTGTATCATCACTACATTGTACTTACACATCACCGACTCTACTACATCACGTGTGCCCTGGTCTATATATACTGTATCATCACTACATTGTACTTACACATCACCGACTCTACTACATCACGTGTGTCCTGGTCTATATATACTGTATCATCACTACATTGTACTTACACATCACCGGCTCTACTACATCACGTGTGCCCTGGTCTATATATACTGTATCATCACTACATTATACTTACACATCACCGACTCTACTACATCACGTGTGTCCTGGTCTATATATACTGTATCATCACTACATTGTACTTACACATCACCGGCTCTACTACATCACGTGTGCCCTGGTCTATATATACTGTATCATCACTACATTGTACTTACACATCACCGACTCTGCTACATCACGTGTGCCCTGGTCTATATATACTGTATCATCACTACATTATACTTACACATCACCGACTCTACTACATCACGTGTGTCCTGGTCTATATATACTGTATCATCACTACATTGTACTTACACATCACCGACTCTACTACATCACATGTGCCCTGGTCTATATATACTGTATCATCACTACATTGTACTTACACATCACCGACTCTACTACATCACGTGTGTCCTGGTCTATATATACTGTATCATCACTACATTGTACTTACACATCACCGACTCTACTACATCACGTGTGTCCTGGTCTATATATACTGTATCATCACTACATTGTACTTACACATCACCGACTCTACTACATCACATGTGCCCTGGTCTATATATACTGTATCATCACTACATTGTACTTACACATCGCCGGCTCTGCTACATCACATGTGCCCTGGTCTATATATACTGTATCATCACTACATTGTACTTACACATCACCGACTCTACTACATCACGTGTGTCCTGGTCTATATATACTGTATCATCACTACATTGTACTTACACATCACCGACTCTACTACATCACATGTGCCCTGGTCTATATATACTGTATCATCACTACATTGTACTTACACATCACCGACTCTACTACATCACATGTGCCCTGGTCTATATATACTGTATCATCACTACATTGTACTTACACATCACCGACTCTGCTACATCACGTGTGCCCTGGTCTATATATACTGTATCATCACTACATTGTACTTACACATCGCCGGCTCTGCTACATCACATGTGCCCTGGTCTATATATACTGTATCATCACTACATTGTACTTACACATCACCGACTCTGCTACATCACGTGTGCCCTGGTCTATATATACTGTATCATCACTACATTGTACTTACACATCACCGACTCTACTACATCACGTGTGCCCTGGTCTATATATACTGTATCATCACTACATTGTACTTACACATCACCGACTCTACTACATCACGTGTGCCCTGGTCTATATATACTGTATCATCACTACATTGTACTTACAAATCACCGACTCTGCTACATCACGTGTGCCCTGGTCTATATATACTGTATCATCACTACATTGTACTTACACATCACCGACTCTACTACATCACGTGTACCCTGGTCTATATATACTGTATCATCACTACATTATACTTACACATCACCGACTCTACTACATCACGTGTGCCCTGGTCTATATATACTGTATCATCACTACATTGTACTTACACATCACCGACTCTGCTACATCACGTGTGTCCTGGTCTATATATACTGTATCATCACTACATTGTACTTACACATCACCGACTCTACTACATCACGTGTGCCCTGGTCTATATATACTGTATCATCACTACATTATACTTACACATCACCGACTCTACTACATCACGTGTGTCCTGGTCTATATATACTGTATCATCACTACATTGTACTTACACATCACCGACTCTACTACATCACGTGTGCCCTGGTCTATATATACTGTATCATCACTACATTGTACTTACACATCACCGACTCTACTACATCACGTGTGCCCTGGTCTATATATACTGTATCATCACTACATTGTACTTACACATCACCGACTCTACTACATCACGTGTGCCCTGGTCTATATATACTGTATCATCACTACATTGTACTTACACATCACCGACTCTACTACATCACGTGTGCCCTGGTCTATATATACTGTATCATCACTACATTATACTTACACATCACCGACTCTACTACATCACGTGTGCCCTGGTCTATATATACTGTATCATCACTACATTATACTTACACATCACCGACTCTACTACATCACGTGTGCCCTGGTCTATATATACTGTATCATCACTACATTGTACTTACACATCACCGACTCTACTACATCACGTGTGCCCTGGTCTATATATACTGTATCATCACTACATTATACTTACACATCACCGACTCTACTACATCACGTGTGCCCTGGTCTATATATACTGTATCATCACTACATTATACTTATACATCACCGACTCTACTACATCACGTGTGTCCTGGTCTATATATACTGTATCATCACTACATTGTACTTACACATCACCGACTCTGCTACATCACGTGCGCCCTGGTCTATATATACTGTATCATCACTACATTGTACTTACACATCACCGACTCTGCTACATCACGTGTGTCCTGGTCTATATATACTGTGTCATCACTACATTGTACTTACACATCACCGGCTCTACTACATCACGTGTGCCCTGGTCTATATATACTGTATCATCACTACATTGTACTTACACATCACCGGCTCTACTACATCACGTGTGCCCTGGTCTATATATACTGTATCATCACTACATTGTACTTACACATCGCCGGCTCTGCTACATCACGTGTGCCCTGGTCTATATATACTGTATCATCACTACATTGTACTTACACATCACCGACTCTACTACATCACATGTGCCCTGGTCTATATATACTGTATCATCACTACATTGTACTTACACATCACCGACTCTACTACATCACGTGTGCCCTGGTCTATATATACTGTATCATCACTACATTATACTTACACATCACCGACTCTACTACATCACGTGTGCCCTGGTCTATATATACTGTATCATCACTACATTGTACTTACACATCACCGACTCTACTACATCACGTGTGCCCTGGTCTATATATACTGTATCATCACTACATTGTACTTACACATCACCGACTCTACTACATCACGTGTGCCCTGGTCTATATATACTGTATCATCACTACATTGTACTTACACATCACCGACTCTACTACATCACGTGTGCCCTGGTCTATATATACTGTATCATCACTACATTGTACTTACACATCACCGACTCTACTACATCACGTGCGCCCTGGTCTATATATACTGTATCATCACTACATTGTACTTACACATCACCGACTCTACTACATCACGTGTGCCCTGGTCTATATATACTGTATCATCACTACATTGTACTTACACATCACCGACTCTACTACATCACGTGTGCCCTGGTCTATATATACTGTATCATCACTACATTGTACTTACACATCACCGACTCTACTACATCACGTGTGCCCTGGTCTATATATACTGTATCATCACTACATTATACTTACACATCACCGACTCTACTACATCACGTGTGCCCTGGTCTATATATACTGTATCATCACTACATTGTACTTACACATCACCGACTCTACTACATCACGTGTGCCCTGGTCTATATATACTGTATCATCACTACATTATACTTACACATCACCGACTCTACTACATCACGTGTGCCCTGGTCTATATATACTGTATCATCACTACATTGTACTTACACATCACCGGCTCTACTACATCACATGTGCCCTGGTCTATATATACTGTATCATCACTACATTGTACTTACACATCACCGACTCTTCTACATCACATGTGCCCTGGTCTATATATACTGTATCATCACTACATTGTACTTACACATCTCCGACTCTACTACATCACGTGTGCCCTGGTCTATATATACTGTATCATCACTACATTATACATACACATCACCGACTCTACTACATCACGAGCGTCCTGGTCTATATATACTGTATCATCACTACATTATACTTACACATCACCGACTCTACTACATCACGTGTGCCCTGGTCTATATATACTGTATCATCACTACATTGTACTTACACATCACCGACTCTACTACATCACATGTGCCCTGGTCTATATATACTGTATCATCACTACATTGTACTTACACATCACCGACTCTTCTACATCACATGTGCCCTGGTCTATATATACTGTATCATCACTACATTGTACTTACACATCTCCGACTCTACTACATCACGTGTGCCCTGGTCTATATATACTGTATCATCACTACATTATACTTACACATCACCGACTCTACTACATCACGAGCGTCCTGGTCTATATATACTGTATCATCACTACATTATACTTACACATCACCGACTCTACTACATCACGTGTGCCCTGGTCTATATATACTGTATCATCACTACATTGTACTTACACATCACCGACTCTACTACATCACGTGTCCCCTGGTCTATATATACTGTATCATCACTACATTGTACTTACACATCACCGACTCTACTACATCACATGTGCCCTGGTCTATATATACTGTATCATCACTACATTGTACTTACACATCACCGACTCTACTACATCACGTGTGCCCTGGTCTATATATACTGTATCATCACTACATTATACTTACACATCACCGACTCTACTACATCACGTGTGCCCTGGTCTATATATACTGTATCATCACTACATTATACTTACACATCACCGACTCTGCTACATCACATGTGCCCTGGTCTATATATACTGTATCATCACTACATTGTACTTACACATCACCGACTCTACTACATCACGTGTGCCCTGGTCTATATATACTGTATCATCACTACATTGTACTTACACATCGCCGACTCTACTACATCACGTGTGTCCTGGTCTATATATACTGTATCATCACTACATTATACTTACACATCACCGACTCTACTACATCACATGTGCCCTGGTCTATATATACTGTATCATCACTACATTGTACTTACACATCGCCGACTCTACTACATCACGTGTGTCCTGGTCTATATATACTGTATCATCACTACATTGTACTTACACATCGCCGACTCTACTACATCACGTGTGCCCTGGTCTATATATACTGTATCATCACTACATTGTACTTACACATCACCGACTCTACTACATCACGTGTGTCCTGGTCTATATATACTGTATCATCACTACATTGTACTTACACATCACCGACTCTACTACATCACGTGTGCCCTGGTCTATATATACTGTATCATCACTACATTGTACCTACACATCACCGACTCTGCTACATCACGACTACATTGTACTTACACATCACCGACTCTGCTACATCACGTGTGCCCTGGTCTATATATACTGTATCATCACTACATTATACTTACACATCACCGGCTCTACTACATCACGTGTGCCCTGGTCTATATATACTGTATCATCACTACATTGTACTTACACATCACCGACTCTACTACATCACGTGCGCCCTGGTCTATATATACTGTATCATCACTACATTGTACTTACACATCACCGGCTCTGCTACATCACGTGTGCCCTGGTCTATATATACTGTATCATCACTACATTGTACTTACACATCACCGGCTCTGCTACATCACGTGTGCCCTGGTCTATATATACTGTATCATCACTACATTGTACTTACACATCACCGACTCTACTACATCACGTGCGCCCTGGTCTATATATACTGTATCATCACTACATTGTACTTACACATCACCGGCTCTGCTACATCACGTGTGCCCTGGTCTATATATACTGTATCATCACTACATTGTACTTACACATCACCGGCTCTGCTACATCACGTGTGCCCTGGTCTATATATACTGTATCATCACTACATTGTACTTACACATCACCGACTCTACTACATCACGTGCGCCCTGGTCTATATATACTGTATCATCACTACATTGTACTTACACATCACCGACTCTACTACATCACGTGCGCCCTGGTCTATATATACTGTATCATCACTACATTGTACTTACACATCACCGACTCTACTACATCACGTGTGCCCTGGTCTATATATACTGTATCATCACTACATTGTACTTACACATCTCCGACTCTACTACATCACGTGTGCCCTGGTCTATATATACTGTATCATCACTACATTGTACTTACACATCACCGACTCTTCTACATCACGTGTGCCCTGGTCTATATATACTGTATCATCACTACATTGTACTTACACATCGCCGACTCTACTACATCACATGTGCCCTGGTCTATATATACTGTATCATCACTACATTATACTTACACATCACCGACTCTACTACATCACGTGTGTCCTGGTCTATATATACTGTATCATCACTACATTGTACTTACACATCACCGACTCTACTACATCACGTGTGCCCTGGTCTATATATACTGTATCATCACTACATTATACTTACACATCACCGACTCTACTACATCACGTGTGTCCTGGTCTATATATACTGTATCATCACTACATTGTACTTACACATCACCGACTCTACTACATCACGTGTGTCCTGGTCTATATATACTGTATCATCACTACATTGTACTTACACATCTCCGACTCTACTACATCACGTGTGCCCTGGTCTATATATACTGTATCATCACTACATTGTACTTACACATCTCCGACTCTACTACATCACGTGTGTCCTGGTCTATATATACTGTATCATCACTACATTGTACTTACACATCTCCGACTCTACTACATCACGTGTGTCCTGGTCTATATATACTGTATCATCACTACATTGTACTTACACATCTCCGACTCTACTACATCACGTGTGCCCTGGTCTATATATACTGTATCATCACTACATTGTACTTACACATCACCGACTCTACTACATCACGTGTGTCCTGGTCTATATATACTGTATCATCACTACATTGTACTTACACATCACCGACTCTACTACATCACGTGTGTCCTGGTCTATATATACTGTATCATCACTACATTGTACTTACACATCTCCGACTCTACTACATCACGTGTGTCCTGGTCTATATATACTGTATCATCACTACATTGTACTTACACATCTCCGACTCTACTACATCACGTGTGCCCTGGTCTATATATACTGTATCATCACTACATTGTACTTACACATCACCGACTCTACTACATCACGTGTGTCCTGGTCTATATATACTGTATCATCACTACATTGTACTTACACATCTCCGACTCTACTACATCACGTGTGCCCTGGTCTATATATACTGTATCATCACTACATTATACTTACACATCACCGACTCTACTACATCACGTGTGTCCTGGTCTATATATACTGTATCATCACTACATTGTACTTACACATCACCGACTCTACTACATCACGTGTGTCCTGGTCTATATATACTGTATCATCACTACATTATACTTACACATCACCGACTCTTCTACATCACGTGTGCCCTGGTCTATATATACTGTATCATCACTACATTGTACTTACACATCGCCGACTCTACTACATCACATGTGCCCTGGTCTATATATACTGTATCATCACTACATTATACTTACACATCACCGACTCTACTACATCACGTGTGCCCTGGTCTATATATACTGTATCATCACTACATTGTACTTACACATCACCGACTCTACTACATCACGTGTGCCCTGGTCTATATATACTGTATCATCACTACATTGTACTTACACATCTCCGACTCTACTACATCACGTGTGCCCTGGTCTATATATATACTGTATCATCACTACATTGTACTTACACATCACCGACTCTACTACATCACGTGTGCCCTGGTCTATATATACTGTATCATCACTACATTGTACTTACACATCACCGACTCTACTACATCACGTGTGCCCTGGTCTATATATACTGTATCATCACTACATTGTACTTACACATCTCCGACTCTACTACATCACGTGTGCCCTGGTCTATATATATACTGTATCATCACTACATTGTACTTACACATCACCGACTCTACTACATCACGTGTGCCCTGGTCTATATATACTGTATCATCACTACATTGTACTTACACATCACCGACTCTACTACATCACATGTGCCCTGGTCTATATATACTGTATCATCACTACATTGTACTTACACATCACCGACTCTACTACATCACATGTGCCCTGGTCTATATATACTGTATCATCACTACATTATACTTACACATCACCGACTCTACTACATCACGTGTGTCCTGGTCTATATATACTGTATCATCACGACATTGTACTTACACATCTCCGACTCTACTACATCACGTGTGCCCTGGTCTATATATACTGTATCATCACTACATTGTACTTACACATCTCCGACTCTACTACATCACGTGTGCCCTGGTCTATATATACTGTATCATCACTACATTGTACTTACACATCTCCGACTCTACTACATCACGTGTGCCCTGGTCTATATATATACTGTATCATCACTACATTGTACTTACACATCACCGACTCTACTACATCACGTGTGCCCTGGTCTATATATACTGTATCATCACTACATTGTACTTACACATCACCGACTCTACTACATCACATGTACCCTGGTCTATATATACTGTATCATCACTACATTGTACTTACACATCACCGACTCTACTACATCACGTGTGCCCTGGTCTATATATACTGTATCATCACTACATTGTACTTACACATCTCCGACTCTACTACATCACGTGTGCCCTGGTCTATATATATACTGTATCATCACTACATTGTACTTACACATCACCGACTCTACTACATCACGTGTGCCCTGGTCTATATATACTGTATCATCACTACATTATACTTACACATCTCCGACTCTACTACATCACGTGTGCCCTGGTCTATATATACTGTATCATCACTACATTGTACTTACACATCACCGACTCTACTACATCACATGTGCCCTGGTCTATATATACTGTATCATCACTACATTGTACTTACACATCACCGACTCTACTACATCACATGTGCCCTGGTCTATATATACTGTATCATCACTACATTGTACTTACACATCACCGGCTCTACTACATCACGTGTGTCCTGGTCTATATATACTGTATCATCACTACATTGTACTTACACATCACCGACTCTACTACATCACGTGTGTCCTGGTCTATATATACTGTATCATCACGACATTGTACTTACACATCACCGACTCTACTACATCACGTGTGCCCTGGTCTATATATACTGTATCATCACTACATTGTACTTACACATCACCGGCTCTACTACATCACGTGTGCCCTGGTCTATATATACTGTATCATCACTACATTGAACTTACACATCACCGACTCTACTACATCACGTGTGCCCTGGTCTATATATACTGTATCATCACTACATTGTACCTACACATCACCGACTCTGCTACATCACGTGTGCCCTGGTCTATATATACTGTATCATCACTACATTGTACTTACACATCTCCGACTCTGCTACATCACATGTGCCCTGGTCTATATATACTGTATCATCACTACATTATACTTACACATCACCGACTCTACTACATCACGTGCGCCCTGGTCTATATATACTGTATCATCACTACATTGTACTTACACATCACCGACTCTACTACATCACGTGTGTCCTGGTCTATATATACTGTATCATCACTACATTGTACTTACACATCGCCGACTCTACTACATCACGTGTGTCCTGGTCTATATATACTGTATCATCACTACATTGTACTTACACATCACCGACTCTACTACATCACGTGTGTCCTGGTCTATATATACTGTATCATCACGACATTGTACTTACACATCACCGACTCTACTACATCACGTGTGCCCTGGTCTATATATACTGTATCATCACTACATTGTACTTACACATCACCGGCTCTACTACATCACGTGTGCCCTGGTCTATATATACTGTATCATCACTACATTGAACTTACACATCACCGACTCTACTACATCACGTGTGCCCTGGTCTATATATACTGTATCATCACTACATTGTACCTACACATCACCGACTCTGCTACATCACGTGTGCCCTGGTCTATATATACTGTATCATCACTACATTGTACTTACACATCTCCGACTCTGCTACATCACATGTGCCCTGGTCTATATATACTGTATCATCACTACATTATACTTACACATCACCGACTCTACTACATCACGTGCGCCCTGGTCTATATATACTGTATCATCACTACATTGTACTTACACATCACCGACTCTACTACATCACGTGTGTCCTGGTCTATATATACTGTATCATCACTACATTGTACTTACACATCGCCGACTCTACTACATCACGTGTGTCCTGGTCTATATATACTGTATTATCACTACATTGTACTTACACATCACCGACTCTACTACATCACGTGTGTCCTGATCTATATATACTGTATCATCACTACATTGTACTTACACATCACCGACTCTGCTACATCACGTGTGTCCTGGTCTATATATACTGTATCATCACTACATTATACTTACACATCACCGACTCTACTACATCACGTGTGTCCTGGTCTATATATACTGTATCATCACTACATTGTACTTACACATCGCCGACTCTACTACATCACGTGTGTCCTGGTCTATATATACTGTATTATCACTACATTGTACTTACACATCACCGACTCTACTACATCACGTGTGTCCTGATCTATATATACTGTATCATCACTACATTGTACTTACACATCACCGACTCTGCTACATCACGTGTGTCCTGGTCTATATATACTGTATCATCACTACATTATACTTACACATCACCGACTCTACTACATCACGTGTGTCCTGGTCTATATATACTGTATCATCACTACATTATACTTACACATCACCGACTCTACTACATCACGTGTGCCCTGGTCTATATATACTGTATCATCACTACATTGTACTTACACATCACCGACTCTACTACATCACGTGTGTCCTGGTCTATATATACTGTATCATCACTACATTGTACTTACACATCACCGACTCTACTACATCACGTGTGTCCTGGTCTATATATACTGTATCATCACTACATTATACTTACACATCACCGACTCTACTACATCACGTGCGCCCTGGTCTATATATACTGTATTATCACTACATTGTACTTACACATCACCGACTCTACTACATCACGTGTGTCCTGGTCTATATATACTGTATTATCACTACATTGTACTTACACATCACCGACTCTACTACATCACGTGCGCCCTGGTCTATATATACTGTATCATCACTACATTGTACTTACACATCGCCGACTCTACTACATCACGTGTGCCCTGGTCTATATATACTGTATCATCACTACATTATACTTACACATCACCGACTCTGCTACATCACATGTGCCCTGGTCTATATATACTGTATCATCACTACATTGTACTTACACATCGCCGACTCTACTACATCACGTGTGCCCTGGTCTATATATACTGTATCATCACTACATTGTACTTACACATCACCGACTCTACTACATCACATGTGCCCTGGTCTATATATACTGTATCATCACTACATTGTACTTACACATCACCGACTCTGCTACATCACGTGTGCCCTGGTCTATATATACTGTATCATCACTACATTGTACTTACACATCACCGACTCTGCTACATCACGTGTGCCCTGGTCTATATATACTGTATCATCACTACATTGTACTTACACATCACCGACTCTGCTACATCACGTGTGCCCTGGTCTATATATACTGTATCATCACTACATTGTACTTACACATCACCGACTCTGCTACATCACGTGTACCCTGGTCTATATATACTGTATCATCACTACATTGTACTTACACATCACCGACTCTACTACATCACGTGTGTCCTGGTCTATATATACTGTATCATCACTACATTGTACTTACACATCACCGACTCTACTACATCACGTGTGCCCTGGTCTATATATACTGTATCATCACTACATTGTACTTACACATCACCGACTCTACTACATCACGTGTGTCCTGGTCTATATATACTGTATCATCACTACATTGTACTTACACATCACCGACTCTACTACATCACGTGTGTCCTGGTCTATATATACTGTATCATCACTACATTGTACTTACACATCACCGACTCTACTACATCACGTGTGTCCTGGTCTATATATACTGTATCATCACTACATTGTACTTACACATCACCGGCTCTACTACATCACGTGTGCCCTGGTCTATATATACTGTATCATCACTACATTATACTTACACATCTCCGACTCTACTACATCACGTGTGCCCTGGTCTATATATACTGTATCATCACTACATTGTACTTACACATCACCGACTCTACTACATCACGTGTGTCCTGGTCTATATATACTGTATCATCACTACATTGTACTTACACATCACCGACTCTACTACATCACGTGTGTCCTGGTCTATATATACTGTATCATCACTACATTATACTTACACATCTCCGACTCTACTACATCACGTGTGCCCTGGTCTATATATACTGTATCATCACTACATTATACTTACACATCACCGACTCTACTACATCACGTGTGCCCTGGTCTATATATACTGTATCATCACTACATTGTACTTACACATCACCGGCTCTACTACATCACGTGTGTCCTGGTCTATATATACTGTATCATCACTACATTGTACTTACACATCACCGGCTCTACTACATCACGTGTGTCCTGGTCTATATATACTGTATCATCACTACATTGTACTTACACATCACCGACTCTGCTACATCACGTGTGTCCTGGTCTATATATACTGTATCATCACTACATTGTACTTACACATCACCGACTCTACTACATCACGTGTGCCCTGGTCTATATATACTGTATCATCACTACATTGTACTTACACATCACCGACTCTTCTACATCACGTGTGCCCTGGTCTATATATACTGTATCATCACTACATTATACTTACACATCTCCGACTCTGCTACATCACATGTGTCCTGGTCTATATATACTGTATCATCACTACATTGTACTTACACATCACCGGCTCTACTACATCACGTGTGCCCTGGTCTATATATACTGTATCATCACTACATTATACTTACACATCTCCGACTCTGCTACATCACATGTGCCCTGGTCTATATATACTGTATTATCACTACATTGTACTTACACATCACCGACTCTACTACATCACGTGTGTCCTGGTCTATATATACTGTATCATCACTACATTGTACTTACACATCACCGGCTCTGCTACATCACGTGTGTCCTGGTCTATATATACTGTATCATCACTACATTGTACTTACACATCACCGACTCTACTACATCACGTGTGTCCTGGTCTATATATACTGTATCATCACTACATTGTACTTACACATCACCGACTCTGCTACATCACGTGTGCCCTGGTCTATATATACTGTATCATCACTACATTATACTTACACATCACCGACTCTGCTACATCACATGTGCCCTGGTCTATATATACTGTATCATCACTACATTGTACTTACACATCACCGACTCTACTACATCACGTGTGCCCTGGTCTATATATACTGTATCATCACTACATTGTACTTACACATCACCGACTCTACTACATCACGTGTGTCCTGGTCTATATATACTGTATCATCACTACATTGTACTTACACATCACCGGCTCTGCTACATCACGTGTGTCCTGGTCTATATATACTGTATCATCACTACATTGTACTTACACATCACCGACTCTACTACATCACGTGTGTCCTGGTCTATATATACTGTATCATCACTACATTGTACTTACACATCACCGGCTCTGCTACATCACGTGTGTCCTGGTCTATATATACTGTATCATCACTACATTATACTTACACATCACCGACTCTACTACATCACGTGTGTCCTGGTCTATATATACTGTATCATCACTACATTGTACTTACACATCACCGGCTCTGCTACATCACGTGTGTCCTGGTCTATATATACTGTATCATCACTACATTGTACTTACACATCACCGACTCTACTACATCACGTGTGTCCTGGTCTATATATACTGTATCATCACTACATTGTACTTACACATCACCGACTCTGCTACATCACGTGTGCCCTGGTCTATATATACTGTATCATCACTACATTATACTTACACATCACCGACTCTGCTACATCACATGTGCCCTGGTCTATATATACTGTATCATCACTACATTGTACTTACACATCACCGACTCTACTACATCACGTGCGCCCTGGTCTATATATACTGTATCATCACTACATTGTACTTACACATCACCGACTCTACTACATCACGTGTGTCCTGGTCTATATATACTGTATCATCACTACATTGTACTTACACATCACCGGCTCTACTACATCACGTGTGTCCTGGTCTATATATACTGTATCATCACTACATTGTACTTACACATCACCGACTCTGCTACATCACGTGTGCCCTGGTCTATATATACTGTATCATCACTACATTATACTTACACATCACCGACTCTGCTACATCACATGTGCCCTGGTCTATATATACTGTATCATCACTACATTGTACTTACACATCACCGACTCTACTACATCACGTGCGCCCTGGTCTATATATACTGTATCATCACTACATTGTACTTACACATCACCGACTCTACTACATCACGTGCGCCCTGGTCTATATATACTGTATCATCACTACATTGTACTTACACATCACCGACTCTACTACATCACGTGTGTCCTGGTCTATATATACTGTATCATCACTACATTGTACTTACACATCACCGGCTCTGCTACATCACGTGTGTCCTGGTCTATATATACTGTATCATCACTACATTGTACTTACACATCACCGGCTCTGCTACATCACGTGTGTCCTGGTCTATATATACTGTATCTTCACTACATTGTACTTACACATCACCGACTCTGCTACATCACGTGTGCCCTGGTCTATATATACTGTATCATCACTACATTGTACTTACACATCACCGACTCTGCTACATCACGTGTGCCCTGGTCTATATATACTGTATCATCACTACATTGTACTTACACATCACCGACTCTACTACATCACGTGTGCCCTGGTCTATATATACTGTATCATCACTACATTATACTTACACATCACCGACTCTTCTACATCACGTGTGTCCTGGTCTATATATACTGTATCATCACTACATTGTACTTACACATCACCGACTCTACTACATCACGTGTGCCCTGGTCTATATATACTGTATCATCACTACATTGTACTTACACATCGCCGGCTCTACTACATCACGTGTGTCCTGGTCTATATATACTGTATCATCACTACATTATACTTACACATCACCGGCTCTACTACATCACGTGTGCCCTGGTCTATATATACTGTATCATCACTACATTGTACTTACACATCACCGACTCTGCTACATCACGTGTGCCCTGGTCTATATATACTGTATCATCACTACATTGTACTTACACATCACCGACTCTACTACATCACGTGCGCCCTGGTCTATATATACTGTATCATCACTACATTATACTTACACATCACCGGCTCTACTACATCACGTGTGCCCTGGTCTATATATACTGTATCATCACTACATTGTACTTACACATCACCGACTCTGCTACATCATGTGTACCCTGGTCTATATATACTGTATCATCACTACATTGTACTTACACATCGCCGGCTCTACTACATCACGTGTGTCCTGGTCTATATATACTGTATCATCACTACATTATACTTACACATCACCGACTCTGCTACATCACATGTGCCCTGGTCTATATATACTGTATCATCACTACATTGTACTTACACATCACCGGCTCTGCTACATCACGTGTGCCCTGGTCTATATATACTGTATCATCACTACATTGTACTTACACATCGCCGGCTCTGCTACATCACGTGTGTCCTGGTCTATATATACTGTATCATCACTACATTATACTTACACATCACCGACTCTACTACATCACGTGTGTCATGGTCTATATATACTGTATCATCACTACATTATACTTACACATCACCGACTCTGCTACATCACGTGTGCCCTGGTCTATATATACTGTATCATCACTACATTATACTTACACATCACCGACTCTACTACATCACGTGTGTCCTGGTCTATATATACTGTATCATCACTACATTGTACTTACACATCGCCGGCTCTGCTACATCACGTGTGTCCTGGTCTATATATACTGTATCATCACTACATTATACTTACACATCACCGACTCTACTACATCACGTGTGCCCTGGTCTATATATACTGTATCATCACTACATTGTACTTACACATCACCGACTCTGCTACATCACGTGTGTCCTGGTCTATATATACTGTATCATCACTACATTGTACTTACACATCACCGACTCTGCTACATCACGTGTGTCCTGGTCTATGTATACTGTATCATCACTACATTGTACTTACACATCACCGACTCTACTACATCACATGTGCCCTGGTCTATATATACTGTATCATCACTACATTGTACTTACACATCGCTTGCTCTGCTACATCACGTGTGCCCTGGTCTATATATACTGTATCATCACTACATTGTACTTACACATCACCGACTCTGCTACATCACGTGTGTCCTGGTCTATATATACTGTATCATCACTACATTATACTTACACATCACCGACTCTACTACATCACGTGTGTCCTGGTCTATATATACTGTATCATCACTACATTGTACTTACACATCACCGACTCTACTACATCACATGTGCCCTGGTCTATATATACTGTATCATCACTACATTATACTTACACATCACCGACTCTACTACATCACGTGTGTCCTGGTCTATATATACTGTATCATCACTACATTGTACTTACACATCACCGACTCTACTACATCACGTGTGCCCTGGTCTATATATACTGTATCATCACTACATTGTACTTACACATCACCGACTCTACTACATCACATGTGCCCTGGTCTATATATACTGTATCATCACTACATTATACTTACACATCACCGACTCTACTACATCACGTGTGTCCTGGTCTATATATACTGTATCATCACTACATTATACTTACACATCACCGACTCTACTACATCACGTGTGTCCTGGTCTATATATACTGTATCATCACTACATTGTACTTACACATCACCGACTCTACTACATCACATGTGCCCTGGTCTATATATACTGTATCATCACTACATTATACTTACACATCACCGACTCTACTACATCACATGTGCCCTGGTCTATATATACTATATCATCACTACATTGTACTTACACATCACCGACTCTACTACATCACGTGTGCCCTGGTCTATATATACTGTATCATCACTACATTGTACTTACACATCACCGACTCTACTACATCACGTGTGTCCTGGTCTATATATACTGTATCATCACTACATTGTACTTACACATCGCCGACTCTACTACATCACATGTGCCCTGGTCTATATATACTGTATCATCACTACATTATACTTACACATCACCGACTCTACTACATCACGTGTGTCCTGGTCTATATATACTGTATCATCACTACATTGTACTTACACATCACCGACTCTACTACATCACGTGTGCCCTGGTCTATATATACTGTATCATCACTACATTGTACTTACACATCACCGACTCTGCTACATCACGTGTGCCCTGGTCTATATATACTATATCATCACTACATTGTACTTACACATCACCGACTCTACTACATCACGTGTGCCCTGGTCTATATATACTGTATCATCACTACATTATACTTACACATCACCGACTCTACTACATCACGTGTGCCCTGGTCTATATATACTATATCATCACTACATTGTACTTACACATCACCGACTCTACTACATCACGTGTGCCCTGGTCTATATATACTGTATCATCACTACATTATACTTACACATCACCGACTCTACTACATCACGTGTGTCCTGGTCTATATATACTGTATCATCACTACATTGTACTTACACATCACCGACTCTACTACATCACGTGTGCCCTGGTCTATATATACTGTATCATCACTACATTGTACTTACACATCGCCGACTCTACTACATCACGTGTGCCCTGATCTATATATATACTGTATCATCACTACATTATACTTACACATCACCGACTCTACTACATCACGTGTGCCCTGGTCTATATATACTGTATCATCACTACATTATACTTACACATCACCGACTCTACTACATCACGTGTGCCCTGGTCTATATATACTGTATCATCACTACATTGTACTTACACATCACCGACTCTGCTACATCACGTGTGCCCTGGTCTATATATACTGTATCATCACTACATTATACTTACACATCACCGACTCTGCTACATCACGTGTGTCCTGGTCTATATATACTGTATCATCACTACATTGTACTTACACATCACCGACTCTGCTACATCACGTGTGCCCTGGTCTATATATACTGTATCATCACTACATTGTACTTACACATCACCGACTCTGCTACATCACGTGTGCCCTGGTCTATATATACTGTATCATCACTACATTATACTTACACATCACCGACTCTTCTACATCACGTGTGCCCTGGTCTATATATACTGTATCATCACTACATTGTACTTACACATCACCGACTCTTCTACATCACGTGTGCCCTGGTCTATATATACTGTATCATCACTACATTGTACTTACACATCACCGGCTCTACTACATCACGTGTGCCCTGGTCTATATATACTGTATCATCACTACATTGTACTTACACATCACCGACTCTTCTACATCACATGTGCCCTGGTCTATATATACTGTATCATCACTACATTATACTTACACATCACCGACTCTTCTACATCACGTGTGCCCTGGTCTATATATACTGTATCATCACTACATTATACTTACACATCACCGACTCTACTACATCACGTGTGCCCTGGTCTATATATACTGTATCATCACTACATTGTACTTACACATCACCGACTCTTCTACATCACGTGTGCCCTGGTCTATATATACTGTATCATCACTACATTGTACTTACACATCACCGGCTCTACTACATCACGTGTGCCCTGGTCTATATATACTGTATCATCACTACATTGTACTTACACATCACCGGCTCTACTACATCACGTGTGCCCTGGTCTATATATACTGTATCATCACTACATTATACTTACACATCGCCGACTCTACTACATCACGTGTACCCTGGTCTATATATACTGTATCATCACTACATTGTACTTACACATCGCCGGCTCTGCTACATCACGTGTGCCCTGGTCTATATATACTGTATCATCACTACATTATACTTACACATCACCGGCTCTACTACATCACGTGTGTCCTGGTCTATATATACTGTATCATCACTACATTGTACTTACACATCGCCGGCTCTGCTACATCACGTGTGCCCTGGTCTATATATACTGTATCATCACTACATTGTACTTACACATCGCCGGCTCTGCTACATCACGTGTGTCCTGGTCTATATATACTGTATCATCACTACATTGTACTTACACATCGCCGGCTCTGCTACATCACGTGTGCCCTGGTCTATATATACTGTATCATCACTACATTGTACTTACACATCACCGACTCTACTACATCACGTGTGTCCTGGTCTATATATACTGTATCATCACTACATTATACTTACACATCACCGACTCTGCTACATCACGTGTGCCCTGGTCTATATATACTGTATCATCACTACATTATACTTACACATCACCGACTCTGCTACATCACGTGTGTCCTGGTCTATATATACTGTATCATCACTACATTGTACTTACACATCACCGACTCTACTACATCACGTGCGCCCTGGTCTATATATACTGTATCATCACTACATTATACTTACACATCACCGACTCTGCTACATCACGTGTGCCCTGGTCTATATATACTGTATCATCACTACATTATACTTACACATCACCGACTCTACTACATCACGTGTGTCCTGGTCTATATATACTGTATCATCACTACATTGTACTTACACATCGCCGGCTCTGCTACATCACGTGTGCCCTGGTCTATATATACTGTATCATCACTACATTGTACTTACACATCACCGACTCTACTACATCACGTGTGCCCTGGTCTATATATACTGTATCATCACTACATTGTACTTACACATCACCGGCTCTGCTACATCACGTGTGTCCTGGTCTATATATACTGTATCATCACTACATTATACTTACACATCACCGACTCTGCTACATCACGTGTGCCCTGGTCTATATATACTGTATCATCACTACATTATACTTACACATCACCGACTCTGCTACATCACGTGTGTCCTGGTCTATATATACTGTATCATCACTACATTGTACTTACACATCACCGACTCTACTACATCACGTGTGCCCTGGTCTATATATACTGTATCATCACTACATTGTACTTACACATCACCGGCTCTGCTACATCACGTGTGCCCTGGTCTATATATACTGTATCATCACTACATTGTACTTACACATCGCCGGCTCTGCTACATCACCTGGGCCCTAGAACATATATTTCACTTCTCATATTGGAAACCTACGCCAAATTGGTAGCAGGTTTCACTCCGTTTTTCAAGCAGATGTCGCCCTATAGATTGCAACGGGTGAAATCTGCATTGAAAATCCATGGCTGACCCACCCTGGTCATGAGAACGCTCCTGATTTACGTTTCTTCCATGGCAGGAGCTTGTGATTCTGTGGACCCCTCGTACTGTACTGTCATTTGCCCCAGATTAGGGGTGCAGAGTCCATCCCGCCACATGTCTGCCCGAGCACATATACACTGCGATGTATTCCTATATGCAGCACCTCCATAGTTACATGATAAGTCTTAAGGTGCTAGGTTTATTAAAAGGTTTGGGGCTATAAAATATGGGCGCTCCACTCAGCGTCGGACTGGAGCACCTTGGGCCCCCCAGGGAAAATTATTCTTGGGGCCCACTATGTAGATACATAGAAATAGATACAAGACCACCAATTGTGCAGTAAAAAGCACTAATATCAGGGTATAATATAAGGTAGTTCACGTCTTAATTATGTAGCAAGGGTTGGGGTGGCCCCCTCACACAATATAATGTAGCCCCTTCATAAAATATAATGCAGTCCCCTCTCAGAATATAATGCAGCACCCCACAAAATATAATGCAACCCCCTCAGGTATAACGCAGTCCCCACCATAGAATATAATGTAGCACTCTCATAGGGTATAATGCAGCCCCCCTCATATAGTATAATGCAGCCCACCACAGAATAAAATGTAGTCCTCTGAGAGAATGCAGCCCCACCACAGAATATAATGCAGCCCCCCCATAGAGTATATTGTAGCCCCCTCGTATAGTATGGTGTAGCCCCCCATAATATAATGCAGTGTAGTCCCGAGAATAATGCAGTCCCCCCACAGAATATAATGTAGCCCCCTCATAAAGTATAATGCAGCCTCTCTCCACCCCCATCATTGTCCTCATCACCACCTCCATCATTGCCTTCTCCCCCTCCACCCCTATCATTCTCCCCACCACCTCCATCACTGCCCATTCCACCACCTGCATTATTGCCTCCTCCCCCACCATCATTGTCCATTTCATCACCTCCATCATTGCCTCCCCCACCTTCATCATTGCCCATTTCATCACCTCCATCATTGCCTCCCACCACCATCATTGCCTCCCCCTCCACCATCACTGACCATCACCTCCATCATCACCTCCGTCATTGCCTCCCCCCACCACCATCATTGCCCATCACCTCCATCATTGCCTCCCACCACCATTGCCAATCACCTCCATCATTGCCTCTCCCCTCCACCATCATTGCCCATCATTGCCTCCCCACCATCATTGCCTATCAGCACCATCATTGACCATCACCTCCATCATTGCCTCCCCACCACCACTGCCTATCACCTCCATTGCCTATCACCTTCATTGCCTATCACCTCCATCATTGCCCATCACTTCCATCATAGCCTCCCCACCACCATCAATGCCCATCACCTCCATCATTGCCTCCCCATCATTGCCTATCACCTCCATCATTGTCTCCCCCACCACCATCATTGCCCATCACCTCCATCATTGTCTTCCCCCCACCACCATCATTGCCCATCATCTCCATCGTTTCCCCCCACCAATATCATTGTACTTCACCACCACACACACACACCTCACCTCATCACACACACACACTCTTACACACACACACACATGCAGGCACATACACACTCTTACACACACACACACACATGCAGGCACATACACACACTCTTACACACACACACGCAGGCGCAGACTCTCACATACACACACACGCAGACACAGACACAGGGTCCATAAAGATATTTGGGGATGCGCACGGGCATAGGATTGGAGTATAGGGGTGCATATAGATATATGGGGGTGCACAGGCATAAAGGAGTGCATATAGATATATAGGAGTTAGGAGTGCACACAGACACATAGGACAGGCATATAGGCGTACATATAGCTATGTGGGGTGCCCCCAGAAACATCACAGGCATATAGGGGTGCATAGATATACAGGGGTACACACAGACACATAGGACATGCATTGGGTGCATATAGATATATAGGGGTGCACACAGACACATAGGACAGGCGTATAGGGGTGCATATAGATATATAGGGGTGCACACAGACACATAGGACAGGCATATAGGGGTGCATATAGATATATAGGGGTACACACAGACACATAGGACAGTTCGTATAGGGGTGCATGGATGAATTTAAATGCCTGATCCTTTTCTTCTAAGGGGTAATCGATCACCATGAAGCCTCTCTATAGGAAAGCTCCTAAAATTGATAGGTTTGGTCAACAAATTTGTATGGAGGCCTTAAGCCTAAAGTCTCTGTCTCCATGTGCCTTGTTGTTGAAGGCAATGTATTGTTCGTTGTTATCAGCCATCTGAATGTTCCGTACTGTTCCCTCCCCGTCTATAGTAATGAGTAACGAGCAGACAAGCGTACACAATAATAAAAGATTTTATTTGACAACAGAATGACATGAAAAAGAAATTTTCCGTCCCAAACGAGCGCTTGTAAAGAGATATCACTGAGACCGCTGCAAGATGTGTTATGGATCGGAGTGAGAGCACACCGGTATTAGTAAAAATGAGCTTACTACAGATGGGCTGGAGGAACCGGTGGCACCCAGATGTCCTGGAACTACAAGTCTCAGCATGTGGCCATGCAGTTAGAGAACAGCTGGGAGCCTGGAGTTACGCAAGGCTACGTTTGATGCCAGATGACATATCCCTAGTAAATGGAAATCTGCTGTTTGAAGAAGCAGTCCGGGTCGCGGCTCGCCCGCAGACACGGATGTCCATGCTAATACATAGTATTACAAACGTCCATATGTTTCACGCTTCTTAGAACAGAAGCTATATTCAGGTTTCAGCCGCCAGTGTGAGGCAGCAAATCAAAGCAAATCATTATATTAATTCAGCATGGGCACCATCCCAGTCACCGGTATTCATTCCGACACGTTCCAGCCTGGAACCTTATCCAGTGTAAACATAGGTGCAAATTGGATGGATCCCTTTAAGAAGAGGTGTCAGAATGTCGTCGTGTAGGTTAAAGAGCCGCCAACGTCTCTGTGGAGTGGGGGGTCCTGCTGATTTAGTCCATACTAGGCCCCTATAACAGTCTTTGAACTCTGTATGCACCTGGAATTTGGTAGTCCACAACCATGAACGTTCATAGTCACCTTTCACAGCAAGATGTCAAGTTCTTGCTCCGAGTGCAAGTTCTTGAGATAAGGCACTTGGCTAAATGTATTTGGTCCCGAGATACATCGCGTCAAACTCCTAAACGCACACGTACTTTTTCCACCAAGCTTTAGAAAGAGTCTTCATCTTGCTAGCCGTGGCGGCCATTTTTCTCTCCCTCTGGTTTCTCAGGTCGGAGTATCGGATGCCCGATAGTATGGCCGTGTCAAAGACATCTTTCAGGTTCTTCTGGGTAAGAGCAGAACATTCGACGTAGGCGACCGCCCCGATTTTTTCAGCGAGGGCCCTGGCAGAGGATGGGGGCACAGGTTTCTCCCGATACCGTGCCAACTGGATGAGGACCTTGACATCCTCTCGGAGGTCACACTGTGTGCCCACCAGGATGAGAGGCACGTTGGGGCAGTGAGTTTGTATCTCCGAGATCCACTTCTCTGATATGTTCTGAAAAGAAGATGGGCTCACGACGCTGAAACACAGGATGACCACGTCGGTTTTGGGGTAGCAGAAGTGACGCAGCTTGTCGAATTCATCCTGAAAAGAGAAAGAAATAGGAGTTTATGGATGTGTCTCCAGAAGAAGACGACACGAACTATGGGGCACGAACGATGTACGATGGACAACCCTAGAAGATATGAAGTCTGCTCCTCAGGTGGCACATGTCAGGGTGAAGGCAACAGTGTCCATCCCTCCCACTGCAAGGTGCTGGTGGGCAAAGGAGGACATGGAATCTGTTCTGCAGGTTGACACAGATCTAAAATATGGCGTCTCTACCTCCCTACAGGGATATACATAGAAGGAGTCACGCAATATGAGGCCTGACATACAATCCAGCTGAGCACTCACCTGCCCGGCGGTGTCACAAAGCTGAAGCTTGACGGGGGTGTTCTCTACTTGCACCAGAGCTGGAAAAAAAAAAATGACGTCACCATTAACCATTTGCAAACAATCCAGACATTTGTACACAATCCTATATTCCTACAAACTACAATGTGACATGGACAGGACAAGACTCCGATACTGCGGAATCTCGATAAGCAGCTGACACAATACGGGGATCTATTGTAAAATGTGACGTTATAAGATCTGACCCAAACCTGGTAAGTCCTGAATCAAGACTCGTACATTCCCAAATAGAAAAAAAAAAGGTGTCCTATAATGTCCTAATATAGGATCCCTTTCACGAATGCCCCGGAAACCCTGTGCAATCAGCCTAAACTTGACGTGCAAGGAATACAAGCAAATCCGAGAAAAAAAGACCTTCTCGCCTCCCTTTACATGCAGATCACAGAGAAGAAAAATCGCCCAAATATGAATTCTAGGTGAAAAATGTAATTAACCCATATGCAATTTTTCAGAAAAATTTGTCCTACCTGAGAAGTCATCGAAGGCGGTGGGAATGTATCGTGTTGGGTAACCATTGGTGGTGTAGCTGACCAGAAGGCTGGTCTTTCCTACTGCCCCATCTCCTAGTAGGACGCATTTGAGGTTCCTTTCTTGATCTCCGGTGGTTGGTAGGGGTTTAGGCTTGTGTGGTGGCACAGGGGGTGCAAAGTGTGACGTGTATTCCATGGACATCTCTTGAGGGGGCATTATCCTCTGGTCTCGGAGTGTCCACCTTGCCAGGTTTCTACAGGTATACTGTTTCAGGAAAGGAGAAAATGACTTTTTAAAATCGCTTTCCCCCTCCCTCTTTGTGTAACACCCCCTTCACTCTTGGGAACTCTACAGGCCAGGGGCTGGGATGGGGAGAAGGAGGAGCTGCAGACAGTCTGGGATAATCAGTGTGGAGAGATGGGGAGGACTTTCTGGGATTGATGTGGTGGGGGGAGGTGGAAGGACTGGGAGGAGGGAGTCAGAGCCTTCTATAGAGATCTGAGCTTTTTCACAGAAGAGTTTTGCAGAGAACTGAGAAGGCAAATCCAAGTTCCTGTAGACTCTGCTCCAACAGATCTGGGAAACTGAAGAGTTAAAAGCTTCGCCTTCATAAAATCTCCACCCTGAAAGAAGTTCAGATCCTGTACAATGGACTTTTTCTAAGAAGTCCTCAATTTTAACCCTTGAAGGGGTAGAACACAATGAGTGTGGGAAGATCCTGAGCTTTAACCCTGTAATATTACCTGCCTAATACTATAATCCTGCTTTGCAAGAGCTTATATTCTTATACCGGTGGAGCATTAAGACGTCTAATGTCTTCAAAGTGCGCCAGTATCCCGTCGGCTCTTGGGCTGCCAACGCATTTCGGATCAGTGTTATTGGGATAGAGATCAAACCATAAAGTGAATTATTAGAGGTGTCCCAGAATACGCGGTACACCCCCCAGGGCTGTATAGGGAGAAGCCTACACTTGTCAGACTCCTCTACTTAAGTTACTCCTAGAGAAGAATAGCCCCGGGGTCTCGCTCTACAAATGATGTCATGGCGTGCCCTATTTATCGGCGTCACCACATTTATACTAGCCAACATCAGAGGCGTAGTGAGCTGCGCTGCCAAAGCTTTACCTTGGCCCAGCAGCTGACTGGCATTGACATCTCATGCCGCAGTTTATGGTGATGACATGCGATATCGCTTCCGTATATAACCTGAAAGTTAATTATTTGCAGGCAGAGAGGCAGCTTAAAGGGGTTGACTCATCCTACTGAACGGGCATGGTAAAAACAAGCAACTTTGCAATTTTTTCCTTTTACTTAAAATCCTCTCAGTTTTTTTAAATTCTACAGTTCGCTGCTCGTGGCCAAAAGCTACAGAAAGGAGAGAGGCGTGCAGGAGACCAAGGACGAAAAAGGTTGATCTGGGCCGATAAGTATAAAAAAGTTACAATTGATTTCAACGCGTTTCGCAGTTGAACCTTCTTCCTCAGGGATCAGTAGATTCTGCTCCGAAACGCGTTGCGGTAAATTGAGAGTTTCTAATACTTACCGCCTGGATTAACCATTGTCAGCGGCAGCGCCCGGGATCCACCACACTCCTCTCACCTTGGAGAAGCAATCACCATTGGATTATACAGTACATCACTCTTCTTCGCGTAGTTGTACCGTACGCAGCCTGATCAGGGGAGCGACCAACCCTCCGACTCAGGTTCACCTGTGGCCTATGGTGTTATAGATGGAGCGCCTCTTGTTTTTTTTATTTATCCAGGCCACATCAAGAGGCACGCGCTTACAAGCTGTTGGCTTTACAGCTCGCAAGCGCTACTCTGGATCCAATTTCAGTGTCCGATGCAAAAGCTGCCTCTGTCAGCAGCACAGCTCAGCCAAGTCACCGGCCCAAACTGTCAGTCATTATTATCCCACCACCACCCTCAAGCACACAGGTTTGGGATGCTATCTTTGCCCGGCCAAAGCCACCAGGAGGCCAAATTGTAGACATGTCGTATGTAATACACAGATGAATGCATCTTTACCTCAAAACTAGTGCTCGGATAAGATGTTATCATGCTCGGGTGCTAACCGGCGTGCTCTAAAAGTATGTTCCAGTCCCCGTGGCCTAACAGTCAATACCTGCCTACGTTGCGGCTGGCAAACAGCCACGAGACATGAAGCCGCGGGGACTCGAACATACTTTTCGAGCACCCAGAAGACACTCAGTTAGCTCCCCGATAGCACCTTATCCCAGCACATTCCCTCATCACACGCTTTGATGACCAACCTAGGAGATCCCAGCAATGACCAACATGTGGATGAGCCATTAGGCCTCCTCTTTATCCCCTCAGTGAAAACGAACACCTCAGGTGTTAATAGCGCCACTTTATCTGTCAGGCCCACTCCCCAAGGCCCTTGCATCTGTCCCCACTGACTGCACAGAGTGGGCAGCTGTTAGTGCCTGAGGAGCAGGAGCCCACCCAGCGTGGCCTTCTCCAAACACCCAGTAAGCAGAGAGAGCGGCTCCCTGTTACTGTTTATATTAGGGGATTGTAGGATTATTGCCACGATAATGTTTGATGCCGACGGTGTGAACCATTCGCCTGACGTCTTTGATTTTTCCCTCCTAGTATCGAAATAGTCCTGCATGTATTTATTCACTGGCGGAATAATATATCTTGTGCAATATGGCCGCCAGTGAACATGATCCCTGCAATTCTTCTATAGGGTCCAGTGTGACCTTATGTCGGAGCCAGACAAGCAAAAATCACAAAATTGAGACTGGCTCCAGGTTTATGGGAATTTTTTTGGCCCCTCTTTCCTTTCAATTTTTACTTCTCACCTGCTGCCAAGAGCTATAACTTTTTTTGATTTTTTTGGTTAACAGAGGGCTATTTTTTTTTTTGCGGTGCAGGTTTCTGTCATCACTATTTTCGGGATCCAATCGACTTTCTGATCTCTTATTATTTCTAATTTTTTTTTTTTTTTTAAAGTTCTTTTTTTTTGCTTTTTTACTTTTTTTTAATTTTTAGTTTTGTCGATCACTGTAGTGGATAAATATTATAATCTTTTATAAGATTAGATCATTATGCTGGCAGAGATACCAAATATGTTTTCTTTTTTTTTTAGATTTTTAGCTTAATTTCTTTCTGTAAAAAGTCGGGTGATATGAACTTTTATATTTTTTATTTAAAAAAATCTTTCCTCTTTTATATATATATTTTTTTATTGCCCCTTATTGCTAGCAGACTTGAACCTGCCATCACTATATCACTTGTACGATATGCCGCAATATTGTGCTTTTTATTTGTAAAATTAAAATTTGCACACTTTTGAGGCCCCGGGTCATCGGCAGCCCATTTCCAACCTCTTAAATGCTGCTAGCATGATTGACAGCTGCATTTTAGGGGTTAAACTTCTGCAATTGGAGCCAACAGATAGTTTACAATGGCGGCTGTGTAGCACAGCCGCCACCTGTGCAGAATAGAGCCTGCGCACCTGCCAGACGTGTATGGCTGATGCTGTAAATCGAAAAATGGACACAGTAAGCCCCTTAGGTGCTGTGGGACCCCGGACCTTAGCCGGGCGCTGGCAGTTGTGATGCAGAAGGTCCATTATTTCACATCACCATACAATCCATACAGAGCTTTGTGCATAACGCCTCGGTGATTGCTAGATCTTTCTCCTTGTCACAACATATCTCACACTTGGCTCCCTATCTGCTGTAGAACTACTGTTACCAGCATAACTCGGGAGCAGGAAAAGAGCAGGTCACATGGGGGCCAAAATCTAACACAGTATAAATAGGCTATGACATTCATAAGAAATGTATCTGCTGCCTCCTTGTGGTCACAAAGATGTATTACATATCTTAATATTACTGGCGGGTTTTTTAGGCCTTTCGGCCCTTAAGACTATGTGCAGTCGAATTTTTTGAGGCAATGAGTTTTTCAAGCAGTAAAAAAATTCCTCCTTTCTTCAGAAGATCACAGCGTAGTTTCAGATAATAATGAGCACGCATTAATGTACCAGAAAACTGATATTCATCCGCATTTATCCTGTCACTAAAGCCTCCATCGTCTTTTTCAAGGAAGTCCACTTTAATAAATATTGAAATGACTTCGCCTGCCCCCTGCACACACCACAACACTGCTGCCGCCATTTACATAGGACACAACATCACTATATTAACCCTTGTAATGATATTATAATGAGCCGACACTTAGCACCTGTGTGTCAATGGGCTGCTCATTTCCTTTACAGTGGGGGGTGTTAGCCCATGCTGACCCCATTACAAAGCCATGGGAAAAGGGGGATGAGACAATTCCCAGGGTCTTTTATACAGGCAATTGGTCTGATATAAACGGTTGGTTTCTGGGACCGATGATCATGGTTCTTCATAGCACCTCCATATAGTCCTAGATTTGCCGAGCCACCATCAGTTGTGCCTCAGACACCTATCGGGAGAAAAGGCGTCCCGTAAACATGGCGGTAAGGCTTGAGATGGCCTGAAATAGAATGGCGGTCTATAGAGAGCCCAGTCCATGGGCCACAAGGTCCTCAATGTGACCATAAGGGCTCATCTCCACTTGTGTGAGAAAAAAACGGTCCGATTTACGGACCGAAAAAACTGATGTAACGTCTGCGAGTGCCATGCGATTTTTTTATCGCAACATCCGTATGACATCCGTATTGCTGTCCGATTTTTACGCACGGGTCTCCTTTGAAAAGCCGGTAATTCAGCGCAGAGTACAGTAAAATCACAGTGACAGGTTAGATTAGAGTAGATATATACACATAGAATAGGTATATATACATATATATATATGTCAGGGAGACACCTATATATATATATATTTATATTTAATGCAGCGCTAGATAGCTTTAAAGCTGGTAATTCAATTGTCGGCTTTTGCTTTCTCCTTCACAAACCCGACATGATATGAGACCTGGTTTACATACAGTAAACCATCTCATATCACCATTTTTTTTGCATATTCCACACTACTAATGTTAGTAGTGTGTATATGCAAAATTTGGGCGTTCTATTATATTTAAGGGTTAAATGGCGGAAAAAATTGGCGTGGGCTCCCGCACAATTTTCTCCGCCATTTAACCCTTAAATATAATAGCTAGAACGCCCAAATTTTGCATATACACACTACTAACATTAGTAGTGTGGAATATGCAAAAAAAATGGTGATATGAGATGGTTTACTGTATGTAAACCAGGTCTCATATCATGTCGGGTTTGTGAAGGAGAAAGCAAAAGCCGGTAATTGAATTACCAGCTTTAAAGCTATCTAGCGCTGCATTAAATATAAATATATATATATATAGGTGTCTCCCTGACATATATATATGTATATATACCTATTCTATGTGTATATATCTACTCTCATCTAACCTGTCACTGTGATTTTACTGTACTCTGCGCTGAATTGCCGGCTTTTCTAAGGACACGGGTGCGTAAAAATCGGACAGCACTCGCATGGTGCGAGTGCTGTGCGTTTTTTTTCTCGCACCCATTGACTTGCATTGGCGAGTCTCGTCCGAGAATCTCAGCAATGCGCAGCATGCTGCGATTTTTTTCTCAGCTGACACAGATTTTTCTCAGTCCGATTTCGGCTGGGAAAAAAATCGCAAATGGAGTGTCACATATTGATTAACATTGGTCCGAGTGCAATCCGATTTTTTATCGGATTGCACTCGTCCGTTTTCCTCACAAGTGGAGATGAGCCCTAAGGAGGGAGGAGGTGAAACGAGACGTGATCATCAGTGGTGCTTCTAGTGGTGTCCGGATCATGGAAAAGAACCCATAAAAAAACACAAGTGTAACGCAGCGTGCGATCAAGTCCTTACGGTGCCAAGAAAGTGCTTGAATTTCAAGAAATCTCAGGCACACGCTGGAAAATGTATCTGCAGCATCGACTGAAAATAGCTGCGGGATTGAGATTCGAGGCATGTCAAATTCCACTGCGCACAGAAAAGCGTGAAATGTGTGGTGTCCCCGCAGATATCACTGCAACAACTCCTCTGTGGAAGGTCCGGAAATCTGCGGGGTTTTTGCTATGTGGGAACTTACCCTAAGGGGACACTGACACGGGCCGATTATTGGGAAGTGATACTTACTTGTGAATCCTCACATTGCTCGCACTGCACTCTGTAAGGATTCTCCGGTGTCGGGGCGTTCGCATAGGCGCAAGTATGTGATTTGCATACATTCGGTCACTTGCCAACTAGACGTGCAAGGCCTCTCTCAATGTAAGTGTATTCAGTGAGGCTGGACAAGTCTAGTCGGAATGTGCAGTGCGCGCGCAAAGAATCACTGCAAACTTGTAGCCTAAGCCTGGGCAAACCCTTTAATGAATCGTAGCCAATTTATGTAATATTCAGGCATCAGAGACAGCAATAATCCACCTGTGCTGCCACCACTTCTGACACCTCACTCTTCTTTCTTTCCTGTGGCTGCAATTTTTCCACCAGTAGACATCTTGAATTTCCATGCAATTGGCTATTCATTAGTAGGTGAGAAATATTACTTTCGGAAATGTTGACAAAGTCAGCAGCCTGGACATCCACAGAGTTTACATCCAGCCTATATTACAGAGAGAGACACTCCCACTAGAGACAATATATATATATACATATATAGGAGGTCCACATGAGAGACAGTACTTGTACATCTACCATGTGTGCCTCTTTTGGGTTCCTTCTGTCCCCTGACATCATCAGAAGACCCTCATGCACATAAGACAGTTGACAGGTCCACAGTTTAAATCCAGCCTATACTACAGATAGGGACACTCCCACTAGAGAATATATATATATATATATTCATATATAGGATGTCCCTATGTAAGACAGTACTTGTACATCTACCATGTGTGCCTCTTTTGGGTTCCTTCTGTCCCTTAAAATCATCAGAGGGCCCGGCCTTATACACATAAGATGGTTGGCAGATCCACAGAGTTTACATCCAGCCTATATTACAGAGAGGGACACTCCCATTAGGGAAATAATATATATTCATATATAGGGTGTCCATATGCAAGACAGTATTTGTACATCTACCATGTGTGCCTCTTTTGGGCTCCTTCTGTCCCCTGACATCATCAGGAGGCCCTCATACACATAAGTTGGTTGGCCGGACCCTCCGATATTTGAGGGTTCGGACGTCAATGGCTGATTGATGAAGAGATACTGGAGATAAAGGGGTCCCTGTGTTTTGTTTGTACGTCCTCTAAGGAAAGAGATTGGGGAGACTGGAAAAAAATACTCAAAAGCCGTTTATGATGTGAACCAACCTCTGGGGTCACAGATTTTTTCCATCTCAAGAAATTATCACTTCTGTCTATAGTCAAGGAAACCAAAAATTGCAAGGTATATATTAGGAAGTAACTTTATGTCTGAACTTAGGAGAAGCTGTATATGAGTTTATTATGACATCACTCGTATAGCCATTCATTATACATCACGGTGTGTTAGCTGACGGGAAGCCATAGGGGTTACACATCTTGTTGCTCTATTGTGCCGATCTCCATGAGGTTGGAGCTGTCAGTGACACATGAAATCCCATTGCTGAAAAGGAAGAAACAGAATAATGAAAAAGACAGGTAAAAAAAAAGCTTCTTGTTGTATCGAACTCACTGACAGATTCTTAGTTGACTCGTTCTGCATAGAGCAATAGACAGTCCAATGCAGTGCCAAACGCTGCAACATAATAGGGTGCACATACCCTATACGGGAAGTGTCCACCTTTGGGAATATTTTTTTTTTAATTACTTTAATGTTTGCGGCTAAAAATAATTTTTTGCAATTGGGTTTTATTAAAAAAAAAAAAGTATGCACCCTTTGCCTTTTGTAGCCTCTGTGTGGCACAGTCTATTGACGGCTGCTTAATGAGTCAACTGAGAATCCGTTAGTGAGTTGGTCATAACGGGGAAGTTTTCGTTTTTTGGGGTTTTGTAATCTGTACTTCGCTGAGTTCCGCTGCACTCACGTCTGTTTTGACATCCACTTTTCCGGGCATTAAATAATGTTCTTCTTCAACAATAGAACTTGGGAAGTAGCCCAACTTTGTTGTGTACTCGCCATATTCATCTCCTTGCACCTATTAACAGAGCGCAGCGTGTCATGTATGGCCGGTAATGACACCGTGAGTCATCTCTACATTCGTACTTACACTTCCGAGCCAGAACAGCCGCCCCCGGCCCTTTAACTTGGAGAATATATACAAAGTTTGTCCGCGCCTGATGGGGATGAAGCGGCAATCAGGGGGGGTGTAGTCCGAGAGCGCCACCGCCATCGAGATGGGATCTGTCCAGAGGAAAAACATGTAAACCCATAATGTGTCCTACTGTGATATAGAGTCACACTAGAAGGACGTCAGCACATATTCCTCTCTTGTATGTGGTATTATTCAGTCACTATGTGGTAGTAATATGTGGTCCGGTCACGGTGTGGCGGCATTTGTCCCTTGTATGTGGTATTATTCAGTCACTATGTGGTGGTAATACAGTATATGGTCTGGTCACGGTGTGGCGGCATTTGTCCCTTGTATGTGGTATTATTCAGTCACTATGTGGTAGTAATATGTGGTCCAGTCACGGTGTGGCGGCATTTGTCCCTTGTATGTGGTATTATTCAGTCACTATGTGGTGGTAATACAGTATATGGTCTGGTCACGGTGTGGCGGCATTTGACCCTTGTATGTGGTATTATTCAGTCACTATGTGGTAGTAATATGTGGTCCAGTCATGGTGTGGCGGCATTTGTCCCTTGTATGTGGTATTAGGCTATGTGCACACGTTGCGGATTCTCTGCGGATCTGCAGCGTTTTTTGCAGTGCAGAAACGTTGCAGATCCACAATTGATTTACAGTACAATGTAAATTAATGAGAAAAAAAATGCTGTGCACACTTTGCGGAAAATCTGCTGCAGAAACGCTGCAGTTTAAAAGAAGTAGCATGTCACATCTTTTTTGTGATTTCTTAGTGTTTTTGTACCCATTCCATTATAGAAAACCGCAGGGGTAAAAACCGCAGCAAATCCGCAAGAAACTTCAACAAAAACGCACAAAAAACGCTGCGGAACCGCAAAAAAATTCGCTGCGGAACTACAGGTGCGTTTTCTGCCAGGAGAGGCAGAATCTGCACCAGAAATTCCTAAGCCTAATCCGCAACGTGTACACATAGCCTTATTCAGTCACTATGTGGTGGTAGTATATGGTCTGGTCATGGTGTGGCATATTTGTCCCCTGTATAATTCGGTCGCTATGTGGTGGTAATATGTGATTTGGTCATGGTGTGGCATCTTTGTCCCCTGTATTATTCAGTCGCTATGTGGTGGGAATATGCGATTTGGTCATGGTGTGGCGTATTCGTCCCCTGTATTATTCGGTCGCTATGTGGTGGCAATATGTGATTTGGTCATGGTGTGGTATATTTGTCCCCTGTATTATTCAGTCACTATGTGGTCGTAATATGTGATTTGGTCATGGTCTGGCGTATTTGTCCCCTGTATTATTCAGTCACTATGTGGTGGTAATATGTGATTTGGTCATGGCGTGGCGTATTTGTCCCCTGTATTAATCGGTCACTATGTGGTAGTAATATGTGGTCTGGTCATGGTGTGGCGTATTTGTCCCCTGTATTATTCGGTCGCTATGTGGTGGGAATATGTGATTTGGTCATGGTGTGGCATGTTTGTCCCCTGTATTATTATTCGGTCGCTATATGGTGGTAATATTTGATTTGGTCATGGTCTGGTGTATTTGTCCCCTGTATTATTCGGTCACTATGTGGTAGTAATATGTGGTCTGGTCATGGTGTGGAGGTGTTTGTACCTTGTATGTGGTATTAATTGGTCTTGGTATAGTGGATTGTGTTGTGCATGGAGGACACTTGTTCTCTCAGATATCAATAAGGGGAAGATTCTTTATTTACATTAGAGATTAATTACTTGGACGTCTCCCTGTCCTGTGACTGTTACACAGTAACAAATATGCACTTTCAGAGGTTCTCTGGCGAAAACAAGTATGGTAAGCCAAAACTAGCAGTAGGAGATAAATACAGAAGTGGTGACGTGTTTCTATTCTACTTTTCCTCTGACTTTTCCACTCCAGGTTTTGGCTTACAAATACTGATGTAAAATACTGAACGTGTGCACGTGGCCTGATGATAAGTGGTAACTTATTGATTGGTGGAGGTCTGACATGTGGGACCCGCACTGATCGGCAGTATGTGGAACTTTTATCACCATTAGAATGGAGCGCATGTGCGACTCGACCACTGATCCATTCATTCCCTCAGTGGCTGCACTTGTTTTTTTCTGGAAGCCCCAAATAGCAGGAATGAAGCTGCGGACAGATATCCCACCTGACGTTGCAGTTTAAAATGGGTATAAAAGTTCCCCATTCTTCAGATCACTGCGGTTTCCAATGGTTGGATTTTTCCAAACGTGGCCGGTGGGTCTGTGGAAGGTTTGAGGGGTGGAGGCGGAGCTGGGATGGAGCTTGGGCGGAGCCTCAAGGGGGCCCAAAAATGTTGCCCTAAAATTCCTGGTGGCAGCCCTGCTTTGGGTCCTCGGCACCTCTTCATTTCCCCTTCCCCAGTCGCGGGCATCTTCTTTGGGCTCTCCCGGGTCCGATGTGACCGCGCACCATGTCTTCGCGTGTGACATCACAACATGTGAAAGGCCTAGTTGAATTGTAATTCCTGATCCCAGAGCGATGAGGCCAAAGAGGAATGAATGGGAAAATAACGATGGGGGAAGGGAAAAAGAAGAGGCGCAAGAAACTGGACGATGGAATGGGTGGAGAGTGAGGTATTATCTAACCTTTTCCCTGGCCCATTACTGTGAAGCGAAACGATAGCTTCAGCCAGGAGCAAAAAACTCCGTACTCTGGCGATTCACCCATCTCTAATGTTCACCTATAGGACTGTCCCCTCCAATAGGGGGCACTATAGACACCATTCTCTTCCTATAAAAGGGCCTATTGAATATTTTATTTCCCAGAAAGCATGGCTTGGCCTAGATGCCTCCTTAAGGCGAAACCTAACCAATTAACTCAACTCTCACCCAGCCGACTAATCTCCTGCTTTGAACATGGTGGAGGCCAAGGTCCCGAAACAGCTGTATACAAGTGGAAATTTCAGTTTGGCTTCCCACCCTGTTTTTTTTAAAGGGATGGTATTGATTTATAAGAATGCTACTTCCAATAGGAGATACCGGAGAACCAGTTCTCGCCCTCCGTGCAGGTTAGTCCGGTCGGATGATCAGATTTCAGCAGCTAAGTGGCCAAAGTTTGGAGTAAACTTCTCTATAGTGACATTTGTTAATTGAAAAATGAATTTCCCTTTAATGTTTAATTATTATCGTCTATTGACCTTGATTTGGCCAAAATGAATGAACTGTTCCCTTTTAGTAGATTTTCATCCCCCAGATATAATCGTCATCGTTTTAGGGATACTTACGACTACATTCTTCATCCGCACAAAGCTTCCTGTCTGCAAGTTTGGGCATTTTCCGGTCACCACCAACCAGCCCAAGGAAAGCGCAGAAGAGAACGATCCCCAGCAGTGGCCGGTCCATGTCTGCGCTGCGCTGCTGCCTCCAGACACTGGACAGCCGCAGCTCGGCAGCAGGACTGTCAGCCAGAGCTCAGGAACCTGCTTCACGTCACCTCCCCACCTCTTTTTTTTCCATTTCAACTGCTAAGAGTTGGTGAAGGCATTTCTTACCGCAAAATCCTATTTTTCAGAAAAAAAATAAAAAATTTTTTAAAGGACCATTACCCATAAACTTTAATACATGGGATAGAAAAATTGCAATTGTCATGAATTGAATTGAGAATAATGTAATGACTAAATTCCCCTGAAGATGCGGCAAAGGAGGGAAACAATTTTGGGAAAAGTGTTTTGAGCTTATAATTTTGCTAATATTGCAAACTTATTAAATTTCGGTGTGCCCTGTGTGCTGTTTTATATTCACCGATTTCCTGTAGTGATTATATTCTCAGCGAGCACATGTCTAGAACAAACGCTACAGGACAACCTTTAAAAAAACACAAAATTACAAAGCTACAAACATTTCCTCCCAGTGTTTCGCTGCTGTGCATTGTCCTCAAGGGAACTGGACATAAAGTAGATGACCCAATACCCCTGAAGATGCTGCATAGCAGCGAAACATATTGGAATGAAGTGTTTGGAGCTTAGAATACTGCTAACTAATACATTTGCAATGCCCTATGTGTTGCTTTATATTCATGAATTTATGTTAGCCGTTCTGTTGGCACCGAATTCATAATGTTCTCAACAATAAAAACACAGGACAGCCTATCAAAAACTATTATAAAGCTCCATACATTTCTTCCCAACGTTTCGCTTCTATAAAGCATCTTCAAGGGATTTGGGAATAATGTAGATGGCCCAATACCCCTGAAGACGCTGCATAGCAGCGAAACATATTGATAAGAAGTGTTTGGAGACAGTTTTTAATAGCCTGTCCTGTGTTTACTATATTTTACACAAGACAGTAAATTAATGCGCAAACCTATGCCGGCCCATGCGTAGATTCAAATTTTTGGCATGTGCCTCCAAATAAACCAGGCGCTTTTTACACCACCGCGTTTTTGTTTTGTTCTGCCATTAAAGTACACCAGTCTTAATAAATCTCTTCCAAAGTGTCAAAGAAAGTTGTAGAACTTGTTATTACACAGCCAGCTGAGTCTTGCTACCCAAATCACAGGCAGCATGAATCAGAGCCCGGTTCCATAATTTCAGGCATGTTTTACCCTGAACCGCTGCAGATATAGATGTGTACAATCCAGGAGACGGTCTACGAGTCTTGCTGCCCAAAACATCAGGTTCCCTTTAATAAAACTTTAGTATCTACCACTTGACAATCCCTTTATAAGAGGACTGTATGTAATACAAAGAATTCCAGTGATTAGAGCTGAGCTGCAATACCAGACACAACCTATAGACGAGAGTGGCGCTGTTTCTACAGGAAAGCAGCCATGCTTTTTCATATTCCGTACACTCACTCGTCTTTTTCCTAGTGAGCAGACCGCTCTTCTTGGTCTTTTTGCCCGATCACATTACTTTTTTCTCTCCTGTAGATTGAGTCCATCACTTTACATGATTCATACTGATGCCGACAAATAGTGACGCGGCTTCAGCCTAGACAAGATGAAGACGAGAGGCGGAAGACGCAGAGGGGGGATCGTAAGAACGAGGAAGAGAAATAACCGACACCCCCCCAAGAGCATTCACCATTCTTCATACATTTCAGTTTGGATTGTGAAATAGAATCAGAGAAAAGTTGACTTATCTACTGTATATAGAGGTGTTATCAGTCATTATACGGGAGGAGGAGGTGAGCTGTGACATCACCTATTGTGAATGGTGGATCCTGTATTACCTACTGTATATAGAGGTGTTATCAGTCATTGTACAGGAGGTGAGCTGTGACATCCCCTATTGTGAATGGTGAATCCTGTGTTATCTACTGTATATAGAGGTGTTATCAGTCATTGTACAGGAGGAGGTGAGCTGTGACATCACCTACTGTGAATGGTGGATCCTGTGTTATCTACTGTATATAGAGGGGTTATCAGTCATTGTACAGGAGGAGGAGGTGAGCTGTGACATTCCCTATTGTGAATGGTGGATCCTGTGTTATCTACTGTATATAAAGGTGTTATCAGTCATTGTACAGGAGGAGGAGGGGAGCTGTGACATCTATTGTGAATGGTGGATCCTGTGTTATCTACTGTATATAGAGGGGTTATCAGTCATTGTACAGGAGGAGGAGGTGAGCTGTGACATTCCCTATTGTGAATGGTGGATCCTGTGTTATCTACTGTATATAAAGGTGTTATCAGTCATTGTACAGGAGGAGGAGGGGAGCTGTGACATCTATTGTGAATGGTGGATCCTGTGTTATCTACTGTATATAGAGGTGCTATCAGTCATTGTACAGGAGGAGGAGGTGAGCTGTGACATTCCCTATTGTGAATGGTGGATCCTGTGTTATCTACTGTATATAGAGGTGCTATCAGTCATTGTACAGGAGGAGGAGGTGAGCTGTGACATCAACTATTGTGAATGGTGGATCCTGTGTTATCTACTGTATATAGAGGTGTTATCAGTCATTGTACAGGAGGAGGAGGGGAGCTGTGACATCTATTGTGAATGGTGGATCCTGTGTTATCTACTGTATATAGAGGTGCTATCAGTCATTGTACAGTAGGAGGAGGTGAGCTGTGACATCCCCTATTGTGAATGGTGAATCCTGTGTTATCTACTGTATATAGAGGTGTTATCAGTCATTGTACAGGAAGAGGTGAGCTGTGACATCACCTATTGTGAATGGTGAATCCTGTGTTATCTACTGTATATAGAGGTGTTATCAGTCATTGTACAGGAGGTGAGCTGTGACATCACCTACTGTGAATGGTGGATCCTGTGTTATCTACTGTATATAGAGGGGTTATCAGTCATTGTACAGGAGGAGGAGGTGAGCTGTGACATTCCCTATTGTGAATGGTGGATCCTGTGTTATCTACTGTATATAAAGGTGTTATCAGTCATTGTACAGGAGGAGGAGGGGAGCTGTGACATCTATTGTGAATGGTGGATCCTGTGTTATCTACTGTATACAGAGGTGCTATCAGTCATTGTACAGGAGGAGGAGGTGAGCTGTGACATTCCCTATTGTGAATGGTGGATCCTGTGTTATCTACTGTATATAGAGGTGCTGTCAGTCATTGTACAGGAGGAGGAGGTGAGCTGTGACATTCCCTATTGTGAATGGTGGATCCTGTGTTATCTACTGTATATAGAGGTGCTATCAGTCATTGTACAGGAGGAGGTGAGCTGTGATCTGTGAATTGTGGAGCCAGTATTATCTACTGTATGTAGAGATCTTACCTTCATTCCAATCCTGCCTGTGACTGCTGAAAAGTATATGTTTTTTATATAGAAAAAAAAAAGATTTTCTAAATGCTTGTTACCTTATTCCTGACTCTTGGCATACCTATCGATCAGCAGCAGCGGTCACACACACAGACACGTGTTTTTATTCTCCATTCACACAGACCAGACCACTGTACCCTCGCAACCCGGTAATGAATGTTTACATATGAACTCAAATTCATTTTAGCTGATTTTTTCATTAGTATAGTTGGACCCGTCACTGACAGAACAGCAATGTCTACATTTAGTGATGAAGCCATGAAACTATTAGTGGAGGAGCAGTGCATTAAAAACTATAGATTACTGCAAAAAACTAAATTTATATATGGAACATGTCTAAGTGGGGAATGTGATTTGTGACATTTGCAAAATTCTAATACTATAGGGTTTTTGTTTTTTATTCCATGTAAAGAAGTCATTGACCGCAGTAATTTTCACTTACACAGTTGTCGCCAAAGACAAGACAGAAGTGTGTGTTTGCTTCAAGATAATGGAGGTAGCTGGTGTGAAAATGTGTAGATATAAATTATACTAAAATTATGGACAGAGCTTTTAGGCTATGTGCACACGTTCGGGATTTCTTGCAGTAATTTCCTGAGAAAAACCTGAAATTTTCTGCAAGAAATCTGCATGCGTTTTTTGGTGCTTTTTTTGCTGATTTTTCCGGACATTTCCCAATGCATTATATAGTTGGAAATCCGCAAAATTAATGAACATGCTGCGTTTTTTTAGCGGAAAAAAACGCATCATGTGCACAAAAATTGCGGAATTCATTCTAAATGATGGGATGCATAATGTATGCTTTTTTTTTTGCGGTTTTATAGCGAAAAATCAGCAACATGTGCACACAGCCTAAACTGAAAGTTTAGTAAGAGTTAAGGGAGTTGTTCAGTACTTGGACTGCCCCTTCCCAAACTATTTTTCACCCTTGTGAAAAAAAACATCTATACTCTCCTCCGATGCTATCCTAGCAGTGTCGGCATTGGCTCTCCCAGGGATTGCGTGACATTATGTCACACAATCCTTGAGGCCAAATCAGCGCCGGCTTCACTCTCCTGCAGGCGAATCACGTCCATCCAGGGGGAGTAAGAGCAAGCCGGTACTGCCAGAGCGAAGGATTGGGGTTATTTTACAGGGAAACATCGGGACAGTTGTGGACGATCCCATTAGTTTGTAAAGACCAAGCCTAGGTTCACATATGTGACAAGTTCTGTCATTTTCCTTTGAAAATGGCCAGAAACAAAATTCCCAAACAGGCCACGTACAGATGTCATCTATCTCCATCATCAGATGGAGCCATTTCTGGCAGGAGTTCCATTAACACCAGGGCAATCTGGAAACAGCTCGGACCCGGCGCGCGCTCCTGCCCGAAGGAAGCTCTGCCGAGAGCAATATTTGTGACACTTCAAGTTTTCTGCAATTGCAAAAAGGAAGCCGGTAATTCCATATTGAGAATCTATCAATGAACCAGTATCCCAGAGGATGGGTCTGAGGGCCATAAATAGGATTCCTCCAGGTAATGGGGAGCCTGCGTGTGTAGGCACTGGCGATACAAGCAGCACGCCGACAGGATCCCTGCCCCCGGCCTCTGAACACAAAGTGACCACTGTACGTCCCCATCAATGAAACCCTTGTGCCAGCCTGGATCTTGTGTGTCACGTCTGACTTTATACTGGGTGGTAGGGATTTTTTGGGTTGAGAGTGTAGTTTGACATTTTTTTTTTTTTTTTTTTATTATACATGCCTTCAACTTAGTATATTTTTCAATTTAACATCGGTATATAGAGAAAAAAAACAAAAAAAAAAAAAAGCTTTATGCTCACAAGCCAAGGATGGATTTATACGTGCGAATATCTCTGGCCAAGTACAGGCTTTGGGACCAACTCTAGAGCCCGAGATATGCCACTGTGGCTGATGAAGGGGGTATCCACGAATATTATTTTGTGCTATTGAGCCAAGAACTAACAGGTCTGCAGATGCTACTTACCTGCCCAGCACCGATCTCTGCCGGCACAGATCAGTCACAGACCGCTCTTGTGGCTCCAAGTGACATCATCGACAGCGAAAATTCTTTTTCCGCTCCACTGTCATAATAATAATCTTTATTTTTTTTTATATAGCGCTAACATATTCCACAGCGCTTTACAGACATCATCATCACTGTCCCCAAAGGGGTTCACAATCTAGATTCCCTATCAGTATGTCTTTGGAATGTGGGAGGAAACCGGAGTACCCGGAGGAAACCCATGCAAACACGGAGAGAACCTACAAACCCTTTGCAGATGTTGTCCTAGGTGGGATTTGAACCCAGGGGGTATCCACGATTATTATTTTGTGCTATTGAGCCAAGAACTAACAGGTCTGCAGATGCTACTTACCTGCCCAGCACCGATCTCTGCCGGCACAGATCAGTCACAGACCGCTCCTGTGACTTCCAGTGACATCACTGACAGCGCAAATGTTGATAGACAGCAGAGAACCAGATGCCGTCGACAGAACAAGCCAGAAGAGCTGCTCTGCTATATGAAGACTCAAGAGTGGTCTGTGAATGCTCTGAGCTGGCAGATAGTTAGCAACTACCTCCATGTAACCTCATCATGGATAACCCCTTTAAGTTTGAATCAGGAAACTAGTGAAAATAAATTGTAGAAGGCAAGAAAATTCCAGCAAGTGTATGTAATATACGAGGCCTTGCAGCTACAACGTACCCTAGGGAGGTGCTGGAATGGGATCAACGAGCTTCCATGCACTGGGAACATTACATAAACCCCCTCTACCCAAAACACAAGCCCCTCTTTTTAATCAAGGCATCAGTGGTCTGTCCAGAAACCAGTGTCCTCCGATCGCGACACATGGGCATCTGAATGCAGCCTTTACGAGGAGTCCAGGTAACAGCACAAGATGCAGAACTGACAGCTGAAATTGTGCTTTGTGGCTGTTCTCATAGCGATCACTGACGCAGCGATGGATACACATGATTGGAAATATATAATCCAATTTTATGCCTGGTTCACACAGTGACTATCTCGGATTAGCTCAATGTAATCTTTGTTGTGCATTAATTTAATTTTTCAAGGATTCACCATGTGCCAAACTTCACAACAATCCGATAAAAATGGAGACAGATACATATAAAAAAAAAAGTTTTATTCACAAGCTCCAGGTACAATGTCTGGCATCAGACTCTGGGTGCAATGCTTCTGATGCATATAAAAACGAGACCGTGCCATACTCACCAACACGAGCCAACGCTGGATGAGAGTTCAGCACTCAATAATGGCTCCAAATTAAATTAAAAAGTCCAATCAGTATTTGCTGCGGCCCAATTACAAAACAAGTCAGTGGTTTTACGGGAACAGGCGGACGCTTGCGATTCTCCTACACCCGAGGGTGCACGATTACTTCTTAGCAAAGGAAATCTTCATGGAGTTGCTCTGGGTGATCTTGAATCCTTGTAGAGACTCTCGGGCAGCAGCTGCCTGGACTTCATTGTCAAATTCCACAAAGGCAATGTCGTGACGCCCAGGGACGAGGCGGACTTCTTTGAAGCCAGGGAACCTTTAAAAAAAAAAAAAAAATATTGTTGAGCTTTAAGAAATGAACCAATGTGGCAGGAATCATATACTAGACAGCGATAAGTACTATATGGCCAAAAATCAAGGTCATTTTTAGAAATGCAAAAATACGAAAGTGATAGCCTCCGAGACCAGGAGAGGGCGCTAGAGATACTCACTGGTTGAACAGCATGGACAGCATCAGCTCGTTGGTTTCTTCCGGCAGGTTGGTCAGGAACAGAATGTGGTTTGGTGGATGTTCAGATAACTGAGGAACAAGATGTAATGTAGATGTTAAGAGTCATCGATTATAGAGGTACAATACAGAAGACGACTGCATAAAACAGATGAAACATAAAAGGGGCTGCCCACAGCTGCTGTAAAGACATGCGATGGTGTACCAGCACTAATCCGTGTGCGTTGAGATGGCAGATGCCCCACACAATGAGGAGGTGAGATCTTCCACTGCATGGGGCAATGTAACACCCTACCAGTTGGGTGGTACCAAGTGCAGCAAAGGAGCAAAATGCTTAAAGGAACCTTCCTTCCAGGGATTCCTCTGTGTGGCACAGGTCAGACCCCTTTATGCTGTGGCATAATATTTTATGAGTGGCAGATTGGCTCATGCCCTAGTGATGGTGGCACAAATCTCTTCTGCACAATGTTGAATTAAAGACACACAAGTCGTAGTCTGCTCACCTGTTGCATAGGTGCCATTTGTCCTGGCATCATCTGCCCATGTTGCATACCACCTGGCGGCATCTGTCCTGGACCCATTCCTGGTGGTGGCATCATGCCGGGATGGTGCATATATGGTGACTGTCCAGCCATATGCATCATACGCGGGGCCTGGTTCATTCCAGGGATGTTTTGCATTCCCTAAAGAGAAAAGAAGATTTAGAAGACAGATCCAAAACAAAAGCAGCAAGAAAACATCAGTAAGAGAACTCACTGGCATCTGCCCTGGTAGGCCTTGCACCATGGGAGCGCCAGGAACAATCTTCTTGGCAGCGGAAGCTTCCAGCCCCTTGACTTTCCTCTTCTCCTGTCTTTTACGGTCTCTCTCCACAAATGTCCCTTTAATTTTAGCTATAATGTCGGAGTCAGACTTTGCATATTGTATTCTCTAAAAGAAGAAGAAAAAAAAAAATAACTCTGGATTACTTAGATATTTCTCAGATTACAGCCGACGGCAGAATGGGTCAGCGATTCCCCTATATTAACCCCTTCATGACCTTGGGATTTTCTGTGTTCATTTTTCGATCCCCTCTTTCCCAGAGCCATAACTTTTTTATTTTTCCGTCACTATGGCCATGTGAGGGATTATTTTTTGGGAAACAAGTTGTACTTTTGAACAACACCATTGCTTTTAGCATGTCGTGTACTAGAAAACGGGGAAAAAAAAAAAATTCCAAGTGCGGTGAAATTACAAAAAAAGTGCAATCCCACACTTGTTTTTTGATTGGCTTTTTTGCTAGGTTCACCAAATGCCAAAACTGACCTGATATTATGATTCTCCAGGTCATTACGAGTTCATAGACAAACACGTGTAGGTTCTATTTTATCTAAGTGGTGAAACATTTTTTTTCCAAACTTTACTAAAAAAAAAAAAAAAAAAAATAAAAAAATTTGCGCCATTTTCCGATACACGTAGCGTCTCCATTTTTCATGATCTGGGGTCAGGTGAGGGCTTACTTTTTGCGTACTGGTGACATTTTTATTGATACCATTTTGGTGCAGATACGTTCTTTTGATCTCCCGTTATTGCATTTTAATGCAATGTCGCGGTGACCAAAAAAAACGTAATTCTGGTGTTTCGAATTTTTTTCTCGCTACGCCATTTAGCGATCAGGTTAAATTTTTTTTTTAATTGATAGATCGGGCGATTCTGAACGCAGCGATACCAAATGTGTAGGTTTGATTTTTTTTTTTTTTTTAATCGATTTATTTTGGATGAGGCGAAAGTGGTGGTGGTGGTGGGGGGTTGATTTAAACTTTTATATTTTTTTCACATTTTTTTTTACTCTTGCCATGCTTCAATAGCCTCCATGGGAGGCTAGAAGCTGGCACAACCCGATCGCCTCTGCTACATAGTAACGATCATCAGATCGCTGCTATGCAGCAGAAATGCAGGTGTGCTGTGAGCGCCGACCACAGGGTGGCACTCACAGCTAGCCGGGATCAGTAACCATAGAGGTCTCAAGGACCTCTATGGTTACCATTCTGATGCATCGCTGACCCCCGATCATGTGACGGGGGTCAGCGATGCGCTCATTTCCGGCCGGAAGCGCCAGTTAAATGCTGCTGTCAGCGTTTGACAGCGGCATTTAACTAGTTAATAGCGGCGGGTGAATCGCGATTTCACCCTCCGCTATTGCGGGCACATGTCAGCTGTTCAAAACAGCTGACATGTCCCGGCTTTGATGCGGGCTCACCGCCGGAGCCTGCATCAAAGAGGGGGATCTGACCTCAGACCTACTATCCCGTCCGAGGTCAGAAAGGGGTTAAATGTAATACCAACCATCGGCTTATCGTAGAAGGGGAATCCTTGCATGGACCTCAGGGCATTCGTCGCACTGCTCACTTCCTTAAAGATGACAAATGCCTGTCCTCTCATCTTCAGACTTCGAGACACCAAGATATCAAGGATCTGTCCGAACTGGGAGAAGATGGCATAAAGAGATTTCTTCAGCTCTAAGGGAAAGAGAAAATGTAGTGTCAGACTGAGCCGCCATAAATGTCCCGCAGCTTGTAATCCTGAATCCAAGTCGTGCCACGCTGCCCCCACCTGCACCCAGAGGAGACCGGCAAGGACTGTTGTGGCCCAACCGGCAACCTGAAGCGTAAGGGACACTGCACAAAGACATACGTGTCTCCTTGCTTAGAGCGCCACTAACTAAACCATTCATAGGACCCCGGTCAATTGGCCATTTTATCAGGTGCCCTGTGTACGGCTCTCACCCGACGGCATACATGGATCTTTGCACTAGCTGGCCTGACATGACACGGCACTAGGCAAGTCAAAAGAAAAACGATGGAGGCCGGCAGGTCCCCAGTCTACGAGCCACAGATGGAATGGGATTTCCAAACCAATGTGCACCAACCGTAACATTTTATTTTAGATGCTCATTGAGAGATCCTGAGAATTCACAAAAATAAATAACCTGAAAGCCATTGGCTCTAGCTAATGCCAGACTAAAAAGTCTCAGTGGTTTTGATACTGGAAAATTTACTAAATCGCGTTATACAGGAGAGGGTTAATAGCGGGACTGAGGACATTAAGATTTTATAGCTCTGAAGATAATGCAGAGAGAAGAGAACATCAACCCTGAGGAATAAGGACGCTACGCTTCGTCCTTCCCACCCAAGCGACGGCAACAGCAGCTACTCCATTGTGTGTTAGAGCAGAAGGGAAAAATTGTGGAGCCCGGACCACCTTCCCCTCCCAAAATACCATCACACGGAGAATGAGGGTGTATGGAGCAGACTCAGGAGCTGAACCCGCTCTGTTCTGGGACGGTGCCTGCTGTGCCACATGTGGGGTACGTCATAAGTCCTCCAAAGTGGCCTTATTAAAAAAAAAGTCACAGCCAGACTAGCAAACAAGAATCCTTCCATAGACTGAAACACACACACACTACACACACACAGTGGGTGAAATAAGTATTGGTTACGTCACCAATTTTACAAGTAAATATATTTCTAAAGGTGCTATTGTCATGAAATTCTCCCCAGATGTCAGCAACATCCAATCCACACAGGTAAAGAAAAATCAAACAATAGATGTCCATAAATTAATGTGTAATAATGAGAAATGACACATGGAAAGAGTATTATTGATCATGCTTACCAAGTCATATTTAATACTTCTTACTGAAACGCCTTTGTTGGTGATGACAGCTTCAAGTCACAGCCTCTACGGAGAAACTAGTCGCAGGCATTGCTCAGGTGTGATTTTAACCCATTCTTCCACACAAACACTCTTCACATACAGAATGTCCTGTGGGCTCCTATGATCTCAACTTTAGTTCCTTCCATACATTTTCTATTGGATTCAGCTCAGTGATTGGCTCGGCCATTCTAGCAGCTTCATTCTCTGAAACTAATTGAGAGTTTCCTTGGCCGTGGGTTTGGGATCATCGTCTTGCTGAAATGACCACCCTCCTTTTATCTTCATCATCCTGGTAGATGTAAGCAGATGTTTTTCAATGTCTCGGTACATTTGTCCATATATCCTACCTTCAATCACATGAAGTTTTCCAGTGCCGTATGCTGAAAAGCAGCCCACACCATGATGTTTTCACCGATAAACTTCACTGTTGGTAATCAGTATGGTATTTTGGGGGTGGCACGCGGTGCCTTTTAGCCTCCACACAGAGTGTATTATGGCATCTAAAGAGTTTAATTTTGGCCTCATCTAACCGGACTATATTCTCCCAGTATTTCACAGGCTTGTCTAAAGTTCTCTCTTGAACATGCTTTTTGTACTGCAGCGGAGTCATGTGTGGGGAGCGCGTGTACAGGCCAGGGAGGTTGACTGCATTACTTATTGTTTTAAAGGGAACCTGTCACCCCGAAAATCGCGGGTGAGGTAAGCCCACCGGCATCAGGGGCTTATCTACAGCATTCTGTAATGCTGTAGATAAGCCCCCGATGTTACCTGAAAGAGGAGAAAAAGACGTTATATTATACTCACCCAGGGGCGGTCAGGTCGGATGGGCGTCTCTGGTCCGCTCCGGCGCCTCCCATCTTCATTACAAGACATCCTCTTCTGATCTTCAGCCACAGCTCCGGCGCAGGCGTACTTTGCTCTGCCCTGCTGAGGGCAGAGGATAGTACTGCAGTGCGCAGGCGCCGGGCCTCTGACCTTTCCGGCGCCTGCGCACTGCAGTACTTTGTCTGCCCTCAACAGGGCAGAGCAAAGTACGCCTGCGCCGGAGCCGTGGCTGAAGATCAGAAGAGGACGTCTTGTAATGAAGATGGGAGGCGCCGCAGCGGACCAGAGACGCCCATCCGACCTGACCGGCAGCGGGACCGCCCCCGGGTGAGTATAATCTAACGTCTTTTTCTCCTCTTTCAGGTAACATCGGGGGCTTATCTACAGCATTACAGAATGCATTACAGAATGCTGTAGATAAGCCCCTGATGCCGGTGGGCTTACCTCACCCGCGATTTTCGGGGTGAAAGGTTCCCTTTAATAAACAATCATACTTGCGGATTCCAGGTCTTTTTTCCCCCTCTGTCTGAAATCTTGTAGTGAGCACCTGATTGTGGCAAAATGATGTTTTGTCCACTTTCAGATTATGTCCCCAACAGTGCTCACTGGAACCTTCAACAGTTTAGAAATTTTTCTGTAACCAATACCAATCAGTATTTTTTACCACAACAATAAGGTTGCAAATGTCTTGAGACCGCTCATTGGTTTTACACATCACTAGAGGTTTCTTGAGCAGCACCTTGGTAATGAGACACCTATTTACAGGCCATCAGTTGAACCACAGGTGATATCTCTAACAAAGTGGCAGGATGCTTTCTAATCATAGATAAATTGCAGCTGGTGTCATGGCCTTTTGCTCCTCTCCACGTGTTCAATACTTTTCCCGTGTCATTTCTCATTATTACACAACTTAATCTCTGGTGATTTCTTTGCCTGCGTGGCTTGGAACCAACATCTGGTGAGAATTTCATATCAATAGCACCTTTACAAATATATTTGCTTCTGTGTTTATTACTTCACCGCTGTGTATAAAGTTAGTTACAGGTGTCAGAAATGGCGGCAAACTAGTCCTGTTTGTAGAGGGTTTGCACAGCAGTTTGGCCGGATTGCGCAGCAGTTTTGCCCGGATTGCATTCCGCCAGGTCGCTCAGCAGTTTTCGCCGGTTTGCTCAGCATTCCGCCAGGTCGCTCAGCATTCCGCCAGGTCGCTCAGCATTCCGCCAGGTCGCTCAGCATTCCGCCAGGTCGCTCAGCATTCCGCCAGGTCGCTCAGCATTCCGCCAGGTCGCTCAGCATTCCGCCAGGTCGCTCAGCATTCCGCCAGGTCGCTCAGCATTCCGCCAGGTCGCTCAGCAGTTTTGGCCGCTTTGCTCAGCATTCCGCCAGGTCGCTCAGCAGTTTTGGCCGCTTTGCTCAGCATTCCGCCAGGTCGCGCAGCAGTTTTGGCCGCTTTGCTCAGCATTCCGCCAGGTCGCTCAGCAGTTTTGGCCGCTTTGCTCAGCATTCCGCCAGATTGCGCAGCAGTTTTGGCCGCTTTGCTCAGCATTCCGCCAGGTCGCTCAGCAGTTTTGGCCGCTTTGCTCAGCATTCCGCCAGGTCGCTCAGCAGTTTTGGCCGCTTTGCTCAGCATTCCGCCAGGTCGCTCAGCAGTTTTGGCCGCTTTGCTCAGCATTCCGCCAGGTCGCTCAGCAGTTTTGGCCGCTTTGCTCAGCATTCCGCCAGGTCGCTCAGCAGTTTTGGCCGCTTTGCTCAGCATTTCGCCAGGTCGCTCAGCAGTTTTGGCCACTTTGCTCAGCATTCCGCCAGATTGCGCAGCAGTTTTGGCCGCTTTGCTCAGCATTCCGCCAGGTCGCGCAGCAGTTTTGGCCGCTTTGCTCAGCATTCCGCCAGATTGTGCAGCAGTTTTGGCCGCTTTGCTCAGGCCGGTTTTACCATGGCTGATCCTCACTCACCGTCCTTCTTGATCTTCTCGTTCAGGTTGTTGATGTAGATGGTGTTGTTGGGTCTCATCTCCTGGACGGCCATGTCTGAGGAAACTGAAAAGAAACAGAGGAGGTGAAACACAAAAGGAAAGTCCCAGCGGTCACACTGCACCCATCATACTGTGATTCCAGCTGTGGAGCGTCCCCCACCCAGGCCGCACCTGTATACAGACACCGGGGATCTCCTCACGGTTACCCGCCAACACCGAACACGCTGCCGCCAGGCCGCACTACTACAGGACTCAGCGACAGCGATATCCCTCCGCCTGGCCACACCCACCGTGTAACACTACGGCGCCTCTGATTGGTCAGCACATCACGCCTTTTACGTGCGCTCGTCGCCTACGTTCGTCACGTGATTAATCTCCACCAATAATACTCCACAAACAGCGAAGTGCCAATCATATGCCGCAGCCACGAGCAGTCTGTGCTTAGACCGTGACTATCATTTCATTCATTTTTTATTGTTTCTGTTATCCGTCATTCACTGCTTTATGGCGCACAGGTGTTTTCATGACGTCCTCGCTAGGAGGCTTAGCAAAAAATGCTTGTAAAGCGCAGCCAATCGGATTTCACGTTTCATTATACAGCCTTATCTTTATAAGTGAAAGATGTAATCTGATTGGTTGCTGTTTATAACCCTGCACTGTTAGCCAATCAGATTTCATTTTCTAATACAGCCTGCACATGTGTAAGAAGCTGTAATGTGATTGGTTGCTATTCGCAAACTACTCCGTTGTAGTGTGTACTGTAGCCAATCATAGTTCAGCTTTCATTTTCTAACCCACCCTGGAACAGTAAAAGCTTTAATGTGATTGGTTGCTATTAGCAACCTCTCAGTTTTAATGTGCAGACAACTGTAAACACCTTCTGGCCATTGGATTGGACACGGATACATTGATCTTTGAACTAATAGTTTCTACAAAATATTTGGGAAAAGTGAAGTAGTTACCATAACAACCCAATAGGTTGCAGCTATTATATGTGAACAAAATTGGGGCAAACTGGTTGCTATGGGTAACGAGTTATATATATAAAAAAAATCACAGGTTTTCTGTAAGTACTGACCTGTGAACCAGTAAGATCTGACACTGGGGGACATTTTTGTATTAAATGCATGTATTTGGGGCATTTTTACAATTACCTTTCATTGAAAACGTTGCACCGTTTGGTTTTTACAGGCTCCTTGTTTCCTGCTCATTGCAGAATGAGTTATCTGAGAATCTATCAGCGAGCTCGTTCTCACAGGAGAGCTTCTATTGCTGCTTTCACACATTGCAGTCATGATACAGTTTTCCACTGTAAATCCTATAAAAAAAAAAAACATTCTCTTTGCAGCAAATTTTGAAAGTCAATGGCAAAACTCATTTTGTAAAATAAAAACAACTAAGTGTCTTCTGCGTGCTCGAATAATATGTCCGAGTCCCCGCGGCTGTTCCACGGCCACAACACACACAGGAATTGTCTAACAAACAGGCGATCCCTGCATGTGTTGCTGCTGTCTGACAGCCATGAGACATGTGGGCGCGGGGACATATTATTCCAGCACGAGGCCTAAGCCTGAGTGGGCAATGGCTGCACAAGTCTAGGGGTCAGCGCCATAGTCCTCTATAATCGTGCAGTCACTGGCCACAGTCTGCAGCACGTTATCTGCCGCATGTGGCTGCCCGGCCTGACCCCAGCTTTTACAGCAAGAGTAAAATGCACTGCTTAAAAAAATAAGGTGAACACTAAAATCCCACATTCTAGATATCTCTGAATGAAATATTCCTGTTGTAAATCTTTATTCATTACATAGTGGAATGTGTCCAGAACAATCAAACATAACAATTATCAATGAAAATCACAACTAATATCCCACGGAGGTCTGGAGTTGGAATGATGCTCAAAATCAAAGTAGAAAATCAATTTACAGGCTGATCCAACTTCAATGGAAATGCCTCATGACAAGGAAATGATGCTCAGTAGTGTGTGTGGCCTCCACGTGCCTGTATGACCTCCCTGCAAAGCCTGGGCATGCTCCTGGTGAGGTGGCGGATGGTCTCCTGAGGGATCTCCTCCCAGACCTGGACTAAAGCATCCGCCAACTCCTGGATAGTCTGTGGTCTTGGTGGTTGGTGCGAGACATGATGTCCCAGATGTGTTCAATCGGATTCAGGTCTGGGGAACGGTCGGGCCAGTCCATAGCTTCAATGCCTTCATCTTGCAGGAACTGCTGACACACTCCAGCCACATGAGATCTGGCATTGTCCTGCATTAGGAGGAACCCAGGGCCAACCGCACCAGCATATGGTCTCACAAGGGGTCTGAGGATCTCATCTCAGTACCTAATGGCAGTCAGGCTACCTCTGGCGAGCACATGGAGGGCTGTGCGGCCCTCCAAAGAAATGGCACCCCACACCATTACTGACCCACTGCCAAACCGGTCATGCTGAAGGATGTTGCAGGCAGCAGATCGCTCTCCACGGCGTCTCCAGACTCTGTCACATGTGCTCAGTGTGAACCTGCTTTCATCTGTGAAGAGCACAGGGCGCCAGTGGTGAAATTGCCAATCCTGGTGTTCTGTGGCAAATGCCAAGTGTCCTGCACGGTGTTGGGCTGTGAGCACAACCCCCATCTGTGGACGTCGGGCCCTCAGACCATCCTCATGGAGTCGGTTTCTAACCGTTTCTGCAGAGACATGCACATTTGTGGCCTGCTGGAGGTCATTTTGCAGAGCTCTGGCAGTGCTCCTCCTGTTCCTCCTTGCACAAAGGCTGAGGTAGCGGTCCTGCTGCTGGGTTGTTGCCCTCCTACTGCCCCCTCCACATCTCCTGGTGTCCTGGCCTGTCTCCTGGTAGCGCCTCCAGTCTGGACACTATGCTGACAGACACAGCAAACCTTCTTGCCACAGCTTGCATTGATGTGCCATCCTGGATGAGCTGCACTACCTGAGCCACTTGTGTGGGTTGTAGAGTCCGTCTCATGCTACCACAAGTGTGAAAGAACAACCAACATTCAAAAGTGACCAAAACAGCCAGAAAGCATTGGTACTGAGATGTGGTCTGTGGTCCCCACCTGCAGAACCACTCCTTTATTGAGGGTGTATTGATAATTGCCAATAATTTCCATCTGTTGTCTATTCCATTTTCACTACAGCATGTTGAATTGATTGTCAATCAGTGTTGCTTTCTAAGTGGACAGTTTGATTTCACAGAAGTTTGATTTACTTGGAGTTATATTCTGTTAAGTGCTCCCTTTATTTTTTTGAGCAGTGTATATACCATTTCTACATATGATGGTCCTGATTCTACCCTGATCTCAGCATTACTGTATACGGGGGTTTATAGCGCTCAGCAAATCATTTGGCTGGCAATCTATTGTTCACGACCTGTAATAATTCTCTATTTAAGAGTTTATCACCTGAAACTGGACCCAGTTCTCTTCCATAATCTAATGATATTCCTGATATCTCTTTAGCACTCATGTCAGAGGAGGATGGCGCAGCCTGCACAGACGTTATTCATGTGCCTCCACCATTGGCACCACCACCCCAGGCACCTCCACCACCACTGGCACCACCACCCCAGGCACCTCCACCACCACTGGCACCACCACCCCAGGCACCTCCACCACCACTGGCACCACCACCCCAGGCACCTCCACCACCACTGGCTCCACCACCACCAGTCCTTTTCCCTTTTCCTCCACCTCAGGTGAAATGCAAGTTCTATAAGAAGGTGGCAGAGAACAGCGACCCATCAGTTGAAGGATGCAAAGAGTTAAAACGACTGATCAAGATTCAGCAGGAACGGTGAGTGATTTCGGGTGCGATTTTCGGAGGCAGTGATCATGCAACTTTTCCTTTTTGCTCGTTCAAAGAGGCGACATGAGAGAATTAACCGACGGCTTCTCCTCACAGAGCAGATCCAGTCTTTGCATAGAAAGCCATTAGAAATAATGTCCACACTCGGCCAATCTGACCACACGTGTACTGATGTAGGACTTAGTCACACCAGAGTATAGCAGCCACAATTCCCAGCCTGACCGTGAGGGTCCTGCCCCGGACTAACAGCCTTATAGACAGAAATTAGATTATTAGATCAGGAGAGCGACCGACGTTCTGAGAATTGCCGCCATATCACGGGCCATAACATATGGACACTATATGTTAATGTGAACCTAGCCGTAGGGCGAGAGATAGTCTTATCTGGTAAAAGAAAAGTGTTACTATCTCAAGAACGGCTGACATTTTTTTTAGAAGCAGTAAATGGCAAAATTGCTCATAATTACAAGCTGCATAAGACAATAGCCATTTATTAAGATGGAAATGATCCAATAAAAATAAAGGTATACTGTTATATACCAGCCCTACAGAGGCAAAATGGAAAGTCTTCTTAGTTTTATCAGGCTCAAGGTGATGTGAACAGCGCCTAACATATGAAGCACAGTAGACCATAAGTAAACCATACACGGTGCAGCGGGTTTACGGCTTTTGATTGTGAATCGCATTAATCTTTTTTTTTTTTTTTTTGTATTTTTGCATTTCAGATTTAGTGGACATTTAAAATGGCTTCTATATAACCAGCCTGTGCCATCCCTTATACAGGAGGGTCCGCAGTAAGTGCAAGAAAGCGGTGAAAATGGGTCGCGTTTAGATAAGAAAAATGATTGTCTGCGGGGCCGTCCACACTTCCGTGTATATTTCAGGACCGATTAGTCTGCAGAAAAACACACAAACACTGACCGGACTCTGATGATCAAAATCACTGATGAAACTCTGACCCACAGGCTCATTCAGACGTCAGTGATTTTTTTTTCTTGTGCGAGAAAATTGGTCCAAGTTTCATCATTGTTTCTGATCAGTGGTTGGTCATTGGGTCGTTTTTTACCTTCAGAGTTTGGTCCGGACCCTATTGATCTTATATTGAAGACCTATCCCAAATCATTGGATTTTTTTGTGTCTTGGCTGTCAAAATCACAACAGCTTACAGGACGTAAGGCGACCTAAAATCTTCACATTATGCTGTGATGTAGCAGTGCCGTGGCACAATCTTTGGATAGGTAACATGTATCGGAGCCAAGGCCGCCAAGTACCGTAGCCTAAATCCACTGCAAATAAAGGGCTGTGCCAACACCAACATTATCTTGCCCCCTTCTTTATCACTACAACCTATGCAAGCTGATATTTCACTGGATACAAGGGCTCATTCACAAACATTGTGAGTTTTATAAAAGAAAAATACCTTTACACGTTTGTCTTTGCTCCCATGAGACACTGGACCTTGTTTGGTCTCTGCAGCTCCAGTATTTGCACATGAATACAGTCTGCATCTACAATACTAGGAGTTTATGTAGATTTATAGACGGTAAATGAACAATTTGCATTTGCTATTCCAAAACCCCTCAACCAGATATGGCTTGGTTAATATTTACACATCTGCAGAGATATGCGTAGGATTTATATGTAAAAAACGTATGCAAGTGTGTGCCATGCACGTCCGGAGATACAATTTAGACATTGAAACATACAGCAGCACATAGTAATAGTAGTACTGTTAGTTAGCAGTAGGTAGTAGTAGTAGTAGTACTGTTAGCAGTAGGTAGTAGTGCTGCTAGTTAGCAGTACATAGTAGTAGTAATGCTGTTAGTTAGTACACAGTAGTAGTAGTCCTGTTAGTTTTTATAAAAAATATACCTTTTTACTTGTTTTCTCATCTACAGTCAGTGTCTACATTTTTTACATATTAAAACATACAACAGTACAGCAGTAGTAGTGTAGTAATATTAGTGCTGTTAGTTAGCAGTACATAATAGTACTAATGCTCTTAGCAGTACATAGTAGTAGTGGTGCTGTTAGTGCATAGTAGTGGTGCTGTTAGTTAGTAGTGTATAGTAGTAGTGGTGCTGTTAGCAGTACATAGTAGTAGTGGTGCTGCTAGTTAGTAGTGCATAGTAGTGGTGCTGTTAGTAGTTCATAGTAATAGTGGTGCTGTTAGTAGTTCATAGTAGTAGTGGTGCTGTTAGTAGTGCATAGTACTAGTGGTGCTGTTAGCAGTACATAGTAGTAGTGGTGCTGTTAGTTAGCAGTACATAGTAGTAGTGGTGCTGTTAGTAGTGCATAGTAGTAGTGGTGCTGTTACTTAGTAGTGCATAGTAGTGGTGCTGTTAGTTAGCAGTACATCGTAGTAGTGGTGCTGTTAGTTAGCAGTACATAGTAGTAGTGGTGCTGTTAGTAGTGCATAGTAGTAGTGGTGCTGTTACTTAGTAGTGCATAGTAGTGGTGCTGTTGGTTAGCAGTACACAGTAGTAGTGGTGCTGTTAGTTAGCAGTATGTTAGTAGTGCATAGTAGTAGTGGTGCTGTTAGTTAGTAGTGCATAGTAGTAGTGGTGCTGTTAGTAGTGCATAGTAGTAGTGGTGCTGCTAGTTAATAATGCATAGTAGTAGTGGTGCTGTTAGTAGTGCATAGTAGTAGTGGTGCTGTTAGTAGTCCATAGTAGTAGTGGTGCTGTTAGTAGTCCATAGTAGTAGTGGTGCTGTTAGTTAGCAGTACATAGTAGTAGTGGTGCTGTTAGTAGTCCATAGTAGTAGTGGTGCTGTTAGTTAATAGTGCGTAGTAGTAGTGGTGCTGTTAGTAATGCATAGTAGTAGTGGTGCTGTTAGTTAGTGATGCATTGTAGTAGTGGTGCTGTTAGTTAGTAGTGCATTGTAGTAGTAGTGTTGTTAGTACTGCATAGTAGTAGTCCTGCTGTTAGTAGTGCATAGTAGTAGTGGTGCGGTTAGTTAGCAGTACATAGTAGTAGTGGTGCTGTTAGTAGTGCATAGTAGTAGTGGTGCTGTTAGTTAGTAGTGCATAGTATTAGTGGTGCTGTTAGTTAGCAGTGCATAGTAGTAGTGGTGCTGTTAGTTAGCAATACATAGTAGTAGTAATGCTGTTAGCCTTACATAGTAGAAGTAGTGCTGTTAGCAGTGCATAGTAGTAATGCTGTTAGCAGTGCGTAGTAATAGTAGTGCTGTTAGTTAGTAGTAGTAATGCTGTTAGCAGTGCATAGTAGTAGCAGTAGTGCTGTTAGTTAGCAGTACATGGTAGTAGTGGTGCTGTTAGTTAGCAGTGCATAGTAGTAATCCTGTTAGCAGTACATAGTAGTAGTAGTGCTGTTAGTTAGCAGTGCATAGTAGTAGTGGTGTTGTTAGTTAGCAGTGCATAGTAATAGTAGTGCTGTTAGTTAGCAGTACATAGTGGTGGTGCTGTCAGATAGCAGTACATAGTAGTAGTGGTGCTGTTAGTTAGCAGTACATAGTATAGTAGTGCTGTTAGTTTCACAAAAATGTTCCTTTTTTATTATCTTATCTACAGTCAGGGTATACATTTTAGACATATTGACATGTACACTGTTCGTAGTAGTAGAAGTTTTTCTTTGCACATCCAAAAAATAGCAATACGATAACAGCCTGACAAAATGTAGCCAAGGAAATATATATTTTTTGACTATATCTTATCCATTGCTGCCATATACAGTACGTGTGGACATACGTTTGTGCATTTTAGGCGTATATGTTTAGCGAAATGCAAAGTATAAATGTGAACTGAGCCTAAACAGGCAACACCCCAAAATACACTTCATGTTTAAAAATACCCAAACCTTTGTTAAAACAATGTATATCACCCTGATCCACCCAATGTCCCGGTGGCAGGTGCGGACTTGTTGCCTTGTGGATGGCAGGGGGAATACTGAGCAATAACAAGGAGGTGACACTCGACTACATTGTACAAGTGGCAACTTCGAGAGGATACACCGTCCATGGGGAGATGTTCTCAGGTGAGCGCTGTCTCTGGGTGTAATAATGCACTTTGTGCCTGTCAGTAATACCGGAGGGAACTGCATAAGTAACAATTACCCTGTAGCATTACGTTGCTGGTATCCCTCGGCGTATCTCATGCAGGGAACGCCATGTTACCCACTGCTGCCCTACATATATCTTTGGTGATGGATCCCTAATAAATGAATGTGTATAGGATCTATTTGATCCCGCTCTCTGATAGGTCTCTAATAATCCTTTCTGCTTTATAGGGTAAGAAGTTGTGGGTGCCATTGTAGACACTAATTCTTTTTTCTGTCTCAGCGGATAACATGTCCCGCCTCGCAGAGGAAGTTTTTGGCTGTCACTGTGAACTACTGACAGGGGGAATGGAAGGAGAGAACAGAGAGAGAATCCTGGGTCACCTCACTGCCGGGCTCCCCGTCCTCATCCCGTATCCTTTTCTATAGGAACACATTACACGCAGTGGCCCTGCGTCTCCTTTTACTATTCCTCTACCCAAATTTACCCTCTTGCACTTAACAGTATGAAGATAAATCAAAATGAAAAATGGATATATTCTATAGGCAGCTTACTTCTCTATAGCCACTAGGTGGCAGCAGTCATGAATAAAGTAAAAATTAACCCTATCACGTTGCCCACCATAGACCGGCGTGATTTATAGCTCCGGATTAACATTTCATTTGCTTTGGATATTGAATTTTATCAGAAATATTTGTGTATCTAAGTATTTAACAGCTTGTACAGATATGACGAGGACTTCAACCACGAGCCGTGCCAGAGAGACGGACATCGGGCACACTGGGCAGTTATTTCAGGTAAGGAAATTATTAATGGCTGATAAAGTTCTGCACACGCCATATGTGCGCCATAGTTTGCAATTTTTTCCACATTATGCAGCTCTCACCAACATATTTGCTGGCTAACATGACCTGAGACACGTAGGGCTCACTTACACGTCCTTTTTTTTCCACGTGCGAGAAAAACAGACTGATTCTTCTGATCAGGGTTTGATCGGTACGAGTGTCATTCAATTTTCTCATACTTGGAGAAATGTAAAAAAGCAAGTTCTCTACCTTCTCTATTGCGTTACTCCGGGAAAATTGGATCGTACTCAGATGTCATCTGAGTGCAGTCTGATTTATTTTCACTGACCCATAGACTTGCATTGCCAATTTTGATCCAACCCCTCTGTTCATAATCCGACTTGTCTCTGCGATTTTCCACTGACTTCTCATTCCGTGAACAATCAGACATGTGAACGGCCCCCTAGACTATTGCGAGTACGAGTGATATTTGGGGAAAACATGGATAGCACTCGTACACGAAAATCTGACGTGTGAATGAGGCCTAACTATTACACTATTATGCAGCCCATGATCAGACGTTTAGTAGGAGACTCCCACTTAATCATTAAAACATATATACGTAATATTCTTAAGTCTGACGTCCATTGACAGCGTCATTCTTTATTCTCAGGGGTCCTTCTTGGAATGCAGAACGGATCCTTTGATCCGGACCCTGACGTCCCTGGACTGTTCCTGCCACCACCCGGCGCCTCCAGTCTCAACACGCGTGACATAGAGCAACACTACCTCATCGCCAAGCAAGGCAAGAGCCGCCGCTACCAGCTGTGGGGATACGGGTCCCTGAGCCGCAGCAATAATCAACTACTTCATCTGGACCCCAAGAGAACTTGTGATGGCAATGTGTATGTGGTGCCCGCAGGGGGCGTACAAGCCGGGCTGTGTGGCAAAACTCTGCTTCTCAAACACTGAGACGTATTATTTATTAAAAAGAGCCGTCAATGTTAGGTGCGCCATTTTTAGGCGTCCGATTTTGGCATCCAAGTGCTATCCATGATTTTCATGAACAGCATTCGTGCCTGTGATAGTTTATGGGGCCAATCACATGGGTGGGATCAAAATCGGCAATGGAAGTCAGTTGGTCCGAGAAAAACGAAGCGCACTGGGATCAAGGTCTGATCAAAGTCCGATCTAAATAATTAGTCCGTTTTTCTCATATGTAAGAATAAGGCTACTTTCACACTAGCGTCGGAATCTCCCCGTCGCAATGCATCGGGCCAAGATTCCGACGCTAGCGTTTGATGCGCCGCACAACGGGGCATCCGCTGCCCCATTGTGAGGTGCAAGGAGGTGGGGGCGGAGTTCCGGCCGGGCATGCACGGTCGGAAAAAGTGGTCCGTCGGCAGCAAAAAACGTTACATTTAACGTTTTTTGCTCCCGGCGGTCCGCCACAACACGGCGCAACCGTCGCACGACGGTTGCGATGTGTGGCAATGCGTCGCCATGCATTGCTAATGTTAATCTATGGGGCAAAAACGCATCCTGCAAACAACTTTGCAGGATGCGTTTTTTGCCATAAACGACGCATTGCGACGTATTGCAAAAACCGCTAGTGTGAAAGTAGCCTTATGAAGGTCTGAATGAGACCGGTATAATATTAGGCTTCATATTCTAATTTCAAAAGTTTTCCCAGAAATAAAAGATGAAGACTCCCAAGTATTTCCTATTTGTATCACTATAGGTAAAATGTATGGGGAAAAAATCCTATTATTCGACCTCTTAGGATTATCCTCCTTGGCTGTACACAGGACTAGGTCTGTAGGAGCATTCAGCCACTGCATGTAAAGCCCCCGTCACACCGCCGTGTTTCCGATATGTGCGGCGTCCATTTTATCACGTACACACGCACACTCATTATAATCTATGGGGCAGCGCACATGTCCATGTTTCTACACAGACCGTGTGACCCACAAATAGACATGTCCGTTTCTTTCTGGCAGCACGGATGACATGCGTGTGGCATCCGAGAGACGGGATAAAGTGAAGAATAGAAATGACAGATTTTTAGATGTTAAAGACGTGCAAATATAGATAGTTAGATATCCTTGAGACATATAATTAGTGCCTTGAGTGTGTAGTTTACTGTACAATTATTAACCTAATTAATAATTAAGAAAAATTACGTGCGGTCAACACCCCCCCCCCCCATTTTTATTAACCAGCCAAGGTAAAGCAGATAGCCATTTTTATTAACCAGCCAAGGTAAGGCTGAGAGCTGGTATTTTGAAACTGGGAAGGTCTCCGGTTATTGGACGCTTCTCAGCCTAAAAATACCAGCCCGCATATGCCCCAGAAGTGGCACATCGCGTGAGATGCTCCAATTCTGGCGCTAAGGGCTCCTACTCACTTGCGTGAGACTCGGATGAGTCTCGCACGGCAATACCCGGCACTGCACCTGGCACAGAGGAGCGGAGCGTGCGGCTGCATGTATTCCTATGCGGCTGCACGCTCCGATCTGAGTGCCCGCACCAGTGCCGGGTATTGCTGTGCGAGACTCATCCAAGTCTGGCGCAAGTGAGTAGGAGCCCTTAGGGTTGATGTTAGCTGAGATTTGTCCAAAAATGCAGCTGGCATCAAGCGTTGGTGTTTGTAACGGAGAGGGGGTCTATCAAACTCCCTCATTACTAGGCCAGTAATGAAAAAACACCCACAAAAAAATACTTTATGTACATAAACACTCGCTGTCACTTTCCCTGGTTCACCACGTTATTAAAAAATAAATCAATCAATAAAATCCTACTGAATCCAATGTAGTCCAGCGAATGGAAGCCTGAAAATAAAAAACATAAAAAACACAGAGAAACAACACAAAGACACTTTTCCCCTGTTGTCACTTTATTAAAAGAGAAGCTCCCACACTGGTCTGACGTAGTTCACCGAATCCAGTAAAGTCCATAGAATCCTCCATGCAAAGCCTATCGACTCTCGTTATGACGCTCCATAGTCCGTGCAAACAGCCACCACAAGGTTACGCTGCGCGAGACTCGGCGCCTCTGAACAGCGCTGACATCATTAACGTTACCGCTCATCCATATCGCCGGGTCTTGCGCAGCGCGATCCGGCAGTAGTTGTTTGGAAAGACTATGGAGCCTCATAAGAAGTGTTCATAGCCTTTGTATGGGAGGATTCGATGGACTATGTCAGATTTGGTGGACTATGTCAGACCTGGATGGAAACTTTTCTTTTAATAAAGTGGCGACCAAGGGAAAGTGTCTTTGTTTTATTTCTCTGTGTTTTGAGCCTATGTTCTTTTCGTGTTTCCATTTCTAAGACTACGTTGGATTTTTTAATAAAGTGGTGAACCAGGGAAAGTGTCGGGGAGTGTATATTTAAACAAAGTAATTTTTTTAATTACTGAGTTTAGTAATGGGGCTGTCTGATAGACACATCTACGTTACTAGCACCAGGGCATGATGTCACCTATGTTTTTGGACAATTCACAGCTGACATCAACCCCAACTACCATTACCCCAATTGCCACCGCACCAGGGCCATCGGGAAGAGCGAAGGCGAAGTGCCAGAATTGGACCTTCCCAGCGTGATAATATCAGCTCACAGCTGCCTGCTTTACCTTTGCTGGTTAACCAAAATTATGTCACCTATGTTTTTGGACAATTCACAGCTGACATCAACCCCAACTACCATTACCCCAATTGCCACCGCACCAGGGCCATCGGGAAGAGCGAAGGCGAAGTGCCAGAATTGGACCTTCCCAGCGTGATAATATCAGCTCACAGCTGCCTGCTTTACCTTTGCTGGTTAACCAAAATGATGTCACCTATGTTTTTGGACAATTCACAGCTGACATCAACCCCAACTACCATTACCCCAATTGCCACCGCACCAGGGCCATCGGGAAGAGCGAAGGCGAAGTGCCAGAATTGGACCTTCCCAGCGTGATAATATCAGCTCACAGCTGCCTGCTTTACCTTTGCTGGTTAACCAAAATGATGTCACCTATGTTTTTGGACAATTCACAGCTGACATCAACCCCAACTACCATTACCCCAATTGCCACCGCACCAGGGCCATCGGGGAGAGCGAAGGCGAAGCTCCAGAATTGGACCTTCCCAGTGTGATAATATCAGCTCACAGCTGCCTGCTTTACCTTTGCTGGTTAACCAAAATGATGTCACCTATGTTTTTGGATAATTCACAGCTGACATCAACCCCAACTACCATTACCCCAATTGCCACCGCACCAGGGCCATCAGGAAAAGCGAAGGCGAAGTGCCAGAATTGGACCTTCCCAGCGTGATAATATCAGCTCACAGCTGCCTGCTTTACCTTTGCTGGTTAACCAAAATGATGGCAACTATGTTTTTGGACAATTCACAGCTGACATCAACCCCAACTACCATTACCCCAATTGCCACCGCATCAGGGCCATCGGGAAGAGCGAAGGCGAAGCTCCAGAATTGGACCTTCCCAGCGTGATAATATCAGCTCACAGCTGTCTGCTTTACCTTTGCTGGTTAACCAAAATGGGGAAACCGCACATCATTTTTTTCTCTCTTATTTATTAGGTTAATTCATGTACAGTAAACTACACACGCACGGCACAAATTATTTATCTCACGGATATCTATCTTGTATCTCTCTGTCTCGTTTCTCTACGTCTCGTGTCTCCTCTTTCTTGTCGATCTCTCAGTCAAGTCGATCTCTCTCTGCCTCCCTGATCTCTCTCTCGATCTGTGATGTCTCTCTTGTAAAATCTGTAATTTCTATTCTGCATTCTATTCCGGTACGTGGCACACGGACGGCACATGTACACATGGATGTCACCCTTACACACAGTCGGCTAACAGAAAACCACATGGATTGTTAAAACGGATCATTTAATTCTTACGTTTTTTTGAGGGGATGTGTGAAGGGGCCTAAGAAGGTTTTAATTCACTGACAACAAATGGAGAAAAAAAAAACCTCAGCTTTTAGTGGCGTCCCTATATCTTGTCAGTGTAATGTGACGCACACATGATCCACATCCCCTTACAAGTGAGAACAGAGGAAGTCTCAGCCAGTGAGTAACAGACATTTGGCAGATTAGCAAGAAACAAGACAGTAGATAAAGTGACTGCAGCATCAGACACACGAAAAGGCAAAATATATTTAAAAGGTCGCGGTTATATCAGAAACCTTGATCGATAATGGGATAATCTGCAAATAACTTTATTTAGAAACGAAGCTTTCGCCCTCTCCCCAAAAATCACTCAAAAGTGTCAACCAAAAGGTGTCTCTTTGCCATCTGTCTGATGCCAAGTGTAATCCGTCTCCAGCAGCAAAGACACTGAGGCAGATTACAGTAAGTGTGTTTTTTTTTTTTTTTTTGGGGGGGGGGAGTTCTAGCACCTATGGTGCTGGCAGAATCCTGGTGAAAAGAAACCACCCGTTCAAAAGCAGTGGATGTCACTGTACAATACAAATGGCTGTAATGACAGGAGAGAAGGGAAACCTTTCCGCTAGAGCAGCCGCACGCCATACAGTTCTGCAGGAATTTTCATTGTTGTCACATGTAAGGATGCTGGCGGCGATAACTGACTGGCAGTAAATGATTTTCAGCTTCCTCGTATCTGCTGAAATGATCCTTTCCGACCTAGAGATGACCAGAGAAAGGCATCGTCAGGGCGTGACCGTTAGGTCTAAAAGGTGTACAATAAGCTGCCATGTTACCATTTGACACCCCATGATCGTCCTGCAGGGAGCCCATGGGGTAAAAGAGGGGGTTCCTTCTCTGTCTAACCAATAAGATGTCACAATTGTTGTTAAAGGGGTGGTCCATCTTTAAAAAAAAAAACACAAAACGCTGATGGCTTTCTGTATATAGAAATAACAAAGTCAGCTGTACTCGCCCCCTGCCGCTGTAACACCGAGTCCACGCTTCTGCCTCAGGCCTTTGTTGATACGGCTGCAGTGGTGACATCACATTACCTCTGCAGCCAATCATTGGGCTTAGCAGTTTACATCAGTATCTAGTGATTGGCTGCAGTGGTCACTGAAAGCAGATGCCTTGTAAAGAGTAAATGTTCCCTGCAGTCTTGACTTTTTGTGAAAATTGGCTCGTTGGTTTCCCCCAGGGCGTTGATAATTATTGGGAAATTTCTGAAAGAGTTACTTTCCACTTGTAATTATAAGTGTCCTTCATGTTCCGCATGCCGGCTGCCCAAAGCGGAGTTCATTGCCGTCTCGTCACCTACATTCACTGCAGCAGAGACGCCACCGCAGTGCCGCCGACTCATAGCAGCTCTTCACTTCTTCCCTCCACGACAATGGGGTGTATGTGTCAAGTTAAATGTGCCTCGATATGTGCTGCGCAATAAGAAGTGCATGAAGGTACATCTAATGATTGTCAATGGGGACGGTCTGAAACCAACGACCGCCGCGAAGATCAGAACCGGTTATATTTATACATCCTAAAATCTTGTTTGCCTTTGCGGCTGCTGCTTGACATTGAGTGCTGCTGCTCAGCTTACTTGTTACCAGAATCCCCAAGTCCTTCTCCTGTGGTCCCGACTATACTAACACGTAATGTATATGCAGCAATAGGATTACTCTGTGCGCGGTGCTTTACTTTCATCAACATTAACCCCTTTCCGACTTGTGGTGTGTAGTACGCACGTCGGACTCCTCCAAGCCTGGGCCCACAGTTAATGAAGCTGGGCACACACACCCACATTCAGTGCACACTCGCGGGGAGCCGATCCTCACTGTGTATGGGCCGGATTTAAAGTACGTGAGCGTCGACAATATGACGAGACCGTGACTGAAAGAAAAGCGCACCCCTATGACGGAATGAGCAGTGAATGTTGCACATGATTACGGCGTCATTTTAACGGAGGAAAAGATGTGTTAGTGAGGCACATTGCACCAACAATGGATCGGGGACAGTGTACATGCTAAAAATGACAGGACAGGTTCCCATTAAATCTCCTAGTGTTTCCCCATTCAGACATCTTATCCAGATCATCCGGTAATATTGTATGGTCAGGTCAGTGTTTATCCTGCATTAATAAAGAGATTATAAAGAATTGGTCCTAATACTGATCTTTGCGGCCCCTGCTGCTCCCGATACAGATCTTTGAGGCCCCTAATGTCACCTGGTACAGATCCTTGTGGCCCCTGCTGCTCCCAATAAAAGATAATTGTGGCCCCTACTGCTCAAAGCACAAATCCTTGTGGTCCCCACTGCTCCCAGCACAGATCCTTGTGGCCCCTGCTGCTCCCAAGAAAAGATAATTTTAGCCCCTACTGCTCAAAGCATAAATCCTTGTGGTCCCCACTGCCTCCAGCACAGATCCTTGTGTTCCCTACTGCTCCTGGTACAGATCCTTGTAGCCACCACAGATTTTTGCTGCCCCTACTGCTTCCAGTACAGATCTCTGTGTTCCCTACTGCTCCCAGTATAGATTCTTGTGGTACCTTCTGTACCGGTACAGTTCCTTGTGGCCACCACAGCACCCAGTACAAATCCTTGTGGTCTCCACTGCTCCCAGTACAGTTCATTGTAGTCCCCACTGCACCCAGTAGATTCTTGTGGCCTCCACAACACCCAGTACAGATCTTTGTGGCCCTCACTGCTCCTGGTACAGATCCTTGTGGTACCCACTGCTCCCACAGATCCTTGTGGCCCTTACTGCTCCCGGTACAAACTCTTGTGGCTCCTACTGCTCCCAGTACAGATCCTTGTGAACCATACTGCTCCTTTACAGATCCATGTAGTCCCCGCTGCTGCTTGTATAGATCCTTGTGGTCCCCACTGCTCCTTGAACAGATCCTTGTGGACCCTGCTGCTCTTTGTACAGATCCTAGTGGTCCCCACTGCTCCTTGTACTCATCCTTGTACAGATCCTTGTGGTCCCCACTGCTCCTTGTACAGATCCTTGTGGTCCCCATTGCTCCTTGTACAGATCCTTGTGGTCCCCATGCTCCTTGTACAGATCCCTGTGGTTCCCACTGCTCCTTGTGGTCCCCATGCTCCCTGTACAGATCCTTGTGGTCCCCACTGCTCTTTGTACAGATCCTTGTGGTCCCCATGCTCCCTGTACAGATCCTTGTGGTCCCCATGCTCCCTGTACAGATTCTTGTGGTCCCCATGCTCCTTGTACAGATCCTTGTGGACCCCACGCTCCTTGTACAAATCCTTGTGATCCCCATTTCTCCTCGTACAGAACCTTGTGGTCCCCATGCTCCCTGTACAGATCCTTGTGGTCCCCATGCTCCTTGTACAGATCCTTGTGGTCCCCACTGCTCCTTGTACAGATCCTTGTGGTCCCCACTGCTCCTTGTGGTCCCCATGCTCCCTGTACAGATCTTTGTGGTCCCCATGCTCCCTGTATAGATCCTTGTGGTCCCCATGCTCCCTGTACAGATCCTTGTGGTCCCCATGCTCCCTGTACAGATCCTTGTGGTCCCCATGCTCCTTGTTCAGATCCTAGTGGTCCCCACTGCTCCTGGTACTGATCCTTGTGGTCCCCATGCTCCTTGTACAGATCCTTGTGGTCCCCACTGCTCCTTGTACAGATCCTTGTTGTCCCCATGCTCCCTGTACAGATCCTTGTGGTCCCCATGCTCCCTGTACAGATCCTTGTGGTCCCCATGCTCCTTGTACAGATCCTTGTGGACCCCACGCTCCTTGTACAAATCCTTGTGATCCCCATTTCTCCTCGTACAGAACCTTGTGGTCCCCATGCTCCCTGTACAGATCCTTGTGGTCCCCACTGCTCCTTGTACAGATCCTTGTGGTCCCCATGCTCCCTGTACAGATCTTTGTGGTCCCCATGCTCCCTGTATAGATCCTTGTGGTCCCCATGCTCCCTGTATAGATCCTTGTGGTCCCCATGCTCCCTGTACAGATCCTTGTGGTCCCCATGCTCCCTGTACAGGTCCTTGTGGTCCCCATGCTCCCTGTACAGGTCCTTGTGGTCCCCATGCTCCCTGTACAGATCCTTGTGGTCCCCATGCTCCTTGTTCAGATCCTAGTGGTCCCCACTGCTCCTGGTACTGATCCTTGTGGTCCCCATGCTCCTTGTACAGATCCTTGTGGTCCCCACTGCTCCTTGTACAGATCCTTGTTGTCCCCATGCTCCCTGTACAGATCCTTGTGGTCCCCATGCTCCCTGTACAGATCCTTGTAGTCCCCATACTCCCTGTACAAAGCCTTGTGGTCCCCATGCTACTTGTACAGATCCTTGTGGACCCCGCTGCTCCTTGTACAGATCCTTGTGGACCCCACGCTCCTTGTACAAATCCTTTTGATCCCCATGCTACTTGTACAGATCCTTGTGGTCCCCATGCTCCCTGTACAAAGCTTTGTGGTCCCCATGCTACTTGTACAGATCCTTGTGGTCCCCATGCTCCCTGTACAGATCCTTGTGGTCCCCATGCTCCCTGTACAAAGCCTTGTGGTCCCCATGCTACTTGTACAGATCCTTGTGGACCCCACGCTCCTTGTACAAATCCTTGTGGTCCCCACTGCTCCTTGTACAGATCCTTGTGGTCTACGTTACCCCACCATCTGTCTTATCTGAGAGTAAATTTATATCGTATTGTGTTCTATAAAATCGTGACATTTCGGATCTACTGGAAATGAAGAGCACTTTGCAGTTAGTTTCCGATCACTGGCCAGGCACGGTGGGATGTGGCGACAGGAGGCTATTTTGGATTGTACTTTTCGCGTCCCGTTCTGCTTTCTCATTGCTCCGCTCGCTCTAATAGAACATTCATCCCCGAGGACGTCACCAGTAAACCAGATCCACTTCCTTTTTAAAGGTCTTATTTATTATAAAAAAAGAACCATATTCCAAATATTGTACAGGAATGATGTAAAAATAAGTCATTTGGGCTAAAGAGGAATAAAAAAAATAAAAAAATATTCTACTAGTCAACCCAGGAACCCATTTCTTACATTTCGCTCAGTATCAATGTTATTGCTAGGTATGACATCACAGATATTAGTAGTCCCTGTACTCCTCAACGACCGCGGTTCACATAGAAATCTGCCCTAAATTATGAAGAAAGATGGAAATTTTTAACATAATATGGGCGAGTGTTTCACTATTTTGGGGATGCCCATTCGCGTGTTTGATATTGACCACTTACCACCTATGTGCTGTTATTCCACTGCAGATTTTGGGGGGGTATGTATTTCCAATCAGTGAGAATTAGGGAAATCATTCCCCCCCCCCCCCCCCAAAAAAAAAAAAAAAAAAATATATGAATCCAAGAATTCATGGTTGGCAAGGGTTACAAAAAAAAAAAAAAAATAAAAAAAAAAATAAAGACTTTCTTCCAAAAACAGTGACACACCTGTCTGCAGGTTGTGTTCGGTATTGCAGCTCAGCAACCTTTCAAAGCTATGGTCCACACATCTTGTATTTGGTGCTGAATTTACGCACCCAAAATTCACACGGTAAAAAAAAAAGCGGATGAGTTTTAGCTTCCACACGTAGATCCTACCTTTTCCATTGCAAAAAAATTAAAAAATCCAAATGCAACACGCAATTAAGCGGTGAAAAATCAGCACCAAATACACAAGGTGCGAACTCAACCTTAGACAAGACTTTTTTCCACATCTCCCCAATACCTTTGTTATTGCGGTCTTCTGGAGAACCCCTCATCATGTTGGAAAGCATGGCCTAAGAGGGTTTTTTGAAACTTTTTTTAAAAGCAAAAAGTGTATAAATTAACAAAATAAGCTTTAGTTTCCCTTTAAATCCAGCAGTGACGACGTCCCGTCAATCAGTCACATAACTGACGGATAGGCTGTGATCATTGCTGGAGCGGTGCGGCATATAAAGCGATAACTAATCCTTTCTTTTATAACATTTCCTACACTTTTCCCCACATTTGAAAAATCCCCCCCCAAAATCCCTTTAAGTAGCAGCTTTACTACCCCCTTGAATAAAGAAGAAACAGGAAACAGTCACCCCCAGATTAAACTGTAGGTTTGTCACCTTCGGCAATTTTTAGCTGCAGTAACTAATGTCAAAGGCAAAAAATACATCCCCCTATATTATACAGGCCCGGCCTATGCAACTTTTTCTTTTTATTAGGTCCTAAAAGGACGACACCATTAACATCAATAGGAACAGTCTGTCCAGTTTCCAAGCAGCTAAAAAAAAAATGGATGCATAAACCTAAAGAGGGATTTGTCTAGGATTTATTTTTTTCAGGAAAAATTGGCCACAAAGAAAAATTGAGAAAATTAAAAAAAAAAAAGAGAAATCGGTCAAAATCCACATGTCTCATATGAGGATTAGTTGCAGATTTTGCTACGGATTTACCGATTCCAAGGGTGAAATCGAAAAGGCGAAAAAACGGCAGAACAAATGGATGTAATATCTGCAGGTTCGTCGCAGAGGGGGTTTGTTGCAGATTTGGTTAAGTTAGTGATGAGCGCAAGGGTTCGTTACTCGACTATTGCGGGTGTTGGATTGACATGTTAGGCCGGGATCACACATGTGAGAAACACGTCCGAGTCTCGCATGTGAAATCCAAGCTCTGGCGCCGGCACTTCGGAGCGGAGCGTGGGGCCGCATAGCAACACATGGAGCCGCACGCTTTGCTCTTGAGTGCCGGCGCCAGAGCTTGGATTTCACATGCGAGGCACGGACGTGTTTCTCGCATGTGTGATCCCAGCCTTAGCGTTCCCTCGGATGAATGTTTCACGCCCGTTAGCTACAAAACATGGGGATATCCTGAGAAACACGGGTAATCCTCGCAGGTTTTGTGGCTGTCCATCAGCTGAGAAACATGCGGCCGCAGGGACTCGAACATGACACTCGATCACCTGCAATAGTCGAGTAACGAGCACTTACGCTCATCGCTAGTTAGTCCCAAATCGGTTCCTGTTCCGAAGGATCTCAGTTGTGTCCTGCAGTGAGGATGTGCGGAAAAATCCCACATGGCCGCAGTAGGCAATTACTGGTGTCATACTGGCTGCAGCCGTCCCAGTAACCACATCCCTAAAGCGCAGTGGATTTGACAGGTAATAGTTGTTTTTTGTGTTTTTTTTTTTTTTTTATCTCATACCCTGCTTTGTGGACATTTAAAAAAAACCAAAAAAAAAAAACCCATACAACGCCTTTGACCTTAAAAGGGTTGTCAACGATTAGAAAAGCAACTCTACTTTCCTTCCTGTAGAAACGGCGCCATCCCAGTCATTGGGCCATTTCTGGTATTACACCTCAATCCCTTTAGGGTAAATCTAAGGCACCAAAGTGATGGGTGTAGGTACAATCAGGTGAATCTAAGGCACCAAAGTGATGGGTGTAGGTACAACCAGGTGACCGGGTGCATACAACTATTGCTTGGACTCAATTTTGCCAACCTATACAATTAACAATGATGCTCACGTCTCGTTAAAAGTGAACAGTTTTCTTTAAAAAAAAAAAAAAAAAATTTACATTAAAATATAGAATAAAATCAGTTTGTAAAGTAGTAATAAAATATATATATACAAATTATAAAAAGGAAGGAGCTGAGCGCGCGTCGTCTCCCAGCTCTGATCTGTACAGTTTCCAGTGTTATGTTTCTATCGGGCTACAAAAGCATAAATAAAATACAATTAATGTACACGGTAAAATACAAAGGACTGAAGTAGAGTCAGCTGTGTAGAGATGAGGTCGGGAATCCAAAGTTTCCTTTTTTTTTCCTCCCAAATTGTAAAAGTCCAGCCTTGTTTTTTTGTTTTTTTTTTTACTTTGTGCCAGTCTCAAGTCTTAGTCCTGCACCAGGTCACAGAAAATGTTTATGAGGTTGTCGAGCCCCCACAGGTAACCATCTTCTCGGTTACCCTCAACCCAAGGCGCCCGGTGATTTAGTGTCTGCTTGTTCGGCAACCGGACGGTTTTTCCAAAGTCAATCATCCAAACCTTGGCCAGTTCCGAGGAGTCGTGGACGAAGAGCAGGGAGCTGCCGACCACCTGAGGAAATACATGGATGAGCAAGAGTTAGGTCACAAGGCCCTGTATAGTCATCATCATGAGTGCGATAGAAGACTTAACAGCTAAAAAGCTACACATATGTAAGGACTCTCGATTATCTGCACATGTAAACATGGCGGCAATCACCAGAAAAACACGCAAAAAGGACAAAAATCGTTATTGTCAGCACCTCGCCTCCGACGACGTGATGCTCCTTCTACAATCGCCCTTTTCCTGTCAGCATCTCGCAGGCCTGTAAACGAGCATGACTTGTATATAGTCGAATCGACGCTCGTTAATGGACCAAGTTCGTCAGGTCTAAATGCATCTTAAAAGGGTTTTCCTTTTTTTTTCGAAAACCAATATCCCCTTCCTGCAGTTTGTATATAAAAAAGTGGTGCTTTACTCACCATACCTAGGTCCAATGCTGCTCCAGGTGTCTGTTATTGTCTGAAGAGCTGACATCACATAGACAGCCATGGTACAATATAAAATCATATTTATTAAAGTAATCTTAAAAAACAACATATAATTTATGACAGACAAGGGTACTGGAACCACAAAAAAAAAAAAGGGACATCTCTACCATAGGTTATCCCAAAACAATGGACTGACTAATACAATGAATACATGTCATGTATCACAGGGATATAATGCCAATATATACAACATAATAAGCCAAAGGTGCACATGCCTGCCTGGCTATAAACATTATCATAACTGGGTAGCTAAATGCTAATCCTCCTAGTTTCCCGGTAAGCCATGCACCCTCATACACAGGCAAGAATATCCAGATTATAGAAGACTATACCTTATAGTCAGCCACATGGGGATAAACCTCGGCGTCCCTCTGCCCCGACGCGCGTTTCACACCGCTTCTTCAGGAGGACTAGCATTTAGCTACCCAGTTATGATAATGTTTATAGCCAGGCAGGCATGTGCACCTTTGGCTTATTATGTTGTATATATTGGCATTATATCCCTGTGATACATGACATGTATTCATTGTATTAGTCAGTCCATTGTTTTGGGATAACCTATGGTAGAGATGTCCCCTTTTTTTTTTTTGTGGTTCCAGTACCCTTGTCTGTCATAAATTATATGTTGTTTTTTTAAGATTACTTTAATAAATATGATTTTATATTGTACCATGGTTAGGTCAGTTTATATCTTGTGGTCACACCTTTAGTGATATAGTTTGTTGTTTTGGTACAGTGTTCCCTATCTATGTGGGACATTTGAGAAATAATATAGAGCAAATTTTGTGAATATATCACATTGACAGCGATGCAGCCAATCGGTGAGCTCACTGGCTGTGCCCGAGGAAATGGCAAGAGCCGCTGCAGCACTGTAGACAATAACGGAGACCAGGAGCAGAAGAGGGACTCCGTGTTGGACCGGGGGAGGATGAGTGAGGTGTTTTTTTAAATCATATTGCATTAAGTCTTGTCCCGTGAAATATCCAAAAAGAGATAGGACCACTCACTTTTGGACAACAGCTACTTAACCTCCACCCTTTTTTGGACCAGGACAACTGCAAATATGCCGGAATAGTTTCTGAAAATTTTAAGACAGTTTGCATCTCTATAGAGAGACCACCCTAGAGCAAGTGTGTAGTCAGAAGTGCTGTGGAAGTCACCTCTTGCAGGAAGTCATTAAAGGGATACTCCAGCTTCTCTCACCTCCGCATTGGGAGGTGTGCGGGGCCGATGATATCCAGTCTACAGATATTTGCAGCATATCCCTTTAATTAGAACCTGTGACGGCAAATTTGCAATCATATTGGAGAGCGGCATGTTATGAAAGCGCTGATTGACTGCCATGTCTGTACGTATGCCTGCTCATGCGAGTCATTTAATGACTCCGCCCACTGGACTCCTAAAGCTAAAATGAGCAGGGATTTCAATGAGTAAAACTACAAGTTCTACTGAATCTTTTCCCCACAAAACTATACATCATCCTGCTTTATAACATTACACTAGTCGATTGAACAGCATTTTCACACTCAATGGTTCCCTTTAACGATCTGGTTTCAATGAATAGTACCACATCCATCTCTCTCCCGACCATAGGAGTAGAGTACCCCGAAAGTACAAGGCAACGGCGGCAGTCCAGCCCTGTGTCCGGCTTTAAAGGGGTTTGTCCAGAATTATTGAAACATGGCTGCTTTCTTCCACAAGCAGCACCACCCCTGACCACTGGTTGGATCTGGTATTGCAACTCAGCCCCTACTGAAGTGAATGGAGCTGAGCTGCAATGCCGTACACACAATGCTTGGGTTCTGAAAGAAAACAGCCATATTTTTATATCCCCTGGACAACACTTAAACCTTTCATGTGGGTAGAAGATAAAGGCGTTAATACCTCATGTTGCTTGAAAAACTCTGACTTTTCCAGTTCGATGCGAAGCTCTTTCAACCTCGTCAAGTAGTTTCTCTGAAAAAACAAAAATGGGAAAATACTGAGAAATAATCTCTGCTGACCTTTACCTACAGTTTATCAGCGCGTAGTATAGGAAGTGGCATATTCTTAAAGGGGTTGTCCACCTTTGGGGACTTTAAAAAAAAAAAAACTTTAATACATGTATTTGGGGACTAAAAACTAGTTTTTCAATTTGGTTTGTTTCCCCGCGCTTTCAACCTTGATGTGGTCTGGGCTCATAAATCAGCTGAATGCTCAGGAAAAGGGAGGTAAATAAATGGAAAACTGCCTGTCAGACCCTCAGAATGAGCTCACTGGCAGGAGATAAATCGGTATTACCAACTGCAAGATCTTGTCTCAACATGTAGTAGGTGTAATGACAAAATATTAGAAATACCTCCAATTAGAAATGTAGTATAGTTCTTCTGATTAGCCTTGTCACTTAACCCATGTGCAGGGCATTGCTGCAGCTTAGGTATCCATGGTTACGACCACTCATATAGTGACAGTTAGTTGCTAGTAGTTGTAACCATGGATACCTAAGCTACTGCAATGTCCTGCACATGGGGAAAACGACATAGCGAATCAGGAGAACTGTACCACATTTCTAATTGGAAGAATTTGCTAATATTATTATTACATCTACCACACATTGGGATAGGATCTGAGCCAGCAATAGACAGTGCAACACACGGAGGCTATAGAAGGCAAACGGTGCAAACCCTTCAATGGAACGTAAATGTAAAAATGAATATAGCCACAAATGCAAGCACTTAAAAAAAAAAAAAAAAAAAACGCCCAAAGGTGGACAACCCCTCTAAGGTGTATGGCGATACCACGTCTCACTTGATTTCCTGCTACTCACCAGAATGTTCTTATTGCCCTCCACAAAATCTTCTAGCGCTCTCATCACCTGCTCCCGGTGTTTGGTCTTCTTGAAGTTTGTGTCACAGGTCCCATCTGCTCTCTGGAATCAGATATTAACGGGGGACATCAGGTCACCGATACTAAGGCTGGACATACACTTCAGATATCGATCCGCCGAAAAAGGGTTTAGCCGACGACTAGTCCTCCTCACCACACTGGTTTTTTAAGTTTCCGCAAAATCAGTGCGGTGGAATAACTTTCATTCTCTGTATACAGACCCAAGTGTCATTAAAATCTATCAGACCTATTACCGTTTTGATTTTTTTTAAACAATCCTTTGTGCCAGCCCTCAGTTGTTCCTCCTGGGCGTTACCTATTGTGGGTGTGTCTTTCCATACTGTGATATTATCCAATCAGTGCTGAGAAACAGGTTGTGTAGAACACACCCTCTTGATAACAACCAATCATTTTATTCCTTTTTTTTTTTTTTAAAGGGGAGAATAACAGAGCGACTACTCAAAGCAGAACAGTAACAAAAAGATTATCCAAAACTTATTTCATGAAAAAATTGCTAAAACAGGACAGCAGAAGGGCCCTCCTTAACCCCTTCCTTATGTAGGATGTAAGATTACATCGGGTTCGGGTGTAAGAAGCGGGAGATTAAAATGGACTGGTTGGCAAAGTGTACGTGGCCCCGGTTTTATATATATATATATATATATATATATATATATATATATATATATATATATATATATATATATATATATATATATATATATATATATACACACACACATACATATACTGTACATATATATACACATATATATATATACACATATACATATATATATATATATATATATATATATATATATATATATATATACACATATACATATATATATATATATACACACACACACACACACACACACTATATATTATATATTTTTATTTATTTATGTATTTATTTTTTATTAGATTATATTATATATGAGAGACATGTCTGGTATTCATAAAAGTCCAATCTGTCAAAATATAAATTTAGTTAACCCATACAATAAATGATGTAAGCAAATAAGCCGGAATGGATTTTCTCAAAAACTGGAGCCAAAAACATATTTTTTTTTCCCCGTATTTTTGTTGTTTACATGCACTTAAATATAAAAACTATACGAGTTTGGTATCGCTGTAATCGTCCCGATCTGGAGAATTGTGTTAAGAGATCATTGTTACTGCACAATGAACGTGGTAAAAGCAAAACCCCAAAAACCAATGGCGATATTGCATTTTTTCCCCACTTTTTCAGCACATTATATGGTAAAATGAAAACTTCAATTCGAAAATCGAGCTCTTGTGTGGCTAGGTTGTCTGGAATTTTTTATTTATTTTTTTTTAAAGTTATGATTCTTGGGAAAAGGCAAAGAAAAAAATAAATAAAAAGACAAACATTGATTGGCCGCGGTGAGAAGGGGTTAACAATACAATATCTTCTGTGTGCAGACTGCAGTTTACACGACTCTGGTACCTACTCATGTCACGTAATAAAAAATACTAATCAGTTACATAATGCTAAAGCCCCGAGATTCTGCACAAAAACTGCAAATTCCAATTAATCCGGAGAAGCCTCGTTCTTGAAGGTGACCCCATATAATACAGGGCCATTGTGTAGTCTTTAATGGAATCCTTCAGCGTTTGTTTCTTCACCCAGGAATCAGTGACAATTATTCTACAGGTCCCCATAATATCAGCTAAGCCCATCGATATCAGCAGGTTTGACCAATGTTAGTCTATAGTGTATCCCCGGGAAGGAACAACCACGGGAAGGGCAGCATCCTATGAAGGAAAGCCACCTATGCCAAGCATGGTATCCATCCACAGACAGCTGTTTCGGGGTTTTTGCCCCTCATCAGTGTGGAGTAGGAATCTGGCTATTAGGAGCAGTGCCTAGTAAAAAGGCTATAAAAGGCACAGATGATTGGCCTCGGGGAGACCAAAACCCCGAAACAGCTGTCTGTGGATGGATACCATGCTTGGCATAGGTGGCTTTCCTTCATAGGATGCTGCCCTTCCCGTGGTTGTTCCTTCCCGGGGAAAGGCCTGGCTATTCACTGCTTGCGTCGAGAAACACGTGATGGTGTCTCCGCAGCTTCTTTACATGCATCTGCATATTTCCCATAAGGGATGGGGGCAGTGTTCTGGAATCACTGCGTTGAGAAACACGTGATGGTGTCTCCGCGGTGTTGGATGTTTTGGTCTCCCCGAGGCCAATCATCTGTGCCTTTATAGTCTATAGTGTATGGGGGCCCCCCAACAGATGATGTTGGGGCAGATAAGGATCCCACATCTCTGATTTTGGACCGCTGATCCTTTTGTCATTTCAGAGATAAGCCGCTGTCAGAGGACTCAGTAGAGCGAGAACTCCTGTGCGTTGGAGGGTTGGACGAAATGGCTGTCGGACGAACGATCAGCCTAATCATAATTAGTCTGATCGTTACCTAAAATGTTTGGGGCCCCTTAGTTTCCATGTGGGAATCTCAAGAATGTTCAATCTAGAAAACCCATTCTCAAAGTCACCCTGTTCAGATAAAGATTTTGTTCACCTTGATTCCCTCTATTCTAAAGCCCAAGGTTGCGGTAGAACTAAGGGTCTCCCGCCATTGCATATATCTGGGCTTCAGGACGGCCCCTTGTCTGTGCTCCTCCTCCGTAGGTGCGTCGGGCTCGACAGCGATCATCTTCTCATACATGTCCTTTCTGAGCTTGGGCTTCTCCCGAGCCTTCACCAGTTCTTCTTCTAGATATGTCCTGAAGAAAGAAAACATTGAATTGTTATTATTAGATAGTTCTATGGTATAATGACCACAAACGTCAGAAGCATCTGAAAGATGCCCCAACACTAAGGGCGCTAAATATTGACACCCTTTCATCCAAGATCTACTGCTCATGGAGAGAAGACAGAACTGTCCAATCGGCCATATATATCGAGAGTTTATGAACTTGGTCTTAATAGCAAATATATGGAAGTATCTGCCCTGTACAGAATTAAATCTACATGATGGGCGATCACTTGCTGAACATTGGAGATCCCACCATTGGGACCCTCATCAAACCTGAAAGTGAAGCTCAGAGTGCCCCAAATGCACCACAATGGTCTACAGGAGTGCTGCACATAGACAAAGATTGGAGCAGCGGTGTCCATATTCGATCATTTCCCTATTGAATTTATTACCCATCCTTTGGATAGGCGAGGTCTCGCATTAATCATACTACCCCTTTAAGGACAACTCCGCTTTTTCTACAGTCAATCCAATCCACATTTTGCACCACTCACCGAACACCCATTTTACAGTCCATGATGGAAGGAGACTCAAACTCGGAGAGAAGATCCTCCATTTGGTTGTACGTCTCGCCTTCCTTTTCGACCACCCCGTAATATCCGGGGACGAACGGTCGTAAGGAGTCTCGATTTAACCACTCTAAACATTGCTGCTCGCACTGGCAGAACTTCTTCAGGATTTTTCCGTATTCTCCAGCTTTGAAGTTACCTACAGGAAAAAATATAGAGAATTATTATAGTATTCTCCACCCTTGGCAGATGTGTCTCAGCGCTTCCTAGAAATGGTTTTATTACAGGCAGAGGGGCTGTGTGCAGATCTTTACTTATGACACACCAGGTGTGTTTGTATAGCTACGGCTAATCTACGACTCAGATCAACTTCTTTATGATTTACAGGGGAAAAAAATCTGGTTAAAATAAACAATGCTCAGAATCAGACAGGTCATTCAACCAGCCTGATCCTTCTTCATCAACTTGGGAAACTTGGGACAGCCCAATACACGAGAAGGTCAACTGGTGACGTCGAATTGAGTGGATTCAGACACCAATCCAATGGGTTAGGAGTTGTCCATCGCCACTCGCCACCCAACTACGCTGGGCCTAGCTGCTGGGACACATGCATAATCGGCAGGTAGAGTCTTAATCTACATGATACCTTCGTCCTGGCAGATTCGTATAGGCACAAAGTAATTGGAGATGCTCACGTCCCGATGCGGAAGAAAGACACTGGACAACCAATATCGAGCCATTTTATAGATCTCAATTCCAAAAGACTATGCTTACAAAAAAAAAAAAAAAAAAGCAAATTTCTTCAAGAAATGGAAGCACCCAAGAAGCGTACCTGCATGTCCTGCTAGCTGGACCCATGGATAGTACTTCTTGAAGGACACCACAAACGGTGACCAGTGGACCATGTTCTTCAGCTTCCTCCAGGATGTACTCTGCAAAAAGAGGAAGGACGACAATGAAGAGTAAACTCAAGACATTCTTGGAGGAACTGTCATGTGCAACCACTAGTTTATCTTGGAAACTAGAAACACACGAGTATTTTTTTGAAGCCACCACCCAACAATCTGGCTACAGATCCGGAACATTCAACCTGACACCTGTGGGAGATTCTGGCTCCGCCATGAACGAGAGACAGTTTACAGAGAAAACATGTAAGAGCTCTGCGATGCTCTGGACTCCATGGTGACCTTAGTCAAGCTGCTTCCACGCAGCACATAAACACGACTCATCCTTGGTTTTGGATGTGGTTGTAGCTGACAACCTCGAAGTCATCTAATTAGTTTGTGACCTGTGGCTTTGCAATGTTTGGCAGGAGAGGAAATGGTTGCAAGTTGCTATTATACATATCTGCAAATATTAAGCTGCTGGATGGACTCCAAGGCGAACAGAAACAATAGTGTGTTTGGCCCGTCCTCAAGCTCTCGCTGGAGGTATGAACACGCTGGGCCAGGCATCTGCGGCTTGTTGACACTTAAAGCCAAGCAAGTGATCAATATTCACTGCACAGAACAAAATGCCTGCAACCACAAAGAGCTACACATCCCCTCAACCGGGGACAAACAAATGGGGGCACATTGATTTGTCAAGGATAAGGACACAAGAACAGTCCAAGGTGGTCCACCTAGGAGGATGTGTTACTAAAAAAGGTCTGGAAAGACGAGTGCATTACTCAGGAGGCTACAGAAAAGGAGGATGCGTTACTCAAGATGGTCCAGAAAAGAGCAGGTGCATTACTCAAGAAGGTCAAAATTAGGGTGCATTACTCAAGATGGTCCAGAAAAGAGCAGGTGCATTACTCAAGAAGGTCAAAATTAGGGTGCATTACTCCAGATGGTCAAAATTAGGGTGCATTACTCAAGATGGTCCAGAAAAGAGCAAGGCATAGACGCAAGTGGTCAGCCACAACAACTACAACCTATGAGAACAGCCGTACACAAGAAGCACGCCGATAGACCAGACAATACGCACGGCACCCGATGGTCCTTCCCGGCCCCCTTACAGGACCTCCATAAAAGATCCAAAACCCATAAGTCCGAGGTTATCTCCGACAATGCCGGTCACACCACTGCTCATCACTCTCCCTCTTCCATGGCTCAATAGTTGCCGGATCATTAGGCTCGGTCATTCCTGAACATTAGTCAGTAGAGGGTTTTCGGCCATTCTTGGCCCCATCTATTGCCCGTAGTGTCTATAGAGTGTGGCTGGCATGATCACCCCATTGATTTTGCACCGCGCAATGCTTCATGTCCCCAGCGGTGGCGCTCCAGGGGAAATTCAACACTTGCTGCCGGATCCCTACAAATTACAGATAATTGAAGACGTCCCCAGCAATCAGATTGTCAACATGGTACTACAACTCGCCAACCCTTTCCCAGACTAGTATTGTGGCTGCGGGATTGGCACATGGAACATGGGAGATTACAACAGGAACCCGGATACTGGCATTATTGCCTTTACCCTCCTCGAAAAGCAAACTGGTGACCTAACATGTTACCTCATCACTGAAGGCGTCCATCAGCGGGACCCTACATGTGTCCAGAACGCGGGGAGTCAGGAAGAGTCAGCACAGTGTCAGGCAGAAGCAGCGAGCATATACATGAGGGTAAACTATACTGAAAGCATGAATTCTCCGCAGCAATGGGGGCAAAGTCCTAACTCCAGTAATGGGCCCTGCTGGATGTGCACGGGGCAGATCCCCGGCCACAAATCAAACCTGGCATACAAGCAACTGCAGAGAATAAATATGACAATATGCAAAAAAAAGTGCAAAAAAATACCACAAATACGTGTTCTTAAAAGTAATCATCAATCAGGGGCGGAAACAACCAGACAGGACTATAGTACAGATTCCTAGATATCAGCACGTGACTACACAACGGCTCCCCGCAATAGACTGTACGAAGTCCAAGCCTGAACGCTCCTGACGTAAATAAAGCCTGTCCTGGTGTCTGATGGGTAGTTAAAGGCAGGGGCGTAGCTTAGGAGCGGGGCCCCATTGACAAACCTGTAACAGGGTCCCCTCATTATCATGCATCATTTCGAAAACTGCCGTCTTTTTGTATTCCCCCTCAAAAACCGAGTGCAACTCCTACCTTAAGAGTGATTTTTTATTATCATTGTTCATTTGCAAACTTATACATTGTTCGCCTATCCCTTCTCTCAGTATTAGAACTAACAGAAGGAAGGGGGTTTGTTTTTGTACACATCTGTGGAGAGAGGAGAAAGCATGAACAGTATCAGGGAGGGCAGAGAAAACGGACAACAGAAAATAAGGAAAGCAGTGCAGGATAGAAGCTGTGGAGAGAGGTGAAAGCATGAACAGTGTCAGGGAGGGCAGAGAAAACTGGCAACATAAAAGAAGGAAAGCAGTGCAGGATAGAAGCTGTGTCAATATATGAGCTATCAGATTGTGAGCTTGTAAGCAGGGTCCTCACTCCTCTTGATATCTGTTGATCTATGTGATTATGACTATTCTGTAATGTATTTTATTGTCTGTACAAGTCCCCTCTAAAATGTCAAGTGCTGCGGAATATGTTGGAGCTATAGAAATAAAATTATTAATGAAGACATCAGCATCCTGCATACACCCAGACCTCACATCCAGCCTATATTACTGGGATAGACACTCCCACAAGAGAAAAGTCTAAAATGGATTCAAGGAATGAAGATTGCACAACAAAAGTTAAGTAAAAAAGGAAACCCTAACACATGCTGGCAAGAAAAATGGCAGCCTATGTGCATAGAACGATCTATTACTGACGCTTTTGTGCGAATCGTAAGCATGGTCAGTCTGTCTAACCAGGCTATAAACAATTGCCACAGGAAAAAATGAATGCTATTGGACCACAGATTGGTTACAACTGGTGGAAACCCATACATGAACATAATGAAGTAATCTTCAGCTGACCGCTGCAGCCAATCACAGACCGCAGCGGTTCTGCTGCTGGCGATCTGGTGATGTCACCTCTTCATCTATAAGTGCAGACCATGGAACGACCCAAGATGGATCCAAGTAGGTGCCAGTAACTGAGTATGACTAATTTCTTACTGCTCGAAGCCACCGGTGAATTTTCCATTTTGCCCAGACAACCTCTTTAAGGCTCATCACTGTTGCGTGTTTTTTTTTTTTTTAGAAGACCGTTGGAAGATTGGATGGAAAAGAATGACATCTGTGAAAATTGCGGTGAAGATGATGACTGTGTGACCGATCAGCATAGCAAATATTAGTAGGAAAATTACTCCAGCAGATGGACACTTGACACTGATGCTATCAAGGAACATGATTGTTTTTTCCATTGAAGCCAGCGGCCATCTGCAATAGATTACTGCTGGGAAGATTAGGAACGACCCAAAATTAAAGCCGCACCATAAAAGCACTGTAAAAAGTACCACCGTTTCCTCAGTTTTGAGGAAGATTAGTAGATAGATCCGTCCTTTCATCTTTAGGAAAATCAAATCACGAATAACCATCTACAGCTGACTAAATAAAAGTCAAATCCCCCCCCCCCCCTCCCCCGACAAGTGTTCCGGCAACTTCTACCCTTTAACCAGAATAACGCAAGTCAAAATTATTTTTTACAAGAAAAAATAAAATAAAAAACAGAATCGGTACAAATATTTTTGCCCCGTAATGCAGCAATCACATTAAGTTAAGCCTAGGGATCCACACCAACCATTGACTACAATTTGGGGTAACATTTCAGTTGCACTGCGACCCAAAGACATTTTTTTTCATCATAGGAAAACAAAAAGAAAAAAAAAATTATGATGGTCGGCGAAAACATCAAATTTGGGCTAATGGATATTTTTTTTTCTTTTTTTAACCAAAAACTGAGGACAACCAGGTCACCACTGAGCTCTCACCAAAAAAATGGCAATGTGAGAGGTTCTTGCTTTGGGCGAAAAAAAAAAAAAAAATCATGTGCGACCACAGGCAGGCTTATAAATGCAAGAATGCAGCATCACTCCAAGAATCTTGGAATTAAAGTTTGTGTACAATTTTGCGGACAATCGCATGTGGAATGGCTCCAGCCAAGTCCATTTCTGACTTCCTGAGTGTATCCGGAGTACAGAGGCCAATGTCATGACAAATGGCTGCTTACAGAGGGCTGTGGAGTCTAATTATTGTGCTTTTCCTGTCAGGATGACTAAATTTGTATTTGAAAAGGAAAATGAAAAAAAAAAAATAATAATAATAATAATAATAATAATAATAATAATAATAATAATAATAATATATATATATATATATATATATATATATATATATATATATATATACACACACATACATACAATTATTTTTTATTTCGATGCAGCTGTTTACATGAATTCCAGTCTGCAGCTGCGGTAATAAAGCATCATTTACAATCCGAGACCATCTGGCAACAAACTGTGGGGAGCTGTAAAATGGAATAGATTTTTATGACATAACTAAAGGTAAAATTAATAATAAATGCATGATCCAAAATAGAGAAGTGCCAAACAAGCACCGCATATGTATGTACAGTGAGCCCCCATACTGGGGCGAGTTAGGTTGTCGTGACCCTACGTTGTCCTGACAGGAGAAATGAGAAGTAGTAAAGTATAAATCTACGACCATCTGTCAAGAAAAAGTAGAGGGAAGCTGTAAAATGGGACAGATGTTAATGACCTGAGGTAAAATTAACAAATACGTGGCGCCAAAGTACAGTGAAATATGGGAAAGTGAGGAACCAGTTATATAAAGCGCTGCAGGGGGCTCAAACAAGCGCCACATGTGTGCAGTGACCCAATGACAGGACGAGACTGGTTGCGGTGGCCCTACAGTGTCCTGACACAAGAAATGAGAAGTAGTAAAGTGTAAAGTATGCGACCATCTGTCAATAAAAAGTGGCGATGAAACTGTAAGGCTATGTTCACACTCTGCAGATTCCACTGCGGATTTTTCCGCAGCAGAATTGCAAAATCCGCAGTGAAAACCCATCGCGGTTTTTACTGCGGATTTATCGCGGTTTTTACTGCGTTTTCTTCTGCGGATTTTCATCTGCAGTTTTCTATTGGAGCAGGTGAAAATCCGCAGAAAAGAAGTGACATGCTGCGGAATGTAATCCGCAGCGTTTCCGCGCGGATTTTTCTGCAGCATGTGCACAGCGTTTTTTGTTTCCCATAGGTTTACATTGAAATGTAAACTCATGGGAAACTGCTGCGGATCTGCAGCGGTCAAATCCGCTGCGGATCCGCAGCAAAATCCGCAAAGTGTGAATATAGCCTAAAATGGAACAGATTTTAATAACCTGAGGTAAAAATTAAATACTTGGAACCAAAGTACAGCGATATTCAAGTGAAAGTAATGAACAAGTGATATAAAGCGCTGCGGGGGCTCAAATAGGCGATACATATGTGCAATGGCACTCAAAACGGGGCGAGTTTGGTTGTAGTGACCATACGGTGTCCTGACAAAAAAATAAATAAAAAATGAGAAGTTGTAAAATGTAAGTCCGCGACCATCTGTCGAAAAAAAAAAAAAAGCAGGAAGCTGTAAAATGGGACAGATGTTAATGACCTGAGGAAAAATTAACAAATACTTGATGCCAAAATACAGTGGAATTTAGTGGAAAGTGACAAATGAGTGATATAAAGAGCTGTGTGTACAGTGACCCCCATGACAAGGTGGACCTGGTTGTGGTGATCCTGACACCATTCAAAAACTATGCGGAAATTTGAGATGTGAGGAGTCAGAAAACCAGAAATTCTTTTCTCCACAGTCAGAAAAAACAAACCCTAAATTTCCCGCAAGCATATACCTGCATACAAGAAATGAGTCTGTTGCATTTTTTTTTTTTAATAATAGAGGGAAAAACCAGAGTTGATCTTCCACGAAAATCTCAAGAATTCCACAACCTCTTTCCTCATAGGATGTAATCTGTACTTTCCTACTAAGAAAGAAGAGTCTTCTGTTACCAGAAGCTCCACCACATCACATCAGATTTCTAAGGGGAAGTGACCCACAAGTTCTGTTGATCATACGAGGAGCAGTCGGCACGATACAATGCAGTTATTTTGGTCCCTATGTTGACTATGGGATTTTCCTCGCACACCCAAATTATTTCATAAATCATGTATTTGTGGCCGGCGCTGCTGGCAAATAGTGGCATTTTCCATAGGGAAGGCTTCGGAGTACAACAAGAGGGGAGCATGGATAGCATTTTGAGGGTCGAACGTAGGTATAATGGGATGAGTCAGAAATTAAAATGGACACAAAAATAAACCTGCCGTATATATGGTTGTGACTACAAAAGTGTTCATTTCATTCATACATATCAAAAACAATGCGAATCCGCCAATTTCGGCAGGATTGACCGACAGTACAATATGTACTGGGACTTCCCAACTCGCTTACGGAAAATGATCCCGGGGGGGGGAGGGGAAATAAAGGATCTAGCGTCGCTCAGCACAAGAGCTCTCGACCGTGCGATCTTGTGTATGTCAATGTCAGCCATCTAATGTTTATGAGCAGTTTGACTTGCGTTGACTTCAATGGCGTAGGGCCTCGTGCAAGCCCACCCATCTCTTTATTGAAGCCTTTGAAAAATACTGTGGATGGTAATTGACGAAGACGAGAAAAAGGTTTTGCCAATTCTCTGTTCTCAAGGAAGATAAGCTGCCGCCAGTGGCGCTTGACAGCAACCTACTCCCCTCTCCCCACTGAAAATACATACATGCTTTGCCAAGCCGAGCGAGCGTGCATGTGTATACTGGAGGGCTGGCACTAATTGCTTTTGGTGTCACTTCTGAATAACATGGAATAATAGATGCCACATAGAACCTCCAACGCCATGCATGATTGTCCTGGTACACATTGTACCCTCTCAGACAGACTTCAGAGAGGAGAGGGCACTTTGTATTGACCTGAGAAGACCCTAAAACCTCAACCTCACTCAAGAGGAAACTATTAAAAGCAACCAAATTTTGTCAAGAACTGGACTTCTTACGCCCAGCCGTGACTCAACGGCTTCAACTCTACCCACACACAGGGTTTTCTTTGTACCGCTCAGGTCACCGGTCGGCTGTCAAACAGTCACACAAGCGTGAACATTGTTAGAGAAGAAAGGTACACAAAAGTACGGTATAAAATAAAAAAAATCCATGAGCAAATAAGGCTACAGAAATAGCCGGCCGGCTGTGACGCTCCATGTTTGTTCTTGACAAGATGTGTTTACCAAGAACTTGATACAAAGAGGAGCAGCTTTTATGTGCGAGTCCGATTTACAGACAGCGGTCAAAGGAGACCATATACCCGTGAAACCGCTATATAACGGGCTCCAGGACAATTATACACAATGGCTTTCAGTTGGTCTTATTACGTCGCTCTGCGAATATATTGGCCAGGAATTAGTCCCATCTCTCTTTATGGGCATTGCCAATTTTAAATTTCTCTTAAATTGAAATTTGGAAATAAAGGTCTGGCGCCCATTAATACCATACAATTTCACAGCATCTGCTTTGAACACTCCATTTTTGTTATAAATAATATCACGGCATATAGAACACTTGTTTCCGCAACTCCTACAAATCATCCATAATCCACAGGGAAGCCTACCAGAAAGTCTTCAATTCTTTTGCACTGCCTCCGCAGGTGAAATAAAGCATTACATGTTGTCCACTAAAATCAACGAGTTGGAGTCCTCCATAGAAGTCATTTCTTTACTTAAGTCTCACTCTATTGACTCAGAAGAACTTAAACTTTTTTCCTCTAAATACCCTGACTGTGGTCAAACACTTTGCCAAAATGTTGTGTTTTTATGCAAGTTTCTATTTTTGTTTGTGGGAAAACGCCCTAGATTTTCCAAACCTCAGAGGCAAAATCCAGAAGGTCCAGGAGCTCCCAAATCACGATCAGATTCTTTTTAACAGGTTCCTAGATATTTGACTTAGTTATAGTATCCTACTAACCCATTTTTTCCATTTTGACCCATCAAAGTCAGATGAACGGTGAAGAGAAAAGAAAAAACTGAAGCATAAACGATAATGTTTTGCAACCTGTGCCATCAAGACCATACATTGAGTCCATAATAAAGGCAATAATCAACGGGATTCCGAACCCTTAGGACAAGTCGCCCTTCTACAGTTACCTTCAAATTTTTAACTATAACATCATAAAAAAAAATTTATACATTTTGAGAGCTTAGCCAACGAATAAGACAAAAAATAATTTCCTGCATCTTCTTGACGTTTAATGGAAAAGACAAGGAACATCCCTCGCTTCATAATGTATGGAGAACAGAACGCAAATCCATTAGCGATACTTTGCCTCGACTTGTAGAGCTCAGGCGACGGACTCCAAAAACTGGCAAAATTGCGTATCTCTTAATTTCATTAATTATGGAGTGTCACATTGAATTAAGTGCTCACTGACTCATTAACCAGCAAGTCTGAACTTCCACACACTATTTATAGCGGCTGGTTAATGGGTTTAATTGAAGCTAAGACTAAACAAACAGGCTCTGGCAGCCTCATTTTCTCTTTAATAAAGGGTGTATTGTTCAGGCATGGGGGTTTTGTGCCTTTGTCTTGTTTTACTAGAATTTATCACTGTGCAGACAATTTACAAAATGCCCCATTGAGAAGCCAATCTAGAACATTACTTCATTGCCACTACTCTGTGTAAAGGAGTATTCTCATTGTATAGATTTAAGGCATATTTACAGGCTACGCCATAAGGGTCTGATAGATGAGGGTCCAATCTCTGAGGTCCAGCTCTCCATCCTGTGCATTGAGAACCGCACATACACAGCCTTCACCCAAGATGAAGGCCCATGCCAAAATAGGTGTGAATCCTAGAAGTAGGACCTGCTTCTACCATTTCAAGATGCCTACACACATTAGATTAATATTGGCCAAACCTCTCAGTCACCCAGTGGGTGTAGGAGTATCAGACAGTCCCACGATAGAAGTCGAGGAAAGGAAGAGACGGGAATTTTTGAATTCGAGATGCCACCAGAAGCGTCTAACAGAGGCTTACTCCGCTCTCCTCATTGAAAGCAAATACCCACTCGTCAGAGTCTGAAAATGTATAAAGGGGTTCAGGAGGAATAACACTTCGGCCAACAACTACCAGAAGTGTATGGCTAAGAAAACGGCCATGCATGGTCCTTCTTGCAGACTGAGGGGGGGAAAAAAAGCAAGGTTAAGAAGTGTTAAGAAGTTTCATCAATATATGAAAATCTCCCAAAATAACCAAATCCTGCTTTTTCACAGGAAAGGGAAGAATCAGACAACTTATGAAGCAGGAAGATACAAGAGGAAGGAGTTGGAGAAGATGGGATGTGACCATATGCAATGAAGAGGCATCTCACCATCCTTTGGCCAATTTACACTCTAGGCAAAATACTTGATTTGTTCCACCAAATCAATCCTACTTGAAGGCCCCAAATGCAACAAGTATGACATTACTATAATAGGGACACTTCACATTTGGCTGCTTGCAGCTTAATTTGTGGTTTTCAAGAAAACCATATGCTTTAGTAATATCTTGAACCACAGATACAAATCCGTAAAGTGTATAGAAGAGAAGACTTGTCAGAACCAAATTGGGTGCCTTTCTTTGTAACGATCAGCGTGGTTAAGGAAAAAGGACAACCACAACCTCCGCTTTCACCAAACTCTCTTGATGGGCAACTTGCAGCCCTGTACTGTAACTTGAGCCAAACCGGTCTCGCCAAAGAGATGACATTCAGTGAAAGATCTCAACTTTATATTTACATGACAAACAGAAAAGTATGCTTTAAAAAAAAAAAAAAAGTTATTCGCTCTTAAAATTTGTCCAGTTTTTAAGGGTTAGACCAAATCAGTATGCATGCGTTCAAGTCTCGTCACATTTGGTGCACAAGAACCAGAATAAGCTAGGGATGATCTAATTAACCAGCAATGTTGCCTTCATTCATGGGCAAATTCAGACACGCAGCACAAATATCTGGCATCGGTGAAAGCAAGGAGACGCTGGATGTGTGCAGCATGCTCCTGCCATGAGGACCAGATCCATGTTATATAATACAATGACACGTCTTATCTTACAGCACGCATCGTTTAGCAAATGTTGACAAACAGACGGCTGTGTTTGCTGACTGATAGAAAGAAAAAGAGAAATCTGACGCCAAAGTCGAAATGATTGTTTGGATACAAATTCAATATTTGCAGGTTATGTAGATAAGAAAAGATGGTGACCGGTGGAAGAGGTAGAATAGACATTCAAATGGTGAGGACTCGGAGTAGTCTTTGCTCTTCAAAAGTGGAGCTTGCTCTTCCAAAAACAACTGACCAATCATGATTTGCCATGGTCAGTTGTTTTGCTCTTCCAAAAAACAACGGACCAATCTCATGATTTGCCATCAAGCAATGTCCATCAAGACCAAGAGAGAAGACATCTACTCTGATGGTCTACATAGGAATATATACAGTGACCGTGCTCAGATATGATATATGAACATCTTCATAATCTCACTGCCGTCTTATATCTGTAATATAATATGTAGCCTACGGAATAAAACAATTAACATCCACCCCCACTGTTTTGAACCTTTCCTTGGGTGTAGTCCGATTCCTACGTGCCGAATATAGAAGATTGCTGCTCGATTCACGGGAGGTGCACAGACTTGTTGGAAAGTTCTGTTTTGCTAGGTCCCCACCCATCTCCTGTTTCAGCTTCTTAAAATCCTATCATGGCCATCTGGATTAGTGGTCGTCAACATTTTACAAGGAATCAGGGTAACAATGAGTTCTTCGGTTTCATACATAGTGGCTATTTGAGGCTAAAGGTAGCCATGCACCTTGAATGTCTGTAGTAGGAGTAGAGCTCGTTCGTTTGACACATTTCCCCAGCCGAACTTGAAGGTGTTCTTAAGAGTAGGTACCGTATATAATGTGAAAGCAAAACAAAACATGGCCAATGCTTATTTTTTTCCTGGCAAGTGCCAATGGAAATCATTTGAGACATTAGATGGTTGGCCAGATCCACTCGAATCACTGGCTTTGACCAACTTCTTTGAAGGCCACGTAAACACAAACATTGGCTTTCTCGTAGCAGTCGATTCCTCAAATTGCAAATACGACTGGGTCTGTGTGCAAGTCTGTGAGGGCTTGTCCACTTCCTGAGGAGCAGGAGCTGACACTTCATAGATTATCTTGGATGAGAATAGTGCAAGTCCACTCGGACAGAAAATCTTTTATGTACAAGCACATTGGTGGACATTGGTCAAGGTGTTGTCCGTGTGCAGTCAAATGGCACACTATCCAAAAAAAAACAAAAAACAGAGTCGTGAGAATGTGGCCACATTTGGATAGATTTTTTGGCCAAATGGGGGCACAATGTTGTAGGGTCCAACAAACGACAAATGAGCATAGATTGTCGGCTGCCATACAGGACCAGACACCGGACCAGGGCAGATCGAATCTTGCTACTCAACTCTAAGGGGAACCTTTACATTAGAGGTTAGCAGAGCACAACTTCAAGTTTAAGCATGCCTGCGATTCCAAAACATCTAGTTACACAATGGTTGAAGTCATCGATTTTGTAATTTTTTTTGCATTTTACATCAACCATAAATGTTCTCCACCAACATGTAAATTCAGGGCACAAAAACAAATTTGTACCTGATCCAATAACCTACAGACGAGGGTGATCCGGCTCCTCCTCTCTGCTGAACATAGCTTACATATTGTGACAGATTGTTTCCACTGCGGCCTGCTTGTGGTTAGAGGTTAGCGAGATGATCAGAGACGTTGATGTAACATCATGTACATGGGATCATTGCGCAGAACATCATGGTACAGCTGCTGAGACAGACAACATCCCTCATGTAAGACCCTCAAGCCTAAAAGGAAAAAAAAAAAACACCCCTGCAAAATGCAAATTGCCCCCTAACATACACATGGATTGTATGACGAGATGACATTTCCCACCAAACACAATTAGCAGACATCTCTACGAGGTCTCCAGGGTTCTGTGGTTACAATACAGGTCGAGGAAACCTGCACTTTTGCATGTAACGCTTCGATGAGCCTAGTGTATGTTATGTGTACATGAATGGCCAGATCTGCTAAAGTCTAGACTATTATAAAAGGGTCTTTCCAAGAGCTACTGTTTGGAGGGAGGATGTGATCTCCACCAAATGTGGACATCTTACACGTGAACTATGCTTGGTCTTATGGAGTCTCCTCGTGAAGATGAAGTAATCTGAAGAATGTGTCAGCCGATGCTTTAATGCTTTCTAGTAAAACCTTCGGTGAAAATGGTCTACGACACATTCTACAAAGTGATGGCGGGCTGCTAGGTCAACAACTTTACCATCGCGTGGGGTCTGATCTCTAAGATTTCCATGATCCTGTGAATAAAGAGTCGTGGTCACAGGTATTGGTTGTTAAAGGGGTATAAATAAAATGCTGATAATTATGGAATCTAGTTAGCAAGCTTACCCGTTTCATCACTTGGACCTCAAATGATCACAAACGAAGCATTTTTCCAATACAAGGTGACGAGAAGAGGCGACAGATCAGCGACGGCCCCACGTCGGCTCCTATGCCCTTTCACAATCTGTTCTCGAAATCAGTAACAGACGGAGCTCGCCGGATTTTAATAATGAGGGCAATGAGTGCATAATAAAAAATACACACCCAGAGCTTAATGTCACTCAGTTGTGGCTTCCCACGGAGGTGGCATTAATGTGATAAAAACACGTAGGGTTTAAAGGGGCTGGTAGGTAGCGAAATAAATCTTAACATATGGAAAATCCTGGGTCTTATAAACGATGACGACTTATTAATATTACTGGTACGGAGCAGATACCCTCTTTTTTAGAAGAAGAACAACACCCCAAGAGAGGTTCAACATCGAGGGCAACTTTACAAACTTTTCTGGAGTTTTGTTTTTCTGTTGAAAAAGCATGTTTTTACTTTTTTTATTTTGTAATTGTTATGTTTTGCACCTGCCTTTTTTTCCAGTGTTGTTTTAGTTGTCTTTTTTTCCCTTTATGACAAGTCATGTGCTTCATTGATCAGATGATTACAACATGTCGACATGAGCTGTAAAAGGAAGAAAAGACTGAAAACACAACAAAAAACTGCAAGTCATGTTTTTTTTTCTTTTCAGCTATTTAAGAAAATAACAAAGGTCTATGGTAGAAAATGTCCACCGATTAGCAGAAAGACAAAAAAAAAAAATCATCACACTGAGATCATGAAAGTTTTGGATGAAAAAAAAAAAGGAATAGTAATAGATTCCCTCAAGAAAAATTATAGTTTTTTTTTTTTGCAGCTTTTAAACTTTTGGAAAGGTTTTGCCATTGACTCCCGTTAGTGTGTGACTGAGGATTGACGGGGGTCACGTCATTTGGGTATGTATACATTCTTAAGAAAGGGGAGTTTGATATGCGGAAATGTATTAATCACGACAATTGGGAACAGCGAGAAGTACCCTGCTGGTGGGCACAACGGCAAGTATCATGTAACGCGCAACTATAAGGACAGTCACAATGTGCAACAAATAATCTTCTACACAGATCCGAATAGCACCAGGGTGACCGGAGACTGCAAAATGAACAGATACACACAGCCCCCAACCCCAAAAACACGCCAAATAAAAGCATACCCTCTAGCAACTGGACTGGCACCATTACAAAGAAGCATCTGCCGTCTGCAACCTGTTGCTCTCCAGCTGTTGCAAGGGTACAACTCTTCGTTAGTGCATGCTGGGTGTTGTAGTCTTACAGCTGGAGACCAGCAGGTAGCAGAGCCCAGGTTGAAAGGTAAGACTCACTCTAAAGAGACGCGTCGGAGGAAGTCTTCTTCAGGATGGTGCACAGAGCCTACATTACCGGGACATATCCCCACCGGTCTCCGCTACAGCGTGCTCTCTGAAAACACAATCATGGCTGGCAGAGGGGAGGGGTTGGTGCTGACGTTGGGAAGTTGCTCAGTAACTGCAACCCCCAGGAGAATTTTTCCATGACAGAGGAAAAAAAAAATAGTGTGTTGGTGTAACTGGTTAACCCCTGACCTCCTGCAGACCTTCCAGTTCAGGTAAATGACCTGCGCAGTACCTGGAGAGAGGTTACAGGAGGAAAGGATGTAGACATAGATCAGGGGTTGGAAAATGCAGAAACTGAATGTAGAGCCTCACCCCCCCTCCCCAGGTCCTTCCATCTGGAGGGGAGCACTGTCAATTCACTTTCTAAAAGGCCTTGGTGCATCTGTTTCCTTCCCGTCATTTGCATAAAAGGAAGCAGATATAAAAGGAAAGAGGATTCACGCTGAAAAAAAAATTAGAAACCTGCGCATTGCGTCATGCAATATTTGCAAAATCCATTTAGCAGGATGTTTTATTTGTAACAATTGAGTAACTTTGAAAATCACGGGACACAATGTGACAGTCTTCCTTAAGGAAGGGGGGCCTCAAACTGTCCCTGGAACTGGGACCCTAACTATCCCTGTCCCGGGGGTACTCTTGAAGGTAGAGAGGCCTGAGTCTCCGACCTTGCTATGCTCCTGTTATACCTTGATCTGTCTCCTTCCCCACCCCATGAGGCATGGGACAGAAATGTAATGTAATGTAAAGAAGACACTAAGGCTACTTTCACACTTGCGTTTTTCAGCTTCCGCCACAATCCGTCGTTTTTTGAGAATGCAGGATCCTACATTTTCCCATAGACTTGTATTAGCGACGAACAGCCATCTGTCGCGTCCGGCGTGCACTGGATGCGTCGTGTTTTGGCGGACCGTCTGCACGAAAAAACGTTCAATGTAACGTTTTTTCGTATGTCGGATCCGCCATTTCCTACCGCGCATGCGTGGCCGGAACTCCGCCCCCTCCTCCCCGGGACTTTACAATGGGCAGCGGATACGTTGAAAAACTGCATCCGCTGCCCACGTTGTGCCAAGTTTTCACAACGTGCATCAATACGTCGCGCCGACGCTTAGCGATGGACCCGTACCGACGCAAGTGCGAAAGTAGCCTGAAGCCTCTTTCACACTTCCGTCTTTCAGCTCCCGTCACAATCCGTCGATTTTTGAGAATGCAGGATCCTGAATTCTCCCATAGACTTGTATTAGCGAAGGATGGCCATCTGTTTCATCCATCGTGCACTGGATCCTGCGTAAAAAAACGGTCCGTCGGGCAGAGAAAACGTTCAGAGGAACGTTTTTTTCTGCACGTCGCTGCCTGTGAAAAGCAGGAATCCAGCGACGGGTCCCGTCTTTTCGAACTGAGCATGCTCGCTCTCTTTCTCTTTTTAGAATGTTAAAAATAATTAAAAAAATAAAATAAAAAAACAAAAAAAAAACAACGGAATATTCTCACCTACCAGCGTTCCCGCGCAGCGTCACCGATGCTCCCGGCAGTTAGCATTACTTCCTAGTAATACATTGTGACTTCTCGCGAGATTTTGCAATGTATTACTAGGAACGCTAGCTGCCGGGAGCATCGCTGCGTGGGAACGCTGGTAGGTGAGAATACTGCAATTTTTTTTAACCTGGTTTGTGTTGTGTATGTGTTTTAACCGCTGCGAAGACGCATACACAACAGGTGCACATAGGCTCGATGGATCCGTCAGAAAGACTGGCCCAGTGCACGCGTTTTCCACAATCTGCACAGGATCCGTCATTTCAACGTCTTGACGGATCCTGTGCAGATTTGGAAGACGGAAGTGTGAAAGAAGCCCAAGACAAAACATGGATAACAGAAAACCTCTATCATACAAAAGCACTAACCAACAATAGGGAGGGGGATAGGGACAGGGAGGAATAGACTAAATGGGAACAGGGACCGGGTGATAAACACACAAACCACAGAAGGGTGCTACAACAACTCTACTCCAACCACTTAGCTTTAGCACACAGCACAAGAAGACAAATCTTTCACCGGCAGGGACAAGAAGGTCTGACCAGTTTATATAGGAAGAGGTAATGATCAGATCAGAAGCAGCTGAAATGGATCTGTATGTTTCTGACCAGCACAGAAAGGGTCGTAACCTTTTCAGCAACCGAGGAAACTAAATCCATTTAATATGGGACACAAATCATACCATCTCTAAAGAAGACCTGCAATTCATTACCCGATGTGACCCAGGTCTTCCAGGGAAGGTGACACCCTTGTGACATCACATGTCAGCAAGTCAAAAGCAGAGAAGTGACAGAGGTAAAAAAAAAAAAGGGTTACGCACACACGACAGAAAAAGTACAACGTGCAGAGCCAAGATTTCTATAAAAATGACAGACATCGCAAGACCCAATTATAGTCAGTGGGGTCTGTCTGCAGTTGTTGGCACCCATCGTGGGACAGATCAGTTTTTTCATCAGTTTTGTTCTGTTCTTATAACGGAGCAGAAGACTGAAGCTTTGAGCGCCAGTGTCCATGACAGCTCCGCCGCAGGGGTTTCCAAATGAGGAGGCCAATTTACTATTCTTTAAGGTCAGTCAGGGTTCCTGTATAATTGATGGAGAGAATAGGGCTGCAGGCCGCATTATTCCTGTCGTCAAAAAAAAAAAAAAAAGCCTGAAAGACGTATCTCCAGAGCCCATCAACCAAAGTGTGAACAAGGCAAAAGGGCCCCATACATCTCAGAGCAGAATTGGCCAAGCCACCAGATGTCATCTTCAGCCCATCAATTTATGCTGCGGATTTCATCCTTTGCAATTCAATGAAAAATCTGCAGCACTTCCGCAGTGAAATCTGCACAATTTGTTGCGGATTTCACCACGGCAGAGAGGTCCAGTGAGGACGCAGCCTTAAACCGATGTTACTGTATATAAAAAAAAAAATCCTCACAGTCAATCATGAACGGATCACGTTTACCTTAGACCGGGGGTGGGGGGTACGAGCACCAGCAGTGGTTAATGTTACAACGCTCAGCATTCCCGGGCTTTCAGGACAGGTTGGGTGTTCTAGTTTCACAGCAGTCGGAGTGCTGGAAGTTGCTGATCTCGGCCTTGGACTATAGGGGTGTTCTTATAAACAAAGAAGGCCCCTTTAAATCCTGCAGGGGGCCAGATAATGCAGTAAAATCTCTGTATAAAGAAATACCTCCTCACCTGGAAAACCAGCAGTTCTTGCAGCCGGCACGGTCTCCGTACACAAGATTAGCTCCTCTCCGGGAGACAGATAATGCTTTGCATAATGCAGCTTAACATCTGCACCGCTGCTCTCCGGAGGCATCTAGGGACAAAGCTGGATTGTATAGGAGGAAGCAAGAATGGGGTCTACGGGGAGGATGCAGCACATCTCCACTATGGTACTGTAGCACAAGTTCCAGAACATCTCCACTACGGTACTGTAGCACTAGATACAGCACATGTCTCCGCTACAGTATTGTAGCACAGGATCCAGCACATCTCCACTACGGTACTGTAGCACCAGATACAGCACATGTCTCCACTACGGTACTGTAGCACCAGATACAGCACATGTCTCCGCTACAGTATTGTAGCACAGGATCCAGCACATCTCCACTACGGTACTGCAGCACAGGATCCAGCACATCTCCGCTACAGTACATCTCCGCTATGGTACTGTAGCACAAGATCCAGCACATCTCCGCTACGGTACTCCAGCACAAGATCAAGCACATCTCCGCAACAGTATTGTAGCACAGGATCCAGCACATCTCCGCTATGGTACTGTAGCACAAGATCCAGCACATCTCTGCTAAGGTACTATAGCACAAGATCCAGGACATCTCCGCTATGGTACATCTCCGCTACAGTATTGTAGCACAAGATCCAGCACATCTCCGCTATTGTACTGTAGCACAAGATCCAGCAGATCTCCACTACGGTACTCCAGCACATCTCCACTAAAGTACTGTAGCACAAGATCCAGCACATCTCTGCTACGGTACTGCAGCACAAGATCAAGCACATCTCCGCTACAGTATTGTAGCACAGGATCCAGCACATCTCCACTATGGTACTGTAGCACAAGATCCAGCACATCTCTGCTACAGTATTGTAGGACAGGATCCAGCACATCTCCGCTACAGTACTGTAGCACAGGATCCGGCACATCTCCGTTATGGCACTGTAGCACTGGCTACGGCACATCTCCGCTAGGGTACATCTCCGCTACGGTACTGTAGCACAGGATCCAGCACATAGAAGAATCCAGGATATCTAGAAACAGAAAGATAGTGAGGAAACACTTAGATAACATAAATTAATTCAAGTCTCCAGATCCAGATGAATTACACCCCAGAGTACTGAAGGAGATAGCAGAAGAAATTTTTGAACCACTCTCCATAATCTTTGAAAATTCTTGGAGAACAGGGGAAGTCCCAGAAGACTGGAGAAGAGCAAATGTTGTTCCTATCTTCAAAAAAAGGGAGGAAGGTGGACCCAGGGAACTATAGGCCGGTGAGTCTAACGTCTATACCAGGAAAGATCTTTGAACAAATTATTAAACAACATGTATGTAAGTACCTGGATAAGAATGAAGTGATTAACCAGAGTCAGCATGGGTTTGTAACTAAAAAGTCATGTCAGACTAACTTAATTTCCTTCTATGACAGAGTCACTGACTGGGTGGATCAGGGAAATGCTGTAGATATAGTAAATCTTGACTTCAGCAAAGCATTTGACAAAGCATCTCACACAATCCTTATTGAAAAAATGTCTAAGTATGGAATGGACAAGTCAACTGTTAGGTGGATTCATAACTGGCTTAGTGATCGGACACAAAGAGTGGTCATAAATGGCTGTGCATCCAGTTGGCAGAATGTCTCAAGTGCGGTACCACAGGGCTCTGTCCTGAGCCCTGTATTGTTCAACATCTTTATCAATGATTTAGATGAAGGAATTGAGGATACACTGATTAAATTTTCTGATGACACAAAGCTAGGAGGGATAGCTAATACTAGAGAAGAGAGAAAGGATTCACACAGATATAAATAAACTGGAGCAGTGGGCAGCAACTAACAGAATGGTTTTTAATGGGGACAAATGCAAAGTACTACATCTGGGCAATAAAAATTAAAAAAGCATATACAGAATGGGAGGAATAGGGCTAAGCAACAGCACATGTAAAAAAGACTTGGGTATACTAATAGATCACAGACTGCACATGAGTCAACAGTGTGAAGCAGCAGCAAAAAGGGCAAATGCAATTCTGGGATGTATTAACAGAAACATACAGTCTAGATTACGTGAAGTCATTATTGCCGTCTACTCCTCTTTGGTCAGACCTCATCTGGAATACTGGGTCCAATTTTGGGCACCGCATTTTAAAAAAGACATCAACAAACTGGAGCAAGTTCAGAGAATAGCGACCAGGATGGTGACCGGTCTGCAAACCATGTCCTATGAGGAACGGTTACAGGATTTGGGAATGTTTAGCTTGCAAAAAAGAAGACACAGAGGAGATTTAATAGCTACAAATATCTCAAGGGCTGTCACATTGTAGAAGGATCATCTTTATTCTCATTTGCACAAGAAAAGACAAGAAGCAATGGGATGAAACTGAATGGGAGGAGACACAGATTAGATATTAGAAAAAAACTTTTTGACAGTGAAGGGTGATCACTGAGTGGAACAGGCTGCCACGAAAGGTGGTGAGTTCTCCTTCAATGGAAGTCGTCAAACAGAGGCTGGACAGACATCTTTCTGGGATGATTTAGTGAATCCTGCATTGAGCTGGGGGTTGGACCAGATGACCCAGGAGGTCCCTTCTAACTGTACCATTCTATGATTCTATGACATCTCCGCTATGGTACTGTAGCACAAGATCCAGCACATCTCCGCTATGGTACTGTAGCACAAGATTCAGCACATCTCCGTTACAGGACTCTAGCACAAGATACGGCACATCTCCGCTGCAGTATTGTAGCGCAGGATCCAGCACATCTCCATCCCTTCTAACTCTACCATTCTATGATTCTATGACATCTCCGCTATGGTACTGTAGCACATGATCCAGCACATCTCCGCTACGGTACTACAGCACATCTCCGCTACAGTACTGTAGCACAAGATCCAGCACATCTCCGTTACAGGACTCTAGCACAAGATACGGCACATCTCCGCTACAGTATTGTAGCGCAGGATCCAGCACATCTCCATCCCTTCTAACTCTACCATTCTATGATTCTATGACATCTCCGCTATGGTACTGTAGCACAAGATCCAGCACTTCTCCGCTACGGTACTGTAGCACAGACACTGGAGAATTTTTCAGGCCAAATTTGAGCTCCTGTATACCGATTCCAATGATGAATCTGGTCTCAAACCTGCAGGTGCAATGTCACGAGTCCCAGCTGATAATATACTGGGAGTTATAGTTTGACAACAGCTAGAACCCAGCAGTTGCAGCCAATACTCCATATACCCAGATCATGCAGTAATAAGCAGGGAAATAGCATAAAACCTCACAACTGTACAGGTTGTATATAGATTCAATAGACCTAAAAAAAAAAAACAACTTTATTTTTGCAAAGTTTCAAAGTCCAAAGCTGCAATTATGAAGACTTTAGAGCTGAAAATCTACTATAGTTCATAACTGGTTCAAAACCAACACACAACTACGGTAGTTCAAATCTTTTCTGTGAGGAGCATAGTTAATTGGCTCTAACGACCAGCTTGTTGACGGTTTCCAATAAACTCCTCCCCCCCCCCAAAAAAAAACCCCACATACTCCATAAATCAGAATATGGAGGTTTCTTCAGAATCGGTTTCACTTCTTCCAATCTCCATTCAAGTAAATGAACAGGCACTAAAGTTTTGGAAAAATCTGCCACGTGTACGCACATACCTTGAGGGCAGCACGGTGGTGCAGTGGTTAGCACAGCAGCCTTGCAGCGCTGGGGTCCTGGGTTCTAATCCCACCCAGGACAACATCTGCAAAGAGTTTGTATGTTCTCTCCGTGTTTGCGTGGGTTTCCTCCAGGTTCTCCGGTTTCCTCCCACATTCCAAAGACATACTGATAGGGAATCTAGATTGTGAGCCCCATTGGGGACAGTGATGATAATGTGTGTGCAAAACTGTAAAGCGCTGCGGAATATGTTAGCGCTATAAAAAAATAAAGATTATTATTATTATTATGTATTAACCATTTATAGCTTATGGACCTGGAGGAGAAGAGCCCCCGACTAGCTAAATCAGGTGGGCGATGCATCCAGGCAGAGGATAAATGGAGGAGAGGTGGTTGCACAGGGTTGCAGGAAGTGGACAGACCCCCTAGCGAGTAAAGTGTTAATACTGATGGTTTCCCTCTGCTAGACCTGGTGAACCAGCTGCTGGAGTATCAGTGGCCTCCCCTGAAGGTGGAGAGATCACACCCTGATGTTTGCTCAGTGAGGCAGGAATTTCTGACACAGAACTTTGGAATTCCTGACAACTCCATTCAGCAGGGAAAAGACCAAAATAACCAGAATCCTGCACCTCACCTCCCCTAGTATCAGGTCCATAGAGAGTGTGCAGAGCATCACCCCGGCCTGTACACCCCAGGAGTGGAGGGACCGAAAACACAGAGGTTACACGGAAAAACACCAAAGATTGATGTCAATGTTGCACTGTAGTAAAGGGACTGTATGATATAAGAGCAGCAGGTCTGGTGGGTGCTACAGCTGATCCATAATCCGGGAGAGAAGCCGGGCTGCAGTACTGAACACAGCCACATGGACAAGAGGAGCGCTGTTTTTTTTTTTTTTTTTTGGGGGGGGGGAAATAAGAGGACCCTAACTTTTTTTCTAATCCCAGACAACTCTTAAAAGGGAATGTGTTATCAGATCACTTAAGAGGTCTCATTAACATCACAGACAGGATTACAATATGATTGATAACACCTCTATATACAGTAGGTAACAGGATCCACCATTCACAATAGGAGATTTCACAGCTCACCTCCTCCTCCTGTACAATGACTGATAACACCTCTATATACAGTAGGTAGCACAGGATCCACCATTCACTATAGGTGATGTCACAGCTCACCTCCTCCTCCTGTACAATGACTGATAACACCTCTATATACAGTAGATAACACAGGATCCACCATTCACAATAGGTGATGTCACAGCTCACCTCCTCCTCCTATGCAATGACTGATAACACCTCTATATACAGTAGGTAACACAGGATCCACCATTCACAATAGGTGATATCACAGCTCACCTCCTCCTCCCTGTTCAATGACTTTTGTCTAGTTAGAGCATGCCCAGCTTATTCTTCTATACAAACAAAGAGGGTATGGGTCAGTCTATTGCTGCTAACATCCATGTGAAGAGCAGGCGGTAGAAGTCTAATAACAGATTTAATATCCAGTATGAAACCTGCCAATTTTTTTTTTTTATTTAGTGACATGAAAGAAATAAAAACATAAAAAAATTTAATGGAAATATTTTGGATAAGACATTACCTTTAGATTTGAGCATTTTGCCTAATAAAAAAAAAAAAAAAAAAAAATAATGGAAAACTACTGACGAGCTCAAATTTCTCTCTCTTACTGTAAGGCTTCAAGGGCAACTGGGAGATGTAGACAAAATAATGGCACCACCAGGTCCGTGCTATCAGTGAAATAAATTATTATCCATGTTAGAGACTCGCACACTGGGAAAGAGACACAAGTAATACTCCCATCAGCCGGCAGCACGGGACCAAATGTGCCATAAGGGTCCAGCCAGGCCACGATCACAATGCTGCTGCTATTATGGAACTGTAAAGATTACGTTTTTTTTTTTTTAAGTATTTTCTATGCACAATTTCTTATTTTACCATTAAGAGCATTTTGGATTCGTTTGTGACCGAAAATCCATAATTTTGTGGGAGTTCAGGCTGAAAAATAGAGCGCCACACTTGTCGTTAGGTTGTGTGTGGTACTGATCATTGCAGGTCTTACAGTAACGACGGCCGGCATGGTTCTGCACATACGACCCTTAACGGTGTGTGCCAAAGATATAGCATCCATTTTAGGACATAGTTGGCACCGATTTAATGGGGGGGGGGGGGGGAGGACAACTTGGAAATAACAGCACAGTAAAAAAAAAAAAAAAGAACAACAAGCGGAACAAAAAATGAGAGCAGAAGCTGACAGGAAACAGGAGAAAGTGACAATGAAGCGTTCACGTGTAGGTAGAAACGAATGAGTAATGCAACGAGTGCGGAGTGTACTGCTCAAAGTTCCCCCAAAATTTGGAAACTGTGGGCTAAAGGGTTTTTATCTGAAATGTGGAGACATAAAAAGCAGAAACAAAAATCTCTTTATTGCCCCTAGCAACCAATCACAGCACAGCTTTCAGCCCACCAGAGCTGTTTAAGAAATGAAAGCTGAGCTCTGATTGGTTGCTAAGGGTAACTAAGACTTTTACAGAGAGGCCTAAACGAGGCCTAGTATCCAAAAATACAACTACTCCCACAGAAAAATTAATCCAGAATCAACCCCTGATTCATAATACGATTTGTTATAGGATGATTAAGCCACTTACAGGGGAACTTTGGTGAAAAATATTTTTTTGATATGTCACAGCTATGATTACTCGGTGAAGATTTATGTCTTCTTAGATCAATTAAGGAATTTGCTCCTCAGACCATGTGGGGGCATCATAACATAGAACCAGACCCCAATCAGAGGACAATAAAACATTCACACTCCTTATCTAAGAACTCGTCCAATATTTATGGACATAACTGTTTATCACTCACATAATGGCAGTTTCACGTCACCTGTCTTATCTATGGCATTTTTATGTGCTGCATTGTGTATAAATATGTGATTCTTCAGAATTTCTTTTAGTCTTTGCCTGATGAAGAGACCTGAGTAGTCTAGAAAGCTTGCAATTTGTTACCATCTTTTCAGTTAGCCATTAATAGGTATCAACCACTGAGGACTCTCAATTCTAAATATTTTGGTGAAGTCTAAAATTTTGAGCTAAAGCCTCATCATAGGGGAAATTATGTTCCTCCAGAGCCTTTAGGCTATGTGCACACGTTGCGGATTCATGTGCGGATTTTTCCGCGCAGAATCTTAAAAAAAACCGCCAGCAATCCGCAGGTAAAACGCAGTGGGTTTTACCTGCGGATTGCCCGCGTTTTTTCTGCGGATTTCATCTGCCTTTTAACACCTGCAGATTCCTATTGAGGAACAGGTGTAAAACGCTGCGGAATCCGCACAAAGAATTGACATGCTGAGGAAAATACAACGCAGCGTTTCCGGCGGTATTTTCCGCAGCATCGGCACAGGGGATTTGGTTTTCCAGAGGTTAGCATGGTATAAACCGGATGGAAAACTGCTGAGAATCCGCAGGCAAATCCGCAATGTGTGCACATACCCTTAGGCTCTGTGCACACGATGCGGATTTTGCTGCGGATCCGCAGCAGTTTCCCATGAGTTTACAGTACAATGTAAACCTATGGGAAACCGAAAACGCTGTGCCCATGCTGCGGAAAAAAAAAAACGTGTGGAAACTCAGTGGTTTACATACCGCAGCATGTCAATTCTTTGTGCAGAATCCGAAGCGGTTTTACACCTGCTCCATAATAGAAAACTGCAGGTGTAAAACCGCAGTGGAATCCGTACAAAAACCGCGGTAAATCCGCAGCAAATCCGCAGGAAAAAATGCAGTGTTTTTGCCCTGCGGAGTTATCAAATCCGCTGCGGAAAAATCCGCAGTGGACTTTTCTACGTGTGCACATACCCTAAGGGATTCCACTGCAGTTTTCTATTATGGAGCACGTGTAAAACCGCTGCAGATTCCGCACAAAGAATTGACATGTTGCGGAATGTAAACCGCTGAGTTTCCACGCGTTTTTTTTTCCGCAGCATGGGAACAGCGTTTTCGGTTTCCCATAGGTTTACATTGTACTGTAAACTCATGGGAAACTGCTGCGGATCTGCAGCAAAATCCGCATCGTGTGCACAGAGCCTAAAGGGTCCGCGTCACGGCCTCATATGTATAGCGCTAATCTGTGGCATGCTTTGCTCTGTACATGGCGGCCCCATTAAGACTCCATATAGTGGTCACATCATTGCCTCACATGTATACTATAAAGACAAAAGTATGTGCCTCCTGCACACGACCCCGACAGGAGCTTTTATGACCTTACATTCTACATCCATAGTCAATAATATGGAGTTGGTTCCCAATTTCAGGCTATAACAGCCCCTACGCTTCTGGGAAGATTTTCTACAAGATTTTTGGAGGCGTTTGTAGGAATTTTTGTCCCTTCATCCAGAAGAGCATTTTTGAGGTCAGACTCTGATGTTGGGGAGAGGCCGGGATCATAATCTCCATTCTAGTTCATCCCCGTGGTGTCGGATGGGGCTGAGGTTTGGGCTCTGTGCAGGGGTCATGTTCTTCCCTCCAATCTCCCCCAGCCGTGTCTTTATCGGACTCGTCACTGGACACAGTCATGGGGAACGGAAGAGGGTCTTCACCAAACTGTTACCACAAAGCTGGAAGCGACAATTGTCCACAATGTCTTGTGCTGTAGCATTAAGATTTCCCTTCACTGGAACTAAGGGGCCGATGTTGATCCCAGAAAACTGAGTTCATAGATTTATGAGGGAAGAAATGTCATGAACGGACTTGTTACCCCAGTGGCTCCTATTACAGGACCACACTGATATCAGTGAGCTCTGCACCACCAGCCATTCTGTCACATTAGTAAAGGCAGATGGCATGGCGGGGGGACAGATGTTAGACACTGGGGCAATGAGACGGAATGAAAACTTGAATACAATGACCAAAGACATGTGTCCTATATAATGTGCATGGACATATAGGGTCCCTTATACACTACACGGATAGTTCAGGCAGCATTAATCTACTGTCAGGTTGCTTTTAAGCTGCAATGGGTGCAAATATCCTACAGAACAATGGCGCCTTTATACAACCTAATAACACACTCCTAAATTGTAGAAAATCCCCAAGGTGGAGAATTCCTTGAAGTGAGCAGCAATGCTGACTGTATCCTTACATAAGTACTCGGTGGGTGGAATGGCTCCTGTGTAAGTAGGACGTATCCGAGGATTAGGGTGCCACTGAAAGGGATTAACTGATTCACACATCCTCACCCTGTGTTTTAAGAACAGGTTTTTCCAAGTAGTTCTGAAAATAGTTGAGGGATGGGTGCGCATCCGGGGGTTATATTTAGACGCATGTAAATAACGTGAGCAGACAATATAACCCAGCCTCGGATATCTATTGTTATCAAACATAACACGTTGTAGTGAGTCCAATGCCACCTGCACACTGGCCGAGGGCATCCAGGCAAGGAGGAGGTGGCCCATACATGGGTCTGAGGACATCTGGAGACCTTCTGGACCTCCACAGCTGTAATTACCATTCCAAATGGAGCTGGCCACCAACATTAGATGGTCGTCAGCTCAGACTCCCGTCACTAGTGCATGTGCGGCTGACTTAAAAGGGTATCCCATAAGCAACATTTATCACCTACCCGCAGGTGACAAACGTACGATCAAAGGTGGTCCAACTGCAGGATGCCCACCAATCCCAAGAGTAAAGCAAGAGCCAGCATGCATGAACATTGCAGGGTTATGCTTTCGCATTACCACTGAACTCACAAAGGGGACCCTCATTCTTGGGATTTCTGGGGTCCCAGAAGATTGATCACCACTGATCAAACATCCCGAGGACAGGCAATAAATATTGGTGATGGGATAATCCATACACATTAAATAGAATGTTAATTGTTGAACCGAAGATTGGTGAACCATCGCTTCACCAACGCGGCCATATTGGTCACACATATTCTTACAAGCTTCCTTTCAGCCGATGAAGTCATCAGCCGACTTACACGATCGTTCACTGTTAAATTTCACCCGACAATCGTTCGTTATGGTCCGGTTTCATCAACTTTAGCCTAATGGGCCCCCATTTGTTCTGCTCACACCACTGCAGAGGCCTCCATTAGAGGTATAGATAAGGAGGGTGGCCCGAAACACTGGGAGCTTTTCTCGGGGTCTATGACATCATCAAAAGGGGCGATTGTCAAAAGACGGATATCAAAAATGGGAGCCAAATGGATTGTACAACTGGAAGCAAAGGAAAAACTGGATTTGAAAGACAGAAAAAAAATGATCTTCAGAGTCATTTTATAAGTTTCACCGTTTGGTCATTGTATTGTATCAGCTGCTGAATGGATCATATACACAGTGGTGATCCAACCGAAGGGATATCAGACCATCTTGAGGAGCAAGTGATGATCTTTCCTCTATTTTGTGGATGCCAAACAGAACGATTTGCAATTGTAAAACATCCACAGGGCAACTAACCACTGTCTAATGGCCCCCAGACACCTGGTTCGGCCAGCAGCGGCTTTGTTCTCCGACTTCTCCATGCTCAGGAACACCCAGCTTGGCCAAGTGCTCCTACATTCCCTATGATAGCGCCGGACATTCCTCATAATAGAAGGACCGACAGTCCGAAATCCAACACACCAGATCTTCATCTTATGTAGGGGGAGAGTCGGGGCCCCCATACATATTAGATTGTCAACCAATTCCGTTGAAATCTTTGGGTTTGGCTAACATTAGTCTAATGTGTACAGGGACTTTACACTTATTGCTCAGAAGACCAAATGGAAAATTGATTTATCAAGAAAATAAATAAATAAATAAATAAATGAAATTTTTCATCTATTTGTCATTCGATTTTTGTTCCTGATGTAATTATTGCAATCCATCCTATTCGCTTGCGTTGGTCTGTGTGCTGTCCATGGTGTGGTCATGTTTGACACAATTACAGCATAGGGACCAAAACTACCCCCGTCTGAATCACGCATCAGTATCTCTGGCCGGTTTAGTACGCCAAGACCAGGTGTGAATTTTCAGTTACAGTCCTCTCTGGGGGTAAGGCTAGTCGGAGCAGCCATGGTGCGGCCAAAAACCATAGTGGCTAATAAGGAGTGTATTCATGTTGATGGGGGATAGCGGTCTCACCTGAAAAACCATTACGCTCGTATGCACGGTATTTCGGATGAAAGAGCTCATCCCCCTCCCGACAAAAATCAAAGTTACTGTTTACAAGCAACTTTAAAGTTGCAGAGGCTACCGGGCGAGGTGACTTTGGGGCCGCTCCGTCTGGCTTTAGCCTGTAGGTTCCACTCCAGATTTTGGCTTACTGAAAACAATGAAACTGTAAAATCAACAAAACAGTCATTGTGAGTGCCAAGCTATGGCTATTAGTGCACCCCTGGCGTTCAGAGAATACGCGGATTACTGGAACAAAGGTGGCGATACGAGGGGCCGATAGTGTCACTGTCAAAGTGGTGGTGATCGGAACCATGCAGAAGAGCGCTGCACCTCCGGACTGGCAGTACGGGACCCTCTACGACAACTTCTTCTGACAACTCACCATGACATGTCAGAAGATAACAGTTTACACACACAAAAAAAAAGTGGGAATGTGATGAGGCTGATCAGATCGCTAAGGCGCGGGCGAGTTTCGGCTGTCATACAGGAGTCGGGCTACTGAGACCCCCAGGATTCCTTATGGCACGGGAAGATGAATGATCGTCAGAGCTCCCGCGATCGTCATAAGTCGCCCACATCCACTCACTGATGCCTGAAGTCACCGGTGAGACTCATCTCATCGCTTTGGTCAAGCAACATGAAGATGACATCGCGGCACGTGACAGATCGTTGCAATCGCAGCAGCGTAAAGATCTGCGCAATGGTCAACCACATGCGACTATTCACCTGCTTCACCACTACAACTACCCAGCATGCCCCAATAACCGCGGACCGTCAGGGCATGCTGGGAGTTGTAGTTTCGAAACAGCTGACGAGCCACATGATAATCAACACATCTCAAGAGAACGTCTCCCCCCCCCCAAAAAAAAAGAAGATCCTGGACTCTAAACTTACTGATGCTCCGTGCTCCTCAGCACCGCAGACCATTAACCCACTGGGCTCCAAGTCGCTGCCGATGAAGTCATCTTCAGACTCCTCAAAGGATGAAGCAGACGAGAGGCCGGAGGAACTGGACAACTTGCGGAGAAAAAGGGAAGGCACTGGGGACCCGCCGCAGCCGCTATCCGAGCAGGGCGACTCGGCCTCACCCGAGAGGGGGACGTCAAGGCTGAACCCCGTTTCAAGGAACTGGGGGGACAAAGACGGGGGCACGCAGCGCTTGGGGCTGACATCTCTGGTCACAATAAGCCGGGGGATGGCATAGCTGTTGGTATCGGAGTTCAGGAGAAAAGGGGGTCCCCTTCGGTGTAACAGCGAGTCATCAATTTTGGGGGGACAGTCCGTATCCGGGGGAGTAATGGTTAACTTAAGGCCACCGATTCCAGACTCAGTAGTCCACAGTTCCTCCACGGGACAATGATGAGGGTGATTGTTCGATCCCATTTTCTCATCTGGGGGGACAACAGAGATGGTGACGTGCGATAAAACCCCTCCGCTCTCGGCCGTCGAGGCTTCACACGGGGGTCTCCTAGACGTTTGTTCCCCCACCATGGTGCTCATGTGGTGATGGAGTCCGTTCTCTCTACAGTTGCCACCAGCAGGGTCCAAAACTTCGCTGCCCCCTTTATCCGTCCGCCCGGCACCTTCTAGGGTGCGTTCTGTGCCCCCCAATATCCTGAGACTGTCAGCAGGGGACCCCAACAGCTTCTTCTTCCCGTCTTCCAGCCATACTCTTTCTTTCGCGGTGGTCAGACCGGGCTTGGCGGCATCGCACTTGGACATATCCTTTCTGAGCCGCCCACCCTGCCCATCCAGTCTCATGTCAGGAGCTGCGGCAGCTGGTGTACCCGGGGCTGTACCCTGGCCAGCAGACGATGGGCGCTCTCCTCCTGGAAGGGCCAAGACCTCTGACCCACGGTCTGCTGAAATACTCTGTGCTGCACTGGGTGTCAGCCCTTTATCAGCTGAAATACTCTGTGCTGCACTGGGTGTCAGCCCTTTATCAGCTGAAATACTCTGTGCTGCACTGGGTGTCAGCCCTTTATCAGCTGAAATACTCTGTGCTGCACTGGGTGTCAGCCCTTTATCAGCTGCACTCCTCACCGTCCTAGGTGCAGCACTGCAGCCAGCATCAGACCTTTCTTGTATGAGACTTGCTGATGGTTTCTCTTCCAGTTCAGGCTGCTGTATACTTAGTCTGTGCTTTCTTCTATTGGGAGGCTGCCTCCTGCCCTTTTCCGGACAAGCGAGCTCCTCAGCCGGGCTTTTGTCTTCTCTTCTCCGCCTCCTTCGCACTCGGAGGCGCTTCTTCCACCCTCCGCCAGCGGAGAAACCTACAGCAGCCTTGGCTGCGCGATCTGAATAGTTTTGTCCCATCACAGCCACCGTTAGACGGAGATTCCCTCCTCCTGTTAAATACGTCACTCGATAATCCACCAATGAGAACACAGTGGGCGCTGTCTGGCTCTAGGCAACGCGTTCAGCGCATAGATATCACTGCGCATCGAGAAGTTTATTTTCTATAAATTGAACAGTATTCCTCCGCACTATAGTTGGGTGCCTTTAAAAAAAAAGTAGTCCGTGATTTATGTCAGATGGAATCTCACTTCTGTTTTCCAGGGATCTCTTCCTCTTCACAGGAGGGAGACTTATCTGTGGAGAGACAAACATTACACAGAGATTATACCACGGCCAGCAAGTACAGTGATGGGACAACTGGTGGAAGTTATTTACACACAAAATGATGTGTTTCCCTATTCTGTATGTCATTCAACCTTCTGCTGACATGTATTATGTAACATAGCATTCACTGCACCATGTGGGGGTAGATAATAGATAATAGATAAATAATAGATAGATAGATGATAGATAATAGATACATAAATACATATATAAATAGATGATAGATAACAGATGATAGATAATAGATATAGATGATACTGTAGATAGATAATAGAAAATAGAGGATAGATGATAGATAGATAATAGATAAATAATAGATAATAGACCGATAGATAGATAATAGATATATAGATAATAGATAGATATGGGATAGAAGGATAGATAGATGAAAGATAGGATAGAAGGAATGAGATAGATAGATAGATAGATAGATAGATAGATAGATAGATAGATAGATGATAGATAGATAGATAGATAATAGAAGGAATTAGATAGATAGATAGATAATAGATAGATAGATAATAGATAGATAATAGATAGATAGATGATAGATAATAGATAGATAGATGATAGATATATAGATAATAGATAGATATGGGATAGAAGGATAGATAGATGAAAGATAGGATAGAAGGAATGAGATAGATAGATAGATAGATAGATAATAGATAGATAGATGATAGATAGATAGATAGATGATAGATAGATAGATAGATGATAGATAGATAGATAGATGATAGATAGATAGATAATAGATAGATAGATGATAGATATAGATAATAGATAGATAGATAATAGATAGATGATAGATAGATAGATAGATAATAGATAGATAGATAGATGATAGATAGATAGATAGATGATAGATAGATAGATAATAGATAGATAGATGATAGATATATAGATAATAGATAGATATGGGATAGAAGGATAGATAGATAGATAGATAATAGATAGATGATAGATAGATAGATAGATAATAGATAGATAGATAATAGATAGATAGATAATAGATAGATAGATAATAGATTTTTCAGGAGACTCCCACAAACTGAGTAGCCAATGGGCTGGAGCTTGGCGAAACTTCACCCACAAGTGGCCGTATTGGGGTCTTTCCTTTGTATTTTGGGCTCCATCCTGATCAGTTTGCCATGTAACTCTTGGTAAGTGGTCACAGCCGCCATCCACAGGCCTTTGAGTCTTGTGTAAAGAGCCCATTATTTAGAAGCCGTGCTGTTATGATCTGGTGGCCTAGGAGCAGCATGAGACGGACTCTAGAGAAGGTGGTCCCTGTACTGACCGCATACCCTGAACCTAACACCGGAACTAGAAGTAGCCGTGGGGGGTACCTAACACTTTCTAGACACCTCGACACAGCCGGAGGACTAAATAACCCTAGAGATAGAAAAGGGAAAACTATCTTGCCTCAGAGAAAATCCCCAAAGAATAGACAGCCCCCCACAAATATTGACTGTGAGAGGAGAGGGAAATAACATACGCAGACTGAAATCAGGATTTAGCATAGGAGGCCATACTAGCTAAATAGAAAGAATAGGACAAAGTACTATGCGATCAGTATTAAAACACTAGAAAATATCCACCACAGAAAATACAAAATCTCCACAACTAACTAAAGGCATGGAGGGTATATCTGTATCTCCAGAGACACAGCTTGGCTGCAAAAAATCCTTACACAGACAAAGCTGGACAAGACAAAACATGGAAAAGAACTGAACAATAAGGCCCACAGCATGTGGACTGCAAAAATCAGAGCCAGAACTTATCTTTGAAATGAACAGCAAAGCAGGAGAGACCAGGCAGGGATGTGAATCCTCCAGGAACAATGGACAACTGGCACTGACTAAAGGGTAAAGCAAGGCTAAATAGCCCAGTCAAAATTGCAATAAGTGGACACACCTACATAGTAACATAGTAACATAGTAACATAGTTAGTAAGGCCGAAAAAAGACATTTGTCTATCCAGTTCAGCCTATATTCCGTCATAATAAATCCCCAGATCTACGTCCTTTTACAGAACCTAATAATTGTATGATACAATATTGTTCTGCTCTAGGAAGACATCCAGGCCTCTCTTGAACCCCTCGACTGAGTTCGCCATCACCACCTCCTCAGGCAAGCAATTCCAGATTCTCACTGCCCTAACAGTAAAGAATCCTCTTCTATGTTGGTGGAAAAACCTTCTCTCCTCCAGACGCAAAGAATGCCCCCTTGTGCCCGTCACCTTCCTTGGTATAAACAGATCCTCAGCGAGATATTTGTATTGTCCCCTTATATACTTATACATGGTTATTAGATCGCCCCTCAGTCGTCTTTTTTCTAGACTAAATAATCCTAATTTCGCTAATCTATCTGGGTATTGTAGTTCTCCCATCCCCTTTATTAATTTTGTTGCCCTCCTTTGTACTCTCTCTAGTTCCATTATATCCTTCCTGAGCACCGGTGCCCAAAACTGGACACAGTACTCCATGTGCGGTCTAACTAGGGATTTGTACAGAGGCAGTATAATGCTCTCATCATGTGTATCCAGACCTCTTTTAATGCACCCCATGATCCTGTTTGCCTTGGCAGCTGCTGCCTGGCACTGGCTGCTCCAGGTAAGTTTATCATTAACTAGGATCCCCAAGTCCTTCTCCCTGTCAGATTTACCCAGTGGTTTCCCGTTCAGTGTGTAATGGTGATATTGATTCCTTCTTCCCATGTGTATAACCTTACATTTATCATTGTTAAACCTCATCTGCCACCTTTCAGCCCAAGTTTCCAACTTATCCAGATCCATCTGTAGCAGAATACTATCTTCTCTTGTATTAACTGCTTTACATAGTTTTGTATCATCTGCAAATATCGATATTTTACTGTGTAAACCTTCTACCAGATCATTAATGAATATGTTGAAGAGAACAGGTCCCAATACTGACCCCTGCGGTACCCCACTGGTCACAGCGACCCAGTTAGAGACTATACCATTTATAACCACCCTCTGCTTTCTATCACTAAGCCAGTTACTAACCCATTTACACACATTTTCCCCCAGACCAAGCATTCTCATTTTGTGTACCAACCTCTTGTGCGGCACGGTATCAAACGCTTTGGAAAAATCGTTTGATGAATGATGAATGATGAATGATGAATGCTGCGATCCAAAGACAGCAGCGCTACCACTTATAAACACCGGAGGGAGCCCAAGAGCAGAATTCACAACACCGTGCCCTCCGGACACCCATGGTTGTCTCGGCAGCTGTAGGACCAGGGTGCAGTTGCGTCTCTCCACACCCAATGTCCGGCCAGGGGAGACCGTGCACCTTGAAAACCCCTTTAAGTGAATTCAACAATTGCAGGAATAGAATTTCTTTTCCACCTTTACTAGTTGTAGTCTTTTTTGTTCTGAATTTTGTACCGCCTCCATCTTGATACTTCTGGTGGGGTCATGTCTTAAGGTGACATCAGATGAAAAATGGGGGGGGACACAAATGCCACCAGATGAACCGGGACAGTAATAGCAGGAACCTTGGGCTGGTAAGGGTTAGATCAAAAGTCAGTATTTCTGATCTATGTTTTGGGACAATGGATATAAAATTATCATCGGATCCCAGAAAAAGAATCACATCTATAGGGGGTCTTATACTATCGATAGCTCAGCTATCAGATCTTACCCCTGAACCCCAATAGACGTGGATGCTCGGCAAACGTTCTCAACCGGTAGAGAGGAGTAGATTGCTGCCCGACACTTCTAGCCGAAATAGATGATCGGGCATGTTGAAATTCAACATGCCTAATCCTTCTTTCCCCAGACATTGTCTGTTATCACCGCTTATAGTTTTTATACTATATAACCCTGACATCTCAGCCAGACCTGTTTAAGATCCCCCGATTACACTTATTTGCTAGAAGACGTATCCTGTCCGCCTCCCCCTCCTGGCACCATCTTCACCCCCAATTTCTCAATTCAATCGCAGATTTAGATCTGACAAACAGGCCTATAAATTCAGTGATGATAAGCCATCGCAGGAATCGTCGGCGCTGCTCATGTTGAGGAGTGAACCGCTGATCGAGTGTTGACCAGGATACACAGATCAGCAAATAAGAAAAGCAAAGAGAGAAAATTGGACATAATTCTGTAATGAGTCATGTAGGTAATAAAAAAACAGGATGTGCCCGGAGGGACGTAGACAAAAAAGGCAACGATTAAGTCATCTTTTGAAGTATCTGGCCGTTTCGAGTAGATCAGACCAGTCTAGTCATCAGAAGAAATTAAAAACCAGTCAATTCTCGTAATGTTGATAGTAAAGTAATAATAATAATAATAATAATAATCTTTATTTTTATATAGCGCTAACGTATTCCGCAGCGCTTTACATTTTTTGCACACATTATCATCGCTGTCCCAGATGGGGCTCACAATCTAAATTCCCTATCAGTATGTCTTTGGAATGTGGGAGGAAACCGGAGTGCCCGGAGGAAACCCACGCAAACACGGAGAGAACATACAAACTCTTTGCAGATGTTGTCCTTGGTGGGGTTCGAACCCAGGACTCCAGCGCTGCAAGGCTGCTGTGCTAACCACTGCGCCACCGTGCCGCCCGTAGCTTTTAAATGGGTCTTAAAAGAGTATTCTCAAGTTTGGAAATCATCCGCTATCCATCGAGGTCTGAGTCACAGCGATCCTGAGAAGCAGAGGCCTGTGTGACCGATATGGCTGGTCTTCAGCGCTGTCATAGGGTCGAATCATGAACGACCACGGCTCCATTCACTCAGGATCGATGTGGGTCCCAGCGGGGTGACCGCCAAAGATCGGGAAAATATCCCCTGTCCGAATACCCCTTCGATTAAAATCTTCCTACAGGTTCCACAGATCCTATATGGACTGTGTATCTCCATGGCAACAGACAACAAACAATCCCTCTGTAGTCAGACCCCGATTTCTCTGTCTTGCCTTGCGCAGGCGTGTACTATGGAGGACAGAGAATGAACTTCAATCCAATATTGCGGCCAGCATGCAGCCAGCGGGTAAGGAAAGGGTGAATCAAACACCCGAAAACCCCGCCTATATGACCGAAAACCGGTCCCGCCAAATTCAGGTGACAGGTTCCCTTTAACAGTTTTGTACCCTTAGTCTTCAATTCGTCACTGAGCTCATTCTGATATAGTGTGACGGGGAGCGTCTATCTCTCTTATCTGTGCTTTTCTGAGCTCCTCTCAGCTGATTTATGACTGCAGACCACGTCAAAGTTGAAGGCCGTAAAAGCAAAACGGTGCCAAATTTTGAAATGGACCCATTTGCAAAAATGATTTTTAGCCCCAAACAGAAGCAGAACTTTAACCCCTGATTTGCTATTATTTTTTTTTTACATCGAGTACGGGTATCCTCCCTACGAGGAGTACAATATGTCCTCTACTTCCTGAAAGAAAAGCTGCGAGATAACGCGCTGTTTGCTACCAGCGATAAGGTAAACCTCAGGGGGGGAAACGTCTTAAAATATGACACTGATGGGAACACAGCTTCCTTTTCTGCTCGGAGAGTGTAAGCCGAGCGGATAATAGCAGCGCTCACAATAACACACGTACACGGCTCCGCCATACACGGCTCCATGTACAGACCTGTCCTTGTGACACAATCCCAGCTGGGGACTCATTGTGGCCGCACTGAGGTGACTGGTGTGTGACGCTGGCATGACTGCCATGCTTGTCAGCGGCTGGCCTGTGACTCACCAGTAGGCCTGACTGAAGCATTGTATCACTGATGGCCTGGGGCCCATACTGAAATACCAAGCGTGACTCCGCTGATACCTAAACGCTAAACGAGAGGATGTCGGGGACAGGATGCCATCACCCCACGAGTAACGTTATTAAGGATCCTGTCTCTACACCATCTTATAAGATCTCCACACACATTATCAATCTGGTGTAGATATAGGAAAATGATGGCGCTACCCCCAGGTCGATAGTCGGCTGAGCGAGCAGTCGAGAGAACTCCTGTGCCCGTTCATTAGCCTAAGGCGGCAATAATATCCACTGGCGGCTCGCGTCTGTCATATCCACCTGAAAATCATCGTTGTCGGCACCACATCTTATGCTGACTTTTCACGTCACCTGAGCGCTGCAGCCATTCACTCTTTACGTCACGTGAGCGCTGCAGCCCATCAAAAGCCATGGCTCTCTATGTCACGTGAGCGCTGCTGCCTATCAGCAGATGTTGACTTTTTACATAATGCGAGTGCTGCAGCCATTCACTCTACACTTCGTGCGAGCGCTGCAGCCCATCACCAGCCGTTGACTCTTTCCGTCACATAAGCGCTGCTGCCCATCAGCAGCCCTTGACTCAATACTTTGTGCGAGCGCTGCAGCCCATCACCAGCCGTTGACTCTTTACATCACGTTAGTGCTGCAGCCATTAACTCTTTACATCACGTGAGCGCTGCAGCCCATCAGCAGCCGTTGACTCTTTGGGTATGTGCCCACGTTGTGGATTGGGGTGCGGATTTTTCCACGCAGATTCTGAAAAATCCGCAGGTCAGGTAAAACGCCCTGTGTTTTACCTGCGGATTTAGTGCGGATTTTCCGTGTTTTTTGTGCAGATTTCACCTGCGGATTCCAATTATGGAACAGGTGTAAAACGCTGCGGATTCCGCACAAAGAACTGATATGCTGCAAAAAAATAAACCGCAGCGTTTCCGCGCGGTATTTTCCGCAGCATGTGCACTGCGGATTTGGTTTTCCATAGGTTTACATGGTACTGTACACTGCATGGAAAACCGCTGCAGATCCGCAGCCAAATCCGCAACGTGTGCACATAGCCTTTATGTCGGCGGCCGGTGATTGTTTATGTGACGTGAGCGCTGCAGCCCATCAGGTATGATAGGTATACTTTAACAATTGTTTGTCCCCATTCAGTTTCACTCCATACAATGGGCTTTAATCAACTTGATTACTTTGTTAGTGGGAGCTGGTTATGGGCAGGAATCTGCTATGTTAATCCTCCTTTACTCACAAATTGGGATTTAATCCCGTCGCTCTGCCCTAATCCAGGAAATTCCATTAGGGAGTTGTCCTATAAGCAATTCCCGCTGTGATATATAAGAACAGGGAACGTTTGTCAGATCTCCTCACCCTCCTCACCCTTCCCAGTCAGAATACCATGTCCCCTCTCATTGCACAGTTTGGGGAAATTTGAGAATAACATTTTACGGCAACATGTGCAATAAATGGAAAGACGTGGAGATGTGAATACACGCACACTCATCGAGAGCAGAGGGAACGCTCTACTCCACACACGACTTCCTGATCTCACGCCGTGACCTCACACGGTGACACAAACACTCACATTGACATGAATTAAGCAGGACCCTGACGTGTGTCTCCGACAGGCAGGAAGTGTGATCCGCAGATACACACAATGATACGCCGTGTACCCTGCCATAAGCACACCCATTGCATCACAGTGTACAATGGGGAGAGGACGGAGTCACCCTGACCAGCAACACAAAATTATATTGAGATTATTAATGGGAAGGATCCATTTAAAGGGGTTGTATAGGATTAAAAAAAAAAAAACCTCTGCTTTTCAGAAACAGCGCCCCTCTTACCTATAGGCTGTGTCTGGTATTACAGTTTAGACGTGAATGGCCACTGAGCTGCAGTCAGTCTTGGAACTCGTCCCAACCCAAAATCACTGTTTATGGGGGCATTCTTTGTTGGCACTGGTTATGGGGGCATTCTTTGTTGGCACTGGTTATGGGGGCATTCTTTGTTGGCACTGGTTATGGGGGCATTCTTTGTTGGCACTGGTTATGGGGGCATTCTTTGTTGGCACTGGTTATGGGGCATTCTTTGTTGGCACTGGTTATGGGGGCATTCTTTGTTGGCACTGGTTATGGGGGCATTCTTTGTTGGCATTGTTTATGGGGCATTCTTTGTTGGCACTGGTTATGGGGGCATTCTTTGTTGGCAACTTGGCACTATTTATGGGGCATTCTTTGTTGGCACTGGTTATGGGGGCATTCTTTGTTGGCAACTTGGCACTGTTTATGGGGGCATTCTTTGTTGGCACTGGTTATGGGAGCATTCTTTGTTGGCACTGGTTATGGGGGCATTCTTTGTTGGCATTGTTTATGGGGCATTCTTTGTTGGCACTGGTTATGGGGGCATTCTTTGTTGGCAACTTGGCACTGTTTATGGGGGCATTCTTTGTTGGCACTGATTATGGGGGCATTCTTTGTTGGCACTGTTTATGGGGGCATTCTTTGTTGGCACTGGTTATGGGGGCATTCTTTGTTGGCACTGGTTATGGGGGCATTCTTTGTTGGCACTGGTTATGGGGGCATTCTTTGTTGGCACTGGTTATGGGGGCATTCTTTGTTGGCACTGGTTATGGGGGCATTCTTTGTTGGCATTGTTTATGGGGCATTCTTTGTTGGCACTGGTTATGGGGGCATTCTTTGTTGGCAACTTGGCACTGTTTATGGGGGCATTCTTTGTTGGCACTGGTTATGGGGGCATTGTTTGTTGGCACTGGTTATGGGGGCATTGTTTGTTGGCACTGGTTATGGGGGCATTGTTTGTTGGCACTGGTTATGGGGACATTCTTTGTTGGCACTGATTATGGGGGCATTCTTTGTTGGCACTGTTTATGGGGGCATTCTTTGTTGGCACTGGTAATGGGGGCATTCTTTGTTGGCACTGGTTATGGGGGCATTCTTTGTTGGCACTGATTATGGGGGCATTCTTTGTTGGCACTGGTTATGGGGGCATTCTTTGTTAGCACTGGTTATGGGGGCATTCTTTGTTGGCACTGGTTATGGGGGCATTCTTTGTTGGCACTGGTCATGGGGGCATTCTTTGTTGGCACTGGTTATGGGGGCATTCTTTGTTGGCACTGGTTATGGGGGCATTCTTTGTTGGCACTGGTCATGGGGGCATTCTTTGTTGGCACTGGTTATGGGGGCATTCTTTGTTGGCACTGGTTATGGGGGCATTCTTTGTTGGCACTGGTCATGGGGGCATTCTTTGTTGGCACTGGTTATGGGGGCATTCTTTGTTGGCACTGGTCATGGGGGCATTCTTTGTTGGCACTGGTTATGGGGGCATTCTTTGTTGGCACTGGTTATGGGGGCATTCTTTGTTGGCACTGGTTATGGGGGCATTCTTTGTTGGCACTGGTTATGGGGGCATTCTTTGTTAGCACTGGTTATGGGGGCATTCTTTGTTGGCACTGGTTATGGGGGCATTCTTTGTTGGCACTGGTCATGGGGGCATTCTTTGTTGGCACTGTTTATGGGGGCATTCTTTGTTGGCACTGGTAATGGGGGCATTCTTTGTTGGCACTGGTTATGGGGGCATTCTTTGTTGGCACTGATTATGGGGGCATTCTTTGTTGGCACTGGTTATGGGGGCATTCTTTGTTAGCACTGGTTATGGGGGCATTCTTTGTTGGCACTGGTTATGGGGGCATTCTTTGTTGGCACTGGTCATGGGGGCATTCTTTGTTGGCACTGGTTATGGGGGCATTCTTTGTTGGCACTGGTTATGGGGGCATTCTTTGTTGGCACTGGTCATGGGGGCATTCTTTGTTGGCACTGGTTATGGGGGCATTCTTTGTTGGCACTGGTTATGGGGGCATTCTTTGTTGGCACTGGTCATGGGGGCATTCTTTGTTGGCACTGGTTATGGGGGCATTCTTTGTTGGCACTGGTCATGGGGGCATTCTTTGTTGGCACTGGTTATGGGGGCATTCTTTGTTGGCACTGGTTATGGGGGCATTCTTTGTTGGCACTGGTTATGGGGGCATTCTTTGTTGGCACTGGTTATGGGGGCATTCTTTGTTGGCACTGGTTATGGGGGCATTCTTTGTTGGCATTGTTTATGGGGCATTCTTTGTTGGCACTGGTTATGGGGGCATTCTTTGTTGGCAACTTGGCACTATTTATGGGGCATTCTTTGTTGGCACTGGTTATGGGGGCATTCTTTGTTGGCAACTTGGCACTGTTTATGGGGGCATTCTTTGTTGGCACTGGTTATGGGGGCATTCTTTGTTGGCACTGATTATGGGGGCATTCTTTGTTGGCACTGGTTATGGGGGCATTCTTTGTTAGCACTGGTTATGGGGGCATTCTTTGTTGGCACTGGTTATGGGGGCATTCTTTGTTGGCACTGGTCATGGGGGCATTCTTTGTTGGCACTGGTTATGGGGGCATTCTTTGTTGGCACTGGTTATGGGGGCATTCTTTGTTGGCACTGGTCATGGGGGCATTCTTTGTTGGCACTGGTTATGGGGGCATTCTTTGTTGGCACTGGTTATGGGGGCATTCTTTGTTGGCACTGGTCATGGGGGCATTTTTTGTTGGCACTGGTTATGGGGGCATTCTTTGTTGGCACTGGTCATGGGGGCATTCTTTGTTGGCACTGGTTATGGGGGCATTCTTTGTTGGCACTGGTTATGGGGGCATTCTTTGTTGGCACTGGTTATGGGGGCATTCTTTGTTGGCACTGGTTATGGGGGCATTCTTTGTTAGCACTGGTTATGGGGGCATTCTTTGTTGGCACTGGTTATGGGGGCATTCTTTGTTGGCACTGGTCATGGGGGCATTCTTTGTTGGCACTGTTTATGGGGGCATTCTTTGTTGGCACTGGTTATGGGGGCATTCTTTGTTGGCACTGGTTATGGGGGCATTCTTTGTTGGCACTGGTTATAGGGGCATTCTTTGTTGGCACTGGTTATGGGGGCATTCTTTGTTGGCACTGGTTATGGGGACATTCTTTGTTGGCACTGGTTATGGGGGCATTCTTTGTTGGCACTGGTTATGGGGGCATTCTTTGTTGGCACTGGTCATGGGGGCATTCTTTGTTGACATTGGTTATGGGGGCATTCTGGCACTGTTTATGGGGGCATTCTTTGTTGGCACTGTTTATGGGGGCATTCTTTGGCTGGTACTGATTATAGCAGCACTCTCTGACTCTCACAGACAGAAGGGGCCCTGTGTAAGAACTGTCTCTGGGCCCTCTGCCATCCAAGAGCTGCACAATGTCACCGACCTTTGGGGCCATTGTGCGGCAGTACAGGTGGCATCTATGATGTCTGCTCCTGCACAGGATAACACTCTATAGCGCACTCTATGGCTTCTACTGCGTACGAGCGAGCGCACTGTCACTCTGGCTGTAAATATGGAGGATGTGATTTTACTGGTTATTGGGGTACTTCCATTCTGTACGGATTATGGAGGCACTCTTTGACTGGTTGTTTTTATGGAAGCACTCTCTTGCTAGAACTATTTATTGCGGCAGTCTCTGCCAAGTATGGCTTAGGTGGACTTTCTCTTTCAGATACTATTTATAAGGGTACTCTCTGGTTGGTGCTGTTTACGGAGACACTCTCTTTCTGGTGCTGTTTATGGAGACTCTTTCTGGTGCTGTATATGGGGGCACTCTCTTTCTGGTACTGTTTATGGAGACACTCTCTTTCTGGTGCTGTTTATGGAGACACTCTCTTTCTGGTGCTGTTTATGGGGGCACTCTCTTTCTGGTACTGTTTATGGAGACACTCTCTTTCTGGTGCTGTTTATGGGGGCACTCTCTTTCTGGTGCTGTTTATGGAGACACTCTCTTTCTGGTGCTGTTTATGGAGACACTCTCTTTCTGGTGCTGTTTATGGGGGCACTCTCTTCCTGGTGCTGTTTATGGAGACACTCTCTTCCTGGTGTTGTTTATGGGGGCACTCTCTAGCTGTTACTTTTTATGGAGACCCGCTCTTCCTGGTGCTGTTTATGGGGGCACTCTCTTTCTGGTGCTGTTTATGGGGGCACTCTCTTTCTGGTGCTGTTTATGGGGGCACTCTCTTTCTGATGCTGTTTATAGAGACACTCTCTTTCTGGTGCTGTATATGGGGGCACTCTCTTCCTGGTGCTGTTTATGGGGGCACTCTCTTCCTGGTGCTGTTGATGGGGGCACTCTCTGTTACTTTTTATGGAGACCCGCTCTTCCTGGTGCTGTTTATGGGGGCACTCTCTTTCTGGTGCTGTTTATGGGGGCACTCTCTAGCTGTTACTTTTTATAGAGACCCGCCCTTCTTGGTGCTGTTTATGGGGGCACTCTCTTCCTGGTGCTGTTTATGGAGACACTCTCTTCCTGGTGTTGTTTATGGGGGCACTCTCTAGCTGTTACTTTTTATGGAGACCCGCTCTTCCTGGTGCTGTTTATGGGGGCACTCTCTTTCTGGTGCTGTTTATGGGGGCACTCTCTTTCTGGTGCTGTATATGGGGCACTCTCTTTCTGGTGCTGTTTATGGAGACACTCTCTTTCTGGTGCTGTTTATGGGGGCACTCTCTTTCTGGTGCTGTTTATGGGGGCACTCTCTTTCTGGTGCTGTTTATGGGGGCACTCTCTAGCTGTTACTTTTTATAGAGACCCGCCCTTCTTGGTGCTGTTTATGGGGGCACTCTCTTCCTGGTGCTGTTTATGGAGACACTCTCTTCCTGGTGTTGTTTATGGGGGCACTCTCTAGCTGTTACTTTTTATGGAGACCCGCTCTTCCTGGTGCTGTTTTTGGGGGCACTCTCTTTCTGGTGCTGTTTATGGGGGCACTCTCTTTCTGGTGCTGTATATGGGGCACTCTCTTTCTGGTGCTGTTTATGGAGACACTCTCTTTCTGGTGCTGTTTATGGGGGCACTCTCTTTCTGGTGCTGTTTATGGGGGCACTCTCTTTCTGGTGCTGTATATGGCGCACTCTCTTTCTGGTGCTGTTTATGGAGACACTCTCTTTCTGGTGCTGTTTATGGGGGCACTCTCTTTCTGGTGCTGTTTATGGGTGCACTCTCTTTCTGGTGCTGTTTATGGGGGCACTCTCTTTCTGGTGCTGTATATGGAGATGGAACACCCGCCAGGGCCCTGGGGCACTCAATACCGGGTCCAGTACTTAAGAGGACGTGTCACGGCGACGACCTGGTCCGTGGCCGCCCATGTAAAAGGGATATTGAATAAAGTTTATGTTTGTGACGCCACCTGTGGTATTCGGTCAGTGGGGACCAACGCTGCTTTAAGGGGTCCTCTGGGGTGATGTTATGGTAGCTAGATGGTATACCTTCCCACAGGTGAAGTATATCCCCAGGGCTCCCGGTGTATAGGTAAAGATGGTGGATGGTGCGATGAAGAATGAGGACACAGGTTTGCAATGTCTTTACCTGGTTTACTGTAGCTTCAGGCAACCTCAGTCCAGGGCATCGGACAACAGGTACAGGCAGGGTCCGGCCGGCTTGGAGGCGACTCCAGGTCCTCTCACCTTCCTAAAAGTGCGGTGGTGATGTGGTTCCTTACTGCTTAAGGCTTCAAATAATGTCCTCACAGCTCCTCTCTGTCCCCCATAAAGGATAGGACACAACCCGTATGACAGGTGAACTGGGCCGTTTTACAGGGTCTCTATCATGACCCGGGCCCTATAATTATCACTGTGTCTCCTGGATATCAATACGGGCAAGTGATGTACAATCCAGCTGTCCTGCCGGTTTCAGCTATGCCACTATAGAGTTCAGCACGGCCACGGTTTTCCAGCTACCGGAATCTGCACTAGCCAGGGAGGTAGCCACTTCTCAGCTCTGTCCCCCTGGCTCTATTCTCCTGCAATCTCTTCCACAATCTGTTCGTCCTTCTTAATCCTTTCAATGCTTGTGCTGCAGCACCTCTGGCTGCAGGGCTCCAAACACGTTCCTATCCCCAGAATGCTCCAGTCTGCTGTCAGGCGCTCTCTGCTCCCTTGGTCTCTCTGGACCAACTGCTCTCTAACTTCCCCTCCAGCCAGAATATATAAGGGCCGCTCCCCTTAATCCGGGTTCAGAGCTCCCCCTTCTGGCCTGGAGTGTGAACGTGTTGTATGTGAGATTTACCTGAAGAAAGTTATCCTTCATCGCCTCCAAGCGTGACATCACTCTCCTCATGGGGAAAACAATGCCACTGTGATGGCCAGGACCCTGGGGCGCCACAGAGACACTCTTTCTGGTGCTGTTTATGGGGGCACTCTCTGGTGCTGTTTATGGGGCACTCTCTGGTTCTGTTTATGGGGGCACTCTCTGGTGCTGTTTATGGAGACACTCTGGTGCTGTTTATGGGGCACTCTCTGGTGCTGTTTATGGGGCACTCTCTGGTGCTGTTTATGGGGGCACTCTCTGGTGCTGTTTATGGGGGCACTCTCTGGTGCTGTTTATGGAGACACTCTGGTGCTGTTTATGGGGCACTCTCTGGTGCTGTTTATGGGGGCACTCTCTGGTGCTGTTTATGGGGGCACTCTCTGGTGCTGTTTATGGAGACACTCTGGTGCTGTTTATGGGGCACTCTCTGGTTCTGTTTATGGGGACACTCTCTGGAGCTGTTTATGGGGACACTCTCTGGTGCTGTTTATGGGGACACTCTCTGGTGCTGTTTATGGGGACACTCTCTGGTGCTGTTTATGGAGACACTCTCTGGTGCTGTTTATGGAGACACTCAGGTGCTGTTTATGGGGGCACTCTCTCGTGCTGTTTATGGAGACACTCTGGTGCTGTTTATGGGGGCACTCTCTGGTGCTGTTTATGGGGACACTCTCTGGTGCTGTTTATGGAGACACTCTCTGGAGCTGTTTATGGGGACACTCTCTGGTGCTGTTTATGGGGACACTCTCTGGAGCTGTTTATGGGGACACTCTCTGGTGCTGTTTATGGGGACACTCTCTGGTGCTGTTTATGGGGACACTCTCTGGTGCTGTTTATGGAGACACTCTCTGGTGCTGTTTATGGAGACACTCAGGTGCTGTTTATGGGGGCACTCTCTGGTGCTGTTTATGGAGACACTCAGGTGCTGTTTATGGGGGCACTCTCTGGTGCTGTTTATGGAGACACTCTCTGGTGCTGTTTATGGGGGCACTTTCTGGTGCTGTTTATGGGGGCACTCTCTGGTGCTGTTTATGGGGGCACTCTCTGGTGCTGTTTATGAGGGCACTCTCTGGTGCTGTTTATGGGGGCACTCTCTGGTGCTGTTTATGGAGACACTCTCTGGTGCTGTTTATGGGGCACTCTCTGGTGCTGTTTATGAGGGCACTCTCTGGTGCTGTTTATGGGGGCACTCTCTGGTGCTGTTTATGGGGGCACTCTCTGGTGCTGTTTATGAAGACACTCTGGTGCTGTTTATGGGGCACTCTCTGGTGCTGTTTATGGGGGCACTCTCTGGTGCTGTTTATGGAGACACTCTCTGGTGCTGTTTATGAAGACACTCTGGTGCTGTTTATGGGGCACTCTCTGGTGCTGTTTATGGGGGCACTCTCTGGTGCTGTTTATGGAGACACTCTGGTGCTGTTTATGGGGCACTCTCTGGTGCTGTTTATGGGGCACTCTCTGGTGCTGTTTATGGGGGCACTCTCTGGTGCTGTTTATGGGGGCACTCTCTGGTGCTGTTTATGGAGACACTCTGGTGCTGTTTATGGGGCACTCTCTGGTGCTGTTTATGGGGGCACTCTCTGGTGCTGTTTATGGGGGCACTCTCTGGTGCTGTTTATGGAGACACTCTGGTGCTGTTTATGGGGCACTCTCTGGTTCTGTTTATGGGGACACTCTCTGGAGCTGTTTATGGGGACACTCTCTGGTGCTGTTTATGGGGACACTCTCTGGTGCTGTTTATGGGGACACTCTCTGGTGCTGTTTATGGAGACACTCTCTGGTGCTGTTTATGGAGACACTCAGGTGCTGTTTATGGGGGCACTCTCTCGTGCTGTTTATGGAGACACTCTGGTGCTGTTTATGGGGGCACTCTCTGGTGCTGTTTATGGAGACACTCTCTGGTGCTGTTTATGGAGACACTCTCTGGTGCTGTTTATGGAGACACTCTCTGGAGCTGTTTATGGGGACACTCTCTGGTGCTGTTTATGGGGACACTCTCTGGTGCTGTTTATGGGGACACTCTCTGGAGCTGTTTATGGGGACACTCTCTGGTGCTGTTTATGGGGACACTCTCTGGTGCTGTTTATGGGGACACTCTCTGGTGCTGTTTATGGAGACACTCTCTGGTGCTGTTTATGGAGACACTCAGGTGCTGTTTATGGGGGCACTCTCTGGTGCTGTTTATGGAGACACTCAGGTGCTGTTTATGGGGGCACTCTCTGGTGCTGTTTATGGAGACACTCTCTGGTGCTGTTTATGGGGGCACTTTCTGGTGCTGTTTATGGGGGCACTCTCTGGTGCTGTTTATGGGGGCACTCTCTGGTGCTGTTTATGAGGGCACTCTCTGGTGCTGTTTATAGGGGCACTCTCTGGTGCTGTTTATGGAGACACTCTCTGGTGCTGTTTATGGGGCACTCTCTGGTGCTGTTTATGAGGGCACTCTCTGGTGCTGTTTATGGGGGCACTCTCTGGTGCTGTTTATGGAGACACTCTCTGGTGCTGTTTATGGGGGCACTCTCTGGTGCTGTTTATGGAGACACTCTCTGGTGCTGTTTATGGGGCACTCTCTGGTGCTGTTTATGAGGGCACTCTCTGGTGCTGTTTATGGGGGCACTCTCTGGTGCTGTTTATGGAGACACTCTCTGGTGCTGTTTATGGGGGCACTCTCTGGTGCTGTTTATGGAGACACTCTCTGGTGCTGTTTATGGAGACACTCTCTGGTGCTGTTTATGGGGGCACTCTCTGGTGCTGTTTATGGGGGCACTCTCTGGTGCTGTTTATGGAGACACTCTCTGGTGCTGTTTATGAGGGCACTCTCTGGTGCTGTTTATGGAGACACTCTGGTGCTGGTTATGGGGCACTTTCTGGTGCTGTTTATGAGGGCACTCTCTGGTGCTGTTTATGGGGGCACTCTCTGGTGCTGTTTATGGGGGCACTCTCTGGTGCTGTTTATGGAGACACTCTCTGGTGCTGTTTATGAGGGCACTCTCTGGTGCTGTTTATGGGGGCACTCTCTGGTGCTGTTTATGAGGGCACTCTCTGGTGCTGTTTATGGAGACACTCTGGTGCTGTTTATGAGGGCACTCTCTGGTGCTGTTTATGGGGGCACTCTCTGGTGCTGTTTATGGGGGCACTCTCTGGTGCTGTTTATGGAGACACTCTCTGGTGCTGTTTATGGGGGCACTCTCTGGTGCTGTTTATAGGGGCACTCTCTGGTGCTGTTTATGGGGGCACTCTCTGGTGCTGTTTATGGAGACACTCTGGTGCTGTTTATGAGGGCACTCTCTGGTGCTGTTTATGGGGGCACTCTCTGGTGCTGTTTATGGAGACACTCTCTGGTGCTGTTTATGAGGGCACTCTCTGGTGCTGTTTATGGAGACACTCTGGTGCTGGTTATGGGGCACTCTCTGGTGCTGTTTATGGGGGCACTCTCTGGTGCTGTTTATGGGGGCACTCTCTGGTGCTGTTTATAGGGGCACTCTCTGGTGCTGTTTATGGGGGCACTCTCTGGTGCTGTTTATGAGGGCACTCTCTGGTGCTGTTTATGGGGGCACTCTCTGGTGCTGTTTATGGAGACACTCTCTGGTGCTGTTTATGAGGGCACTCTCTGGTGCTGTTTATGGAGACACTCTGGTGCTGGTTATGGGGCACTCTCTGGTGCTGTTTATGGGGGCACTCTCTGGTGCTGTTTATGGGGGCACTCTCTGGTGCTGTTTATAGGGGCACTCTCTGGTGCTGTTTATGGAGACACTCTCTGGTGCTGTTTATGGAGACACTCTGGTGCTGTTTATGAGGGCACTCTCTGGTGCTGTTTATGGGGGCACTCTCTGGTGCTGTTTATGGGGGCACTCTCTGGTGCTGTTTATAGGGGCACTCTCTGGTGCTGTTTATGGGGGCACTCTCTGGTGCTGTTTATGGAGACACTCTGGTGCTGTTTATGAGGGCACTCTCTGGTGCTGTTTATGGGGTCCTCTCTTTTTGGTGCTGTTTATGGAGACTCTCTTTCTGGTGCTGTTTCTGGGGGGAACTCTCCAGAGAGAGAATATTTCAGCTTGAATCTACCATTGACTGTCTATAAAATAAAGGTGGTAATAGAAGCTGCTACCGGTATCCGGTGAATGATTCTGGCCGTTCTCAGAACTAGGGATGGGCATCTACAAGGAGAAACGTTTTCCTGGACTTCTTCCTTTAAGGAATCGCATAGAAGATCACTAGCTTCTTCCCAGAAATGGCTGATAACAGCGAATCACCTGCGGAGTAAATGAATACGAGATTTGTTTTTCTATAAAGGGAATCGGTCACCAGAATGGGTATTTCAGCTGTAAATGCTGCGGGAAGCCTCCACTAACTGTTCATTTACCCTGCAGCAATGAAACATGACACAGCGCGCCCGACAATCAATGGGCCCTCTGTGCAATGTATGGCTGCAGAGCGGACGCCGGCCCCATCATGTCTCTGCTTTGTGTTGCTTCTTTTAGTGCGTTTTTAGGACACAACTTTAGAGGCCTGGGGTCCGGGCTCTGTGCGGCCGCTCATGTTCTTCCACCAAACTCATTTGTATTTTAATTAAATGTATGGATATGAGGCTAAAAATCAGTTTTTCTTTTGGGTTTCCTTAAAAATTTTGCACAGCTTGTATTCTGTAGCCTCTGTGTCAATTGCTACCTGTAGAATGAGTCAACAGAGATTTAATCAGAGAGCTCGTTCAGACGGGAGAGGGTCTCCCCCACTAACTTTTTCTGATTTCCTCCCATCTGATTTCAGGAGCACAAACTACAACAAAGTTAAATGTACAGAGAGAAACAAAGGGCCTTTAAAAGCCAAACAGAGACACATTTTGAATGCATCTGTCAGACCCAGAGTCCTCAGACGCCAGAGAGAGACGTGTGATCCGTCACTGTACAGAACTTTACACCACTCCATCCCACGCGCGACATTGTGCTTGGTGATGTAAGGCCGCATGCAGCTGCTCGGCCATGAAGCTGCCGATGGGGGCGCAGTGTCTGTGCTGATGTTATTACCAGAGGAGGTCTGGACTGTGCAGTTATGGAGTTAGCAGAGCGTTGGTGATTTTCATGTTGGGCAAGGTGGATGAATGTTATACACCGGGGGGGGGGCAGGATATTATAGATTGGAGGTGAGGGGCAAGATGTTATACACTATGGTAAAGGGGACAGAGGTTGTAAATCAGGGGCAATGGGGAGGGATCATATACACGGGGGGCAATGGGGCTGTATGTTATACACAGGGGTCAGTGGGGTCAGATGTTATACAGTGGGGCAAAAAAGTATTTAGCCAGTCAGCAATAGTGCAAGTTACACCACTTAAAAAGATGAGAGGCGTCTGTAATTTACATCATAGGTAGACCTCAACTATGGGAGACAAACTGAGAAAAAAAAATCCAGAAAATCACATTGTCTGTTTTTTTTATCATTTTTTTGCATGTTATGGTGGAAAATAAGTATTTGGTCAGAAACAAACAATCAAGATTTCTGGCTCTCACAGACCTGTAACTTCTTCTTTAAGAGTCTCCTCTTTCCTCCACTCATTACCTGTAGTAATGGCACCTGTTTAAACTTGTTATCAGTATAAAAAGACACCTGTGCACACCCTCAAACAGTCTGACTCCAAACTCCACTATGGTGAAGACCAAAGAGCTGTCAGAGGACACCAGAAACAAAATTGTAGCCCTGCACCAGGCTGGGAAGACTGAATCTGCAATAGCCAACCAGCTTGGAGTGAAGAAATCAACAGTGGGGGCAATAATTAGAAAATGGAAGACATACAAGACCACTGATAATCTCCCTCGATCTGGGGCTCCACGCAAAATCCCACCCCGTGTGGTCAGAATGATCACAAGAACGGTGAGCAAAAATCCCAGAACCACGCGGGGGGACCTAGTGAATGAACTGCAGAGAGCTGGGACCAATGTAACAAGGCCTACCATAAGTAACACACTACGCCACCATGGACTCAGATCCTGCAGTGCCAGACGTGTCCCACTGCTTAAGCCAGTACATGTCCGGGCCCGTCTGAAGTTTGCTAGAGAGCATTTGGATGATCCAGAGGAGTTTTGGGAGAATGTCCTATGGTCTGATGAAACCAAACTGGAACTGTTTGGTAGAAACACAACTTGTCGTGTTTGGAGGAAAAAGAATACTGAGTTGCATCCATCAAACACCATACCTACTGTAAAGCATGGTGGTGGAAACATCATGGTTTGGGGCTGTTTCTCTGCAAAGGGGCCAGGACGACTGATCCGGGTACATGAAGGAATGAATGGGGCCATGTATCGTGAGATTTTGAGTGCAAACCTCCTTCCATCAGCAAGGGCATTGAAGATGAAACATGGCTGGGTCTTTCAACATGACAATGATCCAAAGCACACCGCCAGGGCAACGAAGGAGTGGCTTCGTAAGAAGCATTTCAAGGTCCTGGAGTGGCCTAGCCAGTCTCCAGATCTCAACCCTATAGAAAACCTTTGGAGGGAGTTGAAAGTCCGTGTTGCCAAGCGAAAAGCCAAAAACATCACTGCTCTAGAGGAGATCTGCATGGAGGAATGGGCCAACATACCAACAGTGTGTGGCAACCTTGTGAAGACTTACAGAAAACGTTTGACCTCTGTCATTGCCAAGAAAGGATATATTACAAGGTATTGAGATGAAATTTTGTTTCTGACCAAATACTTATTTTCCACCATAATATGCAAATAAAATGTTAAAAAACAGACAATGTGATTTTCTGGATTTTTTTTTTCTCAGTTTGTCTCCCATAGTTGAGGTCTACCTATGATGTAAATTACAGACGCCTCTCACCTTTTTAAGTGGTGGAACTTGCACTATTGCGGACTGACTAAATACTTTTTTGCCCCACTGTACATCGGGGGCAATGGGGCCAGATGTAATACACAGGGGGAAATGGGGCTAGATGTTATACATGGGGGGCAATGGGGCTAGATCTTATACATTGGGGGCAATGGGGCCAGATGTTATACACAAGAGGCAATGGGGCTAGATATTATACTCAGGGGGAAATGGGGCTAGATGTTATACACCAGGGGCAATGGGCCGGATGTTATACACTGGAGGTGAGGGGACAGAGGTTATAGATCAGGGGCAAGGGGCTGGATATTATACACTGGGGCAATATGGGATTGAATGAGAAAGTGGAATACAATTAGTACATGTGTCTATTACGTTTGTCCATATTCTGTATCTCCAGACTACTTTATGTCATTGATTTCTAGCTCAGGAAATATGTTCGCCCTAACACACATGCCAGTAACAGACGCCCCTTTAATTGTCATGTAATCTGGGCTCTATGACTGGTGGATATCAGGGCACGATGGCACCGGCCTCCATGCTCACCACCGATCCTGACATATGATATTAGGGTGTACTTGGGCAAGCCTGGCACACCTTCCGGCAGGCAATTAAATGATCTGGCATGATACGATGTATCCGCTGTACAATTATGTACTAAAAGTAGAAGAACCCATTTCCTTGCGCCCTATTAGTCAGCAAGACACTTTGTGATCATTTCATTATTAAAGGAGTTTTACAGGTAAAATACAAATAGACATAAATCAGCTGCTAGTGGCTGCTCAATCCGGGGTCCTGGAATCGGTTTCCTTAAGTCGGCACATGACCAAAATGATGTGTGAAATGGAATTGCTGACTGTTTCTTTCAATAGCTAAGCCAGCCCCCTTCTCAGCTGAAGACACAGGAAGTAATGTCCTTTGTAAAACACTGGACGGACTGCAAAAAAAGCTGGCAGGACCCAGGGTGGTGTGACTATTGGCCTAAGGGTGCTTTCATACTGTGTTCTGTCATCCGTTTATTGGTCCTGTCGGGGCTTATGTACGATCCCCCTGGCACAAAATGAAATGCGCGCTCTGTCGTGCATCATTTTCGGATGTGTATACCTACTGGACACAGACACTCAGACTTAGTAGACTTATTTTATGCACCAAGCTACAGAGTGAGAGACCTAATTGTATCCAGTCTCCAGCCTGTCTGGCAGCTGCAGCTTGTAATGAGCAGTGAGAGATCTCAGCAGCGAGGAGGGACACTGAGGAGCTATCAATCAGGTTAGGAGGGCAGAGATTGAGTTAAACCTTCAGTAAGGATATAGCAGCCATCCTGACAATGTTCAAAGTAAATACACCAGTCTCATCAGATCTTAGAGGTCCATATAGATATATAGAAAATAGTCCCGAAGTCATTATAGTCTAATAATAATACCATGCATACAGTGGTATGTATATGCTAAATAGCATATTTGACAACAGGCAAGAGACGACTCAAAACATAACTAATATAAACAGGAGGACAGTGAGTCAAAGAAATATGCCAATAGTAACAAATGTGAAAAAGCTTTATTAATAGTGAGATAAACAAGAAAAAAAAAACAGAACTGTTTAAAAAGTATCTATAGTTCAAATGAGCAATCAACACAGAATATGGCAATATTAACAACAGGTGTCAAGCGAGATTCCAATTAAAATAATGAACGGTACACCAAACCTAGATAACTGCATAGGATGTAACATGCTCTGTCAAAAAATGTCCATGACTACGGTACTGAAGGTTATATGCACAAGGAATATATCAAAGTGCATCCATAGACCAGACAGAAACGTATGTCCATGAATATGGGCAAAGAGTAAAGCAGTGAAGCAGGGGTGTATATGTGGAAGGAGTTAAACTAGTCCTTAAGGCAGCATAAATAATGTGTCCTCCATTAGTCCATATCTTATCCACCCACAAACAACTCCCAGAGCATAAAGAGTCGGTCTAGACCAACAGTGTATGTCCTCCAGCTAAGGGCCCCTTTCCACTTGTGTGAGAAAAAAACGGTCCGATTTACAGACCGAAAAAACTGATGTAACGTCTGCGAGTGCCATGCGAGTGTCATGCGAGTGTCATGCGAGTGCCATGCGAGTGTCATGCGAGTGCCATGCGAGTGCCATGCGAGTGTCATGCGAGTGTCATGCGAGTGCCATGCGAGTGTCATGCGAGTGCCATGCGAGTGCCATGCGAGTGTCATGCGAGTGCCATGCGAGTGTCATGCGAGTGCCATGCGAGTGTCATGCGAGTGCCATGCGAGTGTCATGCGAGTGTCATGCGAGTGTCATGCGAGTGTCATGCGAGTGCCATGCGAGTGTCATGCGAGTGTCATGCGAGTGCCATGCGAGTGCCATGCGAGTGCCATGCGAGTGTCATGCGAGTGTCATGCGAGTGTCATGCGAGTGTCATGCGAGTGCCATGCGAGTGTCATGCGAGTGTCATGCGAGTGCCATGCGAGTGTCATGCGAGTGCCATGCGAGTGCCATGCGAGTGTCATGCGAGTGCCATGCGAGTGCCATGCGAGTGTCATGCGAGTGCCATGCGAGTGCCATGCGAGTGTCATGCGAGTGCCATGCGAGTGTCATGCGAGTGTCATGCGAGTGTCATGCGAGTGCCATGCGAGTGTCATGCGAGTGCCATGCGAGTGTCATGCGAGTGCCATGCGAGTGCCATGCGAGTGTCATGCGAGTGCCATGCGAGTGTCATGCGAGTGTCATGCGATTTTTTTTATCGCAACATCCGTATGACATCCGTATTGCTGTCCGATTTTTACGCACGGGTCTCCTTTGAAAAGCCGGTAATTCAGCGCAGAGTACAGTAAAATCACAGTGACAGGTTAGATTAGAGTAGATATATACACATAGAATAGGTATATATACATATATATATATATATATATATATATATGTCAGGGAGACACCTATATATATATATTTATATTTAATGCAGCGCTAGATAGCTTTAAAGCTGGTAATTCAATTGCCGGCTTTTGCTTTCTCCTTCACAAACCCGACATGATACGAGACCTGGTTTACATACAGTAAACCATCTCATATCACCATTTTTTTTGCATATTCCACACTACTAATGTTAGTAGTGTGTATATGCAAAATTTGGGCGTTCTAGCTATTATATTTAAGGGTTAAATGGCGGAAAAAATTGGCGTGGGCTCCCGCACAATTTTCTCCGCCAGAGTAGTAAAGCCAGTGACTGAGGGCAGGCTTTCTAGGAAAGTTCCCACGATCTATGAACAGCCAGCAGAGGGCGCCTCACCGCAAATGAAGCTAAATATAGCTCATTGATCTATATTTAGACTCATTCCCCGGGATTTTGCAGCGAGGAGCAGCATTGCATTAGCAAAGCTCCTGGCTGCAAAATGTTTTAACCCCTTCAGAAGGATTTACATCGTTGGACTTTACAGATCTGTGGAAGGTAAGTATATTGTTGGTTTATTATTTTTTTTTTGTCACAGAACGAGGGTCTTCACTGAGTGGATTGGGCGTTAAATAAAAAATTACAACAACCTTTGTTTTTATTTCATTAAAATAATTTTTAATAATGTGTTTGTATTTTTTTAACCCTTTCTTTCAATTGGATTAATAATGGATAGGTGTCATAATTGACGCCTCTCCATTATTAATTAGGCTTAATGTCACCTTACAATTGCAAGGTGGCATTAACCCTTCATTACCCCATATCCCACCGCTACACGGGAATGGGAAGAGAGTGGCCAAGTGCCAGAATAGGCGCATCTTCCAGATGTGCCTTTTCTGGGGTGGCTGGGGGCAGGTGTTTTTAGCCAGGGGGGGGCCAATAACCATGGACCCTCTCCAGGCTATTAATATCTGCCCTCAGTCACTGGCTTTACTACTCTGGCGGAGAAAATTGTGCGGGAGCCCACGCCAATTTTTTCCGCCATTTAACCCTTAAATATAGCTAGAACGCCCAAATTTTGCATATACACACTACTAACATTAGTAGTGTGGAATATGCAAAAAAATGGTGATATGAGATGGTTTACTGTATGTAAACCAGGTCTCATATCATGTCGGGTTTGTGAAGGAGAAAGCAAAAGCCGGTAATTGAATTACCAGCTTTAAAGCTATCTCGCGCTGCATTAAATATAAATATATATATATAGGTGTCTCCCTGACATATATATATGTATATATACCTATTCTATGTGTATATATCTACTCTCATCTAACCTGTCAGTGTGATTTTACTGTACTCTGCGCTGAATTGCCAGCTTTTCTAAGGACAAGGGTGCGTAAAAATCGGACAGCACTCGCATGGTGCGAGTGCTGTGCGTTTTTTTTCTCGCACCCATTGACTTGCATTGGCGAGTCTCGTCCGAGGATCTCAGCAATACGCAGCATGCTGCGATTTTTTTCTCAGCCGACACAGATTTTTCTCAGTCCGATTTCGGCTGGGAAAAAAATCGCAAATGGAGTGTCACATATTGATTAACATTGGTCCGAGTGCAATCCGATTTTTAATCGGATTGCACTCGTCCGTTTTCCTAGCAAGTGGAAAGGGGCCCTAAACCGCAGAGACAAAGAAGTAAAAAATAGCAGCTAGTAGTTACCCATGTGTTAGAAGGCAGGTGAAACCGATCCTATGTCCCCAACGCACGTTTCGGTGCGGGTACACCTTCCTCAGAGGTCCATATAGATGTCTATGCAGATTTTATCGTGATAAATCCACTTTAATGTACTGGTTTGGTTTCTATTAAGTTTTTAAACATCTATTCAGCCATTTTTTTTTTTTATCATATCTGTTTCTAAGGAACGTCACTCAGCTTTTTCAGGCTCCTGAAAAGCGTCCCAGCATAGTAATGCAGTGGAAGTATACGGTGACACCTCACAGAAGGAATAGGCTGATTTCAGGAGTCAGGAAAAGCTGGGTGACCACACTGTGATCTGATAGGGGCACTCAGACCCAGAGAACTGCAGTAAGCCCCTGACCCAGATGTGAGACCCACCAGTGCTCTGGGATAAGGGTCAGTCACAAGCCTGCGCTGTTTTTGGCTCGGATGACTCAGGAGTCAGCATGCAGCGCTTGTTCTAACGCTTGGCATTAATCCTGTTGAGCAATCATCAGCACTAAATGTTCCTCTAAATGCAGTAAATAGGTAAAAGTAGAGGAAGTGCAATCGTCATGGGGGGTCGAGCAGTGATAACTAGGAGGAGGGGGGTTTATAATAAGCTTATCGGAACAAGGGGCAATACACCCCCTGTAATAAGGAGTCTCCCATGTAAGGGACAAATACTGTATATCGCTTGCAATAAGGAGTCTCCTATGGAAACAGCGCGGAATTATGTTTTTTCTGTCTGCACGTGCCGCTCGCCGCCCACTCAAAGGAAATCATAAGAAAGGAAGGAGGGGGTTTAAAAAAGTGTATGTGGGTCCTGTATTGCCATCTTCATGTTATGTGGGCACAGCACCTCCAACTGTACCTGAAAGCACAGCCGGGGATTCACAGTGACACCGACATGACACATAGCATCACCTGCCACAACGCACGGTCCAGGGGCGTCAGGTCACAGGTGAGGGGGCTGGCTGACATGAGCACCAAGACCCTTCCAAGGAATTGCTGAAAAAAAAAAAAAAATAATAATAATAATAAATTATATATATACTATATATTTTTTGTAAATAAATAAATATGTATATATATGTGGCCAGTACCTCATTCATGCAAAAAAAAAAATGTGTATTTATTGTCCCAAGTAAACAGGACAGGTGGCACATAGGCCAATAAATACACCAGGTTTTTTTGCATGGAATTGGCTGGGTGCTGCCGACTTTCTTTGCTTCTTTAGGTACCATAGGTGTGTGGGGTGCAACATTTGGGCCGCCGAATATTCCTGCACTTATGCTTGTGCTGCTCATTTATAGAAGAGAAAAAGATGCTAAAAAAAATGGGAACTCCCAGGAAAATATATCAAATTTGAACTTTATTAGTGTAAACAACAACACATGTTGTGCAATAAGACAGACTCATAAAAACAGCTATGGAACCTGTCTTTGGTTTTTTTAAATGTTTTTATCAGTCTGTCTTGCTGCCCAAGATTTGTTGTTGTTTACATTAATAAAGTTCAAATTTTATACAATTTCTCTTCTATTTTCTCCATTGCTATGCAGCATGCTTTAGGAGAACCCCTTCAGTTTAATTTAATTTATTAGTTTTGCTTGTGCTGCTCATTTTCTTACTTTTTTCTCTATTCCTATTTCTCTATATAAAAATATAGTGAATAATATTAATTTAATTTAACTAATTTAATTTCTATAGCGCCAACATATTCCGCAGCACATTCCGCAACATCTACAGATAATAAACACGTTACACAGTAACACAGAGTTCTACAGTTACAGGAGGAGTGGGGGTCCTGCTCACAATATTACAGTCTGTAAGGAAATAGGGGGGCACAATAGGTAGAACGTGCGGTTATGTACGGTACGGCCAACATTATTATATTGAGGGTTTTCATATAAAGCTGCATGATATAGTCATAATAATAATAATAATCTTTATTTTTATATAGCGCTAACATATTCCGCAGCGCTTTACAGTTTGCGCACATTATCATCACTGTCCGCGATGGGGCTCACAATCTAAATTCCCTATCAGTATGTCTTTGGAATGTGGGAGGAAACCGGAGTGCCCGGAGGAAACCCACGCAAACACGGAGAGAACATACAAACTCTTTGCAGATGTTGTCCTGGGTGGGATTAGAACCCAGGACCCCAGGCAGCTGCAAGGCTGCAGTGCTAACCACTGTGCCACCGTGCCGCACGTTTTGTACCGGGTAGTTGGGTGGCGTTATAGCGACTGCGGCATTGATAATTATTGTTCCTGCCTGAGTGGGAGTAGTTATCGCATCGTTGCAGCGTGCCCAATAGCCAGTACATAGCAGGCAGCCTTTCTGGCGACTAATTACCCAGGGTGCAGTACCTAATCTGACCTGAGAGTAAGGGGGCGCCAGAGAGCTGCAAGTGTTAAGTGAAACTGTAAGCGGGATATACATAAATCCCTGCCGTTTGTGGTATATTGAAAGCAGTGGGATACCTAGAATAAGCCCCTGCTGTAAGCTAAGAGGTCAATAGCCTTGTGTGTGGTTTTTCATCACATCGTGGAGTGGAGGGATAACTAAGATAAGCCCCCCTGCACATGTGATAGCCGTCTGTTGGCCTAAAGTCACCTCAATCCGTGACGTAGGGGTGACGGTCACGGTGGGAATCCTGACCCATTGGTGACAGCGGTCAGGGGAATCGTGACAATTGGTCCATCAGCCAGTGTCCATCTAGTTAGAGTTACCAAATGAAATTGGGTGCATGGAGGAAGTGGGGTAGGAAGGAGCAGATTCTGAGCAAAATTTAGGAAAGGGGAACAAGGAAGAGTTGGAAGATTATTCAATTGAGAAATGTGGGAGCTATGCATTAGTCAGATAGTCCAAGGTAGTGCATTCCAGACAACTGCCGCAGCTCGAGAAAAGTCTTGGAGATGGGAGGATGTTAGTCTTAGGTCAGTTGCAGAACAGAGGGAACTTGTAGGGCAATAAACAGAGATGAAGGAGGAGATGTAGCGTGGTGCTGAAACATGGAAAGCTTTGTGGGTAAGAGAGATGAGTTTGTATTATATTCTGGAGCGAATGGGTAACCAGTGTAATGACTGGCCCAAGGTGGAGGCATCGGTGCAGCAGCTGGACAGAAGAACGAGCCTGGCTGCTGAATTCATGACAGATTAGAGAGGAGAGGGTTTAGTTAGAGGGAGACATATCAGAAGAGAGTTGCAGTAGTCCAGACGAGAATGAATAAGGGCAACAGTGAGAAATTTTGCAACCTCGAAAAGTGAGAAAAAGTCGGATTCTGGAGAGGTTTTCAAGATGCATGTGACACGAGCGAGTGATCGCATACAGGGAATAAAGGAAAGTTCTGTGTCACATGTGACCCCAATTACATAATTTACATCAGTAAAGAATTTCTATTAGATTCTTTCATGCATCAAATGCCGATGTGTGATTTGAGTGTGTATATATATTTATATATATACTAGATGGTGGCCCGATTCTAACGCATCGGGTATTCTAGAATATGCATGTCCACGTAGTATATTGCCCAGCCACGTAGTACGGTATATTGCACAGCGTCGTAGTATACAGCACAAAGCCACGTAGTATATTGCCCAGCTTCCGGACTGTGCCCGTCGCTGATTGGTCATGGCTGTTTTGCCGCGACCAATCAGCGACTTGGATTCCATGACAGACAGAGGCCGCGACCAATGAATATCCGTGACAGACAGAAGGACAGACAGACAGAAACATGGAAGTGACCCTTAGACAATTATATAGTAGATCTGGAAACCCACACACATTATATATATATATGTGTGTATGTGGGTTTCCATTCATGGCATGAGACCACTATGATCACACTGATAATGACAATGGAACAGATTTCTACCAGCCAGAAACAGTCATTCGGTTTCTAGAGATGAATAATGCTAATTATTCTGTAATTATCGGTTATAATGACGCCTAATGACGTGCTCCTTTCATATTATTTTAGACAAAGCCATATAGAAAAATATATCTTGTATCATCCATCAGTTATCTTCGAACATGAAGCTGATGGTAGCAAAGACTTCAGGCGCCCCCTAGTGGCACTGCGGCCAGTGTACAGCACAAGGAGAGTCTGCTCACGTTTCTCCATATGTCCTGACAATAACTATCCTTTTATATATAAGTGACTAGTACGAGAGAACATAAGAAATTTTGTAATATGTCTTATGAGAGAAATCAATATTTTTTTGTCTCCCGCACTGATCATTTACTTTTAAAAAGTAATCCATCAGGCAGACCATTCTAATAGTCTGCCGGGAAGTTTCTATCTCTCTTATCTGTCTTTTTCTGAGCTCCTCTAAGCTGATTTATGACCACAGACCACATCAAAGTTGAATGTGCAGGAAAACAAAGAGCCTCAAAAGCATAAAAGGGCAATCCAATTGTAAAATTGATTTTTAGCCCCAAATACATGCATTTAGCGGAAAAAAATATAGTATACACCTCTGCTACAAAACAAAATAGAATACCCTCTTAAAGTACTGAACCCAACTGTTCCAGGGGGAGTTATAGTGAGACAGAGGAGGCTTAATCTTGATTTTGTATTATGGGTTCCCTTCTTAAAGGGGATTTAAAGAGTTTTAACAGAGTTCCTCCACCAATTTCCCCTGCTCCACTGATTCTGGAACAGTTTTTCTTTTTCTCCTGTGTCCCTTTGTTCTGAAGTTATGCCCCCCTGTAATAATGGTGTAAATTTTTGGCTGCAACCAACTGGGTGTGTACTACAGAACATCTCTGTGGGCGTGGCCATGATTTGATTGGCCAGTCTCAGAGAAGAAAAGGACACGCCCCCCAGGGAAGTTCTGCGGTACACGCCTATTTAGTTGACGGGAAATTTTGCTTCTTTATTACCAGGGGGTGATAACTTTGGAACGGAGGGGCGCAGAAAAAAAAGAAAAACTGTTCCAGAATCAGTGGATCAGTAGCAATTGAAGGAGGCCATGGGTTTAAATATTAAGAAAAAACTCTTTAAATATAAGAGGTGGTCATGTATATGTGTATGGAGGAACTATGATTTATATCAATCACTAAACATAACCGCATTGCTCCGTATATGAATTACCTGAATATTTACAGCTCAACTATTCATTCCTTCTGCAGAAATACCAAAGTGGATTATGCAGAATTAAAGCAAGAATTAACTCCATTGTAATAAAGTTTATCCCAAATTTAGGACGGGTCAATAAAAAAAAAAAGAAAAAATGTTGCTTGGCATTCATAGTTAGTCATATTATATTAAAAAAAAACAACACTTTATTAAAGTGCTTCTTGGAACTGAAATACAAATCCTCACACACGTAATCTCATTAATCCCTATGTACAAATAACTCAAGAATGCCCCCCTCCCGTATTCAGTACCAATTAACTCTTAAGAAGACCTCGAATTAATAAATTATGAACGGAAGTCAATTTGTAGTTCAAGGGCGCCATTAACCCCACAAATCACAACCAATCTGCAGGACATGGAGATTACCAGTAATTAGTCGCAGGATTAGAAACCACGACGCGCGTTCCATTAGCCAATAAAGCCGCTATATGGCGCAGTAAGAGAGATACATACGTGGCCGCAGCTGATGGAGCCGTCAGTCGTAAAGTCATTGCCCTGGCATTGGTGGTAAGTGTCAGCGATCAGACTACAAAAGTCTGATATACCCTCCCCAACCCTAATACTGACGACAAAGTCTGATATATCCTCCCCACCCCTAATACTGTACGGAGCAGAGGCAATAGGAAAGCAGCCAAGATAGAGGCCATGCCCACAGCTAATAATACATTTAATTAAATACCGGCCCTTGGGCAATGTAATATGAAAATACCAAAGTAATGACAGAAAATGGGAAATTTTAGAACTTTGGCCAACGATATATTTATGGCTCCGGCTTATGTTGTATTTCTAAAGAACCAGACAAAACACAAACTCCATTTTGCAACATCCTACCCATAAAAAAGAAAAGAAAAAAAAAACAGATTTGCCAGTACCTGGTCCAGCAGCCACACTGGTAGCCCGTAGCTGCCGGACCAGAGCCCTGAGAACATCCTGAAACCTACGACATCCCGAGGGCATCTTCAGAACAGTAGACCCCATATTGTCGCTGCGGTATGACGTGGTCGGACCTAATAGAAGAGGTGCCGGGGATGACAGCCATTTCTAGAATATGCCGTCATTTTAAAATCAGTGGGAGTCCAATCTCTGGGATCCCTACCATTCTTGATAATGGTGTGAGATGACACCAATGTAGTGATGGCGTGAAAAATTAGAAAGTGACAACTCTACACCAGTGCCATGCCTCATCGTTCCCAATGATCGATGGGGGTCCGAGAGGTCGGTGCCCTTCGATCATAGAAACTACAGCCAGTCCGATTTTACTCTTAGAGGGCTATGCTGCACTTCTATCCGCTGTGCAGGGAAAAAACATGAGCGATGTGCCTTCTACATTCTTGGGATCGAAGGTCAGACCACCACTGATCGTATCCTATAGATAGGCCATCACTATGTCAGATGGAAATTCCTCCCTTTAAAGCTAACTTAAAGGGAACCTGTCACCTCCACAAACGATATTTACCTACAGATATAGGTTTAATTTGCAGTTAAATAGCATTTAAATTCTATGCAGCCTTCTTAAGGCTTAGTGGAGCAGCGGCTGCAGGGAAGAAATGAAGTTTTATTCTCCCTGCAGCCGCACACTTCTAGTCATTTGGTGATGCAAGGAGGTATTACAGTCACCGCTAACTACAGAGTGAAAAACCAAAGAAAACCGCTAGACATGGGCTGTGAAGTATGGATGTGGGACCAAAAGAAGTGATATAAAACACCTTTATTAAACAATGGGTAGCAATAATTGGCACTGTGCGCAACAGAGTGCGCGCATAAGTACAATGCTTAAAGGGAACCTGTCACCTGAATTTGGCGGGACTGGTTTTGGGTCATATGGGCGGAGTTTTCGGGTGTTTGATTCACCCTTTCCTTACCCGCTGGCTGCATGCTGGCTGCAATATCGGATTGAAGTTCATTCTCTGTCCTCCATAGTACACGCCTGCGCAAGGCAAGATTGCTTTGCGCAGGTGTGTACTATGGAGGACAGAGAATGAACTGCAATCCAATATTGCAGCCAGCATGCAGCCAGCGGGTAAGGAAAGGGTGAATCAAACACCTGAAAACTCCGCCCATATGACCCAAAACCAGTCCCGCCAAATTCAGGTGACAGAGTCCCTTTAAATATAAAAACATATAAAACAAATTTATACACAAGAATATGAAATTGATTCAAAAGGGTGGGGGACCACAGAAATTATAAGATAGGTAATTAAAGTGCATAAATCCTCACGAACGAAATAGCTCCGAAACACGAGGCGGGGTGTGCACCGCACTTAAACCGGGGACCACCTATCTTAAAATCTTATCCTTTCTGTGGTCCCCCACCCTTCGGAATCAATTTCATATTCGTCATTGACCGCTCCTAACGGCGATTCAACGTTAACAGAGCAGCTCTTCTTCTTCCCGGTTGCTCTGTCGATGGGGCATGACTGCCAACATCATGCTGATGCAGCCGGCTCCCCGCAGTTAGGCGGCGGGGAGCAGGATGTCAATCAGCATGAAGCCAACAGTCTCGCCACCAACAGACCAGAGCAGAAGATAAATTGCTGCTCTGTCGACATGACGTTAGCGGAAGCAGTTGAATTGTCGGCAGGAGCGGTCTGTAACCCCTCTGTGCCAGCAGAGATCGGTGCCAGGCACAACAGACAGGTAGTTACAAACTACCTGCCCATTAATTGTTAGGCCTGTAGTAAAAATTTCTTACGGTATATTCCTGGAGAATCCCTCTAAGGCCGGAGTCACACTAGACTGTAATACGGATGAGTGCTATGCGATAAAAAAAAAAGAATCCCATAGCACTCGGACCAATGTTAATCTATGGGGCAGCTCCCATCATCCGTTGTTTTCTCGGCCATATTATACGTGCAAGGGAAATCGCAGCATGCAGCGATTGTCCCCGTATTACGCCCAAAATACGCCAATGAAAGTCTATGGGTGCGAGAAAATCTCGCACAGCACACGGACCATCAGTGTGACTTGTGAGAAATACGCAGCGGTGTTCTATAGAAAAGCCGGCAATTCAGTGCGGTGTACAGTAAAATCACACTGACAAAATAGAATAGAACAGATAAAATAAATGTCTACACATAGAATAGGGGTATATATATATATATATATATACTAGATGGTGGCCCGATTCTAATGCATCGGGTATTCTAGAATATGTATGTAGTTTATTTACAGGATTTTCCAGGTAAAATATATACATTATCAGTGAAGCGGTGTTTAAATCCTGCGCCAATATCACTGATTGGTCGTGGCCAGCCGGGCGCGACCAATCAGCAAAGCGTGGTTCAAATCCTGCGCCAATTCGCGGTCGGACTGCGCCTGTCGCTGATTGGCCGCAGGCAGCTGGCGACACCAATTAGCAACGCGGGATTTCCGTTACAGACTAACAGACAGAATTAGACGATTATATAGTAGATACCCGATGCGTTAGAATCAGGCCACCATCTAGTATTCCTATAAACATTGGTGCTTACATTTATGTTTTAACCCATTGGACACACCGCCATTGTTTTTCTCCTTCCTTTATTTTAAGAGTCAAAACTTTATTACTCTTCTATCGCTGTATGACAGCTTGTTTTCTACAGGATGACTTATAGTTTTCAAAGACACCATTTATTTTACCATATGATAAACTTAAAAACAGGGAAAATTTTTATTCTCTCCCTTACACACTGTCCTCCATGTAGTATATTGCCCAGCCACGTAGTATATTGCCAAGTCACATAGTATATTGTCCAGTCACATAGTATATTGTCCAGTCACATAGTATATTGTCCAGTCACATAGTATATTGTCCAGTCACATAGTATATTGTCCAGTCACATAGTATATTGTCCAGTCACATAGTATATTGCCCAGCCACGTAGTATATTGCCCAGTCACGTAGTATATTGCCCAGCCACGTAGTATATTGCCAAGTCACATAGCATATTGTCCAGTCACATAGTATATTGTCCAGTCACATAGTATATTGTCCAGTCACGTAGTATATTGCCCAGCCACGTAGTATATTGCCCAGCCACGTAGTATATTGCCCAGTGATGTAGTATATTGCCCAGCCACGTAGTATATTGCCCAGTCACGTAGTATATTGCCCAGTCACATAGTATATTGCCCAGTCACGTAGTATATTGCCCAGCCACGTAGTATATTGCCAAGTCACATAGCATATTGTCCAGTCACATAGTATATTGTCCAGTCACATAGTATATTGTCCAGTCACGTAGTATATTGCCCAGCCACATAGTATATTGCCCAGCCACGTAGTATATTGCCCAGTGATGTAGTATATTGCCCAGCCACGTAGTATATTGCCCAGCCACGTAGTATATTGCCCAGCCACGTAGTATATTGCCCAGCCACGTAGTATATTGCCCAGCCACGTAGTATATTGCCCAGTCACGTAGTATATTGCCCAGTCACGTAGTATATTGCCCAGTCACGTAGTATATTGCCCAGTCACGTAGTATATTGCCCAGTCACGTAGTATATTGCACAGCCACATAGTATATTGCCCAGCCACATAGTATATTGCCCAGCCACGTAGTATATTGCCCAGCCACGTATTATATTGCCAAGTCACATAGCATATTGTCCAGTCACATAGTATATTGTCCAGTCACATAGTATATTGTCCAGTCACGTAGTATATTGCCCAGCCACGTAGTATATTGCCCAGCCACGTAGTATATTGCCCAGCCACGTAGTATATTGCCCAGCCACGTAGTATATTGCCCAGCCACGTAGTATATTGCCCAGTCACGTAGTATATTGCCCAGTCACGTAGTATATTGCCCAGCCACGTAGTATATTGCCCAGTCACGTAGTATATTGCCCAGCCACGTAGTATATTGCCAAGTCACATAGCATATTGTCCAGTCACATAGTATATTGTCCAGTCACATAGTATATTGTCCAGTCACGTAGTATATTGCCCAGCCACGTAGTATATTGCCCAGCCACGTAGTATATTGCCCAGCCACGTAGTATATTGCCCAGCCACGTAGTATATTGCCCAGCCACGTAGTATATTGCCCAGTCACGTAGTATATTGCCCAGTCACGTAGTATATTGCCCAGTCACGTAGTATATTGCCCAGTCACGTAGTATATTGCCCAGTCACGTAGTATATTGCACAGCCACATAGTATATTGCCCAGCCACATAGTATATTGCCCAGCCACGTAGTATATTGCCCAGCCACGTATTATATTGCCCAGTCACGTAGTATATTGCCCAGTCACATAGTATATTGCCCAGCCACGTAGTATATTGCCCAGTCACGTAGTATATTGCCCAGCCACGTAGTATATTGCCCAGTCACGTAGTATATTGCCCAGTCACGTAGTATATTGCCCAGCCACATAGTATATTGCCCAGCCACATAGTATATTGCCCAGCCACATAGTATATTGCCCAGTCACGTAGAATATTGCCCAGTCACATAGTATATTGCCCAGCCACGTAGTATATTGCCCAGCCACGTATTATATTGCCCAGTCACGTAGTATATTGCCCAGTCACATAGTATATTGCCCAGTCACGTAGAATATTGCCCAGTCACATAGTATATTGCCCAGCCACGTAGTATATTGCCCAGCCACGTATTATATTGCCCAGCCACGTAGTATATTGCCCAGTCACGTAGTATATTGCCCAGCCACGTAGTATATTGCCCAGTCACGTAGTATATTGCCCAGCCACATAGTATATTGCCCAGCCACATAGTATATTGCCCAGTCACGTAGAATATTGCCCAGTCACATAGTATATTGCACAGCCACGTAGTATATTGCCCAGCCACGTAGTATATTGCCCAGCCACGTAGTATATTGCCCAGTCACATAGTATATTGCCCAGTCACATAGTATATTGCCCAGTGACGTAGTATATTGCCCAGCCACGTAGTATATTGCCCAGTCACATAGTATATTGCCCAGTCACATAGTATATTGCCCAGTGACGTAGTATATTGCCCAGTCACGTAGTATATTGCCCAGTCACATAGTATATTGCCCAGTGACGTAGTATATTGCCCAGCCACATAGTATATTGCCCAGTCACATAGTATATTGCCCAGTCACATAGTATATTGCCCAGTGACGTAGTATATTGCCCAGTCACGTAGTATATTGCCCAGTCACGTAGTATATTGCCCAGTCACGTAGTATATTGCCCAGTCACATAGTATATTGCCCAGTGACGTAGTACATTGCCCAGTCACGTAGTATATTGCCCTGTCACATAGTATATTGCCCAGTGACATAGTATATTGCCCTGTCACATAGTATATTGCCCAGTCACGTAGTATATTGCCCAGTCACGTAGTATATTGCCCAGTCACATAGTATATTGCCCTGTCACATAGTATATTGCCCAGTCACGTAGTATATTGCCCAGTCACATAGTATATTGCCCAGTGACGTAGTACATTGCCCAGTCACGTAGTATATTGCCCTGTCACGTAGTATATTGCCCAGTCACGTAGTATATTGCACAGCCACATAGTATATTGCCCAGCCACGTAGTGGCTACTTTGAAGAACCTAGAATATAAGACATATTTTCAGTTGTTTCACACTTTTTTGTTAAGTATATAATTCCACATGTGTTAATTCATAGTTTTGATGCCTTCAATGTACAGTTTTCATAGTCATGAAAATACAGAAAAATCTTTAAATGAGGTGTGTCCAAACTTTTGGTCTGTACTGTATGTGTCTCACTGATTATATATATCTATCTACTATATAATTGTCTAAGGGTCACTTCCGTGTTTCTGTCTGTCTGTCTGTCCTTCTGTCTGTCACGGATATTCATTGGTCGCGGCCTCTGTCTGTCATGGAATCCAATTTGCTGATTGGTTTCGCCAGCTGCCTGTCATGGCTGCCGCGACCAATCAGCGACGGCCACAGTCCGATTAGTCCCTCCCTACTCACTCCGTTACTGCCGCTATTAACCCTGTGTGACCAAGTTTTCACTATTGATGCTGCCTATGCAGCGTCAATAATAAAAACATCTAATGTTAAAAATAATTAAAAAAATAACAAATCATTATATACTCACCTTTCGCGACGCTCCGGTGACCTCCGGCAGGTTCCGGTGCCAAGAATGGTATGGGAGAAGGACCTGCCATGACGTCACGGTCATGTGACCGAACTACAAGGGGCCCTCGGAAGGTGAGTATAAGTTTATTTTTTTAACCTGTGACATACGTGACTGGCCAATATACTACGTGGCTGGGCAATATACTACGTGACTGGCCAATATACTATGTGACTGGGCAATATACTATGTGGCTCGGCAATATACTACGTGGCTGGGCAATATACTACGTGTATGGGCAATATACTACGTGGCTGGGCAATATACTACGTGGCTGAGCAATATACTATGTGGCTCGGCAATATACTACGTGGCTCGGCAATGTACTATGTGGCTGGGCAATATACTACGTGTATGGGCAATATATTACGTGGCTGGGCAATATACTACGTGGCTGGGCAATATACTACGTGACTGGCCAATATACTATGTGACTGGGCAATATACTACGTGGCTGGGCAATATACTACGTGGCTGGGCAATATACTACGTGACTGGCCAATATACTATGTGACTGGGCAATATACTACGTGGCTAGGCAATATACTACGTGGCTGGGCAATATACTACGTGGGCTGTGCAATATACTACGTGACTGAGCAATATTCTACGTGACTGGGCAATATACTACGTGGCTGGGCAATATACTACGTGGCTGGGCAATATACTACGTGACTGGCCAATATACTATGTGACTGGGCAATATACTACGTGGCTAGGCAATATACTACGTGGCTGGGCAATATACTACGTGGGCTGTGCAATATACTACGTGACTGAGCAATATTCTACGTGACTGGGCAATATACTATGTGGCTGGGCAATATTCTACGTGGCTGGGCAATATACTACGTGGCTGGGCAATATACTACGTGTATGGGCAATATATTACGTGGCTGGGCAATATACTACGTGGCTGGGCAATATACTACGTGACTGGCCAATATACTATGTGACTGTGCAATATACTACGTGGCTGGGCAATATACTACGTGGGCTGTGCAATATACTACGTGACTGGGCAATATACTACGTGACTGGGCAATATACTACGTGGCTGGGCAATATACTACGTGGGCTGTGCAATATACTACGTGGCTGGGCAATATACTACAATTTTCATAGTCATGAAAATACAGGAAAATCTTTAAATGAGAATGTGTGTCCAAACTTTTGGTCTGTACTGTGTATATAGGCTGTATATATGATTTCAAGAATATCTGAGTCCATGGATCCATTCTATATCCATTTTGCAAGCCGGTGGGAAAATCTCGCCATATGGATGTCACACAGATGACACTTGGATATTTTTTTGGAGAAAAAAAAAATCAGATCCTCGCACTGCACACGGATCACTGTTCATGAAACATTTGTGCGATTCTCATCCTTGTAAAACGGACTGATGTTTTTATACGCTGTGTGTGACCCCGGCCTAACACGACCGCACTTCCTATTTTCCACATATCTAGGTAAATCTGCAGTCTCCTTACACCCAGCCCTGTGACACATCTATAAATAATTTCCTTCATTATCTCATTTTATCACAGACCCACAGGCCGGTTATCGCACTCGTTCTAACAGTAAGTGCTCCATGTAAATGAGCTTTTAGAAATTTCTGTCTGGAATATATATTCATTTCTATTGTCTAAACAGGCCGGCAATCGCCCAACAAACGAGCGAAACGCTGGCTTCATCAGATGCTTAAAACTCATCGCTCTCGGCAGCATCTATGCGAATAAGTGATGTGCTGCCGATAACATGATGCAGTACGGCAACTGAGGGGTTGTATGAAAGCTCCGTTGTTCTGTGCGCGTAAAATGTCTTTTTAGACAGTAAACAAGCGCTGATCGATTTGCACGGAGCCAGTGGGCGGCGGTGTAAAAGTCCGGATCAGTCTCTGTAAAAGGTGCATTAGGTTTATGTTCTCGCGCAGAATTGTGTGTCGTGTTCATCCTAATCATCCTGGTTCATTCAACAGAGATACTATGACAGGGAGAGCAATAGGCCCCAGATAGGACGTCAGCAGCAGTTTGACTCTGCGAAACAGTGTACCCCTTTAGGCTTTACCTAAAATCCGTTAGAAGAATAAATGTGTTATAAAAGGGGGATCATTTAGTCAGGATCTTTATTAAAAAAAAAAGCCAAAGAAGAGAGCAGCAGCAAATATTGTCTCTTGTTCCTGAAGGCTCGGCTTGTCCTTGTTATACACTGACAGCTCATTGATTTCATTTACAACGGTGTAATGCCTAATACTTCCTGTGGTGGTGCTGTAGGACAGCTGAAAATTATTTGCCATGTCTCCCTAGCAGATCAGTGGGGTCCGAGCAGCAGAATAACCTTCGGTGTCAGATTACTGACAGGAGAGCCATCAAACAAACAAAAAAGGTGGACATCTACTTAAAGAGGACTTGCCATTTGCCATAATTATGCAGTTTTGTTTGTCTAGTGTAAATGCCGCTGTTCTCCTGAATCCGGCGATGTTTTTCTTTTGTTCCTGCGCCTCTCCGTTCCAAAGATATGGCCTTTTCTATTCCCTGTGCATAAATCTAGTCTTGTTAGTCAAGTAGGCATTGTCTTCGTGAGGCCCACTCCCACCTGGCTAACTAGACTAGATTTATAGACACAGAAGATCGGGCTGTATCTCTGCAACGGAGAGGCGCAGGAAGAAAAGAAAAACAACGCCGGATTCAGGAGAACAGCGGCTTTTACACCGAATAAGAAAGTGACACATTCATGGCAAGTGACGGGTCCACCTAAGAATGCCTTTTTTGACCATGTGAAACGTTGCTCGGTGAATAAGTGCACTGCTGTGTGTCCCGCAATCACGTACAATGTGATATCCTGCCACTTGGATGATTTCTATTTCCTCTGGGCTAAACAATACCCTCATAATTGTGTCTTCTACATCTGACAATCAAACCTCCTGTTCTGAGTTCTGTTTACTTTCTACCTAGAGTAAGAATTTGCCAATTCTGTCACAATGATAATTAAGTTATAATTTCCAGGGCTGAGCCCGCTGTAGGAGAGACTGCGGTCTGGCATATTGACTATATTTGGGCTTTAGATGATACAAACCCAAAATCGCGTGTATGATAGACCGACACGTTTTACATTTCACTATTGTCAGTAATTACCTTTTTTGACAAAATCTCGTACTGACGCTACTATCAAGCTATCAAGTACTCGGATTGTGCTATGTAAATAATATTAAAAGGAGTCCTGAGTGCTGTAGTATTTTAGGAAATCTTGTTTCTGGTTTTTAAGGGGAAAGTAGCATCTTCCTCGCATTCCTGTAGCCTGGAGATCTGCCTTCTCGGACTACAACCTCTGCAAATGTTCAGAAACCAAAAAGAACTGTGCGGGGAAGGAGGGAGATGCAGCTGCAGATTCTCACCCTTTGTTTAAACTACGTGGTCCCCCTAAAAATAAGATCAAGGGCAGACATACCATTGGTGCAATCTGTGCAGCCACACAGGGTAAAAGAGGTAAAGGGGGCCACTACCGCCTCCAATGCAGGTGAATCGTGTATAATGATGAGATATTGGACTGCAAAGGACCCATATATTGTTCTTGCCCAGGGGCCGTCTTCTTTCTGTATCGGCCAGCAGGGACATAATGATCACGGGCACAGAGAGTGCAACAACTATTGGGCCTGTGCACAAGGAGTCCCACTGATGACAATTTCACGTGACTGTGCATTCTCGGACGCACATTCAGGTGAAAGGTATTGTGGTGCAGAGACCCGCTGGGTTCCTGCGCTGCAGTATACGCCGCCAGCCAATCAGGGGATGGCAGATGATGTCAGCTTGCCAGTGATGTAAAGCACATGGCAGTGACATCATGCGCTGCCTGAGCCGGCACAGAACAGGACGCCACGAGGCATGGGAGCGGAGGAAGTTGAGTAGAATTGTTTGTCCCCCAGGATGGGGGGGCATTATACGGGCATTATACTAGAATTGGGGAAATTATATAGTACCATCATGGGGGACAATATTACAGGATGAGAGACAATATACCAGTATGGGGGAGATTATACTGGAATGGGGACATTATACCAGGATAGGGACATTATACCAGGATGGGGGCATTATACGGGCATTATACTAGAATTGGGGAAATTATATATTACCATCATGCGGGACAATATAGCAGCATGGGGGTCATTATAACAGGATGAGAGACAATATACCAGGATGGGGGACATTATACGATGATGAGGGACAATATACCAGCATGGGGAACATTATACCAGGTTGGGGACATTACCAAAATGGAGACATTATACCAGTATGGGGGACATTATACCAGGATGAAAACATTATACCAGCATGGGGGTAGTATACCACGATGGTGGACATTATACTGGCATGGGGATATTATACCAGGATGGGGCATCATACCAATATGGTGGAGACATTATACCTGTATGTAGAAATTATACCATAATAATAATTTTATTTATATAGCGCCAATATATTCCGCAGCCTTTTACAAATTATAGAGGGGACTTGTACAGACAATAGACATTACAGCATAACAGAAATCACAGTTCAAAATAGATACCAGGAGGAATGAGGGCCCTGCTCGCAAGCTTACAAACTATGGGGAAAAGGGGAGACACGAGAGGTGGATGGTAACAATTGCTCTAGTTATTCGGACCAGCCATAGTGTAAGGCTCGGGTGTTCATGTAAAGCTGCATGAACCAGTTATCTGCCTAAGTATGTAGCAGTACAGACACAGAGGGCTAATACTGCATAAAGTGTATGAGAACATGATGCGAGGAACCTGATTATGGTTTAAATTTTTGGGGGTTTTTTTGTGAATGGGCCACACAGGGATAGTTAGGTTAATGCGTTGAGGCAATAGGCCAGTCTGAACAAATGCGTTTTTAGGGCACGCTTAACCCCTTCATGACCCAGCCTATTTTGACCTTAATGACCTGGCCGTTTTTTGCAATTCTGACCAGTGTCCCTATATGAGGTAATAACTCAGGAACGCTTCAACGGATCCTAGCGGTTCTGAGAATGTTTTTTCGTGACATATTGGGCTTCATGTTAGTGGTAAATTTAGGTCAATAAATTATGCGTTTATTTGTGATAAAAACGGAATTTTTATTCTGTTAAACTAGAGAGTTATGTGACACAAAATAGTTAATAAATAACATTTCCCACATGTATACTTTACATCAGCACAATTTTGGAAACAACATTTTTTTTTGCTAGGAAGTTATAAGGGTTAAAATTTGACCAGCGATTTCTCATTTTTACAACGAAATTTACAAAACCATTTTTTTAGGGACCACCTCACATTTGAAGTCAGTTTGAGGGGTCTATATGGCTGAAAATACCCAAAAGTGACACCATTCTAAAAACTGCACCCCTCAAGGTGCACAAAACCACATTCAAGAAGTTTATTAACCCTTCAGGTGCTTCACAGCAGCAGAAGCAACATGGAAGGAAAAAATGAACATTTAACTTTTTAGTCACAAAAATTATCTTTTAGCAACAATTTTTTTATTTTCCCAATGGTAAAAGGAGAAACTGAACCACGAAAGTTGTTGTCCAATTTGTCCTGAGTACGCTGATACCTCATATGTGGGGGTAAACCACTGTTTGGACGCACGGCAGGGCTTGGAAGGGAAGGAGCGCCATTTGACTTTTTGAATAAAAAATTGGCTGCACTCTTTAGCGGACACCATGTCACATTTGGAGAGCCCCCGTGTGCCTAAAAATTGGAGCTCCCCCACAAGTGACCCCATTTTGGAAACCAGACGCCCCAAGGAACTTATCTAGATGCATAGTGAGCACTTTGAACCCCCAGGTGCTTCACAAATTGATCCGTAAAAATGAAAAAGTACTTTTATTTCACAAAAAAATTCTTTTAGCCTCAATTTTTTCATTTTCACATGGACAACAGGATAAAATGAATCCTAAAATTTGTTGGGCAATTTCTCCTGAGTACGCCGATACCTCATATGTGGGGGTAAACCACTGTTTGGGCACATGGTAAGGCTCGGAAGGGAAGGAGCGCCATTTGACTTTTTGAATGAAAAATTATCTCCATCGTTAGCGGACACCATGTCACGTTTGGAGAGCCCCCGTGTGCCTAAACATTGGCGCTCCCCCACAAGTGACCCCATTTTGGAAACTAGACCCCCCAAGGAACTTATCTAGATGCCTAGTGAGCACTTTAAACCCTCAGGTGCTTCACAAATTGATCTGTAAAAATGAAAAAGTACTTTTTTTTCATACAAAAAATTCTTTTCGCCTCAATTTTTTCATTTTCACATGGGCAATAGGATAAAATGGATCATAAAATTTGTTGGGCAATTTCTCCCTAGTACGCCGATACCTCATATGTGGGGGTAAACCACTGTTTGGGCACTCGGCAGGGCTCGGAAGGGAAGGCGTGCCATTTGACTTTTTGAATGGAAAATTAGCTCCAATTGTTAGCGGACACCATGTCGCGTTTGGAGAGCCCCTGATGTGCCTAAACATTGGAGATCCCCCACAAGTGACCCCATTTTGGAAACTAGACCCCCCAAGGAACTTATCTAGATGCATATTGAGCACTTTAAACCCCCAGGTGCTTCACAGAAGTTTATAACGCAGAGCCATGAAAATAAAAAATAATTTTTCTTTCCTCAAAAATGATTTTTTAGCCTGGAATTTCCTATTTTGCCAAGGGTAATAGGAGAAATTGGACCCCAAATGTTGTTGTCCATTTTGTCCTGAGTACGCTGATACCCCATATGTGGGGGTAAACCACTGTTTAGGCGCACGGCAGGACTCGGAAGGGAAGGCACGCCATTTGGCTTTTTAAATGGAAAATTAGCTCCAATCATTAGCGGACACCATGTCACGTTTGGAGAGCCCCTGTGTGCCTAAACATTGGAGATCCCCCAGAAATGACCCCATTTTGGAAACTAAACCCCCAAAGGAACTAATCTAGATGTGTGGTGAGGACTTTGAACCCCCAAGTGCTTCACAGAAGTTTATAACGCAGAGCCATGAAAATAAAAAAATTATTTTCTCAAAAATGATCTTTTAGCCTGCAATTTTTTATTTTCCCAAAGGTAACAGCAGAAATTTGACCCCAAAAGTTGTTGTCCAGTTTCTCCTGAGTACGGTGATACCCCATATGTGGGGGTAAATCACTGTTTGGGCACATGCCGGGGCTCGGAAGTGAAGTAGTGACGTTTTGAAATGCAGCCTTTGATGGAATGCTCTGTGGGCGTCACGTTGCGTTTGCAGAGCCCCTGATGTGGCTAAACAGTAGAAACCCCCCACAAGTGACCCCATTTTGGAAACTAGACCCCGAAAGGAACTTATCTAGATGTGTGGTGAGCACTTTGAACCCCCAAGTGCTTCACAGAAGTTTATAATGCAGAGCCGTGAAAATAATAAATACGTTTTCTTTCCTCAAAAATAATGATTTAGCCCAGAATTTTTTAATTTTCCCAAGGGTTACAGGAGAAATTGGACCCCAGTAATTGTTGCGCAGTTTGTCCTGAGTACGCTGATACCCCATATGTGGGGGTAAACCACTGTTTGGGCACATGCCGGGGCTCGGAATTGAAGTAGTGACGTTTTGAAATGCAGACTTTGATGGAATGCTCTGCGGGCGTCACGTTGCGTTTGCAGACCCCTGATGTGCCTAAACAGTAGAAACCCCCCACAAGTGACCCCATTTTAGAAACTAGACCCCGAAAGGAACTTATCTAGATGTGTGGTGAGCACTTTGAACCCCCAAGTGCTTCATAGAAGTTTATAATGCAGAACCGTGAAAATAATAAATACGTTTTCTTTCCTCAAAAATGATGTTTTAGCAAGCATTTTTTTATTTTCACAAGGGTAACAGGAGAAATTGGACCCCAGTAATTGTTGCGCAGTTTGTCCTGAGTATGCTGGTACCCCATATGTGGGGGTAAACCACTGTTTGGGCACACGTCGGGGCTCGGAATTGAGGGAGCACCATTTGACTTTTTGAATACGAGATTGGCTGGAATCAATGGTGGCGCCATGTTGCGTTTGGAGACCCCTGATGTGCCTAAACAGTGGAAACCCCTCAATTCTACCTCCAGCACTAACCCCAACACACCCCTAACCCTAATCCCAACTGTAGCCATAACCCTAATCACAACCTTAATTCCAACCCTAACCCTAAGGCTATGTGCCCACGTTGCGGATTCGTGTGAGATTTTTCAGCATCTTTTTTGAAATATCCGCGGGTAAAAGGCACTGCGTTTTACCGGCGGATTTTCCGCGGATTTCCAGTGTTTTTTGTGCGGATTTCACCTGCGGATTCCTATTTAGGAACAGGTGTAAAACGCTGCGGAATCCGCACAAAGAATTGACATGCTGCGGAAAATACAACGCAGCGTTTCAGCGCGGTATTTTCCGCACCATGGGCACAGCGGATTTGGTTTTCCATAGGTTTACATGGTACTGTAAACCTGATGGAACACTGCTGCGGATCCGCAGCGGCCAATCCGCTGCGGATCCGCAGCCAAATCCGCACCGTGTGCACATAGCCTAATTCTAAAGGTATGTGCACACGCTGCGGAAAACGCTGCGGATCCGCAGCAGTTTCCCATGAGTTTACAGTTCAATGCAAACCCATTGGGAAACAAAAATCGCTGTACACATGCTGCGGAAAAACTGCACGGAAACGCAGCGGTTTACATTCTGCAGCATGTCACTTCTTTGTGCGGATTCCGCAGCGGTTTTACAACTGCTCCAATAGAAAATCGCAGTTGTAAAACTGCAGTGAAATGCGCAGAAAAAACGCGGTAAATCCGCCATAAATCCGCAGCGGTTTAGCACTGCGGATTTATCAAATCCGCAGCGGAAAAATCCGCAGAGGACCAGAATACCCTACCCCTAATCCTAGCCCTAACCCTACCCCTAACCCTACCCCTATTCTAACATTAGTGGAAAAAAAAAAATTATTTATTTTTTTATTGTCCCTACCTATGGGGGTGACAAAGGGGGGGGGTCATTTATTATTTTTTTATTTTGATCACTGTGATAGATTGTATCTCAGTGATCAAAATGCATTTTGGAACTGCGCATGCGCCCGCCATTTTGGAAGATGGCGGCGCCCGGGGAGAAGACGGACGGACCCCGGCAGGATCGGTAAGTATGATGGGGTGGGGGGGGAGCACGGGGGGGGGGATCGGAGCATGGGGGGGTGAATCGGAGCGCGGGAGGGGTGGAACGGAGCACGGGGAGGGTGGAACGGAGCACGGGGGGGGGTGGAACGGAGCACGGGGGGGGTGGAACGGAGCACCGGGGGGGTGGATCGGAGTGCAGGGGGGGTGATTGGAGCATGGGGGGGTGATTGGAGCACGGGGGTGAGCGGACAAGAGCACGGGGGGGAGCGGAGCACAGGACGGAGGTGAGCGGGGCAGTGTACCGGGCAGATCGGAGGGCTGGGGGGGCGATCGGTGGCGTGGGGTGGGGGCACATTAGTGTTTCCAGCCATGGCCGATGATATTTCAGCATCGGCCATGGCTGGATTGTAATATTTCACCCGTTATAATAGGTGAAATATTACAAATCGCTCTGATTGGCAGTTTCACTTTCAACAGCCAATCAGAGCGATCGTAGCCACGGGGGGGTGAAGCCACCCCCCCTGGGCTAAACTACCACTCCCCCTGTCCCTGCAGATCGGGTGAAATGGGAGTTAACCCTTTCACCCGATCTGCAGGGACGCGATCTTTCCATGACGCCACATAGGCGTCATGGGTCGGATTGGCACCGACTTTCATGACGCCTACGTGGCGTCAAAGGTCGGGAAGGGGTTAAAACTGTGGGGATGGAGACATTATACCAGGATTGGGGCATTATACCAGGATGGGGCATTATACCAGGATGTGGGCATTATACCAGGATGGGGCATTATACCAGGATGTGGGCATTATACCAGGATGGGGCATTATACCAGGATGGGGCATTATACCAGGATGTGGGCATTATACCAGGATGGGGCATTATACCAGGATGGGGCATTATACCAGGATGTGGGCATTATACCAGGATGGGGCATTATACCAGGATGTGGGCATTATACCAGGATGGGGCATTATACCAGGATAGGGGCATTATACCAGGATGGGGGAATTATACCAGGATGGGGAATTATACCAGGATGGGGGCATTATACCAGGATGTGGGCATTATACCAGGATGTGGGCATTATACCAGGATGGGGCATTTGTTGTGAATTCTGCTTTTGGGCTCCCTCCGGTGGTTGTAGAGGGTAATGCAGTTGTGCCTGGACTGCATGATTGGACAGGTGTATCTGCTAATTGCAAAGCTGACTGGGGTATTTAGCTTTGCAGGACTCTTTAGTCCCTGCCAGTTGTCAACGTTACTTTGGAAGTGTTGGTCCTGCCTGGCCTCTCCTGCTTGCTGCCATTTCAGCAAAGATAAGTGTTTGCTTCATTTTGTTTTAGACACACTGCTGTGTGTTTATTTTCTGTGCTATCTTGTTTCTATTTTGTTCATGCTATACTGTGCCTGATGTTTTTCTCAGTCTAGTTGGACTCGCTGGAGTCGCAGATATACTCTCCACATCTTTAGTTAGGTGGTGGAGTTTTTGTATTTTTCGGCTGTGGATATTTTGTAGTGTTTTATGCTGATCGCATAGTATCCTGTACTTTCCTTTCCTATCTAGGTAGAAGTGGCCTCCTTTGCTTATCCCTGTTTTCAGTCTGCGTGTGTCTTTTCCTCTCCTACTCACAGTCATTATTTGTGGGGGGCTGCCTATCCTTTGGGGGTCTACTCTGAGGCAAGAGAGTTTTCCTATTTCCATCTTTAGGGATATTTAGTTCTCCGGCTGTGTCGAGGTGTCTAGGTCTGGTTAGGCACACCCCACGGCTACTTCTAGGTGCGGTGATAGGATCAGGGTTTGCGGTCAGTATAGTTACCACTGCTCCAGCGAAGGTCATTTCATGCTGCTCCAAGGCCACCTGATCATAACAGGCATTATAACAGGATGGGGGCATTATACCAGGATGGGGGCATACCAGGATGGGGGCATTATACCAGGATGTGGGCATTATACCAGGATGTGATCATTATACCAGGATGTGGGCATTATACCAGGATGTGGGCATTATACCAGGATGGGGGCATTATACCAGGATGGGGGCATTATACCAGGATGTGTGCATTATACCAGGATGGGGCATTATACCAGGATGGGGGCATCATACCAGGATGTCGGCATTATACCAGGATGGGGGCATTATATCAGGATGGGGGCATTATACTAGGATGGAGACATTTTTACATGGGGGAGGTACACGTTTGTCTTTACAGGATCTAGAACACTGCAAGGGCCCATGCATCTGACCAACATGCAGGTGGGGATCCAGGTTAAAATTTTGCACTGGGGCCCATCGGACGCTAGTTACGCCACTGTCCACCAGTGATACAAGATGTTACCATTGGAAGCCCAGTAGGAAGGTTTCTACTTTACGGTGTCAAATACTTGTAAACTTTGATTGCAGCAGAAAAATAATCTGAATGTTTTGCAATTTTTGCACGGAATACTTCTGCCCCCAAATAATGACTCCCCTGACATTTGTATCTAGGTCTTCATTTCCCTTTTAGGTCTTCTCAGGAAATGCCTCGTCCCTGAGCCGTCACTTCACACTTGTCCGTACCAGGTAGGATATAAGGGTCCGTACCTCCACGGTCGCCATGATTCATATCCCCGGCGTGGAGGGAACGTAGGCATCTGACCTGTACGTAGCTGATCATGTAGACCACCATCTGCCGTCAGATCTGCGGCCACAGGAGCCATTAATGGCATTTGACACGGCCGGACAAGCCGCAGCTCGCACTTCCTCTTACTCACAGCATTGGTGACACAAGGGAAGCGTCAGCCCTGCGAGGAGCACGAGAGCCATATAACCCGTAATCAGGCGTAATATTACTTATCTGCCCGACAGTCGCCGATCATAGCGACATCCCCACAGTCCGCCACCGATAACTGGTCACTTCCCGGCAGCAGATAAAGGCCGTGCAGGCGATGTGAAGAAGACGCTGGCGGGAAAAAAAAGCAGAGGATATGGTCATTGGCGGTGATCGGGCACGGCGCCCCACGTAGGCGCCCAACGTAGGACTGCTGGAAGGACTTACGGGAATCTGTCAGCAGAGAGCGTCACAATGGAGGGGCAGAGACCCTGATTCCAGGGATGGAGATTTTTTCAGTGGATTCTGCTACAAAATCCACATGAAATAAACTATATATTCATTTCACTGGAAAAAAGACGCCTAGTGTGAACGTGGTGCTGTTTATATCCTGCCTGGGGGCATTTCTATATGGAAACAGAAGCAAAATGTCAGTTCTTCGAGACGTTTCTGAAACAAATGAAGTGGGGGAAAAAGCTCACGTATAAAAAAAAAGAGGCCATATTATATACGTATATATTTTTTTTTCCTGAAGGAGTTATTTATGCAGGTTTTAGACAGACAAAATGACAGTACGGATAAAGAAAGCTCAAGCAAAACGCAACTAGTGTGAGGCTGTGAGTACATGTACTGAGGAGCCTTCACCATCACGAGGTCGCTCTGCATCACGTGACCCCTTCGGCATTCAAGTCTCGCTGGCTCATAACCTTCAAACTGACATCGGCAGACACAGCCAATCACATCTATTTTGTCATTTCTCACCAAGGCATATTCAGATGACTCCAGCGCTGTGATTGGGCCGCTGTAACGTACAGCGCTGATTGGTTGTTAAGAGTACAGCGCCCTGGGGTTCAGTCTCATTCCCGGCACTCGGGTACGGCACGCCGCAGGTTCCACTCTAGTCCCCGGTGATTATAGGCGCCTCCGGTGCAGCGGGGGTTTGGTGAGCGCGACTGTTGCCCTTATCAAAAATGGCGGCAAGTGATTCTCAGTGAGTGCATGGAAGATAGAGGTGAGTTGTTCCCCATGTTTGGGCAGCTATTGCGGCTGTGGTGGCGGCCCTGGTCTCTGGTGAGGAGTCAGCTCGGCGTACTTGTGATGTAACATCCGTTGGAGCTTCCATTACACTGATTGCTGTCAGTGAATGGGAACATTAATCCTCCTCACAGACTGAATGTTTCTGCTTCTATCCTGCACTTACCTGCTCTTCATAATAATAATAATCTTTATTTATATAGCGCCAACATATTCCGCAGCGCTTTACAGTTTAACAGTTTCAAACACAACAGTCATAAGTAACAACGTTAATAATACAATAAAGCAAAATAAGACGCCCCTGCTCGTGAGATCTTACAATCTACAATGAGGTGGGGGAGATACAAAGTACAGGTGTGTATTTACAATGATGTATTTACAATGATGGTCCAGCCATCTTCAGGGGGTGGGGGATAGATGGAGATAGTGAATGGGCTACACACACACAAATATAAAATGACTTTGATTGCTGAACGAGACAGGCCGCTCTGAACAAATGTGTTTTGAGCGAGCGCCTAAAACTATGCAAGTTGTGGATGGTCCTAATATCTTGGGGTAGAGCATTCCAGAGGATTGGCGCAGCACGGGAGAAGTCTTGGAGTCGGGAGTGGGAGGTACGGATTAGTGCAGAGGTTAGTCGGAAGTCATTTGCAGAGCGCAGCGGTTGGCTAGGCCGATAGACAGAAATGAGGGAGGAGATGTAAGGGGGTGCCGCACTGTGGAGAGCTTTGTGGGTGAGAACAAGTACTTTGAATTGTATCCTGTAATGAATGGGTAGCCAGTGTAACGACTGGCGAAGAGCGGATGCATCTGAGTAACGATTAGCTAGATGGACAACCCTGGCTGCTGCATTAAGGATAGACTGGAGAGGGGAAAGTCGCGTGAGGGGGAGGCCAATTAGTAGAGCGTTACAGTAGTCCAGGCGGGAGTGGATTCGGGCAACAGTGAGGGTTTTTGTTGTCTCCATGGTGAGAAAAGGGCGGATTCTAGAGATGTTCTTTAGGTGTAAGCGGCACGAGCGGGCAAGAGATTGTATATGGGAGGTGAAGGAGAGATCGGAGTCAAACATAACACCCAGACAGCGCGCCTACTGCCGGGGTGTTATTATGGTGCCACCCACGGAGAGGGAAATGTCAGATTTAGGGAGGTTAGTAGAAGGCGGGAGCAGAAGAAGTTCAGTTTTGGAGAGGTTGAGTTTCAGATAGAGAGCGGACATGATGTTGGAGACTGCGGACAGACAGTCAGTGGCGTTCTGTAGTACAGCGGGGGTAAGGTCAGGGGATGACGTGTATAGTTGTGTGTCATCGGCATAAAGATGGTACTGAAAGCCAAATCTGCTGATGGTCTGTCCAATTGGGGCTGTGTAGAGGGAGAAGAGAAGGGGGCCAAGGACTGAGCCCTGAGGTACCCCAACAGTGAGAGGAAGAGGAGATGAAGTGGAGCCAGAGAACAGAACACTGACGGAGCGGTCAGAAAGATAGGAAGAGAACCAGGATGCTCTTTCCTCCTTTTCTACAACACTCTGCCCTCCATGAGACCATAAATGCTTTCTCCCTCCACCACATTGTGGAGATCAGCCAAATTATGGAAACTAAAATGTGTTTTGAACCCATTAAATAATTTTTATTTCTTCTTAACAACAGAGTTACCTTGAATAGAAGAACTTGGAAAGAAACAAAGGTGAGAAATGTGTAGACTCGTGTGGTGCCATGTATCACACTGCAGATAAAGTTGACGGGACCTTGATCCCGCAGCCGGGTGAGTGTTCTGTGGCCCCTGGTCGGGAGCCCTGTGGCCCCTGGTCGGGAGTCCTGTGGCACCGGGTCCTCTTTTGACTAGCCGGGTTACGCCACACCAGCTAATTAACTGAAGAGCTGGGGATTCAGGCCGGTACAATGCGGTTTGCAGGGGCCACAGAATACTGTCCAGGGTCACCAGACCGTGCCAGATCTGACGAGCATCATTGTGAGTGGTCGTCTGCCTCTATGCGCCTCTCCTTTAGGGGGGTGGGAGAGGTGTAGTGGGTGGGCTGCTGTTGCTCGGGTGTTTTAAAAATATCATCACCCCCTGACCAGGGGTTTCTCTGGAATTATTTCCCAACCCCATTGAAGCAAATGCAGCTCTGTTGCAATACCGCACACCACCAATGGTCCGAGGTGGCGCCGCTTCTGCAAGAAAGCAGCCATGTTTCTTCTAATCTTGGAAACCGCTTTTAACGACCAGATGTGAGAGTCGCTTCTCTGACTACTGGAGGGGCACACAGCCTCAACTGATGTAGGGGACCCACACATCCTCCATTATACAAATGTCAAGCGTTTCTTGAATTTAAAGGGATTGTCGAGGATTAGAAAAAAAAAAACATGTCTTCCATCTTTTATAACCCAATGAGTTGTGTGAGTCTGTGCGGTACTGACTCCTTACAGTTCCACATTCACTTCAATGGGGCTGAGCTGCAATAACAGACACAACCCATGGTCAGGGGTGGCGCTCTTTCTAATAGAATGTTTTTATATGTGAGTTAAAGGGATTGTCCATCTGTGTGTGTGTGTATGTATGTATGTATGTATGTATGTATGTATGTATGTATGTATGTATGTATGTATGTATGTATGTATGTATGTATGTATGTATGTATGTATGTATATATATATATATATATATATATATATATATATATATATAAAAAAAATTTTTTTTTTCTTGAAGTGCCCTATGAAGGGTTATTGCCCTTCTTTTGTATACTAATATCATTGCTAGGCTCTGTGAGCCCCTGGAACCCCCACCAATTCCATGCATGATGGGGCCACAGAACTTTGTGAAAGTGTGTAACATATAGCAAGGAGATCTAACCGGGACACTGAAGCCAGAGTGATTTAAAGGGCCATTACCCTATAGCGCGGCCTTATAACGTGCACACTCGGCCTTTCTTTCAGACATTTATGGCTCTTTTGACTTTCGCAGCTTCTTGTAAGATCCGAGCACGTGATCCCGTATTGTGTAGTTGTGGGAATATTGAGACTTTGTCCTGAGCCCTGTTTTATCTTTGCATTGCAGAGCTAGGATGTGGAGCGAGGTGGTCTTGGTGCTGCAGGGAGGGTCTCGCGTGGCGCAGGCGGTGGTGAAGATGGGCTGTGAAGAGCTACGTGTGGCCTCCGCTACCTCCACATTAGGAAGCGGGATTCGGTCTCTGCAGTCCGCGGCGGAGCGTTGTGTGAGCGCGGCGTTCACTAACCTACAGGTAAGTGAATAGTGCCGCCATATACTTTTGCTTTTTACATCCGCCATGACTACCGGAGGAAGGGCCGCACATCGGTAGCGGGATGTCCCGCTGGTTTTGTCTGCAGCGCTGACGTTCTAGTGACAGCACTGCAGCCAATCAATGCTCTCAGCAGTTCTGCCGTCATGGGTCGTTGAACTCATTGGCTGCAGTGCTGTCGACGTTGCAGCAGCGGTGTGGACCCGGGGAGGGTGATTAAGGCCCGGATCATTTCTAATAAAAACAAAACTGTAGTCGGGGGTGGGATAGGAGTTTTTAGAAACGGCAATACCCCTTTTCATTTATTGCCCCTTTTGTCATTTTAGGTTAACAAGACTGATTCCAGGGAGCGCCCGCCATCTTCAGATTTCAATGCCGAGTCTTGGAGTGTGATGTCAGATTTACCCCCTGCTGAAGAGGCGCCATCTTCCCAGCCGAACCCTGCAGGATGGGAGAAGAAGGGCCCGAGCGTGACTGGCATGGGGCAGGTGCGAACATACAGCACCATCAGAGGGTTAACGGCCGATGAGCTCCAGAGAGCGAGGGAGGCGAAGCAACACGGCGGAGCAGAGGATCATGGGAGAAACAAGCGGCAGAAGGTGGGGGACAGCTTATAATAAATATCAAGCTGTCAAAATCTGTGTCTGATCCTGCTTGGTCTCACTTATAACTTTTCTCCTCTTAGTTTTAATTTCCGCCATTCTGCACTCATTTTTTTTCTACTGTGGAGCTCCAAATCCCTTTTAAAATGGTCACAGTTAATTAAGTAGGACCTGATGAGGCTAGTGTACTTGCTGTGAAAATCCATTTCAGAATGGCTATGTATTACCTGGTAATAATATGAGGGTTTTTTTTTTTTTTGAGTCCAGAGTGAAAGATCTCATCAATGTATCCAGCCTGAGTGACAGCGGCAGCTTGTGCTGAGCAGTGTGAGATCACAGCAGGGAGGAGGGACGCTGAGGAGCTGTCAATCAGGTTAGGGGGACGGAGATTCAGTTTACACTTTCACAACTGTTTTTTCACAACCATTCTGACATAGAATTTCTTCACTGTCAGTACACCAGCCTCATCAGGAACAAGATCTATATACCAGTTTATACAATGTGTTGTGAAATCTGGTGACAGCGCATTTAAAGGGACGTCGTCTAGGATTTAAATTTAAAGCAAAACTGCTAAGAGCAATAATAAAATAATAAAAGCACCTATTCAACTCTATGCAGACAATCTCTTTTAAATGGTAAAAAGAAAAATATGTCTGTTTGCAACGACCACTAAAAGGAGGTGCTTTCTGGCTTTTGGAAAACTCCTGACGTCATGTTGACAACCCTGCAGCTAATCGGTGAGCTCAGCAGCTCGTGGCGTTAACCCATGCAGAGCTGATAAGCGCATTCATTGACTGCAGCGTTGTGGACCATAACGGACTCCAGGAGTAGCGGCAGAGACTGTGCTCTGGACCTGGGGAGGGTGAATATAGCGCAATTTTGCTACTTGTTGGTTTTTTTCTTTTTTTTGTTTAAATTGAACTGCACCCTGGGACAGGGCTATCCTGAAATTGGAAAACTCCTTTAAGTTCTGTGTAGTCATAAAGCTCCCCCTAGTGGTGAATAGGTAACATACATTGGTCAGTGCTGAGGATTTGGAGCTTTGTATCAGAAAAGGATCTGACGGCTTTAAAAATAAATTAAGCCAACAGAATTTTGTACTCGCTAAGGGAAAAACATTTTCTAAATGTAAAGCCCATCAGAAGTTTAGAGTGTAAGCTCTATGGGGCAGGACGTGTGCAATCAACTTATGCTGTTGTGTGCGATTCCCCCATGTTTTGTGTGCGGATGATTTTGCCTTTTGGGACTTGTAGTTCTTCCTTGCAGGCATTAGCCATTATTGTTATCGCGGACGTGCTGACAATAAAGTAATTGTGCGGTGAATTGTCTGGTGTCGTTCAGTGTGCGCATGGCGTCCATAACATTTCCATTTACAATCCAGACGCCCAAGTGACGGGCTGAGAAATAAAGTCGGAAGTCGGCCTCTGTTTCTAGACTACGGGGGCGGGTTGTCCGGCAGCTTTACGTTACTCCTCATCGCCAGGACTAACCAGTAACTGCGAAGAATTCAATGCTCTATGGCTGGGGAATCCACGGATATAATGGGGGCCACGTAGTGGAGGCGGTGGTTTCCCCCGAGCTTCCGAGACGTGTCCTATAGTGATGGAAGGTTAGAGCGCCGACATTGAGGAGGTCAGTAATGGATCAGATCCACGGATATAATGGGGGCCACGTAGTGGAGACGGTGATTTCCCCCGACCTTCCGAGACGTGTCCTATAGTGATGGAAGGTTAGAGCGCCGACATTGAGGAGGTCAGTAATGGATCAGATCCACGGATATAATGGGGGCCACGTAGTGGAGACGGTGATTTCCCCCGAGCTTCCGAGACGTGTCCTATAGTGATGGAAGGTTAGAGCGCCGACATTGAGGAGGTCAGTAATGGATCAGATGCGCGGCCAGATCTACGACATCGTCTGCACGGAACGTCCGGATCTCCATGTCGGATTTTATGGGCAGCTGTAAGGATGATGATTAACCCCACGATCAGACTGACACTCGGCAGTAACTCACCTAAAACCAGTCTAATGTAGGCCATTAACTCATTAAAGACCAGGTAATTTTTTTTATTTTTTTTTTCTCCAAGAGCCATAACATATTTTTCTATCAACAGACAATATTCGTATGGCTACTTTGCGGGACGAGTTGTAGTTTAGACTGAACTACTCATTTTACCTTTTAAAAGTTACTGTAATAAAAAACAGGAAAAAAAAAATCCGAAGGGAATGAAATGGTGGGGGGAAAGTAATTGTTCTTGGGAATTTTTTTTTTTTTTCCAATGGTAAAAATGACCTGACAACAGGATCCCCCGGGTTGGTATGATTGCAACTGTTCTAAACTTGCATAGATTATTATTACTATTGTTAATATACTGTATATACAGTATATTTAAAAAATTTACAGTGAATAAAGATTTAAGCATTTAAAAAACAAAAAAAACTTTTTGAGACCTGTAATATTTTTTTGAGCATGTTGAGGGCTTGTTTTTTTGGGGTTTTTTTTTTTTAATACCATTTTGGGGTAAATACAATATTTTAATGATTTTTAAGGATATGTGGCAATTCTGGCACTTTATTACTTTTTTTTTTCCCTTTACAGAATTTACCGTACATTTAATTCATTTTATAAAATGCACATAAAAAAATAAAGGGAACACTAAAATCCCACATACTAGATACCACTAAATTAAATATTCCAGTTGCAAATCTTTACTCATTACATAGTGGAATGCGTTGAAAGCAATAAAAGATAAAAATGATCAACACCCACTTGTGGAGATCGGGCCCTCATACCATCCTCATGGAGTCGGTTTCTAACCGTTTGCGTAGACACATGCACATTTGTGGCCTGCTGGGGGTCATTTTGCAGGGCTCTGGCAGTGCTCCTCCTGTTCCTCCTTGCACAAAAGAGGAGGTAGCGGTTCTGCTGCTGGGTTGTTACCCTCCTACGGCCCCCTCCACATCTCTTGGTGTGTTGGCCTGTCTCCTGGTATCTGCTCCATGCTCTGGACACTACGCTGACAGACACAGCTATCCTTCTTGCCACAGCTCTCATTGATGTGCCATCCTGGATGAGCTGCATTACCTGAGCAACTTCTGTGGGTTGTAGACACTGCCTCATGCTACTGTACTGTACCTCTTGGGGTAAGAGCAATGACAAAATGCAAAAGTGACCAAAACAGCCAAAAAGGATTAGGACAGAGAAACGGTCTGTGGTCACCCCCTGCAGAACATAGTAACATAGTAACATAGTTAGTAAGGCCGAAAAAAGACATTTGTCCATCCAGTTCAGCCTATATTCCATCATAATAAATACCCAGATCTACGTCCTTCTACAGAACCTAATAATTGTATGATACAATATTGTTCTGCTCCAGGAAGACATCCAGGCCTCTCTTGAACCCCTCGACTGAGTTCGCCATCACCACCTCCTCAGGCAAGCAATTCCAGATTCTCACTGCCCTAACAGTAAAGAATCCTCTTCTATGTTGGTGGAAAAACCTTCTCTCCTCCAGACGCAAAGAATGCCCCCTTGTGCCCGTCACCTTCCTTGGTATAAACAGATCCTCAGCGAGATATTTGTATTGTCCCCTTATATACTTATACATGGTTATTAGATCGCCCCTCAGTCGTCTTTTTTCTAGACTAAATAATCCTAATTTCGCTAATCTATCTGGGTATTGTAGTTCTCCCATCCCCTTTATTAATTTTGTTGCCCTCCTTTGTACTCTCTCTAGTTCCATTATATCCTTCCTGAGCACCGGTGCCCAAAACTGGACACAGTACTCCATGTGCGGTCTAACTAGGGATTTGTACAGAGGCAGTATAATGCTCTCATCATGTGTATCCAGACCTCTTTTAATGCACCCCATGATCCTGTTTGCCTTGGCAGCTGCTGCCTGGCACTGGCTGCTCCAGGTAAGTTTATCATTAACTAGGATCCCCAAGTCCTTCTCCCTGTCAGATTTACCCAGTGGTTTCCCGTTCAGTGTGTAATGGTGACATTGATTCCTTCTTCCCATGTGTATAACCTTACATTTATCATTGTTAAACCTCATCTGCCACCTTTCAGCCCAAGTTTCCAGCTTATCCAGATCCATCTGTAGCAGAATACTATCTTCTCTTGTATTAACTGCTTTACATAGTTTTGTATCATCTGCAAATATCGATATTTTACTGTGTAAACCTTCTACCAGATCATTAATGAATATGTTGAAGAGAACAGGTCCCAATACTGACCCCTGCGGTACCCCACTGGTCACAGCGACCCAGTTAGAGACTATACCATTTATAACCACCCTCTGCTTTCTATCACTAAGCCAGTTACTAACCCATTTACACACATTTTCCCCCAGACCAAGCATTCTCATTTTGTGTACCAACCTCTTGTGCGGCACGGTATCAAACGCTTTGGAAAAATCGAGATATACCACGTCCAATGACTCACCGTGGTCCAGCCTATAGCTTACCTCTTCATAAAAACTGATTAGATTGGTTTGACAGGAGCGATTTCTCATAAACCCATGCTGATATGGAGTTAAACAGTTATTCTCATTGAGATAATCCAGAATAACATCCCTCAGAAACCCTTCAAATATTTTACCAACAATAGAGGTTAGACTTACTGGCCTATAATTTCCAGGTTCACTTTTAGAGCCCTTTTTGAATATTGGCACCACATTTGCTATGCGCCAGTCCTGCGGAACAGACCCTGTCGCTATAGAGTCACTAAACATAAGAAATAATGGTTTATCTATTACATTACTTAGTTCTCTTAGTACTCGTGGGTGTATGCCATCCGGACCCGGAGATTTATCTATTTTAATCTTATTTAGCCGGTTTCGCACCTCTTCTTGGGTTAGATTGGTGACCCTTAATATAGGGTTTTCATTGTTTCTTGGGATTTCACCTAGCATTTCATTTTCCACCGTGAATACCGTGGAGAAGAAGGTGTTTAATATGTTAGCTTTTTCCTCGTCATCTACAACCATTCTTTCCTCACTATTTTTTAAGGGGCCTACATTTTCAGTTTTTATTCTTTTACTATTGATATAGTTGAAGAACAGTTTGGGATTAGTTTTACTCTCCTTAGCAATGTGCTTCTCTGTTTCCTTTTTGGCAGCTTTAATTAGTTTTTTAGATAAAGTATTTTTCTCCCTATAGTTTTTTAGAGCTTCAATGGTGCCATCCTGCTTTAGTAGTGCAAATGCTTTCTTTTTACTGTTAATTGCCTGTCTTACTTCTTTGTTTAGCCACATTGGGTTTTTCCTATTTCTAGTCCTTTTATTCCCACAAGGTATAAACCGCTTACACTGCCTATTTAGGATGTTCTTAAACATTTCCCATTTATTATCTGTATTCTCATTTCTGAGGATATTGTCCCAGTCTACCAGATTAAGGGCATCTCTAAGCTGTTCAAACTTTGCCTTCCTAAAGTTCAATGTTTTTGTGACTCCCTGACAAGTCCCCCTAGTGAAAGACAGGTGAAACTGCACAATATTGTGGTCGCTATTTCCTAAATGCCCAACCACCTGCAGATTTGTTATTCTGTCAGGTCTATTAGATAGTATTAGGTCTAAAAGTGCTGCTCCTCTGGTTGGATTCTGCACCAATTGTGAAAGATAATTTTTCTTGGTTATTAGCAGAAACCTGTTGCCTTTATGGGTTTCACAGGTTTCTGTTTCCCAGTTAATATCCGGGTAGTTAAAGTCCCCCATAACCAGGACCTCATTATGGGTTGCAGCTTCATCTATCTGCTTTAGAAGTAGACTTTCCATGCTTTCTGTTATATTTGGGGGTTTGTAACAGACCCCAATGAGAATTTTGTTACCATTTTTCCCTCCATGAATTTCAACCCATATGGACTCGACATCCTCATTCCCTTCGCTAATATCCTCCCTTAAAGTGGACTTTAGACAAGACTTTACATAGAGACAAACCCCTCCTCCTCTCCAATTTTTACGATCCTTTCTAAACAGACTGTAACCCTGTAAGTTAACTGCCCAGTCATAGCTTTCATCTAACCATGTCTCGGTTATTCCCACTATGTCAAAGTTACCTGTAGATATTTCTGCTTCTAGTTCTTCCATCTTGTTTGTCAGGCTTCTGGCGTTTGCGAGCATGCAGTTTAGAGGATTTTGTTTTGTTCCAATCTCCTCACTGTGGATTGTTTTAGAAATGTTCTTACCTCCCTTCTGAGTATGTTTTCCTGGGTCGTCTTTGTTCGAGTCTAATGTTTTTCTTCCCGTCCCCTCTTCTTCTAGTTTAACGCCCTCCTGATGAGTGTAGCGAGTCTTCTGGCGAATGTGTGTTTCCCAGGTTTGTTGAGGTGTAGTCCGTCTCTGGCGAGGAGTCCATCATACCAGTAATTCACACCGTGGTCCAGGAATCCAAATCCTTGTTGTCTGCACCATCGTCTTAGCCAGTTGTTTGCATCAAGGATCCTGTTCCATCTCCTGGTGCCATGCCCGTCTACTGGAAGGATAGAAGAAAAAACTACCTGTGCATCCAGTTCCTTTACTTTCTTCCCCAACTCTTCAAAGTCCTTGCAGATTGTCGGTAGGTCCTTCCTTGCCGTGTCATTGGTGCCAACATGTATCAGAAGAAATGGGTGGACGTCCTTGGAGTTGAAGAGCTTTGGTATCCTATCGGTCACATCCTTGATCATCGCACCTGGAAGGCAGCATACTTCTCTTGCAGTTATGTCCGGTCTGCAGATGGCTGCTTCGGTGCCTCTCAGTAGTGAGTCTCCCACCACCACCACTCTTCGTTGCTTCTTGGCTGTACTTTTTGCTGTCACTTGTTGCTGTGTGCCCTTTTCTTTTTTGCTTGCTGGTATTGCTTCATTCTTAGGTGTGCCATCTTCATCCTCTACAAAGATTTGATATCGGTTCTTCAGTTGTGTGGTTGGTGATTTCTCCATGGTCTTCTTGCTTCTTTTGGTCACATGCTTCCACTCATCTGCTTTTGGAGGTTCTCTGACACTTTTTGCACCTTCTGTGACCAGTAGAGATGCTTCTGTTCTGTCTAGAAAGTCTTCATTCTCTTTGATGAGTTTCAAAGTTGCTATTCTTTCTTCCAGACCCCGCACCTTTTCTTCTAAAAGGGCCACTAGTCTACACTTCTGACAGGTGAAATTGGATTCTTCTTCTGGTCGATCTGTGAACATGTAGCACATGCTGCAGCTCACCATGTAGGTTGTCACATCTGCCATGTTGCTCCTAGATCCTGCTGACTTGCTGTGTGTTTTCCTTCTTGTGTAATCTACTCAGCCAAGCTCTCTTGCAATAATGTCCTACAGGCAAAAATTAGCCTCCTGAAGCTTGAATCCCTGGTTTGGTGATGCTTTCGAAGCAGCTGGTCCCGGCTGTACCCAACGATCTTCTAGCTTAGGGAGACTTCGCTTCTCCCAGAAGGCACCTGGAATATGCAAATTAGCCTCCTGAAGCTTGAATCCCTGGTTTGGTGATGCTTTCGAAGCAGCTGGTCCCGGCTGTACCCAACGATCTTCTAGCTTAGGGAGACTTCGCTTCTCCCAGAAGGCACCTGGAATATGCAAATTAGCCTCCTGAAGCTTGAATCCCTGGTTTGAAGCTTGAATCCCTGGAGAACCACTCCTTTATTGAGTGTGTCTTGCTAATTGCCTATCATTTCTACCTGTTGTCTGTTCCATTTGCACAATAGCCCAGAAGTTTATTCACAATTGGTGTTTCATAACTGGACAGGCTGATTTCACAGAAGTGTGACTGACTGGGAGTTGCATTGTATGGGTTAAGTGTTCCCTTTATTTTTTTTGAGCAGTGTACTATAATAGACCGGACTTTTTTGTTCCATTTTTTTTTGTTGTTGTTTCTTTTTCATGCTGCAACAAATAGTGAAAATCTCGGTCTCCTATGAGGCTCAGCCTGTGGCTGGGCTGCACAGGAGGATCAGCACAAGCCATTAGTGTCCTCGTCGGACCCCCGGTTGGTATGGTAAGCCATCTGTATACCGTGATGGATGGGTGGCGGCGTGCGCATTGGCAAGCTTTTTGTTTAAATGCCGCTGTCTGAAATTGATAACGGCATCTAAATGGGTAATGACGGCTCTGCTCACTGGCACCTGTTAGGCACCGATGCTGTGTATTATAGCCGCCATCTACCGTGGGTGGAGGGAGCTCAGCTCCTGAGTCCTGTCTATATCCGCGGACCCCAGTGCTGATGTACTGGTATGTCCTGTCCATGTTTGCAGACCCCAGTGCTGATGTACTGGTATGTCCTGTCTATATCTGCGGACCCCAGTGCTGATGTACTGGTATGTCCTGTCCATGTTTGCAGACCCCAGTGCTGATGTACTGGTATGTCCTGTCTATATCTGCGGACCCCAGTGCTGATGTACTGGTATGTCCTGTCCATATTTGCGGACCCCAGTGCTGATGTACTGGCATGTCCTGTCTATATCTGCAGACCCCAGTGCTGATGTACTGGTATGTCCTGTCCATGTTTGCGGACCCCAGTGCTGATGTACTGGTATGTCCTGTCTATATCCGCGGACCCCAGTGCTGATGTACTGGTATGTCCTGTCCATATTTGCGGACCCCAGTGCTGATGTACTGGCATGTCCTGTCCATGTTTGCGGACCCCAGTGCTGATGTACTGGTATGTCCTGTCCATGTTTGCGGACCCCAATGCTGATGTACTGGTATGTCCTGTCCATGTTTGCGGACCCCAGTGCTGATGTACTGGTATGTCCTGTCCATATTTGCGGACCCCAGTGCTGATGTACTGGTATGTCCTGTCCATGTTTGCGGACCCCAGTGCTGATGTACTGGTATGTCCTGTCCATGTTTGCGGACCCCAATGCTGATGTACTGGTATGTCCTGTCCATGTTTGCGGACCCCAGTGCTGATGTACTGGTATGTCCTGTCCATATTTGCGGACCCCAGTGCTGATGTACTGGTATGTCCTGTCTATATCTGCAGACCCCAGTGCTGATGTACTGGTATGTCCTGTCCATGTTTGCGGACCCCAATGCTGATGTACTGGTATGTCCTGTCCATGTTTGCGGACCCCAGTGCTGATGTACTGGTATGTCCTGTCCATATTTGCGGACCCCAGTGCTGATGTACTAGTATGTCCTGTCTATATCTGCAGACCCCAGTGCTGATGTACTGGTATGTCCTGTCCATGTTTGCGGACCCCAATGCTGATGTACTGGTATGTCCTGTCCATGTTTGCGGACCCCAATGCTGATGTACTGGTATGTCCTGTCCATGTTTGCGGACCCCAATGCTGATGTACTGGTATGTCCTGTCCATGTTTGCGGACCCCAATGCTGATGTACTGGTATGTCCTGTCCATGTTTGCGGACCCCAGTGCTGATGTACTGGTATGTCCTGTCCATGTTTGCGGACCCCAATGCTGATGTACTGGTATGTCCTGTCTATATCTGCGGACCCCAGTGCTGATGTACTGGTATGTCCTGTCCATATTTGCGGACCCCAGTGCCGATGTACTGGCACGTTCATGTGCCCTACGGGGTTAAATAACACAAGTGCCCTCTGTTCTATCCGGCATGTCAAATCCTCCTTGGCAAGAAAAGAAGACGGGAACACAACAATCTATCAGAAGTGAAGACTGCGCAGGTCCGGCTGCTACAGAAGAGCTTAAAGTGAAATTCTGTGTCTCCATCCCCTAATCGGACCCTCACAAGTCTTGATTTTTCCAACCCAATAGTCATACAATACTACATCTCTCCTCCTCGGCAGAGGCTGCTGGATGGGAGTTGTAGTGTTACATAATGAGTGATCATTAAAGCGTAAAGAAAGAACAATCCCAACGTACATTAATATCTTTTGTTTATTCACAGCTCAGTGAACGGGCCCGAGAGAGGAAGGTGCCGGCATCTAGAATCAGCCGCATGGCAAATTTTGGGGGTAATTTTATTTTTTTAATTTTTATTGTTGATTCTGAATCGTGATGAGTGAACGTGCTCGGATTAGGTGTTATCTAAGCATGCTCAGGTGCTAATAAAGTGTCTTCAGCGTGCTCGAATATTATGTCAGAGTCCCCGCGGCTACAGGTCTCGTGTCTGTTAGACAGCGGCAACACATGCAGGGATTACCTAAGAATCAAGACAATCCCTGCATTTGTTGTGACTGTCGAATATCAGCAAGACATGGAGCCGCGGGGACTTGGACATATTATTCGAGCACGCCGAAGACACTCGGTCATCACTAATCCTGAACCTACCGCTCCTCCAGGTTTGGCCGTCAGTCTTGGGATTGGTGCACTGACAGAAGCGGCTAAACAGTCCTTGAGCCGAGAAAAGAAGTCCGGAGGTGAGACACGGGCAAGCAGCCGTTTGCTTTTATTTTTCTTACTTTGTGAACAAAAGTAAAAATTATGTCGTAAAGTGTTTGTCGCCCCCTCTAAGCGAACCATCGTCGTAGCTGACCGGCACCAGCATGGTTGCTCTATCCAGTTGCACCGTTTGAATGCCGACATGAAATTTTACATCAGCGTTTAATTAGCTGAACAGCAACTATCGGCGCTACGTATGGAGCGGGCTCAGCTCCTGAGTCTGCTCCATGCCCCCGATGTGTGACGGAGGGGGAGAAATGTGTTTTGTTAGAAAATCTACGTTTATGATGATACCAAATTTCTAATAACAGCTTGTCTTTTTTTCTTTACTCTATAAAAGTAATTTTTTGCAAAAAAAATACAATTTTCCTCCAGACCCCCATATTCTGAGAGCCGAAATTTTTTATTTTTATTTTTTGTTGGTAGTGTCCTGCTCCATACAGCGAGTACGCACATCCGCCATAAATGGATGATGCGTAGGTTTTAAAAATTTTCTGAAACGTTATTCTACCCAAACTGCGGACACCACATTGTTTTTTTTTTTTGTTAATTTTTTAATCCAGATCTTACTGTGATGGAAGCGAATTCTTTCATGAATGAAGCCAATGCCGAGAGAATCGTTGACACGTTGTGTAAAGTCCGGGGAGCTGCCCTGAAGATCGGGCAGATGCTGAGTATTCAAGGTGATTATACGAGGATTTCTGGAAGGCTCCGCGCACAGGGGGGGGTCAGGTTTTCTTTTTCTTGGTCCTTCTATCGTGTAAGAATCTATTCCAGGTATCTTAACCCCTTAATGACCGCCAATACGTCTTTTAACTGACCTGAGATATAAGAGAATAGCCTCCCCATACAGGGGACAAACCAGCAGCTGTCGGCTGTACACTATAGCTGACAACTTGCTGTATCAGCCATGATCAGTGTTTGCACCGTCCAAATCTGTTTAACACCTTAGATGCTGCTGTAAATAGTGACTACACCATTATAAATGGTTAACAGAGTGTGGGGGCTTCTTCTTTATCCCAATTGGTGCCTTCAAATCATGATTGTGTGGTCCTGATGTTTGCGATGGCAATTCATGGTCAAATAGCAGCTTTACAGTCTGACAGCTGTTGTAACCTGTTCAGAAGTTAGAGGCATTTAGGTGGTAAAAATACACATTTTCATTTCTGTCATACCACTTTGTATTAATTCCTGTAAAGCACCTAAAGAGTTAATAAACTACCTGACAGCAGTTTTCAATATGTCAGAAGGTGCTGTTTCTAAAATGGTATCACATTTGGGGGTTTCCCAATATATGAGACCCCTAAAGTCACTTCAAACATGGAAAAGTCCCTAAAAAAAAAAAATTGTAAATTTCCTTGAAAAAAATGAAAAATTGCTGCTACATTTTTAAACCTCCTATAATACTAACAAAATAAAATAACATTTTACAAATGGTGCTGATGTAAAGCCGACATGTGGGAAATGTTATTTATTAATGGTTTGCTGTGGTATGACCATCTGGATTAAAGGGATAATCATTCAAATTTAGAAAATTGCTAATTTTTTTTACATTTTTCTCAAATATTACCGTAGATTTTTTTTATAAATAAACACAAACATATTGACCTAAATTTACCATTATCATAAAGTATAATGTCACGAAAAAACAATCTCAAAATCACTGGGATTTGTTGAAGCGTTGCAGAGTTATTACCACATAAAGTGACACTGATCAGATTTCAAAAATTTGGCTCCGTCACTAATGATGCATGGCAGGTGGAGAGCTCGGATACAGATCTTACATTGGGGCCCATCACGAGTTTAGTAATATTAGTTTAGTTGCTTGCATGTAATATCATTCTATAACCGGGTTGAGCTTCTTCATTGCTTACATATAAATATTGCAAAATTGAAATAAGTATATCAGAAAGTTTGTTATTCTCCCTCGTTGTTGTTGCTCTTCTCCCTCGTTGTTGTTGTTGTTGCTCTTCTCCCTCGTTGTTGCTCTTCCTCGTCGTTGTTGTTGCTCTTCGCCCTCGTTGTTGTTGCTCTTCGCCCTCGTTGTTGTTGTTGTTGTTGCTCTTCCTCGTTGTTGTTGCTCTTCCTCATTGTTGTTGCTCTTCTCCCTCGTTGTTGTTGTTGTTGCTCTTCGTCCTCGTTGTTGCTCTTCGTCCTCGTTGTTGTTGTTGTTGCTCTTCACCCTCGTTGTTGTTGTTGCTCTTCTCCCTCGTTGTTGTTGTTGCTCTTCGCCCTCGTTGTTGTTGCTCTTCGCCCTCGTTGTTGTTGCTCTTCGCCCTCGTTGTTGTTGTTGTTGCTCTTCTCCCTCGTTGTTGTTGTTGCTCTTCGTCCTCGTTGTTGCTCTTCGTCCTCGTTGTTGTTGTTGTTGCTCTTCACCCTCGTTGTTGTTGTTGCTCTTCGCCCTCGTTGTTGTTGTTGTTGCTCTTCCTCGTTGTTGTTGCTCTTTCTCGTTGTTGTTGCTCTTCTCCCTCGTTGTTGTTGTTGCTCTTCGTCCTCGTTGTTGCTCTTCGTCCTCGTTGTTGTTGTTGTTGTTGCTCTTCCTCGTTGTTGTTGCTCTTCCTCATTGTTGTTGCTCTTCTCCCTCGTTGTTGTTGTTGTTGTTGCTCTTCGTCCTCGTTGTTGTTGCTCTTCGTCCTCGTTGTTGTTGCTCTTCGTCCTCGTTGTTGTTGTTGCTCTTCGTCCTCGTTGTTGTTGTTGCTCTTCACCCTCGTTGTTGTTGTTGCTCTTCTCCCTCGTTGTTGTTGTTGCTCTTCCTCGTCGTTGTTGTTGCTCTTCGCCCTCGTTGTTGTTGTTGTTGCTCTTCCTCGTTGTTGTTGCTCTTCCTCGTTGTTGTTGCTCTTCCTCGTTGTTGTTGCTCTTCTCCCTCGTTGTTGCTCTTCGTCCTCGTTGTTGCTCTTCGTCCTCGTTGTTGCTCTTCGTCCTCGTTGTTGTTGTTGCTCTTCACCCTCGTTGTTGTTGTTGTTGCTCTTCCTCGTTGTTGTTGCTCTTCCTTCATTGTTGTTGCTCTTCTCCCTCGTTGTTGTTGTTGCTCTTCGTCCTCGTTGTTGCTCTTCGTCCTCGTTGTTGTTGTTGTTGTTGCTCTTCACCCTCGTTGTTGTTGTTGCTCTTCACCCTCGTTGTTGTTATTGATATTGCTCTTCGCCCTCGTCGCTCTTCGCCCTCGTCGTTGTTCGTCATCTCCGTCGTTATTGTTCTTCGTTCTTCTTTCTTTATCACCAGATGCATTAAATTGACATCTATTTCTGATTGCAGTTGTTTTAATTTTTCATATAGGAAGGATATTTATTCATTTTTTTTTCTTTGAATTATTTATTTTTATAGTATTGGGTTCCTTTTGATGTTTTGTGTTATTGCAGATAATAGCTTCCTCAGTCCGCAGCTGCAGAAGATCTTTGAGCGGGTGAGACAGAGCGCGGATTTCATGCCTTCCTGGCAGATGGCGGTGAGTATCGCTCTGTCTCTTACCCATCTCTGCCATAATCTGGTGGGGGGGGGCTGGTGAAATTATAGATATTACTCCCACAGAAAGTCCTGGAGGAGGAGCTGGGCTCTGGATGGAGGGAGAAGTTGTCGTACTTTGAAGATAAACCTTTTGCAGCCGCCTCTATTGGTCAGGTCCATCTCGCCCGGCTGCTGGATGGCCGGGAAGTAGCCATGAAGATCCAGGTGAGTTGTTGTTTCACCTTCTACATCTTCTTTTATTTTAGACTACGTAAAGGAGCTTTATTTTTAAGTTTTGCCAATGGGCAATACTCTAAATTAATTAAATATTCATTATTTATATCATGATGCCGCCACGCTCCAGCAGTCCCAGAAATAAATATGTACCATCCATCGCTGCAGCCAGTCACTAGCAGCAGCGGTCAAATGCTGTGAATGCAAACCTCACCTCTGAGGTCAGTGACTGGTTGACCACAGCGGTACTGCCACTGTCAGTAATGCATATTGCACTTTTTTCCCTAGTAATTGCCATTTAAAAAAATAAAAAATTAAGATCCTGTGCACACGGTGCAGATTTGTTGCGTTTTGTCGCATTTTTTTTTCTGTGCAAATTTGTCACAAAACCTGAAGGATTTCCTGACGCCAGCAAAGAGAATCCTGAGGTGTCATGCACACGTTGCAGATCTGGTGCAGATAATCTGCTGCCTGTCAATTCATTCAGCGTTTTTGCTGCAGATTTCACCCATAGTAAAGAGATGGGGAAAAATCACCGCTCTTTAGTCACCTGACTCCCCCCACGTCTCATCTGATCACGCACTGTTCTAGTCACCTGACCGCTGCAGCTAATCACTTGCTTTAGTAATCAGGTGACCAAAGAATGAGCCTGAGATGGCACATGGTAGCTGTGGGAGAGGACACTCGAGCGGTGGCCCTGGAGCCGCGTAGGACTCATTGCATGTTGTTTATTGTAACTTTTACCCCATTGGGTAATTCTGACGTCCCCGCCGGTGATCATGGACGTGTTACCGCCTGAGCTTGGTGCAGATGTCTCCTATGTGGTGTACTGAGCGCCGATTGTTACTCGTTTCCTTCTTCTCCCAGTATCCTGGAATCGCTCAGAGTATTAAGAGTGATGTGGAAAACCTGCTGTCAATTCTGAAAATGAGCGTAGCCATACCAGACGGTAAGGAGCCGGCCACAATCATTTACTTCTACTTTTTATAAATATTTAATTGGACGCTGACGTTTCCATGAGCTTGTTCTCACGTGATGGACAACACAATGACTGGTAAAATTCTTTATTTTTCCAGAATAATGTTTTTGGGACCTAAATTAACTGAAAAGTGACGATGTTTCTCGTCTGTGTAACCCGCTGTCCGCTGCTTGTTGTGAGCTGTAATCCGTCTCTAGCAGTAAACGCCCGGAGATGGATTACAGGAAGTGGAGGCGGGTCTTTGTAGCGCTATAGGAAGTGGCGGCATGTTGTTTTTTTTTTGTTTGTTTTTTTAGTTTTACAGGAAATGGGGGCGGGTCTGTGTCCCTCTATTGGCTAGGTGGGGGCGGGTCTGTGTCCCTCTATTGGCTAGGTGGGGGCGGGTCTGTGTCCCTCTATTGGCTAGGTGAGGGCGGGTCTGTGTCCCTCTATTGGCTAGGTGAGGGCGGGTCTGTATCCCTCTATTGGTTAGGTGGGGGCGGGTCTGTGTCCCTCTATTGGCTAGGTGAGGGCGGGTCTGTGTCCCTCTATTGGCTAGGTGGGGGCGGGTCTGTGTCCCTCTATTGGCTAGGTGGGGGCGGGTCTGTGTCCCTCTATTGGTTAGGTGGGGGCGGGTCTGTGTCCCTCTATTGGCTAGGTGAGGGCGGGTCTGTGTCCCTCTATTGGTTAGGTGGGGGCGGGTCTGTGTCCCTCTATTGGCTAGGTGGGGGCGGGTCTGTGTCCCTCTATTGGCTAGGTGGGGGCGGGTCTGTGTCCCTCTATTGGCTAGGTGGGGGCGGGTCTGTGTCCCTCTATTGGCTAGGTGGGGGCGGGTCTGTGTCCCTCTATTGGCTAGGTGAGGGCGGGTCTGTATCCCTCTATTGGTTAGGTGGGGGCGGGTCTGTGTCCCTCTATTGGCTAGGTGGGGGCGGGTCTGTGTCCCTCTATTGGCTAGGTGGGGGCGGGTCTGTGTCCCTCTATTGGCTAGGTGGGGGCGGGTCTGTGTCCCTCTATTGGCTAGGTGGGGGCGGGTCTGTGTCCCTCTATTGGCTAGGTGGGGGCGGGTCTGTGTCCCTCTATTGGCTAGGTGAGGGCGGGTCTGTGTCCCTCTATTGGCTAGGTGGGGGCGGGTCTGTGTCCCTCTATTGGTTAGGTGGGGGCGGGTCTGTGTCCCTCTATTGGCTAGGTGAGGGCGGGTCTGTATCCCTCTATTGGTTAGGTGGGGGCGGGTCTGTGTCCCTCTATTGGCTAGGTGAGGGCGGGTCTGTGTCCCTCTATTGGCTAGGTGGGGGCGGGTCTGTGTCCCTCTATTGGCTAGGTGGGGGCGGGTCTGTGTCCCTCTATTGGCTAGGTGGGGGCGGGTCTGTGTCCCTCTATTGGCTAGGTGGGGGCGGGTCTGTGTCCCTCTATTGGCTAGGTGGGGGCGGGTCTGTGTCCCTCTATTGGCTAGGTGAGGGCGGGTCTGTGTCCCTCTATTGGCTAGGTGGGGGCGGGTCTGTGTCACTCTATTGGCTAGGTGGGGGCGGGTCTGTGTCCCTCTATTGGCTAGGTGAGGGCGGGTCTGTATCCCTCTATTGGCTAGGTGGGGCGGGTCTGTGTCCCTTTAATGGCTAGGTGGGGGCTAAGTCTGCTGGGGAGGGGCTCGGGATCTCTTCCCCCACTTTTCTTTTTGTCTTACTGCATATAGGCATAAGAGACCTGGGGTTCAGGTCAATCCAGGCAGGGGCAATTCATATTGCAAAGTGAGGAGGGGACTAAGAGGGAGTTCCTGCACTTATAGTGCTGGCAGATTACTGATAAAGAGTAATTGCCCACTGAGAGAACGGCAAGTTACAGAGTGTGAGATTCAGGATAATTCTTAAGGCTCCTTAGCTCGTCTCGTGCGTGGATTCCCGCAGACCACACATTGATGGCCTATTAACTCCAGTATAAAAACGACAAGTGTGTAGTTACTCTGTGTGACTGCAGACTTGCCTTTCCTCACTGCACACACTGCGGATGCTCCGGTGTCCACGCCTGAATACTCCCGGTCAGATTCCGACTACACTGTGTCCGGCGCACTCAGTATTCCGCGAGGATTCATATTGTGACTGCAAACTGGTCGTTTTTGCCCCTTTATTCCAATGTGTTTTTTGCAGGTTTGTTTCCTGAAAATAGCGTACAAGTCCTGCAGAAAGAACTGGCCTGGGAATGTGACTACGTGCGTGAAGCCAAATGTGCCAAGACGTTCAGGTAGTACGGCAATCATTGTGTGTTTTGTAAGCAAATACCTACAGAAATGATCCAGAAAAAAACTGGCAGAAAATGTAATAAAAAACATAATACACAACTGTGGAACCTTTAATGGTGAAGTCTTGAGGGCGAGTCTATTTACTTCCCACCACTGAAGGCTGTGATCACTGTCCAAAGCGCTGATCCCAGTAAGACCAGCACAGGACGTCCACGGCCAGTAACTCTGGAAACTGCAGAGCACTAGGAGGGCACTAGAGAAGAAGCAGAGTAGATAAGAGTTCTCAAGCTTCGACTAAATGTTTTCTCCATGACTTCCAGGAATCTCCTGAGCAATGATCCGTTCTTCAGAGTCCCGCAAGTGATTGATGATCTGACTACCAAGAGAGTGCTGACTATGGAGCTGGTGCCTGGGGTTCCTCTCGACCATTGTGCAGAGATGGACCAGGAAACCCGCAACCAGGTCAGATGGCTGCATATAGCGGATAGTGAGATCCTGATAGCACTGGAGTAATCGGAGGAGAGCGAGATTCATCTGTCTGCACACTCCTTTCATCCTCTTCCCCACCACAAACATCTTAGTGTAAAATTGTACAAAAATGTTAATTTCTCCTTCGCCTCATTGGGGGACACAGGACCATGGGTTATGCTGCTGTCACTAGGAGGCTGACACTAAGCTGAGACAAAAAAGGGTTAGCTCCTCCCCTGCAGTATACACCCTCATGCTGGCATGCAGAGACCCAGTTTAAGCTTAGTGTCCGTAGGAGGCACACTGATTTTTTTCTCTCTTTTTTCATCTATTCCGGACGAAGGGGGCGACGGATTCTTCTAAGGTCCGATCTCCCCCGAACCAACAACAGGCGAGCACGGGAGTTTCACCTCACCGTATCCTCTCCTGCGACGTGGGAGCCACTGCCTGAGCTGTCCTTTTTTTGGGCGACGGTTTCTCCCCTAATGGGCCCCGATCTCCCCTTATACAGACGAGCACTGGTGTTCCTACCTCCAGTATCCTCCTCTGCAGCCAGGCCATTTTATTGCCGGACATCTGCCCTGTCCACCAGGTTCTACCCTCGGCTGTACAGTGGCTTTATCCCAGTGGCGTCCGTGCAGACCACACTGCATCACCAATGTGACTTGTGACTCAGGTGGTGGACGGTTCCTCTCCACCCCCCATGTGGGGTAGGTGGATAGAAGGCTTCCCAACCCCTGCACCGTTCCTATATATGGCACCATGGTTCCCTCTCACCTCCATCTTCAGGGTAAGTGCCCGGTGGGGGGACTGGGGGGGGGGGTGTCGCCGGCGGTCAGGAGGGCTCCTCATCCCTGGGCTCCATCTGCAGGCTTTTTGGGCGGTCCCTGTCCCTTTCCGGCGCTCGCGACCGCGCGCCGGGCCGAGGCCGCAAATTTAGTCCCCGGCTTCGGCCTAGCCGCTGGTCGCCGCCGCTAAGCTCCGCCCACTCCAGCCAGTGTCTGTGGCGCCGCCCCCCGCTCCTGGCGCTTCTCTCAGCCGCCGAGATTTCTCTTCCTGATCTCGGCGGCCATCTTGGTCCCTCTCCTCAGCGCCGCAGCTCCTGCCTGTCGCATCTCTGGTGCGTCAGTGGCCCACGTGCAGCCGGCTTCCTCCTCTCAGAGTGAACACCCCAGCAGTTCGTCTCTCCTGGATAGCGGGACACAGGACCGGGGTAAGGAGACATCGTTAGCTCCCCTCTGCAGCGCCCTCTCAGTCACTGGTCACCTCTATATAGACCCTGTAATTTTGTCTGCATTAGCATCATGTCGCAGTCAAGGTCTAAAAAATCTTCTAAGGTGCATACAACCTTCTTTTCTGCGTGTACCACCTGCCAGGCCCCTCTTCCCAGGCCTCAAAGCTCTCCCCTCTGCTCTGCCTGCGATGCCCCGTGTGCCCAGGAGCCCTCCACCGCCGCCGACCCTGGAGTACCTAGCCCCCCCCCGTGGGTCGCCTCGCTTTCTCAGTCCGTGGATTTTTTAGTTAACGCCATCAAGTCCATTCAAAATCCTCCCGGGGAACGGGGCAATCCGCTACAGGTGCTAAGGGATCCCTCCATAGCAGGGGAATCGTCGGCCAGCAGGGGCCGCTCGCCTCTTAAAGAGGCACGGTCGTCCAGAAAACGGACCCGTACTACCTCTCCAGAGCGTTCTCCTCGTCACTCAGACTCTGGCAGCTCCACCTCTCGCTCACCCTCTTTGGGGGCTCGAAGCGTTCAGGACTCTGAACATGAGTCTGAAATTTCTTTGGATCCGGAGGCTCCGGAGTTCAGAGCCACGGTTGACTCCCTCATCGTAGCAGTCAATCACGCACTAAAGGTGGATGACGATTCTAATTCCGCTCCGGAACATGCGGTCTCCTTTTCCAGAACCAAGCGTTCTCACAAAGCTTTTGCCTCTCATCCAGCCTTCCTGGACATAGTCAGGCGTCACAGGGAACACCCAGACAAGCGCTTCACGGGTAAGAAGGTCTTGGTTTCCAAGTATCCCTTCTCAGCTGATCTCGTGAAAGACTGGACGGATCCCCCCACGGTAGATCCGCCGGTCTCGCGCCTGGCTTCTAAGACTCTTCTCTCAGTCCCGGAGGGCGCTTCAATTAAGAGTCCCACCGAACGCCAGATAGACTCTCTAGCTCGCTCGGTGTACGAAGCCTCTGGCTCGTCCCTGTCTCCCTCCTTCGCCGCGGCCTGGGTGTCCAAGGCTATGGTTTCCTGGGCGGATGCCCTAGCGAAATCCATTAATGAGCAGGACCTCCCCTCGGAGATGGCGGACCTGGCTAAGCAGCTAGCCATGGCCAGCGATTATGTTATGTTCGCATCTCTCGACGCGGCAAATTGCGCTGCTTCGGCGGCTTCCAACGCCATCGCTATTAGAAGGGCCCTTTGGCTCAGAGATTGGCGCGCAGACTCTTCCTCTAAAAAATCCCTGATTTCTCTCCCTTTTCAAAGCGGGCGTCTTTTCGGCGAAAAGCTTGACCAGCTTATTTCCGACGCCACAGGGGGAAAGAGCAAGTTTCTTCCCCAACAGAGGCCCAAGGCGGCTTTCCAGCGCCAGCCTTACTTTCGTTTTCGGCCTTTTCGTACCAACTCTGCCTGGTCCAATCCCTCTGGCCTTCCCAGATCGGACCGCTCCGCCCGCGCAGACAGAGACGTTCGTCCATCCTTCAGACCTAATCCCTCCTGGCGCGGGAAACCGAGGCAGCCCCGAACCAGAGGTTCCAGACCTCCCAGATTCCCTTCTCAATGACTCGGGAACAGCGCCAGTCGATCCCAGAAGAGTAGGCGGTCGTCTACTCCTTTTTCAACAAGCCTGGCTCTCCGTCGTTCACGACGAATGGGTCAGAGATCTGGTATCGTCTGGCTACAAGATAGAGTTCTCCTCTCCCCCTCCCACTCGGTTCTTCCCCTCTCGTCTTCCCAGTTCGGGAGCTCAGTCTCGCGCCCTTCTTTGCGCCATCCACTCCCTCCGCCAGAGCGGGGTCATCGTGCCGGTCCCGGAACACGAGAGGTTCAGAGGCTTCTACTCAAACCTCTTCGTCGTGCCAAAGAAGGACGGGACCGTTCGTCCCATTTTGGATCTGAAGCTTCTGAACAGGTGCGTGAGAGTCCGGCACTTCAGGATGGAATCGCTCAGATCAGTCATCTCCTCCATGGAAAGAGGGGAATTTTTGGCCTCGATAGACATCAAGGATGCCTATCTTCACATCCCGATCTTCCCGCCTCATCAGAGGTTCCTTCGCTTTGCCATTCGAGAGGACCATTTTCAGTTCACAGCCTTGCCCTTCGGTCTCGCCACGGCGCCCAGGGTGTTCACCAAGGTCATGGCGGCTGTCATGGCCATTCTTCACTCTCGAGGAGTCGTCGTATTACCTTACTTAGACGATCTCCTCATATAGGGCCCGTCGTTTCAGGCCTGCGAGTCAAGCGTCCACATTACCCTGGATTCGCTTTCTCGCCTGGGCTGGCTGATCAACTTAGACAAGTCATCTCCCGTTCCTTCCCGTCGGATCTCCTTTCTGGGAATGATCCTGGACACTTCAAGGGGGCTGGTTTTGCTTCCTCGGTCCAAGGTCCAAGCGCTCCAGCAGGGAGTCCGTACACTCTGCCATCCTCGCCCGCGAACCATTCGGTTCGCCATGAAGATCCTGGGAAAGATGGTTGCGGCAATCGAAGCTGTTCCCTTCGCTCAACTCCATCTCCGCCCCTTACAACAGGCTCTGCTGGACAACTGGGACAGGAGTCTCTTTTCTCTCGACCTCCCTTGTCCCCTGTCTCCTCGGGTCAGACATTCTCTCATTTGGTGGACCCTGGGACCATCTCTTCTCCAGGGGAAGTCCTTCCTCCCGTTCCGCTGGTTAGTGGTAACCACCGACGCCAGTCTTCTTGGCTGGGGGGCGGTGTTTCTTCACCACTCGGCCCAGGGTCGTTGGACTGCTCGGGAATCCAGCCTCCCCATCAACATTCTGGAGATTCGTGCTATCAGACTTGCTCTGATTCACTTCCACGCTCTGCTTGCGGGTCACCCAATAAGAGTCCAATCGGACAACGTCACGGCGGTGGCTTACATCAACCACCAGGGGGGTACCCGCAGCAGGGCGGCGATGAGGGAAGTCTCTCTCATCCTTCGTTGGGCCGAGACCAACCACTCCATCATCTCGGCGGTGCACATTCCGGGAGTCGAGAACTGGGCAGCGGACTTCCTGAGCCGCCAGGGCCTTGCCTCGGGGGAATGGGAACTTCACCTAGAAGTTTTTCACCAGATCTGTCTTCGCTGGGGGACCCCGGACGTGGATCTGATGGCATCCAGATGGAACGCCAAGGTCCACAACTTCATCGCTCGATCTCGGGATCCCCAGGCCATTAGAGTGGACGCGCTAATTTCTCCGTGGCATCATTTTCAACTCCCATACGTGTTTCCTCCTCTTCCCTTACTGCCGAAGGTCATCCGAAAGATCAGGACGGAGGGAGGACCGGTCATTCTGGTCGCCCCAGACTGGCCTCGTCACGCTTGGTACGCGGAGCTCGTAGCCGACGTCCCCTTGCGGTTGCCAGACCGCCCAGACCTACTTCGCCAAGGACCGATCTACCATCAGAGCTCAGGGGCCCTACGTTTGACGGCGTGGCTGTTGAAACCTGGATTCTAGCTCGTGCTGGTTTCTCTCAGCAGGTCATTCCTACCATGCTAAGTGCTCGCAAGGCGTCCTCTGCCTCTATCTACCACCGCGTCTGGAAGACCTTCTTTTCTTGGTGCAGGCTCCGAGGGCTCCCTCCGCTCAGCTTCTCCATCCCTTGTATCCTGAATTTCCTTCAGTCCGGTCTGGATTCCGGTTTGGCCCTGAGCTCTCTTAAAGGTCAGATCTCAGCCTTATCCGTGCTGTTCCAGCGTAGGATCGCCACCAACCTTCAGGTCAAGACTTTCATTCAGGGAGTCTCCCATGTTGTTCCTCCTTACAGGACGCCTTTGGAGACCTGGGATCTCAATTTGGTCCTGGGGGCTCTCCAGGAACCGCCGTTCGAACCCCTTCAAGACGTTCCGCTCTCTGTTCTCTCTTGGAAGGTTGCCTTCCTGGTAGCGGTGACGTCCATCAGAAGGGTTTCAGAGCTCGCCGCTCTATCCTGTCGGGCACCTTTCCTTGCCTTTCATCAGGACAAGGTAGTCCTACGTCCTTCTCCCGCGTTTCTTCCAAAGGTGGTCTCATCTTTCCACCTTAACGAGGACATCATCCTTCCCTCCTTTTGTCCGCAGCCTAAACATAGGGTCGAGAAGGCTCTCCATACTCTGGACGTGGTACGGGCTCTCAGGAGGTACATTTCCAGAACGGCACACTTCAGAAAATCGGACGCCCTTTTCGTGCTCCCGGAGGGTCACAGAAAGGGTTTGGCGGCGTCTAAATCCACGATAGCTAGATGGATCCGATCTGCTATCCAGGAATCCTATCGGGTCAGGGGCAGTCCTATCCCGGCGGGGATTAGAGCTCACTCCACTCGGTCGATGGGTGCTTCCTGGGCCATCCGGCACCAGGCATCAGCGGAGCAGGTTTGCAAGGCCGCAACGTGGTCCAGCCTGCATACCTTCACAAAGCATTACAATGTGCATATCCAATCCTCTGCGGACGCGGCCCTTGGCAGGCGTATCCTGCAGGCGGCCGTTGCGCATTGGTAGTCAGATGGTACATGAAGTTACGTGGTTGTATTGTTTCCCTCCCAGGGACTGCTTTGGGACGTCCCATGGTCCTGTGTCCCCCAATGAGGCGAAGGAGAAATAGGGATTTTTGTGTGTACTCACCGTAAAATCCTTTTCTCCGAGCCACTCATTGGGGGACACAGCACCCACCCTGGTAGCCTTACGGCTAGTTATCTTTTTTAGTCTTTGACTGTTGTTTGACATGTTATGTTCCAATGTTTTTTGATATATTGTTCTCATTATCCTACTGCTTTTGCACTTAACTGGGTCTCTGCATGCCAGCATGAGGGTGTATACTGCAGGGGAGGAGCTAACCCTTTTTTGTCTCAGCTTAGTGTCAGCCTCCTAGTGACAGCAGCATAACCCATGGTCCTGTGTCCCCCAATGAGTGGCTCGGAGAAAAGGATTTTACGGTGAGTACACACAAAAATCCCTATTTTGTTGCGGCAGCACAGGTTGCACCAATGTTGTGTCCGCCCCCAATCCTGGCATAAAAAAGAATGGATTTTTTCTCATTTTTTTTGATTGCCCATGTTATGTGTTGGCTCGCAGTGGATGATTCTCCGCTCTTACAGCGTTCTTTGCTTTTCAGATATCCTACAGTGTCCTGCGGCTCTGCTTACAGGAGGTCTTTCAATTCCGCTTCATGCAAACTGACCCCAACTGGTCCAACTTTTTCTACGACTCTGATCAAAACAAGGTAAGAAAGTCCACTGGTCAAAAATCCATATGATGGACGTGAGATGATTTTTTTTTTTTTTTTTTTTTAAGCGACCATTAAAAGCTATGTCCGCCTTTGCAATTTTTTTTTTTTTTTAATTCTTCCAATGAATCCAAAAATGAAAAAAATATTCTTAATTTCATCACTTGCAATTGTTGCTTTTTTTTAATCATGCGGTAATCAATGACATTTAAAAAAAAAAAATGCTCTTTATTTTTTTTTTTGTGCTTTTTTTGCCTTTTTATTAAAAAATAAAAATAAAAAAAAGGTTGCGTGTTCCTCTTTAAAATGTCTCAAAATTTGCACAAAAATTGGGGAATATGATGTAAACATTTGGAAAACAAAAAGATCTCACACGTTGGCGAACTTACTTTTTGCAACTTTGAAAATCACTAATAAAAATGAATCTACGGTAATTGTAAAAAAAATAAATAAGAGGGATATAAATTGCAATAAGACTTCAGCATCTGACTCAACAAGAAACGTTTGTAGTCCATTACCATTGTGGCTTATTGCTTTACATGGGAGCTGTAGACACAACGGGGAATTTTTTACCTGCATTCGAGGAGCGATCCACATGGAAATAATAGTTTTTTCTTACTTCATAGGTGAACCTCTTGGACTTTGGAGCCAGTCGATGGTTTGATGAGACGTTCACCGATGAATATATTGAGGTGAGTTGAATTTGCAGCACATATTTCATGTAAATAAAGGGGTGGCAGTCTGGACGCTGCTCAGAACCCCTTTATTTTAGGTGGCAGCTCTGGATCGAGACCTCAGGAGCCATGTATAGCCACACATTGTTTTTGGAAATTGAGTCGTATTTCATGGGTTGGACATGTTCGACATTTAGATATCGTATATACTCGAGTATAAGCCGAGATTTTCAGCCCAAATTTTTGGGCTGAAAGTGCCCCTCTCGGCTTATACTCAAGTCACGGTAGCGGTGGGGTCGGCGGGTGAGGGGGAGAGGGCGCTGAGGCATACTTACCTAGTCCCGGCGATCCTGGTGCTGTCCCTGCCTGTCACACTGTCTTCGGGTGCCGCAGCTCTTCCCCTGTACAGCGGTCACGTGGTACCGGTCATTAGAGAAATTAATATGGACTCCACTCCAATAGGGGTGGAGCCGCATATTCATTTCTCTAATCCGCCTTGCCGGTGACCGCTGACAGGAAAAGCTGCGGCACCCGAAGACAGTGTGACAGGCAGGGGCAGCGCCAGGATCGCTGGGACTAGGTGAGTATTTTATATTCACCTGTCCGCGTTCCACACGCCGGGCGCCGCTCTGTCTTCGCGTCCTCTTGCACTGACTGTTCAGGTCAGAGGGCGCGATGACGCATATAGTGTGCACGCCGCCCTCTGCCTGATCAGTCAGTGCGGAGAGACGCCGGGAGCTGCGAGCAAGAGAGGTGAGTATGGCATTTTTTTTTTTTTTTATTATTGCAGCAGCAATGGCAGAGCTTTATACAGAGCATCTATGGGGCAATAATGAACGGTGCAGAGCACTATATGGCATAGTTATGGTGCAATAATGAACGGTGCAGAGCACTATATGGCACAGTTATGGGGCAATAATGAATGGTGCAAAGCACTATATGGCACATCTATGGGGCAATAATGAACGGTGCAGAGCACTATATGGCACATCTATGGGGCAATAATGAACGGTGCAGAGCACTATATGGCAAGCTATGGGGCAAGAATGAACGGTGCAGAGCACTATATGGCACAGTTATGGGGCAATAATGAACGGTGCAGAGCACTATATGGCACAGCTATGGGGCAATAATGAACGGTGCAGAGCACTATATGGCACAGCTATGGGGCAATAATGAACGGTGCAGAGCACTATATGGCACAGCTATGGGACAATAATGAACGGTGCAGAGCACTATATGGCACAGCTATGGGACAATAATGAACGGTGCAGAGCACTATATGGCACAGCTATGGGGCAAGAATGAACGGTGCAGAGCACTATATGGCACATCTATGGGGCAATAATGAACGGTGCAGAGCACTATATGGCAAGCTATGGGGCAAGAATGAACGGTGCAGAGCACTATATGGCACAGCTATGGGGCAAGAATGAACGGTGCAGAGCACTATATGGCACATCTATGGGGCAATAATGAACGGTGCAGAGCACTATATGGCAAGCTATGGGGCAATAATGAACGGTGCAGAGCACTATATGGCACAGTTATGGGGCAAGAATGAACGGTGCAGAGCACTATATGGCACAGTTATGGGGCAATAATGAACGGTGCAGAGCACTATATGGCAAGCTATGGGGCAATAATGAACGGTGCAGAGCACTATATGGCACAGCTATGGGACAATAATGAACGGTGCAGAGCACTATATGGCAAGCTATGGGACAATAATGAACGGTGCAGAGCACTATATGGCACAGCTATGGGGCAAGAATGAACGGTGCAGAGCACTAATATGGCACAGCTATGGGGCAAGAATGAACGGTGCAGAGCACTATATGGCACAGCTATGGGGCTATAATGAATGGTGCAGAGCACTATATGGTACAGCTATGGGGCCGTAATGAACGGTGCAGAGCACTATATGCCACAGCTATGGGGCAATAATGAACGGTGCAGAGCACTATATGGCACAGCTATGGGGCAGTAATGAACGGTGCAGAGCACTATATGGCACAGCTATGGGGCCGTAATGAACGATATGGAGCATCTATTTTTATTTTTGAAATTCACCGGTAGCTGCTGCATTTTCCACCTTAGGCTTATACTCGAGTCAATAAGTTTTCCCAGTTTTTTGTGGCAAAATTAGGGGGGTCGGCTTATCCTCTGGTCGGCTTATACTCGAGTATATACGGTAATAGACCACAGTATATGCCATAAATATATGGTTGTTGCTGGTCCCCTCTCCGAGCCCCTAATCTGGTAGCACCATTGTTGTGAATGGAGAGGAGGCTGCACCTGTCGGACCCGCACCGATCTGTCATTAATAAATGTCTAAGCTGCAAAAGATCCTTTACGGGCTGGTTACTACGATTCTTATTATTTTGGAACCTTATGGTTGTATTATATGGGCTGCATGACACTATATGGCAGTATTGCACGTGTCGGAACAACAAGAACAGTTGTCTAATGTGCCCTTTCATTTCTCATTTTCTACAAAACCATTCCCGTTCTCCCAAACGCATTAACGTCCGATAACAAATAATTTGCCAACTTCTACTGCGCCACACAGATGGGTTAGCCCCATACTGGGACCCCTCTTTATGGGGCTGTTTTGGCAACCAATGTTTTGGTGACTCCCCTCTTCTTCTCTACCATTTAGGTTGTTAAAGCAGCAACAGAAGGTGACAGAGAAAAAGTTCTGAAAAAGTCCAGAGACCTAAAGTTTCTGACCGGCTATGAAACCAAGGTAAGTTGTGGGGGGGGTTCGGAACTGTGTGGGATTTTTCTCATGTTGTCATAAGTCCGAATTTACTTGTTTGTTTTTTACCATGTACCCTCACAGCAGTAATCTCCTCCTCAAAGCCATTCTTTATTAATTACCTTAAGCTACCAGCACTTCTCTGTAGGACTACAAGTGTCAGTGGACTAGAGAGTACCCAGTGAGCCCCTGGTGGTGCCGATCACAGGGGTTTCCAGCAGTGAGACGCTCCGGGACGCTGCAGGAATTGGTTTCCAATATGAGCCTGTCATTTTGGTTTGCTAAGAAAAGGACTGAGAAACGTAACTTTAGAAGCACAGGGTGTCTTAGTGCATATCTGCACAGAGCCAGCTTCATTAAAAATGCATTTTATGAGCCTGTTAATGACCATTTATCTGACCACGTGGCCACGTTCAAACTTTAAAGGGATTGTGCAGGTTGCAAAACTATTTTCAAATACACTTTTGGGAGATTATTTACCCTTGTCGATTGGTGCATGAACCAACATATCTGCGTTACATGGACAACCCAATCATTGCAACTGATCGAAAACTGCATAATGCTTCATTCCCCTGTGGGGGCACTACAGGGGAATTGAACACTGGCTGACTGGCTCTGTGACCGGACATAAGAGATTTGGTTTCATATAACAGCATATTTGGCAAGTCATAGGTTTGGGGGGTCCTTTGATGGCACACAGATACTGATGATTGAGGATTCTCCGGCCATTTAAAGGTCTTTTTTGAGGGTTAAATTGGTTAAATTAAAAAAAAAAAAAAGGCATGTATTGCTTCCCATCTCTATGCCTGTGCTGCTATTGTGATGTCACATCATTCCTGACAACTATAACCTCATATCTCAGAAGTCACTTGCCATAAATGCCAACGTATCTGCCAAGGCCTGAGTGCCGAGAGCACTGGAGCCTTGGGGAATGGAAGAGGCGAGTGTATTTGTTAGTGTTTTTTTTTGTAATAGAAACTTTTTTTAATCTAGCAGCCTTGTCAGAAGTGCATGACTGCCATACGAGAGCTCTCAAACCTAATTGCCCCAGCGCCTCTTTTGATTAGATGCACAACGTCATACGTCCATCTTTCCGCAACTATGATGTGGTGCCGTATTACACCTTTTTACTTGCTGCTTTGGTCTTGTGGTTGGGTAGAGCTAGGCGAACCCGAACAGTAAAGTTTGACGTCCGTACCGAACACCTACTGTTCAGGCCTGGACACCGAACGCGAACTTCACCAGGAAGTCTGTTTTACTGTTCGGTTCGGCCCCCTGGACTCCGGGTGTTTGTCGCATGGTCAATTGCTCTACAGCACGGCAAACACTGCTTCTGATCGGCGGTAAAATCATCACTGGTCCGACAGCCACAGTTGGCAAGCTGTCAAATGTCAGCGTGAGCCCGTAGCTGTGATCAGAGCTATAAAGTTTACCTCCGGTCACTGGTTTCAGCTGATGGGACTACTGCTCTCATCAGCCAACACCTGCTGCCGCTAGTAACCGCGAGAGCAGGAGCAGCGGATGGGAGTATTCATTAGCCAGCGCCCGTGCGGTAAATAAATAATAAAAAAAAAAAAAAAGAATAGCGTGGGATCCTTTTGTATATTTGATAACGAGCCAGGCAAAACACAGCTCGGGGCTGCACCCCTCTGCTATCAGCTTCAGCAAGGCTGGTTATCAAGAATAGAGGGGGTCCCCTGCAGTGAATTTGAACTACGGTGAGCTGACCTCTGCACCGTGAGACTTTTTTTCTCACACTGCGAGCGGTGATCTCACCGAGGTCACACAGTTCACACAGTTCACCCAGGCTGGAAACGCAGCCTCAGTGACTGACGGTAACATCGATAATGTCACCGCCGGTCAGTGATGCTGCGCTCACATCAGCTCATCCAGGTTCTCAGCCTGGACGGTCGCATCTTGGCACCGTCCAGGTTGAAAACTATTAATCCCCCTGACCTGGATTACGGCGTGGGACAGAACGACAGACAGGTGAGGGATATTGTTGTTTTTTAATTTTTGTCTTATTACAGAAGATGAGGGATTCAGTGGAATTAAGTATTAGGTGAGTATGGTCTTTATTTACCATACAACTATCGGAATAGTAATGGAGAGGTGTCTTATAGACGCCTCTCCATTACTAAGCCGTGGGCTTGATGTCACCTGACAATACAAAGGTGACATCAATCCCACAAATATGAACCCCACTTACTACCGCTACAGAGCAAGTGAGCCGGGCAAAGCACCAGAATTGGCGCATCTAATAGATGTGCCTTTTCTGGGCAGTTGCGGGCTACTATTTTTAGGCTGGTGGACCTATATCAATGGCCCCTTACCAGCCTGAGAATACCAGCTGTCAGCTTTTGGCTCAAAAATGAGGGGGACCCCACGCCGTTTTTTGTTTAAATGCTTTATTTAAATAATTTGAAAAATCGGAGTGGGGGACCCCTTTATTCTTGATAACCAGCCTTGCTGACCGCTGAGGGTTGCAGCCCCCCAGCTGTGGGTTTTGCCTGGTTGGTTATCAAAAATACATGGGAACACACACAGTTTTTTTTTTTTTTATTATTATTATTATTTATTTACAGTGCAGGCGCTGGCGAATTAATACTCTCATCAACTGCTCCTGCTCTCACTGTTCTTAGCAGCAGCAGTCCCATCAGCTGACACTAGTGACTGCAGGTGAACTTTATGCCTCCAATCACAGCTGTGGGCTCACACTCTCTTTTGACAGCGTGCGACTGCAGCTCTCTGACCGGCGCTGATGATTTTACCGACGATCAGAAGAGGTGTTTGCCGTGCTGTCATGCACGACAGCGTGGCAAATACTGGATGTGCAGGCCCCCATTCAAGTTAATGGGTTTTGGGCATCGAACATCCAGGTGTCCGCCAATCTCTATAGTTGGGTATTATACCTTTTTACTTGCTGCTTTGGTCTTGTGGTTGGGTAGTATACCTTTTTACTTGCTGCTTTGGTATTTTTCTTGGGTATTGGGTAATTTACTTGCTCCTTCGGTCTTGTAGTTGAGTATTATACCCAACCAAAAGACCGAAGCAGCAAGTAAATGGTATTATACCTTTTTACTTGGTGCCTCGGTCTTGTGGTTGGATATTATACCTTTTTACTTGCTGCTTCGGTCTTGGATTGGGTATTATACCTTTGTACTTGCTGCCTTGCCCTTGTAGTTGGATACTATACCTTTGTACTTGCTGCTTTGGCCTTGTGGTTGGGTATTATACCTTTTTACTTGCTGCTTCGGTCTTGTGGTGGGGTATTATACCTTTTTACTTGCTGCTTAGGTCTTGTAGTTGGGTATTATACCTTTTTACTTGCTGCTTCAGTCTTGGGTTGGGTATTATACCTTTCTTACTTGCTGCTTCGGTCTTGTAGTTGGGTTTTTATACCTTTTGTACTTGCTGCCTTGTAGTTGGATATTATACCTTTTGTACTTGCTGCTTTGGTCTTGTAGTTGGGTATTATACCTTTTTACTTGCTGCCTTGGCGTTGTGGTTGGGTATTGTACTTTTTTACTTGCTGCTTCGGTCTTGTAGTTGGGTTTTTATACCTTTGTACTTGCTGCCTTGTAGTTGGATATTATACCTTTGTACTTGCTGCCTTGGTCTTTGTAGTTAGATATTATACCTTTTGTACTTGCTGCCTTGGCCTTGTAGTTGGGTTTTTATACCTTTGTACTTGCTGCCTTGGTCTTTGTAGTTGGATATTATACCTTTTGTACTTGCTGCCTTGGCCTTGTAGTTGGGTTTTTATACCTTTGTACTTGCTGCCTTGGTCTTTGTAGTTGGATATTATACCTTTTGTACTTGCTGCCTTGGCCTTGTGGTTGGGTATTGTACTTTTTTTCCTTGCTGCTTGGTTCTCGCTGACCCTGTACATCTCGTTTAGGACGATGTTTCCTTTATGTCATTCTTCTGTAATGAAGATGTTCATGTGGAGCAGAGCTAATTGTTTTCACGCCACTTGAGTGAAACATCGTAGCGATTCCAACATCCCACAGGGGAAAGTATTTACCCACAGGAACCCGTCTGCTGGCACTGGTTACCCAAGAAGATGCCGGGCAATGCTCATTACATGGTGTAAGGTCGTTATATAGGAAACTTCTGGGGGTTATTGGGCGTTCATTAACACTTTCCTGCCTGTAGCTTTGTCTTTTAGGCAGAGGTGGGCCTGCCCTGTCATTCAAGTCTTGTTAGGTTAATTTTAACCTTCTTGGATCCGGGATATTGACGGTAATATACAGTGACGGCTCTTCACAGTAATGACAGCCCAGACAGAAGCTGTCATATTGTCTCGCTCTCTGACTGTTCTCATTAGATCCCTTTTATACCTATTGCGCTGCGCTCGGCTAATTATCTGTCGAGCTGAAAGCTTCACTTACTGGAATCTAAATGAGATGAGACGACATATCCCGGTGGTGGGACACCGTTTTATTACAGAAGCAAGGATTCCAGGAATGCTGGAAAAATAGAAAATATTGCAAATTTACCTATAGGGATCATTTTAGTAACGCATGCCTTTAAGGACGAGTTGTCCTCTGCTGACATGTCTGATTCAGTAATACATGTATTTATTTGGAAATCCGGGAGCATCTGCTGTTATAAATGTATAGCGTCTGGGACCCCCTCAATCCTATGAAGGGGCTGCCGCTCTGTATCCGCACCCAAGTTCTTTCAGGTGATCTGCCTCCAGCCCCATTAACTTAAAGGAGAAGTCACTTTTACACCATAAGGATAGGGCAGGTGCCCGCGAGCCTGTATATGTGGCGTCGCCATCCGTCCCTCACCTCCCCATACAGAAGCCCACCCGACAGTGGGTGGCTGGGGCGCACAGGTCTACATCACTGCCTATTTTTGCACCTCTGCCACTCACTTTATACGACGGGAATATCCCTGTAATCAGAGTTTACCTGAAGCAGACCATTCCTTTAAATGGAGGTAGTCTAAGACGTCCCACTTAAGAATTCTGAAAGTTGAGATGTTCGGCATCGTCTGGTCACTGTCACGAGACAAAATGGCGTCTGTCGGGTAAGCCCAGTTTTGGGTTCTCTTAAACTTGTCATCTTCGTCACAATAAAGAAAAATTAAATACGGTAAATGTTCATGTTTTTTCACGTGGGAGAGAGGAGAAAGCCGCTGCCAGACCCTGATGAATACACAAGGGTCTGGCGTTGGCGCTGAAATTTCGACAGCCTCATCCTTTTCTCTCCCAGCGTCATCTGACAGCGAAGAGAGACGGTAGACCGCCATTTGCATCAGATGGTCGGCCGATATATAGTTTTGGAAAAGTTTCTTCTAATGTGTAAGGGGGGGGATTTAGACAGCACAGCTGCAAAAAGAGACCTTTTGTGGTGGGCTTTCAGGCCTCCGCAGGCTTTGGTTGTGAGTTGGGTAATAAGTTTTCATAAAGCTCTTCAGCTAAAGTAATCACACATTTCAGGCTCATCGTTTTCGGCATTTCTGCTTACTGTCAGTGAATAGAAATGTTCACGGTTGCAACTACTTTCCTGTTGTACCTGGAGCCGGATCAGAGCGGTCACTGACGACTCCTGCTTTGCGGTTCAGTTTCTTCACATTAACAGAGAAGCTCTTCCTCTTCCAGGCTACTTTGTCAGTGGGATGTGACTGCCAATGTCATGATCATTGACCATCTGCTCCCCACAGTAATGCAGCGGGGAGCCGACTGTCAATCAGTATGACATCAAAAGTCACACCTCATCAACAGAGCAGAAGAGAAGAATGTGCCCTGTCGATGTGACGTCGTTGGAAGCCACAGGAGCGGTATGTGGCCACTCTGTTTCTGCAGCGGTCTATGGCACGTCCCACCACATTGTCTGGATAGTGGATGGCTTCCAAACTTGGTTGTCCACCCACAGAGACTTTTTTTTACTTCAGTAGTTTTGGGCTAAGTTATAATATTTTGCATTTGGGTTTCATATACGATATTGCACTTCTTGGCTCTTGTAGTACAGTATAAAGCAGAGACCCTGATTCCTGCGCTTGAGCCCTTTTTTTTTTTTTTTTTTTCTTTTTTTTTAACCTCTTGCAGCACCTTTCCTAAAACCACAGTGTCCTAGTACTAGAATCAGGGTCTCTGACTCCCTTTATGCTGTGGCATAACCCTGGTCACCGATTTACCTGTAAGTGTTTGCATTTCTAAGGCCCATGTGACTCCCCTCCCATCACCTTGCCTTTTGTCTGGCAGCCCCTCATACTTCATTAAATGGCTTGTCCATTGTAAAAGTCATCATCGGAGATGGGTCTTAATAACCTATTGATCGCTGGGACCCGCGCTGATTAGCAGAACGAGGAATTGTTATTTCCGCCGAGGCACTTTTATCTCAATGAGTGGCAGGTATTCATTCTCTATGGGGCTGCCAGAAAAAGCTCCACAGCCTCGTAGGGAAGAAAGATGATCAAGCACCGATCCATTCTAAAGGAATTAAAGTGCCCAGTTTCGGTGGTCGGACCCCTACCAATCAGCAATTATACCCTATCCTTTGCATAGACGTGTTTCGCTCGACAACCCTTGTAACCTCCCATTGATCTGTTTGGAATTGAATGTTTTACCAAATGTTTTTTTCCTTAAATTGGCTGATAACAGAGAGCAATAATTAAATTGAACTATAAAGACTACATATACGTGAGTCCGTTGCCCTTAATAATGTGGTTAGGGGCTGCACTGATCTGATAACCAGTGGGGGTACATGACTTTTTTGGCCGTGTGTATGGAGCTGCTGTCTGTGCATATATCACAGAGAACATCCTTAACCCCTTCCCGACCTTTGACACATACGCTGCGTCATGAAAGTCGGTGCCATTCCGACCCATGACGCAGCGTATGCGTCATGGAAAGATCGCGTCCCTGCAGATCGGGTGAAAGGGTTAACTCCCATTTCACCCGATCTGCAGGGACAGGGGGAGTGGTAGTTTAGCCCAGGGGGGGTGGCTTCACCCCCCCCCATGGCTACGATCGCTCTGATTGGCTGTTGAAAGTGAAACTGCCAATCGGAGCGATTTGTAATATTTCACCTAAAAAAATGGTGAAATATTACAATCCAGCCATGGCCGATGCTGCAATATCATCGGCCATGGCTGGAAACACTAATGTGCCCCCACCCCACCCCACCGATCGCCCCCCGATCTGTGGTCCGCTCCCCTCTGTCCTGTGCTCCGCTCCCCCCGTCCTCCTGTCCGCTCCCCCCGTGCTCCAATCACACCCCCCGTGCTCCAATCACACCCCCCCGCACAGCGATCCCCCCTCCCCGCACAGCGATCCCCCACTCCGTGCTCCAATCCACCCTCCCCCGTGTTCCGATCCACCCCCCCCCCCCATGCTCCGATCCACCCCCCCGTGCTCCGACGCCCCCCCGTGCCCTGATCTCCCCCCCCCCCCCCCCCCCCCTTATACTTACCTGGCCTCCCGGGGTCCGTCCATCTTCTTTCCTGGGAGCCGCCATCTTCCAAAATGGCGGGCGCATGTGCAGTGCGCCCGCTGAATCTGCCGGCCGGCAGATTCGTTCCAGAGTGAATTTTGATCACTGAGATATAACTTCTCAGTGATCAAAATAAAAAAAAAAAGTAAATGACCCCCCCCCCCCCCCCCCTTTGTCACCCCCATAGGTAGGGACAAATAAAAAAAATAAATTTTTTCCACTAAGGTTGGGGTAAGAACCAGGGTTAGGGGTAGGGTTAGGGTTCGGGATGTGCACACGTATTCTGGTCCTATGCGGATTTTTCCGCAGAGGATTTGATAAATCCGCAGTGCTAAACCGCTGTGGATAAACCGCGGTTTTTCTGTGCATTTCACTGCGGTTTTACAACTGCGATTTTCTATTGGAGCAGTTGTAAAACCGCTGCGGAATCCGCAGAAAGAAGTGACATGCTGTGGAATGTAAACCGCTGCGTTTCCGTGCAGTTTTTCTGCAGCATGTGTACAACGATTTTTGTTTCCCATAGGTTTACATTGAACTGTAAACTCATGGGAAACTGCTGCGGATCCGCAGCGTTTTCCGCAGCGTGTGCACATACCTTTAGAATTAGGCCATGTGCACACGGTGCGGATTTGGCTGCGGATTTGGCTGCGGATTGGCCGCTGCGGATCCGCAGCAGTGTTCCATCAGGTTTACAGTACCATGTAAACATATGGAAAGCCAAATCCGCTGTGCCCATGGTGCGGAAAATACCGCGCGGGAACGCTGCGTTGTATTTTCCACAGCATGTCAATTCTTTGTGCGGATTCCGCAGCGTTTTACACCTGTTCCTCAATAGGAATCCGCAGGTGAAATCCGCACAAAAAACACTGGCAATCCGCGGTAAATCCGCAGGTAAAACGCAGTGCCTTTTACCCGCGGATTTTTCAAAAATGGTGCTGAAAAATCTCATACGAATCCGCAACGTTGGCACATAGCCTTAGGGTTGGGTTGGAATTAGGGTTGTGGTTAGGGGTGTGTTGGAGTTAGAATTAAGGGGTTTCCACTGTTTAGGCACATCAGGGGGTCTCCAAACGCAACATGGCGCCACCATTGATTCCAGCCAATCTTGTATTCAAAAAGTCAAATGGTGCTCCCTCACTTCCGAGCCCCGACGTGTGCCCAAACAGTGGTTTACCCCCACATATGGGGTACCAGCATACTCAGGACAAACTGCGCAACAATTACTGGGGTCCAATTTCTCCTGTTACCCTTGAGAAAATAAAAAATTGCTTGCTAAAACATCATTTTTGAGGAAAGAAAAATGATTTTTTATTTTCACGGCTCTGCGTTGTAAACGTCTGTGAAGCACTTGGGGGTTCAAAGTGCTCACCATATATCTAGATAAGTTCCTTGGGGGGTCTAGTTTCCAAAATGGGGTCACTTGTGGGGGGTTTCTACTGTTTAGGCACACCAGGGGCTCTGCAAACGCAACATGACGTCCGCATCAAAGTCTGCATTTCAAAAGTCACTACTTCCCTTCTGAGCCCCGACGTGTGCCCAAACAGTGGTTTACCTCCACACATGGGGTATCAGCGTACTCAGGAGAAACTGGACAACAACTTTTGGGGTCCAATTTCTCCTGTAACCCTTGGGAAAATAAAAAATTGCGGGCTAAAAAATCATTTTTGAGAAAAGAATTTTTTTTTTTTTTTTTCATGGCTCTGCGTTATAAACTTCTGTGAAGCACTTGAGGGTTCAAAGTGCTCACCACACATCTAGATTAGTTCCTTTGGGGGTCTAGTTTCCAAAATGGGGTCATTTGTGGGGGATCTCCAATGTTTAGGCACACAGGGGCTCTCCAAACGCGACATGGTGTCCGCTAATGATTGGAGCTAATTTTCCATTTAAAAAGCCAAATGGCGTGCCTTCCCTTCTGAGCCCTGCCGTGCGCCCAAACAGTGGTTTACCCCCACATATGGGGTATCTGCGTACTCAGGACAAACTGGACAACAACATTTGTGGTCCAATTTCTCCTATTACCACTGGCAAAATAGGAAATTCCAGGCTAAAAAATCATTTTTGAGAAAAGAAAAATTATTTTTTATTTTCATGGCCCTGCATTATAAACTTCTGTGAAGCACCTGGGGGTTTAAAGTGCTCAGTATGCATCTAGATAAGTTCCTTGGGGGGTCTAGTTTCCAAAATGGGGTCACTTGTGGGGGAGCTCCAATGTTTAGGCACACAGGGGCTCTCCAAACGCGACATGGTGTCCGCTAACAATTGGAGCTAATTTTCCATTCAAAAAGTCAAAAGGCGCGCCTTCCCTTCCGAGCCATGCCGTGTGCCCAAACAGTGGTTTACCCCCACATATGAGGTATCGGCGTACTCGGGAGAAATTGCTCAACAAATTTTAGGATCCATTTTATCCTATTGCCATGTGAAAATGAAAAAATTGAGGCGAAAAGAAATTTTTTGTGAAAAAAAAGTACTTTTTCATTTTTACGGATCAATTTGCGAAGCACCTGAGGGTTTAAAGTGCTCACTAGGCATCTAGATAAGTTCCTTGGGGGGTCCAGTTTCCAAAATGGGGTCATTTGTGGGGGGAGCTCCAATGTTTAAGCACACAGGGTCTCTCCAAACGCGACATGGTGTCCGCTAACGATGGAGATAATTTTTCATTCAAAAAGTCAAATGGCGCTCCTTCCCTTCCAAGCCCTGCCGTGCGCCCAAACAGTGGTTTACCCCCACATATGAGGAATCAGCGTACTCAGGACAAATTGGACAACAACTTTCGTTGTTCAGTTTCTCCTTTTACCATTGGGAAAATACAAAAATTGTTGCTGAAAAATCATTTTTGTGACTAAAAAGTTAAATGTTCATTTTTTCCTTCCATGTTGCTTCTGCTGCTGTGAAGCACCTGAAGGGTTAATAAACTTCTGGAATGTGGTTTTGTGCACCTTGAGGAGTGCAGTTTTTAGAATGGTGTCACTTTTGGGTATTTTCAGCCATATAGACCCCTCAAACTGACTTCAAATGTGAGGTGGTCCCTAAAAAAAAATGGTTTTGTAAATTTCGTTGTAAAAATGAGAAATCGCTGGTCAAATTTTAACCCTTATAACTTCCTAGCAAAAAAAAATTTTGTTTACAAAATTGTGCTGATGTAAAGTAGACGTGTGGGAAATGTTATTTATTAACTATTTTGTGTCACATACCTCTCTGGTTTAACAGAATAAAAATTCAAAATGTGAAAATTGCGAAATTTTCAAAATTTTCGCCAAATTTCTGTTTTTATCACAAATAAACACCGAATTTATTGACCTAAATTTACCACTAACATGAAGCCCAGTATGTCACGAAAAAACAATCTCAGAACCGCTAGGATCCATTGAAGCGTTCCTGAGTTATTACTTCATAAAGGGACACTGGTCAGAATTGCAAAAAACGGCCAGGTCATTAAGGTCAAAATAGGCTGGGTCATGAAGGGGTTAAGGTATGGCCGCTTGCCCATGCTGAATGGCCAGAAGCATTGTCTGTGGGCTGTGACACTGTATGGCGGTTGTACATTTAGTCCCACCACAATGGCTCGTGTCTGCGCCGCTCGGTACACGCCGTCCGCACAGCAGAGTGTTCAGACACCGTACAGGACATTGCTGTGTTATGTTTTCATTGTGATCTGCTCCCGAGCTGTAAAGGGAAGGCAATCTCTCGTCCTCCAGGACCATTGTGAGTTTTGGGGATTTGGGCTAGAAGTGATGACTTGGTACAATGCAGATTACAGCACAGCAGATGACGCTTATAACCGAGCGTCCGCAGGACTGATTGTCAGCGCGCGAGCGCCAGTGATCGGGACATTTACATTCCACTGTCAGCGATTGTGGAGAATCCGCTCTGCTGGTGAATGAAGGCACTTCAGATTCACATTAATAGATTCTGCAGTTTTTATTTTGTATGTACAATCGGGTTTTTCTCCTTTTCTCAAGCTGTGAGGGAGCGCAGCTTCAGTGACGGCACTGCTAATCACTGAAGCTGCCGCTCGCAGATGTGCTGACCTGGGATGACCTCTGGAGCGTGGGAAAATGCCAGTTCATTTTTCCCACGCTGAAGAGTTCACCACAGGTCAGGCTGTGAGGCAGCGCAGCGTCAGTGACGTCAGCGCTAGTCATTGATGCTGCCACCGGCAGCTTCTCATTAGTTCATCAGTGGTTTACAGCCGGGGCGGTCGGATTAGCAGTGCTCCCGGTTGTAAACTGTATATCCCCTAGATATGGATTACTGCGTGGGACTGAACGCCGGACAGGTATGGTATATTGTTGGTTTATTTTTTTTTCATTTATTATGGGAGATCTAGGGCGTCGCATGGATTAGCAGTAAGAATAAAATGGTCAAACTGTGTTCAGTGTTTTATTTCAGTAAAAGACTTTATTCTGGTTGTGTCTTTATTTAACCCTTTACCAGCTATAGGATTAGTAATGGATCTTATTGACACCTCTACATTACTAATCCAGCTGGATGTAACCTTACAATACAAAGGTGACATCAACCCCACAACTATTACCCCATATGCCACCGCTACAGGGCAAGTGGGAAGAGCGAGGCTAAGTGCCGGAATTGGCACAGAGTGCTGATGTTTTTAGCCGAGGGGGCAATATCCATGGTCCCTTCCTAGGCTATTAATATCAGCCCGCAGCTGTCTGCTTAGCCTTTGCTGGTTATTATAGGGGGACCCCACATAATTTATTTTTTTTTTTGGGGGGGGGTCCCCTATTTTAACCCCTTTCTGACCTCGGACGGGATAGTACGTCCGAGGTCAGATCCCCTGCTTTGATGCAGGGCTCCGCGGTGAGCCCGCATCACGGCCGGGACATGTCAGCTGTTTTGAACAGCTGACATGTGCCCGTAATAGGCGCGGGCAGAATCGCGATCTGCCCGCACCTATTCACTAGTTAAATGCCGCTGTCAAACGCAGACAGCGGCATTTAACTACCGCTTCCGGTCGGGCGGCCGGAAATTACGTCATCGCCGACCCCCGTCACATGATCGGGGGTCGGCGATGCATCTCCATTGTAACCATAGAGGTCCTTGAGACCTCTATGGTTACTGATCGCCGGTGGCTGTGAGCGCCACCCTGTGGTCGGCGCTCACAGCACACCTCCATTTCTGCTACATAGCAGCGATCAGCAGATCGCTGCTATGTGGCAGAGGCGATCGAGTTGTGCCTGCTTCTAGCCTCCCATGGAGGCTATTGAAGCATGGCAAAAGTAAAAAAAAAAAAAAAAAGTTGAAAAAAATGTTAAAAAAATAAAAAATATATAAAAGTTTAAATCACCCCCCTTTCGCCCCAATCAAAATAAATCAATAAAAAAAATATAAAATCTACGCATATTTGGTATCGCCGCGCTCAGAATCGCCCGATCTATCAACTAAAAAAAAGCATTAACCTGATCGCTAAACAGCGTAGCGGGAAAAAAATTTGAAACGCCAGAATTACGGTTTTTTCGTCGCCGCGACATTGCATTAAAATGCAATAACGGGCGATCAAAAGAACGTATCTGCACCGAAATGCTATCATTAAAAACGTCATCTTGGCACGCAAAAAATAAGCCCTCAACCGACCCCAGATCACGAAAAATGGAGACGCTACGAGTATCGGAAAATGGCACAATTTTTTTTTTTTTTTTTTTTTTTTTTTTTTTAGCAAAGTTTGGAATTTTTTTTCACCACTTAGGTAAAAAATAACCTAGTCATGTTTGGTGTCTAAGAACTCGTAATGACCTGGAGAATCATAATGGCAGGTCAGTTTCAGCATTTAGTGAACCTAGCAAAAAAGCCAAACAAAAAAACAAGTGTGGGATTGCACTTTTTTTGCAATTTCACTGCACTTGGAAATTTTTTCCCGTTTTCTAGTACACGACATGCTAAAACCAATGATGTCATTCAAAAGTACAACTCGTCCCACAAAAAATAAGCCCTCACATGGCCACATTGACGGAAAAATAAAAAAGTTATGGCTCTGGGAAGGAGGGGAGCAAAAAACGAACACGGAAAAACAAAAAATCCCAAGGTCATGAAGGGGTTAATAGCCAGTAAAGGCTAAATATACATCTGTGAGCTGATATTAATAGCCTGGGAAGCTCCATGGGTATTACCCCTTTCCCAGGCTATAAACATTTGCCCCCAGTCGCTGGCTTTCCCTCTGCTGGTTTTGAAAATTGTGCGGGAGTCCACGTAATTTTTTTCCAATAAATAAACGTTTATTAATTGCATGTCCAGTGATTTGCACACACACTGTACTAATTGTATTGACCACTCACATCTATATATTTAACTATTCTGCATGGATTTACTGTATGTAAACCATGTCTCCTATCCTGTCTGCTCCTGCATTGAGAAAGGATTGTATCCGAAACATCGCCGCACCATTTGGGCAATAAACATCACTTTTTTTCTAGAAGTCTGCTGTGGTGTTTCCCCCTTTTTTTTTTTTTTTTTTTTCTAAAATATATATATATTATAGTACATACCAAAAGTTTGGACACACCTTCTCATTTAAAGATTTTTCTGTATTTTCATGACTATGAATATTGGGCAGCACGGTGGCGCAGTGGTTAGCACTACAGCCTTGCAGCGCTGGGGTCCTGGGTTCTAATCCCACCCAGGACAACATCTGCAAAGAGTTTGTATGTTCTCTCCGTGTTTGCGTGGGTTTCCTCCGGGCACTCCGGTTTCCTCCCACATTCCAAAGACATACTGATAGGAATTCTAGATTGTGAGCCCAATCGGGGACAGTGATGATAATGTGTGCAAACTGTAAAGCGCTGCGGAATATGTTAGCGCTATATAAAAATAAAGATTATTATTATTATTATTGTACATTCACACTGAAAGCATCAAAACTATGAATTAACACATGTGGAATTATATACTTAACAAAAAAGTGTGAAACAACTGAAAATATGTCTTATATTCTAGGTTCTTCAAAGTAGCCACATTTTGCTTTGATGATTGCTTTGCACACTCTTGGCATTCTCTTGATGAGCTTCAAGAGGTAGTCACCAGGAATGGTTTTCCAACAATCTGAGTTCCCAGAGATGCTTAGCACTTGTTGGCCCTATTGCCTTCACCCTGCGGTCCAGCTCAACCCCAATCCATCTTGATTGGGTTCAGGTCTGGTGACTGTGGAGGCCAGGTCATCTGGCGTAGCACCCCATCACTCTCCTTCTTGGTCAAATAGCCCTTACACAGCCTGGAGGTGTGTTTGGGGTCATTGTCCTGTTGAAAAATAAATGATGGTCCAACTAAACACAAACCGGATGGATTAGCATGCTGCTGCAAGATGCTGTGGTAGCCATGCTGGTTCTGTATGCCTTCAATTTTGAATAAATCCCCAACAGTGTCACCAGCAAAGCACACCCCCCCCCCCCCCCACCATCACACCTCCTCCTCCATGCTTCACGGTGGGAACCAGGCATGTAGAGTCCATCCGTTCACGTTTTCTGCGTCGCACAAAGACACGGTGGTTGGAACCAAAGATCTCAAATTTGGACTCATCAGACCAAAGCACAGATTTACACTGGTCTAATGTCCATTCCTTGTGTTCTTTAGCCCAAACAAGTCTCTTCTGCTTGTTACCTGTCCTTAGCAGTGGTTTCCTAGCAGCTATTTTACCATGAAGGCCTGCTGCACAAAGTCTCCTCTTAACAGTTGTTGTAGAGATGTGTCTGCTGCTAGAACTCTGTGTGGCATTGACCTGGTCTCTAATCTGAGCTGCTGTTAACCTGCGATTTCTGAGGCTGGTGACTCGGATAAACTTATCCTCAGAAGCAGAGGTGACTCTTGGTCTTCCTTTCCTGGGGCGGTCCTCATGTGAGCCAGTTTCTTTGTGGCGCTTGATGGTTTTAGCCACTGCACTTGGGGACACTTTCAAAGTTTTCCCAATTTTTCGGACTGACTGACCTTCATTTCTTAAAGTAACGATGGCCACTCGTTTTTCTTTACTTAGCTGCTTTTTTCTTGCCATAATACAAATTCTAACAGTCTATTCAGTAGGACTATCAGCTGTGTATCCACCAGACTTCTGCACAACACAACTGATGGTCCCAACACCATTTATAAGGCAAGAAATCCCACTTATTAAACCTGACAGGGCACACCTGTGAAGTGAAAACCATTTCCGGTGACTACCTCTTGAAGCTCATCAAGAGAATGCCAAGAGTGTGCAAAGCAGTCATCAAAGCAAACAGTGGCTACTTTGAAGAACCTAGAATATAAGACATAATTTCAGTTGTTTCACACTTTTTTGTTAAGTATATTATTCCACAGGTGTTAATTCATAGTTTTAATGCCTTCAGTGTGAATGTACAGTTTTCATAGTCATGAAAATGCAGAAAAATCTTTAAATGAGAAGGTGTGTCCAAACTTTTGGACTGTCTATATATATGTATGTATGTATGTGTGTGTATGTGTGTATGTATGTGTATATGTATATGTATGTATATATATATATATATATATATATCTATCCATGGTGCTGTACATGAGAAAGGGGTTACATATAGAGTTATAGATATCATTTACAGTAAACAAGTTTACAATGACAGACTGGTACAGAGGGGAGAGGACCCTGTCCTTGCGGACTTACATTCTATGGGATAGAGGGGAAGAGACAGAAGGTAGGGTCGAGGCGGCGGCTCTGGCGATGGCGAGGTGGCAGGATGGTTATTGCAGGCTGTAGGCTTTCCTGAAGAGATGGGTTTTCAGGTTCTGTCTGAAGGAGCCGAGGGTGGTCGATAGTCGGACGTGTTGAGGCGTGGAATTCCAGAAGCTGAGGAATATTCGGGAGAAATCTTAGAGGCGGTTGTGTGAGGAACGAATAAGTGTGGAGGAGAGAAGGAGGTCTTGGGAGGATCGGAGATTACGTGAGGGAAGATAGCGGGAGATTAGTTCAGAGATATAGGGAGGGGACAGGTTGTGGATGGCTTTGTAGATCAGTGTTAGTAGTTTGAACTGGGATTTGCAGAGAGGAGAAGCAGGGGAGTAGCGAGGAGAGAGGTGGATTAGCCGGGCAGCAGAGTTGAAGACAGACTGGAGTGGTGCAAGAGAGTTAGCAGGGAGGCCACAGAGGAGGGTGTTGTGATCAAGGCGGGAGATGATGAGGGCATGCACAAGAGTATTGCTAGATTGTGGGCTGAGGAAGGAACGGATTCTGGATATATATAGATAGATAGATAGATAGATAGATAGATAGATAGATAGATAGATAGATATATACATACATACATACACACACATATATATATATATATATATATATATATATATATATATATAATATATATATATTTAGATATATAGATAGATATATATTTAGATATATAGATAGATATATATTTAGATATATAGATAGATATATATTTAGATATATAGATAGATATATAGATAGATATAGATATTTAGATATAGATATTTAGATATAGATATATAGATATATTTAGATGGTGTCCCGATTGTAACGCATCGGGTATTCTAGAATATACATGTCCACGTAGTATATTGCCCAGCCACGTAGTATATTGCCCAGCCACGTAGTATATAGCAGAGCCACGTAGTATATTGCCCAGCACAGAGCCACGTAGTATAGAGACTTAAAAAAATAAATAAACATATAGTCACCTTCCGAAGGCCTGTTGAAGTCCTGCTATACTCGCCCTCCGCCGCCTTTCTCGCTCCTCACGACGCACACCAGCCCTGGGACCGGAAGCTGCCGATTGCAATGGAGCTGTCCTGGGAGCGTGACGAGGAGCGGGAAAGGCGGCGTAGGGTGAGTATAGCAGGTTTTTTTTTTTTTTTTTACATTATTTTTAACATGACATTTTTACTATTGATGCTACATAGGCAGCATCAATAGTAAATAGTTGGGGACACACAGGGTTAATAGCTGCGGTCACGGAGTGCGTTACACCGCGGGCCGTTACCACTGCCATTAACCCTGTGTGAGTGGAAGGGATTATATGGAGCGGGCGCCGAGCAGTGAGTGTAGGGGAGGGACTAATCGGACTGTGGCCGTCGCTGATTGGTCGCGGCAGCCATGACAGGCAGCTGCCGAGACCAATCAGCGAATGAATAACCGTGACAGAAGGACAGACAGACAGACTTTTTAAGAATATTTGGTTTTAAAAGGATGTAGTACTGCTGTATGTAAAAGCTCAAGTTAAAATCTCAATGCGCTTGGATGTAAATCGGATGCTAGGTGTGAAAATTGCATTGTGCTCGCATAGCACTCGTCCGTATGTGTATGAGCCCTTAGACATAAGTCAGGAGGGGTAGGAAGTTGTGCACAGATCTCCACAGCCTGGGAAGGGAAGGAAGCACGTATAGTCTCAGGGAGGGCAGAGAAAATTGTATAAGGGTGAGTGTCCACGGTCCGGATTGTCGGTGCTTTGGACGGAGCGGAAAACCTGTTCCGCCCAAAGCGCCGCCCCCTTCTGTACGCTCTGTGATTCTGGATGTGTTCATTACACATACGGATTCGCCGCACCCAATACGCAGGACTGTTATTTACTTTGCGGTGACCGAGCGTCACCGTAAGGTAAACAGACATGCTGTGTTCTAAAAAGACGCCCCGCATGTCCGTAAGCGCAGGACCGCCGGATGCGTGTTCGCACGCATAGAGGAGACGGGATTTCATAAAATTCCCTCCACTATCCTGTAACATTTGGACGCTGCGGTTGTACGCAGCGTTCAATCCGCAGCTAATACAGATGTAATCCGGACGGTGGACACAGACCCTAAGAGTAAAAGGAAAGCGGAAATCAGTAATGTGGAGTTGTTTGTTTTGGTTTTTTTAAAGGAGATACAAGTGCTTCTCACTAAATTAGAATATCATCAAAAGGTTAATTGATTTCAGTTCTTCAATACTGACTAATTTTCTGTGTTATTCTACTACATGGAATTATTTTTGATGGGTGTATTTAACTTTTGTTTTAATTTTCCTGTTTTTCAGGTGTTCGAAGAAGCTCACGTGGACGCCGTGATGATTCTAGGGGAGGCTTTCGCCTCGGAGGAGCCATTCAATTTTGGTACCCAAAACACAACCAAAAGAATCCACGAGCTAATACCGGTCATGCTAAAACACAGACTCACCCCTCCGCCCGAAGAGACCTACTCCCTGCATCGGAAAATGGCCGGCTCTTTCCTCATCTGTGCCAAGCTTAAGGCGACCATCCCGTGTAAAGAGCTCTTTGACAATACATACAGTCATTACTGGGCACAACGAGGGCGAGAGGGGCGCCAGCCGACCACTCACTAACCCACTCCATCATTCTACTTGAAGCGAACTACTAGTTTTATCATTTTTAGTTGTCGGAGTTTTTTTTTTATCTTTTTTTAGTTTTTTTTAATTTTTTTTTTGGGGGGAGGGGGGTTGATACCCAAAGAATTATCCATACAGCTCTACGATACGACTGTGGGCTGAGCGCGTATGGTTTTGATCCCCCGCTGGTTTATAGCTGACAATCCGCTTCCAAAATGTTGGGCTGTGGTGCCAAGTGCGTTCTTTTCAGCTACCGTTTATCTAAAGTGGAATTTGTCTACTAAAAGGGGGTCCCGTCCTTTTTCAGGGTCCAACCTCCTCAGGGAGTGACTCAATAAGCAACGTATCATGTGGCAACCAGGCGTCAATCAGTATCTCAGCCGTGCCGCCGGAAAGCTTCAGCCTCCAGTCCAAATATTTTCTTTTTTATTTTTTTTATTTATTTTTTTTGGCTTGTTGTTTTATTTTTTTTAACTCTCATGTCTTCTGCCTCTTTCTCTCTGAAAACTCCAAATTGTGGGTTGACTTTCACCGACTTGTCTTTGGGATGTTTTAATTAATCGCTTAATCCTCTATTCATCATCCCCCTTTTGAAGCTGCCTCGTTGTTCGGAAAGATAGCATTCCCTGTGAAATGTTTCCCCGTTGACAGAAAGACCCCGGGAACAATACAAAATGGGTCACCCAGGTTCCAGGCGCTGATACGTCTCCAGAAATCCGGATCGCTGCTTATATTTCTTCAGCCAGAATATACAAGGAAGATTAAAGAAGTAAATGGCTGGCAGAGTGCGCCTCCCAGGAAGAGATTTATGCCAAACTAGCGTCTTGCAGACCTCTCGTCAGCCACGTCCGTTGCTTCTGCCGCTGACAAGCCCACCCTTATTTGGCATTGTGCAGGCTTCTAGTTGCCTTCAATGGACCACTAATCCCCCGCTGCTTTTATAGAAGAGGGAACGTCGTGCAATACACAAAAATATATTATACCGTTATCAGAACTCAACATATTTAGTTCGGGACCTTTTTTTTTTTTTTTTACATATATTTTGGGCCGACTATAATTTTTTGCAATTGGGTGTCATTAAATATTTTGCACCGTTTGACTTTTTTACACTCTTTTGTTTTCCTGCGCATTGCTGGCTGCAGAATGAGTTAACTAAGAATTGTTCAGTGAGCGCATTCTGATGGAAAGTTTGTGGTTATAAATCAGCCAAAAGCTGGGGGTCCTGGCTTCAAATCCCACCAAAGACACACCACCTGCAAGGAGTTTGTATGTTCAATCAGCAGCCTGCAATGTGCCGGGAAAGAGTGAGCCTGTAAAAGTGACAGGTTTTTGTTTTGTTTTTTTAATGAAACCCAATTGCAAAAATTATTTTAGCCCAAAAATATGCAAAAAAAATAAAAATAAATTGACAACCCTCCGCTCCTCCGAATACATCCATTTAATGTATACAGCATCAGAAAACATGTAATACGGACCAGAGTCTTTTTATTTTTTCGGATTTTTTTTAATTTTTTTCCCATCATTTCTTGCACTGCCTGATCTGTTGTGATGACTTCAGTATTTACCCCTCCACACCTCATTGATAGTTTTTGGTTTAATAGGAACAGCGCCCCTTATGTCTACAGGCTGTGTTTGGTATTGCAGCTCAGTCTCTTTTCATTGAATGGTTCTCAGCCGTATCATCTTTGTTTTGACCTGTGCTCGGTGCCTCCAGCTGTTACAGGCGCTGCTCTGAATGCTGTAACTTCTGTTTTTTTTGGTTGGACTTTGTTGTATTTGTCGTCGATCTGACTGCAGACCATCTACTTCACATGGAACCATGATGGTGCGCTGCCCCCGAGAGGAAAACAGTGCAGATCATCTACTTCACATGGAACCATGATGGTGCGCTGCCCCCGAGAGGAAAACAGTGCAGATCATCTACTTCACATGGAACCATGATGGTGCGCTGCCCCCGAGAGGAAAACAGCGCAGATCATCTACTTCACATGGAACCATGATGGTGCGCTGCCCCCGAGAGGAAAACAGTGCAGATCATCTACTTCACATGGAACCATGATGGTGCGCTGCCCCTGAGAGGAAAACAGCGCAGATCATCTACTTCACATGGAACCATGATGGTGCGCTGCCCCCGAGAGGAAAACAGTGCAGATCATCTACTTCACATGGAACCATGATGGTGCGCTGCCCCCGAGAGGAAAACAGCGCAGATCATCTACTTCACATGGAACCATGATGGTGCGCTGCCCCCGAGAGGAAAACAGTGCAGATCATCTACTTCACATGGAACCATGATGGTGCGCTGCCCCTGAGAGGAAAACAGCGCAGATCATCTACTTCACATGGAACCATGATGGTGCGCTGCCCCCGAGAGGAAAACAGTGCAGATCATCTACTTCACATGGAACCATGATGGTGCGCTGCCCCCGAGAGGAAAACAGCGCAGATCATCTACTTCACATGGAACCATGATGGTGCGCTGCCCCCGAGAGGAAAACAGTGCAGATCATCTACTTCACATGGAACCATGATGGCGCGCTGCCCCCGAGAGGAAAACAGCGCAGATCATCTACTTCACATGGAACCATGATGGTGCGCTGCCCCCGAGAGGAAAACAGTGCAGATCATCTACTTCACATGGAACCATGATGGCGCGCTGCCCCCGAGAGGAAAACAGCGCAGATCATCTACTTCACATGGAACCATGATGGCGCGCTGCCCCCGAGAGGAAAACAGTGCAGATCATCTACTTCACATGGAACCATGATGGTGCGCTGCCCTCGAGAGGAAAACAGCGCAGATCATCTACTTCACATGGAACCATGATGGTGCGCTGCCCCCGAGAGGAAAACAGTGCAGATCATCTACTTCACATGGAACCATGATGGTGCGCTGCCCCCGAGAGGAAAACAGCGCAGATCATCTACTTCACATGGAACCATGATGGTGCGCTGCCCTCGAGAGGAAAACAGCGCAGATCATCTACTTCACATGGAACCATGATGGTGCGCTGCCCTCGAGAGGAAAACAGCGCAGATCATCTACTTCACATGGAACCATGATGGTGCGCTGCCCCCGAGAGGAAAACAGCGCAGATCATCTACTTCACATGGAACCATGATGGTGCGCTGCCCCTGAGATGAAAACAGTGCAGATCATCTACTTCACATGGAACCATGATGGTGCGCTGCCCCCGAGAGGAAAACAGCGCAGATCATCTACTTCACATGGAACCATGATGGTGCGCTGCCCCTGAGATGAAAACAGTGCAGATCATCTACTTCACATGGAACCATGATGGTGCGCTGCCCCTGAGATGAAAACAGTGCAGATCATCTACTTCACATGGAACCATGATGGTGCGCTGCCCCCGAGATGAAAACAGTGCAGATCATCTACTTCACATGGAACCATGATGGTGCGCTGCCCCCGAGATGAAAACAGTGCAGATCATCTACTTCACATGGAACCATGATGGTGCGCTGCCCCTGAGATGAAAACAGTGCAGATCATCTACTTCACATGGAACCATGATGGTGCGCTGCCCTCGAGAGGAAAACAGCGCAGATCATCTACTTCACATGGAACCATGATGGTGCGCTGCCCCCGAGAGGAAAACAGTGTTGTCCATTTATTAAATAATTTATACACATCGCCATCTTCTGGTTGTCTTTGTAATGAGGCTGTCACAATGGTGTACTGTGTTGTGTTTTTTTTTTTTTTATATATATATATATATTTTTTATTTTTATTTTTTTGCATAATCCTCACTATGCAAAACTACGCAAATGCTTCTCTCGGGTGACATTTCATATGCTCACCTGGAAAGAAATTCATTAAAGGGGTTGTCCGGTCTGAGTAGGGCTGCGGCCTCTAGATGGGTTCGAATTTCGCATACTTGATCGCCTTTTTCAGCGCAGATGGCAGCGAATCTTCCCAGTGCACGCACTGCACAAGGGTGACTGCAGACTTGTCATTCTAGACAACCCCTTTAAGCGGTAGGCCAGTTTCAGCACCAGCTGGAGGCATTGATGCGGTGGAGATGAATAGGCAGGGCAACACATGGAACAGTAGAGCCAGCCGACGCATGGGGCAGCGGAGCTGAAAACGCTGGACGGCATAGGGGACAGCAAGGATCAGTAGAGCCGGATATGCAGAAATGCCCCTTGGAACAGAAGGGTTGGGTAAATGAACCTTAGTGCAGAGCCAAGTGTGTACATGGCACCCAGGAACAGAAGAGCTGAGTTGGCAGGCGGCCACTCACTCGGTAGTATCAGAGCCGGGTGTGTGGATTCGGTTTTTGAACATCAGATCTGAGACAGCAGTCAGGTATCGGGAAGATGCGCCGATTGGCATCTGGGTGTCTGCACATACCCTTATCGTTTTTTTTTTTTTTTCTGATAGTGCTCCATATCGCCTGCTCAGATACATGAAGGGGACAATCCCAATTTGTGGAAAATGTTGAGAAGCTGGTAGACCACATTGCAGAATAAGAACAAAATCCTCACTCCTCCTTCCGCAAGTGATGGAGCACCGACAGTCTTCGGACGCCCCGAATCTTTGGCTACAGCAGTCGCGTGTAAATAAGTGGCCACAGCATTCACATGCCATATTACTAGTATCACCGTAATGGTATGACACGAGCGCTGCTGTCATTGATCGACGGCAGCGGTTACGTGCCATTTGCTTGTACGCCTCAGGAGGATTGGTGCTGAATCGCTGACTGATAATGTTGGAAAATCCTTTTTAATGACTGTCTAAAGGGTAACGAAAGCTGCTTTGCCACTTATCTGATGGAAAAGTATAGAATTAAGAGAGGAAAAAGAAATCCAGACAGAACCGATCTCTTGGATTTCACTTGTCGTTTTGACGATAGAGCGATATGGGGTTTGGGTCTAACAAGATTATTAAAGTAAATTGGATTGGCAGAGTTGTGATGGACGGTTTCTCTACGAGATGAGTGTTACAGTGGCTAGCAAAAGTATTCACCCCCGTCCCCCAAACTGTTTAAATATTTTGATAGTCTAAGTTAATAAAGTGGGACTAATATAGGCATAATTAGATTTGTGGGATCAAATTACAAAAATGTGGCATGTGAATATGTATTCACCCCCTTTTGCTATGAAGTCCCTAAAAATTCTGGCACAAGCAATTCCCTTTATAAGTCACATGTTTAGTGACAGGACGTCACCCTGTGTGTAATATAAGCGTATATACATTTCACCTTTTCTGAAAGGCCACAGAGGCTGCAACACCATTAACAAGAGGCAGCACTAACCAAACACCACCATGAAGACAAAGGGATCTCGAAACAACATCATGAAGACCAAGGAGATCTCCAAACAACACCATGAAGGCCAAGGAGATCTCCAAACAACATCATGAAGACCAAGGAGATCTCCAAACAACATCATGAAGACCAAGGAGATCTCCAAACAACATCATGAAGACCAAGGAGATCTCCAAACAACATCATGAAGACCAAGGAGATCTCCAAACAACATCATGAAGACCAAGGAGATCTCCAAACAACATCATGAAGACCAAGGAGATCTCCAAACAACATCATGAAGACCAAGGAGATCTCCAAACAACACCATGAAGACCAAGGAGATCTCCAAACAACACCATGAAGGCCAAGGAGATCTCCAAACAACACCATGAAGGCCAAGGAGTTCTCCAAACAACACCATGAAGGCCAAGGAGATCTCCAAACAACACCATGAAGGCCAAGGAGATCTCCAAACAACACCATGAAGGCCAAGGAGATCTCCAAACAACACCATGAAGGCCAAGGAGATCTCCAAACAACACCATGAAGGCCAAGGAGATCTCCAAACAACACCATGAAGGCCAAGGAGATCTCCAAACAACATCATGAAGGCCAAGGAGATCTCCAAACAACATCATGAAGACCAAGGAGATCTCCAAACAACATCATGAAGACCAAGGAGATCTCCAAACAACATCATGAAGACCAAAGAGATCTCCAAACAACACCATGAAGACCAAGGCGATCCCCAAACAACATCATGAAGACCAAGGAGATCTCCAAACAAGTCAGGGACAAAGTTGTTGAGAAGAACAAGTCCAGGGTTGGGTCATAATAAAATCTCCAAATCTCTGATCATCCCCCGGAGCACCATCAAATCCATTATCATCAAATGGAAAGAACCTGGTACCACAACAAACCTGCTAAGAGAGGGCCACCCAACCAAAACTCTCAGCCCAGGCAAGGAGGGTATTAATCAGAGAGGGAACACAGAGACCAAAGGTTCACAGTTGTAGGCGTGTTCTTTACATGAACTGATGCAAACCTTCAAAAAAAGTGAAATTCCAGGTTGTGAGGTAGCAAAACCTGAAAAATGCCAAGGAGGTGAATACTTTCTCAAGCCACTGTAATTAACCATAGACCTTTGTCAGTGAGTGGCGGCGGAAAATACTGATTGCATTATAGAAACTGGCTGAGTATGGAATCTTGTATTCAGAGTTCCATGGGAGAGAAGTATGGAAATTTAGCTCTTGCGTATCAAAAGAAACTAGTTTTTAAGTACCACCTTGGACGTATCTACCCTATAAGTCAATGTCCAAGCCTTTACAAGGCTTGTAACATGATCAGGGAAAAAAATATGGGGAAGATGTGATCATAGAGAGTCACCATTTAAAGACGTCATCATATGATTTGCATTAAAACATGAGGAAGGGTGGAAGTTTTGCAACGTAATCTCGTGAATTTGGCATTTTATGTTACCAGACATCTTGGACATCATGTGACAGAAGTGGCGGTCAAGCCCCAGCAGAACTGGTCTGCTTCCTTGTAATGCTTTAGCCTGGTTTTAAAGGAGATTTTCACGCTGGTCCATTAAATGCCTGAAAAGTCTTTCTATTCACTTATTGTAAACCCACTTTGCTGTTCAGTCTTTTTTCAGGTTTTGAGAAATGCTTGGTGGGGAAAAAAAAAGTGCAAGTACAGTAACATATTTGACACATCTCCTAACGGAATCTGTTCCCAACTAAGCATTGTCCCATTAGAAGACTACAAAAAAAAACTCTAAACAAAAAAACCTTTCTTAAAACGCTTGAAAAACTCCCCAATTTAAAGAGTGTTTTCTGAAGTGGATTCCACTAGAAAAATAATGTTTTTTGACTCCGAAAGCTCTGTGAACACATCCCCTAAGGGCGTGTTCACACCGACTCTTCTTGCCATGTTTTTGGAGCTGAAACTTCAAGTTTCTGAGGAAAATGTTGGAAAATTTCCACTGAAGCATCAATGTGAACACACCCTTATAGTGCTTCCGAGTTGGTCCACCCTGTTGTCAGATCTCTGGCTTCATGCCTGGTTTTTGCCTTTTTTGGTTCCAGAACATTTTCCCATACTCTCTATGACTTCTTCTGGTCCCTAAACCCTAAAATAAATGTTCATTGTGAATTTCTGAACTCCTATACCATCATGTATTCTTTAGATTTTTGCGGTAATCCAAGTCTACGCGAGTCTTTGAGGCCTTCTTTGTGAACGTCTCACAGCAGTAGAGGAGAGTGATGGCGGTTCTCAGACGCCTCGCTCTCTGGCAGGATTTAATGCTGCGCACAAAACCCTGCAGGGTGGTGAAGTTCACTTGGCGAGGGTCAGTGACCAAGGCACAATGGATTTACTGTAACCGGATTCCCAGAAGCTAACTTTATGAAAAGGTTTGAAAACCTATTTAACTGTAAGAAAGAAAAAGAACTGACTGAGCAAAGGGGAGTACGGGGTCAGTGCTGACTCACGGAGAAGAATCTGTGCTCATTTACTGATCATGCTACAACTCTCCACCACCGGCCTTGTACCACCGCCACCATCTTATCACCTCTGGCCTCTCTGCATTCCACTTTCTTTTCCCAAGATGTCCATAGGCATTATTATGCCGTAATCACCAACTGTCCAGGGACATTATTACTTCCAGGCTAAGCCCAGCTTAAACAAAGTGTAACCTAGCAAATCCTGGCCCAACTACTGAACAGGAAGAAAATCATCGTAGTGGTCCGCAATTGTGTGAAACTGGCCTTACTATCTATTTTAGCCAGTGATTGCTGGGAATCCTGTCCCATGGATCAGCCACTGTTCCTTCGCTGCTTTTTCAGACACAGTGCCATTTATCTCCCTACTTCTGGTTCTGCAGATCATAAGAAGAGGCCATTCACACGGCTATCCTCTTTTCTGATCTAATGCTGGAGATGCAAGAGTGCTGATGTAAGTAGAGGCTGCTCACACTGCTGTTCTCCCTGTCTATCTGATCTAATACTGGGGATGCTGAGGTAAGAAGAGGCTGTTCACACTGCTGTCTATCTGAGCTAATACTGGAGATACCAGGGGTGCTGAGGTAAGAAGAGGCCACACACTGCTGTCCACCCTGTCTATCTGATCTAATACTGGAGATACCAGGAGTGCTGAGGTAAGAAGAGGCTGCTCACCCTGCTATTCTCTCTGTCTATCTGATCTAATACTGGAGATACCAGGGTGCTGAGGTAAGAAGAGGCTGCTCACACTGCAGTCCACCCTGTCTATCCGATCTTATACTGGAGATACCAGGGTGCTGAGGTAAGAAGAGGCTGCTCACACTGCAGTCCACCCTGTCTATCTGATCTAATACTGGAGATACCAGGGTGCTGAGGTAAGAAGAGGCCACACACTGCTGTCCACCCTGTCTATCTGATCTTATACTGGAGATACCAGGGTGCTGAGGTAAGAAGAGGCTGCTCACACTGCAGTCCACCCTGTCTATCTGATCTAATACTGGAGATACCAGGGTGCTGAGGTAAGAAGAGGCCACACACTGCTGTCCACCCTGTCTATCTGATCTAATACTGGAGATACCAGGAGTGCTGAGGTAAGAAGAGGCTGCTCACCCTGCTATTCTCTCTGTCTATCTGATCTAATACTGGAGATACCAGGGTGCTGAGGTAAGAAGAGGCTGCTCACACTGCAGTCCACCCTGTCTATCCGATCTTATACTGGAGATACCAGGGTGCTGAGGTAAGAAGAGGCTGCTCACACTGCAGTCCACCCTGTCTATCTGATCTAATACTGGAGATACCAGGGGTGCTGAGGTAAGAAGAGGCTGCTCACCCTGCAGTCCACCCTGTCTATGTTATCTAATACTGGAGATACCAGGAGTGCGGAGGTAAGAAGAGGCTGCTCATTCTAGGATAGGTTTCTGTCAGTTTAACAAGACTCTGGCCACCTTACTATAGTGATTACCTCCCTAAAGAAAATAAGTGTAATTTGCTAGGTAAAAGTATTTAGGAATGTATTTATACTGACATTTCTTTTTATAGTTTATATTCCATTTTCTCTTCTCAGAAAGTGCCAATAGTACAACCACAGCAGCTCTTCATCCCACAAAGTTTATTTTCTTTTCCCCTGTAGGCACTTTCTCCCTATTGCGAACACATGCACACTCAGCCCAAATTCGCATGTATTTATCTAATGTGTTTTGGCCACATGAACTGCTGACCTTTATCTAAAGTGTAAACCTGACTTTAGCCTGGAGCTACACGGTGACTTTGGCCATGACACTGCTCGGCCATCCAAAGATCGCTCTGTGCCGCCGCTGCATTGCGGTGTAATACGGGTGACTGGGATAACATTGCGACCATCAGTGTACCGGGACGGCATCAAGCAAGTCGCACACAAAAATCCAACTGGTTCTGACTTTTGTGAATTTTTTTTATCATGGTACCTTACGGGTTACGACGTGACCCCATTCACCTGCATTGTGCAGTGATGTCGCAGCAGCATAGAGCGGCCTTTGGTTGCAGATATTTTGTTCCTAATCCTTTTTAGAGATTTTATGCATTTGGGTGGCAATGAACATATTTGTAGGGTTTTTTTGTTTTGTCTGTGTCGATGTGCGAGCTCCGAAGCGAGGTGAGTCATATGTAACACACCCTGACCAGAGCATAGCCTGTCCTTAATTTGCTCCCGGCAGCTGCCTTGTGCAGAGTCTGGAATACTGGAATATCCTTTAACTCTTCTGAGGCTGCCAGGAAGCGGTGTGGGGGCGTCTTATGGGTACATTGGAAGGACATCAGAGGTAGAAAGGATTTCATGTCTGGAATGTGCAAACCTCACCCAGTAAATGACGTGCGTCGAAACCTTTCTTCCCATTCCCAGCCACCCCCACCAATGCTTTTGAGACTGGGTCCGGTTCCGACCTGGTAGACATTACACTATGCCGTTCTTTCAGTTTGCGGGGTATGACGTCATATTCCCATAGCTCGGCTAAAGATGTGATTTAATATCCCATTAGTATCCTGTCTAATTGGAAGGAACTTTTCCAGTTTGTTTTTTTTAGTCCAGATGTTCCGTGAACGAAACCTATGACAATGGTTGGGCCGCATTCAGTGCTGGGAATGTGTCCATTTTGGCGCTAAGCTGCATCATTAAAGGGGTTGTCCTGGCTTGGAATGAAAGCTTCTGAATTCTCACAGTGCGTGCATGGCATACTGTCAGGATTCATCAGTCGGCATCGCGAGCCACATGACCGCAACTATGAGATTTGCATACTACTGGCCACATTCCGTCTAGACGTCTGGCCTAGTGTGGCACGTCTAGTCGGAATGTGACCGCACATGTGCAAATCGCATGCTTGTAATCACATGACCGCCCGCTCTCGGCACTGGAAAATCCTGACAGCGTGTGTAGTGCGCACTCTGAGGAGTCACAAGACTGCAGTCACATCCTTAAAGCATCTGTATGGAAACTAAATACAATTTCCAATGTTAAGAATTGCTATGCATTCCACAAGGATTATATCTTTTTTTTTTTTTTACACTCCTTTTAAGTTTAATGGGAAAGTCAGATCTAAAAAGATCGGATCAGTGCATATTGCGATTTCTGAACACAGACCATCAGTAAAAAACAAAAAGAAAACAGATTTAATCATGAGGCTACAAATTTTTGCTCAAAATTGCTGTAAAAAATATAGATTTTCTTTTTTTTTTCCTAAAAATATTTTCTTCTTTTTAAATGTTCTTAATGGAAGCCGTTGATTAGTGATTTTGTCCAGTTGGATAATTTCCACAGTGCGGTCTGGTGCTGGAGCCGCGCCGGCCTCATGTCTCATCCTCTTCACATTTTAATGTGGAAATATCTCCTGTCACCTGCAATGTCTGGATCGTTCCTCGTCCATTTCTGGAAGATTTGTAGCCAACGACAGGATCGTCTTCCCTTGTGTAACTTCCCGGTAGACATGATCCCCACATGATCGGATGCTGGTAGGGGGGCGCACACATGACAAGTGAGCTAATCATCATGTGTTGGGACTTATACTAAGCAACCAGATATTCTAAAGGGGAACCCCGCATTACACATCAGTGCGTTATTCCGCTAACACCATTGATTTTATCGGAATTGTGTAATACTTCATTTCACCTTTGGTGGCGCTGCAGGTAACCTTAATTTACAGTTATGGTCTCCTGCAGATTACAGCTGATCGGGGTGGGGGATGGGCGGTCACATTTTGTCATCAGCTGATCTTTTTAATTTAAAAAAAAAGCTAACACAAAAGAGCTGATTCTTTACTGTTTGTTTTTGCACTTTTTTTGGTCTAGTTTTTTTATGCGCTTTTTTAAATTTTATAGATTTTTTTTCCTGTTTTTTTCGTGTTTGATTTTTATGTTTGTCATTTTAGAAGCGACGTATGGGTTTCCACATTTTTGGGGGTTGATTTTAAACTAATGCAACTTTAAAAAAAAAAAAAAAAAAAGTTTAGCGCAATTGTGCAGGTATTTTATGGAAACCTGAAAGTTTTGGCAAAGTTTGCAGTATTTTTTTTAGTCTCTGGGTCAACCTCGGATCACCAAGCAGTGGGTTATGAACGGAGCGGTGGTTTCACCATAAACCTGAAGAAATGGTAATATATGATTGGCATGCGGCAGGGTTAGGTGCGATTTAAGAACTTGGCCACCAGGTGGAGCTGCTGACACTATATGGCATCTTTTCCATAGGGCAGGGAGCCTTTGATTGAGGCGCGCCTGTCACTTTAAGATCGGTCCATTGCATAGGTTTTGTATGTTCTTGGAAATGCAGTCTGTTGCTCCCTGTTATCAGCCATTTAGGGCTTTGAAGAAACCTTCTATGCCTGGCAGCTGCCATTATATTTTTTTATTTTAGTTGAATCCTAAGGCAGACATATACCTTGTATCGCTTTTTGGTGAGAGTCCGGACCGCCGACCGCTATTCTGGTGGTCAGAGCATGCTGGGAGTTATAGTGTCACAACTGCTATTTAATTACATCCACATATCAGATGTGTCGCTCACCCCTTTAATTGGCTCGCACCCCCATATAGAGAAGTGCGAGGTTCGCCTACCGACTAGTTGTATCGTCACTAGGCGCTCACCACAACCAGATGAAACGAACCCCTAATGCTCGCAGATCTTGACGAAAGCTGATAACAGAGAATAATTGCATGACATTTAAAGGGGTATTTTTGGTTGCAGCCAGTAAAGATTGCATTTGTTGTACAATGAATAGTCATACAACTTTCCAATCTAGTTTGGATCAATTCATCACCGTTTTCAAGATCTCTGCTTGCTGTCATAAAGTGATCACTCTATCGGCACACTGTGTACCGTAACGTGCCGTGCATCCGTCACATGACCTGGACCTGAAAAGTGCGAAAAACCGATACAGTAAATATATTGGAAAATTGTATCACGTTCCAGAGCGTCATTTACCCCGACCCCCTTAAAGGGGTAAATTGTACAAAAAATACTATAAGAAAAAAAAATGAAAATATTTAATTTTCCTAAAAAAAAATTTTTTTATCTTTTAGACATTGTATGTTTTATATTTTTTTTTCTTAATTTTTTGTTTATTTTTTTCTTCAGTAATAATGTAGAAATCTACCAAATATTTATTGATATTGACATAATTTCCTGTCTTCTTCCTCCGGATTCTAAATTTAGGGGGAAGAATTCGTCAGATGCCAGATACTTTGTAACACAAGGATGGAATCCAAGACTCTGTCACAGAGGAGGAGGCCGAGGAGGTGGCTGGAAAGAAGGCAGATTTGCATATTCAAGCTGCATGCAGCCAATCAGCAGGGAGCTGGGCGGAGCTATGGTGATTGGATCCTTCCTAAGGAGCATGCGTGGATTGATGGGTAACAAAGCAGGAGCCTGAGTCGCTGCATTTGGGATTCTCCGCTGGGAAGGACTGAGCTGGGATTGTTCTCCTGCTGGCCCTGAGCACTGGGAGTCGTCCACCCTGGACTGGGAGCCCTCCTGTCTGTGGTGAGTGGTCTGTGGCACTACTGGGGGGCTCTCCCTAATCAATGAGGCAGGCAGGGGGGCATTTCATCTGGATTTACAGTGGGCGGATGCTGAATTCTGCATCTGGGAACCTGAGGGCTGTGCGGCGTGATGTGTGCAGGTGTTCAGTGCACGATGTGGCGGATTATACGTGTAGGTCGCGGTGCTTTTTATTTTTTTATAGATATATTTTTTTGGGGGTATTTTTTTTGTCTTAATGGAGTCAATGTAACCCCTGCAGTGTCTCCAGTGCGTGCACATAGGGATATCTAGGCATACGCGCGGACCCCCAGCAGATGACGAGTGTTTGCCTCCCTGGTGTTCCGGGGCAGAGTTGGCACACTTGCCGTATGTGAGTATCCGCTATACAGTATGTGTGGCCTTATGAGAGAAGGCATTAACCACGCGTGTGCTGGGGAGGAGCGGAACGTCGGGGGGCTCCTTTCTGTGATTCATCGCAGCTGCCAAACTGATTTTGGTTCTGGGATTTCATTGATTTTTATGGATTTTTGGCTGAGCCGACACGCGGCGCTGTGCCAGGGCTGAGATGTGCCAGCCGAGGTGCTGCACGCCTGCGTGTGTTGCTGCAGATAGGATACATGTATAGAAACGACAGTGTGCAGCGCCCCGAGCCCCCTCTATATACATTACCTGCCCTACCGTACCTCTCCATAACACTGAGCCCCCTCTATGTACATTACCTGCCCTACCGTACCTCTCCATAACACCGAGCCCCCTCTATATACATTACCTGCCCTACCGTACCTCTCCATAACACCGAGCCCCCTCTATATACATTACCTGCCCTACCGTACCTCTCCATAACACCGACCCCCTCTATATACATTACCTGCCCTACCGTACCTCTCTATAACATCGAGCCCCCTCTATATACATTACCTGCCCTACCAAACCTCTCCATAACACGACCCCCTCTATATACATTACCTGCCCTACCAAACCTCTCCATAACACCGAGCCCCCTCTATATACATTACCTGCCCTACCGTACCTCTCTATAACACCGACCCCCTCTATATACATTACCTGCCCTATCAAACCTCTCCATAACACCGACCCCCTCTATATACATTACCTGCCCTACCATACCTCTCCATAACACCGAGCCCCCTCTATATACATTACCTGCCCTACCGTACCTCTCTATAACATCGACCCCCTCTAATATACATTACCTGCCCTACCAAACCTCTCCATAACACGACCCCCTCTATATACATTACCTGCCCTACCGTACCTCTCTATAACACCGAGCCCCCTCTATATACATTACCTGCCCTACCGTACCTCTCCTTAACACCGACCCCCTCTATATACATTACCTGCCCTACCAAACCTCTCTATAACATCGAGCCCCCTCTATATACATTACCTGCCCTACCGTACCTCTCTATAACACCGACCCCCTCTATATACATTACCTGCCCTACCGTACCTCTCTATAACACCGACCCCCTCTATATACATTACCTGCCCTACCGTACCTCTCTATAACACCGACCCCCTCTATATACATTACCTGCCCTACCAAACCTCTCCTTAACACCGACCCCCTCTATATACATTACCTGCCCTACCAAACCTCTCCTTAACACCGACCCCCTCTATATACATTACCTGCCCTACCAAACCTCTCCTTAACACCGACCCCCTCTATATACATTACCTGCCCTACCGTACCTCTCCATAACACCGACCCCCTCTATATACATTACCTGCCCTACCGTACCTCTCCATAACATCGAGCCCCCTCTATATACATTACCTGCCCTACCGTACCTCTCCTTAACACCGACCCCCTCTATATACATTACCTGCCCTACCAAACCTCTCTATAACATCGAGCCCCCTCTATATACATTACCTGCCCTACCGTACCTCTCTATAACACCGACCCCCTCTATATACATTACCTGCCCTACCGTACCTCTCTATAACACCGACCCCCTCTATATACATTACCTGCCCTACCGTACCTCTCTATAACACCGACCCCCTCTATATACATTACCTGCCCTACCAAACCTCTCCTTAACACCGACCCCCTCTATATACATTACCTGCCCTACCAAACCTCTCCTTAACACCGACCCCCTCTATATACATTACCTGCCCTACCAAACCTCTCCTTAACACCGACCCCCTCTATATACATTACCTGCCCTACCGTACCTCTCCATAACACCGACCCCCTCTATATACATTACCTGCCCTACCGTACCTCTCCATAACATCGAGCCCCCTCTATATACATTACCTGCCCTACCGTACCTCTCTATAACATCGAGCCCCCTCTATATACATTACCTGCCCTACCGTACCTCTCCATAACACCGACCCCCTCTATATACATTACCTGCCCTACCGTACCTCTCTATAACATCGAGCCCCCTCTATATACATTACCTGCCCTACCGTACCTCTCTATAACACCGAGCCCCCTCTATATACATTACCTGCCCTACCGTACCTCTCTATAACACCGACCCCCTCTATATAAATTACCTGCCCTACCGTACCTCTCTATAACACTGAGCCCCGTCTATATACATTACCTGCCCTACCATTCCTCTCCATAACACTGAGCCCCCTCCTATATACACTGCTCAAAAAAATAAAGGGAACACTAAAATCCCACATCCTAGATATCTCTGAATGAAATATTCCAGTTGCAAATTTGTAATTATTGCATAGTGGAATGTGTTCAGAACAATAAAACCTAATTATCAATGTAAATCACAACTAATATCCCATGGAGGTCTGGATTTGGAACTCAAAATCAAAGTGGAAAATCAAATTACAGGCTGGTCCAACTTCAGTGGAAATGCCCCAAGACAAGGAAATGATGCTCAGTAGTGTGTGTGGCCTCCACGTGCCTGTATGACCTCCCTACAACGCCAGGGCATTCTCCTGATGAGGCGGCGGACGGTCTCCTGAGGGCTCTCCTCCCAGACCTGGACTAAAGCATCCGCCAACTCCTGGACAGTCTGTGGTGCAACGTGACATTGGTTCAGGTCTTGGGAACGGGCAGACCAGTCCATAGCTTCAATGCCTTCATCTTGCAGGAACTGCTGACACACTCCAGCCACATGAGGTCTGGCATTGTCCTGCATTAGGAGGAACCCAGGGCCATCCGCACCAGCATATGGTCTCACAGGGGGTCTGAGGATCTCATCTCGGTACCTAATGGCAGTGAGGCTACCTCTGGCGAACACATGGAGGGCTGTGCGGCCCTCCAAAGAAATGCCACCCCACACCATTACTGACCCACTGACAAACCGGTCATGCTGAAGGGTGTTGCAGGCAGCAGATCGCTCTCCACTGTGTCTCCAGATTCTGTCACATGTGCTCAGTGTGAACCTGCTTTCATCTGTGAAGAGCACAGGGCGCCAGTGGCAAATTTGCCAATCCTGGTGTTCTGTGGCAAATGCCAAGCGTCTTGCATGGTGTTGGGCTGTGAGCACAACCCCCATCTGTGGACGTCGGGCACTCAGACCATCCTCATGGAGTAGGTTCTTGCCCTCCTGTGGCCCCCTCCACATCTCCTGGTGTACTGGCCTGTCTCCTGGTAGCGCCTCCAGCCTCTGGACACTACACTGACAGACACAGCAAACCTTCTTGCCACAGCTCGCATTGATGTGCCATCCTGGATGAGCTGCACTACCTGAGCCACTTGTGTGGGTTGTAGAGTCCATCTCATGCTACCAGGAGTGTGAAAGCACAACCAACATTCAAAAGTGACCAAAACATCAGCCAGAAAGCATTGGTACTGAGATGTGGTCTGTGGTCCCCACCTGCAGAACCACTCCTTTATTGAGGGTGTCTTGATAATTGCCAATAATTTCCATCTGTTGTCCATTCCATTTGCACAACAGCATGTGAAATTGATTGTCAATCAGTGTTGCTTCCTAAGTGGACAGTTTGATTTCACAGAAGTTAGATTTACTTGGAGTTATATTCTGCTGTTTGTGTTCCCTATATTTTTTTGAGCAGTGTACATTACCACACGACTAGATTTACCTGCCCTACCATACCTCTCTATAACACCATGCCCCCTCTATATACATTACCACTAGATTTATATATCCTGCCATACCTCTCCATGCCGGGTGGGTCTATACATTGCTGATGCTTAGTCCTCGCCCGTCGGGGACCTATAGGACCCATGCCAGTTAGTGCCTGTGGCATTATAGGGGTGCGTCAGGGGCAGACATTGGTGGTAAGGGGCCACTACCATCTCCAGATCAGGAGGAATTGTGCATTATGAGGTGTCTGGCTGCAGGGGGCCCATATACTGTTCTTGCCCGGGGGCCCCTTCGGTCTGTGTCCTCTCCTGTTGCACGGCGGCCCTGGCACAGCTTTTGCCCTCTTGTGTGGGTATATTGTATGAATGGCCAGCAGCGTCCGTGATCAGCTTGTGTGATAGATTTCAGCCAGACAGGACACGTGTGTTTCCTCCATCATCTGTCTGCACCGCTGGGGGACGAGACCTCGCCAACCCGTCCATTACGCCTCTGGGGCGGGCGTCTCGCGTATACCCATTATGTGCCGGAGTGTGGGTCGGATACGGGCTCACGGTCACCGTTCCACGCTGATTGATTTTTCTTCTTTAGAGCTGACAGACAATTTGGAGATGTGATGGGGGGTGTCTGTCGGTGCTAGAGGGGTCCGGTGTATTGTACCTCGTGTGACCACCGACCTGCAGCATCCTAGCTATTGTAACACTACAGCTCCTAGCATGCCCTGACTCCCTCTCCTGGGGCTTGTAGTTCGAGAATACACGTTAGAAATTCACTGACTGAGTGCGGACCACAGTGTCCGGACCACCCAAACTCAACAGCCTCACGAATGCCTGTGAGTCCAGGATAGGAGGCCGGTGACCGATGAACAGTCCGGTCTGTGACCGTGGCTGTTGGACGAAGTAAACCGACCACTCGAATATAGCGTACCAAATAACCTGTCGGGGGGGTAGGACAGTATCGCTCCTACACGGCCGCTTTGTCCACTTTGCCGTGAGGTTGAGATTAAAAAAATGTATGGCCGATTTTCAATAAATATATATAATGCTATAAATTATGAAGAACATGGACAAACCCTTAATTTTAAAGTGTAATACTTCTTCCTACCTGCGGAGGCACTGCAGAAAAACCAACACTTGTGTCTGGGTCCCCGTTCCCCCCCTCCCCCCCCCCCAAATCTGTAATCAATGCATTTTTAGAGCACCTCTCTAATCAAACAAGGTTGTTTAAAAGTGGACAATCCCTTTATATAGAATCCATCATCAGATTTTGTTATGTAATCTGACAGCATCGTAATGTAGGGGCTGAGATCCTGATTCTGGCAATGTATCACTTAATTTACTGGATGCAGCAGTTGTGATACAATCACACTTTACTCTCCTGCAGGTCTAGCAGAGCTCGGAATGCTGGGCTGTGTATAACTCCGCCCACATCACCGCTGATCAGAGTTAGGGGCGGGGTTGGACTAGGAGGCACGAGACACCTAGTCCTGTACTGATAATCTCCTGCTGATAAAACACTGATTTTATTGCAGTAGCAAAATGCATCCTAGTAAGTGACACATCACTGGAATCAGGGTCTCTGCCCCTACATCATGCTGCTCTCAGGTTACATAGCAAAAACCTCCTGACAGATTCCCTTTATATGTCTTCACAATGATGAGTTTTCCTGAATACTAATGCACATCACAATTTTAAGATTTTATATTTTTTAAATATTCATAAAACCAATGTGTCCTTTCCTCTACACTTGGCTACTTTTGTGCTGGTATCACATAAAATCCCAGTAAAATACATTTAAGTTTGTAGGTGTAATGTGGAAAAGTTCAGGGGTGTGAATACTTTTTCAAGGCCCTGTATATAGCATGTGACGTAATGCCAAACCCAATATGATGATCACAGTGGCTCCAAGGTGGCGTATCGCTCCGACATCTGCCGTCTAATGCTTCCCTGTGCATTGTATTACGGTATATGATTTCTGCTGTGTCCTTCACTGCGATTACGGGCAGAAAATCTGCAGCGTCTACTAAAGTATCAACTCTACCCGGCCCCCAAAAAATGACCGCCACAGCGGGCATTCACCTATGGATTACTGCATGATCAGATTAAACATGGAGCAAGGTCATCAGGGACTCCATCATTCGCTAATCTTAAATCATGGTCCTTATTTAGAAACTGTATATCATTATTATTGTTCCAGAAGCGTACATCGCTGGTATTTTTGCACTATTTGGCGGTATTATGTGAGCAGTTTATAATAATCCATAGAGGCATTACCTTGGGGTAGGGAGGGTTCTTATAATTTTTTTTTTTAATCCTACATCGTTCCTAATTACCGACCATAATTTAAGATTAAACAATGAAGGGAACCTTCATAATACCGCCAAACAGTGCAAAATACCAGTGCATTGCTCTGCTGAAAAAGTAATGATAACTGATGGTCCTTATTTAGGAACTGTATGTCATTATTATTCCAGGAGCGTACATTGCTAGTATTGTTTCACTGTTTGGCGGTATTGTGAGTGGTGTATGTAATACCGCATAGTGATATTACTTGGGGGGGGTTCCCATCATTCTCTAATCGTATACCGTTCCTAAATAAGAACCATAGTGTAAGATTTAGAGAATGATGGGAGCCCCCAAGAAATGCCACCGTGCACTAATATGCCCTGCTCATATAATACCGCCAAACAGTGCAAAAATACCACCGCGATGCCTTGGTGCAATAATGATAGTGTACAGTTCTTAAATGAGGTCCATTTATCATTCTTATTCCAGCAGCACTGGTATTTTTGCACTGTTTGGCGGTAATATGGGGGAAGCATCATTCTGCATAGTGTCATTACATGGGGGTTTCCATCAATCTCTGATCTTAAATCATGGTCCTTGTATAGGAACTGTATATCATTATCATTGCCATAGGGCGCAGCGCTGGTATTTGTGCACTTCTTGGCGGCATTATATAGTGGCATTACTTGGTACTTCCCATCATTCTGTAAATCTTACATTATGGTCCTTATTTACGAATGGCATGATATTAGAGAATGATGGGAACCCCCAAGTAATGCCACTATGCACATAATACCGCCAAACAGTGCACAGTATACAAGCGCTGTGCCTGCTGCAATAATAATTATAAATCATGGTCTTTATTTAGAACCGTATGTCATTATTATTGCAGCAGGGCCTGGCGATGGTATTTTGTGCACTGTTTGGCGGTATTATAAGCAGTATATAATACTGCAAAGTGGCATTACAAGGTGCCTAACTATTATTTAGTGCATATTACGGTATATTCTGTATCCTATTTACCCCAGAGAGGACCACAGATCTCCGTATATACGGTAACCCCCCCAGCTGCACGGAGCCGGGCTGCAGTATACACGTAGACCTGGCCGGGGATCCGACGGCTGCTGACAATTCCATATTGCTTATTAATGAGTCTGGTCCTGAGAGCACGGCCTATTTCTTATCAGTCCCTGCTACATTATGTACGATAATAAGCTCAGGACAGGAAGTTTAGTCTCCAGAGAGGGATTGAAGTAAAATCGATAATCATTGGACGTCTGTGCGCGCTCGCCATACATTAATGAGCCTGCACCGAGGGACCTATAGATTGAGTAGAATTTGCTACTATGTATATAACGGTAAGAAATATCCAGACCGAATGTCGCACTTTGCATGAAGAGATGATATATTGTATACAGTATGGGGGAGCGTTGTAAATATAGGGGTACAGAGATGGCAGTCTGATGGGGGAAAAGACTGGATCATTGGGGCATTAAAAGTCGCCTATGCTTGGCTGTACCCATAATTGCAAAGATCCAAACTTTCTCGGGCATCGGGAGCTTCATGGTATGAGTTTCCTTGGCCGAGCAGCTGCATGCAGCCTTACATCACCAAGCACAATGCTGAGCGTCGGATAGAGTGGTGTAAAGTCGCCATCACTGGACTCTGGAGGAGACGTGTTCTGTGCAGTGATGGATCACACTTCTCTATCTGGCTTCTGATGGAGGAGTCTGGGTTTGGTGATTCCAGGAGAACATTATCCGCCGGTCTGCATTGTGGAGAAGGGATAGTGCTATCGGGTTGTTTTTCAAGGATCGGACTCGTCACGGGGAAGGAAAATGTTAATCCTTCAGCACAAGACATTGGAGACAATTGTAGCTTCCAGCTTTGTGGGAACAGTTTGGGGAAGACCCTTTTCTGTTCCCCATGACTGTGCCCAGTGCACAAGGCCCATACAGACATGGCTGGAGGAGTTTGGTGGAAGAACGTGGACCTCAACCTCCTCCAAAACTATGGAATGAACTAGAATGGAGATTATGATCCCGGCCTCTCCCCGACATTAGGGTCTGACCTCACAAATGCTCTTCTGGATGAAGGGACAAAAATTCCAACAGGCACCTCCAAAATCTTGTAGAAAACCTTCCCAGAAGAGCGGAAGATGTAATATCCTCAAAGTGTGGACTGACTCTGTCTCTGGATGTAGAATGGGAGGTCAGAAGAGCCCCTGTAGGTCTCGTGTAGAGGGGGCCACATACTTTTTGTCCTAATGGTGCAGATTTTTCATGCTTGCTAATTATTTCAAATTTTTGGGAAATAGTCTCGACAAAATTGTGATTTTCGAGGCCAAAAAGGAATCAGGAATACTCGAATGCTGCCCACAAATGTGTTCTTCTGGTACTGTAGCGAGAACCCCAACATGCCTGGGGTGGGACTGGAGCACCCCTAAATTGCCAAAACTAATTTGAATAATCTTGGATTTTCTTTTGGGTCCCAGAAGTTTCTTTAGCTTCTTAAGTTCATTCTTCCATTTTTCTTCTAGCATCATCTTTCTTATAATTGGCGTCTGGGGTGGAAATCGGTCATATTGTGATGATCCATCAGATGAGGAGCGATCATCAGGCTCTATGGGTATTCTTGGCTTTGATAGCTGCAGAGCATGCACATGAGATCTCCTCCAGAAGGAAGAAACCTCTCGTTAGTTCCCCCCTATAGGAAGCTACAATCACTGGACCCCCACAAATCCTAAGAATGAGGCTCTGCAGGGCCCTGTCTGAATGGGACACCAGTGATTTGGGTCTTTCCTGACTTTTTACTTATCATACAGATTTATGTGACTTTTTTTCTAGTGGCAGATGTGACAGGTCCCCCCCCATAAACATGGTCGAGGCGGCCGCGGATCACACAAGTACCTGCTGTTCCGAGGACCCTTGCCACCCGTAGGACAGACACATACCAGGCCTGATTTCTGTGCATATTGTTGCACTAATCCCATCAGTTGCATTGAATGAGGGTCTGCTGCAGGCAAGAGGGGGATTTCTGCCTCTCACAGCCAGCTACCAGCCGCCGGCGGACATGACAACTGCTTCAGGTTCAGCTTTGGATATGAACGGCTGCCCCCCCATTTGTTCAGGGCCCCGGCACTTGCCCCGGTATGCCGGGTGCTGACGCCGGCCCTGGCTGCTCCATTAGACAATATGGTGTAGTTTATTACCGGCTGAAATAATATCCACCAAGACCTACAAATAGTAAAAGACTAAAAAAAAAAAAATCAGATTTTATTGCAAAAAATTGCGCCCCACTTGGCCGTATCTGGTATTTCAGCTCAACTTCCCCACCCCCCCTCCCCATGGCTGACATTACAATAACCTTTAGCCCATTATGGGGCAAAGCAAACAAGAATGCTACGGCCCTCCCACACGTAATGGTAAGTCCAGGTGCGGAGGCGGTGCGCACACCTCGGCGTACGGTTCCTGCTCGGCTCAACTCCAACAGCCCAGTCCTTGTTTCCCCTTTCATCTGCCGTCCGGGGAAAGTCAGGACACCTTTCTGCACATTAGAAGGTGGACCAGTCATGCCAGATGGCGGCCTCCTGACCGGATCGGCGACTACTCTGATCTCAGCAGTTAACTTTCCTGTGGCTCCGTAAAGACTGATGGCGACACTATACAACTTGCCCTCACCTGGTCCAGTGCTGAGTCTCCACCGCCGCTCTTTTATGGTCTGCAGTGTCGACATCCACTCTGCCGCTAATCATTGTGCTGATCGGCTTGTGATGTACCCGTGCTGCGCTCAGTTATTGGCTGCAGTGCTGACTAGCTGCAGCCAATAACTAAGCTTAGCGGTGGAGCCTCAGTGCTGGACCCAGAGAGGGGGAGTGAAGCACAGAGGCCCACACGATTGTCCGATCCATCTGATGCCTTTTAGCGGCCCTTGTAGGCAGTGGGTGGCCCGCTTTAGCAGTGAGGCACCACGGGCCTCGGGCCTCCTAGATGTCACACGTACGGGTTACTAATAAATCAGACGAGGATTATGTGTTCAGGCTTCATTAAGGGCTCGAGGATGATAAAAATACAAATCATACAGTCTGGGGAATTACCCTGAATTTATGGTTTCAGGTTCCCGCCATGTCACCTACTATTCCGCCCCAAGAAGGCTGTCGTTGTTAGTTATGGGCCGCGTGTATAATATCTGAAATTTCTATTGTCAGAGGAAGCATTACACATCAACCTGCAACACAAGCCCATGTTCTATTGATCCACAGTCATGGAAACCTGCGACGTTCCTCAGGAAAGAGGAGGATGGAAAATGTAAGCCTCCATTTCCAGTAACGCAATCCATTGATTGATTGCTTTCCTTGTTTTAAAGATGTTTTGTCCATAGGCGTTACTCACATGCCCGGCTTTTTTCCAGTAGTTTTAATCATTTCTCTGTGTATATATTTTTTTGTTCTTATAATTTTTATGTATTTTTAGGATCGGTCATCAGTATTAGATCGGTGGGGGTCTGACACCAGACACACCATCTGATTTGTTACTGCCCCCCCATTGGCGTTCATCGGACCTCCGTTGTTCTGATTTTGATGACCTTCGACCTAAACAAGCCCCTTAACAAGTAAAATAGCCGAAACCTGACGGTCCGTTTTTAAAACCATAAACGTGTGTTGCACCAATTATGGTTACCGGTAGCGTCTACTAAAAATTGAAACTTTGACACAGATGTCGTATTACCGTAACGCCTGTACATTTCATACATGACCAGTATTAAAGGGAGAGTCTGACTACACCTGGGTGGAACACAGTGCACTGGTTATGGTGTCTTCTTATCCTGCCAATGACATCCGTTGTTTGCCAATCTCGCCCTCATCTTCTCCCGTGTTGTAAGCTCCAAGGCTAATTCTTCATCTATGGGATGAATATTATTGATAAACTTGTCTAATACTCTTAGCATTCCTTCGATTTTATAAAGTTTCTTTCTCTAAACCTTCTATACCGTCCTCTCACTTCCACGAAGCCTAAAACTTTGTCCTACCATGGCTCTCCGTCTGTTTGCTTCAGGTGGCCATGGCCACCACCATTCCTTGATGACATAATCCTCCCTACCTTTATATTGACCTTTCTATTTCACCTTGTGATCAAAGTAATTTATTCATGGATTCATTGCTGACTTTGAATCCTGGCCTTGGCATTGGATTCTTTTGGTACCTTTTTTGGGGGCGATTTGTCATTTGGTACCTGTTGATCTACTCCTGGTTTAAACAGAACCCAACAGATGCACCCGCGTATGTTTCTTTCCAGTTTGGAGACGCTTCTGATGGCGACTTATCTTCTAGGCTCAAATGAAGCACCCCAATCCTTCTTTTCCTGTTAAATCTTTTGGTTTTAGAAAGTAAGGACACTCTTATAAATTAGATGGTGATCTAGATATTCCAAAAGTTTTGGGCTGGCAATATCCACCTTAACACCAGGCTCAGCCTCTAACTGTGCACTTATTTTTCATTCTTGGACTTGCTGCGTCCTAGTTACCCCTCTTGATGATTTGTCATAATTGTTGTCTACTCTACAGTTCCTTCATGGCATTCGCCTCCAATTTGTGACTGCCATGTGGACCATGACCTAAGAATTCAACTGAGAAGGTCCATACTTTCTTGCAGAGGCTGGGGTTGAAGAATGGAATATTTTCCGAAGACTCCAAGAACTGTCTGCAGCTTGGATGATCCACATCTCTAGTTGCAGACCTAAAAGGTGTTGATTTTCTTCAACTTTTTCCCCATAACTTTCACTTACTTGAATTACCCAGGCTCGTCAGTGTTTCTCTCCTCCATATTTTTCCCATGGCATCTAATTTAGATGTTTATAGCCGGACTCTTTTTCTTGATGTGTGATGGTGCTCATAAAGTTGTATGGAGAACCGTACCTGTCATTTTTTCAGCAGAATGTCTGTGCTGGCCTCTAGCTGCTCCCCTCTTCATAGACGCACTTTCAGCAGAATGTCTGTGTCGATCTTTAGCTCCTCCCCTCTCCATAGACGCACTTGCAGCAGAATGTCTGTGTCGGTCTTTAGCTCCTCCCCTCTCCATAGACTTTTAAAAGCACCAACTTCATCTCCCATCTCAGGAATGGGATAATCTATCTTCAGTGTGTACACGTTTTACCCCTGATTTTAAAGTAAAAGATCAGACGAGGAGGAGAAAGAAGCAGATTTCTCTAATAAGTAAACTTAAACCTGGAGCCTAATTGCTCATTAAGACAAGCCAATCTTGTCCCGTTAATAAGCGCCAATTGATTTATATCCATGACGATTGCCACCTGTTTACGCTGCCCGGTTATTCTGATCTTCCCGCCCCCATACAGCGTCCTGTTAACAGCGGAACGTTCCTGGTCCACATGGGGCGATGTGCTGCCGATAACAATCATTTTTATGCCGGTGTAAACTCTTTGATCACCTGACGAATGTGGTGTTTTACATGTTCGTTGGTTTATCGCCGACATGTTTAATTCTGAACAATCGTTCTTAGGTGGGGGGAATAAGTCTAGGGCTGACTATTTATTTTTCTTGGGAGGTGGGGTTCGGGCGCCTTCCAAAAATTTTCCACAGGAAGTCTCTTCTCTGCATGTCAGTCTACTGATGTTTGGTGGGGAGGGGTGTGAGAGCTGAATTGTCAAGTGGCCATATTGTCTGCTGTACTTGCCCCATTTTTCTGCTATGTGTAGACTGATACAAGAGACCCCATAGCTCGTCTGTTAGATGAATGCATTCGGTTAGGCCCCTTGTCTCCTTACAATGCATAGTCTTCCGTGCTCCTTTACCAGCCCCTTCATATTCCGCAGTGCCCTCCTTTTGCATATGTATTTTTCCGTCATTCCATTGAATCTTTCTCCTCCATTCATATATTTTCAAGCACGTTCATTACCATATAATTGGGGACTGTGAATAACGAGTGGGTGAATGAATGAAACCATGAATTACCAAGGCATGAAGAACATTTTCATATCTCTCGCCCGCTGTTTTCGCAGCTCAGTCTGTGGAAAGCCCTACACCTCGCGCATTTGCCATTTATGGGGAGCACAATATAGAAATACATAAAATATCGGAACAGTTTGTCCTCAAGTGCCCGATCGCTCGGCCTGTAGGAAATGACAGCACCAATCAGTGTGCGTGATTTTCATGGTCTTCATCATTTAATGCATGTGGCTGAAGAGCAGGATGGAGGAAGGGACTGTTATGGAATGTTTTTTATCCTTAGTGATGTGGATGAGGATTGACAAGATTCATCCTGTACAGCAGATACTGGAAATAACCGTTAATACACTGCTAAAAAAAAATGAAGGGAACACTTAAACAACAGAATATAATTCCAAGTAAATCAAACTTCTGTGAAATCAAACTGTCCACTTAGGAAGCAACACTGATTGACAATCGATTTCACATGCTGTTGTGCAAATGGAATAGACAACAGATGGAAATTGTTGGCAATTATCAAGACACCCTCAATAAAGGACTGGTTCTGCATGTGGGGACCACAGACCACATCTCGGTACCAATGCTTTCTGGCTGATGTTTTGGTCACTTTTGAATGTTGGTTGTGCTTTCACACTCGTGGTAGCATGAGACGGACTCTACAACCCACACAAGTGGCTCCGGTAGTGCAGCTCATTCAGGATGGCACATCAAGAAGGTTTACTGTGTCTGTCAGCATAGTGTCCAGAGGCTGGAGGCGCTACCAGGAGACAGGCCAGTACACCAGGAGACGTGGAGGGGGCAGTAGGAGGGCAGCAACCCAGCAGCAGGACTGCTACCTCAGCCTTTGCGCAAGGAGGAACAGGAGGAGCACTGCCAGAACCCTGCAAAATGACCTCCAGCAGGCCACAAATGTGCATGTGTCTGCATAAACGGTTAGAAACCGACTCCATAAGGATGATCTGAGTGCCCAATGTCCACAGATGGGGGTTTGCTCACAGCCCAACACCATGCAGGATGCATGGCATTTGCCACAGAACATCAGAATTGGCAAATTCGCCACTGATGCCCTGTGCTCTTCACAGATGAAAGCAGTTTCACACTGAGCACATGTGACAGAGTCTGGAGACACCATGGAGAGCGATCTGCTGCCTGCAACATCCTTCAGCATGACCGGTTTGACAGTGGGTCAGTAATGGTGTCATTGGAGGGCCGCACAGCCCTCCATGTGCTCGCCAGAGGTAGCCTGACTGCCATTAGGTACCGAGATGAGATCCTCAGACCCCTTGTGAGACTATATTCTGGTGCGGTTGGCCCTGGGTTCCTCCTAATGCAGGACAATGTCAGACCTCATGTGGCTGAAGTGTGTCAGCAGTTCCTGCAAGATGAAGGCACTGAAGCTATGGACTGGCCCGCCTTTTCCCCAGACCTGAATCCGATTGAGCACATCTGGGACATCATGTCTCGCTCCATCCACCAACATCACATTGCACCACAGACTGTCCCGGAGTTGGTGGATGCTTTAGTCCAGGTCTGGGAGGAGATCCCTCAGGAGACCATCTGCCGCCTCATCAGGAGCATGCCCAGGCATTGTAGGGAGGACATACATGCACGTGGAGGCCACACACACTACTGAGCATCATTTCCTTGTCTTGAGGAATTTCCACTGAAGTTGGATCAGCCTGTAACTTCATTTTCCACTTTGATTTTGAGCATCATTCGAACTCCAGACCTCTGTGGGATATTAGTTGTGATTTACGTTGATAATTTTTAGGTTTTATTGTTCTCCACACATTCCACTATGTAATGAATAAAGATTTACTATTGGAATATTTCATTCACTAATATCTAGGATGTGGGATTTTAGTGATCCCTTTATTTTTTTGAGCAGTGTATATAACAGTAGAGACTCTGCCGAACAAAGTTCATTTTCTAGGTAGGTCATAGGAAGCTGAATAAAATATCATATCATCTGCGATCTGATGCCGTCTTCCAGAGAAATCCACATTTTTCTTAATATGTAAATGAGCAGTTAAGATCTATGAGCCGGACATAGATCTTCCTGAGAATCCACCTCCAGAGCTTATTGTAAATGAAAGGGGCAGTTACCAGTGTGAGACATGTAATGACTGACAGTCTGCTCTCTTGATATACATGCCTCACACTGGTAACTCCTCCTTTCATTCAAAATAATCTCTGGAGGCAGATTCTTGAGGAGATGTATATCCGAACCATAGATCTTAACAGCTCATTTACATATTAAGAAACGTGTGGATTTCTCTGGAATTAGACATCAGATCGCAGATATCCTATATCACGGATAAAACAGGGGTCACATAGATCCTTCTGCTGCCACCTGTTTGTCAGGGGACGCAACTCCGCTACCTCCAATCGTCTGGACAATTATGCAGTTGACTTACGAGTGATGGCTACGGCTGCTTCCACTACTAGGCCAGTTATGAGGGGACTCACATTGAGCGTATGGTATATAAACCCCCGATTCCAACGTATGGAATATATACAGTCACCAAAATAATATATACAGGACCAAAAGTGTTGACACCCTTGAAATTGTTCCAGAAAATGAAGTATTTCTCCCAGAAAATTATTCCATTACATGTTTCATATACACATATTCTTTATACAGTATACATTATTTCCTTTGTGTTTTGGAACAACACAAAAAAAAAACAGAGAAAAAAAAGGCAAATTGGGCATAATTTCACACACAACCCCAAAAATGGGCCAGATAAAATTATTGGCACCCTCAACTTAATATTTGGTTGCACACCCTTTGGAATAAATAACAGTAATCAAACGCTTCTTATAACCATCAACAAGTTTCTTAAATCTATCAACTGGAATTTTGGACCACTCTTCTTTTGTAGACTGCTCCAGGTCTCTCATATTTTAAGGTGCCTTCTCCCAACAGCAATTTTAAGATTGTTCAATGGGATTTTGATCCAAATTCATTGCTTGCCACTTGCACTCTCCAGCGCTTTGTTTCCATCCATTTCTGAGGGCTTCTTGAAGAATGTTTGGGGTCATTATCCTGCTGGAAAACCCCTGACCTAGGACCCAAACCCAGCTTTATGACACTGGGCACCAGATTGCAACCCAAAACCCTTTGGGAATCTTCAGATTTCATGATGCCTTGCACAGTCAAGGCACCTTGTGCCAGAGGTAGCAAAACAAGCCCAAAACATCTTTCAACCTCCACCATATTTGACTGTAGGTACTGTGTTCTTTTCTTTTAGGCCTCATTCCATTTTCGGAAAAAAGTAGAATATGCTTCACAAAAAAACTGTATCTTGGTCTCATCTGTCCACAAGATGCTTTCCCAGAAGGATTTTGGCTTACTCACATAGATTTTGGCATACTGCAGCCTAGCTTTTTTATGTCGGTGTCAGCAGTGGGGTCCTCCTGGGTCTCCTGCCATAGCGTTTCATTTCATTCAAGTGTTGACAGTTCACGCTGACAATGATGCACCCTGGACCTGCAGGTCAGCTTAAATTTCTTTTGTAACTTGGCTGGGTGTGCTTATCCAACATCCGGACAATCCTGCTTTGCAGCATTTCATCAATTTTCTCTGCTGTCCACGTCCAGGGATATTGGCTACAGTGCAATGAGTTGTAAACTTCTTGATTGTGTTGCGCACTGTAGTCGAAGCAACATCCAGATCTCTGGAGATGGACTTGTAACCTTGATATTTTTTAAGAATTTTGGTTCTGAAGTCCTCAGACAGTTCTTTTTCTTTCTGTTCTCCATGCTTAGTGTGGCACACATACACACAATGCAAAGATTGTCAACTTCTCCCCTTTTTATGTGGTTTCAGGTGTGATTTTCATATTGCCCACACCTGTTACTCACCACAGGTGAATTTAAAGGAGCATCACATACTTGAAACAAAGTTGTTTACCATCAATTTTGGTAAGGTTCCAACAATTTTGTCCAGCCCATTTTTGGGGCTTTGTGTGAAATTCTTTCCAATTTGCCTTTTTTTCCTCTTTTTTTTTTCTTCTTCTTCCAATAGACACAAAGGAAATAAACATGTGTGTAATTGCAATAATTTTCTGGAAGAAATCATTTTGTGGAACAATTTCAAGGGTGCCAACACTTTCCGTCATGACTGTATATATACCCCCATATGCACACTGCCAACTCCACAATAACAAAATTAACTACTAGCTGCCAACACCAATCATTTATACAGGCCAACTGGACAAGAGAAAATGACTAATCCAGAGCTCACAGAAATGGCTCAGATCTTAGAGGATTGAGGTATCTGCTAGGAAAGCAGACAGAACCCACAGCAAGCTGTACCTTCTAGGACTGACAAAATACAAAAACCCAAATTCTGATTTTTATATATCAAGGTTACGCCCACATATCATCCTTGGTGAGCTCATATGGGGGCTGGCTATGGGATGTACTAGGTCTTTTAGAACTTTGAGATCCCCAACTTTCACGATATCTTCGCCCTTGGAGGTCCCAGGCGGTAGATATTGTCGTCATGTTTCAATTTGTGATTATACCTTTCTATGGAGATGAAATATAGTGTGGATAGCATAATCCATTGTCCGGTGATGTGAGTGAATGCACTATTTTTGTCCCTTCGCTACGGCGACGAAACTATATCCGATATATTTTTAATTGATGCATATCGCGATATTCATCACTGACCCACTGGCTCGCAGACAAGCCCTTTGAACAGAGGAAGCTCTTGCCTCGGAAGTGTGCTTCTCCACCTATTTCCCAGACCAGATGTTTGCTGTTATTACTTGGTTGTGCAGACGGTCTCTACTTCAATGGACATTGAAGTGTAAGCTATCTCACTTCCCCAGTTATAATTAATCCCATATGTTCAGCGTTCTGGTGATATGTCCCCTCTCTGGAGATGTCTTTATGGATTAAAATTTTCTACTATGACGACGTGGTATCAGGTTTTTTTAGCTTTCAATGACCTGCATGCCCATATAGATGGCTTAGGGGGGGTTGATCCTACTGACAAATTCCTTTTTAAGCCGGCCATACACATTAGCTATCATACAGCCGACAACTCTCCCGACTACCCCATACACCATGCTCTTCTTGGCTGAATGTTCCTGTGTTGTCTTTGAGAGATCCACTGCCAGAATTATTTGACTCATCTACCCCCCCCCCCCTCTCAAAAAAAAAATAAAGGATCACGCAATTGAATTTCAACCGCTCAATCCTTAAATCCCTCCTCTGTCGAGGGACAATCGGGAGGCGCCACATACACTTTAGATTTTCGACTGATCCCTACAATATTGGCAAGTTTGGTCAACTTTTATCTAATGTGTAGGTTATCGGCAGGGGCAAGTTAAACAAAATTAATGAAACGTTGTCTGAAGATTTAGCAAAGAAGACTGGGTATGCCAACATCAATCGGAGTATAGATTTCAATATTCAAGATCCTTTATTCTTTGCTAGGTGAAGTCAATAACAACCATAAGGTTCATCGGATCATTCATGTTTGTGGTATAGTCAGGGAAGACTTCTCTACCAATTAGCTATCTCGCCCGCCTAAAGACATGAAGCTTCTGGTCTTCAAAATTTGCATTAGTCGCCTATAAGTTCTGGTGTCATCTTATTTAGAAGAAGGTTGCGATACACCCACCATAGCTGGACCACCTCTTAAGGGTATTATTTTGATATTTAGGATCAGATCCATCAAAATCCAGCTATTTTCCCTTTCTCCAGTCTTTTTCCATAGTAGGATGATGCTAAAATCTCACCGGTGGTCAAAGGTGAAATATAAATTGGAGTCTACGGCTGATTTCATTCTCATTACTATTACTCACAGAAAAGCTTCATCCATAGAGTAGAGTCCTCCTACAATCATGGAGAGCTTTCTCCAGATCTTCTTCGTCTTCCCCCAACAGGTCTATAATTGAGTTTAATTAAACATTTCCCATCTGAGAGATATTGTGCTGCTTATTTTTCTTGCTGTTCACACCAAAGAATCAAAATAGCAATTTCCCCAGGAGAATACAAAGGGCGAGGAGGAGTTGTGAGATAATTGTTCCATGAATCAGATTGTACAGAAGTTCATGATCAGGTTACAAGATCTTAGAAATGTTAAGAATCTCCCCCTTGGTATCTTCTAGCTTATATGGACAGGGTATTATTACTGTATGCCTAAGCCTTGCTCTGGATTTACAATAGGGGTAATAATTGCACAAAATGTTAGTGAATTCCCCCCGGATACCGCACGTTCTTTGCAAGGTGGTAATGGTAGGACGAGAAGGCTGATTAGCAGGATGGCGACTGCCGGGGGGACAAAAAAGCTGTGTCGTTGCATCCTATACAGAAGGCTGGAATGTAAAAGTGGTAAGGAGAGGATCTATAGGGCAAAGTGTGCTGGAGCCAATGGTTTTATGGAAGAGTGGCTTTGTAATTTGGCATCACGAATAATAGGTGATAACTTGCTGATCGGTGGGTGACCGACCACTGGGACCCGCACCACTTGGCAGATCGAGGAAGTTATCGCCATTACAAAATACTTGACAGCTTGAATATCAGATTGCGGCTCCATTTGTTCCCTGTGGGGCTGCCGGAAAGACCTGTACATAGCCCCTTAGGGAATGAGTAGAGCGGCAGTCGGGAATCATAGAATGTTGGCGTGGAAGGGACCTCTAGGGTCATCATGTCCAACACCCTTCTCAATGCAGGAGTCACTAAACCATCTCAGACAGATGTCTGTCCATCCTCTGTTTGAAGTCTTACGTTGAAGGAGAATTCACCACCTCTTGTGGCATCCTGTTCCACTCATTGATCACCCTCACTGTCAAAACGTTTTTTCGAATGTGTACTGTTGCTCTGTGCTCCACTCCAGTTGCCCCGTGCTCCACTCCAGTTGCCCCATTCTGTCGATTGTTGCGGATTCTAGTGGTCGGACCTCCACAATATACAAGTTATCAACTATCCAAGGAGCTTGTTTTCAACAGACAACTCCTTTTTAATATCCCTCTTTTTGGGCTGAAATAACCTAGTGGATCAAAAATAAAATCAAGGAGTTGTCTGAAATGGTTCTCTACGACCACACTTCATGTATCAGCTGTGGTCGACTTCATTGAAAGTTTTAAGATCAGTTGATTTATTCAGTTTGCTGTGTCTTACATGGACATTTTCATCTCCTACTTCAATGGAAAACCCACAGGATATACCGTAAATGTATAGTAAATGGGCATCCCACCAATAGCTCTCACATTTCTCTCGATAACAAGGCCCTATCAGTGACGCGATGGCCAGAAGAATCCTCATACAAATAAATGGGAATTCTAGCCACTTCTTCACTGGCAGCTGTGTGTGTCTTGTCCCCGTTCTCAGAGAGATACAGGTCCCTTTTTTAAGACCTTCTTCTGTTCTATATTTATAGCATTTACTGTTTATAATGGAATACCTCTTACATTTAATAAATGATAAAGTATTTGTGCTATATAAACTATATCAAGATCATTCAGTAGCAGCAATATTCCAAGATCTTCCTTGTACCTACGAAGCCTTTTATTTCCCAGATCCTTAAAGACTACAGCTGCCTTTGGCATGTGAAAGGTTAACAGAGCTGTCTTCTTTTCCTCTGAGGTCGCAGGCTTCCATATATTTCCCCATTCCTCTCAAGGAAGGAAATCCTTTTGTTGATGTAAAAATAGAGGCCCTCCCTGACGTCTCCCTAGCAGTCTACGGGGTCCGCACCCTCAAAGACGCTGAATGATGGTGATCAAGGAAGGAAGTTGGGGGTTAAAATTTCGGTAGGAAGTTACACTCCCTGTAGTGCTTTTTTGTCTTCCACAGTATCATTCTGAATGACTCGATGATATCACAAAAACAATGAATAACCAATATATAGTCAACTTGTGTCCTGCCTAATGGTAACATTATGTTTGTGTGTTCCTTTCACATTCTATAATGATATTTTATATTATATATTTGTTTAATGTATTTTCTTTGTGAGAGTTTCTTTTCCACATAGATGATCATTATATGGATATAAATTAAGGACCGTGACATTTCGCAGTATGGTCAAAGTAAAAATTTCTGAGCAAAATAACCAAAAAGTGTTCTTGCGCCAGCCACGGACCCCTGTTTTATGCCTGATTTAACTATCACTGCATGGAAAATCATGCCATACCTGGTGGACAGGAATTATATAAGTGCTGGAGGGCAAGTGGACCAGTTACATAAATTACTTTATGCAGTGGCAATCTGCATTTTTTTTTTTAAAGGTTTTCTAACATTATAGTGTGAAGTGTATACAGAGTTAAATTGAAGAGGGTTTCTGCTATTTCTTCCTTGCATCATTTAATCCAAAACGTATTACCATGGGCAATGGATGAAATTAGCAAGTTCCTACTTTAGACATGGGGGGGATCAAGGATTCCCAAAACACCACCTTAAAGGGAACTTGTCACCCCGTTTTTTGAGATTGAGATATAAATACTGTTAAATAGGGCCTGCGCTGTGTGTTACTATAGTGTATGTAGTGTACCCCGATTCCCCACCTATGCTGAGAAATAACTTACCAAAGTCGCCGTTTTCGCCTGTCAATCAGGCTGGTCGGGTCGGGAGGGCGTGTTCACAGCGCTGGTTCTTCCTCAGCTTTACGTTGGTGGCGTAGTGGTGTCCGCTTGTTGAGGTGACTAATCCACTGTGGGCACGTGAACAAGCAGCGCGCGATCTGCGCTGTCATCCCTTTCGTCGGTGGGGGCGGCCATCTTCCTGGGGCCGCGCGTGCGCAGATCGAGTGCTCTGCTGCACGGGGCTTCAGGAAAATGGCCGCGGGATGCCGCGCGTGCGCATTAGAGATCGCGGCGGCCATTTTCCCAAAGCCGAGATGCAAACTCGGCTTTGGGAAAATGGCCGCCGCGATCTCTAATGCGCACGCGCGGCATCCCGCGGCCATTTTCCTGAAGCCCCGTGCAGCAGAGCACTCGATCTGCGCACGCGCGGCCCCAGGAAGATGGCCGCCCCCACCGACGAAAGGGATGACAGCGCAGATCGCGCGCTGCTTGTTCACGTGCCCACAGTGGATTAGTCACTTCAACAGGCGCACACCACTACGCCACCAACGTAAAGCTGAGGAAGAACCAGCGCTGTGAACACGCCCTCCCGACCTGACCAGCCTGATTGACAGGCGAAAACGGCGACTTTGGTAAGTTATTTCTCAGCATAAGTGGGGAATCGGGGTACACTACATACACTATAGTAACACACAGCGCAGGCCCTATTTAACAGTATTTATATCTCCATCTCAAAAAACGGGGTGACAGGTTCCCTTTAAATATAAAAGATAGCTGTAATGTATGATCAAAGTCAATCTTGGGGTGTTTAGGTGTCCCTCCACAGATTTACGGATATTCAGGGTCTCCATATTGCAGATTCTTACAATTGTGTGTTAACTTTAGTGGTACCGCCATGGGTACATCATGAGGCCCTCTATTTTTTCTTTTATGCACATTTTACATTACAAAGGATTGACTATTGTAAACAAGATATGAAGATCAATTTTAAGATTTTTTTTTTTTTATTTTGCACTGTTATTCCTGTTCAAGAAAGGATGACTGCCATTGTGATGTTAAAATAATTGAGGTATGTCTTTGAGATTTAGGCCAAATTCACGCATTTGTGTTTCCATGCACAGACTGACTCTCTTGTGACCTAAACTTCACAGCCTCTTGTATTCCTATGACGCTGTAGAGTTCAGCTCTGAGGGCCCACTGTAGATGTGTACTTGGACCACGAAACATGGATGTGTGAATCCAGCTTAAAAGTGAACAAACTTTTGACTAAATTTGTCCTTTTTTTAAATGGGATTCTACTGCCCTATGAGGGTCATGTTTGGATATGTATTCATTGACCAGCCATTGTGTCTAGATGGGTTTTCTTAGGACTCTTGACTCTGATAAAAGACTGAACCCCGGCCTTACTCCTACCAACTGCTGGTGATTTGTTAGCCCAGAGTGGGGGGAGGAAAGTCTAGCAAACAGCTGTCCTGATTTTTTTTTTTGTGTCTACGTTTCTCCCCAGCTGCTTTCCATACCCTCTCCCCTGTCCGAAATCTTTTGTCCAATCCCTCTCCAACACCTCTCTTGTCTATGCACAGCTGTTGCCAAGTATGACTTTTCTTGGCCTTAATTAAAACGAGGATACACAATGGAGAGAAAGGGGGGCACCAGAGACGCCTTCCCCAGCAACCACCCTTAGTGGGCTTTGAGGCCTAGTGTGTCCCTGGAAGGCCTATGGCTGCAGTAAATGAGCTTTTAGTTGTTGAAGGGGGGGATGTTTTGGGGAGGTATTACTGTTGTCACAGCATCTGTGTCCTATTCAGACACTTGTGCTGGAACTATTCAAGTGACATAAAAGGAATGGAGATGGGTATTGTCTGTGGCACACGCTGCCTAACCCCCGTTATTCCCGCTACCCCCTTGTGAGTGAAAGGTCATTTATATTAATTATTTGTGTGGCAGAATTAAGTGACTTGCACTGGCCATCTGTAAGACACCCCTCGGCTCGCGTCTTAAATATTGTTTACTTTCTAATGCTTAATCCCTAGCAGTCCAACAAAAACTGCAAAAAGTCATGCCCAAATTTTTTTTATTTTTTTTTATTTACTGTAAGTGATGTGCTGAAATGAAATACAGATGGACTATAAAAATACAGATTTACAACTTTTTTGCTTAAAATCAAGTTTTAGTGAGAAATTCCAAAATATGTCATAGAGGTGTAGTTAAATGTTTTCCTTTTTAATATGCAAAAATAATTAAATTTAGACAGAAAGTTAATTAAAAAAATTGCCAAAATGTTCCATTTGATGATTTTAGATATACTGTATATTTTTTCACTTACACATTTTCTGCTACTTTGCATCATATGAACCTTTTATAACAGCATGAAACTTCCAAATAATCATGACTTCCCGAACAACAATAAGATGATTTAGGGGCTCCTAACAGCAAGATGTATCATTTTCAATTAAAGGGACCCCCCAAAAAAAAACCATGGGGTTGTCCCAACCTGACAACCCTTTTAACGCCTGATTGATGTGAAGTTCGGTCACAGATATTTGACTTCTCTCCTATAACTTATTGCCTGATGTATTGTTTTATCAGTGAACCGTGGAACAGCATGTTGTCCTCCAGCCATGACGGCATTTACTATTTTACCGGGTAGGCCTACATCTTTAGAGAGGAGAGGTATGGTGTCGTCTTCTCTTTTTTTTTTTTTTTCTTTCATTCAACTCTCAAAAATATTTTTATTTATTAAATGGCAAAAAAAATGGTGCAGGATTATGTATCGACTAGACGGTGGCCCGATTCTAAAGCATCGGGTATTCTAGAATATGCATGTCCACGTAGTATATTGCCCAGCCACGTAGTATATTGCCCAGCCACGTAGTATATTGCCCAGTCACGTAGTATATTGCCCAGTCACGTAGTATATTGCCCAGCCACGTAGTATATTGCCCAGTCACGTAGTATATTGCCCAGTCACGTAGTATATTGCCCAGTCACGTAGTATATTGCCCAGTCACGTTGTATATTGCCCAGCCACGTAGTATATTGCCCAGCCACGTAGTATATTGCCCAGTCACGTAGTATATTGCCCAGTCACGTAGTATATTGCCCAGCCACGTAGTATATTGCCCAGTCACGTAGTATATTGCCCAGTCACGTAGTATATTGCCCAGCCACGTAGTATATTGCCCAGCCACGTAGTATATTGCCCAGCCACATAGTACATTGCCCAGCCACGTAGTATATTGCCCAACCACGTAGTATATTGCCCAGCCATGTAGTATATTGCCCAGTCACGTAGTATATTGCCCAGCCACGTAGTATATAGCAGAGGCACGTAGTACGGTATATTGCTCAGTCACGTAGTATATTGCCCAGCCACATAGTATATAGCAGAGGCATGTAGAATATTGCCCAGTTGCGTAGTATATTGCCCAGTTACGGAGTATATTGTCCAGCCACGTAGTATATTGCCCAGCCACGTAGTATATTGCCCAGCCACGTAGTATATTGCCCAGCCACATAGTACATTGCCCAGCCACGTAGTATATTGCCCAACCACGTAGTATATTGCCCAGCCATGTAGTATATTGCCCAACCACGTAGTACATTGCCCAGCCACGTAGTATATTGCCCAACCACGTAGTATATTGCCCAGCCATGTAGTATATTGCCCAGTCACGTAGTATATTGCCCAGCCACGTAGTATATAGCAGAGGCACGTAGTACGGTATATTGCTCAGTCACGTAGTATATTGCCCAGCCACATAGTATATAGCAGAGGCATGTAGAATATTGCCCAGTTGCGTAGTATATTGCCCAGTTACGGAGTATATTGTCCAGCCACGTAGTATATTGCCCAGCCATGTAGTATATTGCCCAGCCACATAGTACATTGCCCAGCCACGTAGTATATTGCCCAACCACGTAGTATATTGCCCAGCCATGTAGTATATTGCCCAGTCACGTAGTATATTGCCCAGCCACATAGTATATAGCAGAGGCATGTAGAATATTGCCCAGTTGCGTAGTATATTGCCCAGTTACGGAGTATATTGTCCAGCCACGTAGTATATTGCCCAGCCATGTAGTATATTGCCCAGCACAGAGCCACGTAGTATAGAGACGTAAAAAAAAATATAAACATATACTCACCTTCCGAAGGCCCGTTGGAAGTCCTGCTATACTCACCCTCCGCCGCTTTTGCCGCTCCTCGCCACGCTCCCGGGACCACTCCATTGCAAGCGACAAAGTCCTTGTCGTACAGGACCTGCCGTGACGTCGCGGTCACATGACCGTGTAGCGGTCACATGACCGGGACGTCACGGCAGGTCCTGTTTGCGCAGGCGCACAGGGCTTGTAATGACATCGCGGTCACATGACCGTGACGTCATGACAGGTCCTTCTGCCAGACCATCCGTGCGACCGGAACGTGCCGGTTGCATCGCGAGGAGCAGGGAAAGCAACATAGGTGAGTATATAATCATTTTTTATTTTTTTTTATTATGTGTAACATTCAATGTTTTTACTATTGACGCTGCATAGGCTGCGTCAATAGTAAAAAACTTGGTCACACAGGGTTAAGAGCAGCGGTAACGGACTGCATTACACCGCGGTCCGTTACCACTGCCATTAACCCTGTGTGAGGGCAGACTGGAGGGGTGTATGCGGGCGTCGGGCAGTGAGTGCGGGGAGTAAGGAGCGGCCATTTTCTTCCGGACTGTGCGCGTTGCTGATTGGTCGCGGCAGCCATGACAGGCAGCTACCGAGACTAATCAGCGAACGAATAACCGTTACAGAAGGACAGACAGACGGAAGTACCCCTTAGACAATTATGTATATAGATGGGGTGATCGCTGTAAGACAACCGAAAAAACTATCAATTTTCTAAGAAAGTGCAAAATTTAGAGAAGGTAAGAGAACTGTGGGGGGTTTTAGCCTGCAGTAAATTAGGCCCTTACCATGAGTGTGATATGATGTGGTTTAAAGGGCATGTTCATCAACTGTAATTTGTGAGAGCATTCTTGTGCAAGTGATTCATTTTCCTGCAGCACCTCCGCAGGGGAAACCAGGCATTACACTTTTTTTTTTTTTCCTAATGCGTGCAAAGGTTGGACATGTAATAAAAACTCAAGGCAAGGAATACATAGATTCTTAATTCACTTAATAGAATAATCAAAAAAATGAAATATTCGGTACACCATCAAAAATTATATGTATGTATGTATCCCGCAATGGACATAATAACAGGCAAATCGGAAGAAATATACAAAAAACGGAGAACACAAAAACCGAACTAATGCCCAAACAGTGAATTCAAATAATTTTATTTGTAAAGGAATACACCAAATGGTAGGGGGAAAAAGAAACCAAAAGAGGGCACAAGACCAAGGAGACGGAGCAAAAAGACACACAGTCCTGTTATAGTATACTGATGATAAGATGCAAATAAATAAATAAATATATGTAACTCAACACAGAACCGGAAAGTATATATACACACACACACTAAAAATAATGAATATACCAAAGAAAAAAAGATGCAAAATATATATGACGGTGCACCTTTAAAAAACTAAGGTGCACATAGTAGCTGCAAGTGCAATGTGTGTGTGTGTGTGTGTGTATATATATATATATATATATATATATATATATATATATATATATATATATATATATATATATATATATATATATATATATATATATATATATATATATACACACTAGATTGTGGCCCGATTCTAACGCATCGGGTATTCTAGAATATGCATGTCCCCGTAGTATATGGACAATGATGATTCCAGAATTCGCAGCAGACTGTGCCCGTCGCTGATTGGTTGAGGCAACCTTTATGACATCATCGTCGCCATGGCAACCATTATGACATCATCGTCGCTGTGCCCGTCTCTGATTGGTCGAGGCCGCCAGGCGCAGGATTTCCAGGACAGACAGACGGAATAACTCTTAGACAATATATATATATATATATATATATATATATATATATATATATATATATATATATATATATATATATATATATACATATATATATATATACATATATACATACACAGTGGGGCAATAAAGTATTTAGCCAGTCAGCAATAGTGCAAGTTCCACCAATTAAAAAGATGAGAGGCGTCTGTAATTTACATCATAGGTAGACCTCAACTATGGGAGACAAACTGAGAAAAAAAAATCCAGAAAATCACCTTGTCTGTTTTTTTAACATTTTATTTGCATATTATGGTGGAAAATAAGTATTTGGTCAGAAACAAAATTTCATCTCAATACTTTGTAATATATCCTTTGTTGGCAATGACAGAGGTCAAACGTTTTCTGTAAGTCTTCACAAGGTTGCCACACACTGTTGTTGGTATGTTGGCCCATTCCTCCATGCAGATCTCCTCTAGAGCAGTGATGTTTTTGGCTTTTCGCTTGGCAACACAGACTTTCAACTCCCTCCAAAGGTTTTCTATAGGGTTGAGATCTGGAGACTGGCTAGGCCACTCCAGGACCTTGAAATGCTTCTTACGAAGCCACTCCTTCATTGCCCTGGCGGTGTGCTTTGGATCATTGTCATGTTGAAAGACCCAGCCACGTTTCATCTTCAATGCCCTTGCTGATGGAAGGAGGTTTGCACTCAAAATCTCACGATACATGGCCCCATTCATTCTTTCATGTACCCGGATCAGTCGTCGTGGCTCCTTTGCAGAGAAACAGCCCCAAAGCATGATGTTTCCACCACCATGCTTTACAGTAGGTATGGTGTTTGATGGATGCAACTCAGTATTCTTTTTCCTCCAAACACGACAAGTTGTGTTTCTACCAAACAGTTCCAGTTTGGTTTCATCAGACCATAGGACATTCTCCCAAAACTCCTCTGGATCATCCAAATGCTCTCTAGCAAACTTCAGATGGGCCCGGACATGTACTGGCTTAAGCAGTGGGACACGTCTGGCCTGCAGGATCTGAGTCCATGGTGGCGTAGTGTGTTACTTATGGTAGGCCTTGTTACATTGGTCCCAGCTCTCTGCAGTTCATTCACTAGGTCCCCCGCGTGGTTCTGGGATTTTTGCTCACCGTTCTTGTGATGATTCTGACCCCACGGGGTGGGATTTTGCGTGGAGCCCCAGATCGAGGGAGACTATCAGTGGTCTTGTATGTCTTCCATTTTCTAATTATTGCTCCCACTGTTGATTTCTTCACTCCAAGCTGGTTGGCTATTGCAGATTCAGTCTTCCCAGCCTGGTGCAGGGCTACAATTTTGTTTCTGGTGTCCTTTGACAGCTCTTTGGTCTTCACCATAGTGGAGTTTGGAGTCAGACTGTTTGAGGGTGTGCACAGGTGTCTTTTTATACTGATAACAAGTTTAAACAGGTGCCATTACTACAGGTAATGAGTGGAGGAAAGAGGAGACTCTTAAAGAAGAAGTTACAGGTCTGTGAGAGCCAGAAATCTTGATTGTTTGTTTCTGACCAAATACTTATTTTCCACCATAATATGCAAAAAAAATGATAAAAAAACAGACAATGTGATTCTCTGGATTTTTTTTTCTCAGTTTGTCTCCCATAGTTGAGGTCTACCTATGATGTAAATTACAGACGCCTCTCATCTTTTTAAGTGGTGGAACTTGCACTATTGCTGACTGACTAAATACTTTTTTGCCCCACTGTATGTATATATGTATATATATATATATATATATATATATATATATATATATATATATATATACATATACATATACACATCAGCATAAAGTGCAATAAGTGCTGGAAAGTGCAGCCGAAGAATAAATCTAGGGTGCAAATGTGCGGCCTGATATATGCTGGAGATAGGAATATGTATATAGGTGCCTGCTAGATGGATCTAGGCATAATGACCAGTGTCACCAATAACAAACGCCGAAACGCGCGTCGGGGAGTGGCACATCCAGGAGACGGCAGCATCAAAGGTAATACCTGCTCTAGGCTATTCATTTAAAGATACAGCACTTTAAATTCATGATTTGTTATTGCACTTGCAGCTACTATGTGCACCTTAGTTTTTTAAAGGTGCACCGTCATATATATTTTGCATCTTTTTTTTTTGGTATATTCATAATTTTTAGTGTGTGTATATATACTTCTGTGTTGAGTTACATATATTTATTTATTTATTTGCATCTTATCATCAGTATACTATAACAGGACTGTGTGTTTTTTTGCTCCGTCTCCTTGGTCTTGTGCCCTCTTTTGGTTTCTTTTTCCCCCTACCATTTGGTGTATTCCTTTACAAATAAAATTATTTGAATTCACTGTTTGGGCATTAGTTCGGTTTTTGTATTCTCCGTTTTTGTTTTTTTTTAAAGGTTGGACATGTGAATGAGCGCTTAGCTGCAAAAACAGACACAGCCCATTCACAAAAAATCCTATAAATTCCTATAATTCCTAGAAAATTCCTGTATTAATTGAGAATTTTAGCAGAAGTCAGAACACACCTTTAAAAAAAAAAAAAAAAAATTATATATATATATTTATTTATGGATTTCTGCGGATCAGGGAGTATATTGTTGGTTTATTATTTTAAATTTTTACAGGTGGTCAATGGCTTCGGGATCAAGGTGATAGAGTACATACTCAATGTTGTATGTACTGTATGTGTTGTGTATATGTACTGTATGTTGTATGTACTGTATGTTGTATGCACTGTTGTATGTTCTGTGTGTACTGTATGTTGCATGCACTGTATGTACATATGTATGCACGGTATATGTGTGTGGGTTTTGTTTGTTTTTTTACATTCAGCACATTAGCTGGATGATGGGACTACTAATGTCCCATCATCGGCTAATGTGTAATTCACTGTCACTGTAGCAGGCATAGCCGGATGAAACTTGTAGTCCCATCGGACGATGCCTACACACACACACACACACACACACACACACACACACACACACACACACACACACACACACACACACACACACACACACACACACACACACGAGATTTGAATCCTCTGTCAAACCTCAGCCGGCGGAGGATTATATATGTGTGTGCATGTATGTGTGTATATATATATGTATGTGTGTGTGTATGTGTATATATGTGTGTATATATATATATATATATATATATATATATATATTTATAATTTATATTATACTTAATCAACAGAATATAACTCCAGGTAATTCAAACTTCTGTGAAATCAAACTGTCCACTTAGGAAGCAACACTGATTGACAATCAATTTCACATGCTGTTGTGCAAATGGAATAGACAACAGATGGAAATTATTGGCAATTATCATGACCCCCTCAATAAAGGAGTGGTTCTGCAGGTGGGGACCACAGACCACATCTCAATACCAATGCTTTCTGGCTGATGTTTTGGTCACTTTTGAATGTTGGTTGTGCTTTCACACTCGTGGTAGCGTGAGGCGGACTCTACAACCCACACAAGTGGCTCAGGTGGTGCAGCTCATCCAGGATGGCACATCAATGCGAGTTGTGGCAAGAAGGTTTGCAGTGTCTGTCAGCGTAGTGTCCAAAAGCTGGAGGCGCTGCCGGCAGACAGGTCAGTACATCAGGAAACGTGGAGGAGGCCGTAGGAGGGCAACAACCCAGCAGCAGGACCGCTACCTCAGCCTTTGTGCAAGGAGGAACAGGAGGAGCACTGCCGAGACCTGCAAAATGACCTCCAGCAGGCCACAAATGTGCATGTGTCTGCACAAATGGTTAGAAACCGACTCCATGAGGATGGTGTGAGTGCCCGATGTCCACAGATGGGGTTTGTGCTCACAGCCCAACACCGTGCAGGATGCTTGGCATTTACCACAGAACACAAGGGTTGGAAAATTCGCCACTGGCGCCCTGTGCTCTTCACAGATGAAAGCAGGTTCACACTGAGCACATGTGACAGAGTCTGGAGACGCCGTGGAGAGCGATCTGCCTGCAACATCCTTCAGCATGACCGGTTTGGCAGTGGGTCAGTAATGGTGTGGGGTGGCATTTCTTTGGAGGGCCGCACAGCCCTCCATGTGCTCACCAGAGGTAGCCTGACTGCCATTAGGTACTGAGATAAGATCCTCAGACCACTTGTGAAACCATATGCTGGTGCCGTTGGCCCTGGGTTTCTCCTAATGCAGGACAATGCCAGACCTCATGTGGCTGGAGTGTGTCAGCAGTTCCTGGAAGATGAAGGCATTGAAGCTATGGACTGGCCCGCCCATTCCCCAGACCTGAATCCGATTGAACACATCTGGGACATCATGTCTCGCTCCATCCACCAACGTCACATTGCACCACAGACTGTCCCGGAGTTGGCGGATATTTTACTCCAGGTCTGGGAGGAGATCCCTCAGAAGACTATCCGCAGCCTCATCAGGAGCATGCCCAGGCGTTGTAGGGAGATCATACAGGCACAGGGAGGCCACACACACTACTGAGCATCATTTCCTTGTCTTGAGGCATTTCCACTGAAGTTGGATTAGCCTGTAACTTAATTTTCCACTTTGATTTTAAGCATCATTCCAAATCCAGACCTCCATGGGATATTAGTTGTTTTTTTGCATTGATAATTGTTATGTTTTATTGTTCTGAACACATTCCACTATGCAATGAATACAAATTTACAACTGGAATATTTAATTCAGTGATATCTAGGATGTGGGATTTTAGTGTTCACTTTATTTTTTGAGCAGTGTATATATATATATATATATATATATATATATATATATATATATATATATATATATCTACCTATACTATGTGTAGACATTTATTTTATCTATTCTATTCTAACCTGTCAGTGTGATTTTACTGTACACCGCACTGAATTGCCGGTTTTCTATAGGACACCAGTGCGTATTTCTCTCAAATCACACTGATTGTCTGTGTGGTGTGCGAGTTTTTTCTGCACCCATAGACTTGCATTACTGTATTTTGGGCATAATACGGTGACAACCGCAGCATACTGCGATTTCATATGCATGTATAATACGGCCGAGAAAATTGGTCCGAGTGCTATGCGATTTTATTTTCCTCCCCCCCCCCCCGCCCCCCGGATAGCACTCGTCCATATTACGCTCTAGCGTGACTCCGGCCTAAGGCTAAGTTCACACAGAGATTTTTTTTTTTTGTAACGCAGAAAAATCCCTTTCAAGAGGAATCAACATTTTTTTACTGTAGTTTTTTTTTTTTTATTCTAAAGTGTTTGAAGCGTTTCTTTTCCCCCCTCACATGTTATGTAGTCTCTTTTGATTTGTCAAGTATGACCTGTATTCCATGAGGGTTTTGCCTCGAAGTGAGTTTTCAAAAGTTGGCAGGGGTAAAATGTATTGAAAAGAAAAAAGAAAAACTGGGCTGTGGAGGGGATTTTCCATTTAAATAAAGAAGGATTTGAAGCCGTTTTGGAGGAAGATTTCAGAGCAGATCCAAAAGCCTGAATAGGATGAGGGTGGGGGGGATAAGCGGGGTATTTGCCCCAGGTGATGGGTACCAAGAAGCCATGTTGTGAGGGCCGAGGTATTTGGATACAGGTTGAGGGCAGTACATTGAACTTTTTGCCCTGGATGAGGGAAGACCTGACAATAGATCTACAGGTTAATTCGTCGTCCGTCGTCTTCCCGCGTCACCTGATCTCCCCCAACGCCCCCTATTCCGGGGATCCTTACCCTGTAATAACATGAGATTGCCAGGGCCGAGGTATTTGGATACAGGGTGAGGGCAGTACATTGAACTTTTTTCCCTGGATGAGGGAAGACCTGACTATAGATCTACAGGTTAATTCGTCGTCCGTCGTCTTCCTGCGTCACCTGATCTCCCGAAACTCCCCCAATTCCGGGGATCCTTATCCTGCAGTAATATGAAAGCGTCTCCCCTCAAAAACGCTGTCTCCACCATTCTTAATCCCGTCAGAATCTGGTAACGTGGCAACAATTTCCAAGGAGACAGGGTTCCCAGGATATGTGGGAAGCGGGATGTCGCTGACAGCTGAGGCCTGGGATCAGTCATTGGTGCTGGATATTTAAGTCCTGAGGTTCAGGGAACATATTGGGTTTATGTATTCCATAGAGGTTCATTTTTGCAGCATCTTCATTAAAAAGAAAGAAAAAAAGGAGTCTGTATCTGTAGTGCTGCTGTGCATTCATCCTCTGAAATACTCTGTGCTGCTGTTTAATTATCTACATAATTCTAGATTGTCCCATTATCTTGTGTCCCTGCCCTGAGGTTCGCCGATCATAGCTGCCGGCTGTGAAGAAATGGGTGCATATACGACCAAAAAAATTCAGTCACTAGAAAATTGATAGTGATGCATCTTATGAAATCTTGAACGCGGACCCCCTGCTATCAATGTCAGACTCTGATATCTAAGGAGAAACCTGTGGTTAGAAAGATCTGCAATGTAGTCAGAAACAGTGCCACTCTCTCCTATGGCTGTTTCTGGTATTGCAGCTGAGCCTCATATGCAAATATGTAAAATAAATAGTAACATAGTAACATAGTTAGTAAGGCCAAAAAAAGACATTTGTCCATCCAGTTCAGCCTATATTCCATCATAATAAATCCCCAGATCTACGTCCTTCTACAGAACCTAATAATTGTATGATACAATATTGTTCTGCTCCAGGAAGACATCCAGGCCTCTCTTGAACCCCTCGACTGAGTTCGCCATCACCACCTCCTCAGGCAAGCAATTCCAGATTCTCACTGCCCTAACAGTAAAGAATCCTCTTCTATGTTGGTGGAAAAACCTTCTCTCCTCCAGACGCAAAGAATGCCCCCTTGTGCCCGTCACCTTCCTTGGTATAAACAGATCCTCAGCGAGATATTTGTATTGTCCCCTTATATACTTATACATGGTTATTAGATCGCCCCTCAGTCGTCTTTTTTCTAGACTAAATAATCCTAATTTCGCTAATCTATCTGGGTATTGTAGTTCTCCCATCCCCTTTATTAATTTTGTTGCCCTCCTTTGTACTCTCTCTAGTTCCATTATATCCTTCCTGAGCACCGGTGCCCAAAACTGGACACAGTACTCCATGTGCGGTCTAACTAGGGATTTGTACAGAGGCAGTATAATGCTCTCATCATGTGTATCCAGACCTCTTTTAATGCACCCCATGATCCTGTTTGCCTTGGCAGCTGCTGCCTGGCACTGGCTGCTCCAGGTAAGTTTATCATTAACTAGGATCCCCAAGTCCTTCTCCCTGTCAGATTTACCCAGTGGTTTCCCATTCAGTGTGTAATGGTGATATTGATTCCCTCTTCCCATGTGTATAACCTTACATTTATCATTGTTAAACCTCATCTGCCACCTTTCAGCCCAAGTTTCCAACTTATCCAGATCCATCTGTAGCAGAATACTATCTTCTCTTGTATTAACTGCTTTACATAGTTTTGTATCATCTGCAAATATCGATATTTTACTGTGTAAACCTTCTACCAGATCATTAATGAATATGTTGAAGAGAACAGGTCCCAATACTGACCCCTGCGGTACCCCACTGGTCACAGCGACCCAGTTAGAGACTATACCATTTATAACCACCCTCTGCTTTCTATCACTAAGCCAGTTACTAACCCATTTACACACATTTTCCCCCAGACCAAGCATTCTCATTTTGTGTACCAACCTCTTGTGCGGCACGGTATCAAACGCTTTGGAAAAATCGAGATATACCACGTCCAATGACTCACCGTGGTCCAGTCTATAGCTTACCTCTTCATAAAAACTGATTAGATTGGTTTGACAGGAGCGATTTCTCATAAACCCATGCTGATATGGAGTTAAACAGTTATTCTCATTGAGATAATCCAGAATAACATCCCTCAGAAACCCTTCAAATATTTTACCAACAATAGAGGTTAGACTTACTGGCCTATAATTTCCAGGTTCACTTTTAGAGCCCTTTTTGAATATTGGCACCACATTTGCTATGCGCCAGTCCTGCGGAACAGACCCTGTCGCTATAGAGTCACTAAAAATAAGAAATAATGGTTTATCTATTACATTACTTAGTTCTCTTAGTACTCGTGGGTGTATGCCATCCGGACCTGGAGATTTATCTATTTTAATCTTATTTAGCCGGTTTCGCACCTCTTCTTGGGTTAGATTGGTGACTCTTAATATAGGGTTTTCATTGTTTCTTGGGATTTCACCTAGCATTTCATTTTCCACCGTGAATACCGTGGAGAAGAAGGTGTTTAATATGTTAGCTTTTTCCTCGTCATCTACAACCATTCTTTCCTCACTATTTTTTAAGGGGCCTACATTTTCAGTTTTTATTCTTTTACTATTGATATAGTTGAAGAACAGTTTGGGATTAGTTTTACTCTCCTTAGCAATGTGCTTCTCTGTTTCCTTTTTGGCAGCTTTAATTAGTTTTTTAGATAAAGTATTTTTCTCCCTATAGTTTTTTAGAGCTTCAATGGTGCCATCCTGCTTTAGTAGTGCAAATGCTTTCTTTTTACTGTTAATTGCCTGCCTTACTTCTTTGTTTAGCCACATTGGGTTTTTCCTATTTCTAGTCCTTTTATTCCCACAAGGTATAAACCGCTTACAGTGCCTATTTAGGATGTTCTTAAAAATGTTCCATTTATTATCTGTATTCTCATTTCTGAGGATATTGTCCCAGTCTACCAGATTAAGGGCATCTCTAAGCTGTTCAAACTTTGCCTTCCTAAAGTTCAATGTTTTTGTGACTCCCTGACAAGTCCCCCTAGTGAAAGACAGGTGAAACTGCACAATATTGTGGTCGCTATTTCCTAAATGCCCAACCACCTGCAGATTTGTTATTCTGTCAGGTCTATTAGATAGTATTAGGTCCAAAAGTGCTGCTCCTCTGGTTGGATTCTGCACCAATTGTGAAAGATAATTTTTCTTGGTTATTAGCAGAAACCTGTTGCCTTTATGGGTTTCACAGGTTTCTGTTTCCCAGTTAATATCCGGGTAGTTAAAGTCCCCCATAACCAGGACCTCATTATGGGTTGCAGCTTCATCTATCTGCTTTAGAAGTAGACTTTCCATGATTTCTGTTATATTTGGGGGTTTGTAACAGACCCCAATGAGAATTTTGTTACCATTTTTCCCTCCATGAATTTCAACCCATATGGACTCGACATCCTCATTCCCTTCGCTAATATCCTCCCTTAAAGTGGACTTTAGACAAGACTTTACATAGAGACAAACCCCTCCTCCTCTCCGATTTTTACGATCCTTTCTAAACAGACTGTAACCCTGTAAGTTAACTGCCCAGTCATAGCTTTCATCTAACCATGTCTCGGTTATTCCCACTATGTCAAAGTTACCTGTAGATATTTCTGCTTCTAGTTCTTCCATCTTGTTTGTCAGGCTTCTGGCGTTTGCGAGCATGCAGTTTAGAGGATTTTGTTTTGTTCCAATCTCCTCACTGTGGAATGTTTTAGAAATGTTCTTACCTCCCTTCTGAGTATGTTTTCCTGGGTCGTCTTTGTTCGAGTCTAATGTTTTTCTTCCCGTCCCCTCTTCTTCTAGTTTAACGCCCTCCTGATGAGTGTAGCGAGTCTTCTGGCGAATGTGTGTTTCCCAGGTTTGTTGAGGTGTAGTTCGTCTCTGGCGAGGAGTCCATCGTACAAGTAATTCACACCGTGGTCCAGGAATCCGAATCCTTGTTGTCTGCACCATCGTCTTAGCCAGTTGTTTGCATCAAGGATCCTGTTCCATCTCCTGGTGCCATGCCCGTCTACTGGAAGGATAGAAGAAAAAACTACCTGTGCATCCAGTTCCTTTACTTTCTTCCCCAACTCTTCAAAGTCCTTGCAGATTGTCGGTAGGTCCTTCCTTGCCGTGTCATTGGTGCCAACATGTATCAGAAGAAATGGGTGGACGTCCTTGGAGCTGAAGAGCTTTGGTATCCTATCGGTCACATCCTTGATCATCGCACCTGGAAGGCAGCATACTTCTCTTGCAGTTATGTCCGGTCTGCAGATGGCTGCTTCTGTGCCTCTCAGTAGTGAGTCTCCCACCACCACCACTCTTCGTTGCTTCTTGGCTGTACTTTTTGCTGTCACTTGTTGCTGTGTGCCCTTTTCTTTTTTGCTTGCTGGTATTGCTTCATTCTTAGGTGTGCCATCTTCATCCTCTACAAAGATTTGATATCGGTTCTTCAGTTGTGTGGTTGGTGATTTCTCCATGGTCTTCTTGCTTCTTTTGGTCACATGCTTCCACTCATCTGCTTTTGGAGGTTCTCTGACACTTTTTGCACCTTCTGTGACCAGTAGAGATGCTTCTGTTCTGTCTAGAAAGTCTTCATTCTCTTTGATGAGTTTCAAAGTTGCTATTCTTTCTTCCAGACCCCGCACCTTTTCTTCTAAAAGGGCCACTAGTCTACACTTCTGACAGGTGAAATTGGATTCTTCTTCTGGTCGATCTGTGAACATGTAGCACATGCTGCAGCTCACCATGTAGGTTGTCACATCTGCCATGTTGCTCCTAGATCCTGCTGACTTGCTGTGTGTTTTCCTTCTTGTGTAATCTACTCAGCCAAGCTCTCTTGCAATAATGTCCTACAGGCAAAAATTCGAAGCAGCTGGTCCCGGCTGTACCCAACGATCTTCTAGCTTAGGGAGACTTCGCTTCTCCCAGAAGGCACCTGGAATATGCAAATTAGCCTCCTGAAGCTTGAATCCCTGGTTTGGTGATGCTTTCGAAGCAGCTGGTCCCGGCTGTACCCAACGATCTTCTAGCTTAGGGAGACTTCGCTTCTCCCAGAAGGCACCTGGAATATGCAAATTAGCCTCCTGAAGCTTGAATCCCTGGTTTGGTGATGCTTTCGAAGCAGCTGGTCCCGGCTGTACCCAACGATCTTCTAGCTTAGGGAGACTTCGCTTCTCCCAGAAGGCACCTGGAATATGCAAATTAGCCTCCTGAAGCTTGAATCCCTGGTTTGGTGATGCTTTCGAAGCAGCTGGTCCCGGCTGTACCCAACGATCTTCTAGCTTAGGGAGACTTCGCTTCTCCCAGAAGGCACCTGGAATATGCAAATTAGCCTCCTGAAGCTTGAATCCCTGGTTTGGTGATGCTTTCGAAGCAGCTGGTCCCGGCTGTACCCAACGATCTTCTAGCTTAGGGAGACTTCGCTTCTCCCAGAAGGCACCTGGAATATGCAAATTAGCCTCCTGAAGCTTGAATCCCTGGTAAAAAAATAGATTTCTTTAACCGTGGAAAACTCTTTGAGCAGGTGGTTTGGAGGCATTGCTAGAAAGACAAGGAAGGGAAGCCATCTTAGGCTCCGCTTAAACATCCATTCTGACACTCCGTTCAGACATTCCGAACAGACAAATGGAATAAGTGACCAGTTGCACCAGTAACGGAGGCCGAAGCAGAGGTACCCCACTGATTATTTTGGGATCCATCTGGATCCCTTTTTTTTATTTTAATTTTTTTTTAGATCGGAAGAAAAAATTCTGTATGCAGGACTTTTTATTTTCCATCCTAAAAAATGGACACCAGTATAAACCCCATAATAATCAATAGGGGCCTTATCAAAAGTAAGTGACCACACACGCGCTCTGTCACTGTTCCATTAGGGCTTACTATATCAGACAAGGCAACGTCACTACCTTGGTAATTTTGTGCATTTATGAGAACATAGGAACTTAACGCTCCAGAATTGTAAATTTTTTAGGGCGTACACCCCTATAATTAAAGACGTGTAGGTATAATTCACTGCTCTATTTAACATCCCCATTTAATAACTTTAATACAGATCAGCTGCAATACCAGACATAACCTGTGGGTAAGGGTGGCGCTATTTTTTTTTTTGTAGATATAAGCAATGTTTGACTAATCCTGAACAATCCCTTTTATTATAGTTACTTTTAGATTATTTTGAAAATAGTGAAAGGTGTCCGGAATAGCAGATTTGGATCCTGCCACCCTTGTTATTTGTGGGCAGGAAGGCGGGTACCGATGTGCCAGGACAGCTGTATGCTCCATGTGAGAGGAGGAGGGTAGGCATTTACATTTGTGCACAGTTCTAGCACTGGCCACGTAGTCACTGCATTTTCCCTGTTACTGGGATCTTTGAATAGTAGAATAGGTTCCTATTTTTGCCCAAGTTACCAGTTGGCGGACCTGTCACTTGCCATAATCATGTAATCTTTTGCCCAATATAGATGCCGCTGTTCTCCTGAATCCGGCGATGTTTTTAGTTTCTTCCTGCGGTTCTCTGTTCCTGAGATACGGCCCTCTCTTTCCTGCATATAAATGTAGTCTTGTTAGCCAAATGGGCCTGGTCTTCTGCTGCTCTTTGTGGGCGTATTCTTGAGGACCACGCCTTCTTGACTAACAAGACTAGATTTATACCTAGGAAAGAGGAGGCCATATCTCAGGAACGGAGAGGCGCAGGAACAAAAGAAAAATATCGCCGGATTCAGGAGAACAGCGGCAATCAGGAAAATTAATTATGTATTGATAGCAAGTGAGAGATTGTCTTTAAAATGTGGTTTTGTTTGAAAAAATAAAAAAAATTTTTATATGTTCTATCGTGGATTTCTAGGCTCGTAGAGAAACGTCCCCATAGCTGACCATTCTAATCTATTAGCCAGTGACTTAACTGGAGTGTAAGAACTCAAACAGGACCCCCAATTATCACAACTAAAACCCCTGCTCTCGCTCTAGGTATACCCCCGCTCTTAGCCAGAGTGTAACTGCTAAGAAATTTGTTGTTTTTTTATACTCGGACTGTGATCATTTCTGCTTTGTCAAATCTTTTTGCATCGCCACGTCTTGACTGTGCCTCAGCCGTCTGTTCACCCTTACATGTCACTCTACTTTTATAGGGGGCAGTTCAGGACCCCTTTAAGAAAATTACTGATGCCCACTTGCAAATAAGGCTAATCGAAACATCAAGATATTATTATTACACTTGCCAAACTGCAAAAGATATGATGGACAGGTAGGGTCTTCCCTTAGGGGAAAAGGAACCGACATTTACTCCCACTCATCTTAAAGGAGCAGTCTTACTTCCATTATTTTTCAGTGTGTACCTGACATATATTGAGTATTTTTTATTTATTTTTTTCAATGTGTTGCCTCTTACCGGGAAAATGTAAAATCGGTGTTGTGTGCTGTGAGAATTTCCACTATCTGCTGTTTTGACTGAGACATTGAGTGAGAAACTGCAGCTGCATCTCCCTCCTTCCCCTCCTCCCATATCTACCATTTACGATTGCATATTGTGCTACTTTTCAATAGACCTAGAAGGATTATGGAAGGAAAATAATCCAAAATGGCAAGGATTAAAATATTGGGATTTGGGGAAATGGGGTGGGGATGGAAGGGTTATATATACTGTATATAGTATAGTTTGCCTTCAGAAGTCTGGAAAAGCTGGGTGGTAACCCCTTATACTTGCAGCCATTGGTGACCCTGAGATTCTGGCTGGAGACCAGTGATTTTTGGCCAAAATAAAAATAACTTACGAGGGAAACCAGCTGCGGGAACAGGCGCACACCCACTTTCCTTTAAGGAGACTTTAAATAGGTTTTACAATAACTATTATAATACTGGCACAAAATAGGATTACAGATCAGAAGAGCGATTAATCATTAGCAGCAAATCAATTGTGGTTAGCCTGGCTCAGGGTGGAATCCTAGAATAATTTAATGTTACAGCATATTTCCATAGTCTGAATAGTATGTAAAGGGGTTGTATAAGATTAGAAAATCGGTGAAACAGCGCCACCCTTGACTATAGGCCGCCTATGGTATTGCAGTTTAGCTCCATTCAGGCTCTCGGGATATCACACACAGCCCATGGATGGCAGTAATGATGGCTTCGAAAGAACAGCCAAGTTTTTCTCATGTCGTCATACAATTTCTATAAAGAGTAATAGTCGTTTTCGTTTGATAAATAGTGCACATGAAAATATAATTTTTTTAAATAATATATCTTAGAGAAATTTGCTTCTTTCTCCTCCTGGACTTGATCATTCACTCTCAATTCATGGGTAAAATCTGTATTTAGTGAAGACCGGGTTTCCTCATTACTGAGATAGGAGATGACAGTTGGTGCTTATGAGATTCTATGGAGAGGGGAAGGGGAGGAGCTAGAGGCGGAGACGGACATTCCGCTGCCAGTTCTTCTAAAATAGCAGAATGCCAAGAGTGTGCAAAGCAGTCATCAAAGCAAAAGATGGCTACTTTGAAGAACCTGGAATATAAGACATAATTTCAGTTGTTTCACACTTTTTTGTTAAGTACATAATTCCACAGGTGTTAATTCATAGTTTTGATGCCTTCAGTGTGAATGTACAATTTTCACAGTCATGAAAATACAGAAAAATCTTTAAATGAGAAGATGTGTCCAAACTTTTGGTCTGTACTGTATATGTATACTGTATATGTATACTGTGTGTGTGTGTGTGTGTGTATATATATATATAATATATATGTATTATAATATATAATATATATGCTTTCACCAATGCACAGATCTAAAAGAAATGCCCAATTATCCAGTCTTGTATCCAGTGCAAGATTTTGCGGATTCTGTTCTGATCGTTTCTCTTGGAAATCAATGTGACTTCTTCATTTTGGAATATATATTGAATTGCATTGTTCTTCCTTGTTTTCTTTTGCAGGTCTTGTTATCTCGCATCCTTTCTACGGTTATCACTGGGGAACATCTGAACATCTCGCTGGCTGTTCTCGCTGGGTTTTCGGGAGGGATCAGGAGGAGAATTTTAACTATTGGATGCCCATATCAGACCACCCTGCCGCTCCCACCAGCACTGTAAGTAGAGCTAGGCTTAAAGTGAATGTCCAACTTTACTTACCATCCCCAAATTCTAATATTATTTATTTTATTTTTTTTGGTGCAGACCTTCCAGTTCTTTTACATAGAGAGAAAGTATTCACACCTTAGACATTTGTGTCCTACCACCTCCAGAATGACAGTCTCTTGACCCCACTTCTGTTGGCTTTTGGCTTCCAAGGTTAAATGAATGGAGGGGGGTCCTCTGTTCACTTCTATGGGAGTCTTAAAACTGCAGAAGTGGGACCTGCTACATATTTAAAAAAAAAAAAAAAAAAAACAGGTAACCTATCTTACTTAAAATCTGCAACATCAAAAACTCACCAAAAGCTGATTGTGGAAACGTGGCCCAAGTGGCTAAGCCTCTGGTGCTGCCAGTAGGCCGGTCACAGGTGCCTTCTGCAGATCGCACCCAGCCCACTACTTTTAAGCTGATTTCCCCTTAGTCCCCTTTTAGATGGGTGAAATGGGAGAATTGGCCCTGGTACCGTGTTGCTGATGGTTATCACTTGTCCTCTTTTAGGCAGGGTCCCGATGTGACATGACAGAGGTCAGCGTCCTACTGTGGCATGAGATATCATTTTGGTAGTATTTTGGCACAATTAAGAAGCTGGGCATCAGCCTTGTTTGGTGTAACATCACCTAGAGAATCTCTGGATTCTGGACTACAAAAGCAGTAAAGAAATGAGGGTGTACTTATGACCAACAGGTCCAGAACGAGTCTCCCTGCACTAGGAGTCTGCTCAGGTGGAGTGGAGTCTTGTGTCATGCTGATTGTGAGGCCTGGTGGGTGGAAAATTGAATGTCCTCATATTGTCAAGAGTGAGGCCGGTAAAAATCAAGCCATGAATATTTCTATTATACCAGTGTGCCTCCTGGACGTGTGACTATGATGCCTGTGTGCCTCCTGGACGTTTGACTATGATGCCTGTGTGCCTCCACGACATGTGACTATGATGCCTGTGTGCCTCCTGGATGTGTGACTAATGATGCCTGTGTACCTCCTGTATGTGTGACTGTGATGCCGGTTTACCTCCTGTATGTGTGACTATGATGCCTGTGTGCCTCCTGGATGTGTGATTGTGATGCCTGTGTGCCTCCTAGATGTGTGACTGATGATGCCTGTGTGCCTCCTGGACGTGTGACTATGATGCCTGTGTGACTCCTGGATGTGTGACTATGATGGCTGTGTGCCTCCTGGACGTGTGTCTATGATGCCTGTGTACTTCCTGGATGGGACGTGTGACTATGATGCCTGTGTTCCTCCTGGACGTGTGTCTATGATGCCTGTGTACTTCCTGGATGGGACGTGTGACTATGATGCCTGTGTTCCTCCTGGACGTGTGACTATGATGCCTGTGTACTTCCTGGACGGGACGTGTGACTATGATGCCTGTGTGCCTCCTGGACGTGTGACTATGATGCCTGTGTAGCTCCTGGATGTGTGAATATGATGCCTGTGTTCCTCCTGAATGTGTGACTATGATGCCCGTGTAGCTCCTGGATGTGTGACTATGATGCCTGTGTACGTCCTGGACAGGACGTGTGACTATGATGCCTGTGTGCCTCCTGGACGTGTAACTATAATGCCTGTGTGCCTCCTGGACGTGTGACTATGATGCCTGTGTGCCTCCTGGACGTGTGACTATGATGCCTGTGTGCCTCCTGATCAGTAACGTACATTACACCTTTTAAGATCACGGACTGTGCTGTTCCTCCGGACAATGCCATTTTGCTGCGTGTACCCATGACCAGGCATGATTTGCACCACCAGGGGGAGTCACAACTTCATGTTATGGATTTCCTTTTGTGGCGATGATGATGATATCATCATCACCCATGATGTCATGAACGCATGGAGTCCCTCAAAGGCGCCTGACGAAGTTCCACCCTTACAAAAATGTACTCTGCTCTTCGAAACTGAAGTGGCGCCAAGTACTCTGATGGCTGCAGGTGGCTTCCAGGAAGTGTTTCCGCTGATTCCTTTCTGTGGGGGAGTTGCTAGCTGCGCAGTTGTCCTGCTCCTGGCATGCTGGTGGTCCTGCGCTTTACATGGCGGGTTGCAGGGTCGGGATAGAAGCTCGGCACAGAGGGCACAGTATTCTACAGCTGAAAGAGAAAAGAATGGAGCGAGTACCCAGCGGGGATGAAGGGCCGCTCTGTAATTAGCCATTTTGTTCCCACCATGTATAGACCTGTATCTGTGCTGTTCTGGGAGTCGTCTCCAGCATTTTCTTTGTGGCCTCCATATAACAGATGTGTAGGATATATTGTCTCCTCCGTCCTAGAGACCATATATGGTGCCAGGGCCGTACAATCGGTGATGCCCCTCATTAATGGGGGCAGATGCCAGCTCGGTGCAGATCTGTATGGACGTTGTGTTTGGGGGTCCGAGCTTGTAGCAGGGGACTAATGGATTTTTCCACAATGTTTTCTATAGAATTGTCCTCTACAAAGCCGATACCCACCGGACGGATTTTTTTTTTTTTTTTTGCCAATCCACAACTAATTAGCAGCTCTCTAAACAAAACCACCTTCTGAAAAAAAGGATCTGTCTGACTCGTCTGGCTTTGTATTTCCAGAGCAGTGGGGGTCTGGTATAGAAGAACCCCCCTCCATTCCCACATACAGGGCCACACACATCACTACATCTATAGCCTGATAATTGTCCTATAATTGAAACTTGGGCGACTCGCTCATAGTCTGTGTGCAAATTCCCATCCATTTTCAATATCTCTGATTGCATTCAGTGAATGGGAACATTTCTCTAATAGAAACACAGTACAGGTGGGGTGTCCACCTCTTGCCTTAGTGCATGTATCTGGGGCTAAAAATCATTTTTGCTATTTGGTTTCAATAAAAAATTTGCACCATTTTGCTTTTGCAGGCTTTTTTTTCCTGCACTTTCAACTTTGATGTGGTCGGTTTTTTTTCCATCTTTGATGTGGTCTGTTTTTTTTTTTTTTTTTACCCAAATGCAGGTATTTGAGGCCAAAAAAAATAAGTTTTTCAATCGGGTTTCAAGAAAAATGTTTCGCCATTTTGCTTTTACAGGCTTTTTATTTTTCTGCACATGAGACTTTGATGTGTTCTCCTGGAGTCACCAAACCCAGTCTCCTACATCAGACGCTAGATAGATAAGTGCGATCCATCACTGCACAGATCACGTCTCCTCCACCAGAGTCCAGTGGTGGCGGCTTTACACCACTCCATCTGACGCTCAGCCTTGTGCTTGGTGATGTAAGGCCGCATGCAGCTGCTCGGCCATGAAGCTCCCAGCAGGGGCGCAGTGTTTATGCTGATATTATTACCAGAGGAGGTCTGGACTGTGCATTTATGGGGTCAGCAGAGCGGTGGTAACTTTTTTGAGGGTCCTGATACTTTTTTTTGTATATATCTTTTTAATGGGGTTACAACAACCCTTCTTGAATTTTGGAAGCTCGGAGATCTTCAGTCCAGAAGAGTTTGGGTGGTGTTTGATGTGAAATATTTTTCCAAGGCCAGGATTGTATTTTTTTTTAACTTCCATGGAAATTAATAATACTCTGATGCACAAGTTCCATTGCACAATTTTACACTTTTCAAGTAGTTTTTCCAAAAACTGAACATGCCGCCCTCCCCTAGCAATTAGTCCATCCAACAGTAGGGTCACATTAAGACGCCTCTCCCTCTCTGCAGCCTGAGAGTCTATGTTGATCATACAAGATGATGCGGCAAAATGTTTGTACAGAAGACGAAAAGTTTTCTAAATGTCCCCTGTATCCCGGGCAATGTCTCTCCCATCAATGGCATGTGACTCCAAACTCCACGGGGTTAGAACCTCGTCTCCACACAGTGCCGAGGATTGTACCAACTTATTCCCTGCCTCCTTCCTCACCAAATCTTCTCGATTAACCCTTTTCGTCCTCAGATTTTGAAAAGCTTTTGACTTGTTGCTTTAGAGTCTTAGACCGTCTTCCTAAAAAAAAAAAAAACCAGTTGCGTTTTCTACATGCTTATTTTTCAAGCTTCCCATTGAAGTCTATGGATGAAAAATTAATATAAAAAATGTAAAGTATTTTTGCTTAAACTGTTAAACGCAGCTGATTTTAAACATACAGAAAAAAAAAATCCAGCAGCTTTTGTTAGTTGGTGACATGGCCTTAAAAAAGAACTTGTCGCCAATGGGCAGTTTTTGTTCTTATTTTATTCCCGCTGACCTCCTGAGAATTTTGTTTTTTTTTATTTTCGTAAATCCGCCTTACGGTTCCATAGATATTACCTTCTATTTTTGATGCTAATTGTTATGGTTTTTACCAGTGGGCGTGGCTCACGAGATCCTCAGGGGCGTGGCTCATCAGATTCTCAGGGGCGTGGCTCACAGGATCCTCAGGGGCGTGGCTCACGGGATCCTCAGGGGCGTGTCGTTAGACTGCTTTGCATAATTGCTCTGTGAAATAAAAAGGGCCTGTACTTCTGGAACCGTGCGGCGGATTTACAAAAAATAAAAAAACGGATTACGAAGGGGACAAGTGGGAATAAATCAAGAGATAAAATGAGACACCTTTGTCTTTTTTAAGGGATTATTTGAGTTTTAAATAAAAGTATAGGTTAAACTCGATAGACTTAAATCTTCCTTCATTATTAAAAACTATGAAACTATTTGCTTTTCTTATTTTTTTTTTTTTTTCTCCAGAAACTGTGTTTCCTATTGCTCATGGGTTGTATTTAGTATAGTAGCTCATTCTTATTAAAGGGCTAGGTCTGAACTGCAGTACCAGATGCCGCCTATTACTATGAGGGCGCTATTTCTGGGGGGAAAAAAAGGAATAACGACTTTTTTTTCAAAATATGTGCTGATATTTTCTAGAACCCCCACACCCATACTAATCACAGGACCCCCAGCTATCAGTGGTTCTTACCCAGGGCTCCGCATACAATTATTGCTGCGTCGTATGAGGGTTTTCTGTTTAGGGGCAAACGCTGCTCTTTTTATGGCTGGATATTAAATACTCGGCCATTGCACTTTTCCCATTTGTGTCAGCAGATTGAATGTAGATGAGGGTATCTTTATCAGTGACACAACGCCGGGGTCTTCTCTTTTATTTATTTTGCCTTTTTTCTTTTTTTTTTTTTTTTTCTCCCATTCTGGATCCCGCAGTTTCCAGATAAATGTCTTCCTCCACATATGTTTTCAATCTCGCTTAACATATGTCTGGAAAAAGGGTGGGGAGAGCCTGGAATTCTGGGAATTATTAACCCTTTCGGGGGCTGTTAATACTTTTGCATATCCTTTATCGCCCTATAATTTATTTTTTTTATCATTTTTTTTTTTTTGCTAAAGTGTTAACATTTATCGAGTCATCGTCGGCGTCATCTTCTGTGAGGATGACACCCAACTTTCCGGGACACCTGAATGGAGAAGATGCCTCACTATACAGCTGGCATTACCTTGCGCCATATTTATCATGGAGACATGGCCGAGGCCTTGGATAATAATTCTGCGCCCTCGGAGGTCTCGGTGGTCTCATTGCAGGACTTTATTTCATGGTTATTTCATTTATTTTAGCCCGACAACTCCTGAGATGAACAAGCTGCGGCAGAGCCTACGGAGGAAAAAGCCTACGTACGTCCCGGAGGCCAGCCGACCCCACCAGTGGGGGGCCGACGAGGAGGCGGTGAGGAGGGGGAAATGCAGCTTCCCTGTGAGGGTAAGCGGACCCAGGAGAACGATGTCTGATATCTCTCCCTGGGGGGCACACTTATTCTATTATACATTTACAATCTTAGCAATTCTATCTAGCTAAAAATAAAAAAAAATCTGACCAGCGTCTTCTAAGAGAATGAAGTGTGAACAGGTGCGAGCTGCGGTGGCTGTAATCATACACCGAGAACACCGCGGCGGCGGCGCTAGGGTGGACGTGAGCACGGAATATGTCACCTGCGTTACTGCCGTATACACTGCTTGTATAATGACGGTGTTTGGAGGTCCTGGCCGCTCGCACCTGTTCACACTGGCTTCATCCTGTCCGGTGGTGCTGGTCAGGCTCTTGTCTCTTTGTTGTATACGGTTGGAGGTGGTGGCTGCCTCCATAGTTGGCCGAGAACGCCTCCATCCACTGCCAGGATGTTTATAATCAGTGCCGGACCCTACCTGCCCCATTATATTTGGAGGCTCTGACCCCAGAAGCAGGAGGGATAAATATGAGGTTTAGGGTCCCAGCGAGGAGAAAGGTCATAATATCGTTTACATGTCACATATTCAATGTTTGTAAACATCTGCGATGCCGTATTCATTGTATTGTATCGATCTCTCTCTGATTATCGCTCTCTTCTCCATCTCTGTCTGTCTCTTATCTCTCTGTATTTCTGTCTCTTTATCGCTCTGCCCCTCTATCTCGCTTTCTCTTGCTTTCTCTCTAACTTTGTCTTTCTGTATCTGTCTTCTGCACTCTTTTTCTCTCTTGCTCTCTATATCTGTTTATCTGTCTTTTGCACTTTCTCGCTCTTCTCGCTCTCTTTCTGTCTTCCTGTATCTTGCTCTCTTGCTTCCTCTTTCTCTCCATCTTTGTCTCTATCTGTCTTGCGTGCTCTTACTTTCTCTTGCACTTTTTGTCTCTCTGTATCTTGCTCTCTCTATCTTTGTGTATCTGTCTTCTGCGCTCTTTCTCTCTGTATTTTGTTCTCTTTATCTCTCTCTTTCTGTATCTGTCTTGCATTCTTTCTCTCATTCTCTCTCTTTCTGTCTCTCTGTACCTTGCTCTATTTATCTCTCTATCTTTCTGTATATGTCTTGCTCTATCTTATTCTCTTTCTGTCTCTGTATCTTGCTCTCTTTACCTCTATATATGTGTCTGTCTTCTGTTCTCTCGCTCTTATTCTTTCTCTTTCTGTCTCTCTGTACCTTGCTCTCTTCATCTCTCTATCTTTCTGTATCTGTCTTGCATTCTTTCTCTCTCATGTTCTCTCTCATTCTCTCTTTCTGTCTCTCTATACCTTGCTCTATGTTTCTGTATCTGTCTTGCTCTCTTATTCTCTCTGTATCTTGCTCTTTACCTCTCTATATATTTCTGTGTCAGTCTTCTGTTCTCTCTCGTTCTCATTCTCTTGCTCTTTCTGTCTCTCTGTATCTTACTCTCTTCATCTCTCTCTTTCTGTATCTGTCCTGCGTTCTCTCTCATTCTCTCTCTTTCTGTCTCTCTGTACCTTGCTCTATTCATCTCTCTATCTTTCTGTATCTGTCTTGTGTTCTCTCTCTCTTTCTGTCTCTCTGTATCTTGTTCTTTACCGCTCTATATATTTCTGTCTGTCTTCTGTTCTCTCTCGCTCTCATTCTCTTTCTCTCTCTTTCTGTCTTTCTTACTCTCTCTCTTTCTGTATCTGTCTTGTGTTCTCTCTCTCTTTCTGTCTCTCTGTACCTTGCTCTATTCATCTCTCTATCTTTCTGTATCTGTCTTGTGTTCTCTCTCTTTCTGTCTCTCTGTATCTTGCTCTCTTTACCGCTCTATATATTTCTGTCTGTCTTCTGTTCTCTCTCGCTCTCATTCTCTTTCTCTCTCTTTGTCTTTCTTACTCTCTCTCTTTCTGTATCTGTCTTGTGTTCTCTCTCTTTCTGTCTCTCTGTTTCTTACTCTCTTCATCTCTCTCTATCTTTCTGTATCTGTCTTGTGTTCTCTCTCTTTCTGTCTCTCTGTATCTTGCTCTTTACCGCTCTATATATTTCTGTCTGTCTTGTGTTCTCTCTCGCTCTCATTCTCTTTCTCTCTCTTTCTGTCTTTCTTACTCTCTATCTTTCTGTATCTGTCTTGTGTTCTCTCTCTCTTTCTGTCTCTCTGTATCTTGCTCTCTTTACCGCTCTATATATTTCTGTCTGTCTTCTGTTCTCTCTCGCTCTCATTCTTTCTCTCTCTTTCTGTCTTTCTTACTCTCTCTCTTTCTGTATCTGTCTTGTGTTCTCTCTTTCTGTCTCTCTGTTTCTTACTCTCTTCATCTCTCTCTATCTTTCTGTATCTGTCTTGTTCTCTCTCTTTCTGTCTCTGCATCTTGCTCTCTTTATCTCTCTCTTCCTCTCTCAGTATCCATAGTTGTCCAATGGTCTGTGCTGCCCTCTAGTGCTCACATCCTGTGCTGCTCTCCCCCTTCTCTCCATTGTGCCCTGCCACCAGTAATCTCTCCCTTGTTTTCCTGGCAGTACCTGGGACACGTAGAGGTAGAGGAGTCGCGTGGCATGCACGTGTGCGAAGACGCTGTGAAGAAACTGAAATTGGTGAGCACGTGACCTTCATCTGTGATGTGTGACTTCTCAATTTAAAATCTCATTATAGGGGTGCGGATGGCACCGCCGAGGGGTAAGCCGCTCGCCCCTGCCGTGGGGGGTCCAATAGGAGAAAAATGATATTCTGTGGATTTTGACCGTGAATATTTGGAGGAGCCAGTGACACATCGTGATGCATTTGCATAAGACGTGTGAGCTCCGTGAAGGGTATTATTATGAGGCAGGAAATCTGGGGCTGGAGATAAGAGGAAAGGCGGCGTGCAAATGTTCTGCAGATTCCGGGGAGGAATTAGGAGAGAGACCAAAGTGAGCATCAAAGAGGTGCTGGCAGCCATCCTGTGACCTGTCGTAGGGCGGCGAGGGGTGGAATACATTCTGCTCAGTGTACATCCCCAATAGTCCCGTCCTGCCCCCTCCAATACGTTCACAGACCCCTACAGATCATCACACATTATCAAACCAGTGGCCTATTGTGGGGGGCCCCGGACTTGGCGGACCAGCACTGGGGAATCTCTGAATGCCACTTTTTCATGGAGACAGATATATAATGAAGTGAGCTTTGTTATCTCGGTCACTGCCTATGCAGAGCGCTCATCTCGACCACTACACTCTGCATAGGCAGCAGCAAAGATGACAGATGCTAAGCAGCTATTGAATAAAGACCGTATTGAATCCTGTGCACTGCACGCGTGCTGCACTGTTACGCACCTCTCATTTGCAATTTTGAAGGGAAACCAAGACCGGCTGGGGGAGATGTTCCAAAGTGAAAATGCACATGAACAAAAAAAAAAACCTACACTTTTTCTAACCAAGAGTGTTAGGGCTAGGGTAGTAAAATAGTTGCATTAACGGAAATTAAAGTAAAAAAAAAAAAACACAAAAAAACACAAAAAAAAGTAATACAAAAAATTTTTTTTAAAAATATAACAAAAAGCAGAATAAAACTATGGGGCCGAAGAGAAAACTATTTTCTTAAAAAACAATACATGTTCTTGGGAGGGTAAGGGATTTAATAGGAGGGGTGCCAATGGTCCACGGGTCCAACAATGATCAGTTAGAATGGATCCAGTAGCAACCTATTGTGCAGACGCCATTTCTTAGTCCGTTTTTAAAAACTGATCTCTGCTGGATCCTTTTTTTTTTTTTTTTTTGAGCCCTATGGAAAACGGATCCGTTAATTAGCTAATGACCCATCCCTTCTCTTCCATTTGTAAAGGATCCAGTAAAGAAACAAAACAGATCCTTTAAAAATGAAAGCAAAATGGATGGCTGATCAACAGATCCGTTTTTCTTAGACTTCAATGTAAAAAAAAAAAAAAAAAATGGATCCAGCGGAGATCAGTGCAGAACGTGGCTTCTGCACAACTAATCTTTTTTCACCTCTTAGATAACATTTTTTTTTTCATACCGGTGCAAAATGGGAGATGAATATGGGACTGCAGAACCAGGCGGGTTTTCCATCCGCGGCTTTGTGAAAGCTGAGTGACGAGTCCAGTGGGAGCGGTCGTGGCTGAAAATTTGGATGCCACCAAGATAAAACTAAGAAATGGCAAAATGAACTTTAAGGGTCTGTGCACACTTTGCAGTTTTATCGTTTTTTAGTTTTTTTTCTGCTCAGATATGCCACAAAACATAAAGGATTTACTTGTGCCAGCAAAATGAGAGATTCCTGAAGTCTCATACATCTGTCGGTTTTTTTTTTTTTTCCTTATATTTTTCCCCAGTTTTAAATACTAGTGAGTGGGAAAAATCTGCAACAAAAACGCATGCTAAAACAAAAGGGTCAAAAACTCTCCTATTTTCCTGTCAAAAGATGCAGAAATGTCTTCTGAAAATACATCGTTGTGCACACATCCTTAAAAGGGATGGCCATCCTATTTTTTTTCTAATATAATTTGGGAGATGACATGTGACCACTGTGGCTACTGATTGGCTACAGCAGTCACGTGACATCACATGACATCTCCTCCCAGGGGAACTGGGGCAGCGCTACCCATGAATGACAGTTGTCCGATTTTTTTTTTTTTTTTTTTCCTTTCTTTTTATTAATTTTCAGACCACCATGGTCCCATATATAAGATGAAAAAAACAAAAATGGTGGACAACCCCCTTTAAGAGCTTGCAAGACGCAGACGACTCGTCAACTTCTATCGGGTGCATATCCATGTGTCTGATCCCTTCACATGTGTTAATTCTGTTCCCTTTTTCTTTTTCAGCTTGGCAAGAAGTCCGTAAAAGCCATTTTGTGGGTTTCCGCTGATGGACTGCGGGTCGTGGACGATAAGACGAAGGTGAGGACGGGGATGGTTTTGCCCGTGTACAGCCCCTGCCCAGCTGAGATGGATCTGTACATGGCACAGCGGGGTGGTTAGCATGGGGCCGTAATGGGATTGTCCAGCGTTAAGAAAAAAAAAAACTCTTTTAAATGTGTTTTTGAAAATGGCTAAAGGGGGCTTGGATCTCCAGATATGAGCGCCAATCCCGACTTAGCTTTGATACAGGAGAGCCTTTTCTGTGCTAATGGCGGCTGCCTTTCCTTTCCCCCTTTTCAGCCTTTGCCTTCCTTTTTCAGGACCTTATAGTAGACCAGACCATTGAAAAGGTTTCATTCTGCGCACCGGACCGCAATTTTGACAAAGCCTTCTCTTATATATGTCGGGACGGAACGACGCGGCGCTGGATCTGTCACTGCTTTATGGCTTTGAAAGATTCGGTGAGTTTATTAGGTGGAGATAGAGCTATATTTATTATATCACAACATATTAAAGAAAAGTGTAATCCGAAAAACATGTTTTTTTAGTTTAATGTGTATATATATATATATAGATTCAAAGAAGCTTTATTGGCAGGACCAAATACACATCAGTTTTGCCAAAGCAAGTGTATAAAGGCATATATGTATATATATACATGTGTGTGTATATGTGTGTATATATATATATATATATATATATATATATATATATATATATATATATATATATATATATATATATATATATATATATATATATATATATATATATATAATTTTTTTTTTTTTTTTTTTTTTTTTTTAATCAGTTTTCTATATCACGATCTGTTATAACAATCTAGGAATATGGCTGTTTTCACACTGGCCATTAGGCCTCCTACTAGGTTCATATGTCTTTTTCTGTACAGACTAATTTTCAGCAGACCCATTATCATCATAGATAGGATTACAATTACTGAAAACACCTTTATAAACAGCAGATTATACTGGATCCAACATTCACAGGTGATTCATAGGTGATGTCACAACTCGCCTTCTCCCCCTCCTGTAAAATGACTGATAACACCTCTAAATACAGTATATAAAACAGGATCCATCATTCACAATAGGTGATGTCACAGCTCACCTCCTCCTCCTCCAGTACAATGACTGATAACACCAATGTATACAGTAGATAACACAGGATCCATCATTCACAATAGGTGATGTCACAGCTCACCTCCTCCTCCTGTACAATGACTGATAACACCTCTATATACAGTACCTAACACAGGATCCACCATTCACAATAGGTGATGTCACAGCTCACCTCCTCCTCCTATACAACGATTGATAACTGTTATGGCTGCGGCCGAGCCGACGCCTCCACGTCGCCAGACATAGCGACGTGGGGCGAGCGTCTCAAAAAGGAACGCAATGTGGACCCACTGGACCACATAGAGTAACCCGGACCTACCCAGACTAGGGAAGGGCAGCGAGCAGGGTCTGTGGCAGCTGAGCATGTGAACAAGATGTCAATATGCAGAACTAGACTACACTGCACAACTCCAGGTATGAAGAAACAAAGTTTACTTAAATGAAAGCACAGTACATAACAAAACATAATGATGTCAGGAACCCGATTCCACACGTCTAGGAAGGGTACACGTCTCAGATGTCAGACGAAGGCAGGAGGACATCACGGGTTGATGCAGTCCAGGGTCATCTGGCACGGGCTTACTAGGACGGCTTCTCTCTCAGGCCACAGGAACAGCACAGGCACAGCAAGAGAACATCAGACACCGACCCAGGACAGACGTCATCACAGGGTGGACCCCAAGGAACCGGTGGAACATCGGGTCACAGGCAGGACATCAGGACTTCAGACACAGGCAGGACATCGGATACAGGCAGGACATCGGACACAGGCAGGACATCGGACACAGGCAGGACATCGGACACAGGCAGGACATCGGACACAGGCAGGACATCGGACACAGGCAGGACATCGGACACAGGCAGGACATCGGACACAGGCAGGACATCTAGGACACTGGCGTGGCAGCCCAGGTCATCGGCTGGGACACTGGCGTGGCAGCCCAGGGAATCGGAACATCGGAAACAGGAATACCGGATAGACATCTGGGACACTGGCATGGCAGCCCAGGTCATCGGCTGGGACACGGATGGCACAGGACCAGGTAGCGGAGGTCATCTGGTTCCTAGCTATGGCCGTCAGGCTCCGGGCATCAGACCTAGGAAGGAACTCAAGCACCGCCGGACTGGAACTGGGCCAGACGGGGTTAGCACCGCATGGAAGGCTGAGCACAGAATAGTAAGAGCTCAGCAAGAACACCGAACTCCATCTTTAAAAGATGAGCCCGGAAGGTTCAGTCACAGGGTGCGGGGTGTCAGACACAAAATTACTTCAGAAACATAACACAGGCAGGTTCAGACAGGATCAGGTACAACTGGATATGCAGCCTCCAGGATAGGCGGATCTGGGTACTCTGCCCCCCCAGAACAGGCGAGAGACGGGTATCAGCTCTCCCAGAACATACTGCAGACAGAACGTGAGCTGGATACCTCACAAGGCAAGACACAGAAACACAATGCAATGCTCTGGGCATGCCCAATAGGAAAGAGGGAGCTGCTCCTCAGCAATAGGCTGAGGAAGCAACACAGATGCACACTCAAACCCTAATAAAAGCAGGGCAGGTGTGGCCGCGCGCACCCTAAGCACAAACAGAAACCATTACAGCACAGGAACTGTGGCTTAGGGCACCTAGCAGCGACTGCTAGCCTGGACACACGTGGAAAGTCATGCACCAGCAGCAGAGGACCTCGCAAGCCGTGGCTAGCTTCTGCAGCAGCAGCCAGGAGCCGCACATGCGAGTGGCCATGCAGCAGAGCAAAGACATCACGGCACATGTACAGCTACACAGCGGTGGCAGGGAACTGAGAAGCGTCCATACAGGTAACAGACTACAGTATGCCTGCAAGTTAGGGGGAGAGGAGCAAGGGTTAAAGCAGAGACATGCAAAAGTAATGCCGAAGAAAAAGGTATAAACCCAGCGGCGTTACAATAACACATCTATATACAGTAGATAACACAGGATCCATCATTCACAATAGGTGATGTCACAGCTCACCTCCTCCTGTACAATGACTGAAAACACCTCTATATACAGTAGATTACACAGGATCCACCGTAACAATAGGTGATGTCACAGCTCACCTCCCCCTCCTGTACAATGACTGATCACACCTCTATATACAGTAGATCACACAGGATCCACCATTCACAATAGGTGATATCACAGCTCACCTCCGCCTCCTCCTGTACAATGACTGATAACACCTCTATATACAGTAGATTACACAGGATCCACCTTTCACAATAGGTGATGTCACAGCTCACCTCCCCCTCCTGTACAATGACTGATCACACCTCTATATACAGTACATAACACAGGATCCACCTTTCACAATAGGTGATGTCACAGCTCACCTCCTCCTCCTGTACAATGACTGATCACACCTCTATATACAGTAGATCACACAGGATCCACCTTTCACAATAGGTGATGTCACAGCTCACCTCCCCCTCCTGTACAATGACTGATCACACCTCTATATACAGTACATAACACAGGATCCACCTTTCACAATAGGTGATGTCACAGCTCACCTCCTCCTCCTGTACAATGACTGATCACACCTCTATATACAGTAGATCACACAGGATCCACCGTAACAATAGGTGATGTCACAGCTCACCTCCCCCTCCTGTACAATGACTGATCACACCTCTATATACAGTAGATCACACAGGATCCACCATTCACAATAGGTGATATCACAGCTCACCTCCGCCTCCTCCTGTACAATGACTGATTACACCTCTATATACAGTAGATAACACCGGATCCACCATTCACAATAGGTGATGTCACAGCTCACCTCCCCCTCCTGTACAATGACTGATCACACCTCTATATACAGTACATAACACAGGATCCACCTCTCACAATAGGTGATGTCACAGCTCACCTCCTCCTCCTGTACAATGACTGATCACACCTCTATATACAGTAGATCACACAGGATCCACCATTCACAATAGGTGATATCACAGCTCACCTCCGCCTCCTCCTGTACAATGACTGATTACACCTCTATATACAGTAGATAACACCGGATCCACCATTCACAATAGGTGATGTCACAGCTCACCTCCCCCTCCTGTACAATGACTGATCACACCTCTATATACAGTACATAACACAGGATCCACCTCTCACAATAGGTGATGTCACAGCTCACCTCCTCCTCCTGTACAATGACTGATCACACCTCTATATACAGTACATAACACAGGATCCACCTTTCACAATAGGTGATGTCACAGCTCACCTCCGCCTCCTCCTGTACAATGACTGATTACACCTCTATATACAGTAGATAACACCGGATCCACCTCTCACAATAGGTGATGTCACAGCTCACCTCCTCCTCCTGTACAATGACTGATCACACCTCTATATACAGTAGATCACACAGGATCCACCTTTCACAATAGGTGATGTCACAGCTCACCTCCCCCTCCTGTACAATGACTGATCACACCTCTATATACAGTACATAACACAGGATCCACCTTTCACAATAGGTGATGTCACAGCTCACCTCCTCCTCCTGTACAATGACTGATAACACCTCTATATACAGTAGATCACACAGGATCCACCTTTCACAATAGGTGATGTCACAGCTCACCTCCCCCTCCTGTACAATGACTGATCACACCTCTATATACAGTACATAACACAGGATCCACCTTTCACAATAGGTGATGTCACAGCTCACCTCCGCCTCCTCCTGTACAATGACTGATTACACCTCTATATACAGTAGATAACACCGGATCCACCATTCACAATAGGTGATGTCACAGCTCACCTCCTCCTCCTCCTGTACAATGACTGATAACACCTCTATATACAGTAGATAACACAGGATCCACCATTCACAATAGATGATGTCACAGCTCACCTCCTCCTCCTGTACAATGACTGATAACACCTCTATATACAGTAGATAACACAGGTTCCACCATTCACAATAGATGGTCACAGATCACCTCCTCCCATCCTGTACAATGACTGATAACACATATATATATATCTATCTATATATCTATCTATCTATCTATCTATCTATATATATATATATATATATATATATATATATATATACATATATACATACAGTGGGGCAAAAAAGTATTTAGTCAGTCAGCAATAGTGCAAGTTCCACCACTTAAAAAGATGAGAGGCGTCTGTAATTTACATCATAGGTAGACCTCAACTATGGGAGACAAACTGAGAAAAAAAAATCCAGAAAATCACATTGTCTGTTTTTTTAACATTTTATTTGCATATTATGGTGGAAAATAAGTATTTGGTCAGAAACAAACAATCAAGATTTCTGGCTCTCACAGACCTGTAACTTCTTCTTTAAGAGTCTCCTCTTTCCTCCACTCATTACCTGTAGTAATGGCACCTGTTTAAACTTGTTATCAATATAAAAAGACACCTGTGCACACCCTCAAACAGTCTGACTCCAAACTCCACTATGGTGAAGACCAAAGAGCTGTCAAAGGACACCAGAAACAAAATTGTAGCCCTGCACCAGGCTGGGAAGACTGAATCTGCAATAGCCAACCAGCTTGGAGTGAAGAAATCAACAGTGGGAGCAATAATTAGAAAATGGAAGACATACAAGACCACTGATAATCTCCCTCGATCTGGGGCTCCATGCAAAATCCCACCCCGTGGGGTCAGAATGTTCACAAGAACGGTGAGCAAAAATCCCAGAACCACGCGGGGGGACCTAGTGAATGAACTGCAGAGAGCTGGGACCAATGTAACAAGGCCTACCATAAGTAACACACTACGCCACCATGGACTCAGATCCTGCAGTGCCAGACGTGTCCCACTGCTTAAGCCAGTACATGTCCGGGCCCATCTGAAGTTTGCTAGAGAGCATTTGGATGATCCAGAGGAGTTTTGGGAGAATGTCCTATGGTCTGATGAAACCAAACTGGAACTGTTTGGTAGAAACACAACTTGTCATGTTTGGAGGAAAAAGAATACTGAGTTGCATCCATCAAACACCATACCTACTGTAAAGCATGGTGGTGGAAACATCATGCTTTGGGGCTGTTTCTCTGCAAAGGGGCCAGGATGACTGATCCGGGTACATGAAAGAATGAATGGGGCCATGTATCGTGAGATTTTGAGTGCAAACCTCCTTCCATCAGCAAGGGCATTGAAGATGAAACGTGGCTGGGTCTTTCAACATGACAATGATCCAAAGCACACCACCAGGGCAACGAAGGAGTGGCTTCATAAGAAGCATTTCAAGGTCCTGGAGTGGCCTAGCCAGTCTCCAGATCTCAACCCTATAGAAAACCTTTGGAGGGAGTTGAAAGTCCGTGTTGCCAAGCGAAAAGCCAAAAACATCACTGCTCTAGAGGAGATCTGCATGGAGGAATGGGCCAACATACCAACAACAGTGTGTGGCAACCTTGTGAAGACTTACAGAAAACGTTTGACCTCTGTCATTGCCAACAAAGGATATATTACAAAGTATTGAGATGATATTTTGTTTCTGACCAAATACTTATTTTCCACCATAATATGCAAATAAAATGTTAAAAAAACAGACAATGTGATTTTCTGGATTTTTTTTTCTCAGTTTGTCTCCCATAGTTGAGGTCTACCTATGATGTAAATTACAGACGCCTCTCATCTTTTTAAGTGGTGGAACTTGCGCCATTGCTGACTGACTAAATACTTTTTTGCCCCACTGTATATATGTATATATATATATATATATATATATATATATATATATATATATATATATAATAGATAACACAGGAGCCGCCATGAAGTTGAGTTCCACTGAAGTGAAAGGGGTTGAATTGCGGTATCACACACCCTGTGGACATGTTTGGTAGAAAGCAGCCATGTTGTTTCTGTAAAAAGGGAAATGTACTGTAGAAAAAAAAAGTAAACATTTTGAATCTTTAGGTTTATGGTTCAGTTTTGGTGATTTGCATTGGAAAGTTGGTGAATTTAAGAATTAGTAAAATTGCCCAAACTTGGGTTTAATGCACTGAAGGTGGCGGTGCAGTCACTGGGGCTTCTGCATGCCGGTCAACCTGTGTATCTTACTCTCTGACCAATAGGGGGAGCGCCTGAGCCATGCCGTTGGCTGTGCATTTGCCGCCTGCCTTGAGCGGAAGCAGAAACGAGAGAAGGAGTGCGGTGTCACTGCTTCCTTTGATGCCAGCCGTACCAGCTTTGCCCGGGAGGGATCGTTTCGTGTCACTTCAGGATCCCAACAAACTGAACGAGAAGATGCGATGAAGCAGGCGCAGGAGAAGAAGAAAGGTAAAATCTGGGAAATGTATAAATAAGATGCAAGGGTGATCAAAGCAGACGGAGCTCGGCAGCTCACCGATGACCTCTCTTTTCCAGCTGAAGCCGTTCAGCCCCAGCCCATCATTCCGCCATCCATCCCGGCGCTGCCAGTCCAGCCGGAGTGTTCTTCTCCGCTACAAGGTCAGTCAGCTCCGGCGGAGAAGGGGGATTCTGGTGGGCAGCATGCAATCCCCCGCAGACACGCTCCCTTGGAACAGCTTGTCAGACAGGGATCTTTCCGAGGGTTCCCTGCTCTGAGCCAGAAGAACTCGCCCTTCAAGAGACAGTTATCCCTGAGGCTGAACGAGCTCCCATCCACCTTACAGCGCAAAACCAACTTCCAGGACAAAAGCCAAGGTGAGAAATATAGATCTAACCCGGTCATAGGGCTGGGAATCATTTAGTATTCATCTGCATGTATTCCATCTGTATGTGCCCTCCGGTGCGCGCATTCCGGCTGTATGTGCCCTCCTGTGCTCGCATTCCGGCTGTATGTGCCCTCCTGTGCTCGCATTCTGGCTGTATGTGCCCTCCGGTGTGCGCATTCTGGCTGTATGTGCCCTCCGGTGCGCGCCTTCCGGCTATGCGTGCCGTCTGGTGCCTGAATTCCGGCTTTATGTGCCCTCTGGTGCGTGCATTCCGGCTGTATGTGCCCTCCAGTGCCCGTCAGCTGAATCATTCATTATAGCAGACGGCAGCAGAGGACGAGTTGACCTGGAGGACTGATCAGAGGCAGGTCCCTGATGGCTTTTCCCGCTAATCCTGAGAGGTCTCTTCCTATATGTGCGCATAGAGCGAGCCCTGTCGGTCTACGTGAGAAGACGCCGGGGACCCGTCTTCTGACCAGTCATCCTAGCCACTGTCTTAAAGTAGGTTTCCTTCGTGTCTGAAATGTCGGTGTCGCATAAATTAGCTGACCGCGTTGGAACCCAAGCACCACAAATCTGGGGTTTCTCGGTTCTACTAAAGTGTCCAGGTTTTTTACGGGGAAAAATAGCGCTACACTAAAAGCTATCCTACTCCTTTTAGCTGGGGAACATCTATGAGAATATTGGACATCACTTAGAAGCATAAACGGGTTATCCAGATTTAAAAGAATCTGTGCCTCTCCTGTCCTTAGGAGATGTCAACAATATCACATCGGTTGGAGTCAGACACCCGGCATCCACACCAATTTGCTGACAACTGGAGTCAAGGAAACAGGAAAAACACAATGTAAAGAGTCAGAATAGCACAACACAGCTCGGTTCACATTTGCTTCAATGGGAGTTGATCTGCAGTACTCGAGAATGGCCACTACTTGGTGTAGAGAGCTGAGGTTTTCCTGCTTCCTAAACTGTGAACTTCTAGCAAACAGTGCTACTTCTATACCTAAAAGAAGCATCTTATTTTTTTCTTTTTACTTAAACTTGTGCAACCCCCACTAACAACCTTTAAAAGTATAGGTATCTGTGAAAGCAGAGATGTTGCCGCAGTCACATCGCATGATATAATTATCTATTCTCTTCGATGACCCTTATAGAACAATCTGAATTCCACAAATGAACTGAAATCTTTCAAGGGTTTTAAGATCTCTTCTTGCTTTCCTCCAATAAGAACATTCACAGTTTATTTTCAGTGGATATAAACATGTGCTGGTCATATGATGGACACACAGGTACAGTTATCAGATCTGTCTCCAAACTGTGCACCCAAGTGTCCATCACACGACCAGGATTGGGTTGTATCTTCTTGAGCAGCGAGCAGAGATCTAAAAAACTGCACGGAATTGATTCAGGAAGTATATATAAGATAAATGTTGTATTTTTCATCACACTTTGAAGGTTTATTTGCTGGAACCAGAATTGTCCCGACCAATCAGCACAGGTGTAGTGATCTCCATGTTTCTTCTCTTAGTCCCAGAGATGGATCCTGCAGGACCTCCGGATCCAGATGGAATTACTGATCTATGCAACCAAATCAATAACTCCTTCACTAACAAACCACCAGAAGACCCCTTTATCAATGGAAACGGACCGATGACCCCTCCTAATGTGGCAGCACGGCAGACGGCACAAAGTGAGTAACAAGGGCAAGTGATCAGGGGCTCCTACATTTGCTCTTTATTTTGGCCAGACTTGCATGAAGGTCTCCTAGGAGTTTAGGGTAGGACCATCAACTTAAGGCCAGACCAAGATGGAAGCTGAGATTGGTCAAGAGCCCAATAAAGGTGCTCTTCATTGTTTGTCCAACCACCAGTTAGGGCATGGCAAGTTTCTAGATGTCACATTTGTACAGCACCACAGATTTCATATCAGGCCCTGGTTTTATGGTCTGCATATGGTCCCCAGGTCTTCGTACCTGAACTTACAGCCTCATGTATGGTCAGGAGACCCGCAGTCCGTATACTGTCTATGAATTACCGTACGTCCTTTTGAATCCAACCTAACATATCTCTCATTTTGTGCATTTCTGTTTAGACCTCCCAGGATGGACAGATCAAGCCATGACCACCACAGCCCCCTCTAACTTCCAGATGGGTCATCGCCGAACCCCATCTGAGGCCGAGCGATGGCTGGAGGAGGTAGCAAAAGCCGCCAAAGCCCAACAGCAGCAGCAACAACAGCAGCTACAAGAGCCCATGCCTCAACCCATGGTGGCTGTGCCCATGGCAGTACCACCTGCTGTGCAGGCATATCCCGTCTCGTACGAAGCTACCCCTGCTCCTCTTGGCATGTTTATTGCTCCTCACATGCAGTCAGCTTATGTACCAGTAGGTAGTTATACTTCATCTATGGCAAATAGCATGTCATACCCTGCTCCAAGTGTGCCAGTGGTGGGTATTACTCCATCTCAGATGGTGGCTAATGTTTTCTGCTCGGCCACCCAAGTACCATCATCCAACCTGGCAAGTAAAACCAACCCATTCCCACAGAACATGCTGCACTCTTCAACCACAAGTGTCCCGAATCCTGCCCCATCACAGCCATCCGGACCAAAGTCAAATGGCACTGCCAATGGCACATGGCCCCCAGATCCTAGCCAACTGAGATTGGCCTCCACGGCACAGGAAGTGGACCAGTTTGAAGCTCAGTGGGCAGCGCTTGAATCCAAGTCTCAGCAACGTATGGCCAACCCTTTCTCCAACGAACTTCAGAAAACTTTCCAGATAGAATTGTAGCCAAGATGTCACCCAGTCTATAAAAACTCTGTTCAGGATCTACTGCCGGTACAGGATCGGCCCGTAGGACATGCCAACTCCACCGTTCAGCAAACCTGTGTCTAGAAACACTCCAGATGTCAGTCACTGGGTGGGTGGGTATAACTGGAGATCAAAAAGACGACATCTGCATTAGTGGATGGGATCGATATGGGCTGCCCGATACCCACTGGGGCCGAGGACTGCCAGACTTGATGATCCAATGTGTCAAAATAAATCCTGAAAGATCTTGGTTTATGAGAAATAATGTACGATGGGGACACGTATGTAGGAAGCATGAGCGTTTTAAGAGTCTGTGATTGCGGAAGGGTTAGGTATGTGCAAAGGAGCTATGCGGTAAGTGATAGGGAGGCGCTGGGGTGGGATACACCGGAGGTGCAGGCGAGGGCCCTGTTTCGCTGTCCATGTGGTGCTATTTAGGTTGCTTTATCCAGGGTATCATGTTTTCTTATTTATTTGTATATATTGTCTGTCTCTTCTAAGTTATTCATATATTTGTGAATGCTGCCTCCTGCACGAAAAGATTGGCAGAGCTGTGACAAAAATGGAAGCTCGGCCATAGACGCAAACATAGAAGGGGGTTATTCCATCCATGGCAAATACAGAGATGTTGCCTGAAAGTGGGGAATCAGAACAGGGAATTTTTATCCCCCAATGGGGCACTTTTATGTGGATGCGACAGGTCGAATGTCCAAATTGCTGCTCCATCCATGGGTATGCCGGAAACGGCGAGTGCAGCACTCGGCAGCCCTATAGGGAGTGAATGGAGCACGGTCACGAATGCGCAAATGGGATAAAAAGTTCCTCATTCTGCCTATCGGTACCGGTCCCAATGGTCTGTCCCCGGCCGACCAGCAAGCGGTCCACTCCTTGCAATTATCCCAAGAAAATCAGGACTGTTGGCGAAAACAGAGATCTTGCCAGGATCAATACACAAAAACGTCCATAGCGCCAACATAAATGGCGCAAGTTTGTTAATTCATCTATGTAATTAGATTGCGCCCTTTACTTGTTGCTTCGGACTTCTTGACTTGTGTGATTGGCAACCCCTCCCCAGACCTGCAAAGTATCTCAATTATCTGAAACTTTTCTCTCTGCGTCTATGGCCGGTTTTATACCGGTGTCCCCGGCACATAGTGGAGGCGGATGTGATTAGTGACCTCCATATTGGTTCTTCTGACCACTCCACGGCCTCTGCTTTGCACCGGGGAGGGCAGCTTCACTGTTTCATCTCGTTTCTTTGTGCCAAATTGTAATCCACTCCAGGTTTCTTCTGTCATACGTGACCAAACCATCGATCACGGTGAAGACGGCTACATTTCACATGTAGAACCATATACGTTTTATGTTGTCGTGTTTTTTTTTTCTTTTTATAGTTTTTGTTTTTATTTTTTACATATTTTTTTATCAATGTAACTTAAATGCCAAATGTATCTCATATTTAATATATATTTTCTTAGTTCTGTTGCATCTGTTAAAGTTATCTTTCCGATATATAAAGTGACCAAATACCCTGGAGAAGTCGCTTTACGGTACATTACTTATTATATTAAGTACAGTGATATATATATATATATATATATATATATATATATATATATATATATATAATTATTCAAGACTCTGAAGAAGTGGTCAATGGTGGAGAAACTTTTCCAAACCATACATTTTAAAGGTCTAAAGGGGGTTGTACATAATTGGAAAAACATGGCTGATTTTCTCCGGGAACTAAGCCACACCTGTCTATGGGTTATCCATGATATTGTAATGACGTTCCATTAAAGTCGATGGGGGCTGAGCTGCAGTACCACACACAACCTGTAGAGAAGTGAGGCGCTGTTTTTTGGAGGAAATCTAAATTTTGGTCAGTCTTCTTAAAAGAAATCTCAAATGAAGCACAGGAGCCCTGGGTACCCTATACTACATGTCACGTAGCATCAGACCTACCCAACCACCAGACGCAGATCTCTTACCATCATCTCGTAGCAAAGCTTTATCTATTAGACACAGGGACAGCAGTCATTAGCTTCGTCTATCCGTGTCTTAAAGAGATTGGTCATAGACACTATAACAAAAAAAAAAATGTTCAGTGGACCGTCCCCTTAACTGTTTTGCCAATGAGGGGATCACAACTAGTTTGTTCATCTTTCCCAAGTTTTCCTACAGGCTCCATGTTCTTCTAAATGTTTACACGGGAGATCTGATGTTGGAGGAGAGTCGGGGGCCCCTCATACACGCTGGGTGGTTGGCCGGTTCTGCACATTTGGCTGACATTAATCAGCTATGGTGTTAGTAAATGTCCTAAACTGTATGGGGAACATATTCTGCCCAATTGTTGGAAGTCCGAGACTATGAACTATGAATGTCTTACATGTACAGTCTGTGCCTATGCAGAGGATTTGGAGCTGTGTGTGAGTAAAATACAGCCCGGACCACCACAAAAATATATTAACAGAATGTTGGTTCCAAAGGGGTATTCCCAAATTGGCAACTCGCTGATCACTATAGCCCCCACATGCCCCGTTACGATGGAGTGGTGGCCGCACATGCATTGTCTATGGGACAGCCGAAGATAGCTGAGCCCTGTACTTGGCTAACGGGGCATCTCGGAGCTCCGTTCTCGGGACCAGTGGGAAACTCAGCAGTCATCCCCCACCTCCCCCCAGTGATCCCCAAATTATCACCTATCCCGAGAGTAAATTGGGAATATCCCTCTACGTCCCATGATGAATACTTAAACATTAATTACAGGCTCCGTAAGGGATCACCCCAGGGCCGGATTCACACGTCCAACATTCTTAGTCCGAGTAGAGACCGCGATGTCAGGACTGACCACCAGTCTTCTGACCTGGACTCGACAGCCTCATATATGCCTACGAATTCCTTGTGTTTTGGACAGGAGACCCCCTGCAAATCTGGACATCAAGGTCCGTTCTCAGACCTTGGACGTTGGATGTGTGAAACTGGCTTTCATGTCTTACTATCAGGAAAAACAGTGATTAGAAAGCTTAAAGGGAGTGTTTCTGCCCAAATTGAGAGTATAAACTAAGCACACAGCCATGTGGGAGATGAAGCCCCTTATAAAGGTCACACATTTGTTGTTCTAATCGGTGCCTCTGTTCTGAATGTTAATCAAGCATTCTATTTAGGGTGCACCCTGGGTGTAGCTAAGAGGTTCAGTATATCTCTCCACCCACTTGATTTGCATGTCCCCGCCTCCCTCACTGGCAAGCCAATGAGGCTCATCACCAGTGAGGGAGGCGGAGACATGCAAAACCAGTGGGCAGCGCACTGAGCCCTTTGGCCACACCCAGGGTGCACTGAGCTCCATAATTGTCATGTTTAATTAAACTTCAGTTTCTGCAGAACGGGGGGGGGGGGGCAGCAATTAATCACTATTAATGCTATCTATATAGTGACTGTATCCCTATAAAACTATGTACTTAGATTTTACTGTCAGTTTGGGCTGATGGACTCCCTTTAAGAACTACAGATAAAAAGTAGTTCTTTAAGAAGAGTCTAGAGGAGGGGGTTGAAGTAATAGCGAGGGTCCTTCATAAGTTTTTGGCACCTAACAAGTTTGTTCATGAAGAAAAGCCAATTTTTAAAGATGACCTCATGTATGTAAAGCCCCCCATCGATCGCCATCCCCGATAGTGAAACATTAGTATTGTTAGACCGCCATCTGCTGGGCACAGAGAGAATTTGCAGTCAATGTCTGTATGTATATATTATCTGCTGTATATGTGTCTGGCGGAGATCAATAATTGGTCCTTTTCCTGCTATTCCCCGAGGACAGAGTTTACAATTATATCTACTGTTCTGTAAGCTTGAGGGGGTAAAAATAGAAAAGAGATATATTATATTATATATATATATATATATATATATATATATATATATATATATATATATATATATATATATATATATATATATATATAGAAAAAAAATCAATTTTATTTTATCTTCAGCACCAGGGAAATTGTGACCCATCCCCCATCCCCAAAACAGACTAACCGCCATATATATATCTATAGACTATAACCGTATATAATGTGTATATAAACATCTCTGTACATATTCAGGAGAATTGACTCAGGTGTCTGTTTAAAGTGTACATTTACCTTCATGATAGATTATTATACGCGGATCGTGTGTGTACAAGTGTATAAAATCCTCATTTACATTATATACCAGGCGCCTAAGTATAAGAGTGTATTTACCGTACATGCTGGATGTATTCAGGTATCACAAATGGAGTCACCGCATAGTTACCAATATTTCTGGGGATGTATAAAGGGGGTTGTCCCCGTTTAGAAAAAAAAATGTCCTATAAGTTCCATTAGTAATAAAAAAAAAATTGTGTGCTTTATTCACCCTTCTCAGGTCCAGTTCTGAGTTTCTACCTCTCGTCCCGGTGGCTGTTATGGTCGACAGCTCTGCAGCCAATCGGTGAGCTCAGAGGCTACATCGACAGTCTGTGATCTCATTGATTGGCTGCAGTGCTAATGACGTGATGTCAGCGCTGCAGACAATACCAGGCACCAGGAGCAGCGGTAAAGACTCTGAGCCGGACCAGGTAAGGATGAGTAAAGCGCATTTTTTTTTAAATTCCTTTATTGTTTTTATTACTAACTGAGAAAATAGGAAAAACTTTTTTTTTTAATGGGGAAACTCTTTTAAGCCCTGTCCATGCCTTCCCACAAAATGCCCACTTTTGGCACAGGACTCCTGGGAAATCCAGGACAGGTGGCAACTATGCCTCAGTCTGGCAAATGGCTAAAACAATTTTATCTATATTTTCAGACAACCATTTTAAAGAGGAGGACAATATTGATATCCAATTCTTAGGATAGGTCATTGTCAGATACGTGAAGCCCCCACTGATTAGAGTTGAGCAGGAACCTGGTCCAGTGGCCTTATTGGTGGTCCAATGGCCTCCTTGGTGGTCCGCACCCTCTGCACCTGAGCTCTGCAGACCTCCTCCTTCCTACTGGAATCTCTGGCGCATCTTCTAATTAGTGGACTCATTACAGTGTGATGAGTGCATGTCGCCACGCCGGACCTGCTAATCAGAAGAAGCGCTGGGGATGCCGGCAGGTAAAAGAAGGTCTGCAGGGTTCTGAATGGACTATTGATGTGGCCGCTGGACTAGAGTCCTGAAAAAAAAATAAGCTCCACTCCACCACTGATCAGTTGATGTGGCGCTCTGATGTGGCCCTTCCACTATTTGCTTGGCACAGCGCCATGTATTGACTTGTGGCCATACTTGGTATTACAACTTAGCCACTGCAAAAAAAAAATCCACAGCTGTGCTTGTTATATAATGACAAGGCCACAGGGCACTACGGCTATTTTAATCAGTATTGATAATTCGGTCGGGGTGCCCCCCAATATTTTTGATAATGACCAATACTAAGAAAAGCTAATCAATAGTAAAGCCCGTTAGGTGTGCAATATTATTTATAGAAATGGGCCTCAACTCAATTACATCATTAATTATAGCCAAAGTCGTCAACTTGTCTTTCAACTACCGCAAGTGATCAACTATTGTCAAGCACAGTTTTTGCAAAGCAACTCGCAAAAAAGAGCCTCAGCCCGTGAGCGACTACAGAGACCGTCACACAGAAGGATAGGTGGGGTGCATTGATGACGTATGTATCTATAGGGGTTAGGTAGTCGTTACTCCTGGTGGACTGTGGGTGAAATAGGCCATATTATGAGTTGGTGAAAGTCCTGTTACCGATTTGGATATTACTAGCACATGTGGGGCTCTGTCAATTACTGCCATTCAAAGACAAAGTGGGTCGCGGGACGAGGCTCAGAAATAACACTGCCATTTGCAATCTTTCTTACATCATCTTTTATATATATATATATTAAAAAAAATCTTATGGGTTTCTTAAAGAAAACGCAAAAGATTGAAAAAATCTCACTTTTCCCAATCTATTCTATAAGCTGAATAAACCTGAAAAATCACAAATCCTGACTGTCCGGATTTTGTATCTAATCCTGTATTTATATTATAACATTGTGAAAATTGAAAATAAATCCAGCGACCTCCTAAAAGTCAAACTGAGTGATGGAGCCTAATTTACTTGGTGGTGTTGGGGGTGTTTTAATGTGTAAAGCATGGTGGAGGGAGAGGGAAGTATGCAGAGCCAATGGTGGGACGGGATTTTAGATTATCCTCAAACTCCAGTGGACACAACAGCTAAGCTGGAGTCACCGTGTCCTAATGAAATGGGCCTAAAAAGGATGCAACACCGAAGAAAATACTTGGGAGGTAAGCATCACTCAAAAGTTTGGACTTAAAGAGGATCTGTCACTTGCCATAAATGTGTTGTTATATTTACCTGCAGCAAATGCCGCCATTCTCCCGATTCCGGCGTTGTTTTTCTTTCGTTCCTGCGCCTCTCCGTTACTGAGATATCAGCCCTTCTTCCCTGTTTATAACTCTAGTCTTTTAATGAACTGGGCGTGGTTTTCTTGAATACGCCCACAGGGAATAATTGAGGATCACGCCCCGGTAGCTCAAAAGACTAGATTTACATGCAGAGAAGAGGGGGTGATATCTCAGGAATGGAGAGGAGCAGGAAGAAAAGAAAAACAGTGCCTGATTCAGGAGAACAGCGGCATTTACACCAGGTAAAAAAAAAATTACATTTATGGTAAATTATACGTTCCCTTTAAAAGGGCACAACTGGGCATCCTATTGAAAGTGTGCTGCCTACTCATGCTATATCCTTACTATGTCATCCATAGGTCCAAACAGAACATATGGATGAGGGTTATCTTCATATGACAGCCCTATTAATGGCCTGCGAGTGTTGATTTCATAACAAAAAATTTGGCGATAATCATGTCCTAATATACATTCTGTATGAATTCCGCAGAAACGGGATGCTAAAATTTTAAACATTTTTAGAAAAAGTTCAGCTAGGGAAAATTGTCTTCAGCCCAAGAATTGAGCTATACGAGACAGAATGGCTGCAAAGGACTTTGTCTGCAAACCCCATTGTTCCAGCAACCAGTGTCTTTCAGAGGATAGCTATTTTTCTCAACAGCTGGATTAGCATTGTCCTTGTAAGCAATGGGGTAAATGCTGCTATAGTCCGGAATCTGGTGTTGTTTTTCTTTTGTTTCAGCTCCTCCCTGCTTCTGAGACGTGGTCCCGTCTTCCCTGTATATAAATCTAGTATTTTTTTTTTTTTATCAAAGAAGCTGTGATCCTCAAGAAAAGTCAAGGACCATGCTCCTGTTTGATGAAAATACTAGATTTGTAGACAGGGACTAGGGGCGATATCTCAGGAATGAAGAAGAGCTGGAACAAAAGAAAACCGCCAGATTCAGGAGAAAAGCATCATTTATGTAATGTGGTGCAAGGCAGTAGTCGTGGACGAGGTACCAGTCTTTCACTGCCCCCTGCACATGATGAAGATGGGGGCCCTGGTTGGGTGTGTGACCTTTGTCTTCGGGGGCTCTTGCAGGCTGTGTGATGCCGGTGACTTCTGCTGTCCAGGACTATCTGCTGAGCGGTTCAATGAGTGAGACCACCAGTCAGCATTAAACAGTTTTTTACTGAACAGTTATGTACAATAGATAGCGAGGGCATAACTTCAAGAAAGTTTCCTTTACAACATGGAGCATTTTCACACACGGTCTCTCTACCTCTTCCCGGCTTACTTGCTTTTGTCCCCAAGTTCCTCCACCTTCATCACAACCCAGCACAGGACTACAGTCCAGTAAGTGAGAGTCCTGTCCTTAACCAGCAGTTCTACATTGTTTTTCCTGCTTCTACGCTTCCCATCTCGGGACCCTTCTCCAGTGCATCACTCTGTCTTTCTGTCACTTTTCCTTGTCTCTACTCCGGATCTTGCTATCCACTGCCTCGGTCTCAACTCATGTTAGGGACACGCACGTCAAGTGGCTCTGCTGACTTGTCCGACCTTAGGTCTGCTTCCACTGCAGACTAAGCCCTATCTGACTTCCTGTCTGTCCCTTCGCCTTATCCCCTCCCACTCTGGGCTAGTCCCAAACCTTAACTCTCCCTACTGTCGCCCAGAACACACTACTGTGACAACTAAGGCATGTCACAATACACATTACAACAATTTTCAAAAGCTTTTGATACGGTGCCACACAAAAGGTTGATACATAAAATGAGAATAATGGGGATAGGGGAAAATATGTGTAAGTGGGTTGAGAGCTGGCTCAGGGATAGGAAACAAAGGGTGGTTATTAATGGAGCACACTCGGACTGGGTCGCGGTTAGCAGTGGGGTACCACAGGGGTCAGTATTGGGCCCTCTTTTTAACATATTTATTAATGACCTTGTAGGGGGCATTCAGAGTAGAATTTCAATATTTGTAGATGACACTAAACTCTGCAGGGTAATCAATACAGAGGAGGACACTTTTATATTACAGGATGATTTATGTAAACTAGAAGCTTGGGCTGATAAATGGCAAGTCAGCTTTAATGGGGATAAATGTAAGGTCATGCACTTGGGTAGAAGTAATAAGATGTATAATTATGTGCTTAATTCTAAAACTCTGGGCAGAACCGTCAATGAAAAAGACCTGGGTGTATGGGTGGATGACAAACTCATATTCAGTGGCCAGTGTCAGGCAGCTGCTACAAAGGCAAATCAATTAATGGGATGCATTAAAAGAGGCATAGATGCTCATGAGGAGAATATAATTTTACCTCTATACAAGTCACTAGTTCGACCACACTTAGAATACTGTGTACAGTTCTGGTCTCCGGTGTATAAGAAAGACATAGCTGAACTAGAGCGGGTGCAGAGAAGAGCGACCAAGGTTATTAGAGGACTGGGGGGTCTGCAATACCAAGATAGGTTATTACACTTGGGGCTATTTAGTTTGGGAAAACGAAGACTAAGGGGTGATCTTATTTTAATGTAAAAATGTAAGAAGGGAACAGTACAAAGACCTTTCTGATGATCTTTTTAATCATAGACCTGAGACAGGGACAAGGGGGCATCCTCTACGTCTGGAGGAAAGAAGGTTTAAGCATTTTTCCCCAATGTGGAGCTTACTCCTTGCCACATGTTTTTTTTTTTTTTTTTTTTTGCCTTCCTCTGGATCAACATGTTAGGGCATGTTAGGTTAGGCTATGGGTTGAACTAGATGGACTTATAGTCTTCCTTCAACCTTAATAACTATGTAACTATTTAATTTCTTCAAAAGGGGGATATGGGCAGTATGTGCACCTTACATTTGCACCAGATTAAAATATATATTTATGGGTGATCTCTGATGTATTTATGTGCATGTTGCAATTTTAATTCTAACTATAGCTATGAAAATTTGGTATTGAGATTTTTTCGCTAGCCCAAACTAGCCTCATCTCTGACTGTAAAAACTATTTTGCTACTGTCGGTGATGATCCAGAGAGACAAAAATGGACACTTTTTAATGGTTTTCAGTAAAATATTTATTAAAACATTATGATTAAACACTGGATTACTACATCAAAACTCTACTTAAAAAAAAAATAGAAATAAAAGAAAGCAGGAAGGGGGTTAGTTGGTACTTTACAAAACGATAGATTCCACTTCAAATATAAAGTTTTATTTTTTTCTTTTAATAATTAACAATAATAGTAAATACAAAAAAAACATTATACATCTTGTAGTAACTTCTAGATCAATGTTCTTCAATCGGTGGTTCTCCGGCTGTTGCAAAACTCTAAGCATGAAAAGCCGAAGAGCTACAGGTTGTAGATCACTGTTCTAGAGATTCACGGTTATCTTTACATAAATGTGTTGTTATCGATGATGAACACAGATATCACAACAGTCGGCAGGGCAAGAAACTCTCTCACACGCAAGTATCATACTCTAACCTCCCAAAGAAAAAAAAAATCCCTATGTTCTACACACAGCTACATAGACTCCGGTGTCTTCAGAAAAGTAGACTTGGACTAACTTGTGCTTGACCTTGAAACCACCCCTAAACTTCACGGGTACCGCAAATTATTTTCAGCAGAAAGTGACAGCGTTGGGTTATAGAGTTACTAATGTAGAATGATTTGAGGTCATTGAACTTTTCTTTTTAAAGATTACCCAGCTTCACTGGTAGGTGGTAGCTTTTATAGGTCAAGTCAAAGAAAGCTCTGAAGGACTCTCAAAAGATGGCCATGGTTTTGGTGTCGCTGATAATTTATATGGAGTTTCTAAAAACTTCCAAAAGTAGTATCTGGGCTTTTGTGACCCAGTAAAGGCTTTATAAATTTATACAGAGTATATGTCTCTTCATGAGTAGATCACAGGACCATAAAGGTAGAGACATAACCAAAGCTGTGATGAAGGACGCCATGTCACGATGGCCTCTTATGTTTACTTATGGCCAAAGGAGGAGAATCTCCAAAAATATGCTGGCCACTAGGCTTTCGGTTAAGTTATTTATTTATTTTTTTTTTTTTAAAAGGTGGGGCAAATTTATATAAAACGGTAATGTTGAGAATAAATAGTGGATCTCCACCCATATACAAGGCTAAAACATGGCGTAATGTTGGAACATTTACTTGACACAAAAATGTGGTTCTGAAGGATACATTAAACTGAATTTTTACCGTAATTTGAAGGTCACACCAAACTGACCGCGTGGAAGTCCAAAAATAAATCTTATACTGATCTCCGATCGCATTGTTGCAATTCTAAAATCTAGGTGGAGATATGGTGGTAGTCATGCTCTTTGTAATATCCAAGAAAGGCGTGTTCTCCATATAAATATCTGTCTATAGAATCACTTAGCTCATCATATGTTACTCAGTGAAATATGTGAGTTTTACATAAATTGAATGATTATTCCCATAATTATAAATGGGTATTGTTTGATAGTGCTTTTTAACAACAAGCCATTTTGCCAAGTCCCTACAGATTTGTTTTGGCACCTTGTTAATCCTGCCTGTTCAGCTATCTACTGTCTCCACTGGAAGGAGCTCCGAGGTTGCTTGAAGGGTTATTTTCATCTTCATAAAAGGGTATTGTGAAAATAAGGACTTTTGCAATTTGATACTTGTTAAAATTTGCAGCCATTCTTGATATTAACACTTTTATTTACATCTTGTTGTCTAGGAAACCAACCACCTTTGCTCTCTAGCTTGTAAGTTCTGCCCTGACGCTGGCTCGTATTAACAGTGGTGGTCGATTTCCTAGGTAACAAACTATAAGCAAAATAAAAGTCTTAATATTTCAGGAACAACTGAACATTTTGACAAATTGAAAATTATGAAAAGGCTTGGCTTGCTTTTACAAGCACTGTCTGATGATACACTATGAAGATGGGAATAATCCTTTAAGAAAAATATCTTGGGTGGGGGTCTTCAACTTGGGACAAAGATAATTGGGCAGGATTATGAAGGTGGTGTAACATTATTAAATGTGTGAAGCCACCCACTATTGTACTGTACCCATACCCTGGCTATGCATGTATCCTATAGAGTTTCTCTGCTCAACTTTGCCCAAATCACCTAATGGTCCACAAATTGTTTTTCTCAAAACCAAGCATTTGGGTGACCAATCTCATTATATAGTTTTAGGAAAGTGAAAAATCTAAAAATATTACTTAAGCCCCTGGGGATGTCCGTTATCTGTGGCTGTTCAGATTATGGTATGGTAGTTACAACCCTACTCAAAACTGTATTTCTTAGTGAGTCCATATTGCATAGCATGAAGCAAACACCTTATTTCATCTACATGTCTACACCTCCTCTAAGAACCCTGGCATGTAATGCGTTAAATAATAAACACATCAATTTAGAAGGATTAAAACACAGACAAGTATGGTAACCTTCATTGAGACAGTTTTGGAGGGGCGCCATTGTAGTTACTGAGGTGCAGGAGAAGATTAGAGGGGAGAGATTATTTTGGAACATGCAGCCTGCAACATTTCAGGATAGTTGGCAAATCAAGTCCTTGAGCTGACAAACATAGTGTCTTATATGGCCAAGGTCTTCTCTGTTACAGTCTCTGTCTTGATTTGTTTTGTTGTTGTAACTTTTATAAAGCCCAAGGTTGTTTCTTCCTCTGTCATGGTTTCTTCTTCTTGATGGGTAGTAAAGCTCACCTGCGGAAGGCTGATTTCGAAACCTTCTTGTGAACCTTCTTCTTTTATCTCTTTACTTGATTCCGTTTCTGCCCCTAATTTTGAGTTCAGAGATAACTTGGGAAACTTATATTTTGTTGACTTGTCTTTACCGGAGTCACCCACATTGTCTTTCTGTATGCCACTATTGTCCACTGTGTATTCCCCCTTTGATTTACTTGAAAGGAATCCAAGAGCGAGACGACTCATCCCTGATTTTGATTCACCCTCACTCACATTTTCCATAGTTGCCATCTCTGTTCTTGCAGACGAGGTAATTATGCGATCTTCACCCTTCTCTTTTTTCTTAAAACCAGAGAAAGCGATTTTAGGAGACCTAAATTTAGAGGAAAAGGAGCTTTCTGTGCCTTCATCCTTTGATTCAGGCTCATCTGTCTTGACCAATTTGAGGTTAATTTCTGAGTCTATTTCTTTGCCCTTGTATGGTGATGAAAATTCAACCTTAGGAAACTTGAGTTTACCAACTTTTATAAAACCATCTTGAGATCCATTCTGAGCCGATACTTCAGTCTCACCATTCACATGGCCAGATGTTCCATTGATATTTAAATCTCCAGAATGTCCCTTGGAGGAGGAAAACCCTAATTTGGGGAACTTCATTTTTGAAGGCTTAGCAGTGACATCACTGGAGTCTGCTTCTGTTTCGTCCTCTCCGTTGACTTCAGACCCTTTACCTTTGCCTTTTGACCGACCAAAAGAAGGCTTCATTTTTATTTTTGGTAATTTAATCTTCAGTTCTGGACTTGTGTCTACGTCAGATGATATTAGACCCCCACTTTTGTCCTTGGTTTTGCTGAGTGAAAAAATATTTTTTTTCGTCTTTTTCTCTTCATGTTGATCAGACTCCTGTTCAGAGCGTAAACCTTTAATACCGATCTCGCTGTCTTTTGTCTCTGACATTAATTTGGGTGGAGAAAGTTCTACATCTCCAGCTTTTGGTATGCCGACTTCTAATTTTGGTAGTTTTACTTTATATTTCTTTTCAGCATCTTCTTCAATAGTGTCATGTTTGCGTTCTTCCTTGATTTTACTGCTCTTCTTTGGAGAATCACGGCCTTCTAAGTCCTTTGATCGTTTCTGATCCACTTCATATTCACCATGTGCTTTACTCTTTGGAGTAGACAGTTCCACATCTGGCATTTTGAACATTGATTTCTTACCTTTGGATTCCTCATCAAGAGAAATCTCCATGTCATCATCTCCCTTTCGTCCCGGTAGACCAATTGTCGGCATCTTCATTTTTGGCATTTTCAACCCTACATCTAATTCTAACTCCTCAATATTTGATGATGCAATGCTTTTAACCTTGCTAACTGCATCAGTATGACCACCTTCCACTGATGTCTTTTCGCCTTCATCCCTTGAAAATCCAACATCAGGCAAAGTGATTTTAGGCATTTTAAGCTTTAACTCTGTACTCTCTTCAGATGGATGCAAAGGTTCTGTGCCAGCTTCTGCAGTCCCTTTTGATATTCCAAATGATGGCATTTTGATCTTGAAAGTATGGCTAATGTCAGAATCTTCACGATCTGACACCTTCAGATCACCTTTCTCAGCCATTTTAATTTTGTGGTCACTTTCTAACTCTGTATCCTCCCATCCTTTCCCTTTAAGAGATCCTACTTGGAGTTTAGGCATTTTTATTTTGAAGCCCATGATTCCAGATTCGGAACTATCTTCTGTTTTGGAAGCCTTCACACCTGGTTTGATAGGGCCTTGCTCTACACCTGTCACAGAGCCACCAAATTTGGGCAACTTTATTTTTGGCATCTTGAGTTTTAGATCATGTTGTTCACCTTCAGAACCACTTGATTCTACCTTGGACGACTTGGTAAAGTCACTCCCTTTCAAATCCTCTTTGCTTAGACTAATATCTAGTTCCAGTTCTGGAGCTCTTATTTTGGGAGCGGACATTTTTGGGAGCTCTACAGATGGCAAACTGAAGAATCCCTCTGTGGTAGTTACTTCAGTACTTGAACCCTGCATTTTAAAGTCACTTTCAATGAATGGTATGTCATCTTCATCTAATTTTACTTTTGGAAGTGAAATATCAACATTAGGAAGTTTTAACTTGGGCCCTTTGATTTTTCCTTCATATTCAATGCCTTTAGACTTAATGCCACTAATGTCTACCTTGGCTTCCAAGTCCTCAAGCTTTCGCAATTCAACTTTAGGCATCTTTATTTTAGCAGATGATTTTTCCATGCGGACATGAGCTTCGCACTCCAAGCCTACTTTGGGCAAACCTATATCTAATTCAACATCTGGAACTGAAACTCCAATAGATGGAAGCGTGGGTATTTTTAAATCTCCTCCGTATCTTTTAATGTCTGCATCAGAAACATCAACTTCTACTTTTGGTATGGATGTACAGATGTCCGATTTAACACATGGAGCAGAAATTAGTAATGCAGATGCAGCTGAAGGTGCAGATATTTCCAGAGAAGGTATCTTTATTTTATCACCAAGGTGCAGGTCAGAATCTTTGGGTTGCACAAACTTTACGTCTTCCGTCTTAGAAAGTAACACTTCAGCTGTTCGATCACTCTTTATTCCAAATGTAGCTAACTCAATATCAGGAACTTTAATGTGGACATCAGGCATCTGAATATTCTCTTTTGAACCTTTTAAAGTCAGATCTACCTCTGGTGCCTTCACTTTTGGAGATGACATTTTAAATGTTGGCATTTTCATAAAAGAAGTCTTTCCATCTCCACCTTCAGTCTCTAGAGACACTTTTGCTTCCTGTGCAACTGTCTTACTTTTTGCCTCTAAAACATCTGTATCTTTTTTTGATATTCCAAATGAAGGCATCTTGATAATAGGCATTTTCATTTTTAGTTCCCTGCCTTTCCCCTTGGCTTCTGCGCTTTTTCCATCTAGTTCACCAGAGGCTTCACCGGCTTTTACTGGTTTTGATGGAGAAATTTTACCTTGAAGTTTAATTTTTTCGATGTCTGAATCCTCTTTGCTTTTTCCAAATTTTGGCATGGAAAATTTGGGAAGATTTAACTTTACATCTGGAATGTCAATATTAATCTCGGAAGATTTGTCCGTAACTGTAGAAGCATCTCCTTTTGGAAGTGCAATATCAACGTCTAACTTTGGAGCCGAGATATCAAAAGATGGAAGTTTAACTGATGGAACTTTAACTTTCCCATCTAAAGATAAATCAGTTTGACCAGCAGAAGCATCCACTTTGGTTTTGCTAGCTTTTTTATCTATTTCCACGTCCTCATCTTGCTTGGATTTAGGAAACATTATTCCAAACCTTGGCATTTTAATTTTTGGTCCTTTGACTGCAAGTCCAGTGTCTCCTTCTGTATCTGTTGTCTTTACATCTGTGTCACCTTTCTTAGCTTTGGATCCAGCAATACCAAGTTTACGAAAAGAAAACTTTGGTGCTTTCCATTTGGCATCAACTTCACCTGAAACTGCTGCTAAGTCTTCTTTCCCAGACACATCAAGTTCAACTGCTGGAATGCCTGCAGTGATGTCCACATCAGGGATTTTAGGTGCATCTATCTCAAGAGATGGAAGATTTACTGATGGCAACTTCATTTTAGCATCTTTATCTTCAACAGTTTTTTCTTGTCTTGCTTTAGGAAGTTTCACTTCTTTCATTTCATCAACACCAAACTCGGTGGATTTTCCGAGTCCAATCTCAACTTTTGGCAAACTCATCTTTAGTCCCTTATCTTCTATGTCCTTCCCCGTCTTCATTTCTGCAGTAAGGTGTGGTGGATAAATGTCGCCTGTCACCTTTGGCACATCAAGTTCGACGGCTAAATCTTTGGCTACGTCACTGAGTTTAGGAAGATTTATCTTTGGCATCTGGAATATAGTATCTTTATCTTCAATAGAAACCTCGGTTCCTTCAGTTTTCACTTTTGGCAAGTTTAAATCAATATCAAGGCTAGGAGCATCTACCTCGAGAGTTGGCATTTTAATAGAAGGAATGCCTACTTTTGAATCTCCAGTCTGTCCATCAAATGCTATTGAATCCAACTCTACTTTTGGAAACTTGATTGCAACTTTAGGCTTCTCTCCTGAAATACTTAGGTCAGGTTTTTGGAAAGGTAAATTAAGGTCAAATGTTGTTTTAGTTTTAGGAACAGAAATATCCAAATCGGAAGTAATTATTTTTTCTTCTTTTACTTTCTCACTTTTTAATTTCACATCAGTAGTAGGCATGTGAATTCCGAACTTTGGAGGAGACATGTCGGGTTTTCCAAGTTTTGTTGTCATATCAAACTTTGGCAAGGAAACTTTGGGCATTTTAAACTTCAAGTCTGTACCCTCTAATTCCGATGCTTTTTTATCAATCTTGGCTGTGGGGAGGGTGCCCTCTAGTTTACTTGGCTCACTGTCTTGGACTTTTGGTAATGAAATATCAATTGATGGTATCTTAATTGCAGGAAACTTTAATTTTCCCTCAGCTTCTAAAGAAGAATCTGATCCATCTACCTCAGTCTTTTCTTTTCCCAGGAAACCTCCAAGACTTGGTAGTTTCAGTTTAGGACCTTTCAGTTTAAATTCTTCATGTTCACCTTTCTGAGCTGCCACTTCTGACTCAACATCCTGCACATCATTCTTTAAGCCCAATTTAGGAAGACCTATTTTGGGCATTTTCAGTGTAACATGTGGAATTTCAATAGTACTTTCTGCTTCGACTTTCTCAGACTTCATATCTGTTAGTGGAATAGTGCCAGCATAGGCATCCTTAACTTTCATGCCTATCTTCGGGGTACTTATTTTTGGCATTTTAAGGGACACATCGGGAACCTGAATAGGTTCAACAGAAAGTTCTTCTGACTCTACAGATAAGTCTAGGTCCACTTTTGGTGCAGAGATGTCTATAGATGGAAACTTTAGGGTACTTCTCTTTTGACTATCAGGACTATCTCCTTCAAGTTTACCTTTAGGAAGAGAAATACCAATTTGTGGAGACTTAAACGAAGGCATTTTTAACTTTTCCTCTAAAACTTTTCCCTTAATCTCTTTTTTGACTTGAGGAGGGGTTACTTCTGTAGTTTTAGTGAACATGCTAAACTTTGGTAGTTTGATCTGTAGGCCTTGACTAGTAGAGTCTGGTGTTTCGACTTCCACTGAACCATCAACTTTTGGTATACTTAAGTCAACGTCTAATTTAGGTGCTGCTATTTCAACTGAAGGAAATTTGGTTTCAGTCTTTGACCTTTCATCAACTAGAAGAGAAACTTCTTGCTCTTTTTCTAATTGTGGTGTGCAGATTCCAACTTTGGATAAGAAAGGCAAGCTTATTTTTGCCTCTGGTGTTTCCACTTCACCAGAAGTCACTGGCATCTTAATTTCAACATCTGGAATATTAATTGAGGTGCTTAGGCCTGGTGCCTTTATCCTTTCAGAAATCTCTATCTCACTCTTCATGTGTGTTAGTGGTATATCAAGTTCCACTTGAGGAGTCTTAAAAACTTTCTCTTCCTTGGCTTCAGTTCCAATCTTTGGTGTTGCAACTTCAATCTTTGGTGCTGCAATTTCAATCTTTGGTGCTGCAAACTTAATATCTGGTTTGGGCACTGTAACATCAACTTTTGGCTTCTTTATTTTAGGAACAGAAATACCAACTTGAGTTGCAGACTTTTCTTTAACTGAAACATCTTTGGACTCCGAAACATCCACTGAATGTCCCCCAACAGCTGCTGCATCTTTGACTCTAAGCCTTGGGAACTTCATCCTCAGCCTTTTTGGTTCTGTGGTGGTTACTTTGGTGGTAGTCTCTGTACTTTTAGTTCCAGCAGTGGCTTCTGTACTTCCCTTGGTTTTTAGAATTTTGGAAAATTTGGGGAAGGAAAATTCAACATCTACTGGTGGAATGTCCAAGCTGGCAGCTGAAAGTTCTGAACCTTTTACGGCTTCTATGGAAGCTTCTGAGTCAGTAAATTGACTTGGAACCTTCTTTTTTTTCTTCTTCACGGGTGTCAAGCTCTTGACAGACTGAAAAAAAATGAAAAAATATTAGGAAATATATGTATTATATGAAATGAATAGGTTCATTTAGAAATTACAGTAAAGCAAATAATTTCTAAATCAACTCAACGTGTTTGTAGGAAGAGAAATGCTGCCTATGACCCAAAGAACACTGTACTGACTGTCAATCATGGAGGTGGAAACATTATGTTTTGGGGGCGTTTCTCTGCTAAGGGCACAGGACTACTTCACAGCATAAATGAGAGAATGGATGAAGCCATGTACCGTAAAATCCTGAGTGACATCATCCTTTCCCCCCTCTCCCCCCCGCCAGGACATTAAAAATGGGGCTGGGTCTTCCAGCAAGACAATGATCCAAAACATACAGCCAAGGCGACAAAGGAGTGGCTCAAAAAGAAGAACATTAAGGTAATGGAGTGGCCTAGCCAGTCTCTGGACCTTAAACCCATAGAAAACTTATGGAGGGAGTTGAAGCTCCGAGTTGCCAAGCGACAGCCTCAAAATCTTAGTGATTTAGAGATGATCTGCAAAAAGGAGTGGACCAGAATTCTTCCTGACATGTGGGCAAACCTCATCATCAACTACAAAAAACGTCTGACTGCTGTGCTTGCCAACAAGAGTTTTACCACCATGTTTTAAGTCTTGTTTGCCAGAGGGATCAAATACTTATTTCTCCCTGCAAAATTTATACAATGTGATTTTCTGGATTTTATTTTTGATATTCTATCTCTCAATGTTAAAATTAACCTACCCTTAAAATTATAGACTGTTCATGTCTTTGTCAGTGGGCAAACTTACAAAATCAGCAAGGAATCAAATAATTATTTCCTTCATTGTATCTTGTATATATATCAAATACATCCACCAAAAGTGTCAATCAACATAAATAATTTTGTTTAATCTACGGAATAACTTACCAATTTTGGCATCTTAGCTTTTGGACCCTTTACTTCCACACTCCCGGAGCTTGGAGACACTGTAACATCACTAGACGGCACTGTCCTTTTTAAGCAGTAAGAGACTTTATATTGTTCGGCATACTCGAGGATCCTCAAGGCGTCTTCATATTTAATGTTTTCAAAGAAAACTCTGGCACTGATGATCTGGTCCCCTGTGAAAAAAGAATTATAAGCAAAAGGTACCTATATTAATACCTCTCCAAAAGACCACCTGTATTTCCAGATTATACTTTTGGTGATGGGTATATCATGTGAAGTTTTTCGTGTATTATTTATATAATGCCTGGTTCATAGTTATCTCTTATACACGTAGGAACCTGTATATCCTAACCAGGGTATGGATAGAGGAGAGTCCCATTTGACACTAATAGAAACCACCACTAACCATCATAGAAAGAATGTGTGCTGGTTTTCCTTAAAGGGAACCTGTCACCTGAATTTGGCGGGACTGGTTTTGGGTCATATGGGCGGAGTTTTCGGGTGTTTGATTCACCCTTTCCTTACCTGCTGGCTGCATGCTGGCTGCAATATTGGATTGAAGTTCATTCTCTGTCCTCCATAGTACACGCCTGCGCAAGGCAAGATTGCTTTGCGCAGGCGTGTACTATGGAGGACAGAGAATGAACTTCAATCAAATATTGCAGCCAGCATGCAGCCAGCAGGTAAGGAAAGGGTGAATCAAACACCCGAAAACTCCGCCCATATGACCCAAAACCAGTCCCGCCAAATTCAGGTGACAGAGTCCCTTTAAATTAGTCTTCCTACCTCAGACATTTAAGGTATATCTACAGTATAAATTATGTCTGCTTGGCGCATGTCCCATCTCTGAGTCTCTGTCTCCAACCTAGAGAGTTCCTGGACTCCTTGTCCTGCATGTTTAGAATCCAGGTCAAGAATGAATGGTAAAGTGGCCACATATCTACGCGGTTCTCACTATTTACTTCCATGGATGTACTTCATGAGCACAGCCGAGCATGCACAGCCACCTACTCATTCATTTGCACCCGGATGCAGCAAAAGGCAATCAAGTAAGCAACCGGGATAGGGCAGGAAATCCCTCAAAAGGGATTAAGTTCTCATCACTAGTTATAATACATGATGTTGACTTTCTCTCTGTATACTCAAGGGCCCTGTAGCTGCTACATTTTCTTCCATTATGGCACATACACACATGACTCTAAACCATATTTACCTTGAAGCAGAGACAAATTTTTGGCGGCAGGGGAGTCCTTGATGACATCCGAGATGAAGAGTCCATCTCTGCCTCCTCCCGAGATGCTTATACCGGACATTCCAGCCTGTGCCTCAGTTTCTACGATCACCTCCACCAACTCTGAAGCTCTTAGCTTCTCCTGGAGAAAGATGACAAGATGTTAACCGAAGCAACCTAGAAATATTTACAAGTTTGTCTGCACGTAGCAGCTACTGAAAATTCTTCTTTTTCTTACACTGGTGGTTTAGTTGGTTGCAGTCAGTGGTGAGCCACTGAAAGAGGAAGACCACGTGGCTGCCATTGAATGTAATAAAGAATAGGGAACCCCTCCGCTCCACCATTCAGCCTTTAGTATCTGAGACTCAGCACAGCAGGCACGATGACATCAGTAGATTGTGTCTGCTGTCCACACATTGCACAAAACAGAGCAGCACTTTGGGGGAACTGGGCAAGGTGAGTATTTTTTTTGTACATTTTGTCAGTCATTACTTGTGGCAGCTATCATACTGTATTGGGGGTTGTGGGAGATCTTAATGTTTTTTGAGGCTGCGGAGACCGCATACTGTATGGGGGGCTCTAGTGGTCATCATATTAAGTGGGGTCCTGTGGGGACATCTGTGGGAATATCATACTCTCTGGGATGACTATGGAAGTATCATACTGTGGGGGCTTACTGTGGGAGTGTATCATACTGTACACGTGGGGGTTACTGTGGGGACAAACTGTATGGAGGAATTCTGTGCGGGGTATGATATTGAGGGGAGGGGTCAATAGACTAGCCCCATCCTGAAAAGGCTATATAAAAAAATGTGAAAACAAAGGTATGATTAGAAGTTAAAAACTGAATGACATCTCACTTCTGTGATCTTCACGTTAGTATCCATCTTGGGTTCCTCTTGTTCCGCGGAGTTTTTTTGCCCTTTCAGAAGCAAAACTTTCTTTAACTCTGCGTGTAGTTTCTCTTTTTGTGCCTGAAAACAAAAAAAAAAAAAAGTCTAATCAAAGACCATAACCACCATTATCATTTTGGGAACCATCGCCATCGTTGGCATGCATACATATCAGTGTTACTAGTAGCACCTTTTAAAAGCTTCACCTATGTAATCTATAGGCTTTAGTTCAATCCAGTCTTGTTTTATAATTGGGGGAAGTGAGAAGAGAATTTCTTCGCAAGAAGCCAAAGAAACGCCAGCGCAGGAAATGCCAAAGAAATTAATTTGGAAAAGACTTTCTTGTTGATGTAACACTTAAGACATACTGCCACTGAATAAAACAGGAAAGGAAAGATCAAGACGGTGTGAGATGGAGATAAAATTGCACTAAGTTTCAATCTGCAATCTTCATTTTCCGACCCGTTGATATGCAATTTGCAGGTATTGTAAGTTTCAGATTTTTCTCCTCTGGCAGTGCCCCTCCCAGTAATATAGGCTGGACATGACATCTGCATGTTTTCAAGCTGCTGCTGTTTTCATTAGTTCATACATTGGCATATAAAAGTTTGAGCACCCCTGCTCATAATTACTGTTATAGTGAACAATTACGGTAAGCAAGTTGAAGATGAAATGATCTCTGAGAGGGCTAAAGTTAAAGATGACACATTTCCCTTGTGTTTTAGGCAAAAAAATAAATTATACATATATACTTATTATATATATCACACAGTCATTTCTTAAATTTTAAAAATTACAAAAAGGAAAATGAGCTGATGCAAAATTTTGGACATCCTTGAAGATTTGTTTGACCAAGGTTTCAGATCTTACCGTATATACTCGAGTATAAGCCGAGATTTTCAGCCCAAAAAAATGGGCTGAAAGTGCCCCTCTCGGCTTATACTCGAGTCATGGAAGGCGGGGGGGTCGGTGAGTGAGGGGGAGCGACGCCTGTCAAACACTCACCTGCTCCCGGCGCTCCTGACGCGGTCCCTGCATATCCCGCGGTCTTCGGGCGCTGCCGCTTCTTCCCCTGTTCAGCGGTCACTGGTACCGCTCATTAAATGAATATGGACTCCACTCCCATAGGGGTGGAGCCACATATTCATTACTGTAATGAGCGGTGCCACGTGACCGCTCACTACTGGAAGAAGCTGCCGCTCCCGGAGATGTGGGACTTGCAGGGACCGCACCGGGAGCAGGTGAGTATGTCATATTCACCTTTCCATGTTCCACCGCCGCCTCGTCTTCCGCGTCCTCTGCAGTGGCCGTTCAGGTCAGAGGGCGCGATGATGTATTAGTGTGCGCGCCGCCCTCTGCCTCAACAGTCAGTGCGGAGAGACGGGACGCTGAGGAGCAGCGGGCAGCGACGAGAGGTGAGTATGTTTTGTTTTTGTTTTTTTGTTTTTTTTTTAGTGCAGCAGCAGCATTACATGTGACACAATGCTATATGGAGCGTCTATGGGGCCATAAAGAACTGCATGGAGCATTATATGGGGCATCTATGGGGCTATAACTGCATGGAGCATTATATGGGGCATCTATAGGGCCATAATGAACTGCATGGAGCTTTATATGGGGCATCTATGGGGCCATAATGAACTGCATGGAGCATTATATGGGGCATCTATGGGGCCATAAAGAACTGCATGGAGCATTATATGGGGCCTTACACGTGGCCATAAAGAACTGCATGGAGCATTATATGGGGCATCTATGGGGCCATAAAGAACTGCATGGAGCATTATATGGAGCGTCTATGGGGCCATAAAGAACTACATGGAGCATTATATGTAACATCTATGGGGCCATAACTGCATGGAGCATTATATGGGGCATCTATGGGGCCATAAAGAACTGCATGGAACATTATATGGGGCATCTATGGGGCCATAATGAACTGCATGGAGCATTAAGTGGAGCATTACATGGGGCCATAAAGAACTGCATGGAGCATTATATGGGGCATCTATGGGGCCATTAAGAACTGCATGGAGCATTATATGGGGCATGTATGAAGCCATAAAGAACTGCATGGAGCATTATAAGGAGCATTATATGGGGCCATAAAGAACTGCATGGAGCATTATATGGGGCATCTATGGGGCCATAAAGAACTGCATGGATTATTATATGGGGCATCTATGGGGCCATAAAGAACTGCATGGAGCATTATATGGAACATCTATGGGGCCATAAAGAACTGCATGGAGCATTATATGGAGCATCTATGGGGCCATAACTGCATGGAGCATTATATGGGGCACCTATGGGGCCATAAAGAACTGCATGGAGCATTATATGGAGCATCTATGGGGACATAACTGCATGGAGCATTATATGGAGCATCTATGGGGCCATAACTGCATGGAGCATTATATGGGGCATCTATGGGGTCATAACTGCATGGAGCATTATATGGGGCATCTATGGGGTCATAAAGAACTGCATGGAGCATTATATGGGGCATCTATGGGGCCATAACTGCATGGAGCATTATATGAAGCATCTATGGGGCCATAACTGCATGGAGCATTATATGGGGCATCTATGGGGCCATAAAGAACTGCATGGATTATTATATAGGGCATCTATGGGGCCATAAAGAACTGCATGGAGCATTATATGGGGCATCTATGGGGCCATAAAGAACTGCATGGATTATTATATAGGGCATCTATGGGGCCATAAAGAACTGCATGGAGCATTATATGGAGCATCTATGGGGCCATAAAGAACTGCATGGAGCATTATATGGAGCATCTATGGGGCCATAACTGCATGGAGCATTATATGGGGCATCTATGGGGCCATAAAGAACTGCATGGAGCATTATATGGAGCATCTATGGGGCCATAACTGCATGGAGCATTATATGGAGCATCTATGGGGCCATAACTGCATGGAGCATTATATGGGGCATCTATGGGGTCATAACTGCATGGAGCATTATATGGGGCATCTATGGGGCCATAAAGAACTGCATGGAGCATTATATGGGGCATCTATGGGGCCATAACTGCATGGAGCATTATATGGAGCATCTATGGGGCCATAACTGCATGGAGCATTATATGGAGCATCTATGGGGCCATAACTGCATGGAGCATTATATGGGGCATCTATGGGGTCATAACTGCATGGAGCATTATATGGGGCATCTATGGGGCCATAAAGAACTGCATGGAGCATTATATGGGGCATCTATGGGGCCATAATGAACTGCATGGAACATTACATGGATCATTACATGGGGCCATAAAGAACTGCATGGAGCATTATATGGACCATCTATGGGGCCATAAAGAACTGCATGGAGCATTATATGGGGCATCTATGGCGCCATAAAGAACTGCATGGAGCATTATATGGGGCATCTATGGCGCCATAAAGAACTGCATGGAGCATTATAAGGAGCATTATTTGGGGAATCTGTGGGGCCATGAAGAACTGCATGGAGCATTATAAGGAGCATTATATGGGGCATCTATGGCGCCATAAAGAACTGCATGGAGCATTATATGGGGCATCTATGGGGCCATAATGAACTGCATGGAGCATTATATGGAGCATTACATGGGGCCATAAAGAACTGCATGGAGCATCTATGGGGCCATAGAGAATTGCATGGAGCATTATATAGGGTATATTTGTATATGGAGCATCTTATGGGGCCATAATGAACTGTATGGAGCATTATATGGGGCCTATTTTGTATGGAGCATCTTATGGGGCAATAATGAACTGCATGAAGCATTATATGGGGCTCCTGACTCAATATGAATATTCAAAAACACTTAACCTACTGATGTCTCAATTAATTTTACTTTTATTGGTATCTATTTTTATTTTTGACATTTACCGGTAGCTGCTGCATTTTCCACCCTAGGCTTATACTCTAGTCAATAAGTTTTCCCACTTTTTTGTTGCAAAATTAGGGGGGTTGGCTTATACTCGGGTCGGCTTATACTCGAGTATATACGGTAATTAGCCTGTTAGGGTTATGGCTTGTTCACTATCATGGTTAGGAAAGGCCAGGTGATGCAAATTTTCCAGTTTTATACAAACTCAGCCTCCTCTAACCTTGTGTTGAAAAACAGTGAACATGGGTTCTTCTAAGCAGCTGCCTAGCACTCTAAAAAAGAAAATGGTGGAGGTCCAGAAAGCCAGAGAAGGTTATAAGAAGTTGGCAAAGCATTTTAAAGTTGCCCTTTCCTCAATTCCAAATGTAATTAAGAAATGGCAGTTAAGAGGAACAGTGGAGCTGAAGATAAGGTCTGGAAGACCAAGCAAAATTTCAATGAGAGCTGCTCGTATGATTACAAAAGAGGAAAATCAGAACCATCGCTTGACTACAAAAGACCTTCAGAAAGATTTAGCAGACTCTGGAGTTGTGATACACAAGACGGCCCAGGAATCTCACAGAACTGGAAGAATTTTCCAAGGAAGAATGGATGAAAATACATCAAACAAAAACTGAAATAGTCTTGGCAGGCTCCAAAAAAAGTGTTTACAAGCTGTGATACTTGCAAAAGGGGGTGCTACTAGGTATGAACCATGCAGGGTACCCAAACTTTTGCATAGGACCATTTTCCTTTTTGTAATTTTTCAAATTTAAAAAAATTACCTTCACACTGAAGGCATCAAAACTATGAATTAACACATGTGGAATTATATATTTAACAAAAAAGTGTGAAACAACTGAAATTATGTCTTATATTCTAGGTTCTTCAAAGTAGCCACCTTTTGCTTTGATGACTGCTTTGCACACTCTTGGCACTCTCTTGATGAGCTTCAAGAGGTAGTCACCAGGAATGGTTTTCACTTCACAGTTGTGCCCTGTCAGGTTTAATAAGTGGGATTTCTTGCCTTATAAATGGGGTTGGGACCATCAGTTGTGTTGTGCAGAAGTCTGGTGGATACACATCTGATAGTCCTACTGAATAGACTGTTAGCTGCTTTTTTCTTGCCATAATACAAATTCTAAGTAAAGAAAAACGAGTAGCCATCATTACTTTTAAGAAATGAAGGTCAGTCAGTCCGAAAAATTGGGAAAACTTTGAGTGTCCCCAACTGCAGTGGCAAAAACCATCAAGCGCTACAAAGAAACTGGTTCACATGAGGACCGCCCCAGGAAAGGAAGACCAAGAGTCACCTCTGCTTCTGAGGATAAGTTTATCTGAGTCACCAGCCTCAGAAATCGCAGGTTAACAGCAGCTCAGATTAGAGACCAGGTCAATGCCACACAGAGTTCTAGCAGCAGACACATTTCTACAACAACTGTTAAGAGGAGACTTAGACTTAGTAAAATAGCTGCTAGGAAACCACTGCTAAGGACAGGCAACAAGCAGAAGAGACTTGTTTGGGCTAAAGAACATAAGGAATGGACAATAGACCAGTGGAAATCTGTGCTTTGGTCTGATGAGTCCAAATTTTAGATCTTTGGTTCCAACCACCGTGACTTTGTGCGACGCAGAAAAGGTGAACGGATGGACTCTGCATGCCTGGTTCCCATCGTGAAGCATGGAGGAGGAGGTGTGATGGTGTGGGGGTGCTTTGCTGGTGACACTGTTGGGGATTTATGCAAAATTGAAGGCATACTGTACCAGCATGGCTACTACAGCATCTTGCAGCAGCATGCTATTCCATCCGGTTTGCATTTAGTTGGACCATCATTAATTTTTCAACAGGACAATGACCCCAAACACATCTCCAGGCTGTGTAAGGGCTATATGACCAAGAAGGAGAGTGATGGGGTGCTACGCTAGATGACCTGGCCTCCACAGTCACCAGACCTGAACCCAATCGAGATGGTTTGGAGTGAGCTGGACCGCAGAGTGAAGGCAAAAGGGCCAACAAGTGCTAAGCATCTCTGGGAACTCTTTCAAGATTGTTGGGAGACCATTCCCGGTGACTACCTCTTGAAGCTCATCAAGAGAATGCCAAGAGTGTGCAAAGCAGTCATCAAAGCAAAAGGTGGCTACTTTGAAGAACCTAGATTATAAGACACATTTTCAGTTGTTTCACACTTTTTTTGTTAAGTATATAATTCCACATGTGTTAATTCATACGTAAGTCAGCGAACTGCTTCTATATTCTAATAAATTTGGGTCAACATGTTTTTTTTTTCCAGAACCACATGAAGCCAAACGTCACTGCATCACTATCTCACCATCTGGCCTTTATTCCTTAGTGGTGGGTGCATTCTATCAGAATGTTATTACATAATGCTACGCATGTGTTCACGTGTAACTGCACTCTTAGGAAACTTTTGACTTCATATACAGTAAATATAAGAACTTTTGATCGATGGTGTAGAGTTGTGCTAAAATTTACAACAGTTTCTGCCCTAAACTTTAAAAAAAAATATCTCTGGTGGCTGCAGACCTCACCAGTCACACTAAGCCCCCCACCTACTTTTGGGGAAAGTGTCAAGACCCAAAATTCTAAAAGAGGTGCAACATTTTTGCACAAACATGGCTTAGAGAAAAAATGGTGATTATTGATTGTGGGAGTACAAGCAATTATTAATTCCCCATTTAGACTCTCAACGCAATGCTTGACTCAATTTAGTTTTAACCATGGAAGAAAGTCTCTGGATCTGGACCCCCACTAATCAAAACATCAGACGTGTCTGTGACATATAAAAAGTTTTCTGAGCATGCAGTAACAATTTAGGCAAAACAATGGCGCTCTAAGATCTCTGAGCCATACAAATATATATTACTAAATGAATCGGTAGCAGTTTGGACTTAAAAATTGAAAGTTGGATATTTACTACCTAAAAATTACCCTAAAGCTCCCAGTAAAGGGGTTCCAGGAATTAAATTTTCAATGGAATCCTATGGTTTATGTGTCTGTTATATTTGATATTTCAATAGGAGGGTCAGAAGAGATATAGCCCAGCAGAGATGACATCAGATTATTTCCGGGGCAGGAAATAACGAAGAATCAAGTTAATTGATATTTCATGAGTCCTGGTATCAGGTCCAATCCTCCATGACTCTTCACCTAGTATGAAAGAACAGGATGTCGGGTGGAGGAGATGACCCTGCTGCATGCTACTTCTCAGCGTAACATCCTTTTTCCTTTCTTCTAATGAATAAGAGGAAATTCTCACCGCTCGATCTGCGTCTTTGATTTCCTCCGGGGACAGGTGGGGGCGGCTGGTGGGGGGAGACCTCGGCTTCAGGGGACTGAACTTCTCTTTTACTGGCTAAGGAGAAAGTGAGCAGTAAAAATCAGATTTATATAAGTGATTCCTGAATAATGTCAGCAGCAGGAGCAGAAATACTTACAGGGGGTTCGAATACTTTACTAGACACATGACCCTCCACTCGTTCTGCCTCTGCACCTACAAAGAAATGCAATAACCATTACCAACAAATATAGAAATCCCAAGTACTTACTGCCCTGATATAGCTGCCCCCGACCCTCATAAATTATATTATTTATAAGCCAAGTAGTTAGAGCTTTTCTGATTGGGAAGAAGTGATTAATTTGGCCTGATCAAATAAAAATTGGATGAGACGAGAAGAAAGAGTACACTTTTGGTGCACATAGATTTCTGCCAAATTTTAGCAAATTTTTTTTTTCCCTTTTGCATCTCCTTCACCACTTTTCAAAAGTGAAAAGAGATATTTGCAGAATTAGCGGGAGGAGGAGAGTGGGCAGACTTATCAGGAGGAAAGAAGAGGCAGGCTTAGCGGAAGGAGGAAAGAAGGAAGGAGAAGTGTGGGCAGACTTAACAGGAGGAAAGAAGAGGCAGGCTTAGCGGAAGGAGGAAAGAAGGAAGGAGAAGTGTGGGCAGGCTTAACAGGAGGAAAGAAGAGGCAGGCTTAGCGGAAGGAGGAAAGAAGGAAGGAGAAGTGTGGGCAGACTTAACAGGAGGAAAGAAGAGGCAGGCTTAGCGGAAGGAGGAAAGAAGGAAGGAGAAGTGTGGGCAGGCTTAACATGAGGAAAGAAGAGGCAGGCTTAGCGGAAGGAGGAAAGAAGGAAGGAGAAGTGTGGGCAGGCTTGGCAGGAGGAAAGAAGAGGCAGGCTTTGCGGAAGGAGGAAAGAAGGAAGGAGAAGTGTGGGCAGGCTTGGCAGGGGAAGGAGGCATTTGGGCAGACTTAACAAGGGGAGGAAAGATGTGGGCAGGTTTAACAGAAGGAGAGAGGGGGCAGGCTTATCAGGGAGGAGAGAAATGTGATCAGGTTTAGCAGGGGATGAGAAATGTGGACAATCTTAGTGGGGGGACATGTAGGCAGACTTAGCAGAGGGAAGGAGAGATGCGGGCAGGCATAGCAGGGAGAGGAGAGATTTGGGTCAGCTTAATGGGAGGAGAGAGATGGCAGGCTTAGCACTGGGAGGAGAGATGTGGGCAGGCTTAGCGGGGGAGGAGAAATGTTGGCAGTTTTAGCGGGGGAATGTAGGCAGACTTAGTGGGGGCAGGAGAAATGTTGGCAGTCTTAAAGTGGGGAAGAGAGATATGGTAGGCTTAGAAGGAGAGGTCAGTGCCTCCTATAAATCAACCCATTCTACCATTACTTTTGCCAGAAATTGGCACAAATGTAAACCTAATCACAGCTGACACCCTGGCAGTGACTTATCAAAATACTGAACCCATATCTTGGGGGGATGTGCTCTACTTTTATATTGATAGCTTCTCATAAGAATGGGTCATCAATATCAGATTGGTGGGGGTCTGACATCTGGCACCCCCACAATCAGCTGTAGACGTAGACTGTGTACAGAGCAGGAACATGGAGACTCAGGAGTGAGTACAGTGGCCATTCTCTGGTACTACAGATCAGCTTCCATTCTCTTCGAAAGAAGCTGCAAACAACTGATAAGTCAGACAAGGGAGATCCCTGATACACTGTAACGAGCCGTGCACCAATGTGAGCAGCCCATTATCCGCAAGTGATCTTGTTCTCAGCACTTAACAAGAATGTTGTTGTTTTTTTTTTAATTGTCAGCAAGTATATTTGATTACTGAATAATAAATTAGGTATACATTATCTCTTACATTTAAAGAAAAATTGAAAACACATACTTCTAAAAGAAATTATAAAGTTGTGTGTGCGTGAAGTTGCTATTAGGGTGGAGCTCTCAGAACCCCCCAAAAATTAGCGGGGATCTCAGTGATGGGGCCCACAATGATCGGATATTTATCACCTATCCAGTTTAATTTCTGGGAAAAGCCCTTTAAAAGCGCAGTGATGGCATTAGAGTCTCCAAACAGCTTCCCATATCTCAGCTCGCTCAAAGCTTTCAAAATTAGGAATGTGAGAAAATGGAGCATAATGATTTTTGGGGGTTAATTGCAGTCACATTTAGTTAGTATTTATCTTGGAAATACATTAAGGAGCATTTTGGCTTAACTTAGATATCATAATAACTCATTCTGTAAGGTCAAGATCAGCTTCATTCTTCAGGCTGGGCAGACACGAACTGCAGCTATATAAAGTAACAGGAGATGGACGTTTGCAGAGACATGGGTGTGCGGGTGGACACCTGCTACCCTCACTCTGGGGGCATCCCGGAGAATAATCGACAACACAGGGAGGTCCCTAACATGGGTGAACACAGTAATATATATATATGTACATGTATTTATCGATGTAAAGCATCGTTTGGTCAACAGCCATTAAAGGGACTCTGTCACCTGAATTTGGCGGGACTGGTTTTGGGTCATATGGGCGGAGTTTTCGGGTGTTTGATTCTCCCTTTCCTTACCCGCTGGCTGCATGCTGGCCGCAATATTGGATTGAAGTTCATTCTCTGTCCTCCGTAGTACACGCCTGCGCAAGGCAAGATTGCTTTACGCAGGCGTGTACTATGGAGGACAGAGAATGAACTTCAATCCAATATTGCAGCCAGCATGCAGCCAGCGGGTAAGGAAAGGGTGAATCAAAAACCCCAAAACCCCGCCCATATGACCCAAAACCAGTCCCGCCAAATTCAGGTGACAGGTTCCCTTTAAAGCTAGGTTTACACTAGGAGATTTTGCAGCGCTTTTTTAATGCATTTTTTTAATGCAAATTTTCAGCTGCGTTTTACAGTACCGGCAAAGTCTATGAGATTTCAGAAATCTCATACACACAGCTTGGTTTTTTTTGTCATCAAGATTTTATGCTTTGCATGTTTTTTTGCACAGTGGAGCATGTCACTTCTTTCAGCATTTTTTTTCACCCATTGAAATAAAGGGGTGGTGAAAAAAGGCAGAAAAAAATACACCAGAAACGCAGGTGTCAGGTTTTGTTGCGTTTTCTGTGCCAAAACCTGATTCTATAGAATAGAACTTGTTATTTCACTAATAAACTGTATCAGCATGCACAAAAGACAAATCTAGCACGCCAAAACCGCAGCAAAAAAACGTAAGAAAAAAAACAAGAAAAACATACTTTTTTTCAGCAGCTTCTTTCCTGCCAAGAGATCAGGTTTTGCTGCAGAAAAAAAAAAGCGGCTAGTGTGAACTTACCCTTAGTGTGTATGGCCAGCTTTAGTTAAACCACTTAAATGTGGAACAGCACATTTGGAAAATTACTGCCCTTTTGTTTCAGAGATTGTGGGGTCTCAGCACCCGAAGCAGAGTTACCAACCGTCCAGTAATTCCAGGGCAGTCCATAAAAATAAGGCACTTTCTTGCTCCGTCCGTAAAGAAAAAAAAGAAGGCGTCCATGATTTTTTTGCAGCTAAAGAAACTTAGAATTTTTTAACTGTAATTATCAGCTTTTTGCAGTTTTTATGTAGCGTGTGAATTCGTATCAGAATTATTGGTTATAGACATGTATCTCTTAAAATCACACTGATTTGTTATGGTTTTCCAATGTGTCCGTAAAAAATATTGCCTGTCAGTGATTTAAAGAAATAAAAAATAAAAAGTCAAGTTGGCAACCGTGACCCAGACCCTCACCAATCTAAACCTGGGACATACCACATGGTAACAATTTGTAAAGGTGTTATCCAGGGAATATAAATGATTACTAAGAGGAACTGTCCTAACATAGAAAAGAGCTTGTAAGTCCTGTGCTCGTTGCCTAGGAAACCGGCCACTGCTAAAAGACTACAGCAGTGGCCAGTAGGGTTGAGCGAAACAGATCGTTCATTTTCAAGTCGCCGACTTTTGGCAAAGTCGGGTTTCATGAAACCCGACCCGATCCCTGTGTGGGGTCTGCCATGCGGTATGCGACTTTCGCGCCAAAGTCGCGTTTCGTATGACGCGCTTGGCGCCATTTTTTTCAGCCAATGAAGGGGCATGGGCAGAGTGATGACATAGGTCTTAGGGGCGTGGACGCCTATCGCCATGTTGTTGCTTGTGCGCTGTAGCGATTTGCACTGTGTAACACCAGCTTTTCAGTTCAGGGACGGACGGAGGAGAGAGAGAGAGAGAGAGAGAGAGAGAGAGAGAGAGGGAGGGAGGGAGGAAGAGAGAGAGAGAGAGAGAGAAATGAAAAAAAAAAAAAAAAATTGACTTTGCATTGGGTTTTCGTGTTTCGGTCGATCCTCGACTTTTCGCCATAATCGGCCGATTTCACTCGACTCGACTTTTGAGATAGTCGGGTTTCGCAAAACCCGGCTCGACCCTAAAAAAGTCAAGGTCGCTCAACCCTAGTGGCCAGTAATGTAGGCAATCAGTAGACTATAAAATTAAAAAATAAGTCTGTCCTTGAGAATACAGATTATGTATTAGTAAAGATTATCTCAAAAGTGTTTTCTTCTTTTTTTTGCAAGCACTTTGCAATTAAAGACATTAAGAATAGCCCTTTAAATGTTTTAAAATTAGTGATGAGCGAATATACTCGTTACTCGAGATTTCTCGAGCATGCTCGGGTGTCCTCCGAGTATTTTTTAGTGCTCGGAGATTTAGTTTTCATCTGTTAGCCAGCTTGATTACATGTGGGGATTCCCTAGCAACCAGGCAACCCCCACATGTACTTATGCTGGCTATCAGATGTAAATCATTCAGCTGCGGCAATAAAAACTAAATCTCCGAGCACTAAAAAATACTCAGAGGACCCCCGAGCGTGCTTGAGAAATCTCAAGTAACGAGTATATTCGCTCATCACTATTTAAAATGCTTCATCGCTTCATCTTCAACACACCAGAAATGGTTTATAACAAAAAAAAAGACTGCTTAGCCAATCACTGGTTAAGGCGGTTCATGCTGCAGCCAGTGATTGACAGAGTGTTCATTTTTGGCCATTTGCAATGAGTAGAGGTTGGGACCCTGAAGCACAGACAAATGGGGACCATAAATGCAGCTACAGGGCATCGTTTATTTCACTTTATTAAGCAAGTTGAAGCATTTTATAATTATTTTATATTCTTTCCTTTAAGAAAGACTACACGTCTGCGATATCCGAAACAGTCATTAGTCTCCTAAACAAAACCTTACACCCTCAAATATACCTATGGGGCTGTTGAGTTTGGGTAAAGAGACCAGCGGGCAATCGGGACATGGCGGTCCGCACACAGAGCGTGAATTGCCGATATGTGAAACCGGCCTAAGTCTACCTTCATTTATACACTCTCAAGCAACATGACGAAATATCATTTTCCCATTACCAGGTCTACAATGACAGACAATAGTCAAGTTTTAATTGCTGCCATTAATGTAAAATCTAATTAGATTGCTTTTTTTTTTTTATTATTATTATTATTATACATTTTTATAGCGCCATTTATTCCATGGCGCTTTACATGTGAATACGGGGCAAATATAGACAAATACATTAAACATTTAATACATTGAATACATTAAACATTTTTTCCTTTGTTATTGATACGGGAGTCATATATAGTGGTTACCATTAAATGGTCATGTTAATATTTGTTTTTCTGCAGTTTACACTTTTGTTTCTGGTCATAAACCATTGGAAACCATCAGCAGGCTGGTTAGCTACCACTGAAATTAATTATCTATTTTTGTATTATAATTTTGCACATGCCCATTGTGGAATGTCTATTTGACCATGAATATCCTGTTTCCTCACACCAGAACATCCAGATAGTTTGCTTATAAGTTGGATAACTAAAGATGGCATTGGATATTCCTCAATTAATGACCCTGGCATCAACCAATGAGACACTAAATAAACACATAGTATCTATAATACAGCACGGATTTCTAGAAATTACTGCGTTCATAAGGTATCTATGGTGAGAGGTAAGCCCTCATTTTCTAAACAAGCTACCCTGGACACAAAAAATGGCCTGTGTCTATACAGCTACATATATCAGCCATCAATCACGTCACTGCTTTGAACCTTTTTTTGTCTGGTTTACTGAAAGAAAATTAAAAATGCAAAATTATTTGCTTAAAACCCCCCCCCCACTAATTTTATTACTGGAGACCGACAGTCTGCTTAGTGATAAAGGGCGGCATGTTAACAGTGGACACTATGGTGGCTTAGTAGTTAACACTAGGCCTCATTTATCAAAATTGTCTTTGTTGCCCATAACAACCAATCAAAGCTCAGCTTTCATTTTGGAAACAGTCCTGGCAAAATGAAAGCTGCACTGTAATTGGTTGCAAAGAGCAACAGAGACATTTTTTTTTCTCTCCTTCATAAATCTGCCCCAAACTCTGCCTTCTCTGTGACATAAATTATTACGTCACTGTTTGTTGATAAATTCCCCCGTAAGCTCAAAACATGTGTTGACTCAGAGAGAAGCATCGATGCCCATTCCAAAATCCCACGCCTGGCACAGAACTGCCCACGCTGACTGATTCACCTAAAGGTCAGTGCTTCATAGCCGAAATTCTCGGTCCCTCTGGGGACAATAAGGATCATATTCAGACTCCCTCAAAAGGCATTACAGACATACCAAAGAAAGGGTTTTTTACATAGCTGAACAATGGCTCCCTTAATACAAGGCAGAACGCCATGCTTCTTAACTCTTTGAGTTCTGGGTTCGTGCCTCAGATTAGTTCTGACTGTCAATAACGGGTCCAAAAATAAACTCAGTGATATCTGATATCTACCTGGTTAGGGCCCAAGACACACAGATCAGGTACAATGTTATAGATATAGGAGGCACAACCGGGACTTATTTAGACACGGAGCGTGAGAAAAATTATTGCCATGTTAGATGTAGTGTTACAAAGGCAGAAATGTAACTTGAAGCTTATGGGCCTCAATGCAAAATATGTATCAGGGATCCCACCATCCATGTGACATTTATGAGACTGATAACTACTAATTTGGCAAAAGAGCATGTGGCCTGTTATGAATTCTGTTGTCGGGCTCCCTCCTGTGGTCATGAATGGTACTTCGGCTGGTTCTGTCCATGGACTTTCTCTGGTGGCTGTGGGTGTTTCTGAGTTTCCTTCCACAGGTGACGAGGTTAATTCGTTAGCTGGCTCCTCTATTTAACTCCACTTAGATCTTTGTTCCATGCCACCTGTCAATGTTCCAGTATTGGTCTAGTTCACTCCTGGATCGTTCTTGTGACCTGTCTTCCCAGCAGATGCTAAGTGACTGCTTGTTTTTCTCTGGTTTGCTATTTTTCTGTCCAGCTTGCTATTTGGATTGTTGTCTTGCTTGCTGGAAGCTCTGGGACGCAGAGGGAGCGCCTCTGTACCGTGAATCGGTGCGGAGGGTCTTTTTGCGCCCTCTGCGTGGTCTTTTTGTAGGTTTTTGTGCTGACTGCAAAGCTACCTTTCCTATCCTCAGTCTGTTCAGTAAGTCGGGCCTCACTTTGCTTAATCTATTTAATCTCTGTGTTTGTATTTTCATCTTTACTCACAGTCATTATATGTGGGGGGCTGCCTTTTCCTTTGGGGAATTTCTCTGAGGCAAGGTAGGCTTTATTTTTCTATCTTTAGGGCTAGCTAGTTCCTTAGGCTGTGCCGAGTTGCATAGGGAGCGTTAGGAGCAATCCACGGCTATTTCTAGTGTGGTTGATAGGGGGGGTACTGTTGTATTTCTAGTGTGGTTGATAGGATTAGGGATTGCGGTCAGCAGAGTTCCCACGTCCCAGAGCTCGTCCTAAATTATCAGTAACTATCAGGTCATTCTGTGTGCTCTTAACCACCAGGTCCATTATTGTCCTGACCACCAGGTCATAACAGTGGCCGACTCAGGCGCAACTGCTACCTCTACATAACTATGGTTATCCTCTTGTTCAGAAGTCCCGCTTAACCCCTTCCCAACATAGGACCTACTGGTCCTCTGAGCTGGGCCCACTGTACACATGGAAGGTGTCGGCTAGTTATACAGCAAACAGCCGCCTTTAAGAGCAGCGACCAGAGCTCAGATTGCTTCTCTTTAACCACTACTGTCATTTTTACAGCGTGATCCCGGTAGGCACTTGGGTGCCTCTTGGTCTCCTATGAAATGTGATCACGGGCGGCCGATAGGTTGCCATGGCAGCCTGGAGTCTATTGAAGGCCTCCATTTCCTTGGCACTGCTATGAAGGCCACCCACAGACTAATTTTCACTATATAGTGAAATACTATTTTATTGTAGTAAATGGATCAAGTGATCAAATGATTACAACAATTTCAAGTTCCTTATTAGGACTAAAATATATAGTGAAAAGTAAAAAAAAAAAAGTCATATCACCCACCAATGCCCAAGATGGTGTATAAGTATAAGCTTAACTGGTAGAGGTGATCCATTTTCCAAAACAAAAACTAAAAAAATTATAGGAATCCTTCAGGTCTCATATACACTCACAAAGTTAGTGATATAGCAGGGAGAACTACTACTACCGCTATGTTTTGTTCCTACGATTGTTTCTGTGGGATCTTTGATTTTACAACTTGAGATTTTATTGTACTCATTTCTGATTCGAGGTTCTGTGCATCTATATTATGTAGGAAAGTTAGCACAGTAGCAACAAAAAAAAGTGAGATTAGGGTTAATAATTTGGGAATATTATTATTAATGGCCTTCTGCCCGATCTCGAGCAATGGCAACTTGATGGATCAACGCTCTGTAGGAAGATCAATCTCATGCAAGCCTAGATAGGTCCATCAGGGTCTTCCCCGATTGTATCAAGCGATCGAGTTGCTGGTCTTCCTCTTCACCTTGTTCCTTTTATTCTTCCGACCATGATGTCCTTCTCCAGTGATTGCTATCTTTATATGAAGTCTCAAAAGCTTGCAAGTCTTAAGGCCCCTTCACATTAAGCGACGCTGCAGTGATACCGACAACGATCCGGATCGCTGCAGCGTCGCTGTTTGGTCGCTGGAGAGCTGTCACACAGACCGCTCTCCAGCGACCAACGATGCCGGTAACCAGGGTAAACATCGGGTAACTAAGCACAGGGCCGCGCTTAGTAACCCGATGTTTACCCTGGATACCATGCTAAAAGTTAAAAAAAACAAACACTAGATACTTACCTACCGCTGTCTGTCCTCCAGCGCTGCGCTCTGCTTCTCTGCTCTCCTCCTGTACTGTCTGTGAGCCGGAAAGCAGAGAGGTGACGTCACCGCTCTGCTTTCCGGCTCACAGCCAGTACAGGAGGAGTGCAGAGCACAGCGCTGGAGGACAGACAGCGTTAGGTAAGTATCTAGTGTTTGTTTTTTTTTACTTTTAGCATGGTAACCAGGGTAAACATCGGGTTACTAAGCGCGGCCCTGCGCTTAGTTACCCGATGTTTACCCTGGTTACCAGTGAAGACATCGCTGGATCGGTGTCACACACGCCGATCCAGCGATGTCTCCAGGGAGTCCAGCGACGAAATAAAGTTCTGGACTTTATTCAGCGACCAACGATCTCCCAGCAGGGGCCTGATCGTTGGTCGCTGTCACACAGAATGATTTCATTAACGATATCGTTGCTACGTCACAAATAGCAACGATATCGTTAACAATATCGTTATGTGTGAAGGTACCTTTAGCTTGGTGACCCTTGCTTCAATTGACATGTCTGACTTGATTTGTTCCACAATTGATGTGTTTGTTGTTCTTGCCATCCATGATATTGATAACATCCTTCTCCAGCACCACTTTTGAAAAGGCGTTGATTCTTCTTATGTCTTGTTTCTTTATGGTCCAGATATTGCAACCATATGTTACTACAGGAAAAAAAAAAACAGAGTATGTATGAGCCGTGTCTTCATCGCCAGTGAAATCTTCCTCGATTTAAAGTCCTTGTCCAGAGACTTCATTGTTGATTTGCCCATAGCTATTCTCCTATTGACGACTGGTGTCGTCGCTGCATCTTGAGTGATCATTGAGTAGGTTGAAGTTCTTTACAACTTCCAGTTCATCACCGTCCATCTCAAATGTGGCCTAGCTATACCTGGCAGTATATCTTTTGGAAATACTCAGTTCCATGTGGCGTTAACTGGTAAAGAAAGGGTCCTGTAGCATCATGCCGGGAACCTACAATCTTACTTGATGGAAGATAAATCAGGATCTATTTTTGGGACTGGAGTAGATTCCCCGCTGGCTTCTGAACCTTGTAATGTCTGTATGTAATGACTATGGTAAAATGAAGCATACTCATACATATAAAAATGTGATAAATGGTGACATACTTGTACTCTCAAAGTGGGTGACAGATATCAGTACTTGTAAGTGCTAATGAAAAATGAATGAGTACTGGACATGGCTGTCTCCACTGATCCTGCGGACAATGAACAGAGCAATGGTGCGTCTATAGAGACAGAAGCTACTTTCCCAGGGCACTTTTTTGTACCATCCGTTTAAAAAAATTGTCGTGTCCATAATTTTTTTAGGAAGCTGAAGAAACTCATACAAATTATGACTGCAATTATCATCCTTATACAGTTAATACAGATAATGCCTTCATAACAGAATTATGAGCTGTATACATTTGTCACTTATAATTTTCATAGCATAGTCCAGTTTTCTAATGTGTCGGTAAAATAAGTTGTCGGTCTGTGATTTTTTGAGAAACTATTGAGAAAAAATAATGTTGCCAACCCTGTGCAGCATGTAGAAGGCTCCCAATCTTCACCTAGTGGTTTCTGCAGAGACGTCTAAGTAGTAGACTTGGAGCTCTTAAGAAGTAGTGGACACAGGTAATAAAAATAGCAAGTATGGAGTGCTGCCCAATGTGAGAACAAGGGGCACACTATAAAAAAATAATCAGAAAAATGCACATATCCAAATTAGTGTAGCAAAAACGATACCTATTAAATCAAGAACAGACCACAGATCACACAAAAGAAAGTTAAAAACAAAACCAAATGTATATTCAAGCGGTTAATAAAATGCAGGCCAAAGTACCAATATGGCATAAACTAATAAAATAAAATATCCTCGCACAATGAATAAAGCACCATGTGCTATTCACAGACGCACATATAATCCATAAGAGATATAGTGTTCAAATGGTACAATGTGATATCCAATAGTGAAAACAAAACATTAATTCACATGTACTAAATATGCAAAGGGAACAATCAGGATTAAGTCCCTACGTGTATCACTGAGAAGCTTCCTCAGGGGTCATCTGATTTAATAAAGTATCATTTTTGGTAATATACATTGGATATACATTATCAAAAACATTAAACTTCACAATGTGGCGTGTTCTATAATACAATATGTGGCTAAAGGTATGGAATTTACTAATTATTGCAGATCTGTGCTAGAAAAGCTGTATCTTCTGTATATGAATGTCATTTGTCACTGAACATGTCACAGTTACAATATTTTACCACTACATAGAACACCTTTAGTATTTTGCTAAATTTTGCACCTTCTGCTAGATGGCTGCTTCACTGCGATACCACACTTAGGTCCCTGACAAATATCTCAATAGGCAAGAAACAGCTGAGGACTTTGTAGCTGGCCAAGTAGGTGACATGTCAACAGTTTCAATTCATTGGCTAGCATATCTATCTACATAGGCTACATATTCATTGCATATGGTCTCCACAGAAAGTTCTGAAGGTCATGTTTCATTATAATATGGAAGTCAATTAAGCACACTGATTTCCTAAAAAAAAATCTATTAATATATATATTTCTATGTTTATTTATTTGTGTTCCAGATGTTGGCTCTGGTCCATTTTTGGACATAAGCTGGTTGGGTCTGGCCCATGGGTGGACATACCAAAGGTTCAACCGGGGCCCAGAGGCTAGGGGGGGGGGCCCTGCAGGGGGGCTAATAATAAGGGCAATCTGGCCAGTTTATCCGGCCCCAAGCTCCGGAGGGCCCCTGGCCAGATTGCCCTCATGTGCGGCGGGCAGGGAGCAATCCCTGCAGCTCTACTGCCTGCAAGAGAAAATAGCAGCAGAGCGGAGCTGCAGGGAATGGATTCGTCCTGCCCGCACTTCGTGTCTCATCATTCAGCGCCACAGCTGTGCGAGACAGGAAGCTGCCGGCGATGGTGGGGCTTCAGGATACCGTGCGCAGAGGTGAGGTGAGGTGTGTGTGTGTGTGTGCAGAGAGGTGAATGGTGCTGTGTGTCTGTGTGTGTGTGTGCAGAGAGGTGAATGGTGCTGTGTGTGTCTGTGTGTGTAGGTGGAGGAGAGGGCAATGATGGGGCTGATGGGGCAGAAGGCAATGATTGGGTTGACAGAGAGGGCAATGATGAGTGTGATGGGGCAGAAGGCAATGATTGGGTTGACGGAGAAGGCAATGATGAGTGGTGGGGGAGGAGGATATGATGGAGGTGGTAAATGGGCAATAATGGGGGTGATGGGAGGAGGAAATGATGGAGGCAGTGTAATGGGCAATAATGGGGGTGGTGGGGGAAAAGACAATGATGGTGGTGGAAAGGGCAATGATGAGGATTGTGGGGGAGGAGGAAATGATGGAGGTCATGGAATGGGTAATGATGGGGAGAAGACAATGATGATGGCAGTGGAAAAGACAATGATGGGGTGGTGGGGAGGAGGCAATGATGAAGGTGGTGGAATGGGTAATGATGGGGTGGTGGGGAGGAGGAAATGATGGAGGTCGTGGAATGGGTAATGATGGGGTGGTGGGGGAGAAGGCAATGATGGGGTGGTGGGGAGAAGACAATAATGATGGCGGTGGAAAGGACAATGATGGGGTGGTGGGGGGGAGGAGGAAATGATGGAGGTGGTGGAATGGGTAATGATGGGGTCGTGGGGAGAAGGCAATGATGGTAGCAGTGGAAAGGTCAATTCTGGGGGTGGTGGGGAGGAGGCAATGATGGAGCTGGTGGAATGGGCAATAATGGGGTCATGGGGAGAATGCAATGATGGAGGTGGTGAAGAGGGCAATCATGGGGGTGGGGAAGTGGGCAATAATGGGATGCAGGGGGAGGAGGACAATGAGGGGTGTGGGGGATTGGGATGGGAGGAAGGGGGATTTATAATGGATTTAGGAACATGGGGAGGTGGAGGAAGGCGTTATTACTGATTATTATGTCTAAAACAGTCCCTTAGTATATAGTGTACTCACTTATGTATAGCACAGTCCCTCAGTGTATGTTGTCACAAACAGAAAATCTGCCACACATCCTTTGCAGAACATAGACATGTACTATAGATGAGTTACAACAACACAGAAAAGTCAAGGAGCTGGAGACATTTCACCCTTCTCCTGCAAGGATGTAATAAGACCTTCCACTGTCACTGGTGGTCACTGTACTACCTATATACCAACACTATATACAAAGCTCCTGTGTATAAAGTCACTGGTGATCACTGTATTACCTGTACACTGACCCTATATGCAGAGCTCCTGTGTATAATGTCACTGGTGATCACTGCATTATCTGTACACTGACACTATATACAGAGCTCCTGTGTATAATGTCACCAGTGACCACTGTTTTACCTGTACACTGACGCTATATACACAGCTCCTGTGCTTAATGTCACTGGTGATCACTGCATTATCTGTACAGTAATAATAATAATAATAATAATAATTTTTATTTATATAGCGCCAACATATTCCGCAGCGCTTTACAAATTATAGAGGGGACTTGTACAGACAATAGACATTACAGCATAACAGAAATACAGTTCAAAACGGATACCAGGAGGAATGAGGGCCCTGCTCGCAAGCTTACAAACTATGAGGAAAAGGGGAGACACGAGAGGTGGATGGTATATATACAGCTCTATATACAGAGCTTCTGTGTATAATGTCACTAGTGACCACTGTATTATCTGTACAGTGTGGAGATCAGACTGAACTAAAGGAATCCATCTTGTCTTCTTCCTGAGAAATCTCGCTTACAACAAGATACATTTCTGCTGACTTGACATTTCCTTTTATGGAAGTAATCATGTGTGCATTCCTTCTTTCAATAGCAGCCTTTCATTCACCTTCCAGATGATGTAACTTTCTACTGATAAAGACTGGTATAGATTGTTTATGTAAGAGATAGTGAAATATGAGCGCTTGTGCGCATGTCTGTAAAAGAATAATTCTTTTCTATATAAAGGGAGGGCAAAGCCCAGAGAGAGAGATGTGCTCCTGGGCTTCCCCTGTATATGATCACACAATACCTTGTTTGCGTGTCATTTACTCAGGATCCCTACCTCTAGTAAGCCAGGGACTGAGAAGGACTTAACATTTCTTTGGCGCACCGAACAGGGACCCGAGATGAGAGTATTTGCTCGAGATTCACCTGCAGATACGGACAATGGAGATCTGGGATAATGGACGGCAAATGAACTGAAAAACCTGGCCAGGTAAGAGACATTATTAGTTCTCTTTTATCTGCCTTGTATTATCCGAAAGATCTCTATGAGCCGTGTCACGCTGGGTTAGTCTAGTAGTGAGTAGATACCTATAAAACTCGGGTTACTATATTGTATAGATTTATGAGTCCTGTCCCTGGCAGTGTGTGAACAGTGTGAAGGTTGTGGTATGTTGTGAAAGAAGAGCAAAAGTGCGTAGAAAAATAAGCCGAAATAGTTGGGGTATAAGCCTTATACACGGAAGTCAGCCTAACTGGGTCATGTGGTTGCGTCCTTTCGGGGAGACCTCCGCCCATGCTTGACTCTCATTTAAGTGCTTAACCTCCTTCATTTCTGGATAAGGTTTGATAGAATGAGCCCAGGACGCGGGTCCATGAGCCTGGGACAAGTATGCTAACTGACACAGAAAGTTTTGTGATCTGTATGGTGTTGCTGGGTCTGTTTGCGTGCATAATAGCACTTAAGTACATTCTGCACATTAGAAAGAATGGAGCAGATCAGCCCTTCAATATTTTAGCTCCCTAGGAGAGAAGGCAACGAGACATCACCTAGGATAAGTGATTGTCCAAACGTCACCTGGGGTAGAAATAGCTAATATTGAAAGAAAAAAAAAAAAAAAGAAAAATGGGAAATAAACAGACAAAAACCGTCTTAGGACAAGTGGAAGCAGCAGATATCATACAGGAAAGATGTGGGAAGACAGTCAGAAGTCAGATTAGAAGGGTAAGAGAAAAATTGGGAATTTCAGAAGCACTTATGTTCAGTACAGAATGGGAAAAACTGAGTAAAGAACGAGGTGGAATTATCAAAGACAATGGGTGGGAAGAAATCATACACTGTATGATAGAGGTCTCAAAAACAGCTAAAGAGGAGAATTGGAAGTATGATCCAGACACTTCCAAATGGATTATGGGGAAGGGAAAAAGTTGTGACATAATCCCACCACCTTACCTAGATCCAAAAGCCCAATCATTTGTACCATCTGGAGGAGCAGAAGGAGGAAAACAATTTCCAGCCTTGTATCCCAATCTTGGTGGGGTAGGAGGATGGGTATGTTCACACTGTGGACAACAAAATCCAGATTGGAGAAATGATTGCCTAGTCTGTGGTACACCTAGACATGGCGCTGTACTTGCCCCTGTTAGGGTAGTACCAAGACCCTTTAGGGAACCTGGTGCTGACGGGGTAATGGGAACTAGATATCACCAGACCCGACAGTATTTTCCTTGGTCCCCTGCTGAAGGTATGTCCCTCCTGCATAATGCGCCTGATCCCACTCAATATCCCATCCGATTTGCACAATACATACAACAAATCATGCAGACTCATGCTGGGGTCTGGGCGGACGGGGAAGAATTATGTAGAATGAAAATGTCCCCCGGACTTTTTCAGGAATTATTGACACACCTACAGCCCAATAGACCAGTGGCAGAAGGGGGTGCCTTACAGACAGAAGCATCAGGTACCCAGTTCACAGAGGCATTAATAATTTTCATGAGAGAAAAACAGAGGGAAAGGGGATCTACGGGTGTGATTATGCAGAAATTTGGGCAAAGTATTGAAGAATATAGTCAAGAATTAGAAAATAGCTTTAGGGATGAAGGATTGGATTTGACTGATGCTTCAGTAAGGAGACTTTTTACAAAACAATTAATAGAGGGGCTAGATCCGAAAATCAGAGAAAAATTTAAATCCTCTACTCCAGATTGGAGAACAATTGAACAACCAAATATTGTGAAACAACGATGTTTAGGAATAGTCATGGATATGAGAGAGAATCGTAAGCCTGTTAGAATAGCACAAGCTAATACAGGAGGAAGAGTGAGACACAACTTTCCTTGCCACTACTGTAAAAAGCCAGGTCATTTCCAAAGAGAGTGCAGGAAGAAGTTGGCAGATATAAAGTCAGGCAAATTTGTTCCCAGAAATAACCCTCCCCAAACGGACAACCAGCAGAAATCTACCATCATAGATGGTCCCATACCAGATTCAGATTGACTCGATGTGTTACAAACTTCCCTACCAGCTAGAAGACCTATGATACAGGTGAATGTGGGGGGGAGAGAGATTCCATTTTTGATAGATACAGGTGCAACTTCCTCAATTTTGAATCAAGATTTTCTTCCGAATCCGGAAGATATTTCAGAACAAACAACTTTTGCTGAGGGTTATGATGGGGTAATTCGAACACTGCCATATACTGTGCCCCTAGAGGTCTCATTAGGACCTAAATGTTTTGCATCCAGATTTTTGTAACATGTTTGTTAGGAACTGATGTCCTAAAGAAATTAGAAGCTAACATCAATTTTAGGGAAGATGGCACAGTTATACTGACTATCCCTGATGATGCAGAAACATTAGAACAATATGTTAGAATTCAGGCTTTTGAGGATTATGCTGAAGAAAAAGAGTACACCACAGATCTAGACCTCTCAATGGTCCCAGAAACACTGTGGGCACAGGGTGACACTGATGTGGGATTATTGCATATCTCTCCTGTAAAACTATCTGTGCAACCAGGAACTGTTCTCCCACAGCTCAGACAATACCCTGTGAGTGCCCAGCAGGAACTAGCGATTACAAAACAGATAGAGGGATATAAAGAGAAAGGAGTTTTGGTAGAGATACAATCACCTGCTAACACTCCTCTGTATCCAGTCAAGAAGAGAACTCTTGATAAGAGTTCTATGCCCAAATATCGTATGGTACATGATTTAAGAGAAATAAACAAAGTTCTAGATCCAATCACCCCAGTTGTACCCAATCCTCATACGTTACTATCACAGATACCAGCCAGTTCTCAAGTGTTTACTGTAATAGATCTTTCAAATGCATTTTTCTCGGTTCCTTTACACCAAGATAGTTGGCATTTGTTTGCATTTACATTTAAGGGCAAACAGTTGGCGTGGACACGCCTTCCACAGGGAATGATACACTCCCCTACTCTTTATTCAAATGCCCTACAAACAGTCCTTCAGAGGTTTGAACCCGAACCACAGGTAGTAATTTTGCAGTATGTGGATGACCTACTACTTTGCTGCCCAGATCTAGAAACTGCAGAAAGGTCCACTGTGAGTTTACTATGTTTTTTAGAAAAAGAAGGGTGTAAAGTGAATAGACAAAAGCTACAAGTTTGTCAGACCAAAGTGGTCTTTCTAGGTCATTGCATTTCTCAAGGTAAAAAGCATCTTACACCACAAAGAACTGAAGCAATAAGACAGATGAATGAGCCTAGAAATCATAAACAGCTACGAGCATTTTTAGGAATAGTGTCTCATTGTAGACAATGGATTATACATGCCAGTCAACTAATGCAACCACTGTATGACTGTGTAAAAAGTGAACCTTATTTGTTGACAAAAGAAGGTCAGATTTCGTTCCAACAATTAAAAGATGCCCTTGTTTCAGCTCCAGCGTTAGGGCTACCAGACTACACCAAACCATTTCAGCTTATGGCTGCAGAAGTTGATTCCCATGCTACAGGAGTTCTTACCCAGAAGCATGCAGGGAAACAAAGACCAATTGCATATCTTTCAGCAAGGTTAGATCCCGTAGCTAGAGCAGCACCAACCTGTGTACGTGTAGTTGTTGCTGTCTCACTATTGTTGGACAAAGCATCAGAAATTGTCCTAGAGTATCCACTCACAGTTCAAACTACACATGATGTTTATGGGATATTAAACCAGGTCCAACCAAAACACATTTCCATGGCCAGACATTTGCGGCTACAGTGTTCTTTGTTGCTCCCCTCTACTATCACATTTGCTAGGCTTCAGACTCTCAATATAGCTACACTGCTACCTCTCGAGTCTGAAGGGGGGAATAAGGACACTGATCCACACGCAAATTTTTTCCCTACAGACACACATGATTGTACAGAGCTCATTTTACAAGAAACGGTAGGCTTACCCAATGTATCCGAAACACCACTTCAAAATCCAGATTTAGAGCTGTTTATAGATGGTAGTAGGTTTGCAGATGACACAGGTAACTTCCATACAGGGTATGCAGTTGTGTCAGAATCTGAAACTCTCAAAGCAGAACCACTTCCACCGAAACAGTCTGCACAAGAAGCAGAAATAACAGCATTGATTGAAGCTCTTAAAATAGCTGAGAACCAGACAGCTAATATATACACTGATTCTAGGTATGCACATGGTATTGTGTTTGATTTTGGAGTAATCTGGAGAGCTAGAGGTTACATGACAGCGTCAGGACAACCTGTAAAACATGCTTCTCTGATCAAACAGATCTTAGAGGCTGCACAAGAAACAAAAGAAGTAGCAGTAATCAAGGTAGCTGCACATGTGAGACTCGACACTAGGGAATCTAGGGGAAATGATAGGGCTGATAAAGCAGCCAAAGCAGCAGCAGTCAAACCCTTACAACAGGTCCATACTGTAAACCTCACAGAAAATACTGAAGATAGACTGAGACAAGCACAGGAAGATGCAGGAGAAGAGGAGAGGGACAGGTGGAAAAAGGAAGGGGCAGAAGAACAAGCGGGAATTTGGAAGAAAAATGGACTAATATGTCTACCTAGAGCCTGGTATCCGATTGTAGTTGGTGGACTGCACCACCCTACTCATGTGTCTGCAAATGCAATGACACTACTGGCAAAGCAAGTCTGGTTGGCTCCAGGTTTTGGCAACTATGCAAGAGACTATTGTGCTGCATGCGCTATATGCCTGGCACATAATCCCGGACAGACAACAAAGACCCCTATGAAGCACCACGTCCGACCTCTCTACCCGTTTCAGCGATTACAAATAGACTTTATCCAGCTGCCAAAAAGTAATGGGTATGAGTATGTGTTGGTATGTGTGGACATGTTCTCGGGGTGGCCAGAGGCCTATCCAGTTCGGAAGGCTTCAGCTAAAAACACTGCTGTAAAGCTAGTTGCCGAACTGATACCCCGTTACGGTCTCCCTGAAGTGATCGAGTCAGATAGGGGTACTCATTTCACTGGAGAAATATTTCAAAATGTACTGAAAATGTTGGGTGTTGAAAGTCAGTTACACACTCCGTACCATCCTCAAAGTTCTGGTAAGGTGGAACGCATGAATGGAACTTTAAAATTAAAAATACAGAAAGCCATGGCTGAAACAGGAAAGCCTTGGACAGAATGCCTTCCACTGGCCCTTTACTCAATACGCAATACCCCAAGGGGTAAGACTAAACTGTCTCCATATGAAATTTTGTTTGGCAGGACTGCCAATTTAGGATGTTATTTTCCACAGCAACTTGTGTTAAATATTGAGTCATTGACTTCTTATGTGCAAAATCTTCAGAAACAATTAACTAAGGTGCATGCACAAGTTTTTGCTTCCCTTCCAGATCCTGACAACACAGAAGGAAGTCACAAGTTGGAACCAGGTGATCAAGTCTATGTAAAAAGACACACCAGAAAGGCTCTAGAACCAAGGTTTGACGGACCCTTCCAAATCCTGTTGACAACACCTACATCAGTCAAGCTTGAAGGAAAGGCATCATGGATACATGCAAGCCATTGCAAGAAAAGCAGTATAAACTCATGATATTGATGTTAATAATGATAACCTCAACGGAGGCGTGGGATAGACTGAATTCTCTAGCCCCTTTGAACAATAGATTCGTACAACATCATAGAAAATTAGTGCATGACTTGTTAAACAATACACAAACCCTGACAGATTGTTGGATCTGTACCCATTCGCCGGTATCAGCCACAAGTATACCTTTTCTAGCAGTTCCCGTATTAGCAGAAGAAATATTCGCTTGGCCTAATTGTTCAGACAACCTGGCCAACCAAATTGGTAATGCTAGGCTGTGGAATACTACAATCGCCATACCAATTGTGGGATGGGTAGAATTTCCTTGGTGGCAGGGTAATCTCTCAGGGAGTAACACACATCTACAATATTTAGCATTTAGGGGAGGAAAATGGGTACCTAGAAATAAGACTGGATTAACTAATTTAGGACAGGTCCCCACAGAAAATCTACAGCTTAGTTTCAGTACAACCGTCCCCCCCTCTGATGCTTTCAAACCTGTAGTATTGGAAAGATACATACATAATAGAAAATGGAAACATTCTAAATTGTTCCCCCAAGGTGATGCAAACAGTTGTACAAGTAAGCTGGGGAACCTGGTTTGTAATAAATCCGATGAGTATATCAAAGGAATGCCTGTATGTGGGAATCCCGCAGCCGGGTACTGTAGCCCCTTGGGACAAAAACCCTCTTGGTGTATGCTTCAGAATGTATCTAGATTTGTGGACTTGGCTCACAGATTGGTATTGCAGCACTCAGCTCTATGGGATCTGCCTGAAGGTACATTTTGGATATGCGGAGAAGGAGCATATAAATGGCTTCCCGTAGGTATAAAGGGTACTTGTACATTAGGACGCCTAACCCCGGCTACATTCATAATTTCAAATAAACAAGTGAATATGCAAGCCGTGCCCAAGCACACACTGTATAAAAGAGCTGCAGATAACTCACCACGTCCCTCGGGGAGGCCACATATAGTACGAATGGGAATTCCTAACAAAATTGCTAATACCATTTTTATTTATCCTATGTTAACACAGATGTGGGATAAATTAGTTAGAGCCACGGATTATCTAAATGATCAGATCTGGGATATATTGGATATACTAAACACTAGTATAGCTGTACAGAATCAGCTTATAATAGTCACTAACCAACATACCCTGGTATTGGATTACCTAACTGCCTCACAAGGGAGTATGTGTCAAATCATCGGACCCACCTGCTGTCATTATATAGACCCGAATAGTACTATGAGTATGACATTTAAATTAAAGGACGTACAACGACTCAGAGATCAGTATGACAAAGACAATGACCAGAATAAGGATAGCTGGTGGTCAGATACCTTTTCTTTTCTTAACCCAGCCAACTGGTTCAGAGGAATCGGTGGGTGGGTTGCTGGGATTATGCAGAGCATAATACATATAGTTATGATTATTGTAGTCATATACGTACTATTCCAGATTGTGCTCAAGAGTATCTCAGTATGCACAGATAAACTTTGTGTAATAGATGCAAGAGTATAAAGTTTTTTTTTTCCTTCTTCTCTTATGTTATCCTTTGCTAATACTGATTATTGCGCTTATTTTGCTATCCCTTTGTAATATCTGTACTTATTGCAAAACAAAGAAAAGGTTGCGAGAGTTAAACGGAAGAATTAATACTAGATTTGATTCTCTTATTGAATACAAGCATGTACATGTGTAATACCAAATAAAGGCTTTGTCTTTGGCCCTGTGGTAATAAAATAAATAAAAGAAAATGTCAAAGGGGGGAATTGTGGAGATCAGACTGAACTAAAGGAATCCATCTTGTCTTCTTCCTGAGAAATCTCGCTTACAACAAGATACATTTCTGCTGACTTGACATTTCCTTTTATGGAAGTAATCATGTGTGCATTCCTTCTTTCAATAGCAGCCTTTCATTCACCTTCCAGATGATGTAACTTTCTACTGATAAAGACTGGTATAGATTGTTTATGTAAGAGATAGTGAAATATGAGCGCTTGTGCGCATGTCTGTAAAAGAATAATTCTTTTCTATATAAAGGGAGGGCAAAGCCCAGAGAGAGAGATGTGCTCCTGGGCTTCCCCTGTATATGATCACACAATACCTTGTTTGCGTGTCATTTACTCAGGATCCCTACCTCTAGTAAGCCAGGGACTGAGAAGGACTTAACAACAGTATACACTATATACAGAGCTTCTATGTATAATGTCACCAGTGACCACTGTATTATCTGTACACTATACACTATATACACAGCTCCTGTGCATAATGTCACTGGTGGTCGCTGTATTATGTGGCCTGGATCCAGGTCCCAGTTCAGATTTTGACCAGGGTAGTATTTTACCAAGTCTCTGCTTCCCGTAACTTCGGGACCATTGAACTGACCACTATAGTAGATGCATATTGGACGGGAGGGGGAATTTTATAATTGGGACATGTAATGAACAGTCCAGCATTTTGCAAATACTTGGTTTTGGCATAGAAGAAAACATACAAACTCCATGCAGATGTTGCCCATGGACAGTTTTGAACCCGACCACATCACTGCAACAGGGCTAGTCACTGGACCACCACACTTAGCTCAATTCTATGAAATAGGGATAAATAGCAAAAAAAGGAGAGTGGCAGATGAGCAATAAAATAAGAACAAAATGTGACCTCTTTCCTGGTGCTGGATGGTTTGGTTGATTAATGCCATCCTCAGACCAACCACCAGTTCCTCCTTTCCATTTTTTGTTAGACTTGTGGCCCTCAGACTGCTTTTTCTTTCTCTTATTTGCTAATGTTGATGTCTGTATGAAGAGAAAGACCTGTACAGTTTTACACTACCCATGGAGAATAAGTATGGGGCAATCTGATTGGACTTTCTTCCCAGATGCGTAATTTAGCAGTCATCTTACCATCTTTAATTATGTACACCCTTGTCAATTAAATGTTCTACCTTTTACAAAAAGCCCAAAAATAATTAAAGAATCTGTGTATATTTGTAAAACCACTTCACCAGGAAGGAAAAGCTCTTTCCTGTCATCCATGGTCTCTAGTCTACAGACACAAGGGCGTCATCTCTTGCCTCTCCCACTAACGCATCATGCCTCAACATCCGGGGACTGGACATTGGTCTAATATTCTATTCACGTCCCAAATAATCTACATCCGTCCGGCCTCGTCATGTCTTGACATCCACGCCAGCACAATGACATAGTAATTATCCAAGAACGCAGTTAATGAAGCATTCTTTGTTAGGGACCTTTAATGGACGGGCCACAATCAGGATCAAACAGAAGCTATGCCCGGTATGCCTATGGAAATGATTTGAGCATTGACATTACTCTGGGTCTATTATAAAGGAATTTACGGTCTATGTTCCACAAGTGACAGAAAGAAATTATTTAGCTTTTATAGGTTTTTCTTTGGGCTTCAACATAAATATCCTACATTTTTGTTTAGCCATGTAACAGACTAAAGAAAGGAACATAAATAAAATAAGAGAAAAACTGGCCACTTTTGACATGGTGAGCGGTCCTCTTTAACTTGAAGCTCATGGGCCTCAATGCAGAATCTCCAATGGGCCTAAAAATTATCACGGGTCATTAATAATATTGGTCTATCAGATGGGTCAAACAGACCCCTAGGCTCCAGGGCCTAGACACTGCTACACTCACTGTTGTTACACCTCTTGCTATACAGTTGCAATTTCTATTCTGAGTGCAGCATAGGATATTTCCAATGATGCTGAGCACGGCGATGTAAAGTTTTCCTAAAACTGATTCAGTATTTCCATGTAAAAAGCTGTGTTCCTGCTGCAGGACACAGAGAAAGCCTGTGAGCCTGTAAAAGGTATCAACCACTGAGGACTCTCATTTCTAAATATTTGACAGAGAAAGCCTGTGAGTCCTGCTTCCTCTGCCCACTCATAGAGAAAGCCTGTGAGTCCTGCTTCCTCCTCCCACTCATATAGAAAGCCTGTGAGTCCTGCTTCCTCCGCCCACTCATAGAGAAAGCCTGTGAGTCCTGCTTCCTCCGCCCACTCATAGAGAAAGCCTGTGAGTCTTGCTTCCTCCGCCCACTCATAGAGAAAGCCTGTGAGTCCTGCTTCCTCCGCCCACTCATAGAGAAAGCCTGAGTCCTGCTTCCTCCGCCCACTCATAGAGAAATCTGTGAGTCCTGCTTCCTCCTCCCACTCATATAGAAAGCCTGTGAGTCCTGCTTCCTCCGCCCACTCATAGAGAAAGCCTGTGAGTCCTGCTTCCTCCGCCCACTCATAGAGAAAGCCTGTGAGTCCTGCTTCCTCCGCCCACTCATAGAGAAAGCCTGTGAGTCCTGCTTCCTCCGCCCACTCATAGAGAAAGCCTGAGTCCTGCTTCCTCCGCCCACTCATAGAGAAATCTGTGAGTCCTGCTTCCTCCGCCCACTCAGAGAAATCTGTGAGTCCTGCTTCCTGTGCCCACTCATAGAGAAAGCCTGTGAGTCCTGCTTCCTCCGCCCACTCATAGAGAAATCTGTGAGTCCTGCTTCCTCCGCCCACTCATAGAGAAAGCCTGTGAGTCCTGCTTCCTGGACCCACTCATAGAGAAATCTGTGAGTCCTGCTTCCTCCGCCCACTAATAGAGAAAGCTTGTGAGTCTTGCTTCCTGTGCCCACTCATAGAGAAAGCCTGTGAGTCCTGCTTCCTCCGCCCACTCATAGAGAAATCTGTGAGTCCTGTATCAATGCCACTTATAGAGAAGGCCTGCGGCAGTAATTGACAGCTTTTCATATAGGAGTTTGTGTACAGGGAAAGCTGTCAATCACTATGTGTGGTTGAGGCAAGCAAGACTCACAGGATTTGTTTATTAATTGGCGAGGAAAATAAGACTCACAGGCTTTTTCTATGACTGGACGGAGAAAGAAGGACTCACAGGCTTTCTCTATGAGTCCTGCAGCAACTACACAGAAGTTTACTAGTAAAAGCGGAATGGTATCATAGAAAACATTACCTGTGAATGAGAAGGGGGAGCAGGAGTCACAACTAGTGGTCGAATCATCAGGACTCACAGGCTTTCTCTAAGTTGTTACACCCATATGTCCAATAACTACCGTAACTATAATTTGTAGACACTTCAATATTTATAACACAACATAATCCATACAGACATATGCACTGGCACTTTAGTTACATTATGCTCTTCACTATTTGCTTTTTCTTTTTCTCAGCCCGTGTATGGGGACTTATATAATTGGCGCTCTTACACATTAACCAGCCATTATTTAGTTTTGCTGGTTATTATATATAATTGATTACAGGTCTGGTTATTTTGATACCCCCCACTGGGCTAGTTGAACATCCATGCTGTGCTTTTTCCTCCCTTTTTTTTGGAGGTCCTGGTGCTGACTTTTTATATGACGTTTTTATGTTTGTGATTAATAAAATGTTATGTTTTTTTTTATGTTACTTTTGGTTGGAATCTCTTCTCGTCTAACAACTACGTGTTGTAAAAGATCATGTTGTGTTTCTCTAAGCTGTGCCAGCATTTATGTATCAAAATATTCTAAATACTTATCCAAACAACAGATAACTGCGTACAGAATCCCAGAGCTCGGTGTCTACTCCTTTATCACAATGCTGCTCTCACATAGGGGACAGAAGAGGACCCTGTGCAAGAACAGTATATGGGTCTGTAACGGGGTCTACCAAGCTGGGGTACCTCTTTCAGTAACACCCCGTGTTTCAGGAGGTCCAATCTGCTTTAGCTAGATTCTGAATGAAGGGCGCTGGCAGGAATTTCTTGATTACATGAGAGCATATAAAAGCTGACTGCTTCTCTACGTATTTCCAGTCTAAGAACACCCTTTATTTACAGCACACAGAATATAAAGCACAGATACACAGGGCAGGCCAATAGGAAAACAGCAGGCCAGACATACATTACAATAGCCGCAGGGGGCTGGAGCCTGCCGCTATTTACTGTGGGAATTACAAAGGTGGGGAGGTCAGAAAGAGAATATCTTGTCCAGGGGCGCAGCCTGTGGACTGATGCATTTCACAAGGAAACTATTATACATACATATATACTGCATAACATTCTTGGTGCTGGGGGTTCTGTAACAGGGTCCTTTTCAGTCCAATAGCTTATCATAATGCACAATACCCCCTGCTTTAAAGGCGGTAGTGGCCCCTTTAGCTCTTGGGCCCCTATGCGCAGGTTGTACCAATGATATGTCCTGTGTCCTGCCTGCTGGACATGTTGTATCCTGTGCAAACACCGAGGTCATAATACAAATGAGATACAGACACGCAGAGGAATAACCCTGCACAAGATAACATTCCCACAATGGCCTAATAGTCATTTTCCCGGCCCAAAATAACTGGGGACACAATTGTTTCTGTTATTCAGAAGGTCAGGTGGAGTAGAAGATGTGGATGCTGCAACTGTTGCAAAATACAAGGACGTAGCTGTATCTCCTGCATCGCAGGAAATGGAGGAGCGAGGATTGTGATAATTAGGAAAACCAGTACTCTGCTGAGGATTACCTGCAGCCAAATAACAGTGCATAAATAGGATAAATTAGTTATTTACTCCTGACAATTATTAGGCTCCAACCCTTACTAACATTGCTTGTACAGTCATCACATCTACATATCTGGTAAACCAGAAAATGTTGTTGAAAAATATCTTTAAGGGCCAATTCAGATGTTCGTTTTTTTCGCGTACTAGTTTAGTCCATGATCTTCACAGATAGATAATACTGGTACAGGTCCTATGGGGTTGTTCATGTCTGATTTTTGTTAATGTGAAGTGGTCTGCGCAGAAACATGTCCAATATTTACTTCTGGGCAACTCGCCTTCGCCATATCCCAGAGCATTCTAGTCTAGATGGATGGAAACAATAAACTTTGGTTAGGCCCAATACACCCTAACTCTTACCTTTGGGGGACCTCCTCAAATAAGTTAGATCCACATATGTTGGGTCCAATAAACTTTACCAAAATTATTTGGGATCGGTGCTCCAAAAAACTCCGGCTGATATCGGAACATTCTCCTTTGACCTTCCTATTGAATCCTGTGATGCCCGATAGCCTCAATGATCGTCGTTTGTGTAGAGCAGGTGTTCCAACCGAGGGTCTTATATCAGATATCTACCAGATATTAATTAACCTTTACCCAGATGACCATCTAAAAGGATCCCTAGATGAGTAAATGAGAAAGCTTTTTGGGTGGTCTTCTCTGACACTGTATTTGGCAGGAGATCGGGAGAAACAGTCAAAACTTCTACATGTTTTATCTACAATATAAACTCATGTTCTGGTATCATCCTCCCTCCCTTCTGCGTAAACTTAACTCTATAATCCATAATTATCATGTCGGAATACAGAAGGTGATCTACCCCATTTGTTTGGGACATGCTCAAATTTACAAGGTCTCTGGGAAACTGACAAGTTCTTGATCTGTAAAGTTACTGGTCTCCAGATCCCCTTGGATCCAAAATTAGATTCAATGAATCTATCACCATTTCAACTTGTCCGTAAAGTTAAACAGCTTTCATTACACATAGCAATGGCTTCTAAATGTCTGATAGCTTGAAAATTATTTCTCCTGTTGCTATCTCGAGAAATATGTTTTGACTTGAATGATTTTCTTGTTATTTTCTGTAATACTATTCTGAAAATGTAATAAAACCCAATTAAAAAAAATATGTCCAATATTGATCTAGCTGTTGGATCAATATCTGCAATGCAAGTCTATGGGTCTGTGAAAAAAATAAGACAGCACTCGGATGCCATCCGAGTGCTGTCTGTTTTTGATGGACTGATAGAGAGGAGAAGATAAGAAAAAAGGAGTTTCTCTGTCTGAGAAAAAACTGATGAAACTCGGATGACACTCATATGAAAGACGGATTAAACTGCACAAAGTCACTGATTAATCTAGGACCGCTCTTCTTGTACGTGAAAAAAAGCAGACGTCTGAATGAGCCCTAAGTGCATGACTGCTCCATTGGGCTGTAGGTCTCATTGACTCTTGGAAGGATTTTCCCACCACATCATATTTCTATGATATGTTAGTGGCGGTTGTGACCCTTTTAGATATAAAGGCTGGGACTGAAGTTCTGCAAGGACAGGGGCTGAGCCCCATTTACTTGCATGGGGCCGATGTGCCGTTCTCTAAATAGTGCCTGATGGGGAAAAGTGCTGGTTAGAGAAAAAGTCAAAGAAGCAGAAGCCCCTTAGTTTGGAGAATTGCTGGAAGTCAAAATGGTTGGACATTTACGATTCCATATTCTGGTAATATGTCATCTGTACTTTAGTAGGAAAACCCTTATGATCTATAGATTGACATATTAACACACAAACACCCAATATAAGCATAAGCCTTTTATCACATATACATTCTCCATTCAAGATTTCACTCACTTTGAATCAAAAATGAGAATAACACTTTATAGCAATATTCTTCCTGTGAACCCCAGAGGACCCCATTATAAGTCAATGGGGTCCATCTGCAACAGTGGATTCAGCACAGCGTCATAGCTTCCATTACAAGCAAATGCAATGACGCTAGTGTGAACACAGCCTAATTTGAGGACTTAGATGTTAAAGGGATTGTCCCAGTAAATATATGTATCATATATCCCCAAGATAGGGGTCTGATCGTTAGGACCCACAATAACTCCTAGAATGGGGGTCCTATAATCATCCGGAGCAGGGGTGCACGTTTGATTTTTGTGCAGCTTGGTAAGTACGGCAAATTCTCTCTCATCATTGGATTTAGAATGTAATGTTTAGCCTTTTTTTTTAAATTACTATTTAATTTAGTTTTTTTTATTATTATATCATTTACTAATTGTATTATTTATATTTTTTCTATATATATTATTGTTTTAATAAATATTATTTTATCTCTTTACTTTCTCTCCGGCCCATGTAATGCTTAACCTAAATACCAAGTTTAGTAGCCCCCGGCTCAGATGGATAGCTTGGCTACAGCATGTGATATCTTCGCATGTGACACCGTGATCAGTCAACGTGACTATAAAAGCATCTAAACAGCTTTGCGTGCGGCAATAAATATATATCATTCATTCCTAGGCATATGCCATGCAATGGCTGCCAAGGATAGGTATTAGTATTGGCGCATGGGCTGAAGCGAGCGATTACAGTCTGTGTACAGCGCTGTGGAATATGTTGGCGCTATATAAATAGTGATCGATATATTAAGAAATGAAAGCGGCACTTACCAGTTATCGTTCTCCAGTTACAGTGCCCCTGGCAGTGTGTGCCCACCGTCGGATCCCCCCAGCCGGCTCCCTCCTGGAAGGTCCAGTGACTGTGTGAGCTGTCACTGGAAGTCTGACACTCAATGCCAGAGGGAGAGGCTACAGCGAAGGGGGAGAGGGCTCAGGCTTCCCAAAAAGTTTCTGTCTGGCCAGTGATTGGCTGCAGGATGCTGACATCACTGAAACACTTCCAAGTTTTGACATTCAGCACAGAATCTTACCAGAATGCCATATTACGCCTCCGGGCTCTCATCCCATGTCCCTGATGAGAACGGCAAAGGATCCTTATAGTAAAGTCACTCCTAAAGTATCCCCGGCATTGCAAGCAATATTAGGAAATTCTGAGCAACCGTAGTTAAATGTCTTGAATCCAGCATTTATTAATCCAGAATGGCCATGCGGGTGTTTCTAGCACTAAACGTCAATAAAATAAGGTATTTCACCAGAAGTAGGACCCCGAGCAGAAAAGAATCTCTTCGAAGGGTCCCCCGACAATGAGCTGGTGACAGAGTGTTCACTAGCTCAATAGTAATTGACTAGAAATGGCAGAGGAACCCTACAGCAATGTCCCTGCAGCGCCCCCACAGGAGAAATGAAACATTACACAGTGCCCAATGAATTCCATAGACTGTGTAATGCATGGGTGGGCCATGTCCGTCAGACCAAGTGACGCTCCTTATAGCCTCTCTTCACCGTGGCTAATTAATCCAGAACTCCGGAACCCTCCATGATGAATATATCAGTCAAGGAGCACGTCGAGGGATGCTACACAGCTTGCATCTGCCTCAAACTAGCTCATCATGGGCCTAAGAACTTATATGCAAATTGTTGTGAACTACCTGCCTGTTCTGAACACATGCCAGAACCGATACCATAACATGACCATATTAATGGGAAATACTCCTGAAAGAGCAATATAGTAATCATACGAAAAAAACAAGGAGCCAAGAAAATCCCACGTATAATTACCTATACAAATATGTAACATATACCATGTGAAATCGTCATAAAAAATTACAAAATTTTATTGAAACATTAACACAGAAACATATACAGCAGTGCGCCATTTCTGTCATAATGGGTGAGACCTTACTTTCTCCAGCCTCTCTCCTCTGGTGACTTTTTGCATATACCCTATCTTCATTATGGGTCTTGTATATATTCCACATATGGAGTTATGGAGTCTGGTGTTATATATCTGCGGCTCACCCACTGATGTATATGGGTCTCATTGGGTTACTTATAATTATGTTACTGTGGTCTAGGCACATGTATTATTCTGGCTATATATTTGGGAACCTTTTCAATTATAGACAGTTTTGGCACTGCCTGTATGCATTGTCGCCTTACTCACCTGTCCTTATTTATTATATGTTTATTTTTTGTATATGTTTCTGTGTTTCTTGGCTCCTTGTTTTTTTCGTATGATTACTACCTGCCTGTTCTGCCCGATGCCGATCTCTGCCAACTCAGAATGGTCATGGACCACTCTTGCCGGCGATTCTGCTGCTTCGTTTGACCACATATCAATAGAGTAGCTGATCCTTTTCCGGTCTGCTCTGTTGACGGGACGTCACTGCTATCATCATTCTGATTGACAGATGGCTCCCCGCAATTAGGCAGCAGGGAGCCAGCTGTAAATCAGTAGTGATGTCCCATTGTCAAAGCAGAGTGGGAGAGAAGAACCAGCTCTGTTGATGTGATATCACAAGAAGCCGCAGGTGACTGAGACCGCTATGAGCAGGCAGAGATCAGCACCGGTCAGAACAAGCAGGTAGTAGATGTAAGTCTTTAGCTCCATAAGAGAAAAAAAGAAATCCTGGATAACCCCCTTTAAAATACCTCCATCAATCACTAAAAGTGTCAATTAAGCCTTGTGATCTTACAAAGCATCCATGTTGGGCGCCGATTGCCCTGCCTATGATGTAATGAGACTGCCAATAGATTTGCCCCCATTATGTAGTAATGTCCCCCATCCAGGGCTCCTTCCTGCTATATATGTCCCCCATCCTCACCCTGGGCCCATCCTAGTGTATATATGTACACCCAATCCTGGTATATATCTTCCCCATCTTGGTATATATGACTTTGTTCCCCATCCTGTTATATACAGTAGATGTCCCTCATCCTGAATCGGATGGTTCAGGGTTAGTTAGGTAAAGTGTAGGTACGGCAAAGGGAGTGTGATTAGTATATTCCGCCCAGGGAAGCCATACTTTCTCGAATTTACCAACTTTGTCCATAAGAATAGCCGACAGTTTTTCATTGATCATATACCAGGAGAGGCGTGATTTAACTGCGGAGAAGTCTATGGTTGTTTTTTTCCAAGTCAAAGCTATAGTTTGCTTGGTTGCTAAAAATATAAATGATATAAGAGCCTGAGTGTGTTTGGGAATCTTGGAGATGTGTTTGTTGAATAGGGCCTCCCAAGGGTTCTTTCTGAGGTTTATATTTGTGACAGAAAAAACTAAATGGTAGATTCTAATCCATAGTCTCCTAACAGTTGGGCATAGCCACCAGATATGGAACATGTCTCCAACAGAGTTACATCCTCTGAAGCAGTTTGGGGAGTAGCTGGCCACTGCCTTAGCCACTCTCGCTGGGGTCAGGTACCAACGGGTCAACACTTTATAGTTGGTTTCCAGCATGAGGGTATTTAGTATTCCTCCAGTTGAGGAGGACCAGATTTGGGACCACTCTGAGTCAGGCAGGGTAGACCCAATATCGGACTCCCAGCGAGAAGTGTATTTTAAACAATTCCTATGTGAAGGGGAGTTGATTTGTGAGTAGAGGAGAGATATAGTACCTGAGGCATGAGGGTTTTGACGACATCTTTGTTCAAATGAAGCAAAGGAGTATGAAGGGGTAGAATTTTTCAGTAAAGAGCTGACAAAGTTCTTAAGTTGCAAATATCGAAATATCTCTCCGGGGGGGGGGGGGGGGAAACCGTATTTTTCTCTAAGGGCTGGGAATGGGATAATCCTGTCCACATTAAATAGATGGTGGACTCTAGTTATCCCCGCTTCAACCCACTTATGGAAGTATCTAAGGGATCCCATACCTGGGGGAAATAGAGTGTTGCCCCAAATTGGGGCGAGGGGCAAAAAGGGTGATATTAGCTGTGAAGAGTATTTATGCGAGTCCCAGATTGCAAGAGAGTGTTTTATAATGGGGTTTGAAATATGTTTACGATGAGGTTGGGGGAATCCATAATATTGTACCTAGGGTGTCGGGTTGCAGCTCGGAGGCTTCTAAAGATAGCCATAATGGGGGTTCAGTGTAGGCATGGTATAGGGTCAGTTGGCCCAAAAGGGCTGCGCGGTAGTATTTAGAAAGGTTGGGAACTCCCAAACCTCCTTTTAGGCGGTGTCGGTAGAGAGTGGCTTTGTTTACTCTGGGGAGACCTCCCCTCCAAACAAAGGCATCTATTGATCTTTCTATTCTGGTAAATTTGTTCCCCATCCTGGTATATAGATGTCCCTCATCCTGGTATATAGATGTCCCCCATATTGGGCACATCATAGTATATATATATATATATATATATATCCACCATCCTGGTATATGTCCCTTATCCTAGGGCTCCTCCTGGTATATATCCCATGTCCTGGTATAAGTCCACCATTCTGCCGCTGTTCTTTAATGTATAGAAAAAAAGATGATTCTAATCACCTTCCCTTGGCTCCCCCACTGTGAGGCATCCTCTTCCAATGCCGGCAGCTGAATTCAGCGTGAAAGCGACTGGAGTGCACGACATCACTGCTATGCGTCCCCTCACGAGCAGGCCAATGTAAGTTGCTGGCCTCTGATTGGCCAGCAGTCTGTATTGCAGCGCAGGTGTGCTGCAATACACTTCAGCTGAATGTGCATCTGAGGACGCACATCCAGTTGAAGTTTGTACTGACGTTGGCAGTTCCCTCACCCGCACGGACCCAGTCGCCATCTCGACCTCTGTGACCCCAATTGTTACACACCTGCTTTTGAGACAACCACATTAATCAGGTACTATATATTTTTCTATATCCAGTAATCCAAAAATATATTTTTAACCATATTGAGGTGCATTTTTGACTGTCATTTGCTACAGAGGCATTCCTGCAAAAAAAAATGTATACAGTGTACAGGTATCAGGGTGCAGTAACGGTCGGAGGCAGAACAAAGGTTAACAGGGGATTTCACTGGAAGTGTTACTCCATGCAGGGAGAGGGTAAATGGGGGAGATAAGGATACTAAAACGGTGTTTGGTGGACGTAGGTATAGCAGGGGCAACAGAAGGTTGAGGAAAGTACAAAGGTATCAAACTTATCAGTCCGGCGGTGTTAAGGATCAGTCTCTGTGAAGATAGCGGTGGCGTTCTGGCCTGAACGCTTGAAGAATCCAGCGGCGTCCTCATCTGAGATGGGTCCTGGGTTCCGGTGTCGGCGAGGGCCCTGGAAAATGTCCTTTCGCGGGTCCTGGTTCCACGATGGGTTGGGATGGAGAGAGAAGAGTCCTTTCTTTTTAAGTGTCAGCACAATGCTAATACGGGCGGGAGAGTCTATGTACAACGGCATGCAAAAGTATTCATCCTCCTTGGCTATTTATCTATTTTGTTATATTACAATCTGTGTTTAGATATTTTTGTTTTTTTGTAATCCGATTTGTGTGTGATGCCTCAGCACTAAATAGTCTAAGTTGGTGAGGTAAGAAAAATACAGGCATAAATTACATTTATGGGATCAAATAATTAAAGATTGGCTTCATGAGTCAAATGCTTAGTGACAGGACGCCCCCTGTGTCACATATCTGTCAGTATATACACGGTACCTTTTCTGAAAGGCCACAGAGGCTGCAACACCATTAACAAGAGACAGCACTAACCAAACACCATGAAGACCAAGGAGATCTCCAAACAACACCATGAAGACCAAGGAGATCTCCAAACAACACCATGAAGACCAAGGAGATCTCCAAACAACACCATGAAGACCAAGGAGATCTCCAAACAACACCATGAAGACCAAGGAGATCTCCAAACAACACCATGAAGACCAAGGAGATCTCCAAACAACACCATGAAGACCAAGGAGATCTCCAAACAACACCATGAAGACCAAGGAGATCTCCAAACAACACCATGAAGACCAAGGTGATCTCCAAACAAGTCAGGGACAAAGTTGTTGAGAAGAACAAGTCAGGGTTTGGTTATAATAAAATATCCCAATCTCTAATCCCCAGAGCACCATCAAATCCATTATCATCAAATGGAAAGAACACAGTACCACAAGAAACCGCTGCCCACCAAAACTCTCAGCCCAGGCAAGGATAGCAGTAATCTGAGAGGCAGCATAGTGACCAACGGTTAACCCTGAAGGAGCTGCAGAGTTCCTATGCAGAGACTGGAGTAACTGTCCATACAACCACAATAAGCCATACACTCCATAGAGGTGGCATTTATGGAAGAGTGGGCAGAAAAAAGTCTTTACTTAGGCTAGGTTCACATTGCGTTAGTGCAGTCCGTTCAATGCATACGTTAAACAGACTGCGTTAACGCAAGTGCCGAAAAAGATCGCGTTTATGCGATCGCGCTAGCGCAGATGCTCTATCTGTGCTAGCGGTGACGGACCCGAAAACGCTGCAGACTGCGTCCGAGGGTCCGTCACAGAATGACGGCACATCGCTAACGCATGCCGATTATGACATGCGTTAGCGATGCGCTACATAATGGCAGTTAATGGGTGCGCTAACGCATCTGTTACATAGCGTTAGTGCCGCTATGTAACGGATGCGGTCAGCGCATTGCCATTAACGCAATGTGAACCTGAACCCAGCTTTACACATAAAAATTGTGAGGATGATTTTGAGTTTGCCAAAAGACATATGGGAGACTCCCCAAATGTATAGAGGAAGGTCAGATGAGACCAAAATTAAACTTTTTGGTCACCAAGGTAAATGCTATGTCTCGCAGCAAACCTACACAGCTCATCACCCCAAGAACAACATCCCCACTGTGAAACACGGTGGTGGTGGTGGCAGCATCGTGCTGTGGGGATTTTTTTGGCAGCAGGGACAGGGAAAATTGTCCGAATTGAGAGGAATATGGATAGTGAAAAATAAAGGGATATTCTTGCTCAAAACCTGTTTCAGTCTGTCAGTGATTTGAGACTGGGATGGAGGTTCACCTTCCAACAAGACAATGACCCAAAGTATACTGCTAATACAACACTCGAGTGGTTTAAGGGGAAACATATCAATGTTTTGGAGTAGCCTAATCACAGACCAGACCTTAATCCAATTAAGAATATGTGGTCAGACTTGAACACTGCTGTTCACCAGAGGAAACCATCTAACTTGAAGGAACTGGAGCAGTGTTGCTTCTCCAAGGTATTCCGTGGTATATATGTAGTCTGCACCAAGGATAAAACGAGAATTTGTCTGCTTACTGGATGCTTAGTGGTACCATCACAGTCTTCAGACTATCAGGCAGAGACTATGCGACTTTAGTAGTTTTGCATATGGGATAATTGGCAGGAAACTGTAGAGCGTGCGTGTGTGTGGTGGGGGCCACGTACTGTGTCACTACACAAACTATGCGCTCTATCAAAGGGACGCAGCCCCTTCCTGCCGCCTTATCTACCCAGGGAATGAGGACCGATTTCCCTCCAGGATGTATACGCTCGGTAAATATATACATGTGTGCGTAAGGTTCCCAGCGCCACAATTTAGTGAACTAGAAGCACGTAAGCCCAAATTCAGCAACTTCCAGAGAAAAGGATGGAAAAATCTCCCTCAAAAATACATAGCCACTAGCCCCAATATAGAAGCCCACCTATATTACATTTACAGTTGTCCAGGAAGCTGCGATATCCTGGACTGATCGCAACGTTTTGTGCTTGTTTCTACCTGTCATAAAGTTCACTTATGAGATTTTTAGACCCGTTATTGATCAGGGAACACAAGTGACCTCCCCAAACAACTCAATGCATTTCAGCCTACAGAAACAAACCACCCTTGTCCATGCAATGTATTTGGTATTGCAGCGGAGCTCTAATTTAGGGAATTAGACAGAGTTGCAATACTAGACACAACCCACAGACAAGGGTGGCGCTGTTACTGGGGAAAAAAACCCAGACCTTGTAATTAATATCATACAACACCAGGACCGTTCTCCACTCCTGATTTCAATTAGTAAAAATTGTATTCCTCATGAAATAATTCTGGAGTAAGTATGCGGTATATACGGTACTTTGCATAATTCTGCATTATGCCTTTCCGCTATTGTTCCTCTGACAAATGCATAAACTGGGTGGTAACTGGATGTTAGCACTCTCCCCAAAAAGAGGGTTTGTGATGGTGTGTTGTTGTCACATACTATCCAATCAGTGCCGACAGCCCCAGAACGTGGACAAATTTTCATTTTTTGTTGTTTTTTCATAGATTTCTAGGAGGATTAACAGAGGAACTGCACAATGCAAATTAGAAAAGTTGTTCCAGAATATAAAGATCTAGTAAAACAGGAGTCGGGAGTGGTGAAAGTCCTCCTTTAAGGGGACTTTAAATTAGTTATACAGCCTCTTTAATTTGGGAAAGGGGCAGGATCCAGAATCAAGGACCCTTACAGGGGTGTCAAACTGCATTCCTCGAGGGCTGCAAACAGGTCATGTTTTCAGGATTTACTTGTACTGCACAGGTGATAATTTAATCACCTACACAAATAATGAGTTGGTGATTAAATTATCACCTGTGCAGTACAAGGAAATCCTGAAAACATGACCCGTTTGCAGCCCTCGAGGAATGCAGTTTGACACCCCTGCTTTATTGACACCTTACCAGGCATGTGAGTTGAGTCTTTACCATCTTAATATTATTATATTATTTATATTCTTTCCGGGTTCCATCAGTGATGATATCTAGATGTAGAATGTAAAAGGAAGCGTTAAGTCGATACCCTCAGCACCTGCAGAGAAGGCACATGGCGGACTATCCTTTTCTATAAGCTTTCATGTCCTACCTCATGTCCTACTCTTATCAGCATGGACAGGATCGTAAATGTGATTGACAACTGCAATGACACATTTTTGTGCCCTCCTATGACAGTTTCAGTTGTCAACCGGCAGATCATCATCAGACATGTGAGTAGCAAGATGGCCAAAAATGTTAATTATTCGACCAACCATGAAGATTACTTGGCCTATTACATCTCCTAAACCGTGGGCAGATCTTGACCCAAAATGATCAAAAACAAGGATTAGGTTCCTAAAAAGTTGTAAAAAAAAAAACAACAAAACAAAAGAGAAGAAAGAGACATTGTCGATCCGAAGTAATGAACAAGCTAAAGTTTATTAATTAGAATAAGATAATAAGGTGTGGAGGAGAGGGGAATAACACGTATCACATGATGTGCCGTGAAATACTAGGGCGCACACAGTATGGGGACAACTGCATATATCATAGTATATATCATGAAAGTACTGAGAACCATTGTATCAAATGCATCAATCTAGTTTCCTAGTTATTACCGGCTAACCATGTGGTTTAGTCATATGAGTTTCATTTAGGCTACGTTCACATTTGCGTTGCGTCGGGCGGAACCGCGGCGACGCATGCGTCATGCGCCCCTATATTTAACATGGGGGGGCGCATGGACATGCGTTGCACTTGCATTTTGTGACGCATGTGTCACTGCAGCGCATGCGTCAGGGCGCAGAGGACGCTGCATGATGCAGTTTTTTCTGCGCCAAAAACCATGAAAAAGTGAACGCATGCGTCACAAAATGCTGCGTTGTGCATGCATTCACATTTGCGTTGTGCGTTGCGTCGCCGACGTAGCACCGCACAATGCAAATGTGAACGTAGACTTACTAAAAAGTTGTAAATGAAGGAGATTTCTCATGAAGACAAACCGTGACCAAATGAGCCATTAAGGAATGTGGATATTTTAGAGTATTAGTCTATTTATCTGAATGGCTGCTACAAGTAAAATGGTTGAAGGACCACGGTTTCCGCTACTGAAATCAGTTTTGTACCAAGAGCCAGACCCACATGGATCAGCTGTACGCAGCCTCTTAAAGGGCCAGTGCTCTGAATTCAGCTCAAGTGTATTCAGGGTCTTGCTTAAACCACTCAAAGTCTGAACAGAAAGGGTCCATTTGGTCACCAGTCTGCTACACTGTGTTCCTTACACTTAAAATGTGTCTTGCGTTTGACTTCTGTCTGACCTGCACTACCAATTGAACTCGATCAGACTACAAATCGTGCCTACTGTCTCTGTACTGGGATTTGGAAATTCCAGCCATTGGAAAGAGACTATTCCATGATTAGTGGTCATAAAAGTTTTTTGTGAGAAAGTCTATACCTCCTTGTACATGTCCAAAGTGAAGAAGCACAATCCCTTGATCTCGGTATCCTGGTTTATCCCTAAGCCAAAATCATCACTGACCCAATGGGTCAATGTCTCTAGTCGGCCTTTGTTACAGCATGTCAATGAGAAATAGTGAATCTCCATCAATGAATGGCATTTTATTTAAAGAGAACCAGTAACTTTGTAAAAAAAAATAGTAAGATAACTTGTTAAAATCCCTGAGCTCCATTTTGCACTGCGTTTGTTTCCTCTGGAGCTTTGCAACCATTCGATTCTTCAGAGTCTGCAAATACTGCCAATCACGCCTTAGTAAAGTCTGAGAATGCTAGACTGCAACTGAGCTGCGATTGGCAGCATCTGAAGAGAGGTGCAAGAACACACCCCCAGAGAAAACTCTGAAGAAATGCCCAGTTGTACTACTAGCAGAAATTTCACATACTGCGCTTCAGAAGAAACAAATGTGAATATCTATGCAATTGAGGGATGCAGGGTGAAACGGAAAAGAGCTTCAGGTATTTAACTTTTTTTTTTTTGAGCAAGTGACAGATCCTCTTTAATATTAATTCTTAACCATCAGAATTCTGTGATCTCTAAATTCCCTGTATTTCTACTTATTTATTATGCTTGCTTATACAGCGCTTTATAGATATTGGGGCTCACAATCTAAATTCCCTATGAATATGTCTTTGGAGTTCGGGGGAAAAAAAAACGATGAAACCCACTCAAACACAGGGACAACATACATCCTTGCATGTATGTGATCACTCTGCCCCGAGGAAGCTGTCGTGAAACGCGCGTAGAGGCGCGTGGGTATCCCCATGGACACAGATATGGGTGAAATCTAAGGGGTGGTCTCATGCCTCATCTAGACTAGATTAGCCACATGGCCATTGATTTACATATATTATCTTTATAAGGAGAGCCTAACTTTGAGATTTATGTGACCACTCCATTTCGGCTATGGATGAAATATGTTGCACTGGCACTTTAGATTGTATTTTTTAATATGACCTTTGTTTTGGTTATATGAGATAACTTCATTTCCATGCCTTTGTCTTTGGGGTGACACCATATTTGTGGTGCACCCTTAACCTAATCAACTACTCTGTTCTAATTACTTACTCTGTGATATTTATCTTTATGTGTCATAACTGATTTCTTAAATAAAATTTACTGTGTTATGATACAGTTTTTGTGGTTTAATGCTCCATTTTGGGGTGTTTTGATACATCATTGCAGATGTTGTCCTTGATGGAATTTGAGCCCAGGACCCTAGCACAAAGTAACAGTGTTAACCACTGAGTCACCGTGCTATCCATAAAATTTACCACTAACATAAAGTACAATATGTCACTAAAGCAACACTCTTGAGCTAATTAATGAAACAGTATGCAATAAACTTCTGAGCTCCCCCTAGTGAAGGCCTCGATCAGGCAAGATTTTACCATTTGGAATTATTTGTACAAAAAATCATGGCTCAAACTGCTAAAACAGTTATATTACGACGTGAATCATTACTATAAAACCGATCACTTCAAAGATAATTTTACTGGGAAAAAAATGTTAATGCTTTATTTTCCTTTGGAAAGTTTAGGATAAATTGTATCTAAAATCTAATGGAATTTAATGCCATTCATTTAGATTGGTCTTTTACTACGTGGAAACTAGACCAGAGAAGACCGGGGAAAAAAAACTGTTGCTATTTACAGAGCTTTCATTTTATAAATATGAATTTGTAAAATGATGGGGTGTGGTGAACCGCTGCCATCTCCCTCCATAGAGTGAATTCCTCAGATGAGACAACCGTCCTCCACCCATCCCTCAATGATCTGCTTCTTCAGTGACGCCAAATCTGAGCTAATTCTCCTGTCAGTGAAGTTAAACTTCCTGCTTTTATTCCCCAGTTCCGTCTATGACACGGAAAGGACCCACTCTAGAATTCGAGGAATATTAATTCAGATGAGTGGAAAGGTCACATTTTTTAGGCTTGACTTCCTTCTTATTGGGGTCCTCCACCCTTTCCTTCCTAAACGCAAAATCACATCAGCAGTTTGTTATGGCCCAGCCCGTCATTACGAATGCATGAGCACAATGCTAAAAAGGCACCAGATCTCATGTGATCATGAGGACATCTCACATGTCAGCTGCATGGAGCAGTAGACCCAAGATGACATCTGTCCATGTAGGACCAAAGCTCTGAAGCAAAAAAATAGTGGTCAGTGAATTGACATTTTTCCAGTTAAAGCATGTGACACCTTAGATCATAATGACCCCTATTAAATATTATGGGGTCAGTTGGGCATGTCCATCTTATGAATGTTCTGGAACAGGATTATGGCTTTCAAAAGAAGCAACTCAGAGATGACCAGAGCTCAAAAAAGTTAGTAGTTATTTAATAATAGTTCCAATGGTCTCTCAACTGTAGTCATCTATAGCCAATTTTGATATGCCCAAAAGAGGTCAACATCTCCCCTGGTGAAAAGAACCCAGAACCCAACCAGACAAGGTGCGGTTTAAATTCAATCTATGAAATTCCATCATGGTTCCCAGTTTGAAATCTACACCAAGACCATAAAAAATATTAAAGAGTTTAACTATTTATGACTTATACATAGGATGGGTCATCATTATGAGATCAGTGGTGGTCCAACACACACCGATCAGCCAAGAATGAAGCGACTTACAGGCACAAAGCAGCAGCTCCATATGTTGATTGGTGGCCACTAGTGAGTACTAAGCATTATCTCCCTTTCAAGTGGATACAAGCCCCTGAGATCAGTGATTGACTGCAACGATGCTGACATGACATCACTGCAGCGGTGGAAAGGCATCATTAGACCCCACAAGTGTGAAAAGAAGGTCAAGTTTGGTATTTTGTCCATCTCTGATGGACATACAGTACAGACCAAAAGTTTGGACACACCTTCTCATTTAAAGATTTTTCTATATTTTCATGGCTATGAAAATTGTACATTCACACTGAAGGCATCAAAACTATGAATTAACACATGTGGAATTATATACTTAACAAAAAAGTGCGAAACAACTGAAAATATGTCTTATATTCTAGGTTCTTCAAAGTAGCCACCTTTTGCTTTGATGACTGCTTTGCACACTCTTGGCATTCTCTTGATGAGCTTCAAGAGGTAGTCACCGAATATGGTCTTCCAACAATTTTGAAGGAGTTCCCAGAGATGCTTAGCACTTGTTGACCCTTTTGCCTTCACTCTGCGGTCCAGCTCACCCCAAACCATCTCGATTGGGTTCAGGTCTGGTGACTGTGAAGGCCAGGTCATCTGGCGTAGCACCCCATCACTCTCCTTCTTGGTCAAATAGCCCTTACACAGCCTGGAGGTGTGTTTGGGGTCATTGTCCTGTTGAAAAATAAATGATGGTCCAACTAAACGCAAACCGGATGGAATAGCATGCCGCTGGAAGGTGCTGTGGTAGCCATGCTGGTTCAGTATGCCTTCAATTTTGAATAAATCCCCAACAGTCTCACCAGGAAAGCACCCCCACACCTCCTCCTCCATGCTTTACGGTGGGAACCAGGCATGTAGAGTCTATCCGTTCACCTTTTCTGCGTCGCACAAAGACACGGTGGTTGGAACCAAAGATCTCAAATTTGGACTCATCAGACCAAAGCAGATTTCCACTGGTCTAATGTCCATTCCTTGTGTTCTTTAGCCCAAACAAGTCTCTTCTGCTTGTTGCCTGTCCTTAGCAGTGGTTTCCTAGCAGCTATTTTACCATGAAGGCCTGCTGCACAAAGTCTCTTAACAGTTGTTGTAGAGATGTGTCTGCTGCTAGAACTCTGTGTGGCATTGACCTGGTCTCTAATCTGAGCTGCTGTTAACCTGCGATTTCTGAGGCTGCTGACTCGGATAAACTTATCCTCAGAAGCAGAGGTGACTCTTGGTCTTCCTTTCCTGGGGCGGTCCTCATGTGAGACAGTTTCTTTGTAGCGCTTGATGGTTTTTGCCACTGCACTTGGGGACACTTTCAAAGTTTTCCCAATTTTTCAGACTGACCTTCATTTCTTAAAGTAATGATGGCCACTCGTTTTTCTTTACTTAGCTACTTTTTTCTTGCCATAATACAAATTATAACAGTCTATTCAGTAGGACTATCAGCTGTGTATCCACCAGACTTCTGCACAACACAACTGATGGTCCCAACCCCATTTATAAGGCAAGAAATCCCACTTATTAAACATGACAGGGCACACCTGTGAAGTGAAGACCATTCCCTGTGACTACCTCTTGAAGCTCATCAAGAGAATGCCAAGAGTGTGCAAAGCAGTCATCAAAGCAAAAGGTGGCTACTTTGAAGAACCTAGAATATTAGACATAAAAAAAAAGTGTGAAGCAGCTGAAATTAAGTATATAATTCCGCATGCATTAATTCATAGTTTTGATGCCTTCAGTGTGAATGTACAATTTTCATAGTCATGAAAACACAGAAAAATCTTTAAATGAGAAGGTGTCCAAACTTTTGGTCTGTACTGTATTTGAGAGAGGACAACCCCTTTTAGGCCGGCGTCACACTGGTGCTTTAAACGGCCGAGTGCAATGCGATAAAAAAAACTAAAAAATCGCATTGCACTCGGACCAATGATAAGTTATGGGGCCGCTCCCAGCAGCCGACTTTCTGTCAGCCGTTTTCCTCGGTCCGAGACACTCGCAGCATGCTGCGATTGTCTCGGACCGAGGAAAACTCTCGGCTCATTCGCACCCATATAAGCCTATGGGTGCGTGTGAGACAGCGCACACCACTCGGATAACATCCGAGTGGTGTGCGCTATAAGCGGACCCCAGCAATGGAGGAGATGGAGAAATTCATTTCTCCGCCTCCTCCACAGCTGTGCTCCGATCCTCCCTGTGCGAGAGAATCGGAGCACAGACGCATGACACTCGGCTCCTGCTCTGCTGCGAGCAGGAGCTGAGTGTCATTAGCATATCGCATGAGATGTTCTCGCATTGGATGCGATATGCCAGTGTGACGCTGGCCTTACTCTTAAATGCAGAATTCTAAAAGGGTCAAACCGATGACAGATTTACCTTTTAATTTTTAAAGCACTAATTTACATTAGGACTTAAAACTTAAAAATAAATACAGACCCAAAACCAACCCCCTAAAAACATAGTCCCGGGTTACACAGTTCCCACTCTAGTTCTCTGTGCAGCTTTGCAGCTCTACTCCTGGCATCAGGACCTGCACACGTGGCCTTTTCTGTCAGATTCCTCTACAGTAATCGATTCACAGGAATCGGGGATCATTGAGCACCCAGGTTTTGTGCCTTTTAATCACAATTTGGAACACAAAAATGCATTAAACTTTTACATGAAATCTTTTTAGATTTTTTTTTTTATTCATGAGGATCTCCTGAGTACTTTTTTTTGTGCAAAATCTGCCATGCAATCCTAGAGATACCGGCCTTTTTATTTTGCGATATTTTTATGGTCTTTACAAAGGAGGTGTTGCTCACAGGATCCTCTGGGGTGTGTCTTTAGGCTGCTCTGCAAAACTGCTCTGTGAGAAAAGCCCCCTCGGAAAAGACAAAATTTTGCACTAAATATAAAGCCCCATCTTTGTAGAGCGGTATGGCCAATTTAAAAAAAAAAAAATTCAGGGAAGCAGTGGGATCAAAATAAGATGAAAAACCGGGCCACTTTTGATCTGGTGACCTTTGAAGGTGTTGTCCAGGACATCTTTATTTTTACTTTGGGCCTAAATAGAGAAGCAACTACCTGCCAGTTCAACCCAGTGCTGCAACAGACTGCTCCTTCGGGGGACTCAGCTGTTTCATGTCAACTGTGCAGTTCTTCCTCTTCTTCTCTGTCGGCGGAGGGTGGCTGCCAACTTCATGCTTATTGACAGCTGGCTTCCTGAAGTTAGGCAGCAGGGAGGTGGCTGTCAATCAGCATGACATCAACAGGGCAGAGAAGAAAAGAAGCTGCTGCCCTGTCAACGTGACGTCAGCGTCAGTCTGTGACTGCTCTGTGCCAGTAAAGATGGGTGCTGGGCACAGCAGGCAGGTTGTTAGCAACTACCTGTTTGTTCAAAAAAAAAAAGTGCGGAGAAATCAAGCTGTGCAGCCACATGCAAGGTATCCCAAAAGTAGATGAATCTTCAAAGCTTGATTTCTCAGCGCTAATATATCGGATTACTACAACCTTGATAAGCCAGCTGGTATGTCACTCTCCATAAGGAGAAACGTTACCACTTAGACCCCAGTCCAGAGCCTCTCACCTAGCCAAATCAGTTCTCATGCTTCGCACTGATGAGGGCCAACAGCCCGAAACACAGTGTCTGCGAATTGAGATACTGATTTGGCTTTTATCCTAAGTCATATTGCACGACTCGTTAAAGGGTTGATTGTAACTTGTAGGATCGCTACTTCCTACAGGTGGCGCTATAGAGTTTAAGTCCTCTTTTTCTCAGAAGAGGCAATTTGCAGACAAAACAGGTATCATTTTAAGTGGTCATACCAAGACTTACACAGCCACCCCTAGTATCATCAGTAAGATCATCCTAAAAGTCCATCTGAATGAATGTTGCGTCCAGGGTCTGACTGGCTAATTAGAATATGAGAGAGGATCCTCCAATGGCTCCATAAATCTATACAGATGATAGCAGGGTCCATAGATTTCCTCCCAAGAAACCTTAAAGGGAAGGTCCACTACTTAGATAACTGATTCTTGAATACGGTTTTCCCCAATGCAAAATAAAAATAACATATTTCCTGCTCCAGCGTTGTCAGCAGCAGTTCTTCTGATGCTCACGTTACATTGTTATGCCACATGACATGAAAGCTGCAGCCAACCAGCAACCGCAAAAAAATGGCCATTTCACTCTCACTTCCCGAAAATGAAATTCGAATGTCTGAGAAAAGTGTGAGAATTTCAGTCTGTTAATGTCCACAGGGCTGAGGAGTCGGAGTTGTGAAGTCGGAGTCATGGAAATTGAGGAGTCGGAGGTTTGGCTTACCGACTCCACCACCCTGTTAGGGCGGTGGAGTCGGAGTCATGGAAATTGAAGAGTCAGATTCGGAGGTTTGGCTTACCGACTCCACAGCCCTGATTGGATGCATAGCCCATGTGGCATAACTATGTGACGCAGGATCTGGGAGGCACAGCGCTAACATCGCTGGATCGGCATCGGTGCGAGAGGTATCTGTTGTTTTCCTATTTACACCATGGAATATAATATTTAATAAGGGGTTCATCATGTAGTGGAGGATCCTTTTAATCCTGATGATAGTTGCATGCTATAAATTTCATCTGTGAGAAGAATCACCCTGTGTCTATGGAGTTCTCGGCCTTAACACTAATGTTGCCATTTACCGACAGCAACCGGAGATCTAGAACTTGACGAGAAACTGAAAAAAAAAGTCTAGAAAGTTGCATAACTTCTTATTCTCCCATGATTATAGTTTATTTACCTAAACTCGGGAAAACCTTGTGCGGGTCACGACTTTATCTCAGTGAATGGGTTATTTTCCATAAAGTAACAACAGGATGCAGATTTTCCACAATACATCCGAGTTTGGCTCAAATCTAATTTTTCCTTAAACATCCATCAGTGTGATGATAGAAATGAAAGAACCTCAGTCCTTCGCTCATCATTAGTCTTAAAGGGATATTCCCATCGTAAATATTTGGAGGCCACCACTTCATTCACATCTATGGGGGATGGTCACTCCTTTTATAGGGAAAATATATCATTATGCCAGTTATGCAAGTAATCCATGAATAGGTCCCATAGAGTAATCGTAGAAGGAGACCCTCCATAAAACCCTTATTTGCCCTAAAAGGGGACCCACAACTGAAAATCCTGCAGTAGAGATATAATACGAGCTGCGTATACATGACTAGGACCACACAACTATTTGACATTGGTTAAAAGTAAAATCCTTACGGTTGTGTGGATAAAGTAAGAATCCCTCGAACGCGCTAATCTCTGGATTGTGGACAAAAGGCGGACGTAGAGTAAGATGACTATCAACACATGGATTGTTCTTGACACATGGCCAAAAGCTATAACACTTGTGCCTTTATGGAGAAGGTTTCTCAGTGTTCACAGACTCTACTGTAATCGAATTACAAATATGTAGCTGTGACATCACCCCACCCACGGGAGTCAAAAGCCTTTCACCGTGCGATGCAGCACTCCCCGCACGGAAGCAGGGGTGAACAGAGAAGTAAAGGGGCTTGCATATCCATAAACATCTAAAAAAAATTGATTTTTGTCTACTTAAAGGGGATCCATCACTTGCCATTACTATGTATTTGTTTTATCTGGTGTAAATGCCTCTCTTCTCCTGAATCCAGCGTAGTTTTTCTTTTTCTCCTGCGACTCTCTATTCCTGAGATATAAACTCTTCATTCTTGCATGTAAATCAAGTCTTGTCATTGAAATGGGCGTGGTCATCATGAAGGCAAGGTTGAATCCCACTTGGATAACAAGACTAGATTTATATATAGGAAAGAGTGAGCCATATCTTGGGAACGGAGAGGCGCAAGAAGAAAAGAAAAACAACGTTGGATTCAGGAGAACAAGGGCATTTCTACTAAGTAAAAAAAAAACAACATATTAATGGCAATACATAAGTCTTTAAATCCATCAGAATCCTCTGCATTGATCACCAATTAACTATTTGCATGCCAATTGGCTTTGATTGGGGCACACAAGCACAAATCGCGAGCGTAGACCTCCATTGATTGAGAGGAAATCCGTAAGACTCACTAAAAACCAATACAGGTATAAAGGTTTTCTTACTATTTTGCCTGGTCTAAGGGTATATTTAGGTACCCGAAAAATGGCCTCTGTGCTGTTAGTACATAACTTACTGAACTGGTATATAGCTATATGACAATATATTACGGAAAAAATATAAAGATCTTTATATTATCAAAAAATGTATGTACTGTATTACATTAAATAGGTCGTTCTACAAAGGATATCCATCATCTATCCATAGTCTAGGTTGTAAATAAGGTTTCTCAGCCACCAAAACTCCACACTGCCTAAACCGTGGGCTCAGGAACCATGTTTAGGGATTGTAGGAGCCCCAAATGATCAAAGAAGTCACCATATACATATATAGGCTAAATGTACATTGTGGGACAACCAATTGAAATAAAATGTACTAAACATTGCTCTGACCCTGAGGAAGACGCTTTGTGCGTCGATACGCGTCGGTCCAGGACACTGATGGGACCTAGGGATACATTATGCCCGGCACAACAAAAAAGCCTATAGGCCTATGGGTGAGATACCATGAGGGACTTATAGCCTGAACTTTTCTATTTGAGAGTACCAAGCCTGCTCAAGCGTTTGTAGGTTGCTATAGTTATACTTTATATATTAGTGGTGGTCTATGTCCGATAATGAGTGACGGGCCATTTTTGATCTAGCTGATAGGAGATCATACCACATTTATATAGGCTCTTTTTTCAAATTGCTGAGCCCTGCTAATTCAGGTTATTCCCTGGCATTAGAGTCCTTTTGGCCGCTATATTTGTGCATATTGAATTATTGTGTGGCTTGTGTACCCACTAGATTTCTAGGTTGCTTATTGTAACTGTGACTATTGTTTACTGTTAATTTGTATGACCCATCAGTGTACCTTTTGTGCAATATTGTGTTCTTGTTTACATTGTAAGTGTGGACCCGCCACCTCTACCTATGTGGTGGAGGCCTTTTAAATGTTTTTTAAAAAGTCTGTTGTGTGTTCTCCATGTAATAAACTTATCATTAATCAGTATCCTATTGTGCTGGTGATCCCGCTTTTTTGCATACCTTTTTCTCTTTTTGGTTCAAAATGTACTAAACATACTTCTTCAAATCACTAAGGCTACGTTCAGACTAGCGTTGTGCGCCGCTGCGTCGGCGACGCGACGCACCGAAAAACGCGGCAAAACGCACGCAAAAACGCTGCGTTTTGCGACGCGTGCGTCGTTTTTTGCCGAAAATTGGACGCAAGAAAAATGCAACTTGTTGCGTTTTCTTGGTCCGACGCTTGCGGCAAAAAAGACGCATTTGCCGCAAAACGCAACAAGCAAAAACGCATGCGTCCCCCATGTTAAACATAGGGGCGCATGACACGTGCGTCGCCGCTGCGTCGCCCGACGCGGTGCCGACGCACACTAGCACAACGCTAGTCTGAACGTACCCTAACACATTTGTTATCCTCACAAATCTGTACAATAAATGTATGCTATAATTTATGATTATCACTTTACAATGGAAACAACAAAAAAAGGGGAAAAAACTTTTTTCTGCGAAATTTCCCGCAAATTATATATATATATATGTATATATATGTATATATATATATATATATATATATATATATATATATATATATATATATACACACACACACACACGATTACAGGGGTATTTTAATCCTTAATATCACCTTTTTGAGGGATGTGGGACTAGGGACCCATATTCTAACACTTTGAGGTCAATCCTCCAGAAATTCAAAAAGTTTATGGACACCTTCAGGGGCATTTTTGTGTACTCACGTGCATGTATTTAGTGTTTTAAAAAAAAATTGCCATTGGTTTCGTGAAAAGTTTTGCACCATTTGCCACCTCTAGACTCTACACTGCATTCTATCGCTGGCTGCAAAGCGAGTTAGTAAGTGAGCTCGCTCTGACAGAGAGTGTGCAACTCCATTACCTGTCTTTTTCTGAGCTGCTTTTAGCTCCTTTATGACCGTGTTAAAATTCAGCTCTCTTCAATGTGATCTATAGTCATAAATCAGCAGATAAAAAGAGCTAGGGAGTCTCCATCAGAATTATCTCACTGACCAATTCTTAGTTCATTTCATTATACAGCCAACAATGTGATGGGAAACATACAACCTTAAAACACAAAATTTTGTCAAATTTTTAATGAAACTAATAATAAAAAAAAAATGGTTTCTAATCTACAATTTAGGTTACAAAAAAAACAGCGTCCACATCTTTTAACTTTTATCAATTAATACACGGTAATGGTAGGATACCCCTTTAGAGCAGGCGATATTAAACCTCTTATTAGCCAAATATAGGCCATTAGAAAATACACCGGTAAAGCGTTGCCGCAATTGCATAGCACAGGATGAAAGCTGTATAATGTCCGGCCAACTCAGCCAGGAGAACAGTATATAGCGGATCATCCCCACATCCCATTAGGATAAATGGCCATTATACACAGTCTGCCCTACACTATATAGACAGGTGAACACTTACCGTAGGAGGAAGATGGAGACCAGGTAACCCCAAATATTCTATTAAAGCAGTCACACATTTTTCTGATTTTCGTTGCCCTAGGTCGATAGTTCCCCAGCTGCTGTATATCCCACCGCAGACTCGCCAACGTACGCCAGGGCACACACAGAGAATGGCATATAACCCCCGTAGATTAACACAGCGGCCCCGTCAGCATTTCAGAAAAGCTGCTCGCAAACATCCACCATTGTCCAGCACGGGCTGGGTTTAATGAAGCAAAAGCAAAATCCCTTGTTTAAAGCTTTGGGGTGAGGGAGAAGGGGACAGGCATCTAGACAAAACTGCAGCGCTAGTCTATCTACTGCGGATCATTTCACAAATGTGTGGACAGGTCAGTGAAAGGTGGTGGCAGATAAGTCAAGGGGAACAGACGCCTGCTTTGGAATCATGCACAAATGTGTCTCCTAAGTTTGGGTACGTTTTTCCTCCAATTAATTTATCTTTACAGGTCAAAAATTCTGTGCAGACATAATATGTTTATAGTGGCCAGATTGCCATTTTTGTGATACACAACTACAAGTGCCCTGTTACGTCCTAGAGGTAAATCTGTCTTCTAAAAATCATCATTATAAAATAAAAAAAACACATCATACTCACCTGATTCCCGAATGCGCCTGTTCCAATGCTTCCCCATGCCGCAACATTCTCTGTACTTTCCTGCAGCGGATTCCATACTCTCTAGTCATATGACTACTGCAGCTAGTGACTGAGCGGGATGGGACCAGGAAGCATTATAATGAGAGTACCAGGGAATCAGTAAAATGACTGATTTCTTTTCGATTTTATATCCTTTTAACCTTTTTTTTTTTCTTACCCTTTTCTATTGTCGGACATCCTCTCTGATGAAGAGCAAGAACTCAGGAACAGATTGGTATATCTGATTTGGCACATATACCATATACATGAGTACAACACCATAACCATCATCAGTACATGAATGCATCACTAGAAGCACCATCAGTACATGAATACAGCACCAGAACCATAATCAGTTCATGAATACAGTGAAGAAAAGAGGAGGATGTCCAGCTTCACGATGAGCAAGATGTGGAATACAAAAAATACCCTATAACGCACTTCAGGTGCATAGCACCCTTAATCAAGAACTATCAACAAATCAAGAACTATCAACAGTACATGAACACAGCATCAGAACCACCATCTGTAAATGGATACACCAGAACCACCATTATCATAAATATATTATTATTTCGCTTTACATGTGAAAGGGGCAAATATAGACAAGTACAAAAAACATGAGCACCAGAATCCAGAATATAGCCTCAGAATCACCATTAGTTCATGAATACAGCATCAGAACAATCAGTAACATAGTAACATAGTTAGTAAGGCCGAAAAAAGACATTTGTCCATCCAGTTCAGCCTATATTCCATCATAATAAATCCCCAGATCTACGTCCTTCTACAGAACCTAATTGTATGATACAATATTGTTCTGCTCCAGGAAGACATCCAGGCCTCTCTTGAACCCCTCGACTGAGTTCGCCATCACCACCTCCTCAGGCAAGCAATTCCAGATTCTCACTGCCCTAACAGTAAAGAATCCTCTTCTATGTTGGTGGAAAAACCTTCTCTCCTCCAGACGCAAAGAATGCCCCCTTGTGCCCGTCACCTTCCTTGGTATAAACAGATCCTCAGCGAGATATTTGTATTGTCCCCTTATATACTTATACATGGTTATTAGATCGCCCCTCAGTCGTTTTTTTTCTAGACTAAATAATCCTAATTTCGCTAATCTATCTGGGTATTGTAGTTCTCCCATCCCCTTTATTAATTTTGTTGCCCTCCTTTGTACTCTCTCTAGTTCCATTATATCCTTCCTGAGCACCGGTGCCCAAAACTGGACACAGTACTCCATGTGCGGTCTAACTAGGGATTTGTACAGAGGCAGTATAATGCTCTCATCATGTGTATCCAGACCTCTTTTAATGCACCCCATGATCCTGTTTGCCTTGGCAGCTGCTGCCTGGCACTGGCTGCTCCAGGTAAGTTTATCATTAACAGGTCCCAATACTGACCCCTGCGGTACCCCACTGGTCACAGCGACCCAGTTAGAGACTATACCATTTATAACCACCCTCTGCTTTCCATCACTAAGCCAGTTACTAACCCATTTACACACATTTTCCCCCAGACCAAGCATTCTCATTTTGTGTACCAACCTCTTGTGCGGCACGGTATCAAACGCTTTGGAAAAATCGAGATATACCACGTCCAATGACTCACCGTGGTCCAGCCTATAGCTTACCTCTTCATAAAAACTGATTAGATTGGTTTGACAGGAGCGATTTCTCATAAACCCATGCTGATATGGAGTTAAACAGTTATTCTCATTGAGATAATCCAGTACATGAATACAGTATCAGAACTATCAAGAGTACTGGAATATAGAACCAAATCTTAGTACATCGATCAATTGTAATGTTATGTCAGCCCACACCATATATCTTTGCATCACAAATCTACAACTTCCAGTATGTCCTTAAAAACTAAAAGAAGATATTGGGAGTTGTTATCAGTCATCTGACTGCTGTCATTACAGGAACCACAGTATTGATGTATTACATGCAAACAGTATCAAAAACAAACATTTAAACCCAGGTATCTTATAGATGACGTCTTCTGATTGGAGTCGCTCTCTTTCTTTTCTTCTCCATCTTGTCCAGCTGCCATAACTTTTCACATCCACAACTCTCTGCAGACTTCTGTCTTCTTCAGTCTTCCGCAGCATATTATGACAGCCTCTGTAAAAATAAGTGTCATAATACTGAACCCTGTATTAAAAATTCTGCCCATATTGTGCCGCTGAATATACTGCCACTCACTATTCTGTCTGCACAAAATATGACCCCAACAGTCCCTTTTATGGTGCCTCTTCACTGTCCTTGCCTATAAAGTACGACCTCTACACTGTCCTCCCTCATGAACTATAAATTCTAAACTCTCTGTCCTTATGAGCTATAATTATTATACATTTTTATAGCGCCATTTATTCCATGGCGCTTTACATGTGAATACGGGGCAAATATAGACAAATACATTAAACATGAGCAAAAAACAAGGCACATAGGTACATAAGGACGGAGGACCCTGCCCGCGAGGGCTCACAGTCTGCAGGGGATGGGTGATGAAACACTAGGAGAGGGTAGGGCAGGTTGTGCGGCGGTTCAGTAAGTTCAGGATCACTGCAGGCTGTAGGCTTGTCGGAAGAGGTGAGTCTTCAGGTTCTTTTTGAAGGTTTCTATGGTAGGCGAGAGTCTGATGTGTTGGGGTAGAGAGTTCCAGAGTATGGGAGAAGCACGGGAGAAGTCTTGGATGCGGTTGTGCGAAGAAGAGATGAGAGGGGAGTAGAGAAGGAGGTCTTGAGAGGATCGGAGATTGCGTGTAGGTAGGTACCGGGAGACCATGTCACAGATGTATGGAGGAGACAGGTTGTGGATGTCTTTGGATGTCACTGTGAGGGTTTTGAACTGGAGTCTCTGGGCGATAGGAAGACAGTGAAGGGCTTGACATAGGGGAGAGGCTGGGGAATAGCGGGGAGACAGGTAAATTAGTCAGGCAGCAGAGTGTAGGATGGATTGGAGTGGTACCAGAGTGCTAGAGGGGAGTCCAGAGAGTAGGAGGTTGCAGTAGTCGAGGCGGGAGATGATAATGGCATGCACTAGCGTTTTTGCGGTGTCGCAATCAAGGAAAGCACGGATCCGGGAAATATTTTTGAGTTTGGGACGGCAGGAGGAGGCAAGGGCTTGGATATGTGGCTTGAAAGAGAGGGCAGAGTCGAGGATCACCCCGAGGCACCGGGCGTGTGTGACTGGGGATAGTGAGCAGCCATTGACATTGATGGATAGGTCTGGTGGAGGGGTAGAGTGAGATGGGGGAAATATGATGAATTCTGTTTTGTCCATGTTCAGTTGTAGAAAGCGAGCAGAAAAGAAGGCTGAAATAGCAGACAGTGCGGGATTTTGGTAAGTAAGGAGGTGAGGTCAGGTCCGGATAGGTAGAGCTGCGTGTCATCAGCATAGAGATGGTACTGCATACCGTGGGATTCTATGAACTGTCCCAGGCCGAAAGTGTAGATGGAGAAGAGTAGGGGTCCTAGAACTGAGCCTTGAGGAACACCGACTGACAAGGGGCGAAGTGAGGAGGTGGTGTGGGGGAGGGAGACACAATGTTCGGTCTGTCAGATATGACGAGATCCAGGATAGGGCCAAGTCTGTGATGCCAATAGATGAGAGGATTTGTAGCAGAAGGGAGTGGTCCACAGTGTCGAAGGCAGAAGACAGGTCCAGGAGAAGGAGGACAGAGTAGTGTCGCTTGCTCCTTGCAGTTGGTAGGTCATTGGTGACTTTAGTTTGGGCAGTTTCAGTTGAGTGATGGGAACGGAAGCCAGATTGTAACCGATCAAAGAGGGAGCAGGAGGAGAGGTGGGAGGACAGTTCAAGATGGACGTGTTGCTCCAGCAATTTGGAGGCATAAGGGAGAATAGGTGATAGGCGATAGCTAGACACAGAAAATGGGTCGAGGGAGGGCTTTTTGAGGATGGGTGTGATCTTGGCATGCTTGAAGGATGAGGGGAAGACACCTGTTGTGAGTGAGAGGTTAAGAGGTGCGTTAGGGTTGGGATGAAGACCGTGGAAAGGTTAGAGATGAGGTGGGACGGGAGCGAGTCGAGCATGCAGGTGGTGAGGTGTGATCTTGACAGGAGGGTGGAGAGCTGATCTGTCATGGTGGAGAAGCTGGTTTTGGAGGAGCAGGGTAGAGCAGCTAAGAGGGGCAGTGAGCGCTGTGGGCCAAAGCTTTCTCTGATCATATCGATCTTCTATTTAAAGAAAGAGGCAAAGTCTTCAGCAGAAATGAGGGGCCAGTTTCCATCTCCACACTTTATACCTCTACCTCTCCATTACCCTTTTCACACTTTGATCCCACACTACTCCCACAAGCTGCCCTTTTCTATACTGCGCCCCCTCACATACTTCTTCACCCTCTAGCCCGCCAAGAGGTGACATGTTCATCTCGCCTCATAGCAGAAGCGGCCCTGTTACAGAGAGATTATGACGAGTAAGTATGGCTGACAATGTTGAGTAAAAAGGAAAGTTGAGATTTCTGCAATAACTCCGACGCTCTGGTCTGTACTCGCTCCTTCCCTTGCGTAAACCAAAAGGATTAAGGAGTCTCCAATTATAACAATAGGGATTGTGGCTGCATCATTGTGTGATGTCGGATCACAAGTTGAAAAAAAAAAAGTTTATCCAGTAGCGAAGTAAATCCTATTTCTCGTTGCTGTCGACCTACAACAAGCCTTATTTGGCCTGAATGGGGCCCTGCATGTTTTTCCTTGGTGTGGGGTAAACCAAGTGTTATCTATAGGAAAAGCATTATAAATTCTGTCCTTGTCACAACAGCCTCATGCAACCTGTAAACTAAGCAATGGTCTCAAGTAGTACCCTCTCATTAGCCCGTACACATGCTCGATCATCGCTGCCCCTCCTCCGCTGGGTCCGGCCTCCACACTGAAGATATTCGCTCACCATGTACTGGAATGTGCTAAACTCGTACATAAGGCTCATACGCTGCAATACAAATGTTTATTCTTAGATGGATCCAAACGTAATGTAAAAGTTATTTCAGGACAGACTCGGCTGCAACAATATGGGAACACTACGGAATACCAGTAGACTCGAATGGTAATGGCATTGTCTGGTTTGTCTCCCAATCTGAAGAAGCAGCTGCATAGTGTCTCTTTCTCTGAAAGTCCCAGGCTGTCTATATTATCCAGAAAACCTACTGATTTGAAGACTATGTTACACCTTTGCACAAAACGGAACAGAAAAACGAAATTCTTAAATAAAAAAGGGGTGAACACAGCTTTGGGGATAGGCGGCAAGAAGTGGGTTTATACACAGATCTCAAGGGCGGAGAGATGGGGATCTATCTACAGTGTCAAGGAAGACCTAGGAAAAGAGGAAAGCACATGAAGAGAAAATAAATGCAGGATAGAAGCTGCTCTGATAAATGACCCAATAAAGACAGCTGCACACATATCCCATCCAGCCTATATTACTTGGAGGGGCAATCCTACAAGAAAAAAAAAAAATCAGAAACTTGGATCAGGCTGCAAACACCATATTCGAGGGTCTGCAAATGAAGAAATGAAGATTGCTTACAAACTTAGAGACATTTTATTAACTAAAGCTAATCACAAACATATGTAAAAAAAAATCCCAAGTCAAGAGATTTTCAATGAAATTCTGATCAATTTATAGACTGGAATCCTTTCTAACAAAAAATAAAATTGTCCAAAGAAGGCAACGCTAAATCTTCCTTAGATATTCAGGAATGGATGGTCATTGAAAAATGTATCATGGAAAGAAAGTAAAATGATAAAAAGAATCTGTCAAAAGGTCAAGAGTGGCCAGCTTTTGCTCTTACTTCATCGCCACTGTGCCCGAGTATTGTGTAATTTTTATTTTGTAAATGTGCCAAACAGATTTAGGCCGGCTCATTTAGTGCTAATTTTAGGGTCTTTACAAGTGGGCGTTGCTCACATGGTAATAATGCAAAGCAGCCTAAAGACACGCCGCGGAGGATCCTGTAGGTCTTTATCCACACCTTTTTGTAAAGACCTTAAAAATGAACATTCAATAAAAAGACCAATATCTCTGGAACCATATGGCAGATTTTGAAAATAAATAGTGAAGGGAGCAGTAGGAAGAATATGAGAAAAAAAAACTGTCAGCATTTGACCTGGTGAAAGGTTCTGTAAGTACAGTGCTGCTCCCCGTTATTGGTACCCCTTCATTTTTTTTCATAGACTGCACAATATCTTCAGAAATAAATGGAAATGATCAAAAGTTATATCCTCAGGATTGTTTAATTAGTCGTCCAAAGTAATGCAACAATAAAACATTGAAATTGCAACAGGTAAGTTGAAAAACAATGAAGAAAAATAATAAAGAGCATGTGCAGCAGTAAAGGCACTCCTCAATAATACTTAGTGGTTGCACACCCTTTGGCATTGATGACAGCCTCCAAATGTTTCCTGTAGCCATCTATAAGCTTCTTGCACTTTTCAGCTGGTATTTTCTACCACTCTTCCTTTGCAGTTTGTTCAAGCTCTTTAATTTTTATAGGATTCTTTTTCCCAATTGCAGATTTCAGCTGTCCCCAAAAGGTTTTCAATGGGATTTTAAAACAGTCCATTTTTCTTTTTCAACCATTCCTGTGTACTTTTGGATGTGTGCTTTGGGGTCATTGTCTTGCTGGAGGACCCATGATCTTCGACTCTTTTTACTGTGTAGGACATTTTGCTCTAAAACCTCTTGATAATTCTGATTTTATGATTCCTGTGATACGGTAAAGTCCTCTAGCAGCAAAGCAACCCCACAGCATTATGGATCCTTCACCATGCTTAACTGTTGGTAGGGTGTTCTTTTCCTTATGTTTCATTGCGCTGTCTGTGTAAACAAACCGTTGCTTTGTGTTACCAAAAAGCTCTATTTAATCTGTCCGCAGAACTCTTTCCCAGGATTGTGGTTTGTCAAGGGAGTCTTGGGAAAGATCAGCTGTGCCTTTTTATGGCTTTTTTCTTCAGCAATGGTTTCTTCCTTAGCTTTCACCCACAAAGCTCTGCTTGGTTTAGTATGTAGCTTAGGATTGGCCTTGCGATGTTTGACGTGGTGTTTTTTTTCCACCATTCGCACCAACCTTCGAAGACATCTCGTCAATTTTCCTCTTATTCCCACTTCCACGGAGGTTCTTGACAGTAGCATGGTTGGCAAACTGCTACATTGCACAGTTTGAAACTGGGATACCAAGGTCTTTGGAGATGGCCTTATACCCTTTGGAAGTCTTGTATTTGCTAATAGCAGTTCTGATGTCCTCAGACAGCTCCTTTGTCTTCACCATTGTGACAAAGGAACATGACCTACCATTTGGCTTTTTAAAACACTGATGGTATCACTCATTGGCTATTTCTTGCACATGGGCACCGACAATTGTCATTTACCACAGGCAAGTCAAAATGTGTTTCCTTACTAATGTAATGTAAAGAGTGCCAATATCAGGGTCACGGCAAGCTTTGTTTTGCCATTTTTCCCCTCCCATTGTTTTTTTTATGTTAAATTGTTTACCATTTGCTCTTTTATATATAACATGAGTGTTCTATACCAAAAAAAACCAGCTGTTTCACTTGATTACTTTTTTTTTTTTTAGGAGATATTCCACATTATGTACTTTCACTTCACGGGTGCCAAGAAGGATGAGCAGGACTGTAAGATTTATACATCTTATCTTTACAGAAGCATTTGTAACCGATTCTCCAGTCTTGGGCACAGCTTGGTTCTGCACACCATATGGCTAATACCAGCAAGAAATTTGTATCATGGACAACAACATTTGATATTAATTGTAGTTTGTTTTATTTATGGTTTAACCCCTTCATGACTGGAGGTATTTTCATTTTTTCCTCCCCTTCTTCCCAGAGTCATATTTTTTTTATTTTTCAATCAAAATGGCCATGTGAGGGCTTATTTTTTTGCGAGTCGAGTTTCAACGACACCATTGGTTTTAACATATTGTGTACTAGAAAATGTTCACTAAATGCTAAAACTGACCTGCCGTTATGATTCTCCAGATCATTCCGAGTTCATAAATAAAAAAGAACCTATACAGGTTCGGTGTCTAAGTGGTGAAAAAAAAAATCCAAAATTTGTTAGCCAAAATTTGCGCCATTTTCCAATACCCATAGCGTCTTCAATTTTCATGATCTCGGGTTGGGTGAGGGCATATCTTTTGCACACCGTGCTGACGTTTTTAAATTATACCATTTTGGTACAGATATGATCTTTTGATTGCCCGTTATTGCATTTTTTATACAATGTTGCGGTGACCAAAAACACCAACGTAATTCTGGAGTTTTGACCTCGTTACATCGTTTAGCGATCGGGTAAATTTTTTTTATATTGATAGATCGGGCAATTCTGAATGCGGTGATACCAAATATGTGCATGTTTTATTTTTTTATTGTTTTATTTTGAATGGGGGTGATTTGAACTTGCTTTTTTTTTTATATATATATATTTTTTTTTTTACTTTTCACATGCTTCAATAGTCTCTATGGGAGGCTAGAAGCTGTCATAACCCGATCAGCTCTGCTACATACAGGGGATCATCAGCGCCTGTATGTAGCAGAATTGCTATGAGCGCTGACCAGGCATCGCGCACTATACTTCCAGTGGTGGCTGTAATTACTCCCTGGCACGTTTGACAGCCTGATCTGCAAGTGCCAGGCGTCGCTTGCAACTGCTGCTTATAGTACAGTGAGCGCTGACTGTAGCAGCTTCCTGAAGAAATTGGTAATTTTCCTCAAAATATCTGTGCTGCAGTGTAATGCCATTTACCTACAGATTAGTCCCAGTGTTTGTTTTTTTTTGTTTTGTTTTTTTAAACGGGCAGAATAGTAGTCCCCACTCTGTAAAATACCCCAAAATATAATACACATTAATCAGTAAGCAATAAGTATAATGCAGCATATGTACGGTACTCACATTCTGCCATCTGCAATTTACTAATAATCTAAGCATTTCTGTAATACGAGTGGGTTGTGTGTTCACATGCATGTTCAGCTCAAAATCATATATTAAATTTGCTATGGAATTATCCAGCTGCCGGACAAATGACATGCTACAATGGAGAATAAATTGTTGGTTTATTGAAAACACGTTTCAGTCGCTCAGTCTACACACAAATGGCAGAAGTGTATTAATTAACTGGTAACTTGCTTGCAGAGATGCATTTCCTTGCTAGCAGACTGGAGGTGTGACCACCACTAAGAACAGTCAAAAGAAGTTAGTAATCTGGAATCTTGCTTGCAGAATGGAAAATAAAGTAGGTTAAGCTTAAAAATAGCATTGATCGTAAAATGGAGTTAGAACAATTGAGGAGCAACATGGAAACATGATTCTTCAGGTCAGCATAGTTACAGCAATATCCAAAACAATTTTTCTTCCACGCAGTATATTTTACATTTATTTCAATAATTAACATGACACCATTACTTGTTTTTTGAATTTTTTAAAAAGTTTTAATTAAAGCAATAAAAAAAATACACATCTGATATCCCAATAATTAGGACATCCCCCCCCCTCTACGTTACAGAACAAGCCTCCCAAAAGACATTCACTAGTAAAGATTAATCTCCTGTTATGTTTAATCTAAGGGAGTGGAGGTAATTGTGGACAGCCATTTTATATGCAATATATACTAGCGATTGTTAATGTATAAATGATGTTCTGTGCCGAGGTGTTGTGTACAGAAGTCCTTAATTCAGGCATAAATCCACATTACACTTCTCAGCATCAGTAGTAGTGTCTCACAAGTCACCCTCTTAGATATTAATCACTAAAAAAAAAAAAAATTAAAGGGATATTCCCACTTTCAAAAATGTGTATTGTTGCGGAAAGCTTGCAAGTATCAGCAATTTTAAGATTCACTGCTTGTCAAAATTTATTCTTGCAATATTAATAGTTCCGCTTTCAACCTGTTGCCTTGGAGACCGTCCTCCTTGCTAGACAGCAGAAAATGTGCAGTGCTTACAAGTGCTCTTATTTTGAGCTTGTAAGCACTATTGTGAAACTGAAGCGCAGTTACCTGCTACTCCTGACCAGCCTCAGCGCAGTACTTACAAGCAAGGAGAGCAGCAGTGGTCGATATCTAAGGGATCAGACTTGTAAACAAAAGTAATCTCAAGAACAGCTACAAATTTTAAACAAGCAGTAAATTGCAGGAGTGCTTGCACTATCCAAAAATATGCTTCTTTGAAGAGGTTTCAATGGGATCTCTGTTTTTGAAGAAGATGATGGTTCTATTATGAGCTGCTCCTTTGGATAGGTCATCAATATCTGATCAGTCTGACACTGTGCACCCCAGGAATCAGTTACCAGATCCAGTGGTGGCTGGATGTAAACAGAGAACAATGCAATAATGGCAAATCATCTCCTCTTGAATTACAGCTAATCTGCAGTACCCTGCAGCAGTCACTACACATTGAATGGTGCTGTGCTCCCCTCCATCTGTTCAAGGTTTACAACCAGCCACAGCAGGATCTGATAACAGCCCATGGAGGAAATGAAGTAGCATTCCCACATGCCTGTTGGGAACCATCATGCATGTGTCCTATTCATTAAATAAGCACACATGCCGAATATGTGCCGACCGTGCACACCATTCTGACAGGTACGAGTTGTGGCTGGAAGCAGTCAAAACGTGGTCTGGGCTGGATGGAGAATAAAAAGGGAAAGTGAATGACTCCATTCCAAGAGAGAAAATCAGGCTTTCCCCATTAGGGTATATAAACCATTATTCCCTAAATATACATGATGAAACTTTTGTAACAGCCCCTGTATTTACAGACGTGATCTCATTTGACAAGATGGTGTGATAACTAAGTAGCTCTTACCTCCCAAATTGGGATGAGAGTGATGAACAACGCTCATAGCACCCCAGAGTTCCCAACAAATCTAGTCATAGATCCCTGGAGTTTAATGGAATCTAGAACATATGGCTGATAAGACTCAGACTACCCCAAACGTTACCAGTCCGCCGGGCCAGAGACGGTCACGTTTTGCAGCGATATCTTCCAAAGATCATTTTCCACAAATGCCATCTCTTCTGCCTGAGAAAGAATAGAAGACTGTCATTGTACAGGCAAGACGTTACAAAGTAGACATGTATCTCTAAAGCACAACATGATTTGTCATCTGCAGTTGTGTACATACATCGTAGTTACTGTCGGGGTCTTATTCAGCCAGATCCAACATCCTCTTGCTGGGCAGCAGTGAAAAGACCCCAGTTCTTATTTGCACCCTCGTCACCTCCTTGCAAATTAAATTCTCGCAAGAAGGTAATTAAGATGCAAGCAATTGTTCTGCACAGAGTACACAGGTGTTGTATCGGGCATTGCTGGCGCATGTCACTCACCCATTTTTTCTGGGGTGCCCCACTCCTACATGGCTTGCAGGGTTTCATCTTCAGCTAAATGCAGCCTCTGCCCTTCAGGCCACAGCCATGGAGAGGATGGGACTCTAAACGAGAGCAAATGTTAACTAGAATCAATCGTAATTCAGACAGTATAATATCACTCCAGAAGTCCATTGCATCTTTCTGCAAGGTTAAGGCTGTGTGCACACGTTGCGGTTTTTTCCGATAAAAACGCTATAAAACTGCATACAATAAGCATCCCATCATTTAGAATGAATTCCGCATGTTTTGTGCACATGATGCTTTTTTTGTCCGCGAAAAAAAACGCATCGCGGTAAAAAACGCAGCATGTTCATAAATTTTCCGTTTTTTTTTTTTGCGGATTTCCCACTACAAAATGCATTGGGAAGTGTCCGGAAAAAAAGCGGCAAAAACGCGTGCTTTTTTTTTTGCGGATTTCTTGCAGAAAATGTCCGGTTTTTCTCAGGAATTTTCTGCGAGAAATCCTGAACGTGTGCACATAGCCTTAGGAAGACTTCTCAGCCATGCACTGCACCCCGAGAAATAAAACATCCAAAATGGCCTCCTCAGTGAGGAAGAGGACCGAAGCTCTAGCACCAGCTATTGGGGTGGGTAGCATCTTAAGTCAATATCAACCCTTGGTCTGTCTCTAGAAGGATGTCTCTAAAAGGATAACAGCAAATATTACAGCAGAAATATGCCAGAAATGAGCCAGAAGTGAACAGAAGGCAAGACTAACCACTGTTAATAAATGGACTAAATTTCTTTCCCTTTCCGCCACACTTATTCTCATCATGCTGACATACGCTCTAACAGTTTTGGCTCCATTACTCCTCACTCTCCTTCGCTATCCTCAAACCCCAGCACCCTCTAACCAAGTAATAATCTCTCCTTCCCTCCTGCCTCCCCACCTGACCTCCTCCGCTGACCTGCTCCTCAACCTCAGATCTCTCCTAATAAAAACACAAAACAAGTCGCCCACTCTCCTTCTCCCACCTGCTCTGTCTCTCTGTGCTTCTCCTCACTGCTGGCGACATATCTCCCAACCCTGGGCCCCCACAGCTCATACCTCCTATATCTTCCCCCTCCTATCGCTCCCAACCCAATATAAACACCCAAAATCTTGCCAACCTCAAACCCGTGCCCATGACGCCAATCCCCCTGCGCCCTCTCTCTGAATCACTATGGAATGCCAGCTCCATCTGCAATAAACTCCACGTGATTCACAACCTCTTTACCTCTCGTAATCTTTTCTTTCTGGGCATCACCGAAACATGGCTGACACCATCTGACACAGCCTCCCCTGCTGTACTATGTTACGGTGGCCTCCACTTCTCCACCATGTTTGCTGCCAGGGCGAGGAGTGTGGGTGGAGTGGGCCTTCTCCTTTCTTCCAACTGTACCTTTAACCCAATCCCACCTCTACCCTCCCCTCTTTTGAAGTCCACTCTGTCCGCATCTACTCCCCCTACAACCTCCAAATGGCCATCATATACCGACCTCCGGGCCCGACTACTGCCTTTATTGACCAATTCTCCACCTGGCTCCTTCACTTTCTGTCTGCTAACATTCCCACCATCATCATAGGTGATTTCAACATCCCCATTGACACCCACCAGTCAGCAGCCTCCAAACTCCTGTCCCTTACTTAATCCTTTGGACTTACTCAGTGGTCCTCCTCAGCCACCCACACATTAGACCTGGTCTTCACCCGTTTATGCTCGCTAACTTCATAACCTCCCCTCTCCCTCTATCTGACCACCATCTACTCACTTTCTCATCCCCGTCCTCCTCACCTGTCACCCATGTCCAGCACCATGCGCACCCACGCAGTAACCTCGCACACAGACTCCCACACACTCTCTGAATATCCTACCACTGTCCTCTATATCCTCACTCCACGACAGACAGTGCCACTGCTTTCTACAATGCCACTCTTGCATCAGCTATTGACACGGTCGCTCCTGTCATGCATAGCAGAGTGCGACGAACCAATAGACAACCCTGGCACAATAACATCACTAAAAAGCTTCGGCAAGTATCCAGAATTGCAGAACGGCGTTGGAACACATTCGCAAGATGATTTCACTGCACTCAAACAAGCAACATTGTCATTCAAATCAGCTCTCACCTCTGCTAAAAAGGCCTACTTCACAACCCTCGTATCTTCCTTATCCCACAACCCCAAACAGTTGTTCAAACACTTAACTCCCTCCTCCGCCCACCACTGCCCTGTCTGAGTTCCCTAATCGTTGCCGAGGACTTTGCCACGCACTTCAAAAATAAGATAGACCATACAAGGCAAGTCTTTGTCATCCAACCACAACCCCTTTGTATGAGAGACCAATGCTCAAACCCCATAACTTCACTCTCCAAAATCTCTGAAGGGGAGCTTGCTCATCTTTTCCTCAAATCACACCTCACCACTTGTGCACTTGACCCCATCCCATCCCACCTCCTCCCCAACCTCACCACCACACTAATCCCATCCCTAACCCATCTCTTCAACCTATCACTAACTTCTGGTACCTTCCCCTCTGCCTTTAAACATGCCACAATCACACCTATCCTCAAAAATGCATCCCTTGTCCGAAGCAGTATGTCCAGCTATCGCCCCATATCTTTGCTCCCAAACTCTTTGAGCAGCACGTCCATGCTGAACTTTTTTCTTTTTATTTTTTTATATAGCGCTAACATATTCCGCAGCGCTTTACAGTTTGCACACATTATCATCACTGTCCCCGATTGGGCTCACAATCTAGAATTCCTATCAGTATGTCTTTGGAATGTGGGAGGAAACCGGAGTGCCCGGAGGAAACCCACGCAAACACGGAGAGAACATACAAACTCTTTGCAGATGTTGTCCTGGGTGGGATTAGAACCCAGGACCCCAGCGCTGCAAGGCTGTAGTGCTAACCACTGCGCCACCGTGCTGCCCAACTTTCCTCTCACTTTGCATCGAACTCTCTTCGACAACCTACAATCTGGCTTCTGTCCCCACCACTCCACTGAGACTGCCTTGACCAAAATTACTAACGACTTACTTACAGCCAAAGCTAACAGACAATTCTCCCAGACCTGTCCTCTGCATTCGACACAGTTGACCACTGCCTCCTACTACAGATCCTCTCTTCCTTTGGGGTCAAAGACCTTGCCCTATCTTGGATCTCCTCATACCTTGCCAACCGCACATTAAGGCTGTGTGCACACGTTGCGTTTTTTTCGCGTTTTTCCCCCGATAAAAACGCCATAAAACCGCAAAAAAAAAAAAAAAAAAAAAAAAAAAACACGCATCGCGTTAAAAAACGCATGTTCATTAATTTTGCGTTTTTTTTCGGATTTCCCACTACAAAATGCATTGGGAAGTGTCCGGAAAAAACCGTGGCAAAAACGCATGCGGTTTTCTTGCAGATTTCTTGCAGAAAATGTCCGGTTTTTCTCAGGAATTTTCTGCGAGAAATCCTGAACGTGTGCACATAGCCTTAGCGTTTCCTACTCCTATACTACCTCTTCATCTCGCCCCCTCTTTGTTGGAGTCCCCCAAGGCTCTGTCCTAGGACCCATACTCTTCTCAATCTATACACATGGCCTGGGACAACTCACAAGGTCCTATGGCTTCCAGTACCATCTATATGCCGATGACACTCAGATCTACCTCTCTGGCCCAGATGTCACCTCTCTGCTCTCCAGAATCCCAGAGTGTTTATCGGCCATATCCTCCTCCTCTCGCTTCCTCAAGCTCAATGTGGACAAATCTGAACTCATTATCTTTCCTCCATCACGCATATCTTCCCTACCTGTTCTATCTATCAAAATAAATGAAATCACTTTCCCCTGTCCCCAAAATCTGCTGCCTCGGAGTAACCCTTGATTCTGCCCTGTCCTTCAAACCGCACATCCAAGCTCTCGCCACAACCTGTCGCCTCCAGCTCAAAAATATTTCCAGAATCCGTCCTTTCCTCAACCCACACTCTACCAAAATGCTCGTGCATGCCCTAATCATCTCCCGCCTCGACTACTGCAACATACTCCTCTGTGGCCTACCTTCTAACACTCACCCCTCCAGTCCATCCTTGCTGCCCGACTAATTAATCTCTCTCCTTGCTACACTCCTGCTTCCCCTCTTTGCAAATCCCTTCACTGGCTCCCAATTTCCCAGCGTATCCAGTTTAAATTACTAACACCAGAGGCGTAGCTAGAGCTTTTGCCGCCCGGGGCTGTTCCCGAGTTTGGCGCCCCCCCCCCCCCCCCGGCTCAATACACACAAAGGTTACCAAAAACGGTTTTCCTGTTTTGTAGAACTTAAACTGGGCCTAATGGTGTCACCCCCACATGCCACACCTGTGACTTAATACCACCACACCATGACCAGGCCACATAGTGACCGAATAATACTACATACAAGGGACAAATACCACAACACCATTTCCAGACCACATGTTACCACCACATAGTGACTGAATACTACAATACTGATCAGTAATAAAAAAAAAAAAACACAATACTATCACCATAAGTGCCAGTATTCACAGGAGATCTGTACTTAGTATGCAGTGTCTGTGTAGAGGTAATACAGAGATCACTGGTGACATTATACACAGGACCTCTATATAGTATACAGTGTATAGTGTCAGTGTATAGGTAACACTGACTCACCAGTGACGTCTCTAGGTGAAGTCCTTCATCTTTCATCCAGCACAGACCGCCATCATTCCTTCCAGCCAGGACTCGTTTCTGCAGGAAATAACACAGTTATCTCGAGCTCCGCTTGCAGAACACATTACTTAATTTTTCACAACTTCTACATTACATCACATGAAGAAAAAAAGGTGATATAGTGTCACTCTGCACAGTAACAGGACCGCTCCCCCATTTAAAACAGTATACTCAAAAAATAAAATAAATACATCACTGCAGTAATAATATCCCTTAATTAGCCCCTATGGTAATAATATTCCCCACCCTGGCCCCGTTTCTCATTCCTGGCTCCAGCCATATGTTCTCGCATCCTGCCCTCATAAGTATCCATTCTACCCCATATGATCTCCACATCCTGCCCCACCAGCCTCCATCGTATCCGTCCTGCCCCATGATCCAATCCTGCCCCGTGTCTCCAATCATGCCCCGTATCTACATTCTGCCCATGCCTCAAGTCCTGCCCCCAGTGTGTCCAGCATATTACCCCCATGTTGTCCAGCAATCTGCCCCAGTGTGTCCAGCATATTACCCCCATGTTGTCCAGCAATCTGCCCCAGTGTGTCCAGCATATTACCCCCAGTGTGTCCAGCAATCTGCCCCAGTATGTCCAGCACTGCCCCCAGTGTGTCCAGCAATCTGCCCCAGTGTCCAGCCTTTCCCCAGTGTGTCCAGCAGTCTGCCCCAGTGTGTCCAGCATATTACCCCCAGTGTCCAGCATTGCCCCAGTGTGTCCAGCATATTACCCCCAGTGTGTCCAGCAATCTGCCCCAGTGTCCAGCATTGCCCCAGTGTGTCCAGAAGTCTGCCCCAGGGTCTCCAGCATTGCCTCAATGTGTCCAGAAATCTGCCCCAGGGTCTCCAGTATTGCCCCAGTGTGTCCAGCAATCTGCCCCATGGTCTCCTGTATTGCCCCAGTGTGTCCAGCATTCTGCCCCATGGTCTCCAGTATTGCCCCGGTGTATCCAGCAATCTGCCCCATGGTCTCCTGTATTGCCCCAGTGTGTCCAGCATTCTGCCCCATGGTCTCCAGTATTGCCCCAGTGTGTCCAGCAATCTGCCCCATGGTCTCCTGTATTGCCCCAGTGTGTCCAGCAATCTGCCCCATGGTCTCCTGTATTGCCCCAGTGTGTCCAGCATTGCCCCAGCCCCAGACAGTCAGACAAAGAAAAAAAAAAAAAAAAAAAGTAAAATCCTCACCTCTCCCGTTCCTAGCGCAGGTCCGGTGCAGTCAGCGTCTCTCCGGCTCTGCAACGCTCAGGACAGAGGCAGAGCGGCGCGCACAGTAGTGACGTCATCGCGCCCTCTGCTCTGAGACGTCGCAGAGTCAGAGGACGCTGCAGCTGCCGGCGCCGCAGGAACCAGGAGAGGTGAGTATAGAGCGGGGGGCGGGGTCCGGTGGTGGGGGGAGCTGGCCCTGGTCGTGGCGGCGGACGGCGCCGCCCGAAGATTTAAAGGGGCGTCTTTTTTTTTTTTTTTTCTTCTTCTCCTGCAGCGCCGGCCGCCCCCCGCATTGTGCCGCCCGGGGCGGACCGCCCCCCCCGCACCCTCTTCCTACGCCACTGACCTACAAAGCCATCCATAACCTTTCTCCTCCGTATATTTCCACACTAATCTCTCAATATCTTCCCTCACGTAATCTCCGGTCCTGCCAAGACCACCCCTTTCCTCCACGCTTATTGGCTCCTCACCCAATCGCCTCCAAGACTTCTCCCGATTATCCCCCATCCTCTGGAATGCAGTGCCCCAACATGTCTGGTTATCCACTACTTTTGGATCCTTCAAAAGAAACCTGAAAACCCATCTCTTCAAAGAAGCTTACAACCTGTAATTACCACACGGCCACCTCAACACCATCGGAGCTACTGCAACCCTCAACCTACTCTCTCCTTCCCCATAATCCTGTAGAATGTAAGCCCGCAAGGGCAGGGTCCTCTTCCCTCTGTACCAGTCTGTTATTGTTAGTTTTGTTTACTGTAAGTGATATTTGTATTTTGATGTAACCCCTTCTCATGTACAGCACCATGGAATTAATGGTGCTATATAAATCAATAATAACCCTACAAAGGGTCACATCACATGACTTATGATACAGCCAAACCTGGATCTACATTTGCAGGCAGATGTTTCGGGTTCTCAGGTTCCCATCAGTGCAGAGTAAGAGACAGGTGCTATCAAAACACTCCTAAAGCCTGCCGCGAAAAGTCATCTGCTGTCCCAACAGACCCACCAAAAATGCCCACTTATTTTTAAAATGAGACGTTGAGTTAGTCAAAATAACTATTCCCTTGAGACTACGGTACATGTAAAAAAACAAGTAAAATAATAAGCCCTCTGCTCTTTCTCACCAAGATGGCTGAACTGATGCAAAGTGACCCATGATGCTGACAAGTGTTTAGTAGGAAAGTCTGATGACTGTCACCTCTCCTGACAAGTTTACTTTAGTAAATACTTGTATTCCTTGCAAAAAGATTCTGAATTATGTTCTTTCAACTCTGTATTGGCAGTTCTTCCCATTTATGGAGAAGGGGAGAAACATGACAACTGGGTGTTACCACTCCCCCCTCCTTTTGTCAAGGGGGTGTGCCTGGTAACATCACCTTGTTAATTTAAAATATAATATCCTGATATCACTCCTCCATCCACATTTTTCCTGATGGAGGAGCTATAGTTGGCGCTCTGGCGTGTCGAGAGTACAGATATCCCATCACTATATTTAGTGCCGCAGGTAGTCTGTGCTATCTGGAGACATCAGGGAGGGGACGCACGGCAGGATATCCTAATTGGTGAGCTACAGATTTCGTTGACAGAGTTGCAAAAACACAGCCCCACTGTCATGAATTACCGGGTGGATATTGTATCATCTCGACCGCTGACACCAATTTGTCATGAACCGGGGTTGTTTGGTTGGCCCCGGTTCTTTTCTGAAGGGGATTCTTCTATATCCCACTTCTGGTTTGGAACTTGCAGCTCTGGAGCCCCCCATACCCTCAGGTCAGACAGTGTACTGCACCTAGGATAATTAGTCACCAGAAAGGCTGCCTTTGTATGTACTGGCTAATGGGCACACTGCAGTGAGGGCGATATTACTACTCCTACTCAGGCGGGAACAATAATCAACGCCGTCCGTCGCTACCAGTTTTCCCAATGGCTCAGGACATTTCCGCTGCCACCAGCTCCTATTCCTGAATTAATAATAGGCCAGGAGCCAACCCAATTAGTAGCGCAATTTACTTCAGAGGACGTGACATTCTTCCCATTTCCTGACACCTCCCTTTTGGACTACGCTACAGAGGCAGGACCTCTCGGTACTCCTTCATGTGGACCTCAGCAGGTTGGCTGGACAACCCGTCAGCATTGCCATGCTCGTTGCCTGTTTTGTGTTTAACTGTAAAAAGTCGTACTGCTGGAGGACAAGGCTCCAGCGCAGCAACCTTCTGTTGGTACCAGACACGGTTTGTAGCCAGCACAGAGGGTTGTGGTTGGTCAGCAGGGAAGGCGCAACCGTACAGGTAGGGCTGCAAACATTGCAGGGCCCAGACCAAGGCCAGGCACTCCTTATCGATGGTGGAATAGGCTACTTCCCTCGGCAGAGGCTTCCGTCTCAGGTACAACACTGGGTGCTCTTGGTTCCCCGAGTTGACCTGGCTGAGCACAGCGGCCAAACTCGCTGGCATCAGTCTGTACCAGGAACGGCCGACTGCTTTTCACATGGGAGAGTTGCACAGGGCTGTTTTCAAAGCCCGGAAAGCCACCTGACAGCCATCTGTCCACTTGACTGTTTGGAGTAGCTTCTTCCGGGTGAGGTCCATCAAGGGTTTTGCCAGGCTACTATAGTTCTGTATAAAAGCGCCTATAGTACCCTGAAGTGCCCAGGAAGGACATCACCTGTTTCTTGGTCCTGGGGGTGGGCCAGGACACGATCATGTCCACTTTACCAGGCTCTGGCCTCATGAAGCCTCTGCCTACCCGTGCCCCAGGTAGTGGACCTTGCTCATGCCCATCTGGCACTTTCCCGGCTTGATGGTCAGGCCTGCTTGGTGAATTCATCAGAGCACCTCCTGTAGATGCTGCAGGTGTTCTTCCCAGGAGGAACTGAAGACCGCAATGTCATCCAAGTACGCCACCACGTACTTCTCCAGTCCCTAAAGCAGGTGGTTGACATCCACTGGAAAGTGGCAGGGGCACTCTTTATGCCGAATGGCATGACCGAGGACTCGTACAGTCCGAAGGGGATGATAAAGGCGGACTTCTCCTGCGCCTCAGGGGAATCTGCCAGTATCCCAACTCAAATCCATAATGGACAGATTTTGCACCAGCTATCCGCTCAAGCAGCTCCATCGATGCGTGGCATTGAGTGTACGTCAGAGGCTGTGATAGTGTTGAGCCCCCTGTAGTCCACGTAGGTCCAGGTGGTCCGATCCTTCTTTGGCATGAGGACTACAGGCGAGGCCCACACGCTTTTGGACTGTTGAATCCCCCCCAGCTGTAACAGCTCATCGATCTTCTGGCGCATAACCTGCTGCACCTCGTCGGAGATCCGATAGGGTGGGGCATGATTCCCGATGTCCACCTCATGGACCGCTAACTCAGTCCTTCCATGTCGGTTGGAGAACGGTTCAGGCATGGTTTGCAACTGCTGAGGTTCGGATACCAAGGTGCTTACCTCCATGTCCTTGATGGACCCACCAGCCTTGGGCCAGCATATCGGGGGGGGGGGGGGGTGAGGGAAAATCTTCCTCCCCATCTTCGTGCAGGTAGTAGACCGGTAGGATGTAGGCTTCACGTGCTTGATGAGCCTTCATCATATTGACATGAAAAGCTTTGCGCCTACCCCGGGAATGGTCAAGCGTGACCACGTAGGTGACTGGGTTGAGCTGTTGGACGACGTACGGCCTTCCCAAGCTGCCTGAAGCTTATCCTTTGGAACGGGGACAAGCACCCATACTTTTTTGACCCACCTGGTTGGTCCGCTCCTGGGCATTCTGGCCGTACCAGTGCTTCTGGTCAGCCTGAGTCATGTACCAACTGCATCAAGGTCTGTATTTTGTCACGGAAGCACATGACATACTCCACGATGGACACTTCTGAAAGGTTCGGCTCTTCTTCCCAGGATTCCCTTACCAACCCAAGGGGACTCCAAACTTGCCTGCCGTACAGGAGCTCGAAGAGGGAGAACCCCAGCGAGGCCTGCGGAACCTCTCGGTAAGCAAATAGCAGGTGTGGGGGGTCCTTGGATCGCACAGGGTGGATATTGTATCATCCCATTGTTTGGTTGGCCCCAGTTCTTTTCTGAAAGATTTATCTATATCCCACTTCTGGTTTGGAACTTGCAGCTCTCTGGCGCCCCCCCAGGTCAGGCAGGGTACTGCACCTAGGATAGTTAGGCTATGTGTACGTTGCGGATTCGTGTGTGGATGTTTGCACAGTTTTTGAAAAATCCGCAGGTAAAACACACTGCGTTTTACCTGTGGATTTACCATGGATTTCCAGCGTTTTTTGTGCAGATTTCACCACTTGCGGATTCCTATACAGGAGCAGGTGTAAAATGCTGCGGAATCCGCACAAAGAATTGACATGCTGTGGAAAATACAACGCAGCGTTTGGTTTTCCATGCTGCTTTACAGTACCTATGGAAAACTGCTGCGAATCTGCAGGCAAATCCGCAAGGTGTGCACATAGCCTTAGTCACCAGAAAGGCTGCCTTACTATGTACTGGCTAATGGGCACACTGCAGCGGGGCGATATAACTACTCCCACTCAGGCGGGAACAATAATCAACACCGTCCGTCGCTACCAGTTTTCCCCAACGGCTCAGGACACTTCTGCTGCCACCAGCTCCTATTCCTGAATTAATAATGGGTCAGGAGCCAACCCAATTAGTAGCATAATTTACTTCAGAGGCCGTGACATTCTTCCTATTTCCTGACACCCACATACAAAGAAATGAGGAATAAACTGACCGTAGCTTCATACATGTAGGTATGAGAGGTGTCAGCAGACACCTATACACAGTATTATCATACAGATATGTAGACCTAAAACTTGGCGCTTGGCGGAGAGCACATTATTCTCTTTCGAGTCTATGACGCTGATAGGACAAACGATTTGTGATGACAGACGTACACCGTGACATCACATGTGTACCAAGCATCACTGGAGACCCCCACAATCACAATCCCTACATTTCTGACGGTGTGCAACAGAAGCTCCATGTGTGCGCCAGTGGTGGAACCCATACAGTACAGATGGGATTTGCCATAAATGTCCCACATGGAACAACGCCTGAAACACTGGGGGTATTGTTATGCACAAAGGGGGGCACTTATACTAATGTGGGAACACTAAAAGTGTAGAAAATAAAAGAGGGCAATATTTGTGCATGGTGCTGAAGATTACAAGAAGTGGGGGCAGAGTTTTGTCCCTTTATAGGAAATGAATGTGAGGGCTTTATTTCTCAAAAAATGGGGGTGATATTTCCCTTACTTGCTTGTCCATCCAACTGCACCCAGGCCTAACATGGAGGGGAACTTTTAGTTCAGGTGCCAATGGTAGGAGTGGTACTAACTGAAGGAAAGGATGTTCCAGTTCCTGTAGTGCTGGCAGAATTCTAATAAAAGGGAAACTGCCCAGAGGAAGAGATTGAATGGCAATTTACAGAGCATGAGAATTAGAATATACGGCTCCCAAAGCAGATTTACTTTGTTATGGGGAGGGGGCAATAAGACCAGTCTTCTGTAAAGGTTTTAACCCCTTCGAGACATGCGCCGTACTAGTACTGCGCTGCCGGCACTGCATTAGTGCCAGCAGCAGTACTAGTACGGCGCACCGATCACCGCGGTCTCGCGCTGAGCGCCGCGGTGATCGGGTGCGGGGGTCAGCTGTATATGACAGCTGACACCCCGCAGCAATGCCCACGATCGGCGCTATCGCCGATCGCGGGCATTTAACCCCTCTGATGCCGCTGTCTGATGCAATGAGATCGCGTTGCTCCGGTGACCCGGAAGGAGTCCCCGGATCCAAGATGGCCGCCGGACTCCTTCCGGGTCATGAAGTGACCTGGCTAGCCGGCGCCTGCTGAGAGCAGGCGCTGGAAGCCAGCTAAACTGCATGTCAGATCGTTGATCTGACAGTGTGCTATGCACAGTGTCAGATCAACGATCTGATCTAATACAGAGATGTCCCACCCTGGGACAATGTTAGAAAGTAAAAAAAAAAAAAAAAAAAAAAAAAATCAATAAATGTACACATATTTGTTATCGCCGCGTCCGTAACGACCCGCTCTATAAAACTATCCCACTAGTTAACCCCTTCAGTGAACACCGCTAAAAAAAAAAAAAAAAAAACACAAGGCAAAAAACGCTTTATTATCATACAGGCGAACAAAAAGTGGAATAACACGCGATCAAAACGACGGATATAAATACCCATGGTACCGCTGAAAACGTCATCTTGTCCCGCAAAAAAAAAGCCGCCATACAGCATCATCAGCAGAAAAATAAAAAAGTTATAGCTCTCAGAATAATGCGATGCAAAAACAATTATTTTTTTATATAAAATAGTTTTTATTGTGTAAAAGCGCCAAAACATAAAAAAAATTACATAAATGAGGTATCGCTGTAATCGTACTGACCCGAAGAATAAAACTGCTTTATCCATTTTACCACACGTGGAACGGTATAAACGCCCCCCTAAAAGAAATTCAGGAATTGCTGGTTTTTGTTCATTCCGCCTCCCAAAAATCGGAATAAAAAGCGATCAAAAAATGTCATCTGCCCGAAAATGTTACCAATAAAAACGTCAACTCGTCCCGCAAAAAACAAGACCTCATATGACTCTGTGGGCCAAAATATGGATAAATTATAGCTCTCAAAATGTGGTGATGCAAAAACTATTTTTTGCAATAAAAAGCGTCTTTTAGTGTGTGACAGCTGCCAATCATAAAAATCCGCCAAAAAAACGCTATAAAAGTAAATCAAACCCCCCTTCATCACCCCCTTAGTTAGGGAAAAATAATAAAATGTAAAAAAATGTATTTATTTCCATTTTCCCATTAGTGCTAGGGTTAGGGCTAGGGTTAGGGCTAGGGCTAGGGTTAGGGTTTCAGTTATAATTGGGGGTTTCCACTGTTTAGGCACATCAGGGGCTCTCCAAACGCGACATGGCGTCCGATCTCAATTCCAGCCAATTCTGCTTTGAAAAAGTAAAACAGGGCTCCTTCCCTTCCGAGTTCTCCTGTGTGCCCAAACAGTGGTTCCCCCCAACATATCAGCGTTCTCAGGACAAGTTGGACAATAACATTTGTGGTCCAATTTCTCCTGTTACCCTTGGGAAAAAAAAAATGGCGGGCTAAAACATCATTTTGTGGAAAGAAATAATGATTTTTTAATTTTCACAATGCTACATTCTAAACTTTAGTGAAACAATTGGGGTTAAAAGTGCTCACCACACATCTAGATAACTTCCTTAGGGGGTCTTCTTTCCAAAATGGGGTCACTTGTGGGGGGTTTCCACTGTTAAGGCACGTCAGGGGCTCTCCAAATGCGACATGGCGTCCGATCTCAATTCCAGCCAATTTTGCATTGAAAAATCAAATGGCACTCCTTCCCTTCCGAGCTCTGCCATGCGCTCAAACAGTGGTTTATCCCCATATATGAAGTATCGACGTACTCAGGACAAATTGCACAACAACTTTTGGGGTCCAATTTATCCTTTTACCCTTGGGAAAATAAAAAATTTGGGGCAAAAAGATCATTTTTTGTGAAAATTAATAAAAAGATTTTTTCTACGGCTCTACATTATAAACTTCTTTGAAGCACTTGGGAGGTTCAAAGTGCTCACCACACATCTAGATTAGTTCCTTAGGGGGTCTACTTTCCAAAATGGTGTCACTTGTGGGGGTTTCCACTGTTTAGGCACATCAGGGGCTCTCCAATCGTGACATGGGCTCCGATCTCAATTCCAGCAAATCTTGCATTGAAAAGTCAAATGGCGCTCCTTCCCTTCCGAGCTCTGCCATGTGCCCAAACAGTGGTTTACCCCCACATATGGGGTATCGGCGTACTCAGGACAAATTGTACAACCACTTTTGTGGTCCAATTTCTCCTGGTACCCTTGGTAAAATGAAACAAATTGGACCTGAAGTAAAAATTTTGTGAAAAAAAAGTTAAATGTTCAATTTTTTTTAAACATTCAAAAAATTCCTGTGAAGCACCTGAAGGGTTAATAAACTTTTTGAATGTGGTTTTGAGTACCTTGAGGGGTGCAGTTTTTAGAATGGTGTCACTTTTGGGCATTTTCTGTCATATAGACCCCTCAAAGTCACTTCAAGTGTGAGGTGGTCCGTAAAAAAATGGTTTTGCAAATTTTGTTGCAAAAATGAGAAATCGCTGGTCAACTTTTAACCCTTATAACGTCCTAACAAAAAAAAGTTATGTTTCCAAAATTGTGCTGATGTAAAGCAGACATGTGGGAAATGTTGTTTATTAACTATATTATGTGATATAACTCTCTAATTTAAGGGCATAAAAACTAAGAGTTTGAAAATTGCTAAATTTTCATAATTTCCGACAAATTTTTGTTTTTTTCACAAATAAAGGCAAGTCATATCGAAGAAGTTTTACCACTATCACGAAGTACAATATGTCACGAGAAAACAGTGTCAGAATCACCATGATCCGTTGAAGCGTTTCAGAGTTATGACCTCATAAAGTGACAGTGGTCAGAATTGTAAAAATTGGCCCTGTCACTTAGGTGAAAACAGGCTTTGGGGTGAAGGGGTTAATAGTGCCACCTTGTACTTCAGAGGTACATCCAGGAACCCTATACAAATACTGTAACATCCAAACACTGGATAAAAGGGGAAAAGGGGACAAACTGGAGGAATTCTGGGTCACATGGCGAAAATGCCAAGGGGCCCATTGACAGCTGAGATCTCAGGAATTCAGTGTGGGCTCCGAGAAGGGCAGAGTAGGCGGCTGGGTACAAAGGTGGACGTGTGCAGAGCAGAATAGTGCGGAGCTCAGCAAGAAGCAGTGTGACCGCTGCACAGATACACTATGTATCAGCATTACTGACAGAGCCCTTATGTGCACCCCCATTGTATACACCTAGAGCAGCCTATAGACAAGCAATGTATACCCAGGGGTCTGCTATGGCATTCCTAATCCATGGATGAAGGGACAGAAGCAAATGGAACATATCCTTAGTATGGAGCGTACAGGCTCTGGGTGCTGCTGCCTGTACGGATGGAGCTCTTCCCTGAAGATAATGATCCTTACACGAGACCGAACTGTGGCATCTGCCATATAATAAAGGGTTAGCTGTAAGCAACCTGTATAACAAAGCAGATAGGAACAGACGAGTGCTGCCACCTAGTGGCCCGACATTTCACCAGCATGACTGCTCATTCACACTGGGTGGTACTGATACAGCAAGCAATATTAGCATTTCCGTCTTTTGTGCATGATTAATATTACCCCTTTGTATGTAGCACTCCTGCCCCATTCCCACTGACTTCTCATTTTTGGAATAGTCAGAACAGCTCCAAAACTGCAATAAATTTTTTTTTATATATAATAATAGCACAACGTAATAATGTGCCATAAAGGGAATTTATTATACTGTAATCAGTATAAAGTTGCAAATTGGAGCTACGCAAAACTTAGCAAATTGTGGAGTTATCGGTTTGAATCAGCTCTGCTGAAATAAGAGGAGCCGGATGGGGGAAATGGGACTACACCTGCTTGGCCAATTCACCAAAAGTGTTCACGATTTGACATAACATACTACTCCGGTCGCTGGCTGGAGTAGCATTCCTTGTGTGGCACAAGAAGGCACATACCACACCAGAAGATACACTGATTCTCTAAGTGGGGTTCACCTCTTAGGCCTCTTTCACACTACCGTCTTTTTTAGATCCGTCACAATCCGTCGTTTTGTGAAAAAAACGTATCCTGCAAATTTGCCCGCAGGATGCGTTTTTTTCCCCATAGACCGGTATTAGCGACGGATTGCCACAAGTTTCGTCCGTCGTGCACTGGATCCGTCGGAATTTGGCAACACATCGTCTGGAAAAACAACGTTCAATGTAATGTTTTGTCTGCGTGAGAAAGACGTGCCATGACAGATCCTGCGGCATACGTCGTTGGCTATAATGGAAGCCTATGGACGCAGGATCCGTCGTATGATTGAATCCAGCGCTGCAACACGTCTTTTTACACTGAGCATGCTCAGAATAAGGATTTTGTAGCCAGTTCACCAGACAGCCCCAAATCTATATAAGCCTGGCCTGGGGCTTCACCCCCAAATGTGCCAGCAAGACTCCTGCCAGCATCCAGCCAGAGGCCAGCCAGTGTGAGTCCTGCTATTTTTGCGTGCGTCTGTGTGCTTGTGTGCGCGCATCTGTTTGCGTGCGCCTGTGTGCTTTCATGCGTGTGCATGCATTGTGTTTGTGTGCTTTTGTGCATGCATTGTGTGCTTTTGTGCGTGTGCATGCATTGTGTGTTTGTGCATGAATTGTGTGTTTGTGTGCTTGTGCATGCAGTGTGTTTGTGTGCGTGTGCATGCATTGTGTGCGTGTGCATGCATTGTGTGTTTGTGCATGCATTGTGTGTTTGTGTGCTTTTGTGCGTGTGCATGCATTGTGTGTTTGTGTGCGTGCATTGTGTTTGTGTGCGTGTGCATGCATTGTGTGCTTTTGTGCTTGTGCATGCATTGTGTGCTTTTGTGCGTGTGCATGCATTGTGTGTTTGTGTGCTTGTGCGTGTGCATGCATTGTGTTTGTGTGCGTGTGCATGCATTGTGTGTTTGTGTGCTTGTGCATGCATTGTGTGTTTGTGTGCGTGTGCATGCATTGTGTGTTTGTGTGCGTGTGCATGCATTGTGTGCTTGTGTGCGTGTGCATGCATTGTGTGTTTGTGTGCGTGTGCATGCATTGTGTGCTTGTGCGTGTGCATGCATTGTGTGCTTGTGCGTGTGCATGCATTGTGTGTGTGCTTTTGTGCGTGTGCATGCATTGTGTTTGTGTGCTTGTGCGTGTGCATGAATTGTGTGCGCCTGTGTGCTTTCTTGCGTGTGCATGCATGTTTTTTTTACTGTGATTTATTTAACAAGTAGTGGGGTGTGTGCAGCATGTGGTTTCAGCGTGTGTAATGGTGGTGTGAGCGTGTCTTGCGTGTTTTTTATTGTATTGTTGAAAACATTTACAGTTATTGTACTTGTATTTAAAATAAAGAGCACTGTAGCTCCTAATTGTGATGGTTAAAAAAAAAAAAAAAGAAAAGAAAAGAAAAGGAATTATTAATTTCGTAATTCAAATTGTCCGTAGTATCATCTCATAAAGGTACATTTTAAAGTGTGGTGTATGTACAAATGTACACACATGCAATACAGAGTTGGTTGAGGGTTTATTTTTTACTAGAAAAGGCTATTGAAAATTTTTAATAGTTTTTAGTAATTTTTAAAGGGATCTTTTCAAATCACATATGTGGTCAATACATTTTCAACTGGTGTTTAGGCATTTCAATTTTACATGAGGGTATTTTTTTTGGGGGTAGGGGGAAATGGTTTTACAGCTGGCACATATTATTGAACTAGGTAATCCAGCTCAGACTGGTGTGCCTTGGGTATATTTTTTTGGGTTGTTTCTCAAAACGTTGTTTGTTGGCCTGCTTGAACATTGCTCAGATCATTTGAGCAGGGTGGTTTTTAAATCTTTTACATTAGCTAGTTTGGGAGGTTTGTCGGTCCAAGTATAAATTCTTTATACTTACAGATCCATCAGGGACCACTCAGCCAGCAGGGACCACCAGGACAGCAGGGACCGTGCCAGCAAGACAGTTTCCTGATGTAAGTATTAAAGACCACAAAGCTTTGAATTTAATTTGGATAGTAGCTTATAAGTGTCTTTATACTTGCAGATACACCAGGGACCACCGAGCCTGCAGAAAATGTCTTCTGGGAGCCCTCCTCCACAGTGTCTGCGTAGTGAGGTAGTTTAAAAAATTTTTTGTTTTTGTTGTTCTTGCTAAAATTTCGGTTACACACTATGCATTATGTTTTCATAGGAAGCTGAAGCAGCCGAGGGCCTCAGAAGGAGACGGGATGGGTGGAGAAACGCTAGGAGCGGACGCACAGAGTGTAAGTTGTGGCGAAACAGTTGCTTCACACATCACAGTGCACCCAACACATACAAAGCAAACCATCATACATCACAGTACACATACAACATATGCCTACATCCAACATAATTCTTTTTCTTTTTTTAGTCTGCTGCACATTCTGGTCAACGCCATGAAAATCCTCCCAGCAGCTCCCAGAGTCGGTGTCATAGTCGCCGCAGCGGTCAGCCAGCAGTAAGTTCTTTTTTCTCTTGTAGTTTTGTGTTTCAGTGTACTAATTTTTTTTTTTGCAGTATTCACAGCGTGCTCCCGACTCAGATGTTGAGGATTACAGACTAGATGTGGACCGCCTCATCAAGGAGGTCCATGAGCGGGAGCCGCTGTGGAACACGGCTGACAGCAGCCATGCAGATCAGTTTGTGACCTGTCAGCTCTGGGAGCAAGTCTGCATGAACGTTGTGGCTAACTGGGAGGACCTTGATCCAAGGCAGCAGACTCGTTTATGTAAGTAGTCACATTTCAGTAATTTCGGCAGCAGGGTGGAATGTGTTGTATGTAACCCATTTTTTTATTTTTTTTTATTTAATTCTTTTCTTTACAGATGAAAGGGTTATGACGCGGTGGCGGTCACTCAGGGATCGCTTCAAGAGGGAGTTTAACAAGGAGATGCAGGCCCCGAGTGGCTCAAGAGGACGCAGGCCACAGTACAAACACAGCCGTGCCCCGTCTTCCTCTGGGAAACGATGTTGAGAAGGTATATATTCAACAGCCCATTTAATAATTCACCATGTTTACCTGTCTAACTTTTTTGTTTTTGTTTCAGGCAGGGCTTTTTCCTATCAATATAGTTATTTTTTTTCTATTTCACAGTACCTCCAGTAGCACTCAGGAGCCTGCTTCTACCTTGGACCCCTCTGGAGCGATCCCACAGGAGTCCGCCATGTCTGTAGACCCCACCCCTCGTCTGGCCCTTCCCTCACCTCTGCCCCATCCACATCAACATCCGCCAGCGCATCATCGCAGACTTCGTTACATGAAGCTGCTGGTGACAAGTTAGCGTTCCCTTTACCCCACCCCTCTGATCCTGCCACCTCTAGAACACCATTAGGTTTGGGGCAGCAGCGACAGAGGGGGTCAGGAAAGGAGTTCTGCTCCTGAGTTCTTACATCTGAATGCATCCTTCCAGAGCCCTTTCAAACTTTTGGGAGAGCAAGTGACTGCTGGGTTCAGCATGGTAAACAAAAGCATCAGTGAACTCCGCAGTCGCTTGGATAGGCTGCATTCAGATGCGAGGCAATCTCCAAATAACCTTTTCTTCCAATCAATGCTCAGGAGCATGGAAAAGCTAACTATTGACCAGCAGATGCATGTAATGCAAGGCTGCCATGCTGCTCTAGTGCAGGCCATCACCCAAGCCCCTCCAACTCCCACTGTCTTTCCTACCAACCCTTTCCAAACTACTTGTCAATTCCCAACCCAGGCCCAATTCCCTCCCCACTGTTTCCTTCCCCATCAAATTTTCCACCTACCCCTACACCACCCCCTGTCCAACCTGACCTCCCTGCTCACCCTCATGTTTCCCCCCCCTTCCACTACAGATCAACCCCAACCCAGGCTTCCCCCCCCCCCCCCCCCACTATTGATGTGGTCCAACCTTCCAGCCCCTCCGTTAGTATCTCCACCCCACAATTTACAGATTTATAACATGTAATGTTTAATAATTGTGTAAGAAACCTTTTAAAAAAATATTTTGTTTAACCCAAAAAGGGTTTCGAGAGGAAAAAAAAAAAAAAAGAAAAAAAAGTTTTACCCAAAAAGGTTAAATATTGTTTAACCCCTTTCTGACCTCGGAGTTATGGCTCTGGGAAGGAGAGGAGTGAAAAACGAACACGGAAAAATGAGAAATCCCAAGGTCATGAAGGGGTTAATAATAATGTCAAATAAAATTTGTTGTTATTTTTTTTTTTTTAAACTATTTTATTGTTAAGTGTCTTCATTTAGGTATGGTAAACATAATTGGGCAGCACCACACAGGCCTTGACAACTTCATCCACAGTCTGTAGTTTTATGGCGGTTAGCAGCACTCGCCACTTTGCTGTTAAAATGCCAAACGCGCACTCCACTCATCTGGCTCTAGTTAAACACTCGTTTGGTTCTGGTCAATCCACTGCTTGCATAAGGTTTCAGTAGGTGTGGTGACAGCTGGAATGCCTCATCGCCAACACAGACAAATGGCATAGGTGGGCCAGATGTCTGGGGAGTGGTCTTGGTGGTGGAAATCATAGGTGTCTCCATATAGACAACGGCCCATAGGACATGTTCTGAAGACCTGTGAGTCGTTTGATCTGCCACAGGCTCCAATGTCCACAGCAATAAGCTTACAATTGGCATCCGCTATGGCCATAAGTACTATGGGAAAGTACTTTTTGTAGTTATAGTGCAGCGCCCCAGAGACTTGGTCGTTGCAGTATGACGCTCTGCCACTAAGGGGAGTGATGGTACTAAAAGAGTTCATCTGACCAGGTATCACCAGCACACATTACACTTCACACTCCGGCCACTAGGGGGAGCAAACCGGTTTTTACGTACCGGTAATAGGATTTTACAGAGTCCACGACAGCACCCATACGAGAGAGGGGATCCGCCCACCATCTGGACAGGAACCTACAGGATTTAAAGGGGCGGTCCCCCTCACCACTCCAGTTTGTGTTTCAGAGTATAAGGGACACCGCCATTGAGTTAGTACACAATCATAAATACTTAAACATTACTAAATACCATCACCTTCTAGAGAGTGACAATTAAAAGCACACCTTCCAATAGAGTGCAGGAAACCAGTGATTAACTACGGGGGGGAATGTGCGGGTGCTGTCGTGGACTCTGTAAAATCCTATTACCGGTACGTAAAAACCGGTTTTCCTATCGCCACGACAGCACCCATACGAGAGACTTTAAAAGACCAATCACCTGGGAGGGACTACAGCACTAAGTACTGAACGGCCAAAGTCTAAATTGGCCTTACATGATAGATCAAGACGGTAATGATTATAAAAGGTGGAAGGAGATGACCATGTTGCCGCCTTACATATCACGTCTATGGAGACGTCCGTTCTCTCCGCCCAGGATAAGGCCATGGCTCGGGTGGAGTGGGCCTTGATGCCTTCTGGTGGAATTTGACCTTTGGCAGTATAGGCAAGGCATATCGCATCTCTGATCCATCTGGCAATAGAGCCCTTTGTTACACTCGCCCCCTTCCTTGGATTCTGAAAGGAAACAAACAGAGCCCTACTCTGCCTCCAAGGTTCTGTTTTGTGCAGGTATTGTAATACTGCTCTTCTAACGTCTAGCATATGACATTTCTGCTCCTCTGCTGAAACTGGATTATCACAAAATGATGGTAAATATATTTCTTGACTTCTATGGAATTTAGAAGCTACCTTTGGCAGATATGCTGGATCCGGTTTTAAAACTAACCTATCCTGAAAGACCATTAGATAAGGAGGGTCTACCGACAACGCTTGCATATCACTCACTCTTCTAGCGGAAGTCAAGGCCACTAGCAGAGCCGTCTTTAAAGTTAAATTTTTAATGGAGACAGAATCTAATGGCTCAAAGGGGGGTTCTGTTAAAGCATCCAAAACCAAATTTAGATCCCATGGCGGTAATCTAACAATATGTACAGGGTTACTACGTTCCATAGCTCTCATGAATCTAGATACCCATCTATTTCCTGCCACATTGCTATTGTATAATGCCCCCAGGGCAGATACCTGAACTCTAAGGGTATTTACCGCCAAACCCAATTCTCGGCCTTTCTGCAAGAATTCCAGAATAGCCGGAATTGGAATTTTATCCGTAAAGGGCTGTTGATAAAAGGCAAGGAATTTTTTCCAGATTTTACAGTAAATTTTAGTAGTGACTTCTTTCCGGCTACTTAAAAGGGTAGATATTAAAGCGTCAGAAAAACCCCTCCTTTTTAATAATTCCCTCTCAAATTCCATGCCGTCAAATGCAGAGATTCCACATTCGGATAACGAAATGGACCCTGAGAAAGGAGTTCCGGACTCACCGGCAACACCCAGGGGTCGGTCACGGACATTGCCCTGAGTAAGGAGAACCATGCCCTTCTGGGCCAGAAGGGGGCAATTAGGATTACTCTCGCCCCCTCCTTCCTGATCTTCCTGAGAACTAGAGGGATCAGACATAGTGGGGGAAATGCGTAGGCTAGAGGGAAATCCCAATGAATCTGAAGGGAGTCTACTACAGAAGGTTTGTCCGCTACCCGAAGGGATGCAAACTTCTTGGTTTGTCTGTTTTCCCTCGTAGCAAACAGATCTATAACAGGTAACCCCCAGAGACCCACTATCTGTTTGAAAACTAGCCGATTTAGGACCCACTCTCCCTGACGCAGAGAATGACGGCTGAGGTAATCTGCCTCTATGTTGTGTTCTCCTCGTATGTGAACCGCTGAAAGAGAATGAAAATGAGCTTCGGCTATGTTGAATATGTCTGCGGTGGTGATCATCAGAGACTTTGACCTCGTTCCTCCCTGATGGTTGAGATATGCGACCACTGTCGTGTTGTCCGACTGAACTCTTACATGCGAGCCCCGCAGGAACGGTAGCCATCTGAGCAGGGTATTTTTTACTGCCATAAGCTCCTTCCAATTTGAGGATCTTTGGGCCTCTAAGCGAGACCATTGTCCTTGAGCCCAAACCTCTCCTATGTGAGCTCCCCATCCTATTGGACTGGCATCGGTTGTGACCGTGTTGTCTGGAACTATTTCCCAATGTACCCCTTTTGCCAGATGTTCCATATTTAGCCACCATTCTAGACTCTTTAGAGTGGTGGTAGATAGCTTGAGTCTTCCGCTTAAGTGACCTTGAAGACTCCTCTCTGTATCCAGGACCTGGGCTTGCAATATCCGAGTGTGGAATTGAGCCCACTGAACAGCCGGTATGCATGATGTTAACGATCCCAATAGGGACATTGCGTCTCTTAAGGTCAGATCCGGTTTCTTTATCACAGCCCTGACTTTGTGTATAATCTTCTGCTTCTTTTCCTCTGGAAGAAAACACAGCTGATGTTCTGAATTTAGCAAAATACCCAGGAAAATCTGATTTGTTGATGGGTTTAGTTTTGACTTCTCTAAGTTGACCAGCCAACCTAGGTCCTGTAGGGAAGATATTATACAGTTTAGGCGATCTTTACACTGAACAAACGAATTACCCACTACTAGGAAGTCATCCAAGTAGGGTATAACTAATGTATCCTGTTCTCTGATATGAGCCATTACTTCCGCAATGACTTTAGTAAACACTCTTGGCGCCATAGATAATCCAAATGGCATTGCCGTAAACTGAAAGTGCCTGACCTGATTGTTTAAGCACACCGCCATTCTGAGGAACCGTTGGTGATCTTCGTGAATGGGCAGATGGTAGTACGCATCTTTTAGATCCAGGACTGTCATATAACACCTGGGAAAAAGAAGTTTAGTCGCTGATTTAATTGATTCCATCTTAAAAGCATGGTATTGTAGGAATTTGTTCAGTTTCCGTAAATTTATGATGGTTCGAAAGGAACCATCAGGTTTGGAGATTAAAAATAAAGGGGAATAGAATCCTTCCCCCTCCTGCTCTTTTGGAACCTCTACAATAACTTCTTTCTGTCTCAGTGTCTGAATCTCTTTTTCCAGGGCCTTCTGTTGGTCTAAGGAACCAGGGGCAGTCAATATATAATAATTTGAAGGTTTTTCCCGGAACTCTAATCTCAATCCTGACCTAATTATACCCAGGATCCAATTACTGGAAGTTATCCTGGCCCACTGAGTATAGAAATGTTTTAGTCTGCCCCCTACAGGAAGATTTGAATTAACGATAGTTTCGCCTACGTCTTGAGGAAGATGATGTATTGAAGTCTGAACTTCTCTTCTTCGGCTCTGGCGCCTCCCAATTTCGGGCTGAGTAGGGTCTCCGGTACGGGAAGCGTCTCTTGAAGGTATTCCTAAAGGTGGGATTGAACACTTTAGGAAAACCTCTATTCCTATCCTCAGCCTTAGCTAGGATGTCATCTAGCACCGGGCCAAATAAGTACTCACCCCTGCATGGAATGGTACATAGTTTAGCTCTAGCCTGTGCGTCTCCTTTCCAGGTTTTAAGCCATAAAGCCCGCCGGGCAGCATTTGAAAGTCCTGCTGATCTGGCCGCCAGTTTCAAGGAATCCACCGAGGCATCCGCCAAATACGCCACACCATCCCGAATCTGGGACAGTGAATCCAGCAACTTATCACGAGGTATTTTAGTTTTAAGCTGCTCCTCCAGCTGGGCTACCCAGACCATAACTGATCTGGCTGTGCAGGTACCTGCGATTGCTGGTTTAAAAGCACCTGACGATGCTTCCCAAACTTTTTTAAGAAACATGTCTGCTTTCCTATCCGAAGGGTCTTTCAGAAGACCTACATCCTCCAGTGGTAAGGTGCCTGATTTAGATGTGGAGGCCACAGCCGCATCCACTTTAGGTATTTTCACCCACTCTGCTAGGACTTTATCATCAAAAGGGTACCTTCTCTTTGCTGATGATGGTAGGAAACCCTTATCCTGTTTGTCCCACTCACGCTTAATAAGGTCCTTCACAGTATCTACCACAGGAAACGATTTACGGCTTCTCTGGCACAACCCTGCAAACATTAAGTCCTGGGTTGACCTTGGCTCTTTGTTCTCTACAACCCCCATGGTTGTGCAAACTGCCTTAACCAGTACGTCCATTCCATCTACTGAAAAACAAGGTCTCCCTTCTTCGTCCGAAGAGGACGGTGATGATGAACGTGAGCATTCACCTTCCTGCAACAACGGACTGGATCCTGGTGATACTTCCCTGGATCTCTCATGCCGACTGCTTCTAAGGGAACAATCAATTTCCTCCCTTATAACTGCTCTGAGATCTGATGCACGAAGGGGAGCCTCTTCTTCTAAGGTCTGGCAAATACAAGTTTGGCAGAGCCTTTTCTGATAACTATCAGGTAAGGGAACTGTACATAGGGCACATTGCCTGTGCTTAGATTTGGCTGATTTCTTTGCCTAAAACAAAGCACAATGACAGACAGACTATATCAGCTACCAGGTGATTTTCGTCATGACACTCACCAAGGCTGAACTGAGCAGTACCGGTCTCTGAGGGGAATCCGTATGTGACGTTGAGGGACCCGCATGCTGCTGCCCCCGTACCACACTGCTGCTGCTTTTGGAGCGGCTGCTGTCGCTCTTCTTGCGCTGGTCAGGCACCTCCACCTGAAGGTGCTCTGTGTCCGCAACCGAGGACATTTCTTTGCCGCACGTTGCTCTGCAGCCTCTGCCGCTTAATACCAGTAGCCGCGCCTCCTCCCCCAGAAGTCCTACCTTCCACTTCCGGGTCATCGGTATGAAGGGACGCTGAGCCAGCCGCGCTCACGCGACCCAGGGCGGCACTGCCCGACCCCTGGGATCGCATCCGTACGGCCAGACGAGGAGGGGTCTGAAAAAGAACACCCCCGACGCTGCTTCCAGAGTCCCCGATTCTGCCGTTCTCAAGGATACCGCGCAGAGGCCTGGTGGACCTGGGTAAGAGACATCCTGCAGGGTCCTACCATCCGGACAGGAACCCAAACTGGAGTGGTGAGGGGGACCGCCCCTTTAAATCCTGTAGGTTCCTGTCCAGATGGTGGGCGGATCCCCTCTCTCGTATGGGTGCTGTCGTGGCGATAGGAAAAAGGTTATTAGGCCACTCCACACACTGGTAAAACTGGGGGTTGGATAGGAAGTTAGTCAGAAGCTGACTGGGTTTTGTCCAGGCAACATCCTGTGGCAGGGGGTGTTGCGGGGAAGATTCAGGGGGGTCCCTGTCAGGCGTGGGAACCTGGCAGGTACCTAGCGACAAGAACAGAACATTACGGAACCGCGCCTGCACTACCTTGCAGCAGTATTATTATTATTTATATAGCGCCATTAATTCCATGGTGCTGTACATGAGGAAGGGGTTACATATAGAGTTATAGATATCATTTACAGTAAACAAACTTACAGTGACAGACTGGTACAGAGGGGAGAGGACCCTGTCCTTGCGGACTTACATTCTATGGGATAGTGGGGAAGAGACAGAAGGTAGGGGCGAGGCGGCGGCTCTGGCGATGGTGAGGCGGCGGCTCTGGTGATGTGGCAGGATGGTTATTGCAGGCTTTCTTGAAGAGATGGGTTTTCAGGTTCCGTCTGAAGGAGCCGAGGGTGTTGGAAAGTTGGACGTGTTGAGGCATGGAATTCCAGAGGATGGGGGATATTCAGGAGAAATCTTGGAGGCGGTTGTGAGGAACGAATAAGTGTGGAGAGTTGGAGGTCTTGGGAGGATCGGAGATTACGTGAGGGAAGATATTGGAAGATTAGTTCAGAGATATAGGGAGGGGACAGGTTGTAAGATGTAAGATGAGGTTTAACAATGATAAATGTAAGGTTATACACATGGGAAGAGGGAATCAATATCACCATTACACACTGAACGGGAAACCACTGGGTAAATCTGACAGGGAGAAGGACTTGGGGATCCTAGTTAATGATAAACTTACCTGGAGCAGCCAGTGCCAGGCAGCAGCTGCCAAGGCAAACAGGATCATGGGGTGCATTAAAAGAGGTCTGGATACACATGATGAGAGCATTATACTGCCTCTGTACAAATCCCTAGTTAGACCGCACATGGAGTACTGTGTCCAGTTTTGGGCACCGGTGCTCAGGAAGGATATAATGGAACTAGAGAGAGTACAAAGGAGGGCAACAAAATTAATAAAGGGAATGGGAGAACTACAATACCCAGATAGATTAGCGAAATTAGGATTATTTAGTCTAGAAAAAAGATGACTGAGGGGCGATCTAATAACCATGTATAAGTATATAAGGGGACAATACAAATATCTCGCTGAGGATCTGTTTATACCAAGGAAGGTGACGGGCACAAGGGGGCATTCTTTGCGTCTGGAGGAGAGAAGGTTTTTCCACCAACATAGAAGAGGATTCTTTACTGTTAGGGCAGTGAGAATCTGGAATTGCTTGCCTGAGGAGGTGGTGATGGCGAACTCAGTCGAGGGGTTCAAGAGAGGCCTGGATGTCTTCCTGGAGCAGAACAATATTGTATCATACAATTAGGTTCTGTAGAAGGACGTAGATCTGGGTATTTATTATGATGGAATATAGGCTGAACTGGATGGACAAATGTCTTTTTTCGTCCTTACTATGTTACTATGTTGTGGATGGCTTTGTAGATCAGTGTTAGTAGTTTGAACTGGATTCGTAAGTGAATTGGGAGCCAGTGGAGGGATTTGCAGAGGGGAGAAGCAGGGGAGTAGCGAGGAGAGAGGTGGATTAGCCGGGCAGCAGAGTTGAAGACAGACTGGAGTGGTGCAAGAGAGTTAGCGGGGAGGCCACAGAGGAGGGTGTTGCAGTAGTCGAGGCGGGAGATGAGGGCATGCACAAGAGTTTTGGTAGATTGTGGGCTGAGGAAGGAACAGATTCTGGCAATATTTTTGAGTTGGAGGCGACAGGAGCTAGCAAGAGTTTGGATGTGCAGTTTGAAGGACAGGGCAGAGTCGAGAGTTACCCCGAGGCAGCGGATTTCAGGTGCGGGAGAGAGCGTGATGCCGTTTACCATAATAGATAGGTCAGGTATGGGGGATACGTGAGATGGGGGAAAGATGATGAGTTCGGTTTTGTCTACATTGAGTTTTAGAAAGTGAGAGGTGAAGAAGGAGGATATGGCTGATACACACTTCGGAATTCTGGACAGGAGAGAGGTGGCATCTGGGCCAGAGAGATAGATCTGAGTGTCGTCCGCATACAGGAAGCCGAGGGACTTTATGAGTTGTCCTAGGCCAAGAGTATAGATGGAAAAAAGTAGGGGCCCTAGGACAGAGCCCTGAGGGACTCCATCAGAGAGAGGTCGGGATGAGGAGGTGGTGTGGGAGTGGGAAACGCTAAATGTGCGGTCGGAAAGGTATGAGGCAATCCAGGACAGGGCAAGGTCTTTGATGCCACGGGAAGAAAGAATCTGTAGGAGTAGGCAGTGATCGACTGTCGAAAGCAGAGGACAGGTCAAGAAGGAGGAGGATGGAGAACTGTCTGCTAGCTTTGGCTGTAAGTCATTAGTAATTTTGGTCAGGGCAGTTTCGGTGTAGTGGTGGGGCGGAAGCCACATTGGAGGTTGTCAAGGAGAGAGTTAGATGAGAGGTGGGAGGAAATTTGAGCATGGACATGCTGCTCAATGAGTTTTGAAGCAAATGGGAGCAGTGATATGGGGCGGTAGCTGGGTATAGCAGTTGGGTCAAGGTTAGCTTTTTTTGAGGATGGGTGTGATGGTGGCATGTTTGAAGGCCGAGGGGAAGGTACCAGAAGATAGCGATAGGTTGAAGAGATGGGTTAGGGCTGGAATGAGCATGTTAGTGACGTTGGGGAGCAGGTGGGAGGGGATGGGGTCAAGTGCACAGGTGGTGAGATGCGATTTGGAGAAGAGGCGAGTAAGCTCTCCTTCAGTGATGTTGGAGAGGGAGGTTATTAGGGAAGGGCAGAGGTCTGGTATATGGAGTGGTTGGGGTGATGGAACTGTAAAGGTTTGCCTTGTTTGGTTGATTTTTTTTTTTGAAGTAGGTGGCAAAGTCCTCGGAGGAGATGAGGGGAGTTGGAGGTGGCACTGGTGGGTGGAGGAGGGAGGTAAATGTGCTGAATAGTTGTTTTGGGTTGAAGGATAGTGAAGATACAAGGTTAGTGAAATAGGTCTGTTTAGCGGAGGTGAGGGCTAATTTAAGGTCAAATGTAGGTATCCTAAGAAAGGACACGAAGCGAAGGATATTGTGGACAGTGAGAAACAAGATCAAGCACAAAGGAGAACCAGTAGGAGTCGTGCCCCGAGAACGGCAACATCCTACTGAGGTGCGTAGCCGGTGACCGGAACACCGAGGAAGTAACTGACTATGCCTTACTTTAAATACCACAGGACAGTTAATTATAGGTTGGCTGTCTACCTTACATCACCTAAGCAGACATAGGGGGCAATGCGTGGAGAGGGGCATCTCTAGGGTCCCGGAAGAGCTCTGAGCCTACCCGTCAAATGGGTGCGTGCTAGCCATAACAAACCTGGGGGACGGAGAATAGAAAGAACTAGAAAGAACTGGAACGAACGAGAATAGAAGTTGTGAGGACTATCCCGAATGCTCAGCAGGGAAGCACTACAACACACAGGCGCTAGTGGTAGGCAACGATTTCCACCTGCAAAAGGGAACTCTGGATGTGCCTTCGGACTGGCCGGTCTCAGACAGCCCTGTTAACTGTGCTCTGGATTGAGGATCCTGAAGTCACCAGTAAAGAGGTTAAGAGACTGCAACCCTGTGTCCTCGTTATGGTCTGCACCTCACACCATCACCATCCACCCTACTAGGAAGCCCTGGGGACATACTTCACCTGTGGGAAGGTAAACCATCTAGCTGCCATCACATCACCCCAGTGGTCCCCAAGCAGCGTCTGTCACCCTGACCGACTACCACAGGTGGCGTCAGATCCTACAGATTTTGAAATCCGGATATGTTTGCCATCTACAGCACCCAAGCAGTTAGGGAAATGGCAGTTTTTCAAAATTCTCAGCACTCTGCAGCCAGATGTCCATAGTCGGATTTGGAATTTATTCCTGGTGCAAAGTATCCCAGAGTGTGCGGCAGGTCACTAACAATTCCTGAAATTGTGGAGATTCCCAGTTGAAACTGATAATGCAGTGATGTTAAGGATTCTCCGTAGCAAGGAATCTGGAAAAAAAAAAAAAAAAAAAAAAAAAAAAAAGGCTTACCGCAGTGTCACCATCAGCTGCTCCGCCGGTGAGATGGAAAACCTCAACTGTGTGTCCTTCTTTCGGATGACATCCCAACAAAACAAAGTGTTCCTGTGTCATTCGAACATAGTTAAAGAATTTATCCGGGTTCTGCCGCAACTCTATGTAGAGTGTTGAATACACCTCCTGGGTAATTCGCTGGGCGTTTATGGGATGTATCCATAGGCAGCACCGGCACTACCGGAGAATCCTCTCTTGCTGCTGCCTCCTTTTCCCGAACTATTATTGCCAGCCTATTGGTCTCAAAAATAACATCAGTAACTATGTTCGCAATCTTCACACGCACTCCTTCCATCTCTGCCACTTTCTCTAAACCCTGTCAAAGAAGGGGTGTAAGAACAGTCAATATATAGGTGTCCCTTATTTTCCAGTAGCCAATCACATTTGGGAGACTCCCATTTTTAGTCATGGAAAACAGATCCATAAAAAAAACAAAAAAAAAAAACAGATGCAACAGATCCAGTTTTTTGACGGAACAGTCAAGTGGATCCGTCAAAATACTGCATGCGTTATACGCTTTTCACTATTTTGACGCATGCGTCGAGCTGACGCATTGTGACGGCCACCAGATGACACAAGTGTGAAAGAAGCCTTAATGAATTTGGTGCAGCGAGTATTTGAAAACCCTTTCAGACTGGCCTAGCCAAGACTTTTTTTTTTTTAAGCCATGGGGCCTAAAAACTAAATATTCAGAAAGTTGCCAACTACTAGTGATGGGTGAGTTTGCTCTGCACTGTCCATTACTCTACCGAGCATTGGGGGGCTTGATCGAGTGCTCCAGGCCCCATAACAAGTTCATCAGCATGAGAAGCAGTGAAGTCAGATAATCCCCTGCAGGGACCCTTTAGCTGAAGAACTCCGGGGATCTCATCCTACAGAAACGTGCTCCATGCACTTCCACCATGCTCGCTAATTGAGTCGAGCGCCTGGAGTGCCATACACGAGTACAGCGCATCACTACCAACTACCTGACTGTTCTACCTGCTGCAGCGTGGTCACTGACCGCTCCTGCCAGCGATCGGCTGCACCACGTCAACAGAGCAGCTCTTCCTCTTCCACTCTGCTCTGTGGATGAGGCGTGACTCAGCATCATATTGATTGCCAGCTCCCCGCAGCTGAGGCAGCGGGGAGCCAGTTGTCAATCAGCAGTCACAGAGTCTCCATCAGGAGCACCAGGCACAACAAGCAGATAGGAAATAGCCCCCCCGATAACCCCTTTTATTAATCAGCCCCTGTGAGGCAGAGGAAGCTGGAGAGTCCAAGCCAGTGACTGTCAGCAGTCAGTAGTGAGGAGCTGACAGTCACAATACAGGGGAGCAGGACTCACAGGCTCAGAGTGGGACTCAGGCAGCATTTACAGTGTGGGTGTTACCCCTCAAAAGAAAAAACTATTTTCTACCCACATGGGGGGCTTCAGTGCCCCCTTTGTCGTGGAGAAGGGCTCAGTGCACTCACACCCCCTCATTTCTTGACTGCCACCCCTGAGCTCGCTCAGCAGCACCTCTGCCCCACACACCGTGTCCTCTCCCCCGTGCCGCCCACACCTGTCACCTCCTCCTGCAACTTCTGCCCCGAGGGGTGTCCTCCGCCTCACGAGCCGTCTCCTCCTCACGTCCTTGGCAGCAGCACTACTCCTCCTCGCACGGCGGGCAACGCCCTTATCACTGTAATTGACACCCGCCCTGGCCAATAAGAAGCCAGGAATAGACGTGACGTCATCGGCAATCTGTGCAGCTCCACCTGTCACTGCCCGTCACCTGGAGAACGCCCAATGCGTCAACAAACAGGGCGCATGCGCCGCGCTCCTTTCTTGTCCAACACGCATGCGCTTGCTGTCTATAAAATTGTCGCTGCTAGGTTCGGTTGGTTCTGAAATGGTCGCAGTTATAAATAGAGCAGAAAGAAGAACGCATCTCAGGACAGGACACTCAGCCTCCAAGGATATCACACGCATCATTCACATTTATGGTTTTTTTTGCAGCAGTTTACTGTTCTTCAATCTTCACCAGGAGCCTCGCAAGGACTGCAAGTCCTAGTGGCATCAAAAACGAAAATGTGATGTGACTTGGCTAGTCTACCCTCATTGTGTCCAGAAGACTTGAAAAATGCCAGCAAAATGTTTGTTCACACAAACAAGAGCCATAAAATAAATTCTGGCATTTTACATGCTGTTTTGTGCAGATTAACCCCTTTACCCCCAAGGGTGGTTTGCACGTTAATTGACCAGGCCAATTTTTACAATTCTGACCACTGTCCCTTTATGAGGTTATAACTCCGAAACGCTTCAACGGATCCTGGTGATTCTGACATTGTTTTCTCGTGACATATTGTACTTCATGATAGTGGTAAAATTTCTTTGATAGTACCTGCGTTTATTTGTGAAAAAAACGGAAATTTGGCGAAAATTTTGAAAATTTCGCAATTTTCAAACTTTGAATTTTTATGCAATTAAATCTCAGAGATATGTCACACAAAATACTTAATAAGTAACATTTCCCACATGTCTCCTTTACATCAGCATAATTTTGGAACCAATTTTTTTTTTTGTTAGGGAGTTATAAGGGTTAAAAGTTGACCAGCAATTTCTCATTTTTACAACACCATTTTTTTTTAGGGACCACGTCTCATTTGAAGTCATTTTGAGGGGTCTATATGATAGAAAATGCCCAAGTGTGACACCATTCTAAAAACTGCACCCCTCAAGGTGCTCAAAACCACATTCAAGAAGTTTATTAACCCTTCAGGTGTTTAATAGGAATTTTTGGAATGTTTAAATAAAAATGAATATTTAACTTTTTTACACAAAAAATTTACTTCAGCTCCAATTTGTTTTATTTTACCAAGGGTAACAGGAGAAATTGGACCCAAAAAGTTGTTGTCCAATTTGTCCTGAGTACGCTGATACCCCATATGTGGCAGTAAACCACTGTTTGGGCGCATGGGAGAGCTCGGAAGGGAAGGAGCGCTATTTGACTTTTCAATGCAAAATTGACAGGAATTGAGATGGGACGCCATGTTGCGTTTGGAGAGCCACTGATGTGCCTAAACATTGAAACCCCCCACAAGTGACACCATTTTGGAAAGTAGACCCCCTAAGGAACTTATCTGGATGTGTGGTGAGCACTTTGACCCACCAAGTGCTTCACAGAAGTTTATAATGCAGAACCGTAAAAATAAAAAATCATATTTTTTCACAAAAATTATATTTTTGCCCCCAATTTTTTATTTTTCCAAGGGTAAGAGAAGAAATTGGACCTCAAAAGTTGTTGTCCAATTTGTCCTGAGTACGCTGATACCCCATATGTGGCAGTAAACCACTGTTTGGGCGCATGGGAGAGCTCGGAAGGGAAGGAGCGCAGTTTGACTTTTCAATGCAAAATTGACAGAAATTGAGATGGGACGCCATGTTGCGTTTGGAGAGCCACTGATGTGCCTAAACATTGAAACCCCCCACAAGTGACACCATTTTGGAAAGTAGACCCCCTAAGGAACTTATCTAGAGGTGTGGTGAGCACTTTGACCCACCAAGTGCTTCACAGAAGTTTATAATGCAGAACCGTAAAAATAAAAAATCATATTTTTTCACAAAAATTATATTTTTGCCCCCAATTTTTTATTTTTCCAAGGGTAAGAGAAGAAATTGGACCTCAAAAGTTGTTGTCCAATTTGTCCCGAGTACGCTGATACCCCATATGTGGCAGTAAACCACTGTTTGGGCGCATGGGAGAGCTCGGAAGGGAAGGAGCGCCGTTTGACTTTTCAATGCAAAATTGACAGGAATTGAGATGGGACGCCATGTTGCGTTTGGAGAGCCACTGATGTGCCTAAACATTGAAACCCCCCACAAGTGACACCATTTTGGAAAGTAGACCCCCTAAGGAACTTATCTGGATGTGTGGTGAGCACTTTGACCCACCAAGGGCTTCACAGAAGTTTATAATGCAGAGCCATAAAAATAAAACAAAATTTTTTTCCCACAAAAATTATTTTTTAGCCCCCAGTTTTGTATTTTCCCTAGGGTAACAGGAGAAATTCGACCCCAAAAGTTGTTGTCCAATTTGTCCTGAGTACGCTGATACCCCATATGTGGGGGGGAACCACCGTTTGGGCGCATGGGAGGGTTCGGAAGGGAAGGAGCGCCATTTGGAATGCAGACTTAGATGGAATGGTCTGCAGGCGTCACATTGCGTTTGCAGAGCCCCTAATGTACCTAAACAGTAGAAACCCCCCACAAGTGACACCATTTTGGAAAGTAGACCCCCTAAGGAACTCATCTTGATGTGTTGTGAGAGCTTTGAACCCCCAAGTATTTCACTACAGTTTATAACGCAGAGCCATGCAAATAAAAAATATTTTTTTTCCACAAAAATTATATTTTAGCCCCCAGTTTTGTATTTTTCCAAGGGTAACAGGAGAAATTGGTCCACAAAAGTTGTTGTCCAATTTGTCCTGAGTACGCTGATACCCGATATGTTGGGGGGAACCACCGTTTGGGCGCATGGGAGGGCTCGGAAGGGAAGGAGCATCATTTGGAATGCAGACTTAGATGGATTGGTCTGCAGGCGTCACATTGCGTTTGCAGAGCCCCTAATGTACCTAAACAGTAGAAACCCCCCACAAGTGACCCCATATTGGAAACTAGACCCCTCAATGAACTTATCTAGATGTGTTGTGAGAACTTTGAACCCCCAAGTGTTTCACTACAGTTTATAACGCAGAGCCGTGAAAATAAAAAATCTTTTTGTTTTCCCACAAAAATTATTTTTTAGCCCCCAGTTTTGTATTTTCCCAAGGGTAACAGGAGAAATTGGTCCACAAAAGTTGTTGTCCAATTTGTCCTGAGTACGCTGATACCCCATATGTTGGGGTAAACCCCTGTTTGGGCACACAGGAGAGCTCGGAAGGGAAGGAGCACTGTTTTACTTTTTCAACGCAGAATTGGCTGGAATTGAGATCGGACGCCATGTCGTGTTTGGAGAGCCCCTGATGTGCCGAAACAGTGGAAACCCCCCAATTATAACTGAAACCCTAATCTAAACACACCCCTAACCCTAATTCCAACGGTAACCCTAACCACACCTCTAACCCTGACACACCCCTAACCCTAATCCCAACCCTATTCCCAACTGTAAATGTAATCTAAACCCTAACCCTAACTTTAGCCCCAACCCTAACTGTAGCCCCAACCCTAACCCTAGCCCTAACCCTAGCCCTAACCCTAGCCCTAACCCTAACCCTAGCCCTAACCCTAACCCTAGCCCTAGCCCTAACCCTAACCCTAGCCCTAACCCTAGCCCTAACCCTAACCCTAGCCCTAACCCTAGCCCTAACCCTAACCCTAGCCCTAGCCCTAACCCTAGCCCTAACCCTAGCCCTAGCCCTAACCCTAGCCCTAACCCTAGCCCTAACCCTAACCCTAATCCTAGCCCTAACCCTAGCCCTAATGGGAAAATGGAAATAAATACATTTTTTTTTATTTTTCCCTAACTAAGGGGGTGATGAAGGGGGGTTTGATTTACTTTTATAGCGAGTTTTTTAGCGGATTTTTATGATTGGCAGCCGTCACACACTGAAAGACCCTTTTCATTGCAAAAAATATTTTTTGCAATACCACATTTTGAGAGCTATAATTTTTCCATATTTTGGTCCACAGAGTCATGTGAGGTCTTGTTTTTTGCGGGACGAGTTGACGTTTTTATTGAAAACATTTTTGGGCACGTGACATTTTTTTATCGCTTTTTATTCCGATTTTTGTGAGGAAGAATGACCAAAAGCCAGCTATTCATGAATTTCTATTGGGGGAGGCGTTTATACCGTTCCGCGTTTGGTAAAATTGATAAATCAGTTTTATTCTTCGGGTCAGTACGATTACAGCGATACCTCATTTATATCATTTTTTTATGGTTTGGTGCTTTTATACGATAAAAACTATTTTACAGAAAAAATAATTATTTTTGCATCGCTTTATTCTCAGGACTATAACTTTTTTATTTTTTTGCTGATGATGCTGTATGGCGGCTCTTTTTTTGCGGGACAATATGACGCTTTCAGCGGTACCATGGTTATTTATATCTGTCCTTTTGATCGCGTGTTATTCCACTTTTTGTTCGGCGGTATGATAATAAAGCGTTGTTTTTTGCCTCGTTTTTTTTTTTTTTTTCTTACGGTGTTTACTGAAGGGGTTAACTAGTGGGACAGTTTTATAGGTCGGGTCGTTACGGACGCGGCGATACTAAATATGTGTACTTTTATTGTTTTTTTTTTTTATTTAGATGAAGAAATGTATTTATGGGAATAATATATATTTTTTTTTTTTTCATTATTTTGGAATATTTTTTTTTATTTTTTTTACACATTTGGAAAATTTTTTTTTTACTTTTTTACTTTGTCCCAGGGGGGGACATCACAGATCAGTGATCTGACAGTTTGCACAGCACTCTGTCAGATCACTGATCTGACATGCAGCGCTGCAGCCTTCACAGTGCCTGCTCTAAGCAGGCTCTGTGAAGCCACCTCCCTCCCTGCAGGACTCGGATCCGCGGCCATCTTGGATCCGGGGCTCGAGCAGGGAGGGAGGTGAGGAGACCCTCGCAGCAACGCGATCACATCGCGTTGCTGCGGGGGGCTCAGGGAAGCCCGCAGGGAGCCCCCTCCCTGCGCGGTGCTTCCCTGCACCGCCGGCACATCGCGATCATCTTTGATCGCGGTGTGCCAGGGGTTAATGTGCCGGGGGCGGTCCGTGACCGCTCCTGGCACATAGTGCCGGATGTCAGCTGCGATAAGCAGCTGACACCCGGCCGCGATCGGCCGCGCTCCCCCCGTGAGCGCGGCCGATCGGCTATGACGTACTATCCCGTCCAGGGTCAGATAAGCCCAGGGCACCTCGACGGGATAGTACGTCTAAGGTCACAGAGGGGTTAAAGGGGTATTCCCAATATTATAGATGGCTGTTGTCGGACAGTGCTTGGAAAAACGCACACATTTGCAATTTACTCCGTGTTAAAATTTGCAGCCGATCTTGAGATATTAACACTTTTCTTTTGTTAACAGCTTGTTTCCTAGGAGACCGACCACCGCTGCTGCTGTCTTGTTAGCGATGCGCTAAAGCTGGTCACAATTAGGAGGTAGCGTCACTCTCCAGCTATCCTGTCCAGCATCAAAACTGCGCTTACAAGCTCGCTAGAAAAGAGCTTGTAAGCACTGCGCATGTTCTGCTGTCTACCAGCGGTGGTCGGTCTCCAAGGCAACAAGTTGTGAACAAAAGTGTTAATATCTCAAGAACGGATGAAAAGTTTAATAAGCAGTAAATTGCAAAAGTGTTTGTTTTCACAAGCCCTATCCAATAATACCCATGTAGGTGGATGGGAATAACTCTTTAACCCCTGGTGTGTCCAAAGTCGGGTGCAGATATTACTTAAACGTCACTATCAATCTCTCACAAGCAGTTAAGTAGTGAGATCCATGGCAGGGGTCCTTTCCGATGCCCACCACCACCTCTGCCACACAGTCGCCAACTGCTGGTGGTTTGCTATGGCATCAGCGGGCTTACTGAAGGCTCCCCTGTTGCCTCTTTTTTTGCACTCCTATGAAGTCCAGCTTGTCGCTGGCTTTCTAAGACATTATTAATTTGACAGGATATTGCCATACTCATGCGCAGAAGAAATGGGCAAAAAAAATAGCAAAAAAAAGGATTTTAAAACAATTTAAAAAAATAAAAAGAACACATAAAATCATTGAGATTGAATCATCCCTTTTCCCAAAACCAGAATAGAAATAACTATATCGCCATGATAAAGTCCCATCTAATAAAATAATTATTTAACCCCTAAAGAAAAAATAATAGAAATATCAGTATTTCCATTTATCGTCCGCCGCACATCTTCCCGAAAAAAATTATACAAAAAGTGATCAAAACGTTGTGTCTCCGAAAGCACAGGCGGAGAATGAAAGCAGAAAAAATTAATATTTGCCCGGTTGTAAGGGGTTAAACAATAGGAAAAAATCTCGTTTTTCTGCAAGCGTCTCTTCTTTTTGCTGCATTGCTAAATTTAAAGGGGTTGTCTGTCCATAGTCTATGCGACTGCAGATTTGTGAATCCTCACACTGCGCACAGGGCGAGTGTGATCGCGAGCAGTTTGCATACATGCGGTCACACGCCGACTAGACGTGCATTGAGCGAGGCCGCACACGTCTAGTCGGAATGTGGCCGGAAGTATGAAAATCGTAGAATCTTTCCAGCATGTAATGTGAGGATTCACAAGTCTGAAGTCGCACAGAGTGTCTGCAGACAGGTACCCTAAGGCCGGGCAATCCCGCTAATTAAAAAAATGTTTTGTGTCAAAAATATGGTGCAATCACAATAATATATATGCCCCAATGTATATAGGATTGCTCGCAGCTTTCAAGTCATGCTACAATTATCCTGCACCCTAATAACGAGGCCATGATTGGGTGCCCCGGCTTTATTGTTGACCTTATGCTATGTCGAAAAACGAAGATGCAAGTCTGTCACCTATATGGCCGGCTTCACACTCAGCGTATGAAAATACGGTCCGTATATTACGGCCGTAATACGCTGAAATGTCCCGAAAATAGTGGTCCGTAGCTCCTCCGTAGGCAGGGTGTGTCAGCGTTTTTTGCGCATGGCATCCTCCGTGTGTAATCCGTATGGCATCCGTACTGCGTGGTTTTCTCGCAGGCTTGCAAAACCAACATACCGCTATAGAAATGATCCATGTGTCCCAAAAAGAAAAAAATATATATATATACTGTCTATATATATATATATATATATATATATATATATATATATATATATATATATATATATATGTCATTAGACACATATATGTATATATATTAATATTTTTTCCAGCGCTATACAGCTTGAAAGCCGGTAATTCAATTACCGGCTTTTTCTTTCTCCTTCCTAAAACCCGACATGATTTGAGACATGGTTTACATACAGTAAACCATGTCTTCTCTCCATTTTTTTTCCAGATTTCACACTACTAATGTCAGTAGAGTGTATCTGCAAAATTTGGCCGTTCTAGCTCTTAAAATAAAGGGTTAAATGGCGGAAAAAATTGGCGTGGGCTCCCGCGCAATTTTCTCCGCCAGAGTAGTAAAGCCAGTGACCGAGGGCAGATATTAATAGCCTGGAGAGGGTCCACGGTTATTGGCCCCCCCCCTGGCTAAAAACATCTGCCCCCAGCCACCCCAGAAAAGGCACATCTGGAAGATGCGCCTATTCTGGCACTTGGCCACTCTCTTCCCATTCACGTGTAGCGGTGGGATATGGGGTAATGAAGGGTTAATGCCACCTTGCTATTGTAAGGTGACATTAAGCCTAATTAATAATGGAGAGGCGTCAATTATGACACCTATCCATTATTAATCCAATTGTAGTAAAGGGTTAAATAAAACACAAACACATTATTTAAAATTATTTTAATGAAATAAAAACAATGGTTGTTGGAGTATTTTATTCTACGCCCAATCCAGTCACTGAAGACCCTCGTTCTGTGAAAGAAAAAACATAATAAACCAACAATATACTTATCCTCCGCAGATCTGTAACGTCCAACGATGTAAATCCTTCTGAAGGGGTTAAAACATTTTGCAGCAAGGAGCTTTGCTAATGCAATGCTGCTCCTCACTGCAAAACCCCGGGGAATGAGTCTAAATATAGATCAATGAGCTATATTTAGCTTCATTTGCGGTGAGGCGCCCTCTGCTGGCTGTTCATAGATCGTGGGAACTTGCCTAGAAAGCCTGCCCTCAGTCACTGGCTTTACTACTCTGGCGGAGAAAATTGCGCGGGAGCCCACGCCAATTTTTTCCGCAATTTAACCCTTTATTTTAAGAGCTAGAACGGCCAAATTTTGCAGATACACACTACTGACATTAGTAGTGTGGAATCTGCAAAAAAAATGGAGAGAAGACATGGTTTACTGTATGTAAACCATGTCTCAAATCATGTCGGGTTTTAGGAAGGAGAAAGAAAAAGCCGGTAATTGAATTACCGGCTTTTTGCTATATCGCGGCTGTATGAAGTAAGAATATATATACATATATGTGTCTCACTTACATATATATATATATATATACCTATTCTATGTGTACACATCGATTCTACCTATTCTACTGTAAGCTGTCAGTGTGATTTTACTGTACACCGCACTGAATTGCCGGCTTTTCTCGCTAACACCGCTGCGTATTCCTCGCAAGTCACACTGCTGGTCCGTGTGTAATCCGTATTTTTGGGGCTTCCATAGACTTTCATTGGCGTTTTATTTGCGCAATACGGTGACAAACGCAGCATGCTGCGATTTTCTACGGCCGTAGAAAGCCGTATAATACTGATCAGTTTAATACGGCAGATAGGAGCAGGGGCATAGAGAGTAATTGTGCCGTATTTTTTGCGAGTTTTACGGACGTAGTTTCTGCGCTCTTACGTCCGTAAAACTCGCAAGTGTGAAGCCGGCCTATGAGGTGGCCCACAGGGGTGCAACTGCGGCCTTTCCTCAGACATGCCTGTTTTCTCCACTAGAGGTCGCCCTCTGCACGGTGACGCGGGCTCACAATGAGGTCTTATGATCCACTGGCGTCACAACGTGACGCACGCGAGCGCGGGGAGACGCACACATTCACGTTATTTTCAGTTCTTTGATTGTCACACGTGGGCTCGCATGCATAAGTAATGCGTTACCCTCTACTAATTCTTACTTTGAACGCGAAAATATACATTAAAGTTGGAATGGAAAGTTCAATGGCATTAAGGGGCCGATGCCATTCTCTGAAAAACTAGCCACAGTATAGGGAGCACAGTACAGTCAGGCGGGTAACGTTCTCCTGGCATTCGCCAAACCCAGACTCCACCATCGGACGCCAGATAAAGAAGTGTGATCCGTTACTGCACAGAAAACGTCTCCTCCAGAGTCCAGTGATGGAGGCTTTACACCACTCCATCCGACGCTCAGCATTGTGCTTGGTGGTGTAAGGCTGCACGCATCTGCTCGGCCATGGAGCTCCAGGCAGGGGCGCAGTTTTTTTTATCTATATCCCTCACAGGTGATGATGAAATATTAAACAGGCTGTCAATCATCAGATGAAAATGATTTTACTTATTTTTACTTACTTAAAAATCTTCCTTCTCGTTTGGTGTAATCAGGACCCGTGCTGCCGAGAATTATAGCAGCCTGTGCACGCTGAACGATCTGTTTCTGATTGGTCAGTGGGCACCATTTAGTTTAAAACTCACTATTAAAAAAAAAATCATGAAGTATTTACCGATTGGAAGTGATTTAGTGCTGTCAGTCAGCATAAATGGACCTTTCAGACAGATCCCTTGACAATAGTATATTTAATATGTGTACCCCTGCTGGAACCCCTGTCAATCGGCTGTAATCAGTGCAGTAAGGGTACCGTCACACAGTGCAATTTTGATCGCTACGACGGCACGATTCGTGACGTTCGAGCGATATAGTTACGATATCGCTGTGTCTGACACGCTCCTGCGATCAGGGACCCCGCTGAGAATCGTACGTCGTAGCAGATCGTTTGAAACTTTCTTTCGTCGTCTAGTGTCCCGCTGTGGCGGCATGATCGCATGGTGTAACATATATCGTATACGATGTGCGCATAGTAACCAACGGCTTCTACATCGCACATACGTCATGAAATTATCGCTCCAGCGTCGTACATTGCAAAGTGTGACAGCAGTCTACGACGCTGGAGCGATATTGTTACGATGCTGGAGCGTCACGAATCGTGCCGTCGTAGCGATCAAAATTGCACTGTGTGACGGTACCCTAAGTGTTCGTTATCCCTGCAGCGCCACCACAGGGGACATAGGCATTACACATTGCCCACTGGTGGTTGGGACAACAGATTGCTTCAGTCGTTGATGGTGACATTTCTCTATCCATTACACTAAATTGGATGACGGATAGAAAAAATAGTTGCAACGACTTTTGCTTTCGGATGCATCAAATGTTTCATTATGGGTACACTATATGGCAGCATAAAGAATATATACCGCCCAGGATTAGCTAATATAGAAGAAGCGGACCATGCAGATTCTACGTGGCACTCGGAGAAAGGGGCGCCATCTTTGGTTGATATGATCCCCCTTTGCAGGGGCCGACACAGATGGAAGAGGGCCCCTGCATACAAGGAAAAGTACGATCCAGATCACCCAAATTGAAGTTGTCAGCAATTTTCAGCCCGGATGAAAAACCATTCTTGATTCATGGTAGATTTTTTGGGGATAAAAAAAATATGCAAATGTTTTCTCATTTTAGATGAAACCAAACATTCCCAGTACTGAAAGAAATATATAGGAGCTCTCCCTATGCGTTTCGGACTAAAGCCTACTCATGAGTAAGGACTATGCTTTAGTCCGAAACGCGTAGGAAAGCTAATTTTTTTTCCAGTACTGGGAACGTCCTCTTTTATCTGAAATTACCATAAAGCTTTTGCATATTCTTTTTTATCCATAAAACGGCTGGAGTCTCCTTACATTTTCTTCGCGTTCTACCACTGAGCAGGAGTGTTTTTTTCATTCGTGCCCGAGGATTGCTGACAACTTCAGTTTGGGTGAGCTGGATCATACATATGGATCATACATAGGTATGTTTGCAGTCCAATTGCGCATCAAAATCCGTCCTTTTATGTGTCTGTGACTAAAACTTCTTGCTGCTTTGGAGATGCTAGTAGGCCCCTTACTCCTCGGGCCCTAGGTTGCACCAATGGTGTGTTCCCCAATGACCCTTTGTGATTGAGCGGTGAGAACTGGGGTAACTAAAGTGGGGAAAATAAGTATTTGATACACATCCGATTTTGCACCTTTTCCCACCTACAAAGAATGGCGAGATCCCTAATGTTTACTGTAGGTACACTTCACCTGTGAGAGACAGAATCTAAATAAAATCCAGAAAATTGCATTGCATGATATTTACATAATTATTTAGCATTTTATTGCATGAAATAAGTATTTGATACAATAGAAAAACAGAATTTAGTATTTGGTACGGAATCCTTTTTTGCAATTACAGAGGTCAAACATTTCCTGTAGTTCTTGACCAGGTTTGCACACACTGCAGCAGGGATTTTTGCCCCCTCCTCCATAAAGATCTTCTCAAGATCTTTCATGTTTCGGGGCTGTCTCTGGGCAACATTGAGTTTCAGCTCCCTTCAAAGATTTTCTATTGAGTTCAGGTCTGGAGACTGTCTAGGACACTCCAAGACCTTTGAAATGCTTCTTACGGAGCCACTCCTTAGTTGTCCTGGTGGTGTGTTTCTGGTCATTGTCATGCTGGAAGACCCAGCCACAACACGTCTTCAATGCTCTTACTGAGGGAAGGAGCTTGTTGGCCAAAATCTTGCAATATATGACCCCATCTATCCTCCCTTCAGTACAGTGCAGTTGTCCTGTCCCATTTGGGACGATGTTCTTGGGGTTGTACTCATCCTTCTTCTTCCTCCAAACAAGGCGAGTGGAGTTGCTACCAAAAAGTTCTATTTTGGTCTCATCTGACCATATAACCTTCTCCCATGCCTCAGCTGGGTCATTGGTGAACTTCAAACAGGCCTGGACACGTGCCGGCTTGAGCAGGGGGACCTTGCGTGCACTGCAGGATTTTAATCCATAGCGGCATAGTGTGTTATTAACGGTAATGTTTGAGACTGTGGTCCCAGCTCTCTTCAGGTCATTGACCAGGTCCTCCTGTGTAGTTCAAAGCTGATTCCTGACCTTTCTCAGAATCATCCTTACCCCACGAGGCAAGATCTTGCATAAAGCCCCAAACCGAGGAGAGGTTGACAGTCATCTTGTGTTTCTTCCATTTTGCTAATAATTGCACCAAAAGTTGTTGCCTTCTCACCACTCTGCTTGCCTATTGTCCTGTAGCCTATCCCAGCCTTGTGCAGGTTTACAATTTTGTCCCTGGTGTCTTTAGGCAGCTCTTTAGTCTTGGCCATGGTAGACGGGTAAGAGTGTGACTGATTGATTGTGTGGACAGGTGTCTTTTATACAGGTAATGAGTTCAAACAGGCGCAATTAATAAAAGTAATGAGTGCAGGGTAGGAGGGCTTCTTAAAGAAAAATTAACAGGTCTGTGAGCAGAGGCGTATCTAGGGTTTCTGGCACCCTGGGCAAGAATTAATTTTGGTGCCCCCCCTCCCCACCAAGAACATATGCGATTTGCACACTCAGTCATGTACCGACGAGCCGCTCTCCCAATGCTCTCAATGTTCAGTCAAAAACTGAGAGAAGCAGAAGAGAAGCTCGTTGTCACAGGACCACTAGTATGAAAATCGCATAAGAGTGAAGTGTCCATGTGACGACTACTGGAACCTGCGGAGCTGAATCCTGACATTGCAGCTTCTGAATTCTCACAACTAATGCACTGCACACTACTAGGATTCTCCCTTGCCGGTGGACAGTCATGTCAGCACAAGTATTATTATTATTATTATTTATTTATATAGCACCATTGATTCCATGGTGCTGTACATGAGAAGGGGTTACATACAAGTTACAAATATCACATACAGTAAAGAAAACTAACAATGACGGACTGATACAGAGGGGCGAGGACCCTGCCCTTGCGGGCTTACATTCTACAGGATTATGGGGAAGGAGACAGTAGGTTGAGGGTTGCAGGAGATGTGATTTGTATACTAGACGTGCCCGGCCTCGCTCAGTTCATTTTCATTGAGTGAGGCCACACATGTCTAGTCAGCACGTGACCACATGTATGTAAATCGCCAGCACAAGAGAATCCTGACAGTATGCAGTGTGCACTGTGAGAAGTCAGAAGTCTGCAGTCACAAAGAATGACTGCAGACTCATCACAAACCTGGACATCCCCTTTAACGCTCCCAACATAAATAAAAACATGAGAATTAGTCAGTATCACAAATAACATTTACATCCCGGTACCTTATAGATGACGTCATCTGTGGTGCCGATCTCCATCTTTTCTTCATCTTGTCCAGACCCCATGATGATTTTTTTCATCCACAGCCGTCTCTGCAGACTTCCATCTTGTCCGCTCTTTTGCAGAAAATATCCATATGATGCCCTTAAAGATAGAAGTGTCATTAAAATGTTTCTGAATTAAAAATTGCCCCTCACTATATTGTCTGCACAAAATATGACCCCCACATTGTCCCTCTTATGGTACATGCTCTTGACCTCTCCTTTCCATAACAGCCCCCTTTTCACACTGTCCTCTCACACTGTATCCCCCCTATAGGGCCCGGTATTTATACTGTACTCTCTCATCATACTCCCCCTCCTTAGTATACTATCCCCTCCTGGCTGTGCCTTTACACTGTCCCCCCGTGCTACGCCCCCACTACTCAGTTTCTATTCTATGCCCACTCACTTTTCTCCCCCATACTGTCTCCTCACACTATTCCGCTCCCTCCTCATACTGTCTCCTCTCACATCCGCCTGTTCACCATACTGTCTCCTCATATATTTCCCCCCTCACTTTCTATACTGCCTACTCACCTGACTCTCCATACCGTGTCTGCACACATCCCATCTCCCTCACTCCCCATACTCTGTCCACATACATTTTTCACATCGCTACTCATACTGTGTCTGCATACATTCCCCCGTTCGCTCCTCATACTGTCTACACCCATCCCCCATACTGTTTTCTCATACATGCCCCCATTCCCCCGTACTGTTTCCTCATACATGCCCCCATTCCCCTGTACTGTTTCCTCATACATACCCCCCAGTCCCCTGTACTGTTTCCTCATACATGTCCCCCATTCTCCCATACTGTTTCCTCATACATGTCCCCAAATCCCTCGTACTGTTTCCTCATACATGCCCCCAATTCACCAGTACTGTTTCCTCATACATGGCCCCATTCCATCGTACAGTTTCCTCATACATGCCCCCCATCCCCCTGTAGTGTTTCCTCATACATGGCCCCATTCCATCGTACAGTTTCCTCATACATGCCCCCCATTCCCCCGTACTGTTTCCTCATACATACCGCCTATTCCCCTGTACTTTTTCCCCATACATGCCCCCCATTCCCCAGTACTGTTTCCTCATACCTGCTCCCAATTCCCCCGTACTGTTTCCTCATACATGCCCCCCATTCCCCTGTACTGTTTCCTCATACATGCTCCCCATTCCCCTGTACTGTTTCCTCATACATGCCCCCCATTCCCCTGTACTGTTTCCTCATACATGCCCCCCATTCCCCTGTACTGTTTTCTCATACATGCTCCCCATTCCCCTGTACTGTTTCCCCATACATGCACCCCATTCCCCCATACTGTTTCCTCATACATGCCCCCCATTCCCCTGTACTGTTTTCTCATACATGCTCCCCATTCCCCTGTACTGTTTCCCCATACATGCACCCCATTCCCCCATACTGTTTCCTCATACATGCCCCCCATTCCCCTGTACTGTTTTCTCATACATGCTCCCCATTCCCCTGTACTGTTTCCCCATACATGCACCCCATTCCCCCATACTGTTTCCTCATACATGCCCCCCATTCACCTGTACTGTTTTCTCATACATGCTCCCCATTCCCCTGTACTGTTTCCCCATACATGCACCCCATTCCCCCATACTGTTTCCTCATACATGCCCCCCATTCCCCTGTACTGTTTTCTCATACATGCTCCCGATTCTCCCGTACTGTTTCATTCCCCCGTACTGTTTCCTCATACATGCCCCCCATTCCCCTATACTGTTTCCTCATACATGCCCATCTCCTCATTTGCTCTTCATTTTGTGTCCTCAAATCTCCCCCATACATTAAATCCCCCATCTCCACTCCAAATCTCACCCCACACATAATGTCCTGATTTCTGCCCCCCTAATGTCCTGATTTCTGCCCCATAATATCCTGATTTCTGCCCCCATAATGTCCTCACATTTCTGCCCCCATAATGTCCTCACATTTCTGCCCCCCTTTCCCCCATATGTTTCTCATATTTCTCCACCGCAACTGCACCCATCCAGCCCCCTGGCCTTGCTTCAGTCCTCACACACTGTCAGTTTACTCCCCCTGCTCCCTCCCTATCCTTGTGTCTGCAGCCATATAGCATCCCTGACCCCAACCATCCCTTCTTAGCCCCCTTAAATTTCCACCATTAATCTTCAGCTCCATTACCCCGCTGTCTGGAGCTGGAGCACTTACCACCAACCGCAACGTTGCCCGTGCCCTGGATCTTCGCCTCTGAAGAACCGGTGAGTGACGTCAGCAGCGTGGTCATGTGACCTGATCACGCTGCTGGCGCTTCACTGATGTGGAAGTGCCGGCGGTGGTCAGGGCTTAGATTAAGGGTACTAATACACTAGTACATCCTTGGGAACCGACGCGCAGCACTTTCTCGGCGCCGGCTGTCAATTTGACAGCCAGCTCAGAGAACGGGAGAATCTCGGTGTGGGGGTGGCAGAATGCCGCCGACGGGGAGCCTCCTCCTTGGACCGCCGCATCAGGCGGCCTGCTGGCGCCCCCCTGTCGGCTGCGCGCCTGGGGCACATGCCCCGGCTGCCCCCGGAAACGCCACTGCCTGTGAGAGCCTGAATTCTTGCTGGTTGGTCGTGATCAAATATTTATTTCATGCAATAAAGTACAATTTAATTATGTTAGAATCATACCATGTGATTTTCTGCATTTTTTTTAATTTTTATTCTGTCTCTCACAGGTGAAGTGTACCTATGATAACATTTAAAGACTTCTCCATTCTTTTCCCCACTGTATGTTATTAGCCATCCCGGGTGTGAAGAGCTGGCCTAAGGGCATGGAGAAGGAAGCGTAACCCATAATGGAGGGGGTCATTTTGAGCTTTGCTATGTAGCCGTATGTCCTTTGTCCATGGGTCCATAGGATCAGCCCGTAGGCACGCACGCCGTGCGCCTCTATATCAGGCCTCGGCGTCATGCACATGAGCTCTTATCTAGAAATCTCAAACTATACGCAGTGCAAAGTACGAAAATAAAGAATAAACCCTGCTATAAATTATTACAGGGAATCAAAGCATAAAAAATGGAACCTAACAGTGTCCACCCGGGATAGGCGTCCGCAGAGAGACAATGCCCTGCTGACCATACAGTAGGGCCGCTCCTGCCTGGCAGATAATCATGGTAATTGGCTGGGTTGCTAGGTGGCAGTGCTGCTTTTGTAAGAATGTGAGAAAACAGCTTTTCTCCTCGGAGAGGCGAAGAGAGAGCGCGGCAGGGGGAGCGCAGAAAATGGAGGGAGGGGGCGAACGCTGAATACAGTGTGAGCCGCGCTGCTCGCTGCTAATAACACCGGCTTAAACCAGGGCGAATGAGGACGTTTTTGGGGTCACATAGGACCCTGCACAAAAAAACGAACACATCGATCAGATGCGCCATGGCATCCTCTGCTCAGCATCAAGTCGAAGCAGGGATTGTTCACTCCGCGGCGGGGTCTCCGTTGGGAACGAGAGACACGATCGAAGAGAAGGATGAGGGAGTAGAGGCGGATTGGACAAGAACGGAGGGGTCCCCCGTCCTTTGGGGAGAATTTCAAGGGACGGAGGGGGAAGATGGGAACGAGTGGTACCACAAGGGTGGTCTGCATCGATGTCGGCCTGAGGGTAAGAACCAGTGTGTGTGTATTGTGTGTCATCACAGCTGACGGGCACTGCAATGTCTCCATGTAACTGTATAATAGACCTGGGCAGTCACATTCATTGCATGTCTTCTACATAGATGCCGATATCAATACATGAGCATAAATCACGTGAAGTATTCCGTAATCTGGGATTAGTGGCCGCGACCCTGCAGGACGCCCTATAATCCCCTCCTCGGCTAACGTATACACTGAGATCCTGGGGTTCGGACTCAAACCACATGACAGCCTATATGTGCATGGATGTACTGTATATATATATATATATATATATATATATATATATATATATATGCAGTGGGGAAAATAAGTGTATGATATACAGCCGATTTTGCAAATTTTCCCACCTACAAAGAATGGAGAGGTCTGCAATTTATATCGTAGGTACACTTAAACTGTGAGAGACAGAATCTAAAAACAAAAAAAAGGCAGAAAATCACATTGTATGATTTTTACATAACTGAATTGCATTTTATTGCATGAAATAAGTATTTATTCACCTACAGCCAGGAGGAATTCTGGCTCTCACAGACCTGTTAGTTTTTCTTTAAGAATCCCTCCTACTCTGCACTCATTACCTGTATTAATTGCACCTGTTTGAACTCGTTACCTGTATAAATGACACCTGTCCACACAATCAATCACACTCCAACCTCTCCACCATGGCCAAGACCAAAGAGCCGTCTAAGGACACCAGGGACAAAACTGTAGACCTGCACAAGGCTGGGATGGGCTACAGGACAATAGGCAAGCAGCGTGGTGAGAAGGTAACAATTGTTGGCGCAATTATTAGAAAATGGATGAAACACGAGATGACTGTCAATCTTCCTTGGTCTTGGGCTCCATGGCTCGTGGGGTAAGAATGATTCTGAGAAAGGTCAGAATCAACCCAGAGCTACACTGGATGAACTGGTCAATGATCTGAAGAGAACTGGGACCATAGTCTCAAACATTACTGTTAGTAACACACTATGCCGTTATGGATTGAAATCCTGCAGAGCACACAAGGTCCCCTACTCACACCAGCTCATATCCAGGCCAGTCTGAAGTTTGCCAATGACCATCTGGATGATCCAGAAGAGGCTTGGGAGAAGATCATGTGGTCAGATGAGACCAAAATAGAACTTTTTGGTATCATCTTCACTCGCCGTGATTGGAGGAAGAAGTAGAATGAGAACAACCCCAAGAACACAATCCCAACCATAAAGCATGGTGGGGGAAACATCATATTTTGGGGGTGCTTTTTTGCAAAGAGGACAGTACGACTGCACCGTATTGACAGGAGGATGGATGGGGTCAAGTATTGTGAGATTTTGGCCAACAACCTCCTTCCCTCAGTAAGTGCATTGAAGATGTGTCGTGGCGGGGTATTCTAGCATACCAATGACCTGAAACACACAGCCAGGGCAACTAAGGAGTGGTTCCATAAGAAGCATTTCAAAGGTCCTGCAGTGACCTAGACAGTCTCCAGACCTGAACCCAATTGAAAATCTTTGGAGGGAGCCGAAACTCAATGTTTCCGAGCGACAGCCCCGAAACCTGAAAGATCTGGAGAAGATCTGTATGTAGGAGGGGGCCAAAATCCCTGCTGCAGTGTGTGCAGACTTGGTCAAGAACTACAATAAACGTCTGACCTCTGTAACTGCAAACAAAGGTTTCTGTTCCAAATATTAAGTTCTATTTTTCTATTGTATCAAATACTTATTGCATGTAATAAAATGCAAATTAATTATGTAAAAATTATACAATGTGATTTTCTGGATTTATTTTAAGATTCTGTCTCTCACAGGTAAAGTGTACCTACGATAAATATTACAGACCTCTCCATTTTTTGTAGGTGGGAAAACTTGCCAAATCATCAGTGTTTCAAATACTTATTCTCCCCACAGTATGTATACACTGCTCAAAAAATAAAGGGAACACTTAAAAAACAGAATATAACTCCAAGTAAATCAAACTTCTGTGAAATCAAACTGTCCACCAAGGAAGCAACACTGTTTGGCAATCAATTTCAGATGCTGTTGTGCAAATGGAATAGACAACACCCTCAATAAAAGGATTGGTTCTGCAGGTGGGGACCACAGACCACATCTCAGTACAAATGCTTTCTGGCTGATGTTTTGGTCACTTTTGAATGTTGGTTGTTCTTTCACACTCGTGGTAGCATCAGACGGACTCACACAAGTGGCTCAGGTAGTGCAGCTCATCCAGGATGGCACATCAATGTGAGCTGTGGCAAGAAGGTTTGCTGTGTCTGTCAGAGTAGTGTCCAGAGGCTGAAGGTGCTACCAGGAGACAGGCCAGTACACCTGGAGACGTGGAGGGGGCCGTAGGAGGGCAACAACCCAGCAACAGGACTGCTACCTCCGCCTTTGTGCAAGGAGGAACAGGAGGAGCACTGCCAGAGCCCTGCAAAATGACCTCCAGCAGGCCACAAATGTGCATGTGTCTGCACAAACGGTTAGAAACCGACTCCATGAGGATGGTCTGAGTGCCTGATGTCCACAGATGGGGGTTGTGCTCACAGCACAACACCGTGCAGGTCGCTTGGCATTTGCCACAGAACACCAAGATTGGCAAATTTGCCAGTGGCGCCCTGTGCCCTTCACAGATGAAAGCAGGTTCACACTGAGCACATGTGACAGATGTGACAGAATCTGGAGACGCTGTGGAGAGCGATTTGCTGCCTGCAACATCCTTCAGCATCACCGGTTTGGCAGTGGGTCAGTAATGGTGTGGGGTGGCATTTCTTTGGAGGGCCGCACAGCCCTCCATGTGCTCGTCAGAGGTAGCCTGACTGCCATTAGGTACTGAGATGAGATCCTCAGTCCTCTTGTGAGACCATATGCTGGTGCGGTTGGCCCTGGGTTCCTTCTAATGCAGGACAATGCCAGACCTCATGTGGCTAGAGTGTGTCATCAGTTCCTGCAAGATGAAGGCATTGAAGCTATGAACTGGCCCGCCCGTTCCCCATACCTGAATCCGATTGAGAACATCTGGGACATCATGTCTCGCTCCATCCACCAACATCACGTTGCACCACAGACTGTCCAGGACTTGACGGATGCTTTAGTCCAGGTCTGGGAGGAGATCCCTCAGGAGACCATCCGCCACCTCATCAAGAGCATGCCCAGGCGTTGTACATTAGGGAGGTCATACAGGCACGTGGAGGCCACACACAATACTGACCATTTTTTCCTTGTAATGAGTCATTTCCACTGAAGTTTGTTTCAGCCTGTAATTTGATTTTCCACTTTGATTTTGAGCATCATTCCAAATCCAGACCTCCATGGGATATTCATTTTGATTTACATTGATAATTGTTATGTTTTATTGCAACTGGAATATTTCATTCAGAGATATCTAGGACTAGATGGTGGAACAATTCTAACGCATCAGGTATTCTAGAATATGTATGTATAGCAGCCACATAGTATATAGCAGAGGCCACGTAGTATATAGGAGCCATGTAGTATATAGCAGACACGCAGTATATAACACAGCTACGTAGTATATAACACAGCCCAAGAAATATATAGCACAGCCCATGCAGTATATAACACAGGCCACACAGTGTATAACACAGCCCACACAGTATATAACACAGGCCACACAGTATATAACAGTGGCCATGAAGTATATAGCGCAGCCCACGCAGTATATAACACAGGCCACGCAGTATATAATACAGGCCACGTAGTATGTAACACTGCCCACGCAGTATATAACACTGCCCACGTGTATATAACACAGCCCACACAGTATATAACACAGGCCACGCAGTATACAACACAGCCCACGCAGTATATAACACTGCCCACGTAGTATATAGCTGCCACGCAGTATATAACACAGCCCACGTAATATATAGCACAGCCCACGCAGTATATAACACAGCCCACGCAGTATATAACACTGGCCACATAGTATATAACAGCCACGCAGTATATAACATAGCCACGTAGTATTTAACACAGTCACACAGTATATAACACAGCCCACATAGTATATAGCAGTGTGGGCACCATATCCCTGTTAAAAAAAATAGTTAGGTACTCACCCGCCGGCGTCCAATGAAGCTGTCCCAATGCGCGCGATGCTGCCACCAGCTTCCGTTCCCAGCGATGCATTGCGAAATTACCCAGATGACTTACCGCTCTCGCGAGACCGCTAAGTCTTCTGGGTAATTTCGCAATGCATCTCTGGGAATGGAAGCTGGCGGCAGCCGCGCGCGCATCGGCGGACGACGGAAGGTGAGAATAGCAGGTTTTTGTTTTTTTTAAATTATTTTTAACATTAGATCTTTTTACTACTGATGCTGCATAGACAGCATCAATAGTAAAAAGTTAGTCACACAGGGTTAATAGCAGCGTTAATGGAGTGCGTTACTCGCAGCATAACGCGGTCCGTTACCGCTTACATTAACCCTTTGTCAGTGCTGACTGGAGGGGAGTATGGAGCGGGCGCCGGGCACTGACTGGACGGAAGTAGGGAGGGACTAATTCTCGGCCGGACTGTGCCCGTCGCTGATTGGTCGCAACCTGGTGGCCGCGACCAATCAGCGACGCGGGATTTCCGTTACAGACAGACGGAAGTACCCCTTAGACAATTAAATATATAGATGTGGTATTTTAATGTTCCCTTTATGTTATTGAGCAGTGTATATATATATATATATATATATATATATACACACTAGATGGTGGCCTGATTCTAACGCATTGGGTATTCTAGAATATGTATGTAGTTTATTTATGAAGATTTCAGAATAATGCAATGAATACACAGGATTCGGCCGTCCGGGCGCAATCAATTACCGAAGCGTTGGTCAAATCCCGTGCCAATTCGCATATAACACAGCCCACGTAGTATATAGCACAGCCACGTAGTATATAGCACAGCCACGTAGTATATAGCACAGCTACGTAGTATATAGCACAGCCACGTAGTATATAGCACAGCTACGTAGTATATAGCAGCCACGTAGTATATTGCACAGCCACGTAGTATATGGCACAGCCACGTAGTATATAGCACAGCCACATAGTATATAGCACAGCCCACGTAGTATATTGCACAGCCACGTAGTATATGGCACAGCCACGTAGTATATAGCACAGCCATGTAGTATATAGCACAGTCACGTAGTATATTGTACAGCCACATAGTATATAACACAGCCACGTAGTATATAGCACAGCCACATAGTATATAGCACAGCCCACGTAGTATATTGCACAGCCACGTAGTATATTGCACAGCCACGTAGAATATAGCAAAGCCCACGCAGTATATTACACAGCCCACGTAGTATATAGCACAGCCCACGTAGTATATAGCATAGCCCACGCAAGATATATAACACAGCCCACGCAGTATATAACATCCCACGTAGTATATAGCGCAGCCCACGAAGTATATAGCACAGCCCACCCAGTATATAACATGGC